>NC_069373.1:42632500-43882500 GCF_021730395.1 Mercenaria mercenaria
ATAACCTAATATCGAATTCGTTAAAGATTTTATTGAAAGTTACATTCTGACTAAGTTTTATTAAGATTGGGCCAAAAATGTGACATCTAGAGTGTTAACAAGCTTTTCCTTTGATCTGACCTGGTGACCTAGTTTTTTTACTTCATATCACCCAATATCAAACTCTTCCAAGATTTTATTGAGGGTAATATTCTGACCAAGTTTCATTAAGATTGTGCCAAAATTGTGACCTCTAGAGTATTAACAAGCTTTTCCTTTGATTTGACCTGGTGACCTAGTTTTTGACCCTAAATAATCCAATGTCAAACTCATCCAAGAATTAATAGGGTAACATTCTGACCAAGTTTCATTAAGATTGGCTAAAATATATATATATATATATATATATTTACTTTTATTCTATTATATTTATTTATTTTATTTAATATTATAGCAGATGATAATGATAAAAATACATTTAAGTTTGAAGTCATTATCTTGTATTCTACTAAAGTTATTTCCAGAAAGCGACTTGACCTTAGACTTAGGGACCTTGTTCTTGCTTATAAAACTCCGTCGGATGGTGATAATCATTTAAGTCCAGTAATATCAAAATCTATTCAAGAATTATTGAGTTACAGACTAGCAGAAAAAGAGCCTGTTTGGCCTTTGACTTTCAAATGTGACCTTAAATTTTTAGCTATGGACCCGGTTTTTTTTTCAAGACACATGTCTCATCCAAGGGAATATTTGTGCCATCTGATATTTAAATTCTATTTTGCATGAAAAACTTTTAGACCGGACAGGAAAAAATCCTATTGACATTTGATCCCCAAGTGTGACGTTGACCTTTAAGCTAGGGTTCTGGTTCATGCGCATGACACGTCTTCTCATCATGGGGAGCATTTACGCCGAGTAATATTGTAATACCTTGATGAATGACAGAGTTCTGGACCGGAAACGAAACAGACCATGTTCATGCCATATTAACATTTGACTGCCAACTGTGACCTTGACCTTTGAATAGAGGTCTGAAATCTGTGCATGACACCGACTTATTTTGAGGTACATTTGTTCAGAGTAATATTAAACCCTTCAGAAAAGAAAACTGGTTGCACTTTTACCTCCACTTTTGACCTTCTCCTTTGGGCCAGGGGTCCGGGTTTTGCCCATAACACGTTATCATATCACGGGAAACATTTATGCCAAGTGATAGTAAAGTCTCTTGATGACTGACAGAGTTATGGACCAGACACGAAATTGCAGACGGACGGAAAAAGGGAATTCCTTTAGTCCCCAAAACTGGTCTTCAACTGGTAGGGGACCAATAAAAACGAGAAAACACTGGGCTGAGCTAAACCAACTGGAATTCAGAGAGGACATCTGAATTTACGAAGTCGAAAATACAAGTTTATGGTAAATTCTATGCTTTCCATCATTTACACATCAAAGTTACCTTACTTTTTATCATAGTAGACACCCTGGATGTATTAAGTATTCACTTTAATGTACAAGTTTAGCATTGTAACATACACTACATCCCCGGGGGTTTCAAAATCTCGAGTTAACGAAATATTTGCAGGGTTGTGTACTATTTCTTCGAAAGTTCGGACAATCTGTCGTCAAATTTAATAAAGGCCTTTCGCAGTTTGCGATTAACCCTACTGTAACACAGTTTAGTAAAATAAGATTTATATAATTATAGGTAAAAATGATAAACAGAATTTAATTTCATATCAAATCATAGAGTAATAAATCATTTTGAAGTCATGGAAGCAGAGAAGGCAAACAACTGGTTGGCTGTGTCGGTTCGTGTGAAGGTTTAGTAGAGATTATAGTCCTGAATCTCACTTGGGTAGGCCTAAATGAAGTCATAACAAATGTTTTACTGACAAGAACTTCAAATAGCTTAATATTCCAAAAGCACCAAAGGAAAAAGATAACAACACAAAACCAAAGTACAGATGGCAACAAATCATTTTAAAACTGTTACCCGCGTAGAGAATTTCGGAAGCATGGAAAGTAATCCAATAAACAATCGTAAGAATTGACCCTTTTAATACAGGTCATGGAAAGTAACATGATGTTACGGACCAAATTTTACAAAGATCTATCGGACGGAGAAGAAGTTGTTTAAGATTATTTTACTGTTAGCTCTTAAAGCCACTAAACATGGAGTCAACAATCAAAATGAGCAGTATTTGACATTTTCAAAGGGTGTTCTTTATACCCCAGTCACACATACGGCGCGGATAGCTACGTCTAGCTAGTAATCCGTATCGAACCGTACTTGAGCCATACCTCAGAGTAGTCATTCGTATTAATCCGTACCAAAACGTGGTGAAAACGTATTTAAAACTTATTCCAAACTTGCAAGTTTCTCCAACTTTTGAACATGCACAAAAGTTTGAGCGAACCGTAGCCATTTGAGCGTGACTTTAGTCCAACTTGGCTGAAACTTATTCATCCGTAGTTAAAGGTACTTAAACGTAGTTATCCGTGCTTTTACGTACCTCGCCGTAGCTGAACGTAGTTATCCGAGGCTGCTCGTACTTAAGCATAGTTCAACGTAGTTTACCGCAGACCCGTCCGTGCGCTTGGCAAGTTGCAAGGCGCAGTAAAACGTAATTCTACGTAGTACCTCGTACCTATCCGTACTTATTCGCGTCCTGTATTGTTTTGTTTGTTTCCTGTCTCTCACCATTTTTCCCGTAATAAGACGTACTGCTCCGTAGTTATACACCCACAGACTAATCATATCCGCACCGTACCTCAACGCACGGACATATCCGTATGTGTGACTGTAGCTTTACAGGTTCTTGGCGTCAGGTTTACGTGGCGCGGTTTATTATATAATTATGTATGACGTCTTTGACGTCATATGTTTATATATGTACTTCCGCGGTCAAACGAAGGCAACAGAAGTAAACTGTAAGAAAACACACAACTTCTTGTATTTATATTCCACTGTGTAGACACAGGTCAGGCATTGTACATAAAATGATATAATGCCTATGTACAAACAAGAGCTGTCTCCGTAGGATGACACATGCCCCCGATGGCACTTTGAATGAATAGTTATGGCCGATGTTAGAGTTTAGGACCTTTGACCTACGGACCTGGGTCTTGCGCGCGACACATCGTCTTACTGTGTCACACATTCATGCATAGTTATTTTAAAATCCATGCATGAATGACAAAGATATGGACCGGACATGCCCATCAATGCACTATCATGAAAAATGATCTTTAACGTCTAAGTGTGACCTTGACCTTTGAGTTACGGACCTGAGTCTTGCGTGTGACACGTCGTCTTATTGTGGTACACATTCATGCCAAGTTATTTGAAAATCCATCCATCGATGACAAAGATATGGACCGGACACGCCCATCAATGCACTATCCTTTAACGTCTAAGTGTGACCTTGACCTTTGAGCTACGGACCTGGGTCTTGCGCACTGCACGTCGTCTTACTGTGGTACACATTCATGCCAAGTTATTTGAAAATCCATCCATCGATGACAAAGATATGGACCGGACACGCCCATCAATGCACTATCCTTTAACGTCTAAGTGTGACCTTGACCTTTGAGCTACGGACCTGGGTCTTGCGCACTGCACGTCGTCTTACTGTGGTACACATTCATGCCAAGTTATTTGAAAATCCATCCATCGATGACAAAGATATGGACCGGACACGAAAATTGCGGACAGACCGACAGACCGACAAACTGACAGACCGACAGACTGACAGACCGACAGACCGACAGACAGACAGACGGTTCAAAAACTATATGCCTCCCTTCGGGGGCATAAAAATAAATGGTTTCTTTCAAGTTATAGTTTAAAAGTTTGTCTCAAATTAACGTTTTACTGACCAAAACATACATAATTTATAGTTTACATGTAAAATCAAGTAGGAAATTATTAATATCTTTTGTGACTTGCAGTTGTAATACTTGCTGCATACACAGATAAAGGATATAACATTTTGTACTTTTTAAACAATCACCTCTTACAGAATAACTCAATTCAAATTTACTTCGGATAAGGTAACTTAAGTCCACTTTGTGGTGAAATCAATGGCCTTGAATTATTTTAATAGATGGCTAGGCAGAAGCTGGTCCATAATTAATAAATAAATATACATATCTCGCTCCCGGACATTGTTTACCAACGAAGAAATTTTTCTTGTAGAGTTAAATGTACCTACTAGTGCAGTAAAGCTCATTTCTGCAATACTGATATGAAATATCTCTTCCAACACACGGTGTTCCTCCATAGTCCGGCCTAGGATTGTTACACTCACGTCGTCGTATTCGGGTGTTATTACAGTAACAGATATTTTCCCAAGATGTCCAATCTCCCCAGTTACCATGGACTTCACGTGAGCATAAAAAGAGTAACTTGAATTAAAGCATTAACACTGTCATCCAAGTGCGTAATTTTCATTAATGAAAATGATTAAGCCACGCTACATAACGATTCTCTAGCTGGCAATTATTATCAATGTTTTGTGTGTGTGTGTGTGTGTGTGTGCGCGTGTGCGTATGTGTGTGTAAACGTGTGCATGCGCGCGTGTTTGTGTGTGTGTTTTTAATTGTTACTCTTCTATACCTATTACAAATAAATTACTATAAGTAGGAATAGTCCAATATAATTCATTTCAATAACAAACTAATTATTAGAATTTGTCAGTTCTGGATTAAAGATAAAAATTGTTTAGAGTATAATGAATATGTTCAATGCTTTCTAGGTATCTGAAAACATAACAATAAAATATAGTAAAACTGAGTCAAGCTTTATTATTTTATACAAGTGAACTATTGAATTGAAAAATCCAAATCCATGTGCTGTTGCAACATTCTCAGCTTAGTTTGAATGTTTTAAAGGCATCAGATAATAAGTGGAGATAAACAGAATAGTAAAAATCATTGTTAGCTTTTAATAAAAAATTAACTAAATTTTCGATTACAATACTTTCAGTAGACTGAGATAAATATATAAAAGAGATATCATATATCGTTCAGTTTCCAGTCTTTTTTTTTTCATCATAGTCCATTCTATATGAATGTAGATGAAGGCGTCGAACGTTTTAAAACCTCTTATGAGCATTCAGTCGAACCGAGGCTTCTTTAACTTTGACTGGCTGCGTCCGATGCCTCTACAGGATCTTCCACAGATTTTATCACGTTACTTTACTTATCAGATAATTCCAAAACATCAGTTCATTTTACAATGTGCAAAACTAAATTGTAATATAAATCGTTTTTACATTAGTCTAGATTCTAAATATCACAGTAATTTTACCTTTTCTTGGAAAAGCAAATTGTTCGTTCGTTTGAACAGCTTCTTCTTGTTCTTGAATAAAATAAAATGAAATTTACTTGCTGGTAGAAAAAAATGCACTCTAAAACTAATATAATCTGTGATATTTCTGTTTTATCATAATGTTATAAAGTAACTCGTAAGGCCAACATCCCAATCGCTAATGATAAGATACTGTTCCATACTAGTATTCATACTGAGTCAATGGTAGTTTTATTGTACCTTGATCACCTTTCTTAACTACTTAGATAGATAGATTTATTTCAACATAAAAAGTCCAATTACATCGCAAGTATGACATCAAATACATACAACAAACAATAAACATTGTGTGAATTAATATAGCCATCTTAATCCACATTATATGTCCAGGATAACACACACACAAAAAGAGTTTTGATAATCTCTTATTTCCATTGTGGTCCTTTAGAGGTAGTGTTGCATGACATAGAAAGACTCAATGAATGAAAATTATTATACAAGTTTTCTTGAAACATTTAAATGACTAGGCTATGACTAGACTATACTAAAAATGTTTAAAGCGCATGTAAAAATCAACATTTAAATGACTAAACTATCTATCTGAACAAATTATAGCACATGTTGTAAATGTTGAATAAAATTTTAAAAAATGTTCCTTGACCCTGGATTTAAAAGAAGAGGTTGTTCTAGAATCCCTGATATAATGAGGCAACCTGTTCCACAGGGTGCACCCCATATAGGCAAAAGACTTTTTGCCAAAGCCTTTGAAAATAGGAATAGCATATCTCTTGCTATCTGACACTATAACACATGGACTGTCAGAGTTGGAATCAACCATTACCTTGAATATAGTAGAGTAATTATAGACAGTACTGACAGGGGTAAAATTATCACTCATATATAGGGGAGCAAGGTTAGAATAAATTATGAAAACATGACAAAGAGTAATTTGGTTCACTCTATCTGCAACAGGTAACCACTTAATATTTGAAAAATGCCTATATGAGACCTACGGTGTAAACTTAATACAAATTTTATGAGCTTATTTTGAGTGACCTGTAACTTGTGTTTTAACTCTTGAGTTAAACTGTTGAATCAAACAGATGAAGTATAATCAAAATGACACTGTATTAAGGAAGAGATTAAAAGTTGTTTGTGTCTCGGTGAGAAATTCACTTTTACGATACAAAAAATGTAACATAGCATTGGATTTCTTGATTACAGATCTAGCCATAGCATGAAAGGACAAACACAGTTCAAAGGTGGCACCAAGATATTCAACTGAATTTTTGAATTCGATTGTTTGACCATTGCAGTTTATATCAAGATTTGACCGGGATATTAATCTTTTTTTGGGACCAAAGATGCAAAGACAGCTTATTACAAACAAGCCATTGACTCACAGACAATATTCAAGTCATGACTCAAAATCTCTTCGATGTCTTGCTTGTTTCTGGCCGAGGCAAGGATTGCTGAATCATCCGCATAAAGTAAAAGTTTGTTCTTTATAGCGGCAGGCATGTCATTCACGTAGATCAAAAAAAGCAAAGGGCCAAAAATTGACCTTTAATGACACCACAGGATACATTGGCTGTTGAGGACAGAACACCTGAGAGCTCCGCTAGTTGGTGTCTGTCTGACAGGTAAGAAGAAAACCATTGCGGGGAAGTTTCAGAGAGACCTATAGCTTTCATTTTCATTAAGAGAATGGAATGATTAACTGTATCAAATGCCTTTTGGAGATCAAAAAGAACCATGCCAACAACATAACATTTGTCCATTTGAAAACGGATATAATCAGTGAGATGAATAAGACAACTATCGGTGGAAAATCCATGCCTGGAACCTGACTGAAACTCATACAAGAGCTTATTTTGGATTAGGTTTTCCTCCGATTGATCATAAATGACCCTCGCTATGACTTAAGAGACAAAACTTAATTTGGAGACTGGACGGTAATTTCCAACATCCGTCTCGTCATTCTTCTTGTATAAGGGGACTACTCTGGCAGACTTAAGGTCATCGGGAACCACACCCTGTATAATAGGTTAACAATATATAAGAGAGGATCAACAATAATTAAGGCTAAGTCCTTAAAAAACGAGAGGGGATTCCATCCAACTCTGTACCCTTATTTGGACACAGATTGTTTAGATACTTAAAAACTTTGCTTTCAGATACTATAGAAAATGAAAAACTATTCGGCTGAATACCCTTTGAAGAATATACATTGAAAACAAAGCTCCTACCAAAATTATTAACAATATTTGGTAATTTACTTACTAGCTTGTCAGCGACAGAAGTAAAAAAAAAGTATTAAATTTTTCTGCAACTTTCAATTTATCAAAACAAATGCTACCATTAACGTTCAACCCTATGTTACTTGAGCACTGAGAATGTTTGCACTATGTGAGTACAAATGCGTGCGAATAAAGTGATATGTAAGATTAAAAAGTACCTAACTGTCCGTATACTTGAACTTCACAGAGACTGAACCTAGTCCAGACATGCAACACCGTAAGTCTGACATATCTAGCTAGGATGCCTGATTGATCAATGGTTTCAGTTTTACGGAGGCTACCACAGATATAGCCGGAATAGTGCATTTTCTTGAATCCAGTTGTTATTTGTACGTTAACAGTTAATCTGTCTGGCGAACGATCACCGTAGTCGTCTTTCGAAGTAATGACCTCTTTAGAATTACAAAATAAAGATTAATATACAACTATCTTCAAACCTAGTTAAGCACTATGTGTATTTACCTACATTTGCCTAGATTGAAAACAGTAACCACATCTTAGAAGAATAAAAGTTTTTACTATGTCTTAGACGTACAATACATAAAATATTTCGCATTTATGATGATTAAACTGATTTTATATCTAAAATAAGAGGAACGTGTATTTTCTTACCACAGCAATCTAATCTATTGTACAGAACAATGTATTCTAATTTGTATATGCCTTGCAAGTCGACCATCCACCATGGTTCATATTCATAAGATGTCAGAAAACAAGAACCGGCTCTCAATTCTTGACGAAGTATTCCATCAGTTGCTTTATCAGCTCTGGGGTCTATCTCTACACGAAATTCGAAATCGACACCCGACATGATTGCAGGTTTACCCAAAGCAATATTTTTGACTGAAATATAAAATATATAAATACGTTTTGTGACATTTTATTACTTGGGAATCGTATTTTAAGGCAATGGCAGCTGAAACTAGAAAAATGAGACGTTCTTAGGAGGAAAATGGGGGCGGGGGATTGTTGTCGTTTCGATCTCTTCATCAAATATAGAACTTCATCACTGCCGTCGCAATTAAATCAATGAAGTGTTTCAAATGAGACATTGGTCTATGTTTCCCTACACTTAAAACTAGACCGTTAAATATTTCCCATGTTATTTCTTAGGCTCTTATTTATGTTCTTTTGACTACGTTTGTTTGGCGAGATATAAGTTAATTTATCTATATATTGTTGTTTCCATGGCGACATTCTAGATTTGATGGTGGAGAAAGACCTCAGGTACCCCTCCATGAATTTTTTCATCACGAGCGGGAACCTTGGTAAAACCAACGAGCTTACGTAAGCCAGCTGGATGGCTTCCTCTCATAAAGAATTCAACACCACTCGGCCACGGAGGCCCCGATATATAACTAGAGTAAATGGATCCTACAAGAGTCAATGGGTCCAACTGTTTGAAGAATGTCGATTATAAAGATTTATCACAAAAATAAAGACTAAGATTATTGTCGAATGGAGTGACGAGGAATAACTTTAAATAACTTTTTCATTTCATGCACATTAGATTGCTCCCTTCGTTTGCAGTTATGTAAGAAAAAGACCGACGATAAACTAACCACTAATTTATTTGAAAGATAAAGTCCAACAGCCATTTTACACAGAATCAAATTGCTAATGCTCTTCAACTAAATCCTATAGAAACACAGGATGCAATCAAGCAAAATGATAGCCGACTCGGTCTGTAGTGTCGCACTTGTTATAAATGCAAATGTTGACTTCTGCTCTAACTCGGTTGGCTTTGACGGTAGAATGCATTTCAACTGCCGTCCGTGAGCAGGCCCAGTCTACGAGAGCCTACGAGATATACAATTTTTGTCGTGTTTGGTAACCTGTGGAGTTTCAACTTTTTCTATTAAATGAGTTTGTTTACAGATAATGCAACGTGATACCTGTCGTATTTCCTATTAGCGCCCGGCTTAAACAACACTGTTTAACCAATCAGAAAGTGGGGTTTGATTGATCAATCAGAATATTTGTATTTGTTAATTTTACATTTATTTATATTTAACCTCCTTATAAACATGTTGGGTTGTAAAATGTAAATGTCGAATCTTTATTCTATAAATAGTAGACACATTTCATGTGTAGCTGAATTACGTCCAATCGAAATGGATAACCCAAAAATACTCTCTAGGTCCATCATGTTATAAAACACGACTTCAAAGTGAAAATCTTTTTCTGACTCCACAATTATGTAAATAAGCGAGTTATATTGATATTGGTTCTGGTACTACGAACTGGTGACAGCGTTACTATGGTATTAATTCTGCTGGCGCTGAAAAGCCAAATGTTTTCTCTTCGCCTGGGATGAATTAAAGTACCAGTTGAAATAGTGAAAATATTTTTTTCAGGTTTTTGTTCTGGATCATGTCTAAGCTTTAAGTGGTGTAAAGCTACTGCATATAATGGTTTTAGCTAGTTTTCAACACAACATATTTGACAAAAACCAATATTAGTATGTGTAGAAACCAAGTTGCTGTATTTGTCAAAAATATCTGTATTAGTCCAGTTTAAGTTCACTATCATAGACATTCAATTCAAAATAAATCTGTATAAAGCTTCACTAATGATGTATTTCATTTGATAATGCCATGTGTATCTCATCACCGTTTTCCTTTAAATAAAAGTGTGTTTCATTTCTCGCACGGGAATGTACTCTCTCTGACCCGGGTCAGAGGCATCACGTAAGAACTCATAAGATTTCTAAGGAGGCTCCACTTGATCCACTTGATGTAGTTTCACCAAACTTGATCTGAAGTATCCTTGTAAGATACTCTTTTAAGATTATTCAAAGGTTTTGTCTCAAACCTACCTAGCTATTCTTGGCACAAGAGACAAAATAAGTAGGAAGTGTTTGAAAATATTTTTTTTGTGTTATCATAAACTTGAAAGTATCTTAAGGACGACGAGCGTTTTTTTCAGGATATCCGCCATTTTGAAAAATGTTTCTTCGAATATTGGTTTCTAACAAAAGTTTTGCCAAAAATTAATGCTAAATAATTAAAATATGTCTAATAATGTCCCATTTAACAAAATACATTCTACTTTTTGCGACAAAAATATTTTCACCCTTATTTTTGACTTGCATTTGCCTAAAATTGACGTCAGATTTACAATGGTGTAGGGGTAAGTAATTTCAAATATCTATTAAAGTAGATCAGGTTTGGCTTTGATATTTCCCTGACTTATACATATAAAGTTAAACTATAAGTAAAATAAAAAAAAAATTCAAGATAGCACTATATATTATCTAGAAAATACAAATTGAAACAAGAAGAACAAAAAATATCAAAAGTCACCAGTTTTTAACAATTTTTTTCTTAATAAATCTCTTAGATGCAGGGTGACCACAACTTTTTTTCTTTCCATTTTGAAGCATTTTTTGTGTGTCATTAAAGCTGCAAAGTATTTTGAAAATCTTAAGATCAGAATTTTTTTAGATCTAAATACGTTTTTTCCATTGAAAATAAAGTGGGTGGGGAAATTACGTCAACATGTAATAACGAAAGGGATTTGTTAGTGGCATTTATGCTTATATAATACTGACATCACCGTATATTCATATTAACCTGTATGACTTGAAATCCCTATAAGATTAAATGGGATATATATTTTATAAAGTGCCAACATTTCTTCAATTTTACAAAAATTCAGAAATGCGTAAACAGTGGGTGGAGATAATGCCCTATAAAATTAAAACGAGTTCGGTGACCTATGTTTTTTCTTCTCTTGTTTGTCTTGGAAACTAATGTTCTTCAAGCTTACAGAGTATGAAAAAAATTTTAACGTTAGAAAAAATTCGATCCTACATCCTTAACATCAGTTGGTGTGTGTGGTCGTGAATGTATCACTCTCAGCTTTGTTCATGTAATAGCGCTTGACATTTGTTATTGTCTGCCAAGATAAAAATGGAATCAATCTGAAAACAACGTGTTAATATGTAATGCTCAATGTATTTTCACAAATCTTAATTTGCAGAATTCATTGATATACCTCCCTCAGGTTTTTTTTTTCATTGCAAATGGTTGCACTGAACCCAGTTTATGAGCCGTTAGTTCTAAAATAGAAAAAAAACTATCTTTATCATTTTTGTTCTCATAAACGGTTGAGTAGATCTTCAACACAATGGGTCCGTTGCATATTTGTATGGAATTTCAACCGCTAGAGCTTAAAATGATTTTTGGAAAAGAAAAAGCTTCTGCTCATGTGTTTGATGTATTAGAAACTACTACTACCCTTTTATTTTTGAAAAGTAATAATTGATACACAATGAACTGGACGTGATAATGCCTAACAATACTAGGTGACAGTTTTGCTAGAAATGTATGGAGACTGTTATACAGACATAACAAAAGTAGCTGACAAAGCCGTCAGTACGGAACAGCTGTAAGTCAGTTGATGTTATCCAAGAGACATCGTATTACTAACTGTTCACTTGTCAGAATTATAGGGATAATATATGTTTTTGTGTTTTTACGCCTGAGAAGTCTCCGACACCAACATATCCAAAGGGTTTCTGCAGACGTAAAAACACAAAACAAACATAAACTGTCACTATTCTTGCATAAATGATATGAAACGAAGACTTAATATATTGCTTTTACAGGTGATGTCTTTACGATTCAGATACAAATTTCAATTACAATTCTGTTGTTTTTGGAAATGGTCAACATATTTTAGATATCCAAACCCGGGCCACAAATCAACAACACTAACAAACTTTTTAATGGATTATTTCTATTTTACATTATTATAAAAATGGCATTAACCATTTTTTATGATGTTCACTTAAAAGCTCGGTAAAAAGGTACACAATGCCATAAATGACAATTTTACACGTGATGACCTGCTTCAAGATTTATATGAGTCTTTTGTATCTATGGAATATTAAATAGAGCATAGCAATTGTAGATATAATTCCTAAAGATAAACAATCAAACATATTATAATACCTCGTTGTGCAATCGGACGTAAATGTACTTTTAATATTGAACTAATCCAGGTAAAGAGGTGTACTGAATACATGTTTTATACATAAAAGGACACCAACTAATCTGATGTACTAAACATGTCTCGTTGGCGCAGTAGGTTAGGGTGAAAGCTGAATACCATGTATTTGGTGTAGGTGTGGGTTCAAATTCCAACAAGATAAGATTTGTTTTACATATATATAACTACATTGTATAATGTCCAGCTTTTTCACGAAATAAATAAATGTCAGCGAAACCGAGGATGAACCTTTTTTGCAAATAGTAATGCTAATTTTTAGGAAATGAATTTTGAGAGAAATATAAAAGTATATGAAGGGGAGAAATTGAAGAATAATTAAATCACAATATTCAAACAGTACTAATTGAATTATAAGTACTTATACAATAAAAAAATTCATCTGGGGTTGGAACGTTCACGTTATGTGCACGCAATGTTTGTGCAGCAAATACTGTTATCAAAACACTGTGCAGTCTTTGTTTGCAACTCAGCTAATTTCTTACATTATATACCTATTTCTTAATTAAATCATCGGCCAAGATGACCCGAATACCAGATTCACCTAAGTATATGAACTCGCCCAAAGGTCATTTTTGAAGGTCAAAGTACATTTACACATGCTATTCATAACATTCACGGTTGACGACGAACTTACTACTTACACCAGTTCAAAAGAGAGTAGGAAGGGGGAGTAGCGAGCCGACAATATGCTTCTGCGGAGTAAAAAAAAATATTTGGCCCTAACATGTTATTTCAAAAATAAATAGCAGGTATTGAAGATTTACTGGACCCAAATTTGTATTTATAAATATGATAAATAACTTCTTAATACGTTTGTATATTTATAATATCATGCTACTTGAGTTGGAAGTTAACACAACGGTACAGTAACTGTGGGCTTGGTTTCAAATAGTACACATCTAATAGCAGAGACAGCGTCGCATTACGGTTAGACGTGTGAAAAAGAAAATGAATACCGTGTATACTATCGAGTTAAAAGTTCGTGGTACTTTTTGAAAACAGTGTTGTTCGGGTTTCTTCCAGTACACTATGCGCATAGTAATTATCAGAGTCTGTTTACTGATGACAAATGTGTCTCGCTTACTGCTTTGAACATGGAATAAAAATGTAAATGAGCATTTGATAAGAAATTAGCGCTAAACATATTTTCTACGAAGAAAAAAATATAAAATACAATATTTTCAATGTGAAACGATTTTGTCACGCTGCCGTAACTGAACTTTATTATATATACTTATGCTCTTAATTATGACGTCATAGTTCCACTCTGGCCTAATGGTTGGCGCGTTCGCTGTGAGATCCAGAGATCGGGAATTCAATCCTCACCAGAACCAGACTTTTTTTTATTTCTTTTATATTATTTCACTAGTTTTTTTTTATTGTATTTATTATGGACTTTGACAATACTGTTACAAAAGTCATTCATGTGAAAATTTAACAAGCGTTTTGTTTTCAGGACAGGTTCCAATGTACTGCCTGTACAGTAGATATAACTTTTAAAAAAAGTTTTGGGGTCAAAATTAACAGGCATTGAACTCTGAAAAGCACATATTGCTCTTCTCTCTCACACATATTCCATCCACTATCTTAAAAATCACTGACCAGAGTTTAACACTAGGAAAAAAGACCTATCTGCTATACAAAATGATGAGAATTATCAATAAACATCAGAAAGGTTCCTACTACTATCCCTACTCTATAGTGCTAAAAGATTAACCTTAAAAAAGCCTTAGACTGTTAACTTAGCATTTAAGTAAAATTAAATAGGGGTTTTCGAGAATTTCGGCAAACAGTGTTTTTCTCTGAGTAAAATTCTGACAATTAACTTTCAAAAATGGCTTGTCTTTTGAATTTAAAACAAAGCAGTATTTTTGCCTGAAAGTTGGACCCATTCTTCCTTCCTAAAAGAACCGTAATTTGACAATAATGACATTAAAAAGAATTACAACAGTCATTGTCTACGATCCCAGGATTACGTAAATTCTGATCTCTATAAACTTTGGAACACGAAAAGAGACAGAATTTCTTAGGCTATAGGCCTAATGAGATTCTGTTAGGTTTAAAAAATTCACAGTCCAAGTTCAATATGAAGGAATTATCATTTTTATTTTGTGACTGGTTTCTATTATATCAGATAATTTGTATAACATTGTTGATACAGTTCGTTTTAATATGCATAATAGACAGTTGGCTAAATGGGAAAAGAGGCCTGGTTAATAATTCCGTAGGCATTTTTTAGTACAATATGGTATCATACCTTAACACGTTTGTTATTGTTTCTTCTATTCAACCAGGATGGATACCAGGCTCAAAAAATCCATTTTTATTTTTTCTGAGGCCCCAAAAGGGGACAATTAGTGTTGTTTTTTTTTTCTCTCAATTTTAAGAGAAATAAAAGAAAATTTTCATTTCATCATTATTTGATGAAATGTGTATCTGTTTTAGATTAAATGTATTGTAATATGAATAAATATGTTCATCACACTAGTTATTTTAGAATTTGAGGCCCAGTACGGGGTTTTCAAATAAAATATTTTGAAATTTTAGATAGGGAACGCATAATTCTGAAGTATATTGCATTAACTATATTTGTGAAATCTCCACGAAAGTAAGGTTAAGTATTTAGGGTTCAGATGAGTAACAGGCATTCTTATATATAAAATAATAAAAAAGGCACCACTATGGGGTCATGCTATTGTAGAATAATTGATAAGCAAATTTTAAAGTTTGTCGAAGAAGTTTGATAAATTGCCCTCTACTTTCATATGTTGTAAACCATAAAATGTACCAGAATATTTTTCTTCACAGCAATTTAATATTTGTTATAAGGTAGTTATTTTTACCAAAGAAAAACAATTTTGAGGCTCCAAAGGGGTTAGAATTACACACATTTCATGACAATTTAGATTAATAAGTAGTTATTAGTTAAATAATCATTGCCGATATAACGATTTATGATTCACCATTTTACATGTATTGGGGTATTCACATGTCTTTAATAGGGTGTAAGTGGAACTTTAACTAAAATGCCGTAGTATAGATATTGCTCCAAGACCAGATTAGTCTTAAATTTGTGCCCTCTTGACATACTAGTGGCAAGTCTATAATTATATTCATGAGCAATGTCACCTATACCTATATATACAATATATTTTTAACCAATTTGGTATCAGCGGAGCGGTTGTCAAGTATTTAGGTTTCCGCTGTTCAACCTGGAGGTCACCATTTCATGTACCACATGATACCAGTACTGAGGTGTGTCCACTTCAGTAAATGTCACAATGACACTGCACAGCTGATAATTACATTTTATTATTCTAAGTATGCCATTACCTGAAAAGGATCACTGATGTTCATGTGAACATAGCGCCTATTTTCCTAATATGATACGTTTTGGTAGGTGGAGTTTATGAAGTAGCCACATAGGGGGCTAGAAAAGTCTAATATTTTCAAAATTGATGCAATCATCAGCATTTTGTAAGATTGTAAATATATGCACTTCTTTGTCCTCATATACTCACTTCTATTCAGGCTATAGGAGCATAAATGTCCAGGACCTGTGAAATATGTTTGTTTACAATTTTGACAATAGAAGAAGTACGTATATTTTGTTGTTCGTTATTAGCGATGGTTATACTTGTAAGGATTCCTGAGAGTAAGCATTTTTATGTAAAAATGACTGCATGAAACGGTTTCCCTGGCACCTTAGTGATGGTCAGGGCTAAATTCCAACCTGAGGGCCCTCCATGTAGTTTAAGCTCAACATTAAAAAAATGTTAATGGTCATTTGTTCACTTCTAGGCTTATTATACTCTAGAATCTGGTTAAAAGAATTGAGTGCATGTCTTAATAGTTGTTAGGCTTACTTTGTATCTAAATTTACAGAAATATTTCGTATTGTACATACTTTGCCATCATGTCTTTTATTTACGCTGTTATGCAACTCTGAAAAGTCGGAAGGATTAGGAGAAAGGTTTAATTCACTTTTTACTGGTTTAATTTCCAAGCTGATTTTTTTTTTGCAACTGACAGGTCCAAATCTGTGCTCCACTTTGTTCCTTTTGTGTGTCCGTATCTTTCTCGTTGTCTATATATTTTACTTTGTCCATGTATATTAAGTGCAATTTTAATCATGTTCACATCCATACAATCACTGATATGGAATTTTTGTTTGAGGGGGGTGGGGGGTCTTTCTTTAAACGTAGTTTTTCTTAATGAATATTCGTCCTTGCGATTTTTTTGTCTAGCCTCATGCTCTGAAAATACTCTCAAAAAGTAAAAACGCAACATCCATTCTTTAGAACAGTCTAAGCACGACCTTTATTACATGAGCATATATGAATTATGGCGCCTGTGTTGTAATTCATTTAACTACCACCTTAGAAACTCGTATCAATTACATTTCGATTTACAGAAAATCGATCATCAGTAAGGAATGCCAAATATCCGTAAAAGACTTGATACTGTTTAATGGTTAATAAAGTGACAAAGAGTTTAAGTTTGGAGTTTACGTTGCAAAACACTTTTGTGTGTGAGGTAGACGCGATTGCAAACATTTACGTGTAATGTCGTAAGAGGTTTTTTATATTGTAGTATACATCTGGTGAATCCATCATTTCATAACAACTGAATGCCAATTGGTCTTATGGCACACCACTGCTTCAACAAAATATTTTTGAAAAATGCCTGTTCTGGACATAGATAAAATCCGATAACGATTTTAATAACAATAGCTGTGCAAAGGGCAGTGCGCTCGACTATTCAAAAACTTCTAAGTTTAACAAGGACAATCACTGGGCAAGACTTACAAAACCGTATATTGGTTATTTCTCGTGGTATAATGACCGGAAGCACTATGTGAAGTTTTAATGCATGTAGTTTCTAAAATACACCTTGTTTTTAGGTACACGATACACTTTTACCAAATATTCAAGGTTGAAAACGAATCATATTTTGTATTAAACTCGGCCAAGATTATTTTTATTTCAATAGGTTAGATGACACAAAAGCCTTATGTGAAGTTTTAATCCAACCCATATATTGTTTGCTAAGATATGAACTTACATGCAAAACTTATCCAAGGTGAGGATGTCAACAAATGCCACATCAACACCAGTCACTATTTTGAATGCATTGGAAAAGTTTGGCAATTTTATATGTGATATCAATGTACATCAAATATTTCCCGAAAAGAAATGAAATATTTGCCAAAAAGTAATATTGCGTGTTTACTCTTTTGAATGTATAAATTGGTTCAGTATTCCATATTTGGGCAATAGTTCAAAAGTTAATACCTATAAATCGATTTTACGCACTCTTTTTGTAGTAACAATTAAATGAAAATAAGGAAATGAAATGCAGCGAAGTATCACTTCCTTGAAATTCTCACAGCTACTTATTCTATATTATTTCTCACACTTGTATCAAAGCGTTTTGCAAAAGTTTAGGTTTTAGTGTTTTCAGACCTCAATAGAAAGTGATGCTGCAATAATAAAAACAATAAAATTACTTTACACATTAGGTTTTAGTAAGACTGCGTGAGTATATCCACTTCGTTGAATGTTACATTGATGGCAAAAATGATATGCAGCATGTCCGGTTAAAAATGTTCATTCTGGGTGTAACTCCTTTTTGGGCCTCTTGAATTATATATGAAATTCAAAGAAAATGGAATATGTCTTAGTTTTTTTATATGCACTGGATATTATAGAGGATAAACAGTCATTTCTTAATTACATGTTAATACCAATGTACCGTAAATTTTAACATATTGGATACGTCAGACCATCATGTAAATGCCGTCTGACGGAGAACCCCCAATATAGGTCCTCTTAGTCTTTAATTTCATTTGAAAATTACATTTATACCTAAAATTAAATTATACAGTTGAATATTCCCACTCTATTATATACTAAAGTCAGATTTACCTTAATCTGTAATTTAAACAACATTTAACTTTCAGTATTATTTTTTATTACGTGTACCCCTTTTGGGGCCTCACGAAAACTTGAATAGGGATATTTGAGCCTGGTATCCACCCTGGCTGAATACCATATACCCTAACGAACATTTTGGTTATATGATACCATATTGTACTAAAAAATGCCTACGGATTTTTTTCTCGGGACTTTCGCCAACTGTCCATAACAGCAATTATTCAAAAACGTTTTTCTCTCATCTTGGTGCAGATGTAAGTCTATACCGAACTTTCTTTTGTTTAGAATATTTGTCGAGTTTTCACATGTCGAGATTTAAACTTAATGCAGTCTAAGACATAACAAACTTATATTGCATTGAGAAATCACGAATTATCATTAATACAAATAATTGTTATAGATCTAATAAAACATAAACTTCCTAAAACGAATCCATAACTCCAGATATTTGCAACCACTGCAATAACACCACTCCCTTAATTTTTTTATGGGGCACTGGTGATTTTTAGAGGGAGCTCTGCCTTTTAGGTAGTATCTAATTTCATATTATATGTATAGCTAAGAGCTGCATAAATGTGTAACACCGCTAAATAACTTGACTTTATTAACAAATGTCTGCCATACCTGACATTTAATCGTAAACGTATCTTTACAGACACAGTTTATATATTTAGTCAAGTTATGTGAAACTGATATTACTGTCACGGGGGACTTTTATGCTATGTGGGTTCTGTATAAGGAAGTCTGTAAATATATGTATAATATATTTATTATAATACAATGATTATCTATCTATCTATCAGATAATGGCGGACAACAATAACAAAGGTTCACATAAAACATAACATACGATTTATCAAATAAAGCATATTACAACTGCAGTATAAAACAATGTATGACTTAACTAAGACATAACATATATGGTGTGTATTAAATGATAGATGGAATGTACCTGTAAATATATGTATAATATATTTATTATAATACAATGATTATCTGTCTATCAGATAATGCCGGACAACAATAACAAAGGGGTTCACTGGAAGGGTTATCTGATTTAGTATGGTACGGCATCCGTCAGAAGAGTATTGTATTGGAATGTATAGGTCGTAGAGGAGAATGCATATTAGAATATTGGAATATAATATATAATTTACACTGATACTATAGACCTTGGACAATTATTATTTTATAGCCTTTGACATTATTCCCTCCTTTGTGAAAATGTCATCCTCCACATTGAATTTCAAAAATTCAAGACGGTACGTCCTGCAAAAGAACGTAATTAATTGTATTACAGTTTCATGTTAAATGGGATCTGATCTGCATATTATATAAGTCCTAAACATAAACATTAGGACAAAATTATACTGTTTACAGTAAAGTCCAAACAATGATATGAAGATTAAACATTTATTTGAAACAACAGAATTCATACTTGATTAAGTAAGAATTGATGCAATTGTATAAATGGTATGGAATGGAGTGAATGAATGAATGAATGAATGAATGAATGAGTATATGCAGACGAACTGATGTATTTGACTGTGTGTGTAAAAGAAGAAGCTAATTCAAAGTTGCGTCGCATCCAAACGATAAGCATACATAATATATATAGTGTAGGTAGATTAACTCATTCTGCACGCGCGACGCATTAATGCGTCGACCGACTGTTATCTGTATACCGCATGCCGCTTCTAGGCGGTGTTGTTATATACATCTGGAAACCGCACGCCGCGTACATGCGTCTTTACTTTAGTAGCTCTGAATTCCGCGTGACGCTTTCAGTCGTCATATTTCATTGGTCTTAAATAAAATATTTTAGTTGTTTCTAAGAAATTGGACCAATCGATTTTTTGTTGCGTAACAGTTTTAAAACATAAATAAAACCGGATGTTGTGAAAAAATAAAAGCTTTCTTTGAAGAAAGCTGTAAAAGCGAGCGTCGTTCGAGTTATAATTTGTGATTATTCGAAGCCTGAAAATTACGGATGATTTTTTTATATGATCGAAACATAAAAAAATAGGTAAATAAATGACTAAATAAATAGATAGATACCAATAAAGATTCATTGAGAAATGACAGTTGAAATAATGCAACCAAAAAGTTTATATTTTTTCACTCGTCCCTTTGCAGCAAATAATATCATCTGCAGGATCAAACAATTTGACGGCTAAATGAGTTTACTTCTAATTATTATCGTTCTTTCGTTTTATTGCAATAAAATACTTATTAAACACTGGGCCAGAATTTCATTCAAATCTGTCAAAATATAGCAGAGATAAAATTAAAAACCCAGCTATGGAGCTAGAAAAGGCGTTGAGTATATAAATAATGTAATGTAAATAATTAGGTATAGTTAAAAAATACACTTCAATAAAGACAGACGGACATAATTACTGCACAAAAATAACGTTTACGCATCATATCAAAATGCAAAAAAAAAAAATTTAATAGAATTATATTACATTTTCATAACGCATGAAAATGGTCACAGCTTTACGTCGTGACGATGCACACAACACTCTCTGGACAAAACTGGTAGAATTGTGGATTAAATCATTGAAAAGAAAAGAACTTAAAATATTTTCTTTTACATGTAAGATTAAATTATCTTCCACTCAAGCACACCAGAACTTTCATTTTTACCTATAGTCAGTATGCCGAGCAAAAAACCCAAAGTTGGAGTATGCACAAAATATTTTTGCATGAAAAAGTTCTACAACATGTACCCCCATAGAAACCGGATGATGCAATTTTGTCATCATTGAGCATTATGAAACATTCAAGATGGCCGCCAAGATGGCCACCAAACATGCAAAAGATGACATATCTCCTAAATTACAGGAGATTTCGACACGAATGCAATGTAAATATTATGTTTATCGCTAGAGGTAACATAATAAACATCAGATGTAAAATTTAGAGAAGGAATGTATTTGAAAAATCCAAAACGGCGGTCAAAATGGCCGCCAAAATGGAAAATCCCTATATACTGAGTAAAACAGCAGTGTTTTCAATATTACTCAGATTATATATGTATGCAATAAATAGAACATTGGCACAGCATCAAGCAAAATAACACACGCTCCTTTCGAATATTGAACACTCTGAATGTGCAGACGTTTTCGACGGTATGTGGGTACTTCAAATAATTAAATAAAAATTAATTAAATTAAATTAAATGTTTCTTCAGTAATTTTAGAACGAAAAGGTGGATAAAATGGATATTCTTATTCAAAATCATAACAATTTGAACATAAAATGCATATAAAAAGTAGGTATGATTTGCGATCAATTTACTATAGATGCCAGTAATAATACATCAAGTGTCATTACAATGTCACTGCATAAAATTAACTGATCCTTGTTCTATCTTCGTATTATGTATGTTAAAAAGTACGCTATTATCTATATGAGGTATTCTGTTTAATTTTCCAAAGAGCTATTGAACGATTGGCATGTATAAATTTGTTAGGTTTTCGTATTCTTCGTCAGAATCACTAGAACTGCATCACTGAGTATTTCATCTACATCCTTCGCCGATCATTTTTGACAGCTATAGTTTTAATGGCAGTTACATAAAATTGTGCAGGTGAGGTGATCCATAGAAAGACAGGGGGATGTTGCACATGGATGTTCGGATCCAGAAAGGATGATCTTTAGGACAAAGCTGGTGCCGGGGTCGGGGGTTGTTTGTCAGGATTGACATCGCTACAAGCCGCTTGGATCCCTGCTCCATCTAAAACTGATAGCATCAAAATTTGAAGGGCTTGGGTCCAAACCACTCCATCATATACATGTCTGTATGTGTGCTTGTAACATTTTCATTAAACGATTTCAATGTATGTGGCAACAATTGTTGTTTAGACATCATTGGAGCAGTTTTGTTTCCCAGTTTTCATGTCCAAATATCATTTCTGGTATCGGGCAACCTATGAGCCCCTTTTATTCCGTAGCAGGCAGAAAAAACTGATAATATCCCTAAACACCCTCTTCTACATCTCTAAGTTTGTTTAGAATTCATCCTCGTTTCATCCGTTTGATAGCCGTTGCATTTCCAGTGCCACATAGTTTGGCAACAGTATTGCATCTGGACAGGATATGAGCTGCTTACAGCTGGAATGTAATAACTGAAAATTTGTTCTTTTTCTACCACACAGGGAAAGACCAGCAGGAGATCATGTGAGCATACTGACGTCATAATTTGACGTCTTATTTTAACGTAGTGCTAGGTTTTCATTCCAGTTGGGAAAATCCTGTCTTACACAGGCAGTCATATAAGATCCTTATAGTCTTAAATGTTGCTACAATATCCATTATTGTCTGCTGAACACAGTTTACTTCATCAGCAGAGAGCATGACAAATGCTTTAATGAATAAAAGTGCATCAACAAAAGAAATCTGAATGTGTCAAATTCTGCTCTCACGCCAACTGCTGTGGAATAATGACATCAACCTTCTCTTTGCTAGTCATTAAATCTACTCTACTAATGACAACTTCCATTTATATCTTTAAGATGCTTTTGTTCGCAGGTAACCTCATGAACTTTTCTTTGTGGTGCTTGCAAATTATGTCTGTTAATCATAAACTTAGTACCCTGACACAATCACAGGCATAACATAAGACCCTGACAAACACAAGATGCAGGGAGCAGATATGAATAATGATTGAAGAATTTGTGCTCATTGGACGATAGTGGAATCTGAAGCTACATGTAATGGACATAAAATTTAGCTATTATGTCCTAGTTATTAGCTGCTCATGCTATGTCTGTCTGGATGTTATAATGTCTCCAAGCTAAGTGGCATTGGAAAGACAGCCGACAATACAATTCAATCTGGACCTAGGTGGATACCGGTATGTCGATGCAGATATGAACAAGTTTTTGGAGAAGCTGTTTTGTTGCAGCCTGTTAGTGTAAGAAAGGAGCTGAAAGTATATCAGCTATAATGCTTAGGTATCAAATATGGGAAAAAACATCCAAAAGATGCGCAGACTAAATCATTCTCACCTTCATCAGACTCTTTCTATGGGAATGTCAAAGGAGGAGTCCCATACAGACATGCATATAGAGGAGTGCTTTGGACCCAGACCTTTCAACTTCTGATACCACCAGTTTTTGATTGAGCAATGATCAAAAGTCTAAGAGGCTTGTACTGACGACAATCCCGGAAGACAACATCCACCCCCCTTATCTGTTGTGATTGTGCATCAGAATAACCATTTACAACACCCCGGTGGTGTTGTTTTGTAGCTCTCCTCGCATGCACTATATTATGAAACTGCCATAAAACCTGTACCTTTCAATATATTATGGACGAAGTCTATTGGCGAAATATTCAGTGTTGCTGATGATGATTCTAGTTATTCTGACAGCATCTTCGAAAACTGAAATGTTCAAAGTCCATCGTCAAATAGCTTTTTGGAAAGTCAAACTGGATAAAGCGTATTTGAATATTTGTGTTCTAATATTAAGACAGCACAAGGATACGTTAATTTAATACAGTAACATTGGGGTGACACTTGATAAACTCGCACTCATCCATATATGAAAATTATTTCATTCTTGTAAGATGTATTGGCGTATTTCTGTATTTTCCTGTTATCAATCATTTAATCTGATCCGAAATTGTGTGATACTTGAAGTGTGACCGTTGCCGCCTCTGCATGTGTAGCTTGTTCTATAACTCACCTTATACAAAATGCACAGCGTGCATTTATTAAAATCAAATGTTATTACATGTTGACGTCGATAACTAGCTCATTAGCAATATATTCATCAAACTTTTGCTTATAAAAATATCAATCCCCAACCACTTATATCGGTATGGAAGAGTCACCAAAATTATATTGGATATGCTGTGGCTTTACGGTTTCTTCTTTAACACCATCATGCTAGCGTTTAACATTGCGTCAACGTCATTTACTTTGGGGTGTAAAAATCAATTTACCCTTTTACCATTGGACAAAAAAGGCCATTTTTGTTTATCTTTTACCAATGTAAAGACAAACAGGTCTATCCAGCGACGGCAACAGATATCCGAATAAAACGTATCCGAATATGAGCTTCATGAATAGTAGTCACGTTTTGTTTAGCCCCATTATACCGTTATCTATTATACATCTGCATCTTCTTGAATCAAATTTTACAAATGCACAGATGAGGCGTTTTAAAGTCCTTGAGTGAATTTTTACTGTTATTAGACATTGTCGGTTTATGTGAAGTCTGACTGTGAACACCGAATGCGGACTGTCTAGGGAGCGTTTCAAAACACATTTATTCATTTATTGGTTAGTTTTGGTAAGCGCCGTTTTTTTTATAGTATTTCTGTTATGTAACGGCAGGCAGTTGGCCTAACCAGTGTTCCTGGATTTTTTACCGGTACAAGTTAACCCTTTCTCAGCAAGTGACTGTTGCTGTTTTTTTCATGGAAAATGTTAAAATGTAACGAGCAAACTATTTTTAAGTTGCTTTAACACAGTGATAAGTCACACCCATTAACTGTACATACTGAAATTAGACTGATCGGAGACCATGTAATTACAGTTTGATGATCATCTGAAGTTCACTTTAAGCTAGTGTAGAGATTTTTAAACTATCAAAATGTGTATCCCAAGTATAGATGAAGCCGTGCATTCATTTTCAGTGACTACAATTATGTGCTTAAAGTGCGCAATCCTAAACAAATTATCCTCTTTTTTACATTATTTTCTCGACAGTCTCTTTTATACATTAAAGTGCTCGTCAATCTGAGAGATATTTAAAAAACGATTTTTCTCCCTTCCTGATAAAATAAAACGGGGAAGTTAATGTTAACTTACAACAAAGAAACATTTACTGCAAGGGCGTAGCCAGAGGGGGAAAGGGAGGGGTGCGACGGGTGCGATCGCACTCCCTTTTCGGCAAAGCTTCCATTTTTCATTATATCAAAAATACCCTTGAATGTCCTTTTTGCGGACCGCTACGCTCGCCAACTTGGCTATATTTACTATTATTGACGTTGAAACCTTTATACAAAGTCTGATGATGATTCTTTATATTATAGAATATGATTTTTAGAAAGGTCAGTGCATTACTTTTATGCGAAACTGATTATGTATAACTATTTACCTTTTCAAAATAGCGGAATGAAATGTATAAAAATGACAGTTTACATTTACATTAAATTCTATAAAACGATGTAAAATAAATAATGTAAACTTTGTAACTGAATACTATGACATTTTTAACGGTGATATGTGAAAATTTTTAACGGTGTTATGTGAACTTTAGTGTAAAAATCAAGGATCATATATCAGTGAAAAATTGTTTAGCGGCAGGACCCGTGCCTAGGTTTGCTACTCATTTTATTCGAAAATGATTTTAAGAGTAATAACTCCGCAAACAATATTTCGAGCGGACGTGCCAATGATATGCTCAACAAGGCTTTATACCAAGCACTTCCTACTATCATTGAAATCTGGACTAGAATTTTGAAATGAAACGTTGACAAAAATTTCTAGCAGGGCTTTTCTCCCTATAAATCTACCCCCAGTAAAAGGAGGTTATCCCAAAGCAAAGAAAATATTTTCCCCCAATTCTTAATTTAACATTCCCAAATTAGTGTTACGTTTTAGGAATTTTGCCGGTTTAAAAAAGTTTCGCTAATTTGTATGTTTATTTTGGTCATTAAAAACAGTTATACTTAAGAAATAATATATCTCATCCAGCGATTTGTCGTTGAATAAATCATTGTTTGGAATTCAGATGCGCCCTCGTGATATAATAATACGCATCTGAACGACAAACAATGATTTATTCAAGAGCAAATCACTAAATGAGATATATTATTTCCATTCTAACCCGTTACCAAGGATTTTTAAATACATCCTTGCCAACATTCATTAAATATTTGCCCGTTTTCAATCGGTTTCTTTTCCAGCGCGCCGCTATGCCATTTGACGCCATGACGTAATACTTTTGACGTTAGAACTGTGATTTGTTGTATAATAATTCACTGTTTTCTGCCTTCTTTATTTAATAGGAAAATGAATCTGATCGTGTTAGAATGTTGAACAATTACTGAAATGCAGTACATTAATATTTTACACAAAAATGTCTCTACACAGATTTTGTTTATTTGCAATTATTTTCAAATAAATCAATTTTCTAGAGCATTTTCCTAATTCCACTGGTGTTGATGGCGTTCCCAAAATGATGAAAAAGGACCTTTCTACATAATTTCTATTTCTAATAATGAAGTACAATTAATTCGTCAAATCGTTCAAAGTACAATCCATACCTTATGAATAATATAGACCTGCAACTATCATTCCTAAGACGTTTCAGTCAAATCACACAAACAGTATACTAGGAGAAGTAGTCCGAACATTTTTTTCCGTAAAATAAATAATGGACATAAATCCGGAAAGAATTTCGAGCAGTATGTACCAACGATATGCACATCTTATTTCAATAAATCCCTTAGGTTTCAATGAAATTTGGAGATGTATAACAGAAAAAATCTCTTCATAGACTTTATGTAGGATAATCAAAGGGCCATTACTCAGAACACAAGATCATTTAATTTAATATGAACCTCGTAATACATGCTCAGCTAGAATTTGAACGGATCATTCCTATGAAATTGTTTTCAAGTCCTGGTAATTATAATTCATAGCAGTTCGGACAAATTTCATTCAAAAACTACATTTAAGTGACCCTAACTCCACAAAAAACGAGAAAACGCACAACAAGGCTTTATAATATCATTTTTGTGAAATTCCATTTAAATCCTAGCAGAGGATTTTGAGAAGCTAGATCAGGCTATATGAAGACGGACAGACGGACATACGACGAAGGCAGAAACACAATGTATCAAACGACATGGGAAACATAGTTGATGGAACTTCTGTAGAATTACTATCTTTTTTTAAAAAGAAATCTTATTCTAAGTTCATGTATATTTTGGAGAGCTCTTGATAAAAAAATTTACACATGTTTGGTTAAAGTAACTCTTCTAATGTCTTATGAGAACATTCCTATACTAACATTCATTTAAATTGTCCAAAATAATTACTTCCTATACAAGCATAGAACATAACCAAGACTCAGTTTCATTCAGTCTGTTTATAATACTTGATTGACGTTCTGTCATGAACAAAGTCAGGTACAAACTCCAACGCAGTGATCTCCGTTGCCGCTTCGCTCATTGATCACTGCCACCACAACATACACGTGACCATGGTTCATCACGTGATGATCGGTTTAAAATTTAACTTATATATTAATATGATATACCAAACGTTTGACAATAACATATCTTGGCCAGCAGGAAAATATTCAAAAGCCTCCATCTATTTCGGCTTGGATCAAATGGTAGCATTATAATAGTGAACGGCGTCAAAGATTAACGTCAACATACTTGTTTGTTTACTTTCAGTTTCGTTTCAAGATACTTAGCGGTCTTGTAAATAATTACCCATTTACAATCACAATCGTTTTGGTTTTCATTATGAAACATTCGCCTGTGCTCAAAGAAGTGTAAACTTCGAAAACATTGGGGTGAAATTAACTAAATAATTATATAATTAAAAGAAGTCCACTTAGCTGAATTTTAGCTAAAAAAATTGTGTTGGCAGTGACCAATGAGCGAAGCGGCAAGAGATATCACTGCGTTGGAGTTTGAGTCAGATACTGTAACAGTGAATTAAATACAAGTATGTCTTGAGAAGACCCCCAGGATTTACAGCATATTCACAGTTCATTGTCCACATCAGCTTAAGCCGACAATGTCTAATAATAGCAAACTGGTCATAAATCATACCACGTTATATATATGCTCAAATTGTAATGCTTTTGAATTAGAACATCCATTTTATCAACCTCTTTGTTATAAAATTACTGAAGAAAAATTTAAAGTGTTGTAAACACTTCTAATTATTAGAAATACCCATATGCGGTAGGAAAACCTGCACATTTAGAGTGTCTAAAGCAAGATATAGGGATTTTCCGTTTTGGTGGCCATTTTGACGGCTATTTTGAATCTTTTTCAATGGATTTTCTTCTTTGTTATATACATTTAATGTTTATCTAGTTATCTCTGGCAACAAAATGAATATATACATAAATAATCCTGTCAAAATCTTCTGTAATTTAGAGATAAGTCAGTTTTGCATTTTTGGCGGCCATCTTGGCGGCCATCTCGGCGGCCATCTTGAATATTTCAAAATGCTCAATGGTGACAAAGTTGCATCATGCAGTTTCTATAAATGTACATGTTGTAGTACCTTTTATGCAAGAACATTTTGTGCATACTGTAAATTTAGGTTAGGTAGCTAATTGGCATTTTGGCATACTGACTATATGCGATATGAAAATGCTCATGTGTGTATGAAAAAGTAAATAGTCTTGTGAGTATTTATTTATTTTTGTTGTTGTTAGACTTCGAAATTGCCTCTTGACCCGCAGAATAATGTGTTAAAAATAACTCAATTATTCCAATTATTCCGACAGCTTGTGTGTGATACTTTGAAACTAAAAATTGTTTCAAAATTCAAATTTTCATAAAGTACATGTTTTTTGAAAATTAGTCAAAAATAATCTCATTTTCAGCACAATAGTTTCTGTCTACAATAGTTAAAATATTCACGTATTTTAATTTTATTACATCTTCATATTAAATACATATACTATTCTTTATGAGAAATAACTTTATTCTGATGCGTTTTGATTGCCTAGATGCGTATTACTGAGTAAAATCAGTGTTAGAAAATGACAATAATACTTATTTAAGATTATTTTTAAGAATTGTTCTTCTTTGTTGTTTAAATCTTTGCATGATAAAATGTTGCATTTTATAAATGTTGTTAGCCAAAACAAAAGCTGATGACAGAATATGGTCATTTGTTTTGTGTCTTGATTCAACAGTCTGTTGAAATGACTTATTACACAGCTGCATGAAATTACCTTTGTTGCGTAGCTACTTCAATTTACTTACAACGTGTACAAATTTCATACCTATTAACACATATTTGATGTGATATATCATTAATTAACAACAATATCCCAAGCAAAAAAACTACAAAATCAATGTTATCTCTCAAAACATCTCTAGGTATTCAGGGTAGGTTGGCTTATCAGCCTCCTAGGTGGCTAAAAGATAAATATTAGCAGAGTAGAAGTGGAGATAGCGCTTTAGGGTAGAATGGCTCAACCGCTGAGGAATCAGGTAAGTACTTTTGATGTTTCAAATTGAACTGGTAAAGACATGAAGGGAAACACCATGTTTCGATGAAGAAGCTTCATCTTTGCTCTAGGTACACCTTCTGCTTCCACTTCAAAAGCAGGGACGTTAGGATTTGTTGGGACTTAACCAGGTAAGTATTTTCTTCCCATATGTCTGAAAGTTTATGTTTCTCTTGGAAACCAACTTTCTTAACCAACACTCTGTCACTAGGAAGAATTTTGTTGTGACGAACCTTTTCGTCGAAATGTTGTTTGTATCGGCGGCTATTTTTCGTTGTTTCTTGTTCGGCTTTTTGATAAGCAAACGTGAGGCATGCTTGTAGGGCATCTATGTAATCTGTATGACTTTTCGATCCTTCGTCCATAGGAAGACCAAGGATGGCATCAATGGCTAAACGAGGATGCCTACCGAACATCAAATAGTATGGTGAACAAATGCAAGTATTGTGAACTGCAGCATTGTAGGCGTGCCTAATTGTAGAGACTTGATCCTTCCAATTCTGTTTCTTATGGTCAGGCAATGTTCCCAACATGTTTGATAGTGTTTTATTGTATCTTTCAGTTGTTCCTTTACTCATCGGATGGTAAAGAGTCGTTCTGCTTTTCTTTATTCCTGTTAGTTTACATAATTTAGAGATGATCTTTGACTCGAAGTTTTGACCTCTGTCACTATGGAGGCCGGCTGGAAATCCATAGTGAATAAAGACATTGTCATAGAGTGTTTTGGCTGTTGTGGTTGCCTTTTGGTTTCTTGTTGGAATTGCCTGAGCGTATTTAGTAAAGTTATCAGTTATCATCAAAATATTCTCTTCTAGGGAGAGGTTGGAGAGGTTTTCAGACTAGTTTCATGGGACTTGAAGATGTGATAGGAACCATTTCTGCGGCTTTGGTAGGTAAAGTCCTTCTCCTTATACATCGCCCACTATACTGTATACTGTCCCTTATGTATTTATCCATACCTGGCCAAAAACATCGCTGTTTCATCAAGAATGAAATGCGGTCACTACCTTGATGGCCTAGATCGTCATTATAAGCATGGAAGATAATATGTCGTACTAGTTCGGGTACAACAAGTTGATCGCATTCAAAACCATTTAAAATCCCTTTATGGAATAAAATACCATATTTCATGAGAAGTTTGTAACGCATAGGATAATATCTTCTCAGCTTATTTTTTCTACACTTTGAGACTTGTCGTTTTGGCAGAAGTAAGTGGCCGAGAACAAATCACCCTCTTTTGATTGAGCTTTGATCCAATCTTGTTGTGTCAAAGCAGTATTTCCCAACAAGAGGACCATGATGGTCCTGAATCGCTCACCTGTCCCAACATGACCCAGTTTTGAACTGAGTATGACGTCATTTTTTCTATTATTTGACATAGTGACCTACTTTTTGAGCTCATGTGACAAAGTTTTGAACCTGACCTAGATATCATCAAGATAAAAATTCTGACCAATTTTCATGAAGAACCATTGAAAAATATGGCCTCTTGAGAGGTCACAAGGTTTTATATTATTTGACCTACCGACCTAGTTATTGACGGCACGTGACCCAGTTTCGAATTTGACCTAGATATCATTAAGGTGAACATTCTGACAAATTTTCATGAAGATCCATTCAAAAGTATGCCCTCTAGAGAGGTCACAATGTTTTTCTATTTTTAGACTTACTGACCTAGTTTTTGACCATAGTTGACCCAGTTTCAAACCTGACCTAGATATCATCAAGATAAATATTCTGACTAATTTTCATGAAGATCCATTCAAAATGTTGGCCTCTAGAGAGGTCAGAAGGTTTTTCTATTTTCAGACCTACTGACCTAGTTTTTGACCACAGTTGACGCAGTTTCGAATCTGACGTAGAAATCATCAAGATAAATATTCAGACCAACTTTCATACAGATCCCATGAAAAATGTGGCCTCTAGAGAGGTCACAAGGTTTTTATTTTTCTTAACCTGCTGACCTAGTTATTGACGGCACGTGATCAAGGTTCTAATTTGACCTAGATATCATTAAGATGAACATTCTGACCAATTTTCATGAAGATCCATTCAAAAGTATGGCCTATAGAGAGGTCACAATGTTTTTCTATTTTTAGACCTACTGACCTAGTTTGTAACCGCACGTGACCCAGTTTCAGACCTGACCTAGATATCATCAAGTTGAACATTCTGCCAATTTTCATGAAGATCCATTCATAAGTATGGCTTCTAGAGAGGTCACAAGGTTTTCCTATTTTTAGACCTACTGACCTAGTTTTTGACCGCAGTTGATCCAGTTTCAAACTTGACCTAGATATCATCAAGATAAACATTCAGAATAACCTTCATAAAGATCCCATGAAAAATATGGCCTCTAGACAGGTCACAAGGTTTTGCTATTATTTGACCTACTGACCTAGATTTTGAAGACATATGACCCAGTTTCAAATTTTACCTAGATATCATCAAGGTGAACATTCTGACTAATTTTCATGAAGATCCATTGAAAAGTATGGCCTCTAGAGAGGTCACAAGGTTTTTCTATTTTTAGAACTACTGACCTAGTTTTGAACCGCACGTGATTCAGTTTCAAACTTTAACCTAGATATCATCAAGATGAACATTCGGACCAACTTTCATACAGATCCCATGAAAATTATGGCCTCTAGAGAGGTCACAATGTTTTACATTATTTGACCTACTGACCTAGCTTTTGACGGCACATGACCCAGTTTCAAACTTGACCACTATATTATCAAGGTGAACATTCTGACCAACTTTTATGAAGATCCGTTGAAATGTATGGCCTCTAGAGAGGTCACAAGGTTTTTCTATTTTTAGACCTACTGACCTAGTTTTTGACCGCAATTGACCCAGTTTCGAACTTGACCTAGATATCATCAAGATGAACATTGGGACCAACTTTCATACAGATCTCATGAAAAATATGGCTTCTAGAGAGGTCACAATGTTTTACATTATTTGACCTACTGACCTAATTTTTGACGGCACATGACCCAGTTTCAAATTTGACCACTATATTATCAAGGTGAACATTCTGACCAACTTTTATGAAGATCCATTGAAAAGTATGGCCTCTAGAGAGGTCACAAGGGTTTTCTATTTTTAGACCTACTGACCTAGTTTTTGATCGCAATTGACCCAGTTTCAAACTTGACCTAGATATCATTAGGATAAACAATCAGGCTAACTTTCATACAGATCCCATGAAAAATATGGCCTCTAGTGAGGTCGCAATATTTTTTATTATTTGACCTACTGACCTAGTTTTTGACGGCACATATCCCAGTTTTAAATGTTACTTAGATGTCATCAAGGTGAACATTCTGACTAATTTTCATGAAGATCCATTGAAAAGTATGGCCTCTAGAGAGGTCACAAGGTTTTTCTATTTTTAGAACTACTGACCTAGTTTTGAACCGCACGTGATTCAGTTTCAAACTTTAACCTAGATATCATCAAGATGAACATTCTGACCAACTTCCATACAGATCCCGTGAAAAATATGGCCTCTAGAGAGGTCACAATGTTTTATATTATTTGATCTACTGACCTAGTTTTTGACGGCACATGACCCAGTTTCAAACTTGACCTAGATATCATCAAGGTGAACATTCTGACCAATGTTCATGAAGATCCATTGAAAAGTTTGACCTCTAGAGAGGTCACAAGGTTTTTCTATTTTTAGACCTACTGACCTAGTTTTGGAGCGCACATGACCCAGTTTCGAACTTGACCTAGATATCATCAAGATAAACATTCAGACCAACTTTCATAAATATCCCATGAAAAATGTGACCTCTAAAGTGGTCACAAGCAAAAGTTTACGCACGGACGGACGGACGGACGGACGACGGACGCTGCGCGATCACAAAAGCTCACCTTGTCACAAAGTGACATGTGAGCTAAAAATGCAGGAGGAATATCTTCACATTGGGATACTTCAATTCTAGATGATGAAGATGTATCTTCGTCCACTAAACTGTAAACCACTGGTGATTCGTCAGTAGATGTTTCGGTAGCTGATGAAACTGCTTTGAGGATGTCAGGAAATACAAGAACCTGTTCCTGATTTTACATGTATTTTCGTAATAGGTCATCGGCATCAGCATTGAGCTGTCCGCTTCTGTAACGAATTTGGCATTTATGGTTTGCTTATTTTGCCGCCATCTATGTTCGGTGGCATCAAGTTTAGCACCGGAGAAAACATACACTAATGGGTTATTGTCAGTTAACACGTCGAATGTAGAGCCATATAAATAGTAATGGAATTCGTCCACAATTGCCCATTTAAGTGTCAGTTTATGAGCTGGATAGTTACGTTCCAATTGTTTTAAGCTTCTACTAGCATATGCTATAACGCGATCGTATTAATCTTGCTCTTAGTAAAGGACTGCTCCAAAAGATAACTGGTAAGGGTAGATTTCTCCGAAGCACAGAGCACCAAAAGCAGAGCCCCAGAGCCACGCATTTACATAGTAGGCCCACAACAACAAAAAAATATTTCACACGGGTTGCTTCAAACATCCAACAAGTACATATTAATATAAGCTAAATATTGACAAAGGGGAAGGGAATGGAAAGGGGCGAAATGGGGTCGGGGGTAGGAATCCGAAGGGGAAAGTTGAACAAGTACGAATATCCAAGGGAATTACATGTTTTTTTAAAAACAGTCGCACTACAACGTAAACCATAATAGCGAAGACACTCATGTACCAAAGATAAACACACAACGACGGTCAACTGAATAACATAGAAAAACGGGCAGGCAACAAATAAGAAAACAGTAGGGCACCCTTATAGACTCATAATCTTATAAACGAACCCACACAAGTAGGAAAAAACAAGCAAGTACCGTCTTGGGATTCGGCTGCCAAAACAAAGAGGAGCCACGAAAACTTACTAAAAGTAAAGAGGGAGGGGATGCAAAAGTAGTGTAAATGCAAGGGAAAGTAGAGGACAAAAGGGGGAGTAGGGCGGAGGAAAAACGATTACAACAAACAAGAAAATATACGCAACACACAATGTAAGACAGACAAAACAACCCGTTGAAAATAGGGGCCCCGCCTTGGAACGGTCAGTAACCTAAATAAAGAAAACTGGGGGTTTAAACGCGTTTAGGGTATGCCAACCTCGCACTTACCCTATTTTAAACAAGTTAAACAACACAATGTAAATACAATCCCCGCTGAGAAAGGCTCTAACATTAGTGCAAAAGTAACAGATAAATAAAGCAAATAACGATTCTAACTGATTTATTATATTTGATAATAGGTGTTTCTGAATTCTTGAAATATTTAGGAATAGAGTTAACTACAGATTAGTCTCTCAAAATACTAGGTAAATCAATAAACTCGATCATTTATTTATGAAAGATAACTTTAGAAAGTTTTGTTTATGATCGGATTCAGAATCAGTATGAGGTCTAAGAAAATGTTTTGTATAAAATTGTATCAATGAAGCAGTGTCGTAAAATGGATGTGTACGCATTTAGATATTGTCAGCTTCTTGATCAATTTGCGTCAACGAAGAAACAGGTAAAGAGGTTAAACACGATAGCATAGCATGTCTACCAAAACGTTTTAGTATCATATGGAAATCAGCAACACTCATTCTTTTGCGAAGTTTACGTTTGATATTCCCATTTCGTCGGACACCATGAGAACGAGTATTGCGTCTTCTTGGGGAATAGATAGAGAATATATCAATTCCGGAATATTTCGAAATATTTCCCTTCTGATAAATGTTATCATTTAAACCTAATGAAAAAGGTGTTTGTATAAATTTAATCCATTTAAGTTACAAAAAAATGTAAGAGACATGTCTGAGTTTAGTCTTGAAGCCAGAAGTCATGTTAACATCATACTTCAATTGTTCAACAGCTTGAACAGAAACATCTTTAACCGAATGTTCAGTTTTACAAAAATGATTGCATAAAAAGTTTCGAAATTTATTATTGTTACGAATTTCGTAACAGTGTTCCCCGAAATCTGGTTTTAAGAGGTCTTTTCGTTTACCCAACGTACTGTATACCACAATTATGGGCATTTCATGTAAGAATATAGATAACATCAGATAAATTTCATGAAATGTTTGAATGAATATTTATACTGAAATTTCTGTTATTAACAGTAGAACATATTGTCCAGTTAGTATTAAGATGAGGACAGCACATGCACCTATTAGAATGGCACTTAGAGACTGAGTGAAATCTAACGTGCTCAGTAGCAGATGTTTTTATGTTGTATTTCCTAAGAATATGTGGTTTAATTGTGAAATCAGTACTTTTAAATTATTGTTGTAAAGTGCAGTGTTTTTAATAGTTGTCTTAGAATTATCTAAATGTAAGGTTAAATGATTACCGGCCGCCACATTATAGCTAGTAGATAAGCTAGGATGATAAGTATCTACTGGACACGTTTAGTATTAGTATTTTTGTTCGTCTCAGTATTTCTATTTATTATTCTGCTCATTTTGTTTTAAAAGGAAGAGCCATTATGCATCAAGCGAAATTTGAAATCAGTGGGAATTAACCTTTTGTTAAAATCAAACAAGAATTCTGGTTGAACAACATTTTCTTTACGATAACATGAAAACAAAAAACCAGTTTCGAGTAAAAGAGTAGAAATTATTAAAGGGTGTAGAATGAACCAGAATAAGATAAAAATAATGCTTAAAAGGAGGCAAAAGATTTACAGAATTTATCTATTAAAACATTATTAATTTCAGTTTATCTCCCATTCGGCAAAACGAAGCAAAGTCATAACTTGATGACGTTACTGAAGTAGAGCCGTAGATGACGTCATAGTCTATAAAGACTGATACAGAAATGAAAGTATACATATATGCACTAGGGCACCGCCTTGTGAGGTTAATGAAAATTAAGTCATAAGAGAAAAGTATAGAATCCTTTAGTAAATATAATAATACTTATAGTCTTTATATAAAATTCTTACAATGGAATATGTTTCAACCAGAATAATTGTGAAACTGATCCATCTGGAAACACTAAAAACCAGCGGACGGTTCAGAAAGGTACAGCCAAAATCTCAACCCCAACAAATAGGAGATGAAATATTAGGCAGGACTCTCTGAATAAAGAGATCCAATATCCGGTCAATGCATAATCTTCAACATGCCTCTGATATAATTGGTAGATAAGAGAAGCAAAGCGCCCACATATAATGCGAGGAATGCCATAAGCATCCAAGACCAGTTCCAGAAGCATCCATGTGAAGCTTGAACGGCTTACTGTAGTCAGCATATGCAAGAAAGAATTCACATTTTGATGCCTTTAACTTCCGGTTGTGTTCTTCTAGACGTGTGAATATAGCATCAAGGCGTCTGAGATGTTCTCGGAAAGTGGTTGAAAATATTATGACGTCATCCAGATATATTATAGGCATTTCACCTATCAACGCTCCATCACACGTTGGAAAGTCGCTGGTGCGTTGCAGAGTCCAAACGGCATACGGTTAAATTCTTAATAGCCAATTGTACCAACTTGAAATGCAGTTTCGTGTTTGTCATTTTCACCTTTTTCTATCTGCCAGTATCAACTTCTAAGATCCAACCTTGTGAAAAATTTGGCGCCTGACAATAGATGGAGTGTGTCTTCAAATCGAGGAATGCCATAAACATCTTTTATTGCCCAACTATTGAGCTTTCGGTAATCTAGGCAGAAGCGAATTGTGTCATCTTTCTTGCGCACTACAACTATATTTGATGAATATGAACTTTCACTATTTCGGATTGCTCCAGCTTCGAGCATTCAAATGTTCTTGGACTTCTTGAAACAATGACGGCGGTATGCGACGATGTGGTTCCTTTTAAATTTTTTCGTTTCAAGTTTGTTTTCATGATTTGGTAGATTACAGGAGCCTAAATCAGTGACGCTTTTCGAGAATATATGATCGCATTTACTTTAAAATGTACTGACTTTTTTTATCTGATCTTCTGATAATTTTGATCCCTCTAACTTTATTCCATCTACTGTTTAACATGTTTCTTATTTTCTTTTTTAGATGCTTCATGCTGGTGGACTAGAGCCTTTAACGGATAACTGATGGGAGCTGATTTGAGGACATCAACTTCGAGTAGATCACAGATATAAGCTTTCTCTGGAATAGTTATAACTTTTGCTGAGATATTAAATATTTTCGCAGGAACCTTGATGTTTTTCCTTGTTCTTTCGTTTGACGACTCTTGGGCATATATTGACTTTCCTAGAATATCCATTGTCTGATGGTTCTGTAACAACTGCTTCACATGATCTCATTTTTCTCACAAAACCTGACACTGCAGTCGATTCATATGGTTGTAAAGTGACTGATTTTGTAGTTTCACAATATCTGCTCTAGTTGTACAAATTGAAGTAAATGCATTGCTCCATGCTTCTGGTATATCACTTTCATCTTTTAGTTCTAACCTGGCTTGTCTAACAACATTTTTGTCAATTACTAATGGAACTTTTCTGTTGTAATCAGTCATAGATACTACTAAAGCGGTAACGGAAAATGCAGTGTATGTTAGGCATGGCATTTTAATATCTATCTTAACATATCTTATGTATGGAAGTTTTGTCCTCCGCTAGCACTGGTTATTTCTAAATCAAAGACTTGTTATTGGCGTAATTGAGGGAGGTAGAGGAGCTAAGGCCTGCACTGCTATTGTAGTTACCATTGAGCCGGTATCAATAAGTCCAACTGTTCTATTTCCTTCAACTTCAATTTTCTTTTCATTACAAGATCCCACTATTCTGTCGTACAATTGATTCCAAAGGGCTTTGTTCGTGGAAGTCTCTGGTCTGCCCTGCGACAGAGACATCTACCCGTTTGAAGGTTTCTCCTTCTTGAAGACTTGAATTAGTGTCTAGATATAAATTATTTTGTGAAAGAGGGCCATCGCAATCTTTGACAACACGTGTATTGCCTTGTTAATACACTATTTTTCTTCAGTTAATATATGCTCAGAGCCAGTGAAAAATATGCGAGAATAAACACTGATCTTGAACTGGTAGCAAATCTTTAAAGGACGTATGTGTGGGCGACACCATTTCGAAATGAACGCTACGTCATTTTAAATGAATGTGGGGTAAATTGCATGTGTTTTCATTGTTTTCATTCAGAAGATTCAAGTTTTTACATATTCTTATAAATGCAACATTAGAATTATCACTATTATATTTCAATAGGTTCACAATCAAGGACACGGAATTTAATAAATCCTCAGACGTAAAACACATGTAAAACTATTTTTCCATACCAAAACGTTTGCATTCACGTACAATTCCGTTCTCGGTCTTTTGGTAATATAATAGTTTATTTGTGTGTTAAAAAGTAGAAAATTTACTTGAACGCATGTGTTCTCATACAAACACAAGCGTTGAAATCTAACTCTTACCTTCAGAGAACATTGCACCATTGTTTCTCAAATACTCCATTTTATCCCTGGTTGAAGTATAGACCATTCTGAATCCTTCCAATAGTCCGGCATTAACAAGGATAGGAATTACGGCCTTGTAAAAGCTGATTTTGAGTCTGTCATATGAAGAATTTATTAGATCTGGAGGTCTATCAAAGTTGCAGTATGTACTCTCTTTATCAAAATCGATGATTTTAAATTTTGACGACGAATAATCTGAAAATAAAAACGAGTCTATAACATTTATAAATATCAAATTAGAGATGTTATAGATATAAAATATATCTTCATAGAGAAGGTCAGTATCAACCATGCTTTTACTCCGTACATTGAACGACTCTGTACGCATCCGAGGTTTTGTCAAGAGTTCTGAAATTTTAAACTTACTTAATTATGTAGAAATAAATAATGTCCATTTAACAGTATAAATGATAGATATAGGTATTGTACACTTTTTTGTGCATTAACGTCTATAAAACTCAAGGGAACGTTGTGACAGAAGCCAACGATTGTTTTGAGAGAGACAAAGTATTTATTGTAACAGAGACCGAGGATTATTTTGACTGAGACCTAGGATTGTTGCGACCGGGGCCGATGATTGTTTTGGCCGAGAGGGTTGCTCGAAATGCCGTTATCCTATCATAAATTGTCGCGTAGAAACTTTAAAAACAGGTAATGACCCTATGATTCATGTATGATTAAAACATCATGTTTCGTTGTAAATAAACTTTGAAGGTATTAAAGACCCGATGTTCAGCTAGATACATGATGACTGTGCACAGCCGCTAAAAAGTTGAAAGTTGTATAACAATTAACTGTTTCTGCATGACATTTAATGAATTTAGCTCTACACAAAACACAACTGATTTTATATTTAGTAAAGTTGAATACATCGGAAGGGGATTTTCTACATTTGAAGTACTTAAGATAGACTATTTAAGTAAATGGTGGCCATTGGATATCTTTACATGTCGCAAAAATCAAAGCTCTTTCAAATGCATGGATCCTCTTTTTTAATAATAATTATTCTCTTGATTACAAATAGAACATAACAGACACTAAAGCATATCGTTTGATCATCAGGTGAACAGGAACACAATTCGCAGAAAGTTGAGTTCAATTTAGGTGTTATATGGTTGACCTTCTCCCAGCTTTTAGGAATTTTCTGTGAAATTACGTAAAAGCGTATCGGTTACTATTTCCAAAGAAATATTGAATACACAGAATGGCAACAGAAGATAATCTCGCGTTAGCTCGTGACAGCGCGTTATCTAATTGAAGCGTTCGCCGACTTGATCACTCGTGATCAGATCAACACACGCTTATCAAAGTATTACACTGGTGATACGGCCTGCACATATTTAACCGAATCGGGTCTAATATTCAAACGACAACTGTTGATTTCTCAGACTTCCAGTCATAAATTCATTCCTTCTACGTGTAGTATGCAGCTTATGTTGCCGAACTATCTATTGTATAACTCTTTGGTATTTCTCACCACGGTTTACTTCATTTCTAAAAGTTACAAATGTATAAGTTTATGGTTTGTAAGGCTACCGGCGAAAAACAAAATGCTTTTGACGCGAAGTGAAAAAAAAGGTGAACAGTGGAAGTACGCAAGTAAACACATAGCTAGGCACATTTACATACAAATTGTTAAGTCGACAGCTAGCGTCAGGTGTTCTTGAAATCCTTGTATATATATATTTTATGTTATGGTTGTGTATAAAATTTCAAAGACCAAAAGTTCTTCAATAAAATTTACTTACTACGATGACAGATAACGTTGAACTGAAATATCTTCAGATGTATTTGATGAATTGGAACATGTATTGTCCATTCCTCAGTTGTTTCTCTAAACGGAAATCCTAAATAGGACATTGAAGTAAGAATCATTGCTGGCTGATTGCATGTCTCCATTAACCCTAGATGCCAAGGAATAGTTTCATGCAGAGAAAAGCAGGTAGGAACATCTGAAAACAGAGAATAATATCGTTTGATTCCAATGAATATACTCTGAAATAAGCATTTGCTTTTTTTTTTCATTGGTTTATCACTGTGTCTGTTTGATCTCTTTATCACAGTCATAAATGCAATGTTAAAAAAATCTCCCTTAGTGCTATATTTGCGTCACAAATCACATGAGCATTGACGTTTTTTCTTTCATTTTTTTCACGCTAATTCGCATTAATCTCTGGAAATACTCTAATTAATTTCACTTACTAAAATCTAATTTGTAAAAATAATGATCTTGAAAAATCTTGAAAAAAATTGTGATGGTAGACGAATATGTACTGTAAAGGGAGAACAATGCGTAAGAGACTTCTTAGTTGTTTAAGCCACAGGTGATAATGCTTGTAAATATTTGCAACTGATTTTAATTCGTTTGTTGCTCCTGTCGAGAAGAATAGCAGACAACAAAGTCGTTGCGATTATTAACCTTTACCTGCTAAATTTCTAAAATGGACTATTCTCACTAGTACAATGTATTATTGCGTTCATTAAAAAGTAACTGACTGAATAGAGAAGCGTGCGGACCAAGATCAGTCGGCACGGATGTGCTGACTGATTTTGAATATCACTGGTCTCAAAGACAGAAATACTTGCTGCCAGCAGACTCAATGTCAAACTGTATTCAAAATGTTCCGTAGCAATAGCATTAACTGTTACGAAAATACAATCACATGTAAAAGTATTTTTCAAATGCTTTTTAAACTTCTTCTTACGTTCAGATTTAAGTAAAGCTTTAAAGCCCATTGCTTCGTAGGACTGTGATATTAGTGTACAAGTTTTATGAGTCATTACGAGGCTGGTCACGCGTGTTTCTACTGACAAAGTGTACGGCGAAGTGCCTCTCTTTCTTATAACAAAGCTGTAGTCTATTTCTCTGTCTTTACCATTACCATTTAAACCAGATGATATTGTTATTGTGTCATTACATGGTGATAACTCATCCTGAAATGGTATAAAAGTATCAAGAACAACAGCTTGAAAGAATAAGTTCATCAAATAGATTTTATCAATGTAAAGAATGACAAGTCTATATATTTATCCAAGACTGAGGTTATTGAATTTGGATTTCATAGTTTGAAGGTAATCAGAACCAAGAAAATTCCGTCCATTTGTTGTTTATATATTAGGAAAAGCGTGTCTGTATTCGACTCTCGAGAGAATAGTACTAGGCTTATTTGTAGTACTGTAAGGGCATAATTAGAGCATAAACAAATAGCAATTTACATACAAAATGAATCGATTAAATAACCTTTAAAGAAGACAAATGAAATGAAATGTACACAATTTTGAAATAGCAATGCGATTGCAAAATCTTATATCATTGTTGCTGTTACCGCTCTCAGAATTTCTTGATAAGTGGATTATTTTTTTCGTTAGAGTAAAGCGAATTTGGAAATAGAAATTAAGATTTAAAATGATATTTTTACACAAAAAAATTAATAAATCAAGAACATTATTGATTAAGATTCATTTAAATTTGAACATTTATAGACAGATCAATGATTTAACCGATTGGTGGGCAGGTTTTATTTTTCTCATTTTAATGTAAATAACTTTAAGTTAAAATGCAACACGTTGATGCAGAGCCGAACAGTGTCAGTTGCGTGAATGTTCATGGGATTGATAGGTTAGAGCAGTTGGTAGAGCGTCACAATTATCGTTGATCGGTGTCGATGCTGATCGATTCCTTGCCACGGTAGAAATATTTATACTGTAAAGTACCACTTTATTTCAAACATTGATTTAAAGCTTCTTTACTTTGTATTTGCGTTACTACAGCTTAGGTCTTCCCGTGGCTTAGTCACAGGTACATGCCTTACAAGCATTGCCGGCCATACCATATCTGAGAAGTATAACTTCAGCTCTACAACCTGCTGACAATTTTGAAACTCAATGTTTAGTTTATTTAGTTCATAGTTTAAAAGCTTTGAAACAGACTGACAATTACTGATATTAAACGTAGCAAAATTTTCAAACTTGGTATAATTTTGTATAGAAGATTTTACCTCATAATAACCAAGTGAGATATTTTGAAATCGAAGGTTAATAAAGCGATACTTTGGAAATTTGACGATCCACATATATTTTAGTCCTCCATGACGTATAGGATATCCAATGCTAGATACACGCACATTGTCTTCAAGTATTTCGTTAACAAATGATACGACGTCATTTTCGCTGTGCCTCGACTGTGTCATCCTGTTGACTAGCATATATTCACCTAAAATAATGTCTTAAAAATATTGCCATAATATATAAATAATATTTCACAGACCTTTAAATGGAAACTCCTTGTTAAATGCAATGTGTTTTAATGACAAATTTGATTAATGTCTGCGCAAAGTATTCAATATTTTTTTTTGTAACTAAGAGTATGTGTGTACAGTGTATCATATTTTCAGATGAATTGTGATTAATAAAATATTGTTTTAACCAAAAATAACGTAAACTACCAAATCCATCATATTAAGTGAATGTTTTATTTACTTTGCTATCTGCGAGCAATTGCAAATGTACACGCAAGCTGAGAACCAGCTGCTGCAATAAATAAACCCAAAGAAACTCTTTCTAAAAGGACGTTGTTTCCATCTTGCGTAGTTTGACGATGGTATACCAGTATATGCAATTTGCAATCTCAGTAATGTTGAGCATTAGCATAATAAACTAATTGTTGACTAGCTTTTACAAAATGGTAACATTGTAAATATTTTATATATATCTAGCTGTTCGGTATAATAAAACACTCATCGCCATTGCTAGTCGCCTTGTTGTGAAAACCAGAATATCACATATTTAAGTTGTATTTCGTTATCCTATTCACATGTAAACTATTTCATACCAACATGAAGTCTCTTTCATAACTTCGACTTTTCAGTATAGTTAATGACCAATCTTTCTAGTTAGCAGCGAAAATCCATCTAGCATATACACTCAACAAAATTCCTAATCGGTCAGTTTATATTGTATTACTGTTTTGTTAATAATGCATGAATTCACACGAAATTTCACATACCGATATTTGAATGTGTACTGCAGCTAATTATTAATTTAATTTTGGCGACTCACGATCAAAGTAACCGCATTAGGCGTTTTGACCAAAATTGAATATTTGCACGTGCAGGGCATGCGCAACAACATGCACGTGTTCGTTTACATTTTTGGCATAACTGACAAATTTTCGTTTACAAGAACCTTCAATCGTTGGTTATCTACCATCCGCGCTCTTTTGGCAAAATTTAACCCAAGTACAATTCATTGAAGTGACCGATTTTTAGTTTTGTTGTAAAATCCCGACAGCCCGTGTGCGTTGCTCTTGTGTCAATTTCACGATGATTTGTGTTTTTCTAGTAGGACTTTCGTCAGTAATGCCAAAAGTGTTCATTAACACGTGCATACTGGTGCACATGCCCTGCACGTGCAAAATTTGCTATATTGGTCAAAACGCCTAAAGCGGTTACGTAGGCCGTGAGTTGGCCAAAAATAATCAATAATTAGCTGTAGTACCTATTCAAATGTCGGTATGTGAAATTTCTTTTAAATGCATGCATTATTAACAAAATAGTAATACAATACAAACTGACCGATCAGTGTAATTTAACTAACCAAAGTAACAAAATACATCAAATCTTTAGGATATCTCAAAATAAGAAAAAATGTTACTTGAAAATTAGTTATGACAGAAACATCCAAACTGTATAAGTGCAAATTCGTGTATCCAATATAAAAACAACTGTACAATAAAAACGTCGTCAATAATTCTTCATATGTTTACAACAGACTTAATACCTGTATTAATTGTGGAAAGTAAAAATAATAGATCAGTGTTATGGCATATCTGACTAAAGAACTTCATCTTAACGAAAGTCTGATGACGACCCATTCATATTCAGCTTTCTGTATTTCGGATTTCTGTATTGCTATCTTTATTTCCACAAATTTATTTTTATTTGAAAAAATCATTCGACTCGTTTCAACAAGCATTTGGCTGAACCATCAAAATGGCGTTGATGTGGTATTGTAATGATCCTATCTTGTCACTGAGATAAGCACCTATCTGTTCTCACGCACATGGAGACAGATCTAAAGTTATATCCACACTTCTAATATTAATCTAATTTCAATACGATATATACCTAAAAGAAGATGATAGACAAAAGAGCTCTAGAGATATTCAAAAGAAAATGTCATAGCCATAAAAGCGCTCAGGATAAACAATAGTACCTCCTTGATACGTATAGTAATTATGACCCTGCTGATTGTCTTTAGGCGTTAGAACTTAGGTGGTAGCAGTAAAAACGCTGATGACTGCAAGGCATTAGAACTCCAGTAGTAGCACTTAGAACCCATGTGATAGGCATTAGAACCAACCATGATAAAGCATTAAGAACCTGCGTGATAGCAGTAAGAACCCTAGTGGTTTAAGTTCAGTGAAAGCAGTAAAAGACCCAGTGATAGCAGTAAGAACTCCAGTGATAGGCAAGAGAACCTCGATGAAAGCAGTAAAAACCCTGGTGATAGACATTAGAAGCCCAGTGAAAGCAGTAAGAGAACCGGTGATAGCAGTAAGAACCCCGGTGATTGCAGTAAGAACACCGGTGATAGGCATTACATCCTAGGTGATATTCATTTGACTCCCGGTGATTGCATTATGAACCCAGCTGATAGGAATAAGAAACCCAGTGATAGTCATTAAACCCTCAGTGATAGACATTATGTTAACATACAACCCATGTAATAGCGGAAAGAATCCCTTGTGATAGACATTCGAACCGTGGTGATAGTAGAAGGAACTTGAAAGAAGCCCGGTGATAGATATTTCAACCCCAGTGACAAGCAACAGAACCTCTATGATAGCAGTAAGAACTACGGTGACAGGCATAAGAACCGCGATGATAGCAAGAAGGACCCCGGTGGTAGGCATTTCAATCATTGTGATAGTCATTTGAAGTCTTGTGATAGACATAAGATCCCTTGCGATGGACATTAAAACTCCAGTCCCGATTTCACGAAGATATTTGAGTTTGTTAATTGACTTAAGTACGTCAATGTGCTTAAGAAAAGTAAAAACGTAAGCAAATAAGCGCACTTAATTTTATCAACAAACTTAAGTATTTTCACGAAATTTAGACAAAGTGATAGCAATAAGAAACCCTGGGGATTGGCAGTATAACCTCAGTGAGAATTGTAGGAACCCTGGTGACAGACATTAAATAACACATGCATAGCTTTTTAAAATATCACTAGGGTTATAACCGGGGTTCTAATATTTACTTATCACCGGCGTTCTTGCTGCTATCACCTGGGTTCTTACTGCTTTCACCGGGCTTCTAATGTCTGTCGCCAGGGATTTTTCACTGCTGTCACTGAAGTTCTAATGCCCATCACCAGGTTCTTACTTCTATCACTGGCGTTCTTACTGCTATTACCGGGGTTTAATTGCTTTCGCCGGGCTTCTAATGCCTACCACTAGGGCCCATTCTGCTATAACCCGAGTTCAACGGGTTTCTTACAACTACAACTAGGGTTCTACTTACTGTCACTGGTGTTTAATGTTTAATATCGGGGTGCTAATGACAATCACTATGTATCTACGGGGTTCTCACTACTATATCCGGGGTTCTTACTGCTAATACTGGATACTTTAAACTACAACTGAGGTTCTAACGACTACCAACGCGGTCCTTGTTTTTATTACCGGGGTCCTTACTACTATTAAACGGGTTCTAATGACTATCACTAGGGTTCTTACCCCCATCACCGAGGTTCTAATGCTATCTCCAGGGTTCTTATATCTATCATCGTGGTTCTCATGCCTATCAGCGAATTATTTTGCATTTCAACGGAGTTCTTATATCAATCCTTTGGGATCTTATGCCTATCATCAGGGGGGGTTTATTACCATCAACGGGGTTCTTACTATCGACGGGTTTTTAATGCCTATTATCTGGTTTTTAATGTATCACAGTTTTACAGATATCAATATTACAGAAGTGTAGATATAACATCAGCAGAAAAATCTCCCCGCGCATGCTTATTGAACGGTGCTTATCCCGGTGTCTTAATACAGAAACTCAGAAGTATGATACCTCTTAAACCAAGAGGGTGCAGTCAAATGAATAATAAACATGAAAAACCCAAGATCAATATAGATTTTTAAAATTCTACTTTCAATTTCAAAATGTGGAAAGCAAAACTCTGATTGGCTAGCGAATGGGCCGTTAGAACGAGTCTATTAATGGCCTGTCCTAAGATCCAAAGCGTAGCGTCAATGTGACTATGGATGCCACAATAAAATGTAATACACCGTCACTCCGTAAGACAGCTGGATGGCTTCCTCACATGAGCATTTAACGCACTGAGTGAGGCTCGAAACAACATCGGTGATGGGCAAGTGATTTGAAGTCAGCGACCTGAACCATTTGAACACGGATGTTCCTTGGTAGCGCAATCGGTCTAAATGGTTTCTTTACATAAAGATGTATTAAAGTTTTAAGAAAATCGTATGATTATGTCAGCCAGGATATTTACTTGCATTTCGTGATTATAATACCCTTCTTAACTTTAAGAATAGAGGAAAAAGAACTTAGTCCGACTAGAATTACTGCCCCTGAGTCGGTGGATTTATACCAATTTGGTGACACATTTTCGACAGTAAGTTATATTGTAAATGATTTATAGATTTGTGAGACAATTTTTAATGCAGTTCAGATTTTTATGCATGAATACCAGATTTATTGCCCTTAGATAAATATGTATTTTTTTTATCAATTTTCTGCGATTATTTGCAACGATTATGTTGATATCTAATCCGAATACTTGTGTTGACTCTTGCGCTTTTGCAACTTTTAGATCTTGTATTAACACAAACACTTGCTATGTATATCGATAACAATGAGGTTTTATGTCCTTGTAATGGTGAATAAAATCCTGCAAGAGTATCCTTTGGAAGAATACTACGCAATAAAGCATAACAATATAGACTCGCTTTGACTGAGTCGACTCGTGGAAGGAAATGTGATGTGCAACGTCACCAATCGCGCTAGCACCAACTTAAGCGGGGGTAGACACTCGTAATATTGTATCGGCATTATATTAAAAGACAAAAAATATAACACCATGTCTCAAAATGTTTTATTTGCTGATTTATTTTGTGAAATATAAAACTTATTTTCCAAGAAGTGATATCATCACTGTAATTTTATATGGATATTGTTAGTTAATACACTTGTTAGCTCTGTAGGACCCAGAAGAATCTACAAATAGTGGGTCTTACTGAAATCTGCATAATTGTTCCATCCGGTGCCTTATTTAGTTGATTTGGTATGACACCAAATAAGTCACAGAGATGTATGATCACTTGTCCTATGTATATGTGATAAGTAAAGCCTTTGAATGTTTTGTGAAATCCTTTTCAGTGGGGTGAGAAGAGGGATAACAATTTATTTTCCATGTATATGTAGTGTTTGTTTACATCGACCACATGTCATTATAAAAGTAGTTTGTTTCAATTTATGCATATACTTAATGACACTAAAATACCAACATTTTATATAATAAATACAATGTTGCTTTATTTCTATTTACTATTGAGACATGCAAGGCTTGTATAGGCTCTTACCTGCTGTTTTACATCCATGCAACTCGAATCTTAGGCACTTTAAACCTTCTGTAAGCGGCTGCACTATGGATATTTTGACAGAGTCTACTCTTACTTTCTCTCTGAACCAAAATGATTGTGGATGTGTTACGGATTTTGTTGTATCTACGTAGAAATTCTGTAATTGAATTTATCATAATAAATGAAGTAATATTGATTTTTACGACGGATGAGTGAACAACATAAAACATTTTGATAACCTAGTTTTGACCAAGACGGAACATTTTCATAAATAGTTTATAGGAAATGAATGTACAGTCCATAAAATAAACAAACGTGTTTGTAACGCACGTATTGAATGTACACTCAACTGTCTGAAGGTTAGGATTAGGGTAAAAACAGGTTTAATTGTGTACATTCAATACGAGCGCACACTCACTGTGAGCGAATTGATGCCGATCTATTAAAACGTCCTTTCAGGATTTTCCATAAGCAGTATTAAAGATATTATAGAAGATATTCAAGATTTGTTTGTATGTTTTGTTTCCATTGAATAGCAAAAAATAAAAATATTTTTCGAGTGGCTGCTTGAATATTCTGTTTATTATATATGAAGATTATATGAGCCGCGTCATGAGAAAACCAACATAGTGGGTTTGCGACCAGCATGGATCCAGACCAGCCTGCGCATCCGCGCAGTCTGGTCAGGATCCATGCTGTTCGCTAACGGTTTCTGCAATGGCAATAGGCTTTGAAAGCGAACAGCATGGATCCTTACCAGACTGCGCAGATGCGTAGCCTGGTCTGGATCCATGCTGATCGCAAACCCACTATGTTGGTTTTCTCATGGCACGGATGAATCTTACATGTCTGCCTGTGTAAGACGGGGTTTTCCTTACCCGGGGGCAGTAAGGAATGGAAAACCGAGCGTTAAGAAGGTTTTTTTATCCAACCTGTCCCGAGGGTTGGGAAAACCCCGTCTTACACAAAACAGATGTGTTAGATCATTATTCTAGCCTATCACGTTCAAAATAGATCATGGAGACAAATATATTCAGGAATGTCCTGACATTATTTATATACTTTAAGATGTCAAAATAGTACCAGTACTATGTGACATCATCTTAGTGCACGCTATTTCAGACAAGGTTTTTCCTTAGGGAAAGGCAGGAATATCTATCCCCAGCGCGTGCTCGGACAAATGTATACTTCCCCTGCTAGTTAGGTAAGAAGATTGTAAACGTCCTTTGTTTACAGTTAGGAATTGCAACAACAAAAACAACACATTTTTATGCAGACAAAATCAAGCTTGTTTTAGAAATAAATAAAACACTTTACCGTGACAGCATCAACAAAAATATATAACATGAAAGATTAGTTGTACTCGTTGCGTACAACACGCAGTTCCAGTTTTAGTGTGTAGTGGCGAAATGGTTTACCGAGTAGAGTCCATTTGAGGAAATTAAAATGCCGTGAACTCGAACAAATATCGGGTAAAATGTACAATATGCGAATAGCAATTATTTCCCATTTTATATAATTATCTTTTGAAAGGCAGGGAAATAACTCATTTAATTACTCATATGCAATTTATTCTTCAAATGATCTCGAAATCCCTGTCCAAGGATAGTAAAATAGTTTCGGAAAAACAGTGAAATATAGAAAATAAGTTGCACTTCAGTGAAAAATAAATATGATGAAAACATGCATCTCATTTCATCCATATTTCTCGATAGTATGTGTATAATGAATTAAATTATGTTCGATTAATTTAAAGACCTCATTAAGAACATACCTCACTACCATCAGGATGAATTGTCTGATTTTCGGCTGTAAAAGAAATACTGAATGTGTGCACGCCAAAAGATACAACTGTCCTCTGTATTGATGCTTTGTAAATGTTCAATACACTGTCAAAGTTATATATCGTTATTCCTTCTATGACAGTTAATACAGGTAAGTCAATCTGAAACAGTGCATGTTTATAATATGATAACTATGTCACGGTAGATGTGAAAGTCCAATTCAACTGTTTTTGTACGGCGTAAACTTGCATAAAGGCTTCAGTATCTTAAACACAATGACAATGCAACTGTTTTTTTACGTATGATAAATGTCCCATGTATTAAGAAATAAGGGTTAAAATGACGTAGTTAATGGCGTCATTTAAAGCTTGAGAATCATCCTAAAGCCCGGACATGATGGGTTTTCGAGTAAAAGATGAAATGATTGAAACTATGTGAACAGCTGAAAACGGATTGACACAAGGGTATCACAATTGTTCACCTTGAGCTTTTAGTGCACAGGCTAGCTTAAGGTAGTTCTGCACGTTTGGATCGAATTTTTTTTCCACAATGTAGAATTTGATTAAATCCTGATTTTTTAAAACTTCAGAATATACTTAGAAAATTCAGCAATAAAAAAACAGAGGGTCGTGTGCTTGATTTTTTGCTACATTGATTTGAAAAATTTGGACCTCACGCAATTTTTCATAATGGAAGTCTATGGTAAATCACAACTTTTATAACATTTTCGCTCATAGAAATTTTTCTACTATGTAAATTTTAATGAAACTTCTCACAAGTGTAAATAAACATATGGTCTTTAATTTGGTGAAATAAAGTTTATTGGTCCGTGTGCTTATTTTTGAGATATTTGACCATGATTAAAGTGAACTTCACATTTCAAGACATAATTTGAATTATTTTACGTGTCAGATGTTCTAATATCATATTTTATCTTTAGAAAGATAGCCACAGTGCCATTGTAAAAATACTCACGGGTTGCCATTAATTCATGAAATTATTTTCATTTCCGTACGCCAAATCCAGGCTTTATTCTACGTTTTCCGGATAAATGACGTTACGCCATCACTTCCGGTTTATCAAACGTGCAGAACTACCTTAAACACGCCTGCTGGTTGTAAGGTCCTAAAGGAATATACAGCTTCAGGTTTTCCGAATTCCGGGCCAGGTTTGCATTTAGTATAAAAGGTTATAAAACCCTTTCAAAAACTTCAAAACGAATAACTTTCTTTAAGTCAAATAATACTGAATTTATTTGTGCATGAAAAATGTCCTTATTATAAATTGATATGGTTAAAATTACACAGTTAAAGAAGTCATTTATAGTTTGAGAATCATCTTAAAGTCCGGAATTTTAGGTTGTTTTTTGAGTCAAAGATAAAATGATTGAAAAAATGTGAACATCTAGGCCTGTTGAATTGTAATGATGACGAAATCCTGTCCATTGTGTCAAACAAATTTCATGTCTTGATTCAGCACATCATGGAAATAAAAATTTTGGAATATGGTGTTATAACCTAACTATATTTACATTACTGAATTCGTTTACATGAATTTTAAGTCGTTTTTTTGACATTGTTTCAATAATATGACGACAGTCAATGAACATTACCAGAGATTATAGATTCTGTACAAGTCTTAGCTTGTTCTCAACACAAGCAACTAACAGCTTGTCGAAATGTCCCTAAGTAAACTGGCTAACATAAAATGGCATACAGTTCAACTATGAAAAGGCGAGGAGTGAATTTCTTACGCTCTCTTTTCGTCAAATTTCTATTTTGATAACACGAGTACAATTTCAAGCACGTTTCCTCTTGTCAATAAAGTGCTGGGAAAAATTCAATTTTAATGAATATTGCTGATATAATAGAGACAACATTTTAAACCTGAATTTCATGAAATTATGTCATAATATTTCTTTTTATAAAATAATGATGAAATTTGTAACTCGTCAGCTCAGTCAAAATCTGGATCACTATGTCAAATAAGTGAAAACTCGATGAACATTTGATGTACATTGTATAAAACACACGACCAAAGTGTTTATTGTAATGAAATCTAGATTAGACTAGCTTAGACAGGTTACATAGCGTATGAATTAAGTCAGATAAGCGATGCAGGGCTTTCACCCTCGAGGCCCTCCTGATTTAGCAAATGACTATCACTATGAGCTCCTCGTCCTCAGATAGCTTTATACATTTTCCAAAATCATAATTACTTTTATGAGAGTTTTCTACATGTAAAAATTGAAGTGAAGTTTAAATAAGTAAAATGTATTTAATCAAAGATGCATAAAGTATATCTTTAAACAGTTGCTTTTAAACGTACCAATAACGGCACATGATTGTATAGATCAGTTTTTGGTGCTTTGTACATGACTACACAAAAGTATAAAGTCAGTAACACAAAATTTCTTTCCTCTGTGTTTCACAATCAGCCAGGGTAACTGAGGTTTGCGTAATTCAGAACAAGTTTAACCAGGTCTTTCGTACTCATGTTTTATTCGTTTTTTTTTTTAAAAAAAACCCAGTATATCAGATATATTAGAGATTTGGAAGCTTCTTATCATTAAATGAGATGATTTGCATTCTGTTCTTTGAAAATGTTGTACAAATAAGTTCTTGCAACTGCACAAATACACAATCAGTTACACGCACATATACCTCTGCCTATTATAATAAACGAGGGTATATTCAACAGTTCCATAAACAGGTCTTATTTCGAGAACAGTTTCAATTTGCTACTGATTAAAAACAGATACATGCATAAACTCCATAAAAGATATATAAAATAATCCTGTTATTTCCTCCCGTTATTACCTGAATATATGGTTTCTCGTTGCTAACTTCAGCACACCAGCCTGAGCCGTATGGCCTTGAATGTTCTGGTTTAAATTCTTCGAGCCACGATGATGCTGAAACTGCTTCATCCCTAATATCTCCACTAATCATTCCGAGATCCATGTTGCAAGTACGACTGGAGTCTGGATTGGTGAATATATTGATTTTTTTTGTTGCCCTTTTTATATCAATAAAAATTAGACCCTTTATATCTACCAACACTCGTGACGAAATACCGGACAACATAGATATTGTGTAGTTTAGATTTCAATGTATTATTAGGATTTACCAATTGTTATCAACATGTATTAGAATACCTTATTTGATACTACAGTTCAGAATTACAAGGTACTTAATCACATTTCATGTCAAATTTTAAACAATTCTCATTAAAACAATTGAAAAAATTTGTGCATATTGCAAAATTCTGTAGAGTTGCAAACGTTTATTCTTTGTCTTTGTCAGACCCTTTTACAATGTTCAAAATATCTAAATGAACATGCTATCAGACTGATAAAACTTAACTGCGAACTTTCAAAAGCACGACAACACTTTTTGAGCTATTTCAAACATATAAATGACCCAAATATGGTCAAGATCACAATGGAAACAACTCTCCGTACTGATGACTTTCAGAATGGTGAAATTTGTGCAATTTATACATGGTTTCAATTCGTGAACATGCACGTGCGGCACGTGCGAGTATAAAGCATCCTACATTGACGAACCTTGATGGAATTGTAAATATATTGAACTTACCATATTTTACATGTTTTGTAAACACCTCAACGTAAAAGGAATCTTCGTGTATTTGAAGCTGATCACTTCCGTCAAACAACGATATAAAACGTCCTTCCATATCCCTAGTTAAGTTAAAAATACTCAGAATAAAAACAATATTAACAGTGTATTAACATTATAAACAGACAACCGGTTTTCAGTATGTTACAGCTCATACACAAAGAAATCGTGAAAAAAAGTATCATTCTAGCCATGTTCTCGATTTCTCAGACTGAGAAAGATACTTGATAAGTATAAAATATCTCTTCAAATACAACTTTCTTGTTTTAGATATTTTTGAAGCACTTTTGAAAACGGTAACACTACCTGATCAACGGTATAAGTGTTTTAATGATTGCCCATTCAGGTATTGTTTTCTGTCAGTATACTCGACAAAAAATAGGCATTAAGACTTTGAAACGTTTTGCACATAACAGCAACGTTCATTAACCATTAGAAATTATGAAGCGTTATTATATATCTTACTATAAATAAAAACAAAACTGCACGTAACAGATTTCTGTAACACTAACCAATAGTAACACCCACCAATATCTAGAAACAGGCACAAGAAACGGTTATTGGACAGCCACGATTGTGAGGCGTCAGTGTGTGTTTTTAGCCTTTATAACATTTCTTTATCTATAATGCTGTTTGTTTTCTCGGATGGCCAGGCTTTGGCAGAGTGTGATTCGTAAAGGTAATACAAACGAGATAGAATGCGTAAGTGTAAATTATGATACGGTTTTACGTCTTTGTTATCATATATTCTACGTATTTTTAATGGTATTGTCAGCCGAAAACATTTATGATATATTCATTGAACGCTAATAAGGGTAAAAACTTTGGGCATTGAACGTTGCATCACTATTAATATATAATTTCACGGCATTTGGCGTAGTGTCTGAAACGGTCCTACCGTTGTTTACTTTCCCGTATCAGATGAAAGTTGAGTAAAGGGTCCTGTTGTCATAAAACGACTGATACAATATAAAACATATCTACATCTTTTTGCAGACTTCATTATTTGCCCCTCTCATCCCCACCCTAAAGAAAACAATCAGAAACGGAAGAAGGTCGTTTGCAAATAAATGTCAGGGTTGTTTTTGCTTCTAATCGAAGGAATCCCCGAGTGTTTATACTTGCTGATGTTTGATAATTATAGGTTTTGTGAGGGAATACTATTTTGAGAATTTGTTTAGTGATTTATCAGTTATATGGTCTATATGTATCACAAAAAATAGCTTTTCCGCTGATATTTATAAAAAAAAAGACGTTTGATTTCTTTGCTTACATTTTCATTGAATTTTTGATTTGGTCACTGGATCAAATGAGAATGAACGTTAATGTCCGGTCTTAAGGGTAAATGCTATAGTTGCTTATATGTATGTAGGGCAAAACATTTCCTATGGACAGAATTTCTTTAAACTTTGTGTACTGACTGAGAATCATCATGCTTTAAACGGAAATATTATTAAAAATCATAGGTACCCAGGCTTGATATTGAATTTTCTCCCCTTTTTTCAGTATTTCCGACTTTCAAGGGCAGATAATTCATGACCAAGGTTGGATATCTATGATTTGTTTAATTTCATATTTCCATTTTTTGATATGATTCTCTGTCAGTAAACACAGTTTAAGGAAGAAATTTTATAGACACTCTTGCAAATGTCCTTAACTATGAACATGACATGATAATACAGCAAACGTCTGGTCTTTCCAATAGGCAATCGTTTTTTAAAACTTGTATACTGACTGCAAACCAAGTCTGAAACAGAAATGTAAATTAAAATGTACAGTTCCCTTGTCTTGTTCTTGAATTATCCGCCCTTGAAAATTGGAGTTTTAAGTAATTTCTATTTTTCAAGGGCAGATAATTCATCATCAAGCCTGGGTACCTGTAACTTTTAATACAAATTTCGTTTTAACCATGACTATCAGTCAGTACACATAGTTTAAAGAAATTTTGTCCGTAGGAGAATGCTTGCTTATATACATATAAGATGAAAGATTAAAAGAACAATTTAAAACAAAAATCGCAAGTCAGAGGAAAATAGAGCAGTATATAATTTGTGACTGGACAGATAACTGAAATCAGATGAAAAGAAATGCTGAGAAATAAATTTTTGCGATCAGGGTTGCAGGATGTAGAGAAGAAGAATGTTTAAAGATACCTGTAAAGGAAAGGTACAGATTTAACACTGTGGAAGGAGCTTAGAGCAGTAGAACAAGTCCAGGATTAACACAGCAAAGTGTATGTAACTACTGGTGAATGTAGAGTGTTGAAATAGGACGAGTTAATGACCTAACAGACGCCAAGAATGGAAAGTATGCTGACCGGATTAGAGATTGACAAAAGTCAGCTTAAAGACATAGACTGATAAATACAAATACAAATACATGGCATTTATATAGCGCAAAAATTATAAAATATTCTACTGCGCTTTACAATTACATAACACACATTTAACATATATACATACAAAATATGAACAGGATTCTAGAACTTAGATTTAAAGATTTGGACATATATAAATACTATTTTACACCACTTCTGAATATTTTGTATTTTAACAAGACTACACTCATTGTTGATAAAACTGCCTAAATAAATGTGTTTTCAGTTTTGATCTAAAGCTGGCTTCAGACTGAATGTTTTTCAGATAGCCAGGCAGATCGTTCCACCATTTGGGACCAACGACTGCCATAGATCTGCCTGCTAGTTTTGTTCGCCGTCTAGGGATGTTAAAGTTAGTGTCACTTTGTGAGCGAAGTCTGTATCGTTGTCGAGTAGGTACAAACATTTCCCTCAGATATACTGGAGCTGTACCATTGATGACACGGAAGACTATTACTAAAACTTTGAACATGACTCTAGCCTTAACTGGAAGCCAGTGTAATTCTTTCAGAAGTTCGGTACTTGGTTTTTCATAGGAAACATTCTTGACTACTCTAGCGGCATGATTTTGGACTCGCTGTAGTTTATTGATTTGGTAGGCTGGAATTTCTGTAAATAAACTGTTGCAGAAGTCAATGTGAGAATGAACCAATCCATGCACTAATGATTCAGTTGACTTCTGTGTGAGATGTTTCCGTATAGCCCTAAGGTTTCGTAACTGTACATGAGCTATCTGACACTTTCTCTGAATGTGATGGTCAAAGTTGAGTGTATTGGTCATAGTTACACCTAGGTCTCTGACGTGATCGACGCATTTTACGTCACACCCACCAACGTTTACACTTGTGATGTCCAATTTCGCTAACTGTTGTCTTGTTCCATACATAATAATTTCAGTTTTAGACTGATTCATTTTCAGTTTGAAGGTTGTCATCCATTTTATGATTTCATTTAGACAACTGTCGAGTTGTTGAAGAACAGTTGTCTCATTTTGAGAATTTCCCGCTTGAATTTTTAACGCAATCTTGTGGTCGTCCGCGTATCCATAGAGATCAGCTGGATATTTCTGCACCACTCGGTTAAGAGCCGATATATACAGGGTAAAGATCACAGGTCCGGCACAAGAACCCTGCGGGACACCAAACATTAGTGGCTCCGTGTCAGATGCTGACTGTTCGACTAAAACTTTCATTGTTCTGTTCGTGAGATAAGATTCAATCCATTTCAAGGGAGTGCTATGTATACCAAAGTCATCTTGAAGGATTTGAATCAGTATCGGGATATCGATGGTATCGAACGCTGCACTCAAGTCGATCATGACCACGATTGTTATTTGATTTTCATCTATGGTTTCCAAAAGATCATTATACATTTTGACCATTGCTGTGTCAACCCCATGATATGTTCTATAGGCACTTTGGTAAGCTGGGAGGAGATTGTTAGCTTCAATATGCTTGTTGATTTGATTTAGTGCAGCTTTTTCAAGAAGTTTGGAGAGGAATGTTAAATTTGACACTGGGCGATAGTTTTGCAGTTCAAGTGGGAGACCTTCTTCTTCAACAAAGGTTTATCACAGCACTTTTCCATTCATCAGGGAACACACCAGATAGCAGTGATCGATTTACAATTTCTGTCACAACGGGAACAAGTTGTGAAAAATGCTCCTTTAATTTCTTTGTTGGTATCACATCAAGTTCACAAGTTGTAGATTTTGATGCATATACAAGTTTCAAAATATCGTTTTCGGAAAGTGGTTTGAACGCAGTAAATGTATTCATAGTCACAGGTGGATTTGAGTAGGAAGAATTACCATTGGGTGTTTCAGTTGATATGTTGTCAAGATCATTTCTCAACTTGATTATTTTATCAGCAAAGTATCGTAGAAAGTCATTTGCCAAAGATACTGCACTTGTGTGTAATGGAAGCGGATTGTCTTTCGACCTTCCCAGTAAATTGGATGTTACGGCATACAGCTTTTTGATGTTTCCTTCTGCTTCTCCAATCTTGTTCTGGTAATACTCATCCTTGGCCCTAGAAAGCTCAGCGCTATATACATTTCTTACACCACAATACACTTTCTTTGAAAGGTCAGATTTGTCATTCATAAAGATTTTTTCTATTGATCGTTTGTATTGTTTCAGCTGTTTTAGGTATCCAGAGTACCAAGGAACTGTCGGTCTACAGAGAATAGTTCTTTCCTTTAGAGGGGCATGTTTCTGAACAATGTCGGACGTGATTCTAGTGAACTCAGACACAAGATCATTGACATTGGAAGTGTTCACTACAATTTCATTTAATTGACCGAATTCTGATTGTAATATGTCACTTGATACAGATTTCCAATTGCGAGATTTGATTTCTTTCCTGATCAAGGGAGGGCGACACTGTTCAATTTTACAACTTACAAAGCAGTGGTCAGAGATGTAATAGTCTGGCAAAGGTTCTGAGACATTCACACGTTTGTCTTCTAGCTTTGTAATCATCAGGTCAAGAATATGACCACCAGAATGAGTAGGAGCATTGACATGTTGAACCAGTCCAAAAGATCTCAAACACTGCTGAAATTGTTTTGTGTAGCAGTCTGACTTATTATCCATGTGGATGTTAAAGTCACCTAACAGCACCAGAGACTCGGATCTTGACGTTATTTGTTCGAGAAACTCAGTGAATTCTGTTATAAACATAGCCTGAGTTACTGGGTGTCTCTCCGAATATGGCGGTCTATATATACCAAAGATGTAGAGGATGAATGATTGACTACGTACTTTCCATTCAGCACATTCAAAAGACTGAAAGGTTTCTGCTGGGCATCTTGACACTTTGAGATTGTTTCTGTATAACAGGGCAAGTCCTCCACCTTTATAGTACCACTGAGAGCCAAAAGATCCAAAACAGGGAGACGATGGACAATAAACCTCCAGACAGGAAAGAGGAGAACGATGAGGATTTTAACTACAAGCGGCCTCCGTCATAGGGCAGATTAGAGGTCTAGTAACCACTAGTAAGCCCTGGTTCTCTGCCGTTGGTTGGACATGCCAATGAGATGTAGTGGATAATTTAAGGTAGTTCTGCAGCCTAGGTTTCAATTGATAAAAAATTCTGCTGTATAGTATTTCTAGTACATTCGACTTTTGTTTCATTTGAATCTGTTTCTGGTCTCTATAATAATGCAGATTTTTTCTTGATACTATTGGAGCGAGTGGTTCAAAAGTTCCGTATATAGAGTATTTTGTTTTTAAAATATCTGCTCCTACTTCAAACTCACTCTCATTATCGTTCCAGTCTTGATTGTTTGTAGATAATCCTATTTATTTAGAGAAATATGCACCAGTTCCGCAGGGGAATTACAACGTGACCCCAACGGCGCAAAGCATGGACGCATATTTCACAATGCAAAGCTAAATGTATATTTGTTGTATATTAATTTTACTTATACATTCTATTTGTTTCAATAAGTAAAATAAAAGATATCGATGTGACGTTATTATACTTTTTAACGATGTGTGATGCCTAAAAGTGACGTTACACACCTGATACGAAGTCTACACATTGATATTAAAAATGTTCCATTCACACGTAATGAAAATATAAAACTGTATATAATAATTTGAATTCCATCAATTCAATACATTCAAAATGTACTCCAATTATTCTGGATTTACTGGTGATGTGACATTCATTTTAGGCTATTACTTGCTGGCTTGCGTTCTTTGCATCCAACGGATTTCTTACAAGTTTTATTTATCATCAATTATTGCAATATGGCTCAATTAATTAATAGCTATGAATAGAAAACTTTCATCCGGTTGACCGTTCTAACGGATCTTTAGAAAGATATTATACAGGTCATCGTACACAACCAAATAAAAATGTTACAGGCCCGGCTACACTGAACCTGTTCATAGATGGTAGTGGAAATGCATGATACCATCCATGTCCTTTAGTTCAACTATGAGCAGACCTCAATACGTATTTGCACATGCTACAAATACAAAATATAGTTTTGATGCACATGTACATAAGACCCAATGGTTATCACAATTAACATTAAATTTCTGATAGAACGTTCAGTTGCTACTAAAGTGCGATCACCCTGAACATATGGATCTTCACTATTTGGCTCAAGCAATGTTTATTACAGAATTATGTGCCTATGATTAATTATGAATGCCTGATTTCAGTATTTTGCCAGACATGCAACTACAGACCGATGTAACAACCAAGTTAGTGCCTAATTATATTAATAATTTAATTGATTATAATAAATTAACAAATTTGAAATAATTGAAGGTATTTTTTAATTGAGACAAAGTCAATTAGTAGAATTATAATTAATTAATTACTAAATTTAATTATTCTTATTTATTGTGCCTCGTCTATTAATGCTCAGGTGAAATTTCACACAGTAAAGTGTAAAGTAGTCATAGCTTATACCTATTGTGCTGTAAATAACAAGATGTCAACACCTTTTGTAGTCTTTCATTACTTATAGCTTTAAGATGCATTTCTGGTCTTTAAAAGACATTTCTTAGACACACAAAAGCTGTCATTTGCATTACTTTTCTTTAGAAAATATTGTATTGATGAATATAATATTACTGATAGTAATTTGCTTTTGCCCTTTTTCAATTTATTGAAAATTTAGCAGGGAAACAAGTTTTTGTCGAGCACTGTTTACCAGTATAAAATGAGTTTATATAAGTGTAGAGTGATTTCTGAGTGAATATAGTAGTGTCACTTCATATACAGAGGCCAATCTGTTGGAAACACATTATTAGTCTGGTTTGCATAGGCTAACCATGAACTTGGCTGCATTGAAACGTGTTTTGTTGCAGAAAGATACAAGTGGAACTCTTTAAACATGATTTGATGAAAAATAAATATAATTCATTACTTGTCTTGAATAATTGTAATTAATATTTTTTCCCCCAGAAACCAAGTAATTAATTGTAATTTAATTGAGAAAATTGCAAAAATAATTTGTAATTGGTTAATTATGTTATAAAATAATTAGGCACAACCCTAGTAACAACAAATCTTGACTCTGATGTTCCACAAAATTTAGCATAAAAATAAATTGTGACATTCCTGTCACGAGTAAAGATGCAGAACTTTCGCAAAAAATATTAAAGAGATTAAACAATTTTCAAATCGTTAAAAGTTTTTGTTTTTAATTAATATGCTGACAAAATCATCTGATGCAGTTAAAGAAAAGTAAATCAAAGAGACAAATGTATTCGATTTCAGTGTGGCAACAAATTATTATTATTACGTCGTTCGAAGTATATTATAGTCTCTTGCAAATCTGTATAGATTGGCTTTGTGGAACAGTGTTAAATTAAATCTTTTATGTTTGTATTATATAAATGTACACAAAGATGAGACTTAAATAAAATGTTGAACTGAACTTCGAAGTCGTTTCCTTTGTTCTCTATTGCCGCTGTGCATCTTACGCATAATCTGCCATTCTTTGCGCTCACATGCATACACATCATTTCAAACTTCGTAAATTGATATCTAAACAGTCATAACAGCTATCATTGTTTGCCGTTCATCGACTGTAAAAATTGTTTCAGTGAACTCAGTGTTGTAATATTTTTCGTCCTTTGGGATCAAAGGGTCCATCGATTTTACTGTAATACAATACTCTATTTTCGACTGCAAAGAAAAGCAAACATAACTACGTGCTTCCTCGTATCATGATTACCATACCTTAGAAACAGGAGTTCAAGTGTTCCGTTGAAAGTGTCATAAAATAGTAAGTGAAGGCATTTGAAACTCTCGGAATAAAACACTGACCATTTCTCGTCATCAATGTTACATTGAATGTTCATTCGTAGAATATCTTTTCTGTGTGCATACATACCTATAACGGAATAACATGGGATATTAGGTGTTCTAAATTTAAGGATACGTACACATTAAATTTTCTATTTCACGTTCATCACAGTAAACGGCATGTTTTGGCATAAGCTTTATAGAACAACGTCGAAGAGACCGTGAATCCTGAGTATCGTTTTTCCTTTTGATTACCATTATCCGATTATCCCTTTGTTTTTTCCCTTTTTTGACTAAAACTTCCCTTTTTTCTTGTTCCCCGATTTCTTTTTTTATTTTTATTTCTCCCACCATCCCCTCCACGCTTCGGAAAAGAGAAGATAAACTGTTTTCCTCGTGTCTGTATGCTAATGGCCGGCCTGTGTTTTTGTCCGTCCTTCTGTCGACAGAGACATTGATTTTCGCTCAATAGTTAGATAATGCTTTGACCTACAGAAGTCAAAATTCATTGTATGATATTCTGTGGTCAGTAATGATCCGAAGCGTTTGCGGATCAGTAGACAAAAGATAAACTTCACAACTTCACGTGTCTGCTAGACAGAACAATGTTTCCGATCACTATATTGAGACCTTTTGATTTTACTGTTGTGAAACTTAATAAGAGTATTGATTGTGCTCCGCTGATAAACTTTATTGATTTCAGAGTCTGTGAATGAATGCCAATGTCCCAATGGCACTGAGACTGAAACTGGTTTACCCAATGTTTTGGCCTACTGTTGTTAGACTTCATTGAATGACTGCCTATGGTCAGTATATCTTTACCATTTTTCTATGAACAATATGTCAAAATGACTTTGTGACTAAAGAGTTTTAAATCAATAACTGTATGACGCTTGAACCTACAGCTGATTAATTGTGGTCATTAAATGGCTCTTTTTTCGGTCAAACAACATTAAGTATATTTCAAAATTATAAGTTATGTTACATTCTGTAATAAGATAAATATTATCCCATGAATTCTGCTTTACATTATCTGCACACTACAACTGGGTGAATTGTTTTTAATAATAACAGTGTTGTTTACATGACTTTCCTAACAAAGTGACGCAACAACAAATGACGTCACTGATATGCGACAATCAAGTTCTTATTGGAGTGCAATAATTTAGCAAAGTCGCAAAAAATAGTTGCATCGGAATTTTTGCGTCGGTTACACAAATTTCAGTCCGTCCATGCGGCGGGCATTTTTAGCATAAAATTATGTTTATCAAAATAATTGTTTAAAAAAATACTATATTTTTTATTTCCGACGGTTTTTAAATGTTTAAAAGTCTTAATTTTTTTTTTATCTTTCACTGCGGCCATTAATCATACCACTTTAGCCTTATTTTTTCTAATTTTGTTCTTGCAGCCACTAAGTGTATATAAGTAAAATGATTTTAATAGATTAAGGAGAAACATTCAACAAAGCTGAGAAAGTTTTATGTAAATCTGACCCTTAGTTTCAAAGGACAAAGACGATAGTGTATTTACAACGGAACTGACACTGTTTTGTCGATAATCATCACCCTTATCTCATAATACATTACACCATGAAAACGGAATCGTTTCTATCTAAAAGTGTGCGTATTTATTAAAATTTTATAATCAAAGGTAAAGAAGTTTTATAGTAAACCTCCATTATAACCGAGTTCTATTGCAGAAACTATGACACTTCTTCCAAGATCCAAAATAATCCAGGAAATTACATCCCGTGAGGTTTGAACGATATCTGTATAACAAAGAAGCTAATGTAAATCATACTAACGAACATCTGTATATAAAGCCGTAGAATTTATTACGAATCTCTAGCCTGAAGAAAGGATCAGTGTAACAAGTTCATAAAGGGATCTCCCTGGCCAAGTGGTTAAGGTCGCTGACTTAATGTCATTTACCCCTTATCGATGTTGGTTCGAGCTCCACTTGGGGCGTAGAATTCTTCCATCCAGCGGGCTAACAGAAGGCCGACGGTTCTACCCAGGTGACCGCCACTGATGATATAATCAGGGGTACCTGGGGTCTTTCTCCTCCATGAAAAGCTGAAAAGTCGCCATATGACCTATATTTGTGTCGGTGAAATATTAAACCAAACAAGACAAAACATCTTGTTAAATCTACTTAATACTTCTACAATACGTTAAGTTTTAATGGAATCTCAGCTCAATGGTTACTTGAAGGATCCATAATACAGAGTTTAATCTTGCTTACACGGATGAAACTACAAATTCATAATGGTTATAGAATGTCTTAGAAATGTACCATGGAGTGTTGACTAATGTATACAATACAGCATTCAATGATGCTTACGTTACATGGACAAAATTGCAAATACGAGACAGAAACAAGTATAGATATTGTGTTCACATTTAAAGAAATACAATATTGATGATAAAAACGAACCGTACTATATAATCTAAGTCCTCTGTTAAAGTACATCTAATGTAGAATATGAATGAAATGTATAATCTTTATTACCTGATTGCCATTGCTGAAACAAATTATAAATTAGCTTTCCAAAACGTTCAGATGCACATCAGCTTATCAAACATATGATTTGGAAAACATCGTTTAATGCCAAAAACTTCATTTCGAGATATCTTACACTCAAAATTGAAAACAAAAAACAATTTTGGTTCAAACAAAAGACTGCTGAATATTACCTTGATAGTATGAGGCCGTGAACCCTTGTATGTTTCCGCTTGCATATCCTTTAGTGATGTTTGAAATATACACACTATAACCTGACAGATAACACAAAACGTCTTTAATCTATTTAGCAAATAAAGTCTTTTGCATATTTAGTTATAATCTGTCATAAAACATTTGCTTATTTCTACTTTTAAAGCAAGCATTTTGCAGCAGAGAAATCAAAGAGTTTTCTCTATATCAAATGTAATAATTTCATTTAATTTGGAACATTAAATGTCAATATGAAAACATTATTAACTTTGGCTAGAGAAATTTGGAGTCACTTTCTGTGGACTATATATAATTAAGCTTTTGCACAATGCCGCTGCAGAAACTGTGAAAATTTCTCGATACAAATTCTTATGACTTCTATCAAAACCTTATTTTTTAAATAAATACCGTTGATGATACGTTTCATACGCAACGCATGCACATCGTCTGTTTCTGAAAGAAAAATTATATCAGAGTTTTTGTCTTTAGATAATTTATCTCTTTTAAAATAACTGCATCTTATAGGAAAGTATGCTGGTATCAACCAAACTGATATTTGTAAAATGATGTTTAATTTGTAAATATTTTATATTTCTGTGTCCTACAAATTTATACGCATATACCAAATGCCTCATATTATTTTTCAACAGTCATGTGATGTATCATGTCTGTCTGTAGTTTTCTGAAGCGGTTATTTAAGTAGCAAAAATTTGAATTGCAATAAACAAATTTGCAAACAAGTATTAATTAATCATGAGGGCGGATGACTTACACATTTTCGTGGTAAACAAAAAATAAAAGTGCATCTCTAATCTATGAAAAAAATGAAACAGGTTAACATCACAATATATAAAAACAACTAAACAGGCAACAATGCCTACTAGCTTTCAACCTCATTTTTCATATGAATATTGTTGAATCCATACTTGGAAATACCGGTATTGCTTAATTCCTACTGACTGACTGTATTACAACTTGTATTAAAGCAGCGTAAGTGTTTACATGATGTATATGCATTTCAACTTCGTCTCTTGCAAACAGTAATTGTATTTGTAAGATTTATCGTTTTGAAATTGAATTCACCGCGGTAGTAAACAGGAACAAAATAGCTAATGTACTTTCGAACCAATATTATCAGCGAATGGAAAAACCGACAACGCCGTTTAATGATACATGCTTATACTTTAGATGACCATGTGAAACACTCCTGTAGTTTGCAAGATGTACAAATTTAGTCACGCTGTTAAGATAAGTTGTAATTTAGAAAAAAACACTAATTCTCATGTAATATGAATAAAGGAAGTCATGGGTATGTTTGAATGTTAAATATGTTGTCATCCGCTTTGAAATATTTAGCATTATGGTGTTCCCTTTTTAAAGCAAAATGTAAACAGAGTGCAGAAACAGAGAATATCTCCTAATAGAGCATATTATATATGTCACAGTATTTTCAGATATACCTTCCAGTTTGACAGTAGAATTGGTTGTTCGATAAAAACACGTTTTCTGGAACATCATCATGTTTGATGAGTCGTTTATAGGTATTACATTCCAGTCATTCTCGACATACAGGATATTTGCTATGGCCTCAGCGTTTGCTACGACTGGACATGACTCTTCATCTTGATTCTAAAATTTGATAATACATGACAAGTATTATATGCAAAGGTTTACGAAAAGAACCGATAAGATATTAAACAGATATATGCTACAAGTTAGCTCGGTGTTATTACTTATATCAGCCGTGCCATGAAAAAACCAAGATAGTGGGTTTGCGACCAGCATGGATCCAGACCAGCCTGCGCATCCGCGCAGTCTGGTCAGGATCCATGCTGTTCGCTTTTCAAGCCTATTGGAATTGGAGAAACTGCTAGCGAACAGCATGGATCCTGGCCAGAGCGTGAGGATGTGCAGACCGGTCTGGATCCATGCTGGTCGCAAACCCACTATGTTGGTTTTCTGGGACGGCTCATATACAGATAAATAACTTTGTTTTACTTTGTTGTTTACGAAATTACAGCTTACGGTTTAGGTTTAGAAGATTTACTGAAGGTTATAAATCAGAAAGTCTTCAAATTTTGTAATTTTGAAGGGTGAGGTATAAGGTCATTTGGTCATCATTTCTACTGTGTGACATCAGAACGTTACACACAAACCTAGTTAAAGCCTTCAAGGGCGACAAAATAAACTGTGTTGATAAAACCGTGCGCGCGCCAAGGCAATATCCATCCAATAGTTCTAGAGAAGTAATTTGAAATGAAGGTTTAAACACGAAATAAGGTAAAAATCCCTAATAATTCATATTAGACAATTATGTTATCCGTTAATATATTACATACCTGTATGAACAGAAAATGAAAGTGGTTTTCAAGCCAATTCGTAACACCAAATTGTTCGAATGGGTTGTTGGTTTCAGAGGATAAAATATCATGCATCGCAAACACATCCATAGTTTTAGTACAAAATCTCATTTGTAGAGTGGCTGAAATAATAATCTTTTTGAAATATGTATTTTTATAACTATTATGAGGCAAAAGCTTTCCAGGAAATTTGTGTAGATTATGTGTTAGCTTTTTTGGGTAGGTGTAAAGCGAGTCAGTTAAGCAGCGGCTGTCATTAAATGAGCCGCGCCATGAGAAAATCAACATAGTGGGTTTGCGACCAGCATGGATCCAGACCAGCCTGCGCATCCGCGCAGTCTGGTCAGGATCCATGCTGTTCCTTTCAAAGCCTATTGCAATTAGAGAAACCATTAGCGAACAGCATGGATCCTGACCAGACTGCGCGGATGCGCAGGCTGGTCTGAATCTATGCTGGTCGTAAAGCCACTATGTTGATTTTCTCATGGCACGGCTCAAATTTAACAAGGCTTCTTGTACTGGCTTGTAATAAGCTTCTGGCCGTTTTTCAATGCCAAGCCAGTTCGCTTAGCAAGTACGTACCTAGAGCATTAATGTATGAATCATGATGTTGCTAGTGTTCAATTTCCAAGCAAGAGGTGAAGTTCTTTGTTATGTAAAAGCCACAGATGTGTGCAGAAATAAAAAAAGTATTATAAACATATCCGATTTAAGTGACAAATGCAATGTTTTTATCCATTTCTTAAAAAACTAAAAATGCTTTGACGAAAAAAGTGTTGTTTAAAATCCGACAATTAATTTTATAGGTATATAAAATGTTTACTCACTCGGGTCACCCTTAAATATCTCAATATCAGGTGTATATCCATGTTTCGTCCATCTGGAGACCTCTGGTAGAGAAATATTTCGTAATTCACTGTCAAAATCTTAAATAAATCGAGAAAAGGTGTACATTATGACCATATTTTGATTTGATTTGAAACTTGAATACATTAAGATAACAGTAATTTGCATCAGGAGTAAATAGCTATATATAATAAAATTATACACTTATTGTATAATGATGGATAGGTTAAGATATTAACTGAAAGTATCATACAGTAAGTGTTTTATTTTATGACTATATTGTTCATTTGAAATATCAACACTATGCTAAGTATCCCCAGTTATTTTTTTCATATCAAAAAGTATACAGTCAATACCAATGCACAATTTATCGAAATGTAACGAGACTACATTCTGTGCACCTCAGTGTGACCAACTTTACTTTGGTAAGATGATGTATATGGTATATGAATTGTATCTTATATTAAGGTAAATGAAAAACAAGACCTTTCACTAATGGTGATGTATACCCTCAGACAACAGCTTATTCTCAGAGGCACAGGAGTATTGATAAAATGATACATAGCATCTGTATATTGTACTGGGAGAAAATGTACAAAGATGCACAAAAATTATTGTGCAAAAATGTATAAAGTTTACAAATTGCATTGCTGTACCTTAGAAAAGAAGGTCAGTAGGTAAAAATCAAGGTCAATTAAAGTCAGTTTTGTGATGTGTGTTCAAAACTGTACAAGTGGTCCAAACATTATGGCAATATCTTAAAAAAAAGATAAAATAGGTTAGAAGGTCAAGGACCATGCAATCACCAAGGGTTATAAGCTAGTTATACTAAATAGCAAATGAAATATGTTGAAAATCATTGAAGTCTTTTCCAATGTAAGTCTATTAAAATCAAAACAACTTATAAAGGAAAATTAAATTTAGGTCCATAACTAAGTAAAAACATTCAAGTGAAAGCCGCGTTACACATGCACAACTACGCCTGGTACTGATGATTATTACAAGCTTTGATGAAAATCTGGCAAATAATTGCTAAGAAATAGCGCCGAAAATATTCTTCCATATATATTGTATACATATAAAGAAAAAAGTGATAAAGGGTCATAACTTCGTGAAAAAATCATTCGAATATAACCCGCTTCGCAAATGCAAAACAAGGTCTGGTACTAATAATTATTAAAAGGTTTGATGGAAATCTGACATATAATTGCTGAGAAATAGCGCGAACCCCTTTATCCAAATGGAACCACATCGCACATGCATAACTAGGTCTAATACTGATAACGATTACACGGTTTGATGATAATCTAGCGAGTAATTACTGAGAAATAGCGCGGACAATATTTTTCCGTATGTACATATAAAGAAAAATTAAATAAAGGGCCGAACCTTTGTGAAAACATAGTTCGAATGGAACCAGTTTCGCACATACACAACTAGGCCTGGTACAGACAATAATTGCAAGGTTTGATGAAGATCTGGCAAATAATTGCTGAGAAATATCCGAGACAAATTCCGACTGCAGACGGACAGACCTACCGACATACGAACCGGAATTTAGTATAGCCCCCAGATACTAGTATTATCTGAACTTGACAGTTTTTGGTGAAGAATTGTATTCGAAATAATCAAAATAGATAAAATTTATTCACCAGCAGGACAGGAATTGTTGGTGCCATATATACTATAGTTTCCGTCTGGCCATATTCCTCCATCTAACAAAGGCTCGCGTCTGTACTTGTAACAAAAATGTATCTTAAAACTATCTTTTCTGAATTGTCCGAAAACCATGTCCATTGATTTAGTAAACGGTACAGTTGTTAAGTCGGTTAAAAAGCTGTTGTGCTGGTATATGTGTTCTACGTAAATTCTGTGCGGACTGCGCCATCTCATTGACAGAAGTCCTTCACGCCAGCCTTGTCCATACGATTCGGACAGCCGTGACTCGACATCGGTATTGCATATTTGCCGGCAGGCCATGTACTTTCTAGTTCTATTGCCTCTGCAACAAATTTAGAGGGATCTTATATCAATGATGTCCGTACATAGCATGTTTTCTTTCATAACCGAGTCAGTGGCAACAGACCAGAAAAAAATTCCTCTGTACATTCTATACCCTACCCCTAGGTATGCTATAAGAACCATCATGATCATGAACGGGAAAATATACTAACCCAATTCAATCACGCCTTTCATGCCTAAAACACGCAGTTCGGTAAATGTGTACTATGGATATTGAACAACTGATGATTTATCTTCCATCGCGTACCGGTCACATTTCTTCAATATTTCTACAACGCATAGATATATAGTTTTTTTCAACGTTACACAAAATACTTGGTTGAGCTTCCCTGGTGAAGTTCCGGTCTATATTACAAAATCATTCTGATTGGCTGAAGTGAAAATGTATGTTGTTTAACTACACGTGTACGCTAAAATGTGTATATGCAGCATAAATGTACAAAATGAATTAAATAAACAGAACAGATGTATAGCAATGTATGACTTCAAATTCAAAATCATAGCTAAAATGAATTTCATTCATCATTTCGCGTTTTATTGTAAATCTGTGAATATTTTGCATTCTATTTTTGTGAGTACATTTCGCCTAACATATGCACACTGCTGTGATCTCTAGACTGGATGTTCATTAGGGAAGTTCACGCAAGTTTTTTTCTGTAACGTTGCGAAAACATAAAATATATGGAATATCTTGGTAATATGGAATATTGAGACAATTAGACCGGTGCGCAGTGGAAGATAAATTATCGCTTGTTCATTATATTAGGTAGCCATTCACCGAAATGCGCGTTTTAGGTGAGAAATGTACAATTGAAATGGGTTAATGTACTTTCCCGTTCATGACCGTGGTTCTAATAGAATACTTAGAGGGTGGGTATAACATGTACAGAGGCATTTTCTTTCTGGCCTGGTGCCAGTGAACCTGGTGACTATGTGATGTGGAATTAGAAACAGATTGCTTGCGAGTTTCTTTTTCTACATTGTCCCGTGTCCTGAGGGTTCGGAAAATATCTTCTCTTACCCACGCAGACATGCTAGGTAACTTTTCGTACCATATCTTTGATATTTTTGCGCCTCATCCAAAATGTTAATAAAATTTACCCACACACTATTTGACATCTAATTATAACGTCAGTATGCACACGTGTAGCTGATTTTTATCCATAGGTATATGTGATCTCCATTCCAGATATTACTGTCTTTCCCCATTCGAAAAGCAAAACGTTTTCCGGTAATATAACATAACAGTTACTGAAAATGCTTAAAAGATAATATTCATTGTATGTTTTTTACAGAAATTACGCAAATGGGTGTGCTATTGGTCAAACTAAAGTTTGAGAAAAGTTCCCACTATAAGCTCTTAAATATAAAGAACAGAACAGAGTCTGGTATTTTTACCAGATAAATGGACAAAAGGAATTATTATACCTGTTCATAACAAAGGTGATTCAAAAAATGTTCAGAATTATAGAGGAATAACACTTGTAAGTTGTTTCTCGAAATAGTTCACGACAGTTTTAAATAAAAGAATAGAAAAAAATTATGAAAATAACAATGTCATTTCTGATGCGCAATTCGGCTTCAGAAAAGGCAAATCTACTGTAGATGCTACATTTATTTTGCATTCCTTTATACAACATTATTTGAATAACAATCAACGTTTATATGTTGGATTTATTGATTTGAAATCCTGTTTTGATAGCATAAATAGAAACTGTTTGTGGCTTAAATTATATAGAAATGGTATCCAGGGTAAAATTTTACGCGTTATTAAAGACATGTATGAAAAGGTAAAATCGTGTGTACGATGTTGTAACACGTTTTCAGATTTCTTCAGCTATGCAGTCGGATTGCGTCAAGGGGAGGTAATTTCGCCTCTGCTCTTTTCTTTATTTGTTGAAGACTTAGAACTACATTTACAAAATAATATTGATTCTGGTTTGCCTTTTGATGCTATTGTTTTAATATTATTGCTATTTGCTGATGTTATGGCAATTCTGGGAAAATCACCTGAAGACCTACAAAACAGCCTAGCTAGTTTGTCTGATTATTGTTCTCTCTGGGGTTTAGAAGTTAATACCCATAAAACTAAAGTAATGGTATTTAGAAAAAGAGGCACTAATCTTGCAAATGAAAAGTGGTTATATAAAGGGGAATCTTTAGAAACTGTAGATAATTTTAACTATCTCGGTACCATTTTCAACTATACTGGTAATTCTTCAATGAATCTAGAACATCTAAAAGGCAAATCACTAAAACGTTGAAAGTACTGATGCTCAATTGTAAAAAATATGATGTAAAACCTAACTCCAATGCCAATTATTTGAACCTTTTGTCCGCTCTATCTTAAATTATTCTGCTGAGGTTTGGAGTTACTAAATCTAATGAAATGGAGCGTATTCACCTCAAATTTTGTAAAAGTATTCTTAAGGTTAGATTAAGCACATGTAATGCTGGAGTGTATAGTGAATTAGGGAGGTATCCTCCGTATATTTCCCGATATGTTAGGGTAATTAGATATTGATGTAAGTTGTTAGTGTCTCAATTCTTTTACCCCATGCGTTCACCCGGTCCTTTGAATTAAGTTTCCAGTTACTGTAGATTTTAGAAATACTCCGAAGTTATAAACTTTCGGGAAAATGCCTTTTGGTTGTTGATCTGGAAGGAAATTTGCGACGTAAACAGCTCACTTGCACTTTGACAATATTCCTGTGAAATTCCAACAATAAACAGACGTTGAAATGCTTCTGAACATAACGATATTTTCATGTTTAATTTGAAAGGGGAAGGGGATGGTGTGATGATGTAGGAAAGTCCCTTAAAGAAAATAACATAATTGGTCAATAAAACTCAAGAAATAATTTCCCGTGTCGGTAAACATTTGAAATACAAGGAATCAAGCATACTATAAGGGCATTGTGATAAATGTTTTACCTTCCTTAACTTCCTCGCAATGAATTTGCGCGTTTTCTGTTTGTTTGCATTTCTTTTGGGAAAATGTTCCACCATTTTCAAGCTGTGTCCAAATCTGATCTAAAATACAACAGAAACAAAAACAATGTTTTTACTGTGAACAAGATATTTGTGCAATTGATCTTACAAATGTGTATGACAACATTTACGCCAACAAAATCTTACAATAACAGGTCCAAAGTCAACTTACACTGTATGTCGGGATATGTTTACACAGAAAACACGTTGCAACAAGGCAAAATGTGTTGTACGCCTTTTATATGACACCTGTAGAAACATCAAATAGAGGAAACAATGTCATAAAGAAAAGCATCTCTAAACATATGTGGTAACATTGATTGCCAGGGCTATAAATCAAACAATTTGTGATTGAAATAAGTATGAATTTCTTAGAAAATGAGAGGAAACCAGAATATTTTGATATGAATAAAAGTCTACGCCTTGATGGCGAATATCAAAATAAAATAAAATAAAATATATGTCACTCGACGTTAAGTATCAAACATGCTAATCCAAATGCATTATGGGAACTTATAAAAGGGGAAATAAGAAATCAGACAACAAAATATGCAACATACAAAAACTTAAAGTCAAAGAAACATAGATAGCATTAGTTAAAGAAGTAGAAATATTAGAAAATAAATTGCATAACGGCAGACCAGACAGAGACTAAATATTCACAGATATTGAATTAAAAAAGCAAGAACTTGAATATAATTAAAATTATATATAAATATAAATGGAGTAACATTAAGAAGTAAAGCTATCCTATTGAAGGAAATGAGAAAACAATAAATATTTTGCAAGTCTGGAAAAGAAAAATGCACAAAGGAAAAATAGTTTTTAGCTGTAAATAGAAGGAAATGATATAACAGATTCAAAATGATATTAGAAGAGGAAAAAGTCTATAAACTCTTTTATTATTAAATCTCTCTCTATATATATATTCCTTTCCATTGGTCTAGATGTAGTCATATGAGCACTGATAAAATGCCGTATTGACACGAAGGCGGAGCCAAAAACTCATATTGACCTCCAGCTGTGACGTCATCACGGTTTGACGTCAAAACAATGCGACGTCGTACACAATTTAGTGCGAAAAATTACCAAAGGCTGAAGATATTTGTATTCAATTTTAATACTTATTTCAATAGGCTGGATTTAATAATTATTGCCTTTTAGGTTCGGTCGATATGTAGATTTATCGACCTGATAAATCCACATATCGACCTCATGGCAATAATTGTATAATATAAGAAAAAGTATAGATTTTATGATAGCTTAGACTACTTCAATCCACCAATAAATAAGTTAAGTGGCAATAATAAAGGGAAATTTAACAGCTTTGCAACAACAAGGGATAATCTCACTACCATCAAAAACAGGAAAAGAGATTTATTAAACATCAAATTGCAACCACTAACTTTGCTAAATATGAGTTTCAAAATTGCAACAAAGGCAATCTAAATCATATTAAAAAAAACGTATTCAATTAATAGTAGAAAGTACACAAACAGATTTTTAGTTTTGTTATGGTTTCTTAATTGCCTTGTGATGGCTGTAAAAAGTCTCTCAGTACTTTGATTCAGTGTTGTTATATTTTATTGTCCTTGGGATCATGGAATCTATTCAACAGATGTTTAATAGAGTTTAAGCCGGTGCTAGGGGGCTTCAGAGATGTTGCATGTTTCATTACCTCTCATCAACAAACTCAATCAAACCGCTAATTATAGTATATATGTGCGCATTCCATTTTAAGAGTACACATTTATTAATTGTCATGTCATTTGCTGTACTTATACTTATTTGCTAATTTAAATTGATCCAGTCACGGGTACGTCCTACTCTATCATGCTGCAGGAGTGCCGGTTCTAAACTTAAAGACAATCAACAACCATTGCTCAGTCATAGCAATTTTTTCCGCATATTCGCCAGCGTTTGTGTGTGTGCATGTGTGTGAGTGGGGGGGGGGGAGTGGGGGGGTGGGGGGGGGGGAGACGGGGGTAGGGGACGAGTTGGGGGAGGACGAAGTGTATCATAAATATGTTATTATATTGCTGAACTTATCCGGGTTACATAACATGTATTATGCGTCGGTTAATAGATGGGAGAGCGATGCCTTTCTTACCTCGAATTAAAAACAAAATACTATTTTTAGAACTGAAACACCAGAATATTGTCTTTCAAAGTTAATCAATGATACTTTTCTGTAAGTAGGTTTTTGATATATCAATGCTATTCAAAACTAACAAGCGAGATAAAGACATATATTTTGAATAGAGTCATTTGCCTAAGTACACATGAAATGGCTAAGTACAAGTCCCTTTGTTTACATTTTTAAATATGAAGCAATTGGCTCCATTTTCACGAAAACATTCTTAACTTAATCTGATATATCAAATGCTTGCTTTTTTGCCCTTAATGCGTCTTCAATGTTAACTTTTTTTATCTATTTCAGAACCGTATATGACTATTTCGTAGATTAAACACAATTCTGAATGTAACAGAAAACGGACTATAGAAATAAGAAATATACTTTAGCAAGTTCTAAAGGTCGATATATCTTGCTTTAAAATAGAAATATCATATTTGCGTGACTGAAATACGTACTGCAGACAAATTTATATATTTTAGCTAAAAATACATTGATAAAGGAAAAATCAAAATTGAATAACAATAACTTTAGCAATAGCTTGGTCCTGAAATAACAGACTTAACTAAGTAATTACTTCAGATTTTTCTTGAGATTTTGGCCAGTTCCTTATTTTGAGCACGGTAATGCATTTCTATAAGCTAAAATGGTAAAAGAAATTGCTTACAACGTTCATATACATCAATTATATAATTAATACCTAAAAGATACACAAGCCCCAAGGGGTAAAGTCAGCCAAAACTGAATGTTAATCGGACAAATAAGAGGGGTTTGGGGGACATGCTCCCAAGGAAAAATAGGTAATGTATTCGCCCCACTTTTGGATTTTTGTTATATAATATCTATACCTGCAAACATCATGAGCATGCCCAGACATCTGGACTTGTGTGGCTTATCGAATGCAAATGCAAGCAAAAATATGTGATACAAGTCATTCATATATTTGAATAACTGCCTTTTGGTAATACAAAGGCTAGAGAAAGGGAGAAGAACCAGAAACAAGAAATATCTTTAAAAATGATGGTCGGTGAATTGTAATAAGGAAAGAAGTTAATGAATTTTTCATCTAACATTCATCTTTCATCTAACATTTTTCAAATTGCAAAACTAACACCGCACTTTAGCAATTTAAATGGTTCTCTTTTAATTTTTCGCAAAGGTTTCGTAGGGTTGCAATTTTGTTTCGTTTATCCTTAGACGAATAATTACAGCAGTAGTTTGATGAAGATTCATGAAGCGGTTCATGAGAAGAGGTCATTAAACGTGTTTATATTTTTAGCTAAATTGGTCCCTATCCCCATTTGTAACAAAATAACAGGAGACCTTACCGCTTTAACAAATGCATATTCGCTATTCATGAATCTTTGGACAATGACGTCACACCTATAAAAATGGGAAGGTCAAGCAAAACATACAACTGTAATTATTTCTGTTTCATAAGCAAAGTTTGACCGTAGTCATATCACATAGATAAACTGTATGCAGCGTACCTTAATTTCAGTGTAATGAGATTCAGTCATTATATAGCATATATATAATAAAACAGATTTCAACTGAGTTCAATATTTGCATACCATACTAAAGAAAAATATTCATATATAATAAATCAGTTAAATAATTTATAACAAATATATCAAAGCAAACAAGTACTCATTTTAATATGCAATCTGAATAAGTCACAAAAGCAAGAAACCTTTTCATATACAGACGACAATTGTAACAAGGAAAATCTTTTAAAAAACACTTCTCTACATAAAAGACTCTTATCACACCCTTATTCATGTGATACGCAGACCGTATTCAGCTCTTTCTTTAATTTGATATATGTTGGTATTTGAACAGGTTTTTATCATATTTATTAAACTTACTTATCATTTTGAGATATATCAATATTCTTGCTAAATATACTGAGCCAAAGTTAGCTTTAAAACTGTGAACAGCGTCGTTTAGGATAAACGCTTTGTCTACATTTCACTCAGCGTAGCACAATCAACAGAGTGAAGGAAATTGACACTCTCGTCCAATCAGGCAGAGTGTTGCATAAATCTTCCATTTTGATAAATTATCTATAATGCGTTATCACGTAGTTTGATTTGCAAACTGAAGTCACGTGGCATAGGTAACGAAAACGAATTTAGACGGCGTCGCCGAAAAATGTATAACTAGAAGAGATTGCTCTCCCCTGTACTTCAGCTTAAAACAACGGCAATTTTTCGGATTACAGGTATCACTACGTTACACTCAATGCTGTCATCTCTATCATTCGTAACACGCATCCATGGCACAGAAAATTTTCGGACAATTTATTTCTCAGAAAAGGAAAATGCTCATGAAATGTTTTAATAATTGGTGAAAAAGGTAATTAAGATATGACATCTGCATGATTTAGATATATGTACGCTAGCATCTATGAAATTTGAAAAGTGGGGATCAGACGTTATAAATTGAAAATTTAATGGGCTTAATATCTTTCAAGCTACCTTATGTAACGAGTGAATCTCAGGACAAACGTTTCAAACTATCATTTCCAAAGATGTTATTAGATGATATCTTAATGATATAAATGAGTTGTTGTTTGCTATAATCACTGTTTAACATACTTAGACGGAACATGACAAAAGATAAAGAAGGATTTTGATGAATTGATCTTAAATTTATAAGCTTTTACACAGCTATGAGTATGAATATGCAGAAAACTATTTATACCGTTTTATTTTTGTTACATATTTAAATTGGACCACTTGTTCTGATAGATTCTAGTAGTTATTATATACCGCCTGAAGGCGGGATGTATCGAGTAAAATGTCTGTGCAGCTTAGAATTTACTATGTGTTTGACGTCATCAGTCAAGTGTTAATAATAGCCTCTACTTTTTCAAAAAAATCACTTTTGTGTTCTATCTTTAATAAGACAATCTAAATATATAAATAATAACAAAAATTGATTTAGTGAAATATAATATTTAGTTGATTAAGTGAATTAATCAATTTCGCTTATATACCAGCGAGAGTTTGTAGTACCTGTCAATTAACACTCTGTTCTAAAAAAAAAAAAAAGGAAATTTCTTTTCACTGATTAAGAAATAATAAATATGTCCCTATATTTTTTTCAGTTAATAAAATATGGGCAGGAGTTCGGATGCGTAATAGTTAAATCACGAGTGCGTAGCACGAATTATTGTTCCATCTCTTGAGATGGAACACTTAGAATGGGTAAGTCACACTTGAATGAGTATTGACCTCGAAAGCTGTTGTCATTACAAGCTGACCAATCATACTCCGTGACCTTAGAAATAACCTCTGACGTTTAAATTATTCTTTCCTAATTGAGGCGACTCTCTGGCTGAACGCGCTCTACAGATTACACATTACTAAACCCGGGGATGGAAAAGTGGAGTTGTTGAAACAGGCCAAACATCTCATTTGTCACAAAGGTTAACATACGTCGTTACCTTCGAATGCATGTTTAATAATGTGAAAACAAACCCCATTGCGACCCTCTCATTGTGCACAACAAATTCATGAATCAAATGCCCGGATGTTTAGGACAGATACTACTAAATTACAGCCATGAATTACTTGATTAATGACCGCTAAATTTGTTGTGTGCGAGGTCGAAGACTGTTAGCGCATCAAATCACCAGCTACTGAAGGGATGAACATTTTTCAAAAAGTAACTGACTAAAACCAAGCACTTGCGTATAATATCCATTTTACATGTTAGAAAAAAAAACAACACCAAGTTCCGTAAAATATCCACTATTCACTTTTAATTGTCCGCTATATCATCTCTATATACTTCTCAAAAATTCTACACGCGTGTACGATTTTCCAATAACACATGGACATTTAGAGTTTAAATCGGGTCAACGTGTACAGCTAGTGTTTCTTAATTGCCGTATTTATTCAACTAAAACTGGTAACGGATTTACTTTGTTGTTCAATTTAACAACTTATTTTAGCGTAATTACTGTGGAAATAGCGGACTTGACATTTTTTTCAGGCAGTAGAAAACAACATACATCTTTTTTTTAAATTTTAGTGTTTTTTTTAATTTTTGTATTTTGGTGCAGATATAAACGCCCCCTTGGTGCAAATGTAACGCCCCCGGGGCGCTTAAACGGGGGTTATGGAATGCCAATAAGGTAGAATGGTCTTGTCATTGCGTCCAATCCTAGTGTTCCACACACTGATGACCAATATTTAAAGAAGAAATTGCAACCAAAATTTACAAGATGATCATTATATATTTATATAGATGTGCCCTAGAAGGAACTTTTGCTATGCTTTAACTTGTTTAATAATCGCATCCGAACGACTGCCCATATTTTATTAACTGATAAAATTATTGAAACATATTTATTATTTCGAGTCTAACCACGCAAATTCTGCTAATTTTACAGCATTACTTTTAGCTCGATATGTCATTCGGCTGGTCATATACTATTATAAAAACCTCCCTACGAATGGAAAGCATTGCATAAAACGGAATTTTCCGATATTCAGTAACTTTTTATTAAAGTATTAAGTAGTTACTGCTTGGAAAATGTTATTTTCAATACCATCTAAGGTCGGATATAGAAATCAAAAGCAAATACTTCATTAAAAGTTTATCTGTGCAGTTTCTAAAATAATACACGTCACCTGCATGATGACACTAAAACATACACGTCAAAACATTGCGGCATATAAACACGTAAACACTTGAGCCTGGAAGATTGGAACATGAATTATAATTAACTTACTGTCAAAGTAGAATCTAGTTAACATTTGTCGTGCCTACAAACTAAGCACGCGACCAGGTATAGATGCACTGATGTTGAAGTTGAAACTTACCGTTACTGTCTAGGCTGGCTGAAACATTTTCTTAGCACTAAAAAAGTCGAGTATTTAGTCGGCATATAACATCTCACAGTCATGTTCCAACCGTACGGTGGAATGGAACAGCTATATTTTATTGTAGATTCATATGTTTATATAGCAACTGCTGCGGATCTTGTTAGAATTTCTTATTTTTTTAGGAAGAGGTCCCTGATGTTAAACATGCATAAAGTAATAGAAAAGTCTGTCTCAGTCCCTTTAATGGCAGATGTACTCAAGTCCCCCATTAACCACGTTCAATATGGTACACATGGCCCGTCATTTCTTGTACAGCCACATTCTGATTTAAACTCGTCCGCAGTTTTTGTTTGATCACTCGGTGTCTCTATAATACTTTAGGCGGCGTATTAGCATTAGTTTCTTTATTGTTTGACACAGCTATACCACTATTTTTCCCTAATTAGGGTCTGATAAAGAGTCAATTAACTAACGTAACTGTCATGATACAACTATTCTTATATATTTAGTGTACCTTCGGGTTAACTTTCAGAGAGAGAAAATATAGCTTCTTTGGTCTCAATCAGTTAAAAAGACTAAAATTTACTGCTGATTTGTGAGACATGAAAACAGAGATTAAAGTATTCATGCAAATGATGAACCAGTACGAATGTGTAGTTCATTTAAAGTGTATGGAATGATATTTAGGTAAATTATACACAATGCCTGTTACAATTTACTCACTGACACTCCCATTGTGCTTACTGGTATAGTAATCATGCATGCTGGCACCTTTAACACGCTTGTTGACAATGATACCACGCTTGTTGACAATGATACCATGCTTGCTGACAATGATACCATGCGTGCTTGAAGCTTCAACTTCTTTGCTGCTTAGACCCTGATGACTATATCATAATTTCATTTGGCAAAATGACAGTGTCGTGTACCGTATTGGAATATTTCAACATGTTATGGTTATACTGGTTAATCTGTAATGCATCCAAGAACAAAATTCACGAAATGATCAACCAGTAAGGAAAATGTAATCAGGCACTAGGCAAAATAGGAGTAAGCATAATGTCATTTCAAAAGTATATGTCACATCTTGATAACAGAGGGCGCTATGTTCAAGTGGTCGTGTTTTTCCGTACTTTGAATAATTATTTGCCGGAAAGATTATCGAGGATATCCGAATATGTATAGAGATCTAACAATAGTTACTTCCCCTTTTTGCAAATCGCCATTTGTCTTAACTTTATTATCCCCCGCCGATGAAATCGGGAGGGGGTATTGAAATGGCGTTGTCCGTCCTTCAGTCCGTACGTCCGTGCGTCCGTCCGTCCGCAGCCATTTCTCAGTAACTAGCAGGTAGAATTTCACGAAACTTGAAATAAACATGAACCAACATACTGCGATGATGCCCGTCAAGTTTTTTTTTAGATTTGTCAATTTCCCTTAGTGTTATTTCCCTTGATTTAATGAAAAATGCCCAAAAATGTCCGTCCGCAGCCATTTCTCAGTAACTATCAGGTAGAATTTCATAAAACTTGACATAAACATACACCAGCATACTGGGATGATGCCCGTCAAAATTTTTTATCGGATTGGTCAATTTTCCTTAGAGTTATTGCCCTTGATTTAATGAAAAATCTACATCTGCAGCTATTTCTCAGTAACAAGCTGGTAGAATTTCATGAAACTTGAAATAAATATGAACCAACATACTTCGATGATGCCGTTCATTTTTTTTTTCAATTGGTCAATTTTCCTTAGAGTTATTGCCCTTTAATTGTTTAAAAATCTACAGATTTGTACATAACAAACAACCCATTGGTAGAATTTCATTAAAACTTCTTTCATTCTTTTCCATGAACATTTAGTATAAACATGTGAAGTTTTGTACCCACACCTGATCACCACCTTGCCTTGGTCACACACCCTCCCCCTCTCCCCCCCCCCCCCCCCCCCACCCAAATAAAAAAAAACATTCCTTTTTACTTTATTTTATTTTTTCAAACCTTCCATGAACATTTATTAGCATGCAGAGTTGTACCATTCCCCCACCTCACTCTCCACTCGGTCTTGCCCACCACCCCGATCATACGTCCCCATCCCACCCAGAGTTTTTTTTTTTTTTTTTTTTCATTTTTAATTTTCCATCAATATTTATAATCAACAGGTGAAATTTTGCACCCTCCCCCGGTCACCCCCGCTGCTCCCCCCCCCCCCTCTCCGCTGCCCCACCCCCCCCCCCCACCTCCCAAAAAAAAGCATTCATTTTCTGTTAAAATGATTTTGACGAAATTATTTGTTTCTTAGTAACATCCTTAACTTTTTGCCAGAAATATTTTTTTGCCATTCCTCACCTCAAGCCCTTTCGGCGGGGGATACAAATTCATTGAATTTGCTTGTTTATTTTTAATGTTGCGTTTATTTACAAGTGACGTGTTATATAAATGGAAGACTTACAGTTTGAAATTCCTGAGATTTCACAAATTAAACTGGCTGTTAAGGACAGAATTTTGCAGATTGCTAATAATGTGTCAAACTGTCATTTTGAACATGTAGAATATGAACTTGAGTCAGTGATGACTGTTTTGACACTTAGCCAAGAGCTAATTAAAATCCGTTATAGGCCGGATATTCCCGTTACCTTTCGTGAAAACTACAAACTTGCGCCCCCTGGTATAAAAATGTGACGTACAATGTTGCACTTTGCATTATGCTTACTTTCAACTTGCTTAGTGGCTGATTACATCTTTCATATTGTGTGGTCACATCGTGTATTTTCTTCTGTGAGCATTGTAACTGTGCAATGTTGCTTATATACAGTCCCGGCATGTTGAAATATTCCAATACGGTACACGGCACTGTCATCTTGCCAAAAGAAATTATGATAAAGACATCAGGGTCTAAGCAGCAAAGAAGTTGTAACTTCCAGCACGCATGGTATCATTGTCAGCAAGCATGGTATCATTGTCAACAAGCGTGGTATCATTGTCAACAAGCGTGCTAAAGGTGCCAGCATGCATGATTACTATACCAGTAAGCGCAATGGGAGTGTCAGTGAGTAAACTGTAACAGTCAGCAGGCATTGTGTAATATTTACCTAAATATCATTCCATAAAAGTGTGTATATGAAACTTATATCTTACTGAGTTAGTGGACTTGCTGCGGCATGACGCGCTCGTTTGTACTGCTAGGCGATTTGCAGTTAACGGGTATAAATTCTCTCTAACATAATAGTAACTTCTAATGCGAACTTGTATCCTAGCGGATCTCACGTATAGAAAAGTCAACTGTTCTGAATTTTGTTATATCTATTATTGCAAACTATACATTAACTCATATAATCGGTGTATTCTCGAGATCCAGTTAACTTTCGGAGAGAGAAAATATAGTAGTTTTTTTTTATCCAAATCCGTTAAAAACTAAAATGTCGCTGCCTGCTGATTTCTGAGAATTGAAAACAGAGATTAGAGTATTTATGCGAATGTTGAACCAGTGCAAATGCGTTGTTCAATTCGGATGTGTATATAAAGCAGCATCGAAACTAATCTTATTGAGTTAGTGGACTTGCTGTGGCAAATACGCGCTCGATTGTACTGCTAGGAGCTTTGTCGAAATCGGTTTGGTAAATAGTGATGGTGACCTAATTCATATACATACTATGATAATTTATAATGCGAACTTATATCTTAGCGGATCTCACGTATGGGAAGTTCAACTGCTCTGAAATTAATTATATTCCTTAATGCAACATATCCTTTTATATATATATATATTTTTTGTTGGATTTAACATCGCACCGACACATGATATGTCATATGGCGACTTTCCAGCTTAAATGGTGGAGGAAGACCCCAGGTACCCCTCCGTGCATTATTTTATCACAAGCGGGCACCTGGGTAGAACCACCGACCTTCCGTAAGCCAGCTGGGTGGCTTCCTCACATGAAGAATTCAACGCCCCGAGTGAGGCTCGAACCCACATCGATGAGGGGCAAGTGATTTGGAGTCAGCGACCTTAACCACTCGGCCACGGAGGCCCCTCCTTTTATATTCAGTGTATCCTCGAGGTCCACTTAACTTTAAGAGAGAGAAAATATAGCGTCTCTGGTCCAAATCAGTTAGAAAGACTAAACTGTCACTGCTTATTTGTGAAACATGAACACAGAGATTAGAGCGCATATATATGCAAATGTAGAACCTGTACGAATGTGTAGGACTGTTCGGGTGTGTATATAAAGCAGCATCGAAACTAATCTTATCGGGTTAGTGGCTGTGGCATGTACGCACTCGTTTGTACTGCTAGGCGCTTTGCTGTAATTGGTCCTGTATATAGTGATAGTGATACAGTTCGTAAAATTTGTCTTATATATTGAATATAAAAGGCAACTAATATAGTTAAAGACAAATAGTTTTGCTTCAGAGTAATGGATTTTTTTTAAAATCTGACCTAAGGCCAGATTTTTGTTTCCGTGTTTTAGGAATCAGAATTTTTTTTAGTATGATGGAAGCAAAAATATTTTCAAGCAAAATCAAAGATAGGAATTTTTTTAAATACTTATAATATGATTAGAAATGTTTTATGTGCCATTTTTGGCTAGTAGCATCTAGTGGCACAATATTAGCAAACTCATGATATTGTACTGACGTTAGACCATGACGTCAGATAACCGTTGTATTGAGTTCGTAAATGAAAGTTATTTAAACGTCATAATCCGGCGTCGATAGAATGCCGTGTAACAAAACAATGTCCAACAATAATTCAACCTTAACCTAACCAAAATCAACTCATAACCCTACTGCATTCTTCCCTTGACTAAACTGTTTTCGACATCGACTTTCTGTTTATTGAACATCGGAATTTTACTTTTTATCCTGCATATCCTCTATCCTACCTTCAAGCGAAATAAAGGGCAAAATCTAGAGGTACAAAATGTATTATTGCGACTTCACCACACTGATACATAAAGCATAACAGGTTACTGTCTTTTGAGAAAGGGTTTCTCAGACGAGGTTAGATATGGTCTATTTATCATGCAATAATTTATTAACAACTTTTATCCTACCATTATGCGAAATAAAGTGCAAAATTAGGGGTGGACCAAATTTTGCTGTTTTCCCGGACTTCTTTTTTTATTTATTTTTTCTTCAAAATGACGCCATCTTGTTTTTAGAATAACTGCTAAAAGACATTTACGCCAATATTTTTAAACGCGCTCTTAATAGGTACTTAATAGGACCATGTTTTTATAACAGAAACGCTCGAAGAAAACGGAAAATGACTCATGCAAAGCGTTTGTTCAGGATTTTAGCTCTCTGCACTTACATTATGGAATATTGCATCTGGAATGGACTTTCATGGAATAAAATCAACGGTAGATGGAACGGTACTGCTTATTTTTTCTGCCAAGCGGCGTTATGGCGTGTGTATTTAAATTACTTCAAACGTTTGCTTGGTGAGAATGGGTATCCGTCTAGGAACTGAACTTCGGATAAAATTTCACTTGGTAACAAATTGAAATTATTCTGTCGTGTTCAGCAAATCAGAGATGTGGTTACAAAACACAAGGTTAGCATTTGTTGTTTTTCCGCTTTTTTATATTTTGGGATTTTAAAGACCTACTTCAGTGTCGTATGAGGGCGTAATAATTTTTAAATGCAAAATGGACACAATCTGATGTCCTTGGATTTAATCACAGGTTTAAACAGTGCAAAGTGTTCTCAAGTCACTGACCTGAGAAAGCCTGCTTTTCTCAGACAGGCTTTATCAGGCAGTTGTTATAGTAATGGCATGATAAAATACGCAATTTCACCTTTGTAAAGACACCGTATTTTTGATTTCTTAAAGTAGTTTTTACATATAAACACACACAATGCATTTCACCAATTTCAACTTTTAATATTCTCAGTCGTAATAATATTAATCATTATATCTGTTAACACTAGATAAACATAATAAATTATTTCAATTCCTGTTGATGCTCCTTCTTCTCTCTTTTATTTCCCCGTCAATAACGATAACAAAGGATATTTTTCTAATAAAAAAATGATAGAGACTTTAAGAAATAATTCTAACACGATCCTCAGTACTAGCTATATACACATATAGCAAAACCTCCTATACATGATTCTACAATAAAATATGGTTGGCTCTTACATTTCACCCCTGCGATTGTGACATAAAAGATTCTACTTCTGTTCCATTACATACGAATTATTTCAGGGCCAAACGGTTGAAAACAACATTTCAAAAACATAGTAATGATAAAGTCTTATGTGTAGGACCGTAAAGACGTTTTGATCTCTATGGGCGAATTCAATTAGCTCAATTATGATTCAGCTGTGACGTCAAAAATGTATGACATAATGTATGACGCCATAAATTGTAACAGCAAATGACCCAAATGACGTATTACGCTGAAAATGCGAATTAATTGCGTTGTTAGAATCGAAATGATAAACATGTTCCAATAATTGTATCAGATAATAAGATATGAGCAGTTGTTCGGATGCGAATAGTTAAACCACTCGTGCTCGTGATTTAATTATTACGCATCCAAACTCCTTTTTATTAACTGATAAAATATAGGAACAGATTTATTATTTCTTAAATATAATATATTTCAAAATGATGTAATAATGTTTATAAACTCAAACGTGAAAAAAAGTAAAGAATAAAAAGATTATATATGGATATATGTGAAAGTCTGTTGTATGTTGCAACTACCTGTATTTAGGATTTTAAAGCAGTCTCATTATATTAAAAGTTCAAATGTATATTATACAATACAATATTATCAAAACAGAAATTTAATAACATTTTAATGTAGTTTTATTAGGACATATAAGTGCTTGGACATTAGGGTATTTTTAATGACTAATGTTTGTATATTTATTTACAATGTGTGCAATTTAATCAACTATAATATGCATGCGTCTTCAACACCGCTTAAACTTCCTCCTAAAATGTATCAAAATATAAGAATTTTATTATTATTATTTCTACCATATCGAAACAGAAATGCAAAATCATTGCTTTCTTTCCAAAAAGAATCATAATTATTTCATGCAACAAAACGAATATGTAATATATTAAAATTTAAGATATCTTGCCTGGCCTCGCTTTAAAAAGTTTATTAAAATGCATTTCTTGAACAAATAATTTTTTTTTTTTTTTTTTTTTTGATAATGATTTTTTAACCATATGAAACATTATTTATCAGTGTTAGGCGCATTTTCAGAACTTAACTATAACTGTATTTATTCACCTAAGAGTTTGTCTTTTTTTAAAGAAAAGCATTGCACTCTCTTCCCATCCAGCCAGAATCCAACGTCACCTAAACGTGTTATTCTAACGTCTATTTGACGTCTTATCCTACCCTCATAAGATATAGCACAATATCGGCCTGCCTAATAAACTTTGCTTTATCTAGTCAGTGTCAAGATATCACTTTTGCGGGAACTTTTGAAATCACTTATTTTATCAAAATTTTGCATTTAAATCATCACCATTGTATTGGAAATGTCTGAACTTAGAAAATGAGTGGTCAAATCAAAGGTTTTTATCCTGAAACAAAAAAGTTATTGCTATTTTTCACTTTTACAGCTCTTCAGCCGGAAATTTTGAAAACAATTTTGTTTCCGAATTTTTCATTGAAACTGTTATCATTGTATTGGAAATGTTCTAACTAAGAAAATAAGTGGTAAAATCAAAAGTTTTTATCCAGAAACAAAAAAGTTTTCAATTTTCCACAAACTGAATTACACTAGCAAACGTCATATTATATGACGTCAAGTCTGCACGTTGTTGCTCTTTCCAACGACTTTTTCCCAATTTTCTGAACAGGTAGGATAAATAGAATATTAGATTACTGTCTGAAAAAAAAAATTATTAGGCTCGTCTACGAAAAAATATATGGCTCGGCAGAGCCTCGCCTAATAAATTTTCTTCAACTCGCCTAATAATATCAGTCAGTAACCTAATATTCCCTATTTACAAACGTGGGATTTATGGCGGACGTCGCGAAAAATCCAACAAAGACCCAACATTTGTACAACGTCAGGTGTTTGCTCTGATATGTCACTACATAAAACTGTACAAAAATAACTTTAAAATTGTATTTTGCTGCGTACAGTACAGTTTGACGGAAGACATCTATTTTGCGAGAAAGACGACATTACGCTTCAGGTAACAAACCCAAATTTGAACTACTAGCTGCTTTGGCCTGTACAAAACGCTAAGGCATGATATCTGTTTACAGACGCTAATTTCCTGCGTTAACGTCAGGACAATTTACACCATTTCTGATATGAGGTAAATTTACTGTTGAAGAATATCAACATACGGACGAGAATATGCTTTGTCACGGAAAACAATAGCACAACACACAAAGAATATTTTTACCTCTTAATTACTTATTAATTTCCAATCGTTAAATATAAATGAAACGCAGGCGATTAATTAAAAACATCTGACACTATGATATTTACAATAACAGAACATTGTAAATCAAACGGAAATGCTTGTAACTGCACAGTTTTTTTTCCTTTGTTTGTTACTAATGAAATTGTTCAGGAGAACTGAATAGAAATGTTAGAACAATGGTAAATCAACAGAAATAAATTTAAACAATGAACAGAAATATTAGATATTAACTATGATATGCAGGAACAACATTTAATCAAAATAGCTGCGTCATTCATAAATATCTTATAAATTTAAATTTATTAGGAGATGTCGGAGAAAATATTAAAGTCGAGGCTTTCAGCTTATCATGAACCACTAGCTAGATAGATCTTCACCAAGCTTGCTATACAGTTGCTTTGTATGGACCTCTACAATTTGATTAATAGTTTCGCTTTATGCCTTTAATGGGCCCTCAAAAACCTATGACCGACCTTCAACAAGCTTGATCTGAATCATCCTTATAGTGAAAATTCTAGATCTTTAAATGGTTTTCCTTGACCCTCTCAGGACTTAACAGTGCTAAAATACAAAAGAAAACTCCTCCCATCATCCGCTTCAGATATTTTTGCGCTTCAAAGAATTTTGCTAAACTTTAAATTTGTCTGTTGTATCTTTGCTTGGACCTTTCACTTTTCGCTAATAGCAGATACAGCCGCTGGACCTAAAATCCTTAAACAACTTCTTCCCATAAACCACGTTTTGAACCAAAATTAATCTTTAACAACTTCATTAGATCTCTAACTAAATCGTTTTAAATAGCTTACGCATTTTTGGCTGTCAAACAGAGAGATTGCAAAAGTCGTTTTTACTAAATGATCTCCTCTACGGGTGTTCACCCAACTAGATAAGAGGCAGGGTCAGGTACCTAGCCAACGATTGAAGTATTCTGCCAGTCGCAATGGTGCATTTCATGTCACACAATGTTATATAGAAAACATTTAACCCGTTCCCAGAATTAAAGGTAAGTATGCTGATGTATAAAAATGTATTAGTATTTTTTGCAACATGTCTGATAGTTGAATGTAGTTCATGAAGTTTACAAAATTTAAGAATGAAACTGTTCTACAATATTTATTCGGACAATCTTTCATCTAAAATCCTGATTCTTTTGAAGTAATTTTCATAAAGTAATGTAATTATCCAGTGTAATTTCAAGTTGATAGAAGTAAAGGCCTTATTAAGAAAAGTAAGTTTCCTTCTAATGTAAAGTTTTCTTCTATACATGGTACAGTTTAAAGCTGACCCCTCAATGTCTACAAAAATATTCGTTTTTACCTTTTTAAATGAGAACATAATTCATTTTGTTATTCTAGATTGCAATTCAACGACATTTCTCAATCCATTCCTTGGCCAAGCACAAAAAGGGATGGGCCGATTGGCGACAATCGGATGATCGTAACCGTTGCATTTACGGTAACCGTTGCGATTCTAACCAACCGATTAATTACTTTGCGGGCAATAAAAATTCTAGCTGACCCTCGTCTTATTGTAATTTAAGTTTCTTTATTACAATTAAACCATGATAAACTATTCTGAGTACTCCTCTTCAAAGAAAAAATATCTTCCGACAGATTTTTCTTTTTTTAAAAAAGTGTCTGAACTCTAATATATATATATATATATATATATATATATATATATATATATATATATATGGCTTTCGGATGCAAAAGCAACGTCAAGGTGTTGGAAAATGTTTGGAAGACCGACAAAAGCTCTCGATATGAGTATGACTTGCATAAGTCTTACTTTTTAAGCGATGATGAAATTAAATACAAAATTATCTGCATTCACAACAATCAAAATTGTTCCTGAACACAATATCTGTTTGTCACGGCTTGTCTGTAATGAACTTGTTCATTTTAATTCAATTGACTTCTAAAAGGGATACTTTCCAAAATACGCTGGCTGTCAAGCATTGTACGGGTTAAAGGATGCTAAATGGTATATTTATCTAATAAACTTTTTACGGCACATGTAGCAATGAGAGTTTTCTTTTTTGCCGAGTTAAGAAAAACACTCAGACTTATTCTAAATAATTATTCCTGAACAATTTCGTCTTGAATTTATATTTTCATTATTTTTAAATATTAAGGGGCGTCTAAACAACTGCATGTTTCATTCACTAACATACGTTTTAAAACAAATAGATAAATATTCAACTTAAGCATTTTAATCACTAACAGGTATTTACTTTGGCTTTACACTACCCGTTATACTACAAGCGGTATTTGTCGTGATACTATAGAACATGTTTCTAAATATGATTATCTACTATAATTGCATATTACAGAAAAGCAGTATATAAAATAACAACCTTCTGGAACTGCAGATGAAAACAATAATCCAAATAACCACAGGCTAAACAGCAAGCATTTCCTCCTCATTGTGTGTGTAGCATAACAGCGGTATCTAAGGAATGATACACATACACCTGTCTGACGCAGCAGTTTCTACATTTAACTGTTAGAATGAAGCTACAGACCTTTAGATTCTAGACTGGACTCCGCCCTTAGTTACTCAGCAACTGCCGGGTCATATTTGGATTGGATAATAAACAGATACGTATCCTGCCTATATTTCATTACCCTTTCCATGCAATTTTGTATCATGAACTTGTCCATCCTTCAGCTTAAACAGTACCATTAACTGTTAAAAGGGGTGCTTATCAAAAAGATTCTGACTAAATGGCGAAAAATACAGAACTTGATCAGACCAAAGACATGTTGAAGCAAAGTCTCGCCCAGGAGATCAAGCAGGAAATCTATCAATTTCGTAACTATAGGTGAAAAAGATGGCTATGATGGCCCTGTATCGCTCATAAGAGGGTCATGAAGGCCCTACATAGCTTACCTGAGGACAGGAAAAAAGTTCCTAAAGCTTATTCAGAAATATGGATGATACCGACCTAATTTTAGACATAAAATTACGCCTGATTATAAAAACTTATTCTGAAGTCAATCACTCTAGTTTGTTTACAAGATGTCTGATGATTTGACTTGATGACCAAGTTTTAACGCACAAGATCCTGTTATGATATTGTTCCAGGTTTCGTTGACACCCATTGTAACTAAATTTAATGAATAATATGGCGACTGTTCCGGTGTTCGAATACTTTAAGATTTAACTTTGTGACAGTTTCAATTTTGGTGCAGAGTTCATATACATGTAGACAAATTTTATAATAATTGGACGAAAGAATGTTAAACAATATTTTAGTAAGATGCGGCGAACTACATTAATTAACTTTTCAGAAATTCCATCAAAAGCGGAATGAATATTTTTGTCATCTCGTTTGCGAGAAGTTTTTCTAAGATTTTACACGATGACCTAGTATTTTGTAGTGATGGGCAAATCGGTTAGATTTGCCAACCGATTAATCGGCATAATCGGACAAGCCAACCGATTCGATTAATCGAATATAATCGGATAATCGGTTTCTCTAGTTGCATATTTGTAAGTTGTCACCTCACAAGGTATGTTTTATGTCATTACTTAAGAAATGAACCTCACAGACATCAAATATCCTATTTCTATTGTATCCCTTCATAAATACGAGTAAGTTAACAGTATAAAAGTAAAATATTTGTGAGGATAGTAAACTTCAAATCAGGAACTCGTCTTAATTTCACCAGGGACTTATCCAGTGATATTGTGTTGTAAAATTATTTGGAGCAAAAAAGGTATTAACGATTTATTAATTCTTAGTTAACGACTGGAATGATTTCAATCCGACAAAATCAAAAAAATGAAAATACTTCTGCTAATATGCTTGCGCAAGTCTTACGGCATCCTATGCATACTGCCATACTAATGTCAAGAGTTTAGGTTGGTGGTTTCTCGGCTTAATTTTGAAAAAGCCATATATCTTCCAAAATCTGGGTGATCAAGAGATGACATAAAGTTCTTTCGACACTTTGGAGGAAGCCATTTTTACTTAGAGTAGTTTCCTTTGGCGTAATTGCCCAAAAGAACCGTAAATACCAGAAAGGAAGAGGTCAGAAACAACTAAATTATCCATTTAGGGTGCCAAGTAATTGAGTGGTGGAACCTATGCTCGCGGTATTTTGTACATATATTATCTTTTTAAGAAACAAGAAAAAAATATTATTTCGATTTGCCTATACAAAAACATAAAGTTATCCTCCTATTATCGAAACATATTGTTGATGTGCGTCATCACGTGACTTAGTCGTCTCGTGAGCTATCGACACGGCATAAGTGAAAAGGTGAAAATTTGCCCTGAAGGGAACCTATGCTGGCGGTATGTTATATCTATTAAACTAAGGGCGAAAAAAAATTCAGCAGGCTAAAAATGAACAAACAAGCATATGCTAATATAATATTTAGAACATTGCTCATTTATTATGTGAAAAAACATAAGAAATGAGGATAAAATTTAGTATGTGCCTCAGTGTGTATATTTCCCTTACAGAAATGGAGTCACTATTAGAACAAAGCTTAAAAACGTATAATAATGTTATATGAAAACAGAATGTTCAAGTATTAATGATTCAAACAACGACCGTGAATAACTCACTATGTTTCCGACACTTCTTTTGTGTGTAGGAATATTACTCCTCCCTACATCTCTGAAAAAGCCATTTGGACTTTGTCAAAATACTAAGATCAACATCGATCTTTTCATGGTTCGACAGGCACTCGTAGTGTAGCCAGGCGTCACATTCATCACATCTTGCTCTTAAATGTATCTTCATCTGACTGTAACGCATGATTTCTAAAAAACTAACTTTAGTTGGGTTATTTTGACATATTTGTCTGAGATTTGTGCGACGGATACAGATTGCATAAAATGTATCGGCTGCTGTATACGTCACGTGAGCGGCACGTGCGGCTATCGCTACGTTTGTTGTAAAGGCATTTCACCACTGGTCGGTGTTGAACATAGCATGATGAAATATTTTTTTTTGTGCTTCTGCAGAGAGCGTATTCATCGAAATACCGCGAGCATAGGAATACCGCGAGCATAGGTTCCACCACTCTAATCGGTCAGATAAAAGTGAAGTCGGCGATCGCGCTCATGAATGCAACGCCGACGATTATTCGATTGTCGCCGATTGTCGGCCCATCACTACATGATAATTAGATATTGCAAATAAAATTGATGTGAATTTTACCTTTTATTCAAAGCATGTTCGTCTAATGCTGCTGAATGTAGTGCATCCAACGACATGACTTTAAAAAGGTAAAATCTGATTAAGCAAAGTGAAATCATATGCAAAAGCAGTGCAGGAGCTGGACAGCAATGTTATGGATTTGAGTAGAGTAAAAAAAGGCACTGCAAATTTTTGAAAGAAAAACTGAAACATAGAAACCTCATCAAAATTGATTAATTGTCGTGTTGACTAGAATCTCCAAATTTGCTGGATGAAATTGAATTGGCAACAGAAGAAGTTATTTCTGAGAAAACAGAGGGGTCACCGTATACGAACAAGATAGATTACCCTGTGTACTGTAAAACGTATGTTGAAAACACATCTAAAATTGAAGACTTCATTAAATCAAAGCAATGAAAGTGCTGACAGCAAGGGGGTCATTGCAGATCATGGATGTCAGTTGGACAAATGTATACACTCAGTAATACCAGCCTATTAAGTACCAACATTAAAGGCAGATACATTCAAAAAGCCCTGTGTCTTATTGGTTTCATACCAGATTTCAACAGACTTTCAGTAAGAACCAGTAGAGTGTGAGTCACGACTCCTGACAACTTTCTTACATAAACAGGTCAATGGACAGTGTACGTCATAGGGGTGATTAACAGAGATGGGCTGCGCAGAGCAATATACTACTTTAGTCCAAGATGTCTAACTGTTGAATGTTGGAAATTATTACGGTAACCGTTGATGCGCAAGACCATGACTTAGACATGCTCACTCTTAATCACAAACTTACAGAAAAATCAGATTAACATAAAAGCTATCCGACAAAATCAAGCATACTACTTACTGTACAATAAAAACAACGAGGAGATGACTACTCAATAATTAAAATCTAGACAACTTGCTTCCAGTGGCTAGTCAAAATCGTGGAGACATTTCTGAAGAGGAATCCCGGAACATTGTTTTCGAAATAATTGTTTTTTTACAAATCCGAAACTTGCACCGAAAGACAAATGGCCCATATTGGCGTATTTGTTATACCGTGGGTGCCATATGCAGACGTCATGGACTTCTTCATCATTTCTACGCTGATGACTCTCAATTATACCTATCTTTTAAGCCGATAGAGGCTGTGGCCAGAAGTGAAGCTTTGCGCCGCATTGAGAGCTGTCTGGCTGAAATTGACTTGTGGATGATTTCCAACATGCTGAAGCTCAATGCTGATAAAACTGAGGTAATGCTATTGACATCAAAGCGTAACTCCAAGTACACTGATGACGTTTCTGTGAAGGTCGGTGATTCTGTGATAAAATCCACGAAATGTGTTAGGAATCTTGGAGCAGTATTTGACAGCGGTATGGATATGGAACAACAAGTCAACTCGGTGTGCCGGGCTGGATATGCACAACTTCGCAGAATAGGTCACATCAGACGGTATCTTACCAGTGATGCCACAAAAACCCTTATAAACAGCCTGGTTACTTCACGGTTAGACTACTGTAATGCCTTGTTAAGTGGTATACCAAACAGCACACTTAACAAGTTGCAACATGTCCAGAACACTGCAGCTCGCGTAATCACTAAGACGCCCCGTCGCAATCATATAACACCGGTTCTGAAGGAGCTTCACTGGTTGCCAGTGAAAAACAGGGTGCAGTACATGGTTCTGACCCACACCTTTAAGACTTTACACAATCAGTCCCCTGCCTATATTAGGGATATGCTAGAAGTGTATAAACCGGTCAGGACCCTAAGATCACAAGACACGCTGTCTCTGGTTATGCCAAAATCTAAAACCATGATGTATGGCAATCGCAGCTTTTCGTGCACTGCTCCAAAGCTTTGGAACTCCGTTCCTGTCAAGATCAGGGAAGCTGACACGCTAGCTGCTTTCAAAAGCCTGCTCAAAACCCACTTCTTTGTACAGTATTTTGTTAACTGACCGATACATTTATTTTTTTTATCTTGTTTTTAAATTATACTTGTTTTCATTCATGATTTTTGTTAATGTGGAATGCATTATCTTTTTATACGTATTTGTTTGTATTTTTGCAATTTATTCTGTAAAGCACTTTTGAACGTGTACAAGTGCATGAAAAGAGCACTTAGTCTATATAAATGTGGTATAATAAATAAATAAATAAATATTGTATTAATGTTGGCTGATTGTATAATCGTTTCAAAACAACTCTATTTTGGTATTTATTCTATCACTAGGGGCAAGATTATAAATATTTTTTCTAAGTCGGAACTGAAACTGATTTCATTTGTAGTCTGTTCCACTGATCTGTCTTAGCAATACAGCGTCAGTTATGGGGGCAAGGGGCAGTACATTTGAAAATTCCACGCATCTGCGTTGATAACAGTGCAAAATCAAAGTACTGAAAGTACCATAAGGCTGGCTACCACAAAAAACTGGATGAACACTGTGCGGGAAAGATGTTTGCAAAATCTTAGGTACAGTCGAACTCGAGGGGAATAAATTCGAGCTTTCCGTTGTTCGAGCCATCCAAATGGCGGCCATTTTGAATTTGAGAATTCGAGGGCATGATGTGTTACATACCTTACATCGTAATATATTGTCATATTGTACAATGACAATATCAGTGAGTCATGTACAGTATACAGTTTTACAGTTTATTTTTTGAAGAAATCCTTGATGGAGGACTGAACCGCCGAACGCTTGTTGAACTCTAATTTGGAGAGAGATTTGTACATAGAGCACATGAGATTGAGTTTTTCACATTTGATGATGGCGTTATATACTTTGTTTCTAATGTTTTTGGATCTTATTTTCGTTTTGTTCCTTGCTTTCCAGTAGCCGACTTAGCTATCTCCCCGTTTCCGGGTCCTTTTCTAAGTTATTCAGCCATGCTAAAGCAGTATGAAAGTTAACATTGAATCTCATAAATAAAGACGGACATTGCTCAATTATTTTAAATACTTATATTCGTATTAATCAAAGCCCATTAAAGTATTGCAGTGAACGAAAGTCACTTTGTTTAATTTGTTTGTCGTATATCGACGCCAATTACATAAGCGTGTGAAAATTACGCACCGGTTAAAGGGGAAGCTTGGCGAATGTCAGGCAGAGGTGTGAAAAATTTTGAAAACACAAGCCATTCCGGCGACAAATTGGCTGTTCGACTGAATAGGTGTAATTATCACTGTAATTGAGCCGAAGGGACCATCAAATGAGTTCGAGAGTTCGAATTTTCGAAGTTCGAGCGATCCGAGGTAGAACTATATAGAATAAAGAAGGAATAAATTCGGGACCGGGCGAAGAGTCCGAGCGATCCCGGGTGTTCGAAAGATCCGAGTTCGAGCCATCGAAGTTCAACTGTACTATGGTTTTTCCATATCAATTTTTCAGTGTTAGAGCTATATTTTTTCCGATTAAATCCTATTACTTGAGGCTCCTCACAAAAATTTGTTATCGACAGATTAACTTTGTGTTTTATAATTGTTACGCAATACAGGAACTTGCGTAAAGTCGGAAGATTGGCAGTTGAGGGATTAGTTAAGTATTCCACAAAGACTTGTACCTCACTCAGGAATCAGTCTTACCTACTATAACATGCATCTTAAATCAAAACGAATATTATAACTTGAAAATATATTACCAGAACCTTTGAGCATTCAGTTAAATGACAGGTGAATTATTCTCCTTGGTGATCTAAATGAAGAGAATTTGAACACATCGAACATATGTTCCAAGATATTATAACATTAAACAGTATGGTCAATGAAATAGATAAGCCATACCAATGTACAAAAAGAACACCAAATAATCCTGCTATAAATAAGATTTCGGAACGGCAACACACTGAGTCTACACTCAGCAAATACAGAACCATTTTACAATCCAGAAAGTTGATGCATTCTGCAACTCTAGAATCATTTTGATTTCCATTGTTGCATCCCCAACAATAAACGTCATATTTGTTCCTCTGGCGTGACTTAAAATAACGTAAATATCGACTTCTACTGTAAGATTATCGTCCCAAATTTGATACCAGTTTAAATAATCATTTTATAAAAAATAGGATTTAATTACGGAATAAGTTATTCAATATTTGTTGCCTGAACAGAACGTGAGGAAGCCATCCAGCTGGCTTACGGAAGGTCGGTGGTTCTACCCGGGTGCCCTCTCGTAATGAAATAATGCACGGAGGGGCACCTGGGGTCTTCCTCCACCATTAAAGCTGGAAAGTTGCCATATGACCTATCATGTGTCGGTGCGACGTTAAATCCAAAACAAACAAAAAAATGAACAGAACGATTTACGAAAATAGACTGATAGACGTGAAATCACGGTCGGTAATATGCGTGTTTGTAGGTTTGCAGGTAAAAGTCTACAAATATAAAAAATTGTAAAACATGCATTCAATCAGGAATTCCATGTTTTAAGTGTCGAAAAGGAACCCCATAACTTCAACTCAGGTGCATTTCACCTAATACCCCAGTCAAACATACGGCGCGGATAGCTACGTCTGGCTACGGATAGAAACGAAGTAATCGATCCGTACCTGAGCCGTACTGATTGATACGGATTAATACGGATTACTACTTTAAGTTACGGCTAAGAAACGGATCGACACGGATTACTACGTTTCTATCTGCGCCGTATGTGTGACTGGGGTATTAAAGAACTTTAATTGAACCTACTCATCTTTTACATCTCTACTTGATGATGTCGTAAACAATTTTGCTTAAACCAGTTATCACAATTATCAATGATTAATATAGTAAAAAATCAACATATAATTTAATGGTGGCAAATCACATATGAGCAGCTATTTATGACGTTTTTCACTTTTCGTATATTCTTTTATATGTTTATTTACGGAACAAGAAGATCAAGTACATAGATTTATATCCCTATTAGAAATTTATATTTTATTCAAACTCCCTTTACTCTGAACGTATTGAAAAAAGGTAAGTGTTTCTTAAGGTTTCAATATAATTTCTAGTTGATAAATAAAGTGTTAATTCAAGGCCAGTTTCTAAAACTATGCAGCTTCTATTTTTGTTTCTATTTTCAATCTGTTTGGTTGCATGGTCAAGATATGCAGAGGGATGCAATTTTAATTTTGCATAATTGTATTGCTAAGTAGGTAATTATGAAAGTTTTAAATTTCAATTTGTCATAAATATGATGCGATAGTTTGTTTTGCTCAGACAGAGTATGTTTATCAAATTATCATCTAACTGTGTCTTGGTTGGGCAATCAAACCTTCAATGAATCTTATATGTAATAAGCAACCATATCACATATCCTATATATTTCATAATCAGATATTACTTTGAACAAATCACTTTCTTAACCAAAATCTATTGAACCACCTTTAAATATTCAATTCGTGAATATCCCACGCGCATTGCAAAGACTATAACACATCTCTTAAAAGTAAGGTAATATTCTTTTATTTGTAAGGAAAACAAAATTTTATTAGATCTATGGTATTTTTAAACAATTAAGGATTGTGTTACTTTGGAATGTAGAGTAGAGGTGAGTGGTTACATTATTTTTATTTCTTGAAGAATTTCGAGGCGACGGGCAAAATAGCCTCTTGTTCTGCGATATAATATTAAGTAAAGTACTCAATTTTAATAATAACCTTTGTTTATAATGGAGCTGCCACAATTTTCGTTATGAACGTGAAAAGATATACATGTAATCTTGTCAAATACTATCCCCCCCCCCCCCCCCCCCCACCACCACCCCTTTCTGATTCTTACTGTACGAGTTTGTGTGTAGTATTAAAAGCTACTAGCTCACAGTTTCGGTGAAATTTTTCAACTTGTTCATTTCTACCATGTTTGGCATAGTATATACTGTACGACAATAAAAAGGATAAAGTGTATAAAAATAAGTTACCTATTGGTAAAACGGCAAGAAGAATGTAAATTTTCTGCATTATTTCAAAAGATGCACCGGTTTACTACCTTCTGCATAATATGTTTGGTTGTTTATAAGAATATAAGAATATTTGCAAAAATCTCAAGTCCCTCAATAAGTTTGTACCTCTAGTCGCTTTCAGTGAATACTAACTTTTAATGGATTTTGAGAGAAATTTAATTTCGCCTAAAATATATGGGTAAGTCTACAGCTTTTTCATCTGTTTATAACATACAATTTAAAGTCCAATGGAACTTTATATATATATATATATATAACAATATTTTGGTTCCAGGATATTCTGTCATCGGGCATTGTAAATAAGCTTAGTGTTACTTTTTTATTTTCATTTTACGTTAATCATGAAAGCCCGTTTCAAATACTTAGATGTCAACAAAATTTAGCATTTTAGTCCATATAAGTATAATGTTAGAGAAGGGTCTATGAACTTTATTGTAAACTAATCCGTAGTTTCTTTTTAGCAAAATGCAAAAAAAAAAAACTGAAACGTTGTTTTTCATTATAGAAAGAGGATTTATTTTTGTAGTTTTGAAAATTAATAGAATGTCTTTTTAACCGTATGTGCTTATATTAAATGAGGTATCGTAAATACATAATATAAGTTTTTCATCCACACTTTGTTTGTTTTTGTTGTACCTGTAATGTAAGGTTTTGAAAAATGATTATGGAAATGCTGAATATAGATCAAATCCGGTTTGGCCTGTTTGAATACTACTACTGCTGCTGCTGCTGCTGCTACTGCTACTGCTATTATCATTATCAATAATAATAATGATAATAATAATAAAACTGTTATTATATTATTATTATTACTTATATTATTAAATTCAATAACAATAGCAACAATAACAAAGCTAAACCTCTAATAATATCAGAGCCGTGCACACACATTATTTTATATACGATGTATATCTCTATATAAGTCAGCATTTACGTTTCGAACTTTAATAATAACGTTCATGTTTCAGAAGATACCATATCTAAAATCCGTATGTGCGTAAAAGTAATTATTGATATGCTGCATTTATGAAACTGTGATTTAGACGTACAAAATCATGATTAAAAGCTTTCGGTCCTAAGTGTTTCTAAAATTTAAATAGCCTAAAAATCGACAGTTTTCAGTCATTAGACTGCGTACTTATGGCGATGACGCCCAACGATAATATTAATTTCATTTTGAAATATTTTTTTGCCTAATTGATGTACTAATTTGTGTCGCTTGAAACGATTTGCATGACTTTGCTTTTCTGATATGTAAATGTCTTAATGTAATATCAAAAATATGTTGAAGCCACAAGACAGGATCAAATTTAGGATTGCTTTTTTTTTTATTTCTATATTGGGGTTTAATATGTAAAACATGTTATTGCTATTCCTGTATTGACATGATGCGTAAAGTAATTTAAAATGTATATTTGAGCCGTGCCATGAGAAAACCAACATAGTGGTTTTGCGACCAGTATGGATCCAGACCAGCCTTCGCATCCGCGCAATCTGGTCAGGATCCATGCTGTTCGTTGACGGTTTCTCCAATTGCAATAGGCTTTGAAAGCAAACAGCATGTATCCTAACCAGACTGCGCGGATGTACAGGCTGGTCTGGATCCGCGCTGGTCGCAAACCCACTATGTTGGTTTTCTCATGGCACGGCTTATTTAATTATTTGTGTGATGTGGTTGCTGTTTACTCCGTTTGAAACACAGTGAAAGACAGCTCACCTGAGCGTCCATGACTCCAGCACCCGGGCTTTCTCCATCAATTCATTAGATCCATGTTCATTTCCATTTGGATCGCACTGAAACCTTGATAACTCCATCATTTTGCTCATCATCTTCCAATGTTTTACTGTAGTTTGTAAAAACACCCCAATTATACATTAAAGTGACATGACTTGTTTAATTACAAACTTTTCATCCATGACTACATGTTTCTACACTAAACATAAATGATATAAATCTTATGAATTACAAACATTAATTGAGTCTCACACTTGCGAAAACAACAGAACCAGTGAAATCTACAGGATAAATAAATCTACACACACTGCAATAAGTTTCATGTACGCACGTGAAATATGTTAAAGATATTTATAGTCGTCACTGGTTATCTATATCGGCAACACGTACAGAAGTATGCAGATCACAATTTTTTTTTTTTTCAAGATATTATAAGCTTTTCGGTGTCATTTTATTACGAGAACTACCTCGGTTACGTTAAGATATTCCTATATTTGCTTTATGAAAGGAAATATCATTAAATGCCCGCCCGCTTAGCTCAGTAGGTAGAGCGTTGGTCTACGGATCGCGGGGTCGTGAGTTCGATCCTCGGGCGGGGCGTATGTTCTCCGTGACTATTTGATAAACGACATTGAGTCTGAAATCATTAGACCTCCACCTCTGATTCCTGTGGGGAAGTTGGCAGTTACTTGCGGAGAACAGGTTTGTACTGGTACAGAATCCAGGAACACTGGTTAGGTTAACTGCCCGCCGTTACATGACTGAAATACTGTTGAAAAACGGCGTTAAACCCAGAACAAACAAACAAAACAAAAAATATCATTAAAGACTCACCACGAACTAGTGACCTACTTTTTCACCCGCAAAAACTGCATGAAATTCATTCTTATAATACAGGTAATGTACAGCTATACTACAAGTTTTCAGGCAAATAATTTATGACCTTCCTGAATACATGTGTTTTCACAACTTTATCTGCAAACTTTTTCAGTCATAAATTTAAAAATATAGATGAATAACTATCTTACAATGTAGAAACAAAAAGTGGTTGAAATTTAACTAAAATCGCTGATTTCTGTACATATTGCTACATTAATTCAATAAAATGTTAATAAAATGTTAAGACATTAAACACATTGTCTTGGTCTAGTACATATGACTTTCACTTTGTAACTACATACTTATATATCTATTTTATTTTCATGCAAATCATGTAAAATTACCATCATGGAAATACAAAATAATACAGTTATTTTGTGGTGCGTCTTTAAGAAAAGTGTATGGCTTCATCTTATATAAGTAATTAAAAATTTAATCTATTATTCGTCTGAACAACTTCACTTGATTAATCAAAAGCAATAATTTTCAAACCAGTCACTGATAATAATTATTATATAAAAAAGAAAGACGTGAATATCCCGTGTGCAAAACCGTAACTGTATCAATTTTTTTTAAATTTATTTATTATAAATAGGTGGCGTTCTAGATTAATAGCTGCAGGTGAAGCATGCTGATGCATTTCGCCAATACTATAAAGTAAGGTAAATTTGCTTGTAGAAAAAATGTCATTGGTTCCAGATTTGGTGTATGGACTAATTTTGAAAGGACTATATATTATATTAGGATATCGTAGAGAGTGAGTGGACATGTGACCTTAACTGAGTCGGTCTGACTCTAAACCCAACAAAAACAAAGATAAAGAGTTGTGTGGAGTAAATGATGTTATTTATTTTAAAATAAATATTTTTCAACGAGTTAAAAGTTACGAAAATTTTTTAAAATGTTATCATTTAAATAATGTTATACATATACATTTCTTGCAAAAACTTTCAGACCAATTTTAATCGAAACTCAATAAAATATAAAACTAATCAGTAAACTAGCATTCAGTATTAGGAATACAAAGTTTAAAAAAACAGACTTCAGATGTAAAATTTAAATTTATGATTTCATTGATAAATTTTACTAGATAAAAGTTCATGAAAATGTCAAAACTCCAAAAAGTTAAAAAAAAAAAAAAAAAAAAAAAAAAAACGGGGCAAAGAAGCATCATTTTCTTTATACATTCTTCCGAAAACCTAGTGATTTTACTCTCCTGTGGGACTGATTCTTATTTGCATTTCCTACCTCGAAGCTACATTCAAAACCAGCAGATTTAAAAGCTGTCAGCCTATGTATGACGAATTAAGACCGTATGTCCACTTGAATTTATAAAATATTTGTGTTCAAATATTTTATCAAGATACTGAAACAACTGAAAATATCATTTCAAGGAAAAATTATTGAAATCCAACGCGATTATGATTATTTGTAAATCATGTAACGAAACGAATTTAACAAAAGTAGAAAGGTTACGAAGAGCGTTTTGTATATTTTGGTAGTTTTGCCTTTTTATAATAGTGTGCGTTAAATCTAGAAAGTACCTAGTGATCTGTATATTTATTGGTTATTTCAAAGTATATATTACTAAATGTTCAAGGTCTAACAATATGCACAATTTTAGAAAAAAAGTCACCAAAGAAAGGAAATGTGTAGAAAATGATCAAACAATTTATTTGAGGTAACTGCTTAAATGATCAAAACTTATTTAAAGACCGCAGAATCAAGTTACAACCAAGAAGACGGGTTTGGCTGTTGGAAGCTGATAAAGCTCCTGCGTTCGAAAACAGAATGCAAGGTGCGGGGAACTCTGGTGGTTACATGATAGCAGATGGATCTGGACGGAGTTTAAATAAAACTCCGTTGCATGCAGCATGTGAGGAAGTTGTGATAAGTGGTGTGTCATGTAGACTGCCACAGTCTGACAACATGGAAGAATTCAAGGAGAATCTCTTGGGAGGAGTTGATATGGTTACAGAAGATGATTCTAGATGGACACCTGGTATGGTCTTTACTTTATTCAGGGTGTACAAGATCTAATATGAACTGCTTTAAGTACTTTCTCGAGCACCGCTTGATATTCACCAGACTTGGCCAGAAACAACATAACATTCTCAAGTTTATTTAATAGATTCGCTTGAAAGCAATTACTGACTGACAGAGCTAAAAATTGAAGAAAAAACACAACACTGCTGGCTGTAATAGAATTGATTATTGTAAAATTATGCTTAATTCAGAATACTGACTGCTGTCCAATTTGCTGAAATATTAGTATATTTCTTCACGAAAACATTTTGTCCATTTACAGAAACATTTGATAGGAAAGAAAATGATAAACTATTGTCCTCTTGTTAATCTCAAAAATCAAAGATCATGTAGTCATTATGCACCCGATGTCACATTGCGTCTGGTTATCCATGTGGCTTAACAATTTACTTTAGGTTAAAATATTCCGTTAGCCTCTATATTATTATATAACTTCATAATTTTATCACACTGATACTCAAAATTTGGAATCAATAAGTCTATAAAGATGTCTGCAGATGAAAACTCATCCTACATGCTATTGATACCTATGGTGAGAGAATACATTTTGATAAAATCATATGTACTTAACCTTTATCCTATTAAGTTTCTATGATGGTCTGGTCCTTCATTCGATTTAGGCAATGCCATTTATTATTCAAAGGTATGTTCACTGAAAACTTACTGACTGAATAGCGAACGGTGCAGGCAATGATCAGCCTGCACAGGTTTTGGTCTGCACAGGTCGCAAAGGCAGACTCACTTGCCGCCTAGCAGACTAAAAGTAAAGGTTATTGTCACCAAGCTCTGTTTCCTTTCATGTCTGTCATGTTTCGAGATAAAGATTTTTCATTCGAAACATAATTGTAAAGTTTTGTGAAATAGTGTTCAGACTTATACTCAAGGTCAACATGTAAAGTTCAGATGAGCAACTTAGGGATCATTTCATTTCTTAATTATGTCTTGAATAATATATAGGCATACTCACTTCTTTAGGTTTATATGGCCTGCCAAAGCGAAGCGGAACTTTGAAGGACTTGTCAAAATTTGATGCATCATTTTTTGGCGTACATCCAAAGCAAGCTAATAGTATGGATCCACAGTTACGAATATTGTTGGAGGTTACGTACGAAGCTATCATTGATGCAGGTAGGTCTTTGAAAGTCCAAATACCCATAATTCTATATACTTCAACGTTACGGGAACTGTATATCTTAATAATGGCAAAAGTGTGTATTCTAACCAATGGCCATGGTCATGCCATCACAACAAAGTATGTATATATTTAGTTAAAACTCGATATATCGAACTCGCTAATCTCATATTTCCGGATATCTCGAAAGCATTATCAAGTCTTGTCCCTAAAACACATAGAAGTGAAATGCTCGATCCCTTGGAATTTGAGATATCGAGTTTCAACTGTATATACAAATATATACTACTGGGTATTATATCAATTTCGGATATTCATGAATATCATATCAAATTGTGATGCATGAAATGGGCGTGTTACTCTTTATAGTTTTTGCTCATATGGATAGATCAGTTTGTTCATATTGGTTGGTCGGTTCGTTTGGTAGACTTTATATTGTTTTCGGATGAATAATTAGAGAATACTTGAAATTATGACCGTAATAATTGAGTGCAACACCCATCACGCCCCTAGCACCGGCTTAAGTAGAACTCTATTACAAAGATATTGAATTGACTCCATGATCCCGAATGACCAGAAAATATAACAACACTGAATGCAAGTACGGGAAAACCTTTTACAGCCGCCACATGACACTTAAAGGTTGCTGTTGTAAAACTCATAAGCTGGTTGCATTTGATCAGAAGTAATGCTATTGTTATAGGGGTAAGTACATCAAGGGCTATTGTCACGGTTACAACAAGAACGAAAATAGCTCCGAGTCCGCTTCTGTTGTCAAACTTAAAAGATGTTTGCCTGTGATCAGTTGATTATTTTTGTTTCCTCTGGCTTATCCGGTTAAAGAATCGCAGATTATTTGTGACTTTTTATTTTTTTGCGTTTTAAAATAGTTTTTGTTTATAAATAACTAATCTCTTGTAGGTAGGGTAATTTATAATTAAAAAAGACAGGTAATGCATTCAAGAGATGACATGCTTTTCTTGTTGTCACACCCAAACAGTTACAGATCATATGGTGACTTTCAAGCTTTTGATGGTAGAAGAAGACCACAGATGCACTCCGGGCACTATTTTTGGCACTGATGGGAACTTAGAGAGAACCGTCGAAGCTCCTTAGCCAGTTGGATGGTTTCTGGCATGAAATAATTCTACACCAAACGAGTTTACGAACTCGTAATGATGAAGGGCATGTCATTTAAAATCAGAGACCTTTGCCACTCGGCCGCGGAGGCAATTAAACAGAACATTCATTTTTTTCATCAGGTGTCAACCCAGAGGATATCAGGGGTTCAAAGACAGGTGTATTTATTGGTGCAAGTGCATCTGAGAGCCACGATGCATGGATGAAGGAGGTTGAAAACACAGTCGGATATGCCATGACAGGATGCACAAGATCTATGTTTGCTAACAGACTTTCATATTTCTTTGATTTGAAAGGTACGTAGCCTTGATAATTTTACAGTAAATTGTTGCGGTCCCTCCTTTTAAATAATATAATGTTATTAATCAAGCAATTTCATATTGGCCTTGTTATTTGTCCAAGGGTAGTCGTATTATTCAACTTTGGCGGTAACAGTATAAGAACTCTGTGATATACCTAATGACAGCTATGCACGTTCAGGTGAAAAATCTTGACAAGTTGTTTAGACAAATTTTAGAAATCATGATCATTTTCGCCAGTAAAACAGAATGAGTTGTATGTAGGTACTTGAAATAATTTTGAGAGATATTTTTAATGCGACAAAATCAAGAGTAACTAGAACTTACCTTATTTTTTGGAATTCTTATTTATTTTCTTTAGCAGTATCTTATCATTTGAACTGTGATAAAAACTGCTTTAAAAGTCATTTCCTTTTACGCTGCAAGCAACGAGACACAAAATTATACACATATGTGTTGACCAAGATAATACAACCAACCAAGCACATATTATATAGTCCCATGTCTCGTTTAATTCATATCCGAAATTGTTTGCAGTTCACAACTGACACTCTTGTTCGTCAATTTATTTATCCACTTTCCAGCACTTGAATCGCTATTTATCATTGCACAAATAGTCCACACTATCAAAGTGTCTGTTAAAGATAAGTCTCATCCTTTTAATTAATCTGAGTTTCCATAGTTTCTTATTTCTTTCCTTGACAACTGTCAGAATTTCTGACTGGGAACACTTGCATTTTACACAATGCCGAATAAGCGAAAGTACTGTTGTAATCTCTGAAGACGTACATCCCGCTCAGTCATACTTGGTTATTAAATGAACATGTTGGATGATTTTTTTTGTCAAAATGTAAAAAAAAATGTAATCTATAACTCTGATGTAAAACAAAATGGCGTCATTTAAAAATCTAACGGAAGTGGCTTCTCCGTATTGGCCCTCCCTTTTGAACCAATAAAAATGCTTGAATTCCGTATTGGCCCTGTTTTTCTCGTATTGGCCCTGTTTTTCTCATATTCGCTAGGTTATGTTTTGTATTAGCTCTGTCTGTTTCATATGATGTTTGCAATTGATCTAATACAGTGTGTAATATTGTAAAGTTGAATAATAATTATGTAGACAAAACGTTTTTATAACAAATATGATACACAACCCTTTAACTGAGTTAAAAGGTTCAAGGGTTAATTTACCAGTATAAAATTCAAATTCGTTTTGTCTCTTCGTTCGTCACTTCACCCTCAGGATTTTGTTTCTGATCTTCACATTCTTAACCCCTTGAAGGAAGTTCATGAAACGGGTGAAATATTTATATAATTAGGAAGACTTGCCGAAGTCGTGTTTCAGTTATGCTAACTAAAGATTAAGGCGGCATCTCAGACTTAATCTTTAATCCTATGATTTTATGTCCTGTCTTTATCATACCAGCCCCTGGCTTGATATGATTGAACCGTGAATAATGTTTCACTCTAGAGAACTTCAATCATTTGAGCCTTGAGTTTTGGCCAGTCTATATACTCTGTGCACTAATTTAATCAATATTATGTGTAAAACATATCGTGTAATTGTGCCAGCCTAATGTCAAGGTTGGAACTGAAGGTCCGACATTACAGCCTTTGATTTCGAGTCCGGTTGATATTGCGTAATTACTTAAAGGATATTTATAACGGGTTAATGTCCAGTGCATCAAGAAGACGTGTAGCACTCATTTTCTAATTGTCCAAGACAAAGTTTAGGATCAATTCTGAATGTCTAAAATTTGAGCATGCTTCATTATTAAGCTGATTACTTGAATTTTGTGCGCTAAGTAATGAAAGTTATATCATTATACATGAACATATCTGCGAATAAAACCATCTGTTTTATAGTTATGTATTATATATGTATATACATATATTCATGTTATTCTTGTTTCTGTAACAAATTTGCTATTGCCTTTACAAGATTTAAACAGACAACCCAAAATAGGGAGGGAAATGACCCTTGAAATAATTTACCGGATGTATGTTCCTCAAAGCATGATTATTCAGGCTGACAATGACATGACACTCTCGACATAGTATAATTATTTAACGAAGTTGCTTATCATAATTAGATGCCATGAATATTTTACTTATGGTAACCTAATTTACATAAGGTTTAAATTTCAAATTATGTGGTATTTTGTTTAAATATGTAGTATACAATTCTAGGGCCCAGTTACACAATTGATTCGGCATGCTCATCAAGTTTATTGGCCCTGGATCAAGCATTATACAATATTCGTAGTGGACTGTGTGATGCAGCGATTGTTGGCGGAGCTCACCTGTGTTTAAATCCTGCTGTTGCTATACAGTTTATGAAACTTGGCATGCTCTCACCTGAAGGGATGTGTAAATCGTTTGACACTGAAGGCTAGTAACGACATTTTCATTGTAACACCTAAGGGAAGGGACACTATGTTGTTCAAAATATAAATACTATTTCATATATCCAATATCTTGAGATATATAAGCCATCGCTAAAAATAATTCGGTACACTCAAAATCCATACATTGCTTGACTCTTTCGGATACTAAAGTAAGTAATATTGTTTTCATTTGGATTTATGGACGCCAATATTCAATACCATTAAAACCAGATTGAACTGTAACTAAGACTTTTACTGACGCTGAAGGTTAGTAATAAAGTTTAATTTGTGTCAAATTGAAGCCTTTTCTCAACATCACTAAAGAAAGGGTAAGAGCGGACATAGTTGGACGTTTTCTGATACTGCAGGTAAGAAAAAATAAGTTGACACTATTGCTCAACAACATTTTAGTCAGGGAAAGCTCGGTCCTAGTCGGGCTTTTAATTACCTTGAAAGGTAAGTACAACTAATCTCTGAAATAGTGCATCTTTTTGCAGTCATCTATTCGTGGGCGTCCGTGTCTGCGTCTGGGTCCCGATTTGGATAAATATTGTTTGTGAGCTGGTATCTCAAAATCTACTGATGGAAATCGATGTAAACTTCATACAATTGTTTTACTGTATTGATCTGACATGCAAGTTGTGTCCCTTTTCAACTTTGCACTTTTGTGAAATTTGTTATTTGATTAAACATCATTAGGGGGACTTAGGATTGTTCATAGACAATGGTTACTATAGAAGTGATAGTGTAATGTAAGTTTCTCTTGTTTGCAGGCAATGGTTACTGTAGAAGTGAGGGTATAATAGCTGTATATCTACAGAAAGAACCTCGTGCTAAACGTATATACTGTACACTGATTCACTCAAAAACGAACAGTGATGGAAATAAGCCAGGTACGTTTACGCTATGATTGGCATTCAGTGCCCATTATAACACAATACATTGACATCGTTCAGTACAAATGTTCTATGCTTGGTTTTCAGGTTGATGATGCAGTCACTTCTTCATACATTTATATGTTTGCTTAACTCGTTTTAACTCACACCCATGCATACGATAAGCCATTAAATTGTTGAATACTGGTTAAAGTCGTAAATTCGGCCACTTTTTGCGGTTTTTCATAAATATTTCTTTCGTTTTACAATTGATTTGTACAAAATTTCTACCATATGTGCTTTGATACAAGCAACATTGATTGTTTTCATTAACGGCCGTTTACAGTATGGTAAACAATACAACCGCGCTTAAAATAACAGACAGGTTTAGCCTCCACATTTTACCTTCTAGAGGTTGTAAATATTCGGCCACTTTTTAAACATAAAGTTGGTTGTATTTTCAACATTTTCTTGGAAATAAATCTATGCTACAGCCAAAATTGTTCTTTTTTCAACAAACTGCAATCAATTTTCAATAGCATACCTCGTGGGAAATATTTGCCAACAGAGATTTAAAAAACACCTGTCATCCTTCTCACACCAGCATGACGTAGTTTAATTTTTACGTCAATGTTTATCACACATTCTAGCATAAAACTGCTGTTCTTGTCACTTTTCGGGGGTGTTTCAACAGGAGAGTAAAGGGAATCTCTCGCTCACGTGCTATTGTAACACATTTTTATATATTTCTCGTTCCGTGGCAAAGCATAAACGTATTACGGCCCCAAAACGGATAATTCAAAAGGAAATGACGTCAAGGTGAAAAAACAACGTAGACATAGAAATTCAATGACGTTGAGGGACAATATATTCATTTTCTTGGTTTTAACGCGTTTTATGCTAGTTAGCGCATGTTCTTTTTGTGTTATAAAGTTTAGATTTGAATTAACCCTTGCCGGGCCTCAGCATAAACGAGCGCGTGCAATGACGTCACGCGACCCGCGAGACAAAATATTTGCTATTTAGAGTACACAACTTTAGGGAAGGACAACTTTTTTTCTACTCACCTCAACTTGTTGTTTTTTGCCGACTTTGTTGCTAACGCAAGTGCTTGTGATGACACAGATGCGTTCTCAAGCATCTGGCTCGAAAAAAAGCTTTAAAGTGGGTGGCCGAATATTTACGACCTGGCCGAATTTACGACTCGAACCAGTACCATGTTTCTTATTACTTACTTATAACTATTTGTTTTGTTAATGTCGATTCGGCGAATAGAATCCTTGCTAAAAAAGATTTGTTTATTATTTCTATAAACAGCACTAGGGTAAAAGTTTATTATTTTATTGTTTAAAGCTTCATTATACCTTTGTTTGTAATGTGGCTGCCACATATTCTGTTGTAAACATGAAATAAATGTATTTCTTTTATGGCTCTAACGATACAACATCGTGTGCAATACTGAAAATAGCTCTTTTCTTACTATATAGATATGGATAACATGTTTTGCACAACTGCTTTATCTTTTTTAAACATAAAATATAAAACATATTTTTGGAACTTCAAGGACCCTTCATTTTGAATACCCAAAACTCTATCAATGACATGAAAACACATGTCCTTGTTTGATTTATTCAAGGGATAACATTTCCATCTGGAGATATTCAGAAGAAGTTACTTAAGGAAGTATACAGCGAGGCATGCATTGACCCGACCCAGGTGTCTTATGTTGAGGCTCATGGAACAGGCACTAAGGCTGGAGATCCACAAGAAGCCAATGCATTGTGCGATGTATTCTGTAAAGGCCGGATAGGTCCACTTCCTATTGGATCAGTGAAGTCAAATATGGGACATACTGAACCAGCATCAGGTATTCTACTTTCGGAAGCTTGCATGTTGAAATTTTATAACATATTCCATCTCTATTGTAATAATGACATTTTTTATGTTTCAATAATTATTAGCTACTAATAAAATGAATATTTCAGGTCTAGTAGCTGTTGCTAAGGTGATTGTTGCTATGGAGGAAGGAACCATCCCTGGCAACTTGCATTACCGTTCCCCTAACGAAGATATTGCTGGCTTGGCCAAAGGGAAACTAAACGTAGTTGATCACAACATTAAATGTGATATTGGGCTAGTTGGGGTGAACTCATTTGGTCTAGGAGGTTCAAATGTCCACACAATCCTTCAGTCAAACAGATATGATGAAAAATGTGTGTTTGAAGGTTCTGAGAAGAAAAAACTGTTTTTATATAGTTCAAGGTCAGAAAAAGGTTTGGAAGAAACCTTAAAGAAAGTCAGAAGTTATCCAAATGATTTACATTTACACGCTTTAATGAATGAGACTGCCCACTTACCGTCTGCTACACATCCTTACAGGGGGTTTACGGTACTGAATGGCACAGAAGAAATACGTGTTCAGGTACTTCCTTTTGCTTTGTCGTTATGTTCTAATATCGAAGCTTTCAAAACGTGATAGGTCTATAGCTGAGTGAGGCATATTCATTGACGAGAACTTTGCAAAGTACATAAATTGTAAAATTTGCATAGATTTTTATTTGAAGTATAATCATAAGTTGAATAAATTGTTGAATAAACTTGAAATGGCACACACAACGGTCAGGTTTTATTCAAAATGCAAGGTGCGCATTATGCTATCTCTACCCTTTCACCTTTATGGATCTACCCTAAATTGTTTAACAAAAAAAAAAAATGAATGAGCCAAGTAATGATTCCTTTGGCATTAGCCGAGTTGAATCTGAAGTTGATAACAAAAATAGTTTGTTAACTTAAAATACATATGAAAACGTAAAAGTTTTAATTATTCAATATGTGCTGAGTTTTAGTAATTGGTGTGTATTTTATGGATGGAAATAGCAAATATGTGTACATACAATATAATTGCTCAGCTCCATGATAGTAATCAAATTATTATTATGATTATTATTATACCAGATTTATATAGCGCCCTTTTCATGATAAACACGTTCAAAGGCGTTTTACATAGCGCAAACGCAGCCACACAGGGCGCGAAATTCATCCTCTACTAGTACAGACGCAGAGCGATCTGACCAGAGGGACAGAGTGAGATAAAGCCCCCAGAACAGATAGAGAGAAATCCTTTTTAGATACAGGCCTGTCCGGCTTATTTAGCCTAGCTCTTTGTGAATAGACATTCTGGTTCTTTAACGTGCCCGGTTTATAGCACCGATACACGCGAAGCCGTCTTTCCTGGGAAGAACCAGTACAGGCCTCTTAGTTAGGTGGGAGACACTCAAGAGCATCTCAGAAATTTCCAGTGCCTGGACCTGGATTCGAACCCCGGACCTCTGGATTGACAGTCAAGCGTGTTACCACTACACAACCGATCCACCTAATCAAATATTATATTCGTGTGATAAGCTTATGATGCTTGTGCGATATCTAGTGTCTAAATTCGAACCTTTGAAGATTTTTTTAAAGAATCTTAACTCTGTGTAAAGCACTGACCCCATTGGCAGCTTGCAGATGTAGTTTGAGCAAACCTCTTCTAGAATATATGTCGGAGAAGATCTTTTTAATTCAATGAAAACGATTTGAACAAATTTAAAAGAAAAAAAAAGCGAAACAAAACAGGTGTTGACGACCTAACCTGTATGTTTATTCATGCAATCCAACTTCTTTCTACGTATATTATTTTAGTATTGTATATATTTAACATCAGTGGCGGAACACGTTACTGCACTTACCCTGACACACACACGGGCATGTTATGTTAAGTTTCAGGGTAGTGCTTTATTGTGTTGCCTCAAAGTTAAAGGATACTTATTTTGGCAAACTTTTAGAAAACAAGATTACAAAAGCCACCAGTGTGGTATGTATTTACTGGAATGGGAACACAGTGGCATGGTATGGGAAGAAAAATGATGGAAATAGACGCATTTAGAACTTCAATATTGCAATCAGATGCAACGCTACAGCCATATGATATGAATCTGTACGACATATTAATGAATGGAGAGGAAGATACCTTTGAAAATATCATCAACTCATTTGTTGGAATAACTGCAATTCAAGTAAGTAAATAATCTTACTGTATGACACTTTGATACGCTGACCAAATCCCACTCCGTAATCTTTTTATTTAGAAATTTGGGTGAAGAATTTAGACTGAAACCTTGTAAGGCTGCTTCGTGGTTATCATACATTTCATATAAATAAAGGTGTCATTTAATAGAATTCTGGGTGAAACTTCTTCTCAAAAAAATTATATGAAATAGATTAAAAGCGAGACAACGCATTGTTTATCATGATCACTGATGTAAGGAGTTACGAGATATAAAGAAGACTTTTCCTTTACTCATATAATTTTACCTATATACAGCAATTTTTGAATACAGGATTCAGTTATTAAAAGGCTTGATGCTATTCTTTTAAAAACACAGTTTACTGCACAAACATGCGTTAGTAATAGAACATATAATTTCACTTTAGGTTGCTCTAGTAGATGTTCTAACAACCTTGGGTATTAGACCGGATGGTATTGTTGGTCACTCTGTTGGAGAGCTTGGCTGTGCTTATGCCGATGGAAGCATGACGGCACGGGAAACAGTTTTAGCAGCATATTGGAGAGGTCAATGTATACAGAATGTCAAACTTCCCGCAGGAGGAATGGCTGCAGTCGGTGAGTGGTGTAGTAAATTATCCTTTCATATTTTGGGATTAAAATTTGTACATGTACTTTTTAAGACAAAAAATGTCAGTACTTCGGTTTATATTAGGTATACATGTTTTTAAGATCAAGTAACATTTGCGAATATCCCGTCACCCCGGTGCAAATCTGTAAAAACTGTTTAAAAAGCAGATATGTACAATTCATACTGGATAATATAGAATTCACGGAGTTAGTATAATTGTGTTACATGTTTAATTTAAATCTAATACGAAAGGTGATTTATATCTGGTTTGTGTTTACATCGATTTATATTCATAAAGACCAGTTACAACAATTTACCACATATTTACTATTTTTGTGCAGATTACTTATGTATAATTTCAGGCTTGACGTGGCGTGAGGCGCTAGAACAGTGTCCAGAGTACGTGGTGCCAGCCTGTCACAATGCTGAGGATACAGTCACTGTCTCTGGTCCTAGGGATGCTATCAGAAACTTTGTCACAAAACTGAAAGAGAGACAGATATTTGCAAAGGAAGTGAACACAGCTGGCGTGGCTTTTCATTCGTACCACATGAAGGAAGTAGCAGCATCACTAAAATCAGCACTAGATAAAGTAAGCTTGTACAGGAATTATTTTAACAGAATTATTAATGGGATAATGTTTTTGCTTTTCAAGTTTCAGCATCCTTTCTGAAATATTATTATATTGTCAACAGATGTAGTAATATTTTTATATTTATGCTTCTGAAAATGTAAGGCTTAAAATATCAAATATATCACCTATCACCCTTAATACATATATTGGCAATATAATAATATGACAGAAAGGATGTTGAAACTTGAAAACTAAACATTTATCTTTGATCTGTTTATTTGGCTTTCATTTCCTTATATTCTTTGAGAAGTTCATGTTGAACAAAATGTTCTGAAACGTCGTTGGATTGATGGCAGATAAAATCAAAACTACTGGTATTAAAATTGTCAGAGATTGTTTATCATGATAATATGATAATGTTCAACAATAAGTAAAGTAAATTATTTATCAAAGTGAAAAGGCGGAGTGGTTAATGTATCGGCCGCCTAACCCGGGGTCGTATATGTATTTTTGTATATGTATTTGTAATTGTATATGACACCAGTACTGGTTTTTCAAGTGTCACGGTTGCTTACGCATAGCCTTCACGTTTAAAGCCAATCTCTGAACACTGCGTCAGGGAGTCAACTCTTTGGCTGAGTGGTTAGAGCGTTGGACTAGCACTCGAGCTACCTGGGTTCGAATCCCGCCTCAGGCAATTGGGATTTATCGTCATAAAATGTTATGCTCTTTGATTTGTTACGGCTGAACGTCATAATGATGGGGACTTTATCTCGTGCCGAAAATGGCACTTTCTATGACAAAATGGCTTACACGTCATCATAAATGATGAATTCTTTGAAGAGGGGAAGTGTGTGACTTCTTTGAAGAGGGGAAGTGTTACGTTCTCTTACGCAAAACCTGCACATTTAAAGTCAATCTCTGACATCTGCGTCAGGAAGTTGACTCTTTGGTTCGATGGTAAGATCATTTGACTAGCACCCGAGCGACCCTGGTACGAGTCCCGTCAATTTTGCCATAAAAGGCTTGGCGCTTTCATTTGTTACGGCTAAAAGTGGAAGTGAACTCAAATACGTTTTCTAAGCTTTCATCACAATCAAGCTAAAATAAACTAGTCTAAACAGAGTAAAACGTATTGTTTTGAACAATTTTCAATATTTGATTATGCAGAAATATTTCAAACCCCCTCTTGTCTTTATCTCTGCCAAGTTATGAAAGATTTGAACGAAAACTGGACACAATGTTTAACAATAACGTAACAATGACAGCAATCGGACGTACATTCGTTTAGCTGTAATGGTTACAATAAGGATATCCTAAGATCAAACGTCAGTCAGTAAATTTAAAGTTGCAATTGGTTTAAACAGTATTTTATTGACATAATTACATCTGTTACACTAAATTATTAAATGTACAAACATATAGGATTGAATAGGAAGCTATAAGCTTTTTTAAAACTCTCTCCCTAAAGATGCAATTGAACAGTCTTCAAAAATTTGCATATCCATGAATAAATTTCATATCAGGTGTGTGTCACTAATGACAAAATATTAATGGATGACGTGTCGATAAAAGTACATTAACGTCTAATTTTCAGTTTTACTAAACTAGACAAACAAAGTGTGTATGATACGTAAAATGCAATTTAAAGATTATTAGCTGTACTTCGAGAACTGTGCCGCACTGCATTAAAAATCATTTATCCGAAAATACTACTACTTTCCAAATAGCGACCAGCACAAAGTTGCATTAATTTTGTGACTTTATATCTTGTCGTAGCAGTCACGGCTGAAAGAATTTATGACCAATTGTTATCGCTGTTTTATTTATTTATTTGGAGATAGAAGTGTTGCTGAGTATAACTGAGCTTGTGCATCTTTTTTAAATATTTTGAAACATTGTAGGTAATTGAAAATCCAAAGGAGAGATCTGCGAAATGGATCAGCTCATCTATCCCAGAAATCAACTGGTCCTCTGATCTTGCAAGGTTCTCATCCGCCGACTACCATGTAAATAATCTGGTCGGTCCAGTACTTTTTCAGGAAGCGTTGAAACATGTACCACCAAATGCTGTAGTCATGGAGATAGCTCCTCATTGTCTTCTTCAAGCCATATTGAAGAGATCACTTTCTAAAGACTGTTGCATTCTGGGACTGATGAGGAGAGCACATGAGGATAATGTCGAATTTTGTCTCTCAAATCTCGGAATGTAAGTTTCAAAAACTATCATTTGTATCTTAAGCGCATTTGATAATACATGATGCTTAACGGAAAAGGGGAAGGCTTTGTTTAACTGGATGCATAGTGCTAAAACCTAATAAAGCACTCGACGAATATTTAATGGATCACAACTGACTCGGATACTATCATTTAAAGAATAATGATTATTTTGACTAAGGACAAATGTTCTTGTTTTATCGTGTCTTCAGATGTTAAGTATACTGCAACTAACTTATCAATAGTTACAAAGAAATATTAAATAAGGAAGTGTCACTAAGCTGATTCTGGTAAATGTCAACTTAATCAATTGTGATTGCCAATATTTTCAGATGTTACCAGCAAGGTGTAAACCTGAATTCCTTGAAACTCGTTGCCGATGTTTCTTTTCCTGTCCCTAGAGGAACCCCGATGGTGTCACCTTTTGTAAAGTGGGACCACTCTCAGCATTGGAATGTTGTTACAGCTGACATGTTTATTGGAGGAGGAGCAAATGGATGTGGTTTTGATATTGAAATGTCACCTGAGTCTGAAGATAAATACCTGATTGGACACAAGATAGATGGCCGCGTCCTTTTCCCAGCTGCTGGATATTTGTTATTGGCTTGGAAAACATTAGCTAAAACAGAAAGAAAGCAGTATGATGAGTTAACGGTGTTATTTGAGGACTTTGACATTCACAGAGCAACTTTATTGCCAGAGAGAAGTAGGATTTGCCTTCTGTTATGATCATATTTAAAGTTTTTTTTCTCATTTGAAATATTCACAACCTACTTGGTGTAAATAATAAACGTTTCAAAAACACGGCTACGGGAACATCATTGACATAGGTCAAAAAGCTATCCAGCCAGGTTGCAAAAGTTGGTGTTTCTACTCATGAGAGCATTCGTATGGCAATAGAGTGAAGCCATTGCGTTTTCTCTCGTCATAGAAAGTATCCATAATGTCCCCGCTTTTAGTTTGACTTGAATACAAGAAAACGAACAAACATTGGAAGATAAGACACAACTTTATCTACCACTATAACTCACTATAGACCGCCTAATATTTTATGTCCAGACTACTGTTAAGTATATACTCATGTTTCAGGTAAAATCCATTTTGACGTCCGATATATGCCAGGCACCGGAAACTTTGAAATACAGGAAGGTGGAACATTAGTTGCCAGTGGAAGAGTTACGGGCCCTGAAAGTTCTGATCTCGCTGGATATGATACATATTTTGACTTTAACACTGAAGAGTTTCAGCTAAAATCATCAGATGTGTATAAAGAATTAAGACTTAGAGGATATGACTATGGACCCACATTTCAAGGCATTAAAGAGGCTGATATGTCAGGTAAGACACATCAAGTCTTTGCAGTAAAGAAGATAACCCAAAGAGGCAGCAAGTGTCTTCTTAAATGATGCATTGTACAATGGATGCGAAGGAAATTATAATTGCTTACGAAAAGGAAGTTTACCCATACTCTCGTTACACTAAATTTTGTTTTCTTTTTAAGGTGTAATATTTGTCTTTCAAGCACTAAGATAAAGCTTTTATACTTCATAGACAGTATTATTTGTTGATACCTAATAAATTAGAAGCTGTACATTGCTTATAAATACTCGTACTTTCGCATCAGTTATATATGGCTATATATGTTAATGTTATCTTATTCTAGGACTACATGGTAAATTGTTGTGGACAGGAGAATGGGTGTCTTTCCTAGATGCAATGTTACAAATAACGATCCTATCACAGCCTGGGCATGGTCTTTGCTTGCCAACAAGAATCAAAACTCTTACCATAGACCCACTAATGCATCATGGAAAAATTGTTGATCTTGGTAATGATCAAAAAGGTACATACTTTATATCAGTCAATAATCACAGTACGTGTTCAGCATTTGTACAATAAAATCATTACGAACCTCATTTGGAAGCATAGAATTCAGCCAAGGAAGATAATAGCAGACTAGGTTTGACTGAATCTGTTCCTCGAAGGTAATGAAACGTGCAACACCACTCTCGCCTCTGGTACCGACTTAGTCTTAACTTTTACGTTTGAAGCTTGCTGCCTGAAAAATGAATAAGGATGTTGGGACATGTATACTTTTAAAATAAATTTTGATGCAAGTACGATTAGATTAATGTTTGCTCTTATATAATTTATGTTCTTACTCCTCTAGGTGTCTATGTAGTAGTTGACAAGTATTGTGACACATGCACATCAGGAGGAGTAAAGATCCATGGACTTCACGCAACATTGGTTTCACGTCGACATGACTACCGTCAACCAATTACAGAGAAGCACAGTTTCATACCTTACCACTCTCACATTCCAGTACAGGTGTCTGAATACATGCAGGAGTATGCCAGTCAGTGTAAACAATTTGCTCACAAAGGACTGACTAATCTGTATGAGAACCATGATTTAAAGAACAAAGAACATATCAGAAATGTTATCGAGAGGTCAGTTGAACAAGCTCACACAGTAGAAATTCCCTTAGAAATAAACAGCCATGGTTACCTTTCTATTTTACAGAAGCTCTTCAGCATTGACTTTGATGAAAATTTTGCGGAAAATTTTGATCAGATTGTTACAAACAATCATGAATCTCTAGTATCAGATCCACTGCTGAGTTGCCTCACCACACCTGAAATATTGAAACCATGTTTTGATCTGGTCGTGGAAAATACTTCGAATCAACACTTGAAGATTTTGGAAGTGTCCAAGGCTGGTTTGACAAGTCATTTAAAGCCATTTGTTGCCAGTCATCTATTGTTAAAAGCATCTATCACTGTTGCCACAGAAGATGGAAATGCTAGTTCAGAGGAGGTAAATGTTGTAAAATGGTTGCCGAGTGAGAAGCCTCTTCCGTCACTGCAGAAGATGAATTTAGTGGTTGCCAGTAACATTCTTCACCAGCAGCCTAATATCAGATTAGGACTCTACAATTTATCTGAATGCCTGGAGGTCGGAGGATTTATCCTAGTACAGGAGGTCACCAAGAACTTTCATCTTGCCTTTTCTCTGGATGGTTTTACCAAGGACGCCTTATATAATGATCTCAGCAGCAGAAGTTGCAGTATTTACTGTACAGCTGAGAAATGGAGGGAAATATTCTCACAAGAAGGTTTAGAGATTATTTTTGAAAGATCTGATCCTTACCTTAATACTTTGTTTTTATTAAGGAAAGCCGCAAACGATTCTTCTCCTCAGAAAATTGTTAATGTGACAGATCTTCGTTGTACGTGGGTGAGCAGTCTGAAAGATGAAATGTTGTCAATGCAGTCAAAACCAAAGGGAGAGAACTTGTGGCTAGTAGCAGATGAGAATATCAATGGCATTATGGGTATGGTGAATTGTCTGCGACTAGAACCTGGTGGTGACAGAATAAGGTAACTTTCTTCCCATTTTGAGTCAAGAAAAAAAAAAAAGAATAAAACGGTCTGTTTATAGCCAGGTTTATAGTTTTACTTATAAACATGTACAATAAATTATGATGATTTAGATATTCAAAGTCTTTTAAATTCTGTAATCAGTAACATACCATATTGTGCTTGTTTCAAATAAAAAGTATTTCGATTTGTATGTTAAATAACGGTATTGAATCACTGCCCGACATTATCTATGATGTGAAAGCCTTATCATACCATTTGTTGTCTGCAATATCAAAAGCTTGTGAATCTTTTACAACAGATGCGTGTTTAATAAGGGCAATGAACCACTGCCAGATGTTGAAAATGTTGTGAAAGACTTATCAAAGAAGGATCTGGTCATGAATATCTATAACGATGGTGTATGGGGATCATATAGGTACCTGCCCCTATATGAAGGTAAATCTTGATTCAAGTTGGGCTAGGAAACATATATATATGCAGTAAATTAAAAGAAGTATTATGCAGCTGCTATTATCTGCAGGAGCTTATCTAATCCTCATTATTCTTAACACGATCCAACGTTCTTAATACATCAGTTATACGTTTGATATTATAACTGAAAAAGTGTAGGATTTTGTATAATTTGTGATTTTTTTTAAAAACTAGTAATGCCATGTTTGTATAGTTGAACAAAGAAACAAAAACAGCAATGAAAAAAAAATAAGAAACCACTACGTAGTCAGTTATGTCGGGATTTTCATTCCCTGGTACGGACGAATTGGCAGAAGATTGTTTCTCCTCCGATTCATATGGAAAAGTTGTAGGTTACTTATTTGCAGAATGCGGTCTGGTTACGAATAAATCATATAATCATTAAACACTATGTCAAAGTAACACTACAATATATATCAAACTAATTAACATAGATAACAAAAACGAATAAGTATATACGTTGCCATGCAGTACAGTGATGACTTATTTTGATCTGTTGTAGCTACACTCATTCAGACAGAGTATGCATTTGTGAATGTTTTGACAAAAGGAGATCTATCAAGTGTACACTGGATTGAGTCACCTCTCCGTTACTACGACCCAGGCCTCCACCCCCACTCAGACTTATGTCAAGTTTATTACGCCTCCCTCAACTTCAGAGATGTAATGCTTGCTACAGGGAAACTCCCACCTGACGCTATCCCAGGAGGAATTGCTCACCAGGAGTGCAAGCTGGGAATGGAATTTTCAGGAACAGATTCGAAAGGAAGACGTGTCATGGGCTTAGTGCCAGCAAAGGTTTTGTGATTTTGTTAACATAAGTATTTTGACAATGAAAAACATAAACATGACAGCTTACTTTGACTCATCACTGTTAAGTTAGCGTTTATTGTTAAAACGGACATGATAACTTTCTACTTATATTTACAAAAAGCCATGTTATTCTGTGAGTACGCACTGATACTTTTAGCAGTGTTGTAACACTTTGAGCTTAAAATGCAAATTTGCATCTGAATCTTTTCCCGTCATTTTGCACCCTATGAATTCGAAACATTGGAACCTAATCACTGTATTACAGGGTCTTGCTACAGTTGTGGATGTAAACAGACATTTTACCTGGCCTGTACCTGATTCCTGGTCGCTAGAAGATGCAGCAACTGTCCCATTGGTCTACACAACAGCTTACTATGCTCTGGTTGTCAGGGGTAACATCCGTCGTGGCGAAAAGATCCTCATTCATTCTGGTAGTGGAGGAGTTGGTCAGGCAGCTATAGCTATTGCCCTCAGCTATGGGTGTGAGGTGTTTGCAACTGTAGGCTCTCAGGAAAAGAGAAATTATCTAAAGTCGAGGTTTTGTCAGCTTACTGAAAGACATTTCTTCAATACGAGAGACACTTCTTTTGAAAAGGGCATCCTTAATGCTACAAAAGGGAAAGGTAATTTTCATATTAAGGACGCTCGCTACAGTTCCGTAATTTTTTTCTCAATAATAGATTTTGATGATTTTTTTGTATTAAAAGATCATTTTAAGATATATTGAAAAATGAAATAAAAATACCAGGTCACCAGCTTTGTTTCAATTCAATTTGCCCCTAGATATGGTGCTATTTTAAAAAAAAAATCAAAATTTCTGTAATCCTAAAATATCTTTCAGTAAAGTACAATAATCAGCATAAATTTGATTATCTAAGCATTTTTATAACGGAAAACAATATATCTATTTGAAACATGCTCAGAGAAATCAAAAGAACGTGATTTTGTAAAGAAAGGAATACTTGTTCAGCAGACCCAAGGACTATTTTTACATATTTTTGTCAGTTTTAAGTTGGTACTTCTGCTATTTTATCGAGTTTCACATAATATAATTTAATCAAACTCTGCACATACCTTTGGTTATGTCTACCTAATCTAAAACAAAAAGAAAATTGATAGGTCATCATATTAGATTTCGCTTAAATCAAATTACAACGAGGTGGGGTGTGGCGGGCATTTATACAACGCAGGTTGGTACGAAATACTCTTTCAGTGTTTGAGCAAATGACTTAGAAATATATATATAATTATCAAACGGCAGATTTCTTAATAAGCGGATTTTAAGGTGTTTCTGAAGCATTTTGATGGCATAGAACGATGAAAGTTTCCGCCCTTTTTTTAACAAAACCTATAGTTTACGAATGTACGGTACGGGTACGGTACGGGATTAGAAACAGCTGTGACTCAATGCAGAGTTTGAGCGCTGGTATAAATAACAGACTCCAGTATATGTCGGATTAAAGCTATTTGAACTAAAAGTACTTTAAATGTATATATTTTGTAACCATGGTGATACTTACCCTAACTTTTAGTCAGTATATTATACATTTTGTACATTAAATGCATGCGAACATACAATAATTTGCGAATTTTTGCCGTACGCGACATTAGATAATCACTTCCGGGCATGCGCAGAAGACCGCACCAAGTCTGCAGTGAGCTACATCGAAACCAAATTGGCACGGTGTTGAGGTAAATATCGACCCGTCCGGAAAAACTGTAGCGAGTGCCTTTAAATAAATAAATTAATGTATTATATTCAGAGACGGGAACATATTTTAGTTGAAGAATTGACATCTTTATATTAAAAGTTTGGTTAATTGGACTTGAAGTGTTTTTTGGTTCAGGTCAAAATCCCCAATATTGTCTGTTCATTTGTTGACTGAGAAATGGGTTCAATAGGTTTGTTAACTTGAAATACTTCTGCTTTGGCATGAATACAAGTTCGCATGTAATTTGTTTTACTTATTGTTTTTTCAAAAGGCGAATTTATATTTTTGTTATAGGAGTTAATATTGTATTAAATTCCCTCGCTGGAGAGAAATTACAGGCCAGTCTGAGGGTCCTCGCTCAACATGGACGTTTTCTAGAAATTGGAAAGTTTGATCTATCAAATAAAACCCTGGGAAATTTATTAATGGGTTTTAGTCTTGTTAAATAAATCGTGCAATTTTTACATTTACTTTACTTGGGCAAATGGTTGCTTTTGTAAATAGTCATGATGTATAAAAAAAATGTAGTTAACTTATGTTACCCAAGTTTTTTCTGTACCAAGATTAAAAATTTAGTTCTCTCAAGCTATTATCCCAAAAATTACATGGGTTTTTCTCCATTAGTATTTCCCAAATTTTCAATTTTTTATCTCAAGTGTGTAGTGTACCAAATATTACATTCAATTTCTCTCAAGTATGTTTTGTACCAGATATTACAATTCAATTTTTCTCAAGTATGTATTGTGCCAAATATTAAAATACAATTTCTCTCAAGTTTATACTGTACCCATAATACAATGCAGGTTCATTAAAGTATGTAAAGATACATTCTCAGGCGCGGCAAGCACAGGGGTAGAACCTCGATGCCCGAAAGCAGCTAGTGGTTCTCACAAAAGAATCTGTCTGGAGGCTCATTGAGTCAAGATTTTCATTATAACGTTTTAATTACTTTTTTGGGGGTTCGGAATGTCAGTTTTCCCTAAGAACTTAGTGTCATGGTATTCTGTGGTTTCTTTGTTTAAAGAAGGGAAAACCCGGCGGGTTTCGCGGTTTCTCGTTGTTTCAGGGGTATACATTTGGGCACTGTTTACCATAAAAGCTGCGGTTTTTTGACAGATGTGAGTAGAGGCAGCATTTATTTTCATGGCTCGGGGGAAAATATTGGAAAAGTTTATTAGGTAATTGTTAGCCCCTTTTATATTATCTTAAAACTTTCAATGTTTTTGATAATTAGAAGGACAAAAAAACATGTTTTTTTGTATGCTACGCTACCGATCAAAAAATAAAAATAAAGGGGTATCAACTTGATTAGTTAATGAATAACTTGGTTGTGTCTGAATTTGTTTTAATTTTTTGCGGGGGGAATTCTGACTTGATTTTTTTTCTTTTTTGGGCAGTGAAAATGCAAATTCGGGGAAAATTTTAAAGAAACTAGTCTATTTGGGGATTGAAGGGTTTAAATGTAACAAATAACCAAGATATTAAAGTGGCTTCATTTCAAAATTTTAAAAAAGATCATGCTTTTTTTTTTAAAAACCCAATTTTTAAGCATAAAAAAATTTTATCTTTTGGTTCACCTTTTTTCAAAAATGCTCAGGCCAAAGGGAATACAAAATCTGAGTTAAGGTCTATGTTAACCTCCTGGTTTATTTTGGCGTCTTCTCCCCGGATGCAATTTAGTTTTTGGTACGGAGGTGGAAGTTGCGGCACCCGGGTTAGACCTTGAAGCTTTTCCAGTTTATGCTATATCTGGTCAATGTTTTAGGAACTCGATGTTCAGTTAACATTACAAAAAAAATTTACTTTATTTAATTTTTTAGGCTAACAATTAATAATAGGCTGTATCTTAATTCAGTATGAAAAATCTCATATAATATATAATATCACAACTGGAATTGTAAATATGTTCAAGCTTTCTTACGCGTTTTTGTCCCTTCAAATTTGACTTAGCCGATGAAATGCTAAGCATTAAATACATAAAAGATATTCAAGTTTTTTTCTTCGAGATATGAGTTTTTTTTTCATCAAAATGGTATGGAAATAAAATTTTTACGTGTAAAGTTGTTTTTTATACAAAGTTTTTGCATATAACCCCTTTTTATGTAACACTTGAATTTTCTTTTTCATAAATGATTGAAAACGTCGTTTGTTATTTTTAGAACAAGTGACAACAACAATACATTTTCCTTACGGCCGAAATTTAGTCTCATTTCCCATATAAACTAAAAAAAATTACCTTTGCAGCTAAGCGAAAACATTACATATAAGGTAGTTGTAAGGTGCAGTGATTAATCTTTGGGTTCAAGAAAAAATCAATGTGCTGGTAGTATCCGGCTTGCCCGTACCTCTTTTGCCCCTAGAAAATGTTATATAATCTGGGGTCTAGGGGGTTGGTCTGGAACTAGCCCTTTTGGTTTTGGTCGACAGGGGGCCCAAAAATCTCTTTCTAACATAAGTCGGGAGTAAGGAAAGGGATCAGAAAAGGAAAATGCAGTTTCTACAGGTAAATGTTTTAAGTGGTCTAAATCAATAAACTGTGTATGTGCTCTGTACCTACATCTTTACATATTTTTTTTTGAATTACTGTTTTTGGAATCGAATCTCATGATTAGAGTGTTATCCTATGAAGTAACACATGTAGTAAATATTAATGTGAAAAAAGGGCGTTTTACGCCAAAAATTTCGTAGAAAAAGATTTGGTTTTTGGTTTTAGTTTTTGAAAGTAGTACCGAATTTCTAACTTTTTTTGCCATATCTTAAGTTTTTCCAAGGTTTTTCTGAAAGTTGGCATCGTTTAAAACAAATTTTAACGTAAACGAAATTTTGTAAAAAAGGGGTTTGAACCATTTTGGGAATATCAAACTTTTATGAAGCCCAAAAATTTTAAAAAGTTGCAAAAACACAAGTGTTGAATCTGTTAAACAAAAAAGTTTTATTCCAACACAAAACCCCAAACGTAAAAGTTAATTCTTAGGGGCCCGTGCCCGGGGGTTAAAGGCCCCTGTCGGAAAAACTTGATTCTTTATTTGGGGGGGAGTTTGGGGTAATTTTATTAGGGGTGGTTTCTTCCCCTTTTTTGTTGCCCGTTAGTTTCTTTTAAGGTAAAAGGGGAAATTTGGTCAACCAATTTCCCCCCCCCCCCCCAAAAAAAAAAATAAAAGCCCCTAAAAAAACCGGTACAAAGAGCGGGGGTCAATTTTTTGGGAAATTTTCATATGCTTTTGGTAAATGGGTTCATTTTAAAATTTTACATTGACCTTGGAAAAAAAAAAAAACTGAAGTACGTAATTTTTTAAATTTTCAAGATATTAAAATTTTGTTTTATTATTTTCAAACGTTTGGGATGGGTTTGGCCCTTGAAATATTTTGACCTTTGCGAGGTCCGATTGCAACTCAAAAATAAACTGTAAAAATTTTTGTATCAAAAAATTGTTTTGAAACAAGGTTAATAACTTCAAGATTCTGAATTCTTTAAAATAATGCAATTTATTATTTATGTTTTTGTCTTTTAAAAAAAGGGTAGAGGTATTAAAAGTTGAATTAAATAAATGTTTGAAAATTTTTTGTTTTTTTTGAATTTTGAATTTTTTTCATGATTTTTTAAATGTGAGTAAAAATTTTAAAAGTGTTTTGTTTAAGCGTTCTGGAGTGGAAAAATTTTCGTGTCAACAAGAAATGTGGAGTATGATGATGTTGACATTGCTTTCTTAACTGTAATAAAACCCAAAAGGGGGAGGGTTTTTATCTTGCAATGGTTCGTTTATTTTTTTTTACATAATTTGTTACTTTTTTACTTTGTTGGGGCAGGTGAGCTTTAAAAAATAAAAAGAAAATTTTTTTTTTACAAACACACGTCATGCTATGGTTTTCAGTCAAAAAGTTTTAACTAGATATGTTAAAAAAGTTTTTTCAAAATTTTTGAGGATGCTTTTTTTTCTCTGGTTATTCAGTTAAAATTTTAAAGGTTTTTGAATGTTTTCATAAATTTTTTTGAAATGTATAAGGCTTGAAATTTTTAAACATCTTTTGTATAAAATATGTTCCATATTATATAAAGGCACAAACATATTAAAAATGTTTTCTCAGCGATCTTGAGTTAAAAATAATCATGTTTTTGTACCTTAAATATAATTTTAGGTGTACATACGGTATCTTGAAAACTTTGGGCAAAATAGTTTTTTGAAAGGGTTTTGGCCTAAAGTGACAGGAACTGTAAATTTGGATCAGGGTACCAGGGAATTTTGTAAAGAGAGTTGTGATTGGTTTGTTGTGTTCTCGTCATTCTTTTGCGGGCACGGTAATGCAGGTCAATCAAATTATGGTTTCGCCAACTCGGTGATGGAGAGGATTTGCGAGAAGAGAAGAAGGGATGATCTACATGGTATATATATGTAAAAATAGTGCCAGTTCTTTCAGTTATTGTGTTAAGAGGGAAATTTGTGATATGGTAATAGTACAGTGTGTACAGAATGTAAGTAAAAATTTCCCTTCCCTTTCACAATGATTGGTTCTGTTTAAATACAGTTGATGTGTACGCTGTTGATGGGCACATAATATTTACTTTCCTTTTAGAGCTCGTTACCTTGCTGTAATGACGTTGAAGAACCAATTTTAAATAAAACATCTATGAAATGGAACTGCTTTAAAATTACACATTTTTCTATCTGTCGGAATAATGTTTGTACGAGATATTTTTAAGTGGCATTTAAGCACAATTATCCTTTTACTCTTGCAGGATTAGCAATTCAGTGGGGTGCTGTTGGTGATGTTGGAATTGTTCTCGAATCGATGGGAGACAATGACACTGTGATTGGTGGAGCACTTCCACAGCGCTTGCCGTCATGTCTGAAGACCTTTGACGTATTTCTAAACCAGTCAGAACCTGTTGTTACAAGTTTTGTTCCATCCGATAAGAATACAAGTAGTAGCATTGCCGGTAAAATTGGACTTGACCTTGTACATGTTGTTTGCCATATTCTAGGTAATCTTAAAAGTCGTGTTGTTTGTTAATTCCAGAAAATGTTGAAATTCTTGGGGCTAGTCATATTTTGTATTATTCAAAATATCTTTAAATTTATATTTTTGAGTAATTTAATATTCTTGCAATGCCAAATTCTACACATAATCTACACAATCATAAAATTTAACGTTTGTTACTCGCAAGGTGTTATTGACAAGTTCTTGTCAATTTAAGAAATCTTGCCTTTCTAGTATTTAAACATTTCTGTCACTCGGACGAAGTGTTCGAATGAGTGTTTCTTTCTGGTCCTTTGGACATCAATGTGATTTTGTAAAAGAGTTCCACTCAAGAGGAAACTTCATGTGTGTTTGTGTGTGTAAGTGGTGGGGGTATAACTTTTCATGTCGTGAATAGACACAAAAGAACAAATCTGCAATTAATTTCTGGTTGCGTTTTACTGTCTACTAAACATTTCTTTATAGATGTCATAAACCTTCAACAGTCTTTTAGTGTTGTTAGGCGGAAACAAATTATTGCCTGTTACATGGTTTAAATTCTGACACTTTTGTATTTTAGTGTCCCTTCAATGTAATGATGATAAACAATTCTGCATCAGATTTTGCTAAAGGGCTTTAATGGTGTTGCACAATTCATAACCTCTCCTAAATAGACTCAATTAAACCGGGAATATAATGCAACCAAGCAAAACAATTGCAGACTCAGTTTAAATTGTATGTTCATGAGAGGTAATCATTATACGCAACATAGCACCTAGCATCGGCTAATGCAGAACTGTATTACAAAATGACATTAAGTGGACTACATTATCCATTAGGAGTAGAAATAATAGCTCTGAGTCCAAGTACGAGGCGGTTTTGTACGACTGCAAAAGTTTAGAAAAAAAGCTTTAAGTGATATGAGGAACGAAGAAAATATGATCTGCTTATTGTTTGACTGTATTGATAATTATGGCACTTTGAGTTTTTTTTGCAGGAATCAGTGAACCGAATGCCTTAAACCCTGATGCAAGTTTAGGTGACCTTGGGCTAGATTCAATGATGAATGTTGAGGTCAAACAGACACTTGAAAGAGGTTACGACATTATCATGGAAACAAAAGAGATTAGAAAATTGACTGTTAATAATATGAGAAGCATTGCAAACACTGGTCATATTCTTACTGTAGCAAACAAACGTGTGGAACAAATGGTACAAGACAGTGATACAAATGTTGACGACTTAAAGCCCGAATATTAGCGCACAGTTAGTACCTTGCAAATTATACATACAGTAGAAGGTTTGTAAAACAACTCTTATGGTGTTGTCATCATGAGTACACAAAATCTATTTTGTTTTTAAAAACTTACGTGAAAAGAATGATGCGCTTAAAAATTTCGAGCTAAGACTTTTGCTAAGAAATATTCGGCTGGCGGCCGTAAAAAGTCGCCCCGACTTCATCTCAGTGTTGTTATACTTTCTGGTCCTTCGGGATCATTGATTTCAACTCATTTAGATTTGAAGATTGAATACTGCTTAAGCCGGTGCTAGGGGGCGTGGGCAGTGTTGCATTTTCCATTACTGCTCGTGAACAGACTCAATCAAACCTAGTCTGCAATTTTCACTTTTTGCCTTGTTCTCGGTGCTTTCGAGGGATCTACTTTCCAGATTTTATTTTATGTTCTTATTACATCTAGATAAATTTTCTAACGGAAAACATTTTTACTAATTTCATACGCTTCATATTTATCGAATACCGCCAGTCTTGGAAAACTCAGCACTGTGATAAGATTTCATCAAAGCATTGCTTGATTTGTCCAAATATATGGTTGCGATGACGCAAAGTTGTATACAAGTGACAGAAATGTTTCCCCCTACTGCACTAATCAAATCATGATGGTTAACATATATAGATTTTTTAATGTATAATTTTTTTTCTAGGACCAACTTATCCGAACGTCCAGACGATGTCTAACATATTCCCTTACCGACCAAACACCGGACTTACACTGCAAGACAGCGGGAAAATACGCGCCTCATCGGTATAAAAATTCTGATGCCTGTACAAGCGCCATTTATTTGTATATACATGTACTATTGTGTACTGATGATCTACACCAGAACAATCAACTAGTGACGAGTATCACAATGTTTGGTTGATAAAACTATGTCTAAATAGTACCACTATGTAAATACAATATATAACCATTGCTGACACCATTATGTTTTCAGACTAGCGCAATAGTTATGTAGGCCTGGTACTGATTATTTTGTATATTTTAACTTTTACATATACATTATGTTGTTTATTTTGATATGTGCATTGGAAGCGGACTAAGAGAAGTCAGCTGCTCACCCAAATTTGAGGAAGGGCAATAGACATTGTCCAGCGGTAATCCTAGCTACATTCAATGGGACCATAGTCACATATCTATACATGTGGTCGTTTTAGGGCGTTATATATAAGAAATGCCGTTTTTAGTATTTATGGTTTTGATTCACACTTCACACTGAATTCATTGGCCTTTTCTACTTATTTATCATGGAATATAAATAAAAGCATGTTCTAATGAAAACTTTGCCTGTTCCTCTATTTAATTCTTACAGGATAAATGTAAACGTCTACTACATTTGTTAACATATATCATGATGTTTGTCTTGTAGTTAGGACTATATAGAAACCCATCATTACATTCCCAGATTAGTGTATCAGCTGAGATATTTAGTTCCAAATTCATAACAATTGATTTATCAAAGGAATTTCGTAGTTAGTTTTCACAGTAATTACACCATAACACCAAAATGTTTTCATCAGTCCTTATAAAATTGTTACAGAATGCGTGTATGTGGTATGTTGGATTATTGACCAGATAAGGTTAGGAGGTCAAGGGTTATGAGCCCTTGATTTATCACAAATGCCATTTCCTCTATAATTATTACATTTAGGCACTTCTATTTAGTTGTCAATCCGTATGATATTTAGAAATGATTTTTATACCAATAATGTGTTAATATCGACTGATGCCAAATAGAGTGTCTCACTATATTAAAACTGTAGTAATCATATGTCTTCACAAATCGTAATCATATGTATGCAGAAGGTGTATCATCATTAAACTTTTGTTAGATTACAGTTGGACCAGATGGTTCCGTTTACCAACCCTACGTGCATTTGATTTAGCAAAATTGCCCTATTTCAACACGTCTGTTTTTAAGACAAATTTCTTCACAAATGCTGACAATATTTTCAGTATGTATGGTCAATCTGGAATATATTATTACAGGTCTCATTATATAAACCACCGGTCCACATTTTGTGCTATATGACCGGTCTATATTCAACACATGCTTACTGGACTTACAAGTTAAAAATTTGAAAATAAATCTCGAAAATTAATTTTTCATGTTATGTAATAAAACACTTACTGGATTGTTTGCCGGTCAATTGTCAAAACTACTGGTCACCGGTTTTTCATACATCAGGCAAGAGTTTTTACTCAAACCATTCAATAAATAAATATTTTCAGATTATTCATTGCTTAGTTACATGTAAGTGCCTAGTTACTTCCAGTACATACATATACCGTACTGGAATTATTTATATGACAGGCACGGCCGTCTTAAATGAACTTTTTAATATTATCTATAGCGGGATGTTCAAAAAAGTTTATAAATCTATTTTTATTCTGTAAATCAAAACTAACGCAGATTACACTTAACGTTTTCTGCAAAGTAGAATTTTATTAAACCCTATTTTTTTCAGAATTATATTTTAAAAATTCGGCAAATAATGGGAATCTATGGCAAATCACAATTGCGATATCCTTGTCGTGAATAGATTTTTTCTGCAAAGTAGATTTTAAAGAAACTTCATACTAAATGAACAAATGGTCTAAAATATGGTGAAATAAAATGTATAGGTCCCTGAGCTTGATTTTGTTATATTTGCCCTTGGTTAAAGAGAATAGCGACTTTCAAGCTAATTTAAGACATTATTTAGAATAATTATCGTTTGAATCGATTAAATACCATATTTCATGTTTAGAAAAATAGTAATATTGCCGTTGTAATAAATGTATGCACGGACTGCATTTAATTCACAAAATGTTTTACATTTCCGACTACCAAGCCCAGGTTTTATTCTACGTTATCCGGAAAAATGCCATTACTTCCGACTTATCAAACGTGCAAAATAAGAATAACCTTAAACACCATATGGTAAGACGACATACAAACGCTTCATCATGTTGAACGTTCAAGATAATAATGACAGGCAAGATTATATAAACAGAAATATTCTAAATAGATATAATAAAATATGGAAATTAAATACTTTTTTGTTGTTTTTGTTGTGTTTAAAATCACATCCACACAAATATAGGTTATACGGCAATTTCCAAACTTTTTGTAGTGGAGAAAGACCAACGGCTCTGGGCCGTGTTTCATCACGGATCGGCGCATGGGTTAGAACCACTGACTATCGGTAAGCCAGCTGGGCGGTCTCCTTACAAGAAACAATTCTACTTTTCAAGCGGGTTTTAGAACCACGGCGGTCAGAGGCAAGTGATATAGAATACTCGATAGGTCGCCCAACACGATAAAAATGAAAATGTTGCAGGCTCGGTTTGATTGAGCCACTTTAACCACCTGGCTACCGAGGCTCCTACTAAAATGAATTGGAATCGTAAAATTGTTTAAAAAATAATATCTATCATTACAAACTGTGTTAATAATTTCCTTATCGTAAAGTTAAAAGTAACTCGTAGTGTGTCCCAATAATAAAGAGAGACGACCGGAAACATATGTCCTTAAACCATTCTTTTAAATACGAGATGTCAGAACTGTCTTATTTTGAATGTCCGAGTTGTTCGTCGTTCACCATACTTCTTATTTATCTTCAATATTTAGCTGTTCAACTTTGAGCAAACCTCGTTTTGATTCAACTCTGAATTTCGCCAAGTCTTTTCTGGTTATCATGCCTATTGGCTGTGGGTAAAAGACATAAATTGATGTCAGATAAAACATTTCTTTTACGAGTTATCTTACAATAGGAAATACAAATGTACTTCTATAGAAGTAAACCTCTACACATTCTAATAAATATTGTTTAATAGTAAACATTTCTTGTCAAACTTTAAAGAAAAAAGTTAAAAGTAAGTAAAGTATAGAAATACGTTTTAACATTTTTGTGCAGATTCTGTTGACTATATTGGCTGAATGATTGGCTATTATGTTTTCCATCATGTTTGTTTTTAATAATACACGCTAACGGTGACGTCATGTTGGTGTTATTGTAGAGACCAAGAAACAGTGCCTCTATATTTGATCTATTTTACGTTTTAGACATACTAGAATGAAAATAATATAAAACAGAAGCTTATTTTAATAACGATTAAATATAACACTCGGATACAAGTCATGCGGAATGACTTGTGTCTCGTATGTTTAAATTAATTAAATCAATTAAAACACACCTCTGCTATACATTATTTAAAACAAAATAGATACCTCTCTGCAATCGTTGACTACAATTAAGTGACGAAGACCAAGACCTCGAAAAAGTCTGAACAATCGTGGAAGTGAAAACGTCTGAAATTATATTCAACGCATCGTAATGAAAGCGTTTTTTTATCATAAGAAACGTTTTGTTTAAGGTGGCCAAACGAATTATAAGACACTTGCTTCAATGTACATCAATGATAGAACTGCTTGGTAGGACATATAATTCAATTCCCCAAAGAGAAAAAAATGAAGAAAGTTCATACTAGTTGCTTCGATCCGACGTTGTTAGCACTTGTGCTCTACTCATACTTTTTGTAGAACAGAGTTATATGTTGGAAGTTATCACCAATTACAAGACAATAATCAACTAAATATACCATTTACGACAGAGCGACTCTAATCTCTGTATTCTTCCATTAAGAAGCAAAACAAGTGAGCAAGGTATAATTAAATATATTTTTAAGGTCATTAAGGACTGTATCACGACCAAGATGACATTATGGTACTTTGTCAAATTCAAAACTATATTTACCGGACCAACTGTATATGGATTTGGGGAAAGGTATGGTCTTAAATCCATCACATAACTCATCTCTTCTGTAGAAATATCTATATCCTGGAAAAAATAAATGTATATAAATATCATGGAAAGGTACATCATAATGAAGAACACGTATCATAGAATCACGGAAAGGAATACCAACCACGGAAAGGAAAAGTAGTGCGTATCATTGAAAGATATTACATATCTTGGAAAGGAATTATGCATATCATGAAAAAGTATTCATATCACGACAATGATTTCATATAAAAATCAAGAATGATAAATCACTGAAAGAAATTAATATCATGGAAGAAATCATATTTCATAGAAAGGAGGAATAATACATGTTTATCATGGAAAGGAATTCATATCTTGGAAATTGTGTATGGTGGAATGGAATAAATGAGTCAGCATTAAACGTTGGTACTGTATATAAAATGGCAATAGTTTCGTTCGATGAAATGTGCTAAGCAGTCCACAATAATAGATTTATTACATGTCTCCTTGTATGTGTTGTTGACGTCAACTTATGAGAAAAAAACACTGAAATTTATTTCTGATATATGGCGTGCACTGTGTTGCAATATTATGTCTTCTACAATTGTTGTCTATCTTTATATATTTATTCAATGTCTTAAAATGTATATCGTAAAACAGAAATATGTTTTCAATGTTTTCATATATGCTTTCTATCTTTTGAAATATGTATTATAAAACTTAAAAAATAATAAAACAAAAATATTTATTGAATATCACAAAATATTTATTAAAAAATTTGATAATTTTTATTTAATCCTACTAAATTTTTGTTCGATGCAGCAATAATAATTTTGTGTAAAACGTAGATATTTATTTTATCTACTTGAAGATATTTGTTCAAAAGAATTCTAGTGGGTAACTTACTAAAAAGCAATTTACCCAGAACTCTTTTGAACAAACATTTTTGAAAAAATTTAAAAATATTGATTAAGGAATAAAATTCAAATAGTGTTATACGCCATCTATTGTTTTCTATTTTTAGCTTTGGCGGTCCACTAAACAAACTTGAGTGCGGTTTATGCTTCTGAAAAGCAGTCACTTAAAGAAAAACGTGGCCGTCAGACCACCCCCAATATTAATATCTCTCTCTGAAACAGTCGGTTCAGGTGGACCCAAACAATATTCAAAAATGAAATGTATTTATCTCAAAGTATGATTTGTAAATGTAAGTTGATATTTTCTACATCGAATCTTACTTTGTATTAGATCAGGCAATGGGTAGTATATTGAAAACAAACCCACACACAAACAAAAGTCAAGAAAGTTTATAAAAATAAAAATGAAACACTAGTATTTTGTACCTCGATTTTTAAATTCTGTAGATAATATTTCCGGAAATCTTTTAGTCTAACTGTATTTGGCTGCATCAAATCTGGCGGACTGAATACCTATAAGAATATAGAAGAAATATAACATGAACATCTTTAAAAGAGTATTGGTCTTAGCCGTGGATAACTTTGTCTCTTTGGTCAGATCGCTCTGTCTGTATCTAGTAGAGGATAAATTTGGCGCCCTGAGTGACTACCTTTGCGCTATATAAAGCGGCTTTGAACATGTTTATCATGAAAAGGGCGCTATATAGATCTTGTAGAATATATAATACATAGATAATGATATACATAATATAAGGTGTGAGCGGAATGCATATGCATATAGGAAGATCAATAAAATCTGTAAGAAGATCTTAAAACACATACGTGTAAAGGACTGGTTGAACTTCAATCTCAAACCGTAGACGTGACCTCGTAAGAGATAATCCCATAAACAAATTTCCATTTAAGTGTTTAAAATCTTCCGAAGCAAAACAATAAAGTATTACATACGAAATTTCTCTACCTGACTACCAGTTCACGGCAGATAACAAATACATTTTCAAGAAAGTCGAAAGAAATGGAATGTTGCATTTACATTTTGTAGGATAAATCGAAATACAAACGGCGATGGTCTTATCAACACGACTGCAAAAAATTTGGAACTGCTGTCATGCATTTGAAGTTATGGCGGCAAAGGCAGGTGTGAAGTTTCATTGATTTTGATGAAAAATTACTGAGATACCAACTAACGAATATCAATAACAATCAAAAACAAATTTTGAAGTACATGTTGAAGGATAATTTAATCAAAGTGCTTCGAAGGATTATTGAACCTATGTTATTGTCAGATATGCTGGTATTTAACGTACTTCATTTTTTATGCAAGTACAAACACATTCCACAAATAAAGATATTTAAGCATCAGTGTCATTCGTAATACAATGGGACGAGCTTGCTCTAAATCTTTGGGCGTCTACATCCGACGGCGATCCCAACGCCGAGGATATATTACATTGCTAACCGACTTTCCTCACTGTGGGCTTCAAGAATTGACCAAGATCGCCCGGTAATATCTAAGTGATTACCTCTTTTATTCAGCATCAAAGGAATTGCATTTACAAACCTTGTGTTTAAGTAAAACAAGAAGTTGCGACCGCAAAATTAATCCACACACTTTACTGGCTCTGTTATCCTGAAATTTTAAAAGAGCTTTTAAAGATTTCAAAACCATTATTTCAATGCTCTTCATTTAAATGTTTGTTTTTTTTTTTTTTTCGTGTTTCAGAACAGTAATTGGTATATTTTCTGGTATTTCCTCCGACTTAAAAATAAGTAGTATAGGGGCCTCTTTAATTGTAAACAAACGGGCGCCATCTTGGATGACCTAGTTACTATAAATAGTAACTCATTTGCATATAAGAAATAAATTCACTGCACATGCGCGGCGGCCATTTTGAATTTTATTTTTAGAATGACATCATCTTTCTATTTTAAGAATGACTTCACTTTGCTATTTATATCTCCCGGAAGTATAGAGCTGACTTATATACCTATCTAGGGCATGTTCGCGCACATTGAGGGTCAGGTGCTCAGCCCTAGACTAAGAAAGTTGCTAAAATCATGAAAATAAGACCTTTCAGGGTCCATTTTTACATTCTGGGTATCTGACATTTTTGAAAAGCCCAAAGAGTGCACTTTACCATAAACTAGGTGCCAACCGGAAATAAAGTCATTAAAATTTCAAAGCCATCGTACAGGCTCAAGACCGGTACCGTTAGAAAGATCTTTTCGAGTAGCTTCAGAAAATATGTACAATTACGTGTCTATCTCTATCCGTTTTCCAGATATTGAGGTTTAAGCCAGAATCATTCATCCGGAAACACCCGGCTTCATGCCTTTATTATTAAAGATAACCTAGACATGTTGGGTATCTAACCGAAGGTCTCGACTAGTACTATAAGTTTGTACACTCAAACCGGAAGTGAGATCAATCACGCGTAAAATTCATATATTCTGTGCGTTCCTAGACTCGAACCTGCACAAGCACAAGCACACGCGTACACACGAGAACACACACACACACACACACACACGCACACGCACATACACACACAGACACAAAGACACACGCACACACACACACACACACACACACACACACACACACACACACGCACACGCGCAAACACACACACACAAGCACACGCACACGCGCATACATGCACGCACGCACACACGTACACGCCATTAAACAATATATGTAACATCATCAAAATTTTCAAAATTATCAAAATCTTTCGTGCCTATTACCCTTGTTCACAGATTGTGTCTGCAACTTCATTAACAGGTATCACAATAATATATTCCTTTGTAGTTTTACATTTGTCATCTTTAGTTATTTCAACAACATCATAGTCTCCGAAATTGAACATGCCAGTTCCACTACGATGTAGATACTCCAACACATCACACAATATTTCATATATATAATTTAGAACATCCAGAATTTTGAATTAACAGAGTATACACTTCAATATAATCGTACAAGTCTATGCATGAAATTCAACCTTCAGCGGATATTAAGTATTAATATTTTTTGACTTGAGATCGGCTTAAGATAATGTATGAAAGAGAACTGGCCAATGTTGACACTAATACTTTGAAAACTGTAAAAGCGAATTAAATTTCGGTCAATTTTATGACTTTTAGGAGAAACTTATAATAAAGAGTATTTTGTGTTATAAAACTTTTATAGTCCTTTAGGATACTGTCTTAAGTACAGATAGGTTCTAGAAAGCCTATTTCGACCATTCTAGGAAATCGTCAAGATTTTCAATAAACATAAATACTGTTAACATTGAACAATCAGTTTTCCCCATTTCGTGACACACTTTCTATTCATCAATTCTGAGATGTTAATTTCATGTGATAGAATTCATAAAAATCTTTCATTTACATCCCCCATTCTCGATTCGATTTTCAACTGTTATCGAGTTATGACGTAACAGCGATTTTTAAACCTTCTTTCTTAAACTTTGCAATAAACTCTTGAAACAGATAGCATTGGAAAGATCTCGTCGCATAGGTTCAGAAAATGTATAGATATTTACTTCTATCTAGATCCGTTCTCAAGATATTGGCGTTTAAAAATTGAAGTGACGTCATTGCAAACGTTTTTGAGCGGTAAATTCAAATTTCGCAACGAAAATTTTCAAAATGTAATTTCTCCTCTATTTGTGGACCGATTTTAATGATCTTGGTGTCAAACCAAAACGCTTGGCGAGACCTAAGTGTTGGTAGCAAACAACCGGAAATGAAATCACTCATGCGTAAAATATTCGATTTTCTCCTTTATTACTCAACCGACTATACCCGTGTTTGGTATCCTACGAAAGGTTTTGACTAGTACTACTCCATTGTTTGCACTAAAAGAATATGGGGTCACTCACGCGTAAAATGCGTCAAAGTAAGCTTACCTGATCCTTTCACTTTGAGATCAAAAGTGACAATGAACGAATTCACAGGGGTAAAAGTATAAATAAATAGAGCCAAAGCAACGTTCTGGTTAGTCAGTATAACTTTAGCAAGCTGCTTGATTGGCTAATGGATGATGACGCATTGCTGATGTGTCACGGTCAGGTTGGGTTCACAGGGGGTTGGGAGGTAGTGAGTAGGGTGTGTAAATAATTAACGCATGAATTAGTGACGAGTAACTAGATAATACCAACGAAACTCAACTCAGACAGCTCCCCAACCACCGACCTCCAAGCTCCGTCAGAGCCCGAACTACCCGCACTAGCCTCCCATCCAAGCCACGATTAGAGCACGACAGCAACCTCCTCACAGCGCATCTCCTCAACCCACTCCACTCCTCCTCTCACTCCTCCTCTCCACTCCTCTCTCCACCACCTCACCCCTCACTCACCCTCCTCCTCTCCACACTCCTCCTCCTCCTCCACATCTCCTCCTCTCCACTCTCTCACCTCCTCCTCTCACTCCTCTCTCCCCACTCAACCCTCCTCCACCACCTCCTCCTCCATCCCCCTCCTCCTCCTCCATCTTCCTCCACCTCCTCCTCCATCCACTCCTCCTCCTCCACTCCACTCCTCACTCCTCTCCTCCACCCTCCTCCTCCTCCACTCCTCCTCCTCCTCCTCCACCTCCTCCTCCTCCTCCACCACCTTCACCTCCTCCACTCCTCCTCCTCCTCCACTCCTCCACATCTCCTCCTCCTCCTCCACCTTCTCCTCCTCCTCCACCTTCTTCACCTCCTCCTCCTCCACTCCTCCTCCTCCTCCTCCACTCCACCTCCTCCTCCACTCCTCCTCCTCCTCCTCCACCTCCTCCTCCTCCACTCCTCCTCCTCCTCCCCCTCCACCTCCACCTCCTCCTCCTCCTCCACCTCCTTCACCTCCTCCACTCCTCCTCCTCCTCCTCCACTCCTCCACCTCCTCCTCCACCACCTCCTCCACTCCTCCTCCTCCCCTCCTCCTCCTCCTCTTCCTTCTCCTCTGCCCCAAGAAAGCGTAAGAATAGCAAACAGAATAATGCAGTGTCTTTTTGATAAAAGATACTTACATCGGTTTCACAAATGCATCAGTGTCCTGTTTGCCATCAGTCTTTCTCTCGGATTGACAACATGCGGAGACATCAACGTTATGTCCACGGAAATGACGAAGAAACTGACAGTTTTTTCACCGCCATTACAAACATGGGACATCTCAAGAGAAACGGCGTTTCAACATCCATCTTCTATGGTCGTTTCAGGACCAAGTGGTAGTGGAAAAACTGAATGGACAAGAAAACTGCTATCATCAAATCTTGTAAGACCTCAGCCTCAGCGTATCATATGGTGTTTTGGACAATGGCAACCATTGTATGATGAACTTCAGCGTGAAATCCCCGGTGTCGAATTTGTACACGGTATTCCAGACTACTTGAATGATTCCCAATATATAAATGTTAGTCAAAGGAACCTGCTGGTCTTTGACGACCTGATGACTGAAGCTCAATCCGACCAAAGAATTGCTGATCTCTTTACGAAGGGCAGTCACCACAGGAACATATCTGTCGTTTATCTCACCCATAATTTGCTTCCTCAAGGTAAAGACTGCAGAGATATCGCTTTGAATACGCAGTATCCGGTGCTGTTTAATAATCCTATTGATAGACAGCAAGTGGCTACATTGGCAAGAAGAATATATCCTTCGTCTAGTAACATCTTTATGAAACGGATTGAACGAGCGACATCAAGACCTCACGGTTATTTGGTAATAGACTTAAAATCCAGCACCCAAGAACAACACCGAAAAGAGAAAACGAACAGATGATGAATATAAACAAGAAGACTATTTCAATGGTGAAGGATACTTATCTGATAAAAATGATGACAAGGCTGAAGATGAGGCGGAAGATTCTGATGACCATGATGATGATGATAGTGATGATGAAACAGAAAATAGAAATAATGATACTTTTGTAAAGAAACGATCTTTGATCAAGGGACCTCCAGGTAAACGTAGAAAAGTTGAGATTATAGAACAGCGATCACGCCGTGAGATATGGGATAAGCGTTTTCAGGATCCATTCAGACAATCTATTAAAGAACAATTTAAAGCTAAAGTTAACAACTATACAGAACAAGGGCTCTCTTTTAAAGAAGCGTACCGTCGCACTGCTAATGAATTGCCTCAATTAAGAAAGAGACTGAGACAAAATTATGCCCGATTTCTAATTGACTTTTATGAGCTACAAAACGACCCTACTCAGCAGCAGATTCTACAGTCGGCTAAGAAACTAAGAAGTCAGCACGGCATGACTGTCAAAGAATCTGTTCGGCAAGCCATTGCGCTTAGAAAAGACCTATTTGATGAGTTGTGGCCCGATCATAAAAGCAAAGAAGAATATTTAATGGATGATAATAAAGAAAGTGATGACGATGAAGAATCGGATGATGATGAATGAACGTTGTAAGAAGGATTGGCGTGCTTTAACTTTTCATCATGCAAAATGGGTACCATAGAGGTATACGATTATAAACAAGAAAAATGGGTACCGGATAAACCGGACCCGGAAAAATGGATACAACACTTCAAAGACTTGAGGGACGGATATGTGTATCCTGATCATATGGGTCGTTACATCGTGGGTAGCGGTGCTCTTCTTAGAAAAATGGCTGAACTAAAAGAGAAACAAGAAAGAGAAGCACAAGAACAAAAAGGGGAAGATCTCCCCGTAGTAAAAGTTGTGACACCTGTAGCCCAAGCGGTTGATATTGCTAGGTCGGAAATAAGACGGTCACGAAAGCATAGTGATCTAAAGCGACATAGGAATACATTGGACACACCTATGAGTCGTGATTTAGACAGCCCACGACGTAAGAAATATCGCCAAAATATGACCCAAGATACTATGGATTGGAACACCTACACATTTTAAAATGAATAACTATGAACTCGAGGAAATGTTAAAAGAGTACCCTGTGACAATATGTGCTGCGGATCAACTTCAGATACGTAGAGGACAATACGTCATCTCAAATACAGACACGAGCCAGGGATCAGGAAAACATTGGTTGGCCTTTTATTTTCCAAAATGGGGACACGACGAATGTTTCGATTCACTAGGTAATAGACCAGAGCACTACAAAGTTCATTTTGAGCAAGTGTTAAAGAAGCGTTACTGGATGAACTTCAGTCAAATACAGGATACAGATTCAAACATGTGCGGGCTGTATTGCGTATATTACATTATGAACCGATGTTCTGGACGAAAAATGAAGGACATTTTAAAACCGTTTGATGTGTATTGCAAGAAGTTGAATGATGACTTTATTTTGTCTTATTTTAGTTGATACATGTAACCTGTATTAGTGATAGAAGCTTTGGCAATAAAAGATTGAAAGAACAATATGTCTTTGTTATTTATAACCCATACGTTTGAATTTGATTTGAAAGAAAAGATGAAGCGTTAGTAGGTGTGATGGTGTACACAAATAAAACAACATATTCTTTTATTTATTTTATTTCTTCAACATCGTTTCACAAATTGATATCATGCTTCGCAATAAGCGTCTCTAGCAGTTCTAAATGAAGAATTGCATCAATAATATCTACAGATTTCGTAAGTAAAATAAGATTATGTTTATTAATTTTCTCTTGGACTGGAAACCAATCGTATAGAAATTCTTGGCCACCACCTCGTATCGCATCGTTGACCTAAAGCGTATTTCCTCCTTTTTTAGGAATATAAGTCATCCAGTTACTTTCACTGATCGCCTCAATACTCAAATTCATCTTATGAAATCGAATCATGTCGATTAAAGTGTCTTTAAAAGATATAAAAGTGCTCTTTAGCTTTAACCACTGTTTGTGCCTTCTTGGGGAAACTTTTGTGCTGTTATTTTACTAAGAACCATTCTATACGGCTCATAGTCCAACATGTAATATAACGGTATGTAGGGTGTTTCTGCAAAGTCGGAAAATATTTTTCTACAGAGATCCGATGATAACACATCCATCATTTATTCTTTGTAAAACTATCTCTTTAGTCTGTCCTCCATACACATTTTGATCAACACAAATCAGCAACGAATTCCAGTCAAACACGCTTTTAAATCTACCAATTTCTGTTTTCATGATGATCACAGAGCATAGTAAGTACATCTATGTAGATATTTTCGGGTCCTTCAGGTTCCGTACTGATGTTACAGGAGCAATAGGAATTTGGTTGCAAGCTATGTTCGCACCACTTGAGTTCTATTTTTGGATGATATTTGCTCATGTAGTTTCGAAGCATGTACATCCATGTGGAGTAATTCATATCGAATTTGATTCTCGTTTTTGTTATGTCCTTGTACTTAACATAGAGACACCCTTTCGCTTCCAGAAAGTCGCGTAAAGCACACTCAATGTCTATCAAATAATGACCGCCAGGCAAACTGTCCCACATGTCCCTATATGGATCATCAGTGTGAATGATGGAGAAGTCTACATTTAAATTCGTCCTGTTTCTTATATAGGTTGTTAATAATTCTACAAAAGTGTCTGTGGAAATCCCAAGATGCACTTTACTGAAATGCGCTTCATACATCCATACTTTGTGATGTACTGGACACACTTCCTTTAGGTCAGCAGCGAAGGAATTCATCATATTCTCGAATACTCCCGAACTATTTTCCATGATTTCAGTTCTGAGGTCAGAATGATTTTGTCTGATGAATGCGCTATTATATACTTTTCATTTGAGGTATTTTTTAGTAACAGTGGTCATTTCTATTGATTCTGATTGGTCAATTAAAAATAGTAATACTGGTTTAAACTAGTCAAACGTGAACCATCAAAGAATGGACAAGTTGCAAAAAGTACCTTTGTTACAGGATTAAATCTTTATGTCAATACTTCTATTGATAAAATCAATATCCATTATACTGCGTCCGGCCTTAAATAAATACACGCCAGACACTACGACGACCTTAAAGGGATTAACTTTGACAGTTGAATAGGCTATTGTTCACGCATCCGCTCTTAAATAAATAAACGCCAGACATTGTGGCGACTTTAAAGGGATTAACTTTGACATGTTTACTCTTTATTGTCCGTCTATCCGGCCTTAAATCAACACACGCTAGACATTCTGACCATGATCACGTTTGATGCACTCATGTTCTTAACTAAATATAGCTTATGAAGTCATTTTGAAAAATAGGTCCGAGCATGCGTATTTAGGAATAATACGCTTATGATTAAAGTCATTTGGTCAGTAGACGCCAAGCAGGAAACATCGTCGACAAAAATGTGATATTTTATTTTCAGTTATAATGTATTTATTTTAAAAAATGTTTTATGTTTTAGTTTTAATGGAATAAATATTTCGTTTTAAATAATTATTTATTTGTGCATCAGTATAGTTCTTTTTTTTATATAAAATGTATAAATTCAATTAGTTGATGGATAAATCTATATGATATTTAAATAGTATTCATATATAGTTCTTTTTAATTTCTCTGTAATTTAATTAGACATGTTACACTTATTTTGTTTTAAAGTATTTTTTTTCATTTTTCACTAATATTGTTAAACTATTATTTATTCGTTCTTTATTTACTAATACTGCTCGTTTTATTATCAAATGTATTTATTCATTAAGACTATGGATATATCTATATATTTTTTCATGGTATCTCTCCGTCTAGGGCTGAGCACCTGACCCTCAATGTGCGCGAACATGCCCTAGATAGGTATATAAGTCAGCTCTATATACTTCCGGGAGATATAAATAGCAAAGTGAAGTCATTCTTAAAATAGAAAGATGATGTCATTCTAAAAATAAAATTCAAAATGGCCGCCGCGCATGTGCAGTGAATTTATTTCTTATATGCAAATGAGTTACTATTTATAGTAACTAGGTCATCCAAGATGGCGCCCGTTTGTTTACAATTAAAGAGGCCCCTATACTACTAAAATAAGATAGCGTCCATGTTCTTTATATGCGTATGTTTCATGTTAAATTTAAAGTTATTGACTAGTCTTGTTATCTGAAAATTAAAATCAGTTTAATGCAATCATTTATCTTTAAAGAAAGTGTAATGTTCCAACTAAAATTATATATAAACAAGAAGTAAGGAACAGTGCACTCATTTCTTAAGTTTCAAGAAAAGTTTTTACTAAAGAGACTGATGAGAATATTTTTGGCCATTTTATTCCAGCAAACATTTCATATCGGGTCAATATTTGAAATATATGGCTTTCATTATCCGCCCAATACCAGTCCAATATTGTTGTTAGTTGTTAGTTTATACTAATTTGTTTTAATTCGATTGTGATAAAAGCTTAAAGCCTATTTGAACGACTCTAGAGTCCGTTTCCTGGAAAAACCAGTACTGGTGTCATATGAGAGGTCATGGTCATGACCCACGTGAGGCTCGAACCCACGACTCACGGGTTGAGCGGCCTACACCTTAACCACTAAACCACCGCCCCCTTTGTTAGCTGTTGATGTCTGATATTGACCGAATTGCGTGCCAGTATCACAAACAGATATTGGTTTGCCGATACCGGTGCTTTCTGGTGTGTATATGTTCTAAGATACCTTGCCGTTACAATTTACTACAGGGAATCCACAGAATGTTTCGTTCCTAAGAATTTCCACTATTCGGCCTACTTTCTCTATCTTGTTTAACGTTAAAGCGGGAGAATTCATCAAATCGCTGAAAGAAGACACAAAATTCATAAGTGGAAGCTATAAATCTTTTATCGTGTGTAAATAGAAATAAGATAAAGCTAAAACAGTTTGTTTGATTTTGTTTTACATGATTTTTACGTTTGTGTAGTTCTTACATCATACGAAACGACAATATTTCGGTGAATAAGCAATCATGTTCCTGTGTCTCCAATGGCATAACAATAGGCTCTATAATATATCTCTTTATGTAAATAAAACAGGGTTATTATAATAGTAGCTTAATTAGAGATGCAGTATTTTGATAGGCCGGATCACACGAGGCACGCAAGCGCAATCCACGAGAGCCGAATACAAACTCCCAGATTTAGCTACTGTTATAATGACCCTTTTGTTATATACCTCCAGCTTTGTCTTTGTTTTGTTATTGAATTCAATGTTTATCGGTGCTAATTAAAATAGAACTGAATGTAGTTTGTGTGTGCGCTATTTATGTGTCAGGTCATGTATATTTATGAAAGTAGTTTGGCAACTTACAATACAAAACGTACAATACGAAATAATTTTTCTGCCTGGTCGTATTTACTTGTGAAATACAAGTCGTATTTTTGGCAGAATGTATATAGGTATGTATTAAATTGATATCTATTTAGTAAACACGAAATGATAATAGGGTAAGAGAACGTCTTTTGAACACACATTTATAAAAAGAATCTGATCAGGTTTTCTGTAATGGTGGGAGTCAAAATTGATATGGTATCAAGAAATGTGGACATTGTATTATTAATCAATGTTAAAAATGTTGAGAAAGGATCATTGGTCATTTATTGTATCTTTACAACACTTTACCTAGCTTTGATAGTATCACAGAGGGCTGGTGGATCCCAGGGTAGCAATGGCAGTCCTAGAACTTCTATATTCATATCATACAGACCCTAATCATAGAAACAATTACATAATGTTATATAGAACCTATTCATAGCAACAAAATACATAATGTCATAGAGACCCTTATCTTAGAAACAAAAAAAAACCATTACGTGTTATAGACACTTATCATAGAAACAAAATACATCATGTAATAGATACCCTTAACTTAGTAACTTCTACATTTATATCATACACACCGTAATTACAGGAACATATTTCAACTTCGTTCATATCGAACTACAAAACACAAAAGGAGCGCATTTTAGGACAGCTAAGGAAATATATTTGAAAAATACACATGAATAAGAATAACACGCTTACCGTAGATATAAAATCTCCCACCCATTTGGAAATCATGAGCACTAGAATTATAGGAAGCCCGAAGGACACCTCGCCCGTGCATTCTACAATCATCACAGACAAACTGATCGTGGCTCTCAGTACCCCACCAAGCTGAGATGCCGCACCAATAAGTGCATACTTTCCTATGTCAGTCTCCTGAATAACAACAATTATCTATTCTCAACAGACAATGTTATGTAATGAAAAGGTCTTAAATTCAGAACATGTTACTTATAGACAAAACAAGAAAGTGAATTTTCTGATGGGCATTCATCCAGATTTCTATAATGTACAAAACTATGTTTAATAGCATAATGTTGCAGAGGGACAGTAATGAAACCGATTTCATTTACATTAAAGTGTCATAATTATTCTCAGAGCAAATTACTCACATACTGTTCCTTGTCTCCAGGGAATATATGCACGACAGCCATACCAAACAGCCTCCCCCACGCCGCACCAATCACAAGACAGGGAATAAACACACCCCTAGATACACTCAGACCATACGTAAATACAGCAAGGAAAAAGAAAATAACCGCAAAGACGGATACAGTCACCGGCCCATAAGAAGCTGAAAGTAATATCAGTTATGTTTCTGAATCATCATGTTTAAAGGGATCATCTGATCTGTCCACATGTAGTTTCTGTACTTAGAAAAGTTTTAATTATCTATGCCTTCGAATCTTAACAAGCGAAACCTCTTCACAAACAGTTAACAAATAGATATGTACACATATAATTGTTTAATTTGATTACAGAAAGCCTTAAACTAAGGCTATAATTATCTGACAGTGTCATAAAGATGTCTAATTTGACCTTATACGAATCAGTGTTTCCTTTTTGAAAGGCATAAAATGACAATATATACAATCATATAGATATTGTTTTTAATTATGACACACAGCACACTGTTTTCAGTTGTTTTTTTTTATAGTTTCTTGTTGATCAAATCATATTTACTACGCTCTATCACTGTTTCGATATCAGTTTTTTTTTAGGATCGCGTAACATTAAAGGAATTGATGAAACTTCAGGTTTTGAAACCGCTATGTTTTGATTAATAATCAGATTTTTACCGCCATTTTGTAAAAACCTTTATATATATTGTAAAGCGGGAAGCAAAGTGTTACCAAACGGATCGTTTAGAAGAGCTTTTAGGCATCCTTCTGGCGTTGCTAGTAACAATGTAGAAAGAGAATGGTGTTCATTTTCTGGACATTTCACCTGAAATATATTTTCTCTTAGTGATAGTATATACCAAATAATATAACGATGTTTCAGTACAGGATTTATGAACATTATACTGGGTTCATTCATTTTACTAGGTCTGGATTTGATTAAAAGTAGAATCTTTCTGCAATGACCTCGTAGACATGTGACATTGACCTTGGATCTAGGGAGAAATGTCAGCACGTCGTCTTTTGCTTTAAATTGAGTTGTAGTCTTTAGCCGAGAATAAATTTAATAACATTTGACCTCTTAAGTGTTACATTTATGCAATGTTTCCTTCTAGCTTGTAGTATCTTAAAGGGGCTATGCAACATTTAAAAACATTTGCTCTAAGAAAGAGTTTGGTGAAACATTACAACTAGCGGAAAAGGTACTAAAATGTTTCTACAAATGAAAAGACATAGGAATTTAACCATGTAATAAAACGGCAACCATTTTTGCACAATGACCTCATAGTCCGTTCCTTACACTGGTATACTAAGTTGTCATTATTATTCATTTGTAAAAGCTGTTTTTAAAGATTGAATAAAACTTCGTAGATTGTGAAGTGTACGTCAAAATTCCTGAGTTTGACCATAAATGAAAACGGATTTGTAACAAATGTGGCATAAACTGTTGAACAATAGGAAGGAGAAAAACTGTAAGAATTTCACCTGAGCAACTACAGTCAAACCTGTCTATAAAGACCACCCTTGGGAGAGCAAAAATATGGCCTTTATTTGGAGGTGGGTTTTATTCAAAGGCTAAAATACACTGTAAATTTTAAATGGGAATCAAAAATGTGGTCTTTAGAGCCAGATGGTCTCTGTTTATAGGTGGTCTTTAACACAGGTTTGACTGTATGCTCCCAATATGAACAACAGAAAGAACAACAAACGATATGGATTTTAACAGAGCAACTATTGTCCCAGTTTGATCCACAAAACGGTATAAAATCGATATAGATTTTACCTTAGCAAATACGGACCCACTTTGTACAACATAAAGAATAAAATTGATATGAATTTTACCTTAGCAAATACGGACCCACTTTGTACAACATACATCATAAAATCGATATGAATTTTACCTGAGCAACTACGGACCCACTTTGAACAACATAGAGAATAAAATCGATATGAATTTTACCTGAGCAAATACGGACCCACTTTGTACAACATACATCATAAAATCGATATGAATTTTACATGAGCAACTATGGACCGACTTTGAACAACATAAAGAATAAAATCGGTATAAATTTTACCTGAGCTACTATGGTCCCACCATCAAATGGTTTCTTGTCGGTACAAGAATTAATATTTGCAAACATAACAACTGATAACAATCCAGCTATGGCGGCTATAAGACCTGCTTCTGCTACCCGCATCCACTTAAACTTTATAAATCTGTGTAAAACATAAGCCAAGTTGATTTAAAATCTCGTTTATTTAAGAAAGAGATAAATAATGATTTTGTATAAATGATCTCGCCAACAGAGAATATACAATTTAATGCTTATAAATCATAGACTACATAGGTTTTAGGAATACATACAATAAATGCAATATTCGGGTAAGAAGGAGCACTCCAATTACATAAACTTGATTCATGAGAGGTATATAGATTATACTCTAATATAAAGTCTAATCGTAGAAAAGAAAACAAAGATGTACCTGTTTCTAAAAACTGTAAGTTTATAGTTGAGCACAACAAAAACAGCACCTAAAAGACCCCCTGAAATGTAAATACAATAGGGTTATCATTAATGGTAGTTTGATCTGGTCTGGGATACTCTATTCGGCTCGGGTTGGATCGCACATGGCGCTGACGCGCCGAGTGTGACCAGGCCTGGCAAGATCCACAAGTTTTAGTGCAGAATACAACATCAAAGATCTAGCTACTGTTATAGTAACCCTTATTATATACTTCCATCTTTTTGTTTGTTGTACTGAACACTGGATATATCAATTGTGTGTGCGCGCTATTTATAGAACTGTGTTAGGTCAGGAATATCAATTAATGAAAGTAGTCCAACAACACGCACAATATAGGATTTATTGTACAATACGGAATATGTTTTCTGCCTGTTCGTATTTACTTGTGAAAAGTAGGCCGTATTTCTTACAGAATTTATACAGGTATAAAAATCGTTCAATATATAGTATGTCCTTTACTATTATAAAGTCCAAGCAGTATCTCATTTTTCTATCAAAAATGTGACACTGCTTATAATAAATTCATTTGTTAATTGAACAAGACCAGTTTGGGCTTATCGTCTGATTTACTATGGTTCAGAGTTCAAATGATCAGGGATTTCATTATAAGAATATAAGCCAGAGTGTTTAAACATCCGAGCATATGAACAACTGTCAAAACGTCACGTAGAACATACGCCTTGCTCTAGAGTTGAACGCACTGCCTCACAATTCATAATCCTTGCTCTTCCTACTGACCAAAATGCCAGCGGTAATGATATTGTAAAGTGTTAAATATAATGCACGAAAAATGTTCTTCTGAATGAATAGATAGCAAATGCAAGTCCATTAACTAGTAGCAATGCCATCCATCAGAAAAATGACCGGAGATACGTGCTGGAATTTGTGCGCAATTTAATTATAAACACACATTGCTCATGTATTCCTCATGAAAAGCCTGCCTTGTGCTTCGACAGTCCAAAATTAGTAACATGTACAATCCTACTATCCTCTACACTGACGATCTCACATTCTTACCTACAACAGCCATTAACAAGAAAACTGGAATTTCCATCAAGTCAAACTGTAAACTCTGGAATAAAATAGAAGAAACTGTTAACACCAGTAAATACTCATAGAAGTGTAATAAATATTCTGATGATGCGTAAAATACTTGTAAATGTAGCTACATAATCAAGAGATGTCATAGTACATTTTTCATACATTTCTACAAAAAGACATCAAAAGCCGTATTATAAATTAAGCTAGCATCAGGTTCACGAAGTCTAAAAAGTTGAGTGTAATTCATTGTTAAAATAAAATTAGAAATAAGATATGGACTATTCAGCTTATATTCTCATATCGAGGTTTCAACGCAATAAGGGCGTATCTACATATAATTATTATATGTAGATACGCCCTTATTGCGTTGAACCCTCGATATGCGTGCGTGTATTCATCGTATTTAACCGCCCGTGTATCTGTTTTACATGCTACAGAAGAAAACGTTTTCATCATGAAACAAACCAAAGTAAAATTAAAAAAAAAACGAAAACAAAAAAGAGAAATAAACCTGTCTTCATTCCAAAATAAGACAAATGAAAATATATAATGAAATATACTCGATTTTAACTTTTTCTTTTGAATCGAATCATTTTGTTTCGATCCTAGACCCGATATTTTTGCCTTCAAAAAGTATTTATTTACGTTTAGCAAGTACCTCGAATAAGGTATCGGACTCTTATGTAAGTATAATGTTCTACACAGTCGCATACATATATCAAAACCTCGACCTGTCTGTAACACATAGGTAAAAACATGAAACTGCTTACTGGAAAAACATCAAATCTGACTAAACCAGGGGCAGACAGACGTAATGGTGTTCCGTGAAATGCACTCAGTAGTAAATTAGTAAAGAAACAGGCGATCATAGCTGAGAAAAACTGAAAAAAAAGAAGAAAAATACTGGGTAATAAATAGTTCGACTTACCCTATTAAAGTTTGGTAATGCATGTGTAAACTCTTGCTCCACATAGTATACACATATTTCCTCTTTTAAGTAGAGTAGTCAGGTAGAATGTTTGCAATTCAGTTACCAAAAGCTTATGTTACATTTTGTTGTAAAATAAAAACCAAAAAATAAAGTGTTACCATCCCGAGTCATTTCCTTTTAAATAAATAGTATCAAAATGATACAAAGACCATTCACAGAGGAAACCGTACAGAAAAGACTGAAATAAATAGGTTCAAAAATGATTCCTTGGTTCTCTCAGGAAAGTAAAAAGAACTATTATGAAATTGGTCGTAGATATTAAAGTGGTAATATCATATAATTGTATACATTGTATAGTATTAAATAATATAACGAAGACAGTCATGGATATGAAACTGCAAATTATACAATTGTAGGGACTGTACAGCTTAATCAAAATAATAGTTTGGTTGACGGCAATAGGGAACAGAAAAGGTTTAAGCCATACTATCACGTACCACCCTCCAGGTAAGCGCATTACTCCAGAAGCTTGCAGCCTCTTCAAGGGAGAAGAGTGTGCCCCCTACCGGAGCCCCAAAGGCAGCGGAAACCCCTGCTGCCGCGCCTCCCGATACAAAATCTCGTATTTCATGGTCATCACGAAATCCTTCATATATCTATGATAAAACAAAACATACCATGAGGGAAGACAAGTATACAAGTGTAAATAACATTTTTTATGATCTCTTCTTGTAGTTCTGTAGTTAATAAGACAAATACCTATTCTTACGATCTCTTCTTGTACTTCTGTGGTTAATATAATACCTTCAGATAAGTTAAATTCAAGAGGTGAAACATGATTTTGAAAAACATTGTAATATCCTCTTTCTTAAACTCTAAGTTATCAATAAAATCCTCTTCAACACAATTGCCGCACTGCTGTTAGGTGCCGATGTCACTGCTGACAGACTAGGGTAGTGGGTTCGTAATGACAGTCGGCAATTTCCGTTCATTTACGCATGTCACTGCTGACAGACTAGGGTAGTGGGTTCGTAATGACAATTGGCAATTCCCGTTCATTTACGCATGTCACTGCTGACAGACAAGGGTAGTAGGTTCGTAATGACAATCGACAATTTCCGTTCATTTACGCATGTCACTGCTGACAGACTAGGGTAGTGGGTTTGTAATGACAATCGGCAATTTCCGTTCATTTACGCATGTCACTGCTGACAGAACTAGGCTAGTGGGTTCGTAATGACAATCGGCAATTTCCGTTCATTTACGCATGTCACTGCTAACAGACTAGTGTAGTGGTTTCGTAATGACAATCGGCAATTTCCGTTCATTTAAGCATGTCACTGCTGACAATCTAGGGTAGTGGGTTCGAAATGACAATCGGCAATTTCCGTTCATTTACGCATGTCACTGCTGACAATCTAGGGTAGTCGGTTCGTAATGACAATCGGCAATTTCCGTTCATTTACGCATGTCACTGCTGACAGAACTAGGGTAGTGGGTTCGTAATGACAATCGGCAATTTCCGTTCATTTACGCATCTCACTGCTGACAGACTAGGGTAGTGGGTTCGTAATGACAATCGGCAATTTCCGTTCATTTACGCATGTCACTGCTGACAGAACTGGGGTAGTGGGTTCTTAATGACATTCGGCAATTTCCGTTCATTTACGTATTCTCCGTAGGTGATTTCGGCATTCCCCTGTTTTCATTTAAATATCTTTTGTTATGGCCGAAGGATGCCGAAATCGCATACGGAAGATATGTATTTACACGAAAATTGCCGATTGTCATTTCGGGTTCATTCCCTTTAGAAACGTACATAACGAGCTAGCGTGAGGTCGGTGGTTTTACACCCAGGTACTCGCCCGTACCTGACTCAATGTCTGGTTGTGACCTTGCATTTATAAAGGGAAAAGTTTTGAAAGCGTATGATCCGAATGGACAATGTTTTAACGTTTCCTAGTATCCACTAACACAAACACTATATAAAAGCGACTTACTGAAAATCGTTTCTTCCTACAAGGAAGTCTGACTCTGCCTTTACCTAGACCTGCAGCAATTATACTTCCAGAGTGAGCCATAGGACCCTCCTGTACAAACAGCACAGAAAAACGGTGGATGCATTAAGGTGACTTAAGTGACAAGTGTATCATTCGAACATTTTCTCTTTTTGTAAAAATCTTGTGTATAATATACAAATAATTATCTACAAGAATGGCAGTGAATTAGAAATGAGTGTGCAGGAATGAATTAGTAAAAATGATCAGAAAGAATCATTAACTAATTGTGAACAACATTTTTTGATATATTTTTTAAGAAAGTGCATTTACTGTGATATTGACAACAGTCTTGTTTTAATAAGTCGAAGGTTTATTTGAAATTCGCCATGACAAGTAGGTCCATACCTTTCCACATGCAAGACCTCCTAAAATTGACATGATCACGCCTCCTACTTTAGCAACAAAACATTCAAGTGTCAGCAAACCTGGAATCTTCACTCCATTTAGGTAGGATTTGATGTATGGAACGCCGCCGCCGAATGCCATCGGCTGAAAAGCCACCGAACGATAAAACATTTTGTTGTACACTATCTTATGACATAATCATGTTGAAACATTGATATCTGAACAGAACTCAATAGGCAAAGTCAAGTAAGTGAAATTAAGGACAAAATAGACAAATAAAGAAAAACAATGGGAGACAGCATTTGAATCATCATTGGCAAAAACACGACTGGGGATTGTGCACAAACCTTCAGTGTTAGTCACTTCCAAGTACAAACAACAATTCCTCTGAAAGGAAAATGCCTAGATCGGATATATTTCTAATTTTTGTCACAGATACCTGAAAATAAACAATCAATGCTGCCCCAATACAGGATACTGCAACATTGATACCAATCCATACCAAGGTTGGCTGCCACAGACACTCTTCTTTTGAACATCTGTCCAATACTGAAATACTAGTTAAGGTATTTTCTATGTTAAACAACATAAATTACACATACTACTTTCAATCTAACATTAAGCGATGTAAAATTGTAATGTTCGTAAAACAATTTAAATTTCCTCTAAAATTGCATCAATTAACTGTTTTAACAAAATATTACCAGCTTAGATTGTTTTAATCATAACTGATGTTATCTGTGATTACCTAAAATATAACGCTATAAAATAGATTTAACTTGTTAAGTCACGGTTACATGTTTTTTTTTCAACCAATCACATGCAAAACATTTTTAATTTTTTCCAATACTTATACATAAAAGGTGTACAAACTATACAATGAACAGTAAACTTCACATATGATGAAACACGGTTATTACGAATTTTCGGTTATAAGAAACAGTTTAAAATGTCCCGACCGCAGCCCTTCTTTGTTCAGTACAAACTGAAATTGTTACAGCTAACATCGCAGCTATAACGAATTAATCGGATAATTATACGGTACACATTTCCATGTCAAAATGTTAAAAAGCACGTTGAATACAGCGAGCCCCAAAAGAAATTTCATACAAGGAGTTTATATAAGTATCGGGTAACACAGATTTTAAAAACATAGCATTGTTGTTGCTACATCGCAATGACATTTAAAATCTTATACAGTGGAACTATTAAGTTTTGAAAAAAAATAATGTTTTAGGTCGTCTGAAATAAATACGTGTAGTTAAGTTTTTTGTGTGTAATTCTCCTTGTAAATTGTCCAACCTTTTAGGCAATTTAAGAATATGTAATCACCAATAAAAAAGGAACATATCTCACAGTAAATGGGTTGTCAAATACTTGCATGTCGTATGACTTTGTATAGAGACCGTACAAGAGTTCTTCGCGTACTTTGATTTTTGTAAATATAATGTGATTTACACGCGCACCGGTAACGAGTAAAAATGTAGACAAAGGACTTAATGTAGGAATCTTTGCAATGAATAAATGACAGTCGATCTTAGTCATAATTATACTGCTAAAGACGTGTGCGATGCAGACTGCATTTATATTGTTACTTTCTATTGATTAAAATCCTCTCGAAACTGGTAAAATTATTGCTGAAATTTGGACAAAGCTCAGTGTTTGTCTGCTGCGAAAAGGGCTTAGCCTACTATAAAAGATTCGGTGTAAGTTATATTTTACTGGTACTGCTAGTTAGTAAATTCATACTTTAAAACTCACGTCAGAAAAATTTGGACAGTCTGGTTCGATTGAAAAGTTGAAAAAAATAGATCATATTTTTCTTTACAGGAAAATGGCCATTGGCTTACAAAGTAAATACACCGATAATCCGGAGAACTCCGAACATGTCATAGTCACAGAAATGGTCCAGTTCAATTAATATAGTCGTGTAGAGAATAAAGGTGTCCTTACACAGCCCAGATTTAGGCTTAACTGTTATAGCGAGTGGGTAGAGTGTCTGCCGTTAGTGTGAGAGGTTTTGGGTTGGAGGCCCGGTAAGAGCTTAAATATTGGCATTCTGTTACATGTATATTTGATGGTTATGGAACTGTTCAATACGTCCTATATTTTAGCGAACAGTTTAATGAATCAAAGTTTAGCAATTCAAATCATTATTGAATGTAAAATGAAATACACCTAGTACATGGTCAGCTTTTAATGAGAATTTTCAAGAATTCTCTCCCTTAATTATTGACTGTGTTAGCAATTCCCTTCATATTGGATTGTCTCCCTTACATTTGCTAAAGTCATGACCCAAGCCAGTAATTCTTTGTCATGGATTTTACATTGATCTAAAGTGTTGCTTTGGGTTATACATGGAAATTAAGGTAGCATGTTACCCCATAGAAAGCTACAAAACATGTAGCCAGTTTTTATAAATCATGTTGTTTATAGATTCATATAGAAATATTATTCTTGTAAAGATTAAAACATTTCTGTAAAAAAAGAAACCATTATGTAGTTATACTAGCTTATGATATTGCAAATTTGTGTTGTCCTATAACAGAAAATGAAAACATTAAAATTAATAATTTCTTTTCTTTTCTTTTGAAACTTTGAATGTCGCTAAACATTGAAATCCGAGAACTATTTCATAAACGAGCTTTCCCACAAAAACTTGTATAATAGTTTTTCCTCGAGAAAAACGAAACTAGTGTGAGGATACATGTACATGTATTCCGATTTTGTTTGAATGTTCTTGTCCATATAACGGTACTTTTATTTAACTTTCACGCCTAGAAGTTTACTCTTTAAAACGTGATAAAAAAAGTAATAAACTAAACAATACTGTATTTGACTGGCAATGGCAAAAAAAAAACAACAACAAAAAAACAAAAACCCGAGCAATTTAACAAACTTAGAAAACACACATGTTAGTAAAACACGCACACATGTTTTATTAACTGGCCTTGATCCTAGGTTTTCCATAGAAATCAAGGAAAGAAAGAATCTATTAATTATGAATCAAGTTTCTGATTTTTCTTATCAGCATTGGTGTATGTGTATCATTGAGATCCGAACTCATTTTCTTTAAAATTAGCTCTGATTCACCTTGTCTATTTATCTATAGTGTCTAAGTTACTTAGTCTTGTGTAATCACTGATATACATATTCAGATATTTGTTTGTACATACTATACAATGCAATCATGAAATCAAATTTATCCGTGTAACCTAAAGTCTTCAGCTGTAAAGGTGGCTATTTTGCATGCTTTCCACGAACAAACCGTGACAAAAATGTAGGTCCTACTAAAGAGATAATCCCACCGAGCAAACTCACGGAAAGCATGCTATTATAAATAGTTTTTGTTGTTTTGTTTTCAAGCTTGGATTTCATTTCTAAAATACTAATAAGCTTTGATAATGTGGCAGTTGAGTCCAATAAGTCCAGGGGTGTTCAAAGATAATCTGCCATAGATCTATTGTAAAGCAATCATTGGATTTACCTGTATTGGAAAATAAACGGTGTCGATTGTATTGAGGTCAACTGCCACATTATCAAAATTTATTAGTAGAAATGATATTGCGCGTCTGTTAATTTCACCCTTTCTTTGCAAAGCGTGGAAACCATGCTGTGTCTTTTGTTTAAATAAATGTACACATTCTCTCCCCCACTCACCAGCTTTCAAGGAGCGCCTAACTTGCAAATTACACCATTTCAAAGGAAAACTATTCTTTGGTGTAGTTTTTCTCCTGTCGTCGAATGTTTCAATATTCCAAAGATTTTAGCTTTCAGTCAGAAAAACTGTAATTTATGTTGATTCGTATTGTTCTCATAAACAGTTTGGTGAACAATCAAAGCTTTGTTCTAATCTGTTCTGTTCATTTTTTCTCTCTATTTTTTTTTACTATGAGACAATTATGAGCATTATTATTTCAAAAGACTATATTGAATCGTACGTCAATTGTTGGTATATGCAGTTCCGTAAATCGTTACATCAGAACTTTAAGAAATCCACAAGTTTTTATTTCTTGATACACTTTGAAGTTAAATGGAAGCAAGAAGCCTTTACTCTATTACACTTTTAATTATGCTATTGTATTGTTTATAAAGTCACGAATACCTACATATGTGATAATAAATTGTCATGCTTTGGGAAATATAATTTATTTGCCTCTAAAGTAAAAAAAAATGAAAAATATAGTGATTTTCACTATATGTTCAATATAAGTGATGCTGATACTTTTTAAACACAATTGGAAGCAAGAAGATGTTAAGTTAGAATAAATATTTTCACATCAAACTGAATAGAAGAAATTGATGTATACTGTCATATCTGGTAAAATATTCACAAACCAAAACACATATTTGAAATTAATCATTGAAAATAAATTTCCTATATAATCTATTGCTCAAAGTAATATCAGCAGGGAAACCAATACTGATTATCGGATAATTTTCAAGGGGGACAACCTACTACGATAAGCCAGTCAAATATAATAAAAGCTGGGGATGAATAGAAAATATCCGATATATTATGTCCCTTTGTTGTTTCTGCTCTACATGACCAAGAAGAGTTACATTTCCTTGATCACAAAAACATCTTTTAATATATGAAAATATTAAATGTTTATAACTATGCACTTTTGCTTACAATATCATAAATATATCTATTTTTTGAGAAATGTATGGCCATTTGCGTGCATTTTAAAGCTTTTTTACTTCATACAGGTCTATGTTTGGAAAAAAGAGTTATCTCTACTTTGTAACGTTGTAGGGACATTAGGATTTAATTTGGTATAATTATATGGTATATAATACAATTCCTTCTTTGGATTTTATCTGCTACAACCTTGCGGTCACGCAACAATTATACATATATTTGCTATCTGAAAAAAGCATAATAATTATTACGCGAGACGAGTCAAATGTTAAACATTTCAGTAAAGAGTCCTATTCAAAAGCTTTTAGGCGTGTAAATGTAATTTTGTCTATTTTCTTTACCAACATTTTATCAATTTTTTACATGGTATAAATATAGTACTATAGATCAGTCAATGACAAATAATAGTCCTACCAGGTATTTATCTATGCACCTTGAATGACACTTATGGAAAAAATGAAATAATTGTATGGTTGAAAACTTGGTGATAAGTCTTTTTTTTTTCTTTCAAGGTAAATATTGAAGAGATTTCATTTTTTATATTTGATTTGCGATTGGTGCACAAAACATAATGTGTAAATATTATTTGCTGATATCATACAAAATGTATGTATTTGAAATTGATTTGACAGTCAGATTATGCAATTTTCCCTATTATCTATTTCTACTTTGGGTTTTCATTTTTAACAATAGCTTGTTTGCAAGAGTTATTAAACGGAAATTGTATAAGAATAAGAAGTTTAAGAAAGGCTAAATCAACACGCTTAAAAAACGACAGGTCAAGACTTTAGATTAATTTCGACCTTAAATGATATATGTAAACATACACCATTAGTATTTTTTTTATAATTTAGAATTTTAAATACTATTTATATTTGTATATTGAGTTAATTACAGAAAATCCGATAGCGAAAACGGTGTTTGATTTCAATATTTCACGTGTTCTGAATTTTAACAAAATAAAGGATCAGATAATAGGATAATCAAACACATATGAGCCGTGCCATGGGAAAACGAACATAGTGGCTTTGCGACCAGCATGGATCCAGACCAGACTGCGCGGATCAGGATCCATGCTGCTCGCTTTCAAAGCATATTGCTATTAGAGAAACCGTTAGCGAACAGCATGGATCCAGACCAGACTGCCCGGATGCGCAGGCTGGTCTGGATCCATGCTGGTCGCAATGCCACTATGTTGATTTTCTCATGGCGCGGCTCATATTACATAAATGTACGTTTTTGCAAAAACACAGAGACAGCAGGTAAATTCGAAGCAAGTTCAATCGGCCAATTGCTAAACAAATCATGTTTCTAATGAAATTGTTACCTATATAATATATTATTAAACAAACTGCGGCTATAATGAACACAGTTTGCTGGTTCCGTTTGGTTCGCTATTACCGGTGTTGGCTGATCTATTTATAGTTACATTGAAAAGGTATTAAAACATTAAGTCAGATAGAGGCCATGGAGTGAAACCATCGTCATTAAGAAACCATTGTCGATCCCTGTGCTCCTTCCGTATTCATAATAATGAAGACTTCACTTCATCGCTTCTGACAGTTAGCGCACATTCTTATAATGACGTCATTAAATCATTGAACTATAACCCGTCATAAAACTGGAGGATGATAAACACCAGCCATCAAGCGGTCATGCGATAGATACGTTTAAATTGATTATCATTAAGCAAGCCATTCAAGAGCACTGGAGCAAATTCAGAAAAAAATTACAGCACAGTCCAAGTTTGATAAAATTTCACCATCCGGATCATGATAGAAAGTTGTTTACGAATGAATGCCAGACGACCTGGAAAGCTGTCTGGTCTGTTTGACCAAGCTGAGCAAAAATAAGACGAGTTAAGGATACGGTTTTGTATAAGCTTAAACTTGGCATGTCCGACGGTCTCGACAACAATGTGAACGACAGTTGCTAGCAAGGCGGTGCATAGGCCTGTGAAAAAGGCAATCACCCAGCGATAGATTATCTCCATCTATAACAGAAAACAGACAAGAAATTACAGATTCCTCGTGTAAAAATAAATATAGAGTTTAGAGAAGCCAATGCGCAAAAAAGAATTAGTATGAATATATTACAATATGTAAAACGCAGCTATAAAATACTTTACATATTAAATTTAATTCTGACAGTTATATCGAAAATTAATCTTAATCTGCATGTAGGCAATGTTCTACATCTGTAATGCATTAGTACCAGATGTATGTTATTCATTTACTCGAAATTTTGAGATACGTAATTTTGTGTTGAATTAAATGTATAGAAACAGATATTTGCTAATTATGTTATTTGTTCTTTTGTAAATTAAGACCAATCATTTCCTTTTCCAGTTTTTCCACAGGTCGATAATCTTGTCTAACACATGGCATTGGCGATAAATTAAAGTGATAAACATGTCTAACACATGGCCTTGGCAATAAATCAAAGTGATTAAACGTGTCTAACACATGGCCTTAGCAATAAATCAAAGTGAGTAAACGTGTCTAACACATGGCCTTAGCAATAAATCAAAGTGAGTAAACGTGTCTAACACATGGCCTTGGCAATAAATCAAAGTGAAACAAACATGTTTAACATATTACCTTAGCGAAAAAGAATAGATTTATAATCATGTCTAACGTACGACCTTGGCAATAAATCAAATTGATAAACATGTCTAACAGATGACCTTGGCAGTAGACTAAAGTGACAAACATTCTCCATATAATAACAAGTTCAGTCTTACTTTTACGTTTGGTTTCTCTTTCTCCTGCCGATGTAGTTCATTTTCAATTGTATCATAGTTCAGGCTCTGAAAATAACAACCATTCTTTGAAAACGTAAAATATTGACTCTACAAATATCTATTTCTATAGAAGATGTCTGTGGGTCTGTGGTAGGCAGGTCTGACCACACAGATAGAGACCAGGATTCAAATTCCGGTAGCGATTTATATACCGACACATGTTCAGTACCGAGTGATGACTGAAATCGGTACTTTTTCCAGCAGTATCGGTCTGTACTCGTGCTGAGGATGTATATATGACATAAGTCGTGATTTCAGCTCCATGCTTTCGAGGGATGAGGAACCAAGCTATTAGAGATAGATGAGACTGGTGACATCTTGCATTTAACTTACTTCGGGAATTTCCTAAAGTGATGTAGATAATGGCTATAACTTGATATTTACCCTTCGAGACGGGAGTATTTATGAAATCTGATTCATGTGAGTTGTACAGTTGATGTAAACTTAACTTGATTGATTGTATTTTCACAACTACTACACATTTATTTTCCAAATATACGGCAGAAGGTAGCATGTGAAAATATTTTTTTCTATGTCCTGTGCACGAATTGCCGCAGCAGATTGTGTGCAGGAGAGGGTTAAGTCATGTTATCTCGCGCGCATGACTTTCGAAAAACTTTCTTACATGTCTGAACTAGGAAAAAACTTCTATTTTTTGCGGAGAAAGGGGAACTCACCTCCCACTTGGACACAATTCTTTTCCTAAATCTTGTTTTGACACTGTAATCTTTAATCCTTCTAGATAGATCCTGCAGAATAAAGTAATATTAATAGCTAGGGTAAGATGGCACTTTTCGCTTACCAGAATAGTTTTCTGTGCTTTCACCGGTGCTGCCAAAACACGACATACAACCTGGTGTGCATGGTGTCTCTCTTGCTGTAAATGACGTCTTTAAGAAATTAACACTAGAAGAAAGTAATTCCTTTGCTGTTGTTTTTTTTCAACAAATAATCAAGGTCTTCGAGTGAATTGTCACCTGATTTATCAGGGTTCAGAGTTTAGATGCGCAGGATTTGAACCACGAGAGCTTTAGCTATTACTGTTTTATTGTTTATTTTATTACTTACATAGTTTAGCATAAAAGGACGTTACAACTGCTGTTATTGCTAGTATCGCAATGGCATTCGTACTTACATAGTACAGCAAAACAGAAAACGTGTGCTATCTACCTGCCATTTACTAGAAAACAGTGATGTTTATCTGCCATTTACAGTGCTATTTACTTGCTTTTTACTAGACAACAGTGCTGTTTACCTGCCATTAACTAGAAAACAGTGCTATTTACCTGCCATTTAACTAGAAAAAAAGTGCTGTTTACCTGCCATTTACTAGACAATAGAGCTGTTTACCTACCATTTACTAAAACAGTGCTGTTTACCTGCCATTTACTAAAAATAGTGCTGATTACCTGCCATTCACTAAAAACAGTGCTGTTTACCTGCCATTTACTAGACAACCGTACTGTTTACCTACCATATACTAAAAACAGTGATGTTTACCTGCCATTTACTTACAATAGTGCTGTTTACCTGCCATTTACTGGAGAGCAAGGCTGTTATGCTGTTATTTGTCAGTGTATCTGTGGGTGAGATCGGGGATTCAGGAGCACATAGCAGTTCGGAATGTTCATCTATACTGTCGAATATCGGATGTTGACTATCACTGGGTGAAATACTGGCAAGATCGGAATCTGTAACTTCAGTCACGGTAAACTGAAATTATAAACCAAACTATATGAATTCTCATAATTGAGTCGCGCCATGAGAAAACCAACATAGTAGACTTCGCTAACGGTTTCTCTAATTGCATAGGCTTTAAAAGCGAACAGCATGAATCCTGACCAGACTGCGCGGACGCGCTGGCTGGTCTGGATCCATGCTGGTCGCAAATCCACTATGTTGGTTTTCTCATGACGCTGCTCAATTATAATTATGTCCCATAATGTTTTCAATTCAATACTTTACTCTGTAAAAACAATTAATATGGCGGTCCAAAATTTGTTTCCAGGAACATTGTTCGAGTCACCCCATACTTGGTCTCACAGCGGACCGCATCTGGCTAGGACCCAACTGAAACAATTGACAGGATATAGTGTTCTACACATGGGCAAACTTGCTTATGAAGTTTTGTTAAGTGTTCATCACTGATCTGTCATTAAATTACTGTGAAGACAACTGCATACACTACTTAATTGATATTTTCGAAAACATCTGAATCTTGGGAGAACATATAATAGCCTGGGAGAAAATATAATAGCTAAGTGTCATTACTCTGCCGCAATGTTGGATGAATGTCAGGAAAGATACGCAAGCTTCGAAAATTCTGCTAGAAAATTATAAGCAAGCATAGACCAGAAAGTTTTTTTCTCTCGTCATGTTGTTATAAAAATGTTGGTTCTGTGGGTTGTTGTGAGTATGCTTGAAATAAGGTTATACATCTGAATCCTTCGTTCTTTTTTCACAGGTTATACCTGATTTTTTTTTTGTTATTTCATAAATGCATTGCATAAAACTATCTCTTTATCTGAAATACGAGTTCAAGATTCGTATTGGAAAAAAAGTTGTACGTAGTTCGCATTTTAGATTTAGATCTGCAGTTCATTATACAAATTGCAAAAAGCTTAGGTATTTTGCAATTTAACTATTGAGAATACCAAGCTCAAAATAGTTTGTAGTCATACCAAAGAATATTCCTCCGGCCAAAATCGATAGCGGTCAGATTTTCTAAATAGAAATAAGAAGAGCATGTACACATTTTACTTAATAAAAAAATTACTAAAAATAAGAAACCTTAGGTGCAAAAAATATTACAAAAGTTCAACATTTGAATCATCACACGTTAGTTTTAAGTAAAATTTTATCTTTATATTTGATTCGTTCCTAACATGATATTTGATGCCATCATTTCGTCATTTTTCCCCTTCTATTTTCCATATAAAATGTGTAAAAACCTCATACATGCGTTTCTTTAAAAGCAATTTTTTGTATAAAACCATTGATATGAAAGCTTAGGTGCAAGTAATTTCCTACTCTCATTGAATTTATCTTTTGATTGATATTTATTTCATTTTTGTGCAATAAAAATTTGATTCGTTCTCAGACGGTTTATTTCTACTAATTTGGAAGAAAAATTAACTTCAGCTTGAAGTTGTTGTTGTAGCGTCATAAGCAGACGATATTATTATGCGCGTGAACATGCGGTATTGTGATAAGGTTAAAGTAATGGTTTAATCAGTTTAGTTAATTTGTGTTTTAAAGTTTCATTCGTATAAGTTTTATTTAATGTAATTTTACTTCGCGAGTAATTCATTTTGTGTTAATATCACAAATTAACAACATATGAAATTCAATTAAATATTGCAATGAATATTTCGGTTTTAAAGAACTTAGGTACTTTGCAATTTAACTATTGAGAATACCAAGCGCAAAATAGTTTGTAGTCACAAGTTCCAATTTACACTGTTTTGCAGTCAGTCAGTTTTGCAGATCCTTATTTGAATTGAAAAACGAAAATGAGCTTGAAGTTCACGATTCAGATTGTACTGAAACTTCGCACGAATGTACATTCTGATGCACTACACATTTAAGAAGAAATTCCAGCAGTACAAATGTGTTATAAAGAAAATTATAGCAAACTGAATATTTGCCGTTTTAAAGTCTAAGTGTAACTTTTTCACACATTTGACAAACATTATAGAAACCGGTATCGGAAATAGGATTTAACAAGAAATTAATATACGGACAATGTGGCAGCCACATTTTAAACAAAGCATTATGAGCATTTAATCTATAGCGTTAAAAAATCTAGGGTAAAAGTTACAGTATCATTCTACACATTGTAAACTTTTCATCAATATACATTACGTACTTACCTGCATGTGATCGGTGCCTTTTTTCACTGATTTTTCATTGAGAGAATTACACTTTATATCTATAGATCCATCTGTATTGTTGTTATCTATAATTACATTTATATCTCTGCCAGAACAGTGCCTAGCACATTCTATATCTTGAGTCTCGGGTTTGCAATCGCATTCATTTTCTAATTTATCATCCGCATCAACTCCAGTACACATTCGACAGGGGCTACCTTTTTCATGCTTAATATTACTAACTCCTGAAATTTCATTCCCATGCTTATTTCTTCCCCGCCAAACTGGGCTGTCCATTTTCTCAAGACTCATTTCCTAAATATCACCACGTTTATTCATAGAATTCCACCTTCATTTTGGCTTTTACGCACCGATAATGGTAAATGAAAAATTCTTCGTATATCAAATGCACCCGTATAACTGAACAGTTTTAGAAATCCCAATGAAATCTAAATTGATTTGGCACCTAAATTCCTCTACAAAACTGTTCTGTGGTATCTTCAGGTAACAAGCGCTGGATTTCACCTGGCAAATTACATTGAAAGAGCTGTCAAAATTGCCTAGCTACTGTTCACTGATTAGATAAAATGTTTTAACTTTTGATCGGTGTAAACACTCTCTGTAACAGTTCTACACAGTAGATCAATGATTAATCTGTAGCTATTTTTGTTGTAAGTATATATACAACGGGTGGAACTGATATCGGTTTAAATACATTATGAACCATAGCCATTTATTATAGCCTACTTCTTTTCACTGTAATTGCAAAATGTAAGATATTGCTTATACAAATACTACTAGTATTTCTATCAGAAAAAATACGGTCTACATTTAAAGGCACTGGCCTCTAGTTTTTGGTTAAAATGATCTTTCTTTAAAATTGAAGTTTGGTCATATTACGAACATTAGATTATGACATTTTGTGTCGAAACTATCTTAAAAAGGCCAAATCAAGAAAATAAAAAGATGCCTACATCGGAAGTCGAACCCGGGCCGCCGTGTCAATAAGAAGTCCGCAGCCGTTACCAATACAGCCATGTAGGATTATGTATTTAACGGCAATTAAATATATAGATCTAAATGTTTATAATAAACGCTTTTCGATTTCCATTGTAAAAATTAGTAAAAACAAGCCAGACATACTATAATTTATTATTATTACATACTTAATTATACACTCCGTTAATTTTCCATATTGACGTTTCAGTTTCATATCGGTCATCATTTGTGACGTCAGTTTCATGCATGTCGTCACGTTTAAAAGTTCCTTAACGACGACATTATCCACCGTGTCCAAAGTATACGTCGCATTTACGGTGGGTACGCTGCATACATGGTATATTGTACGCTCCATTACCGGCATTTCCTGTTGATTTTGTCAACATCCCGTATAGTGAGGTAAGAAAAAACTACTTATTTTCATTAAAGTTCAAGGTGTTCAAAGAAGCGATATATTCAGTACGAGCTGCAGATCATTCAAGCTCCCCATGGTAATGTGATGTGATTTTGGTCAGTAATTCTCTAGTTTCTTCAAACATCCGAGTAAACTGACGTGTGAAGTCGGTTTTGAACTCGGATGTTCACTTTCAGGTTCATTTTCTGTCTCTTAAAATCATTCTGTTGAGTTTTCACAGGTTTAACGCAAGAATAGTATCACAAGCTACAATTTGAAATATATATCATGGCGTAAATTCATGTTTAAAAGAAGCTTTATGCCAAAATTAGCGATGTACGCCCTATAAAACGGCGCGTCTACAGAAGTACGCCACATAAAAAGACCGTTATCTTCATCTAAAATGCAACAGTTACTGTCATTATTGTAAAGAATTTCCGGGGAGGATACCTAAACCCACCACTGCGTACTATGATAAATTCCTAGCAAAAAGTCTCGGGCGTTTACGTTAGCTTACGAAAGAATCGTATCCTGAAAATAATTACATATGTAGAAAACACATTACACGATGGCGTAGTAGTGTCTCAGTATTACGCAATGTTATTGGCATTGATTTTATTCTTATATTATTTCACGTACATGTAACATTTTTTACGAATTTTAATTGTTTGCATTTGTATGTTTGAGCTGCAACATCAGAAAACAAACATGCAGTGGCTTTGCGACAAACATGGATACAGACCACTTGCGCATGCGCTCATTCTGCTCAGGATCCATGCTATTCGCTTATGGTTTCTCTAATTGCAATAGGCTTTGAAAGCGAACAACAAGGATCCTGACCAGATTGCGCGGATATGCAAGCTGGTCTGGAACCATGCTGAAAGCCAATATGTTGGTTTTCTCATAGCGTGGCTCATTTTTACTTTCTGGAATCACTTACAACAGGAAATATGTCTTTCTTTCTTCTTAGATACTTTAAAAGAAAAATCGACAATTTCTTCCACGGTTATCTTGGAAACAAGTGTTTTTCATTCAGGAAATGAACAAGAAATTATGATAATTAGTTTGATCAGATAAGTATGAGAGAACGCTGTTGAATGTGACACGGGTTGGTTGTGCCACACGTGACTTATAATATTTATTGAAGAGCTTAGACGTCATTTGCAAATACAATGTATTTTAAAAACGCCATTTTTTCAAATACTCTTCTTGGAAAGCACAAGCATTGTAAACAAAAGGACAATGAAACTGTGTTTGAAATACCGATTTTGACCGCTATAAGTAATTTTTGACGTACTACACATTTGTGTTCTGACAATTCGTTATCATGTATATATATCGACATAAGATATATTATGAAATTCAGCATTTCCCTAACGTTAAATGCCATGTACTTTCATACTGCTATACCATACTGAAAGGTAAGGGTGTACCCCGCAAAGTGTACCCCGCATACTGTCACAGCCTACCCCAGACGCGGGACATGTTGTGAAGTTACAGGCCATGTTCACACTAGCAGTATTCGTTTTGTCCGCACTCTACCTGAAAATACGACATTGTGTTACTTGTGAAATACATTTGAGCCGTGCCACGGGATAACCAACATAGTGGGTTTGCGACCAGCATGGATCCAGACCAGCCTGCGCATCCGCGCAGTCTGGCCAGGCTCCATGCTGTTCGCTAACAGTTTCTCCAATTCCAATAGGCTTTAAAAGCGAACAGCATGGAGCCTGACCAGACTGCGCGGATGCGCAGGCTGGTCTGGCTCCATGCTGGTCGCAAACCCACTATGTTGGTTTTTTCATGGCACGGCTCATTTCAGTTTTTAATTCGTTTTAGGTTCCGACACCGAAGATTACTTTACGAAAATATATGGAATGTTCATGATTCCCAAGTAAAAACTTTAACGGGCAATTCTATACCGGACTGTTTATACAAAATAAGAATGTTTATTTCATCTTTCGAATAATTAATATTACCGTTATTTCATTATGTAGTTACAAAACCGTTTATAATTGTTAAAAAGTGTAAATGAAATGAAAGAATAGATGCGAGTGAAGACATACGTAATCAGTTGCTATAGATATAACGGCCTTTTTATGTGGCGTACTTTTGTAGACGCGCCATTTTATGGGGCGAACATCGCTAATTTTGGCATAAAGCTCCCCTAAAACATGAATTTACGCCATGATATATATTTTTATTTGTAACTTGTTATACTATTCTCGCGTTAACCAGATGAAAAATTAACAGAATGATTTTAAGAGACAGAACATGAACCTGAAAGTGAACGTCCGAGTTCGAAACTGACTTCACACGTCAGTTATTCGAATGTTTGAAGAAACTAGACTGACCAAAATCACATTACCATGGGGAGATTGAATGATCTGCAGCTCGTACTGAATATATCGCTTCTTTGAACACGTTGAACTTCGATGAAAATGAGTAGTTTTTCTTACCGCACCACATAGGATGTTGACAAAATCAACAGGAAATGCCGGTAATGGAACGTACAATATACCATGTATGTAGCGTACTCGCCGTAAATGCAACGTATACGTTGGACACGGTGTTATCAGTTTTACTCAGGCTAAAGAACAAAATTTTATCATTTATATAATAATTAAAAGTGTAGTGTGTGTATGTAATAAAAAGATTATTAGATTTGTATCGAGAAAAATGCACTCGTTCATTCGCGGAATAATACTGCGCTCCTAAAGCCGCGCAATATTTCCGCTGCAGAACTCGTGCATATTTCTCAATACAAAGCTAATAACCTATAATTACATGACTCTTGCTATATAGATCGATGGGTCTATCGCTTAAGTAAAGAATTGATAAATTAATGATAAATAAAATTATTGAAATTAATCCATCGCGAAAATTTCTGTCTTTACAGTACATATTTAGCATTTTTGATGTTGCAAGCTCAAGTCAATAAGTAAACTGTACATATATGAGGCACAGATGATATAATATATCAAAAATGTGTGCAATAATTCTAATGTAAATTATTGAGCAAAACTTATAGAACAAGGATAATGTAAAAATTTCGAAAAATGTCGTCGTTGGTCCTGGATAGTTGTGGTGGGAAAATTTCTATAATTTGAATTTAATAAAATAGATTAATGCAACACGTTTATTTAAGTATATTTCTAAATGTTAGAATGAGCACAAATAGTTTAATGAAACAGGAGAATGTATTTTATTTTCGGAAATAATGTTCTTTCGCTCATTGTTTTCCTAAGTGTAATAGTTGTCGGCTGGGATAATTTTCTTATAAACTGTTCGAATTAATAAGAATAGATAATGCAACAACGGCGATGTTTAAAGTATCTTGATATCACAACCTGTTGCAACACCGGAGCTATTCAAATAGTTTTATGACAATGCAGTCAATAGGAAAGCCATAGTGACCGAGGGCTACTGTGGCTTAGTAATCCTCCGTTTGTGATGGGCGATGTATATACAAAACTCTAGGCTACTAAAAACATTTTGTCACACTCCTCACACTATATAGAGCTATAAATACATATATATATTATTAGTAAATAGATCTGTGACTATTTCTTAAAGATTCACCTTTTTGATACTAATATAGAACGGTAGCAACAACTGCGCAGTTTACAATGGACAACATGGTTTGTACGGCTGAGTATGTGAACCATCATCATATTATTGGACGTCGGGAGTATTGTCAATTGTCGGGAGTATTGTCAACCATGCATGCTGGTTTACGGCTGGCTGAACGTCTGGTTGATACGGTTCCTGATGATAAACCCTACGACATTTCTGTCTAAAATTCAGCATGTGTGCCTATTTCACTAACGAATACACAACACTATATTCAACTACCATCGGGTACGGAAAAATGTTCCACGGTAGGACAACTCGCTTAAGTTGTAACGTCAAAATTTTCTCAGAAATGACGTAATGATAGCGTATCGGCGTTCCATGCCTCAAAAAGTTCACCGTTTTAAACAAATTTCGTACTCTTTATTTATCTGTAATTATGGTCAGTTTTGGTTGATGAAACACCTAAATAGCTATATGTATGTAATAAAAGGGGCTTTTAAACATACTATTGATTTGCAATGGCGCATTCTGCTCTGTTATATATCTTTGTATTAAGATTGTGATTTACAATTTGAGGGGTTTCATCGCCGATTCAGTTCATTGGTTAGGGCAGGATGAGGGTATCAATTTGGAGTAAAAAATTTTATTTACAGGGCAAATGTTATTATACCTTGCATATGAAAAATATAATTTATTGTAGAGTAATTTCTTTCTCAGCTGTCACAAAACTCATCCGTATAGGACTCAACGCAAATGAGAACCTTACACGATATTACAAGCCTTGGTAATATCGGACTACTATGATCTAAGGTTTTGTCCTTATCTGGCATTGAAAGCTCATCTCTATATTAAGCTTTTGATCTACAATTTGAGGGTCTTTACTGCTGAATGGGTAGGATGACGTTATAAATTTGGAGTGAAAACTGAAATTTTACATAGCAAAATTTAATATGCATGGCATGCGAAATATATTAGGCGCTGGTTGAATAGTTTCAGCAGTCAGAAAATCATCCACATTCGACTAAACGCAAGTGAGAACCTCACATGCTGCTACAAGCCTTGTCTTTCTCTCTATCATTTAAAATATGTCTTTGTATTAAGATTGTGATCTACAATTTTAGGGGCTTCACTGCCAATTCAGTTCATTGTTTCGGGCAGGATGACGGTATCAGTTTGGAGGAGTAAAATTTTGTATTTACAGCGCAAATCTTACTATACGTTGCATATGAAAAATATATGGTACTAAGTAATTCTTTTTAGCTTTCACAAAACTCATCCATATGCGACACAACGGAAGAAAAATCCGCATACGACATTACAGGCCTTAGTAATATCGTGCTAGTATGACGTATGTGTTTGTCCCTCTCTAGCAATGTACACTGTGTGTATTTAGTTTATAACCTATAATCTGAGGGGCTTCACTGCCGAATCGGTATAGTGTTTAGGCGAGGATGACGGTATCAATGTCGAGTAACAAATTAATATTTACATAGCAAATGTTACTATACGTTGTATATGAAAAATATATGGTACTGAGTAGTTTTTTTCCAGCTTTCTCAAAACTCATCCGTTTAGTACACAACGCAAATGAGAACCTTACACGATATTACAAGCCATAGTAATATCGGGCTACTATGACCTCTTTTTTGTCCTTATCTGGCATTGAAAATACATCTGTGTATTAAGCTTTAGATCTACAATTTGAGGGGCTTTACTGCCAAATCAGTTCACTAGTTATGGTAGAAAGACGTTATAAATTTGGAGTGAAAATTGAAATTTTACATAGCAAAATTTAATATGCATGGCCTGTGAAATATATTTGGCGCTGGTTGAATATTTTATGCAGTCACAAAAATCATCCATATACGACTCAACGCAGTGAGAACCTCACATGATGTTACAAGCCTTAGTAATATCGGGCTTCTATGACTTAAGTGTTTGTCCCTCCCTGGCATTGAAAACATGTATGTTTATTAAGCTTATGACCTATAATTTGAGGGGCTTCACTGCCGAATCGGTAAAGTGTTTGGGGTGGATGACGGTGTAGGACTCAACGCAAGTATGAACCGCACACGATATTACAAGCCTTAGTCATATCGTGCTACAGTGACTCAAGTGTTTGTCCATCTCTATCATTTAAAAGGCTCGTAGATTTTGCCAGACAGGATCACACTCGATGCAAGCACCATGAGGGATTAAGGCCTGGCAAAATCTCCGAATACGACATTACACAGATCAAGGTACTAGTGTATCCTGTTAGATTTATATGATTGAATGAAGGGTTTATATGGTTGAGTTATGGGTTTATAGGCTTGACTGTTAAGTTAATGTGGTTGAATGATGGGTTTATATGGTAGTGTTAGGTTTTTATTGTCGAGTGTTAGTTTTAATTGGTTGAATAATGGGTTTATATGGCTGATTGTTAAGTTTATGTGGTTGAATGATGGGTTTTATAGGGATGAGTGTTAGGTTTAAATGATCGATAAATGAGTTTATATGGGTTTTTTGGTTGAATGATGGGTTTATATGGTTAAGTGTAACGTTTATATGGTTGGGTGATAGGTTTATATGGCTCAGTGATAGGTTTATATGGCTCAGTGTTAGGTTTATATGGCTCAGTGTTAGGTTTATTTGGTTGAGTAATGGATTTATAGGGTTGATTATTAGATTTATACGGTTAAATGATGGGCGTAAATGGTTGAATGTTACGTTTAAATGGTTATTTGGTTCATTGTATTTTATATTGTTGATAGTAGGGGTATATACGGCTGAACTTTGAGAGAATATGGCTTAAAGCTTTAACATAAGGGTCATACGGTCAACTATCCAGGCATAAGCTCAGTTGTCGTGATAGTGAGATTGGACATCGTATTCAAAGCGACTTGCTGGGATGTTCGGACATTAAGTCCGTACAGCGTAATCTGTTGGTTTATTTTTGTGTCTGGAACATAAAATAAAGTGAGTAAGTCATTCTATCGACTTCCACCGCAATCGTTTTGAATGAACCTATAATGTTAATGGATTTTATGACTCATACCTCTCGATCCTGATGTTTTGGTCCAGACACGATTGGACTGGAACATGTGCAGACGTCTAACTTTCAAAAGATTTTTGTCATTTAGTACAGGTACGAAGCCAAAGTCAACTGGTATAAGACAATTTATTATAAAAGATGGCAACAATTGGATAAATTGTCTAAAGTTGATCTTAAATGATCTTAACGTTATAACGTTTATGTAGATTTTATGGTTTGGGGTATAAATACTACTGTTATTTTGAATACCTAGAATCACTAAAACAAAACAAAACTAAAAGCAGCATATTTCTGCATCAACTTTTAGAGCTTTTTTTTACCTGGTAACTTTATCATCGATCTTATTTCTGTCTAACTTAATCGTAACAAAAGAAATATCAAGCGCAGCTGTAAGACTAAATGAATGGAAGAACATTTGTATGCAGATCTTTTAAAACAAATAAGTAAACCTGCTTATATCTAATATATGTACCACAATCTCTTTAGTAAATAAGATTTAGTTCACTTATCTAGAAAAAACAGATCACGTAGGGTCTAAGCTCGTCTGTGTTCAGACCCTGTGTAATATGTTTAATTCTCAGGAGATTTCTCGTGGAGTTATTCAAATTTTGTATAAATATGTCCCTTATCTTCTCAAAACATTGCATAATCAAAGCCAAGAAAGACTGTTCAGAATATATAAGCGTAATGATTGAAAAAAATTGAAAAGATTATCTAGTCGGTAGCCAGACTAGGTCTTAGTGCTCAAGAAATTTCTTCCGTCGCAATTTTTCTCTTTAATCACAATTCTCTGCGGATAAGTTCGTCTCTATATCTTTCTCTTAAGCTTCTTGGTTAACTGATTCCTCTGCAAAACACAGAATTTCGGATCACGTGTTAACGGGAGTTTGACATTGTCACAGTAATATCTACCTCTGGTATAATCTCTCATCTTTAACTAGCTGTTCTGTACTGGTGTTGACGCTTTCTTTTCTGTCACGTGTAGCATTCATTGTACCATAGTTTCGGGTTTCTGAAATACGATGAAGTATTACATGTATGACTACTGTGTTAAGAGATTAGATTCGGCATGTATTTTACAGTGGAATATTAGCCAAAAAGAATTACAATATAGAAAATATTAATAATGATATGTAGAAGCCCGCCCGCTTAGCTCAGTAGAGAGAGCGTTGGACTACGGATTGCGGGGTCTTGAGTTCGTTGAAACATAAAAAAATTCTTCTTTCTTTACCTATTATAAACCAAGTAAATCGACCAACGTCTTCTATGAATAAACGACGTCAACGTCAAATCTCCATTACACTAGTGTATTATCAAATGTTTTGTGATGGCTTTATTACACTCCTACAACGTCAAACATGTGATAAAGGCCTATTTAATAGGTAATAATGAAGAGTTTTCGAGCACGACGGATGGTACCACGAGCTGGCAAGCAAAAAATCAAAACTATCTCCCGTGACGCGTGGGGTTTGACCTGTTTTGGCAAAACAACCATAAATCCAGTCTTATCAACATTTCACGTATGTGCATTTCTTCTTGACACCTTCATTTCAAGGAAAACAAGAGAAAATTTGCATTTACAATATATTAATCGAAATGATTCGCTTCTTAACAGAACAAAAACAGCGGTCTGCTAAGAGGTGCTCAAAATTTGTTACATATACATCCACGGGAGTGCTAAATATTGCTTTCATATACCACGGAGGTACAACGTATTGCTATATTTACATACCAATAAGGAACTCAATATTGCCAGTCACACTGCGGATTTACTAGATATAGGCAAACATACCGCAGCTGACTAGATATTTGGGGTACTTAATATTGCAATACGTACCACAGAGTTAGTTACTAAATATTATAGACTATGCATACCACGGAGATAACCCAGATTAGGTTGTCGTCTGCTCTTTCTGTACCAACAGTGTATGCTGACAATTATGATAACAACTAGGATAAAGCCACCCACAATGCTACCAATAAGAATTGCATCCTGGTGTCTGAAATTAAAGGTAAAGAGGTAAAAGAAACACAATTCAATAAAAAAAAAAAAAAATCAACATTGAATTATATAACAGCTGAATGGCTTCCCCTCATGGATACGCGTTAGTAGATCAGAAGAATCCAGTATTTGTAGTAACGTCTTGTCATTGTTGGTACCTACTAACTTTGATGCATGCATATTTACTGAATTTTAGTTGTTAATCAAAGTTTGTGACAATAACTTTAAAACATAAAGAATATATATTACATCAACCCTTTAGAATGAACTTCGAAATTTCTAAAGATTTTGTGAATTTACCTCGCATGTATACTGATTTTGAAAAAAAAATGCCGGCATTCAAAATATCTGTATCTATTTACTGAAAAGTGTTTTTAGTTCACTATGTACTTCTTACGCTGTAGAGAATTTGTCACATGTGGATGTCGCTAAGTCAACCAAATCATTTTCATGCATGAATTAGTTGTACGTAACAGGTCAACACATCTTGTCATCAAATGTGTTGTTAATATTCCAAATAATGTTTGATTGAACCTCAAAAAGGTGTTGTTTTTTTAATGTACAAATGTATAAGTAAAGTATGTCATACTCATCGCAGCAGTAGGCGTTATGAAGGTTTCCGCAGCAACCAATGTCACAAGAGAAATATTTTACTTTTTCAAACTGGTCGAGGGCGGTACACTTGTATTCACCATGTACATAACCTGTTGTCACAAAATAGAGAGTTATACATTCTGACAAATCAGCTACAGAGTTCAAGAAACTGTCAAGACAACAAATATTGATGTAAGTTTATAGCAGTAATAGTATATTAAAGAGATACGTTATGTGTTGTAGGCCTTATTATCAAAAAGTAGATTTCATTTACTTTATTAGTTACCACTATTAATACATCAACTCGTCTATGCGGTAATAAGCGAATCTTTAAATTTGTTTTGAAAGAAAACAAGTCACTCGCTTCGAGTAAATCTACACATTTTGAAATTTTATTATTGAAAAATTATATGTACGCTTGAATTGGGTGAACATTTCAATATCTTATATTTCTACACGTTCCTTTCTTGACGTTTTGCTTCTGTCATGATAAATGCATAATAAATCAATCAATCGATCGATCGATCGGTCGGTCGGTTAGTCGGTCGGTTGGGCGAGCAGGCGAGCAGGCTGACAGGCAGGCAGTCAGACAGGTAGGCAGGCGGTCATCGGTCAGCCGGTCAGTCAGTCAGTGAGGCAGAAAGGCAGGCAGTCAGTCAGTCTGTCAGCCAGTCAGTCAGGTAGGTAGTCAGTCAGTCAGTCAGTTAAGAGAATATTTGAAATGGTTGAAGGTGCGATTGAAAAAACTGTTTTCCAGGTAACGAGGATCTGCCGCGTTTTTGCGAGAACCGAATATTTTCATCTATACCTTTAACTAGTGATAGGTTCTTTTACGTGTTGTAGGCCTTATTATTAATAAGTAGATTTCATTAACTTTATTAGTTAACACTTTTAATACATCAACTCCTGTACGCGGTAATAAGCGAATCCTTAAATTTATTTGAAAAAACCAAGTTGCTCGCTTCGGGTAAATCTACACATTTTGAATGTTTATGATAGAAAAATGTATGTACGCTTGAATTGGGTTAACATGTCAATATTTGTTATTTCTTCACGTTCCTTTTTTTAACGTTTTGCTACTGTCATAAATATATAATCAATAAATAAGCAATCAATTAATCGATCAATCGATCGATCGATTAGTTGGTCAGTCGGTTTGGCGGGCAGGCGAGCAGGCTGACAGGCATGCAGTCAGGCAGGTAGGCAGGCGGTCATCGGTCAGCCGGTCAGTCAGTCAGTGAGGCAGAAAGGCAGGCAGACAGTTAGTCAGTGAGGCAGTGAGGCAGGCAGGTAGTCAGTCATTGAGGCGGTCAGACAGGCAGGTAGTCAGTCAGTTATGAGAATACTTCACTAGTTGAAGGTGCGGATTGAAATAACTGTTTTCCAGGTAACGAGGATCTGTCGCGTTGTCGCGAGAACCGAATCTTTTCATCTACACCTTTAACTAGTGATAGGTTCTTTCTCTCTTTAGAAAACGAGGAAATATGATCAACTTTAACTGAACAATATTTTGTCATGTCAGCGTATGAATTTACGCATTCATTCATTCATTCATTCATTCATTATATAGCACTATAGTCATCTTACATCCCGTGGTTGTACGCCACACGGGGAATTCTTGTCCGTCATGCACGAAAAAAAAAGACGATTATCATACTTACGAAACAATAAGACAACACAAATTGCACTGTAAATTAACATTCCAAATTATCTTGTGATTATGATTATAGAATTCAAACTGTGTACGTTCAAATATATGTATTCTCTTTGTTTTAATTTTTATTTTCCGTAAACAAGATCTGTTAGAAACAGATTTAGTAACGTTATAATTTTGTTTATGAAAATAAGACTTGGATTTCTTAAAGCATTCTTAAATTTATAAGGGTTGACGTTTGTTTAAATTTGATCTAATATCTGGTAATTCCCTTTTCTAAATGAAGTATAATAATGGGATTTCCTGGAATATTACGAAGTATGCACATGATGAACGTGATCTTATATTTGGAGTTTCCGTTCTATAAATAGTATAGTACAATGGGAGTTTCATTTGAAAGTGAGGTAGGTCTTATGATGTTTCGAACAATTAATGTAAACAATTTCTCATTTCCTCTCCTCATTGTTTCAGTATCCGCTCAAGTGTTTTTATTTATACATTGAGAACTACTACATGATGTCTGCCTCAATAGTTTGGATTTTGCTCCTATACACTCTAAGTATGTATTCATATTTTGTACAATAGGTTCTGATCATTTTTAATACAGTTAATGTAGAAATAATATTTTATCAAATGTTTTGTTTTTCAGATATGTTTTTGGTAAAATCAAGGTGAAATGCATCTAGTATTTTAAAGCAGCATGCCTCCAGATTTGGCTAAAAAAATAATCTTTCTTTCAAATTGAAGTTTGGTTATATTATAGCTGAAGTAGTGAATGATGACTTCAATATATAGATATTTATAATCGAGAGAGTTTACATGGAGTAAAAGCGTGACAAACGCTTTTCGATTTTCATCATAAAAAGTAGTAAAATCAGCAAATTCTCATGTATTTCCGTAACAAAGATTGTCAGTTATTAAGTTTTAAAACCTTCATTTATTTCAAGATAATCTAAAACAATATTTTTGTTGTCGAACGATCTGGGAGCATGCCGCTTTAACTTTTTAAGAATTATTTTTCATTGGTAAATAAATTATAAAGTGGTTATAGAAGGATATGTTTTTTGTTAAAAGTTTGGGTTTCGCTTCATTACGTTTGAAGAGGCCTGTCTGGATTTTATTTTCACCGTTTTCTTTCCATTCGTTTTTTATTAATTGCACTTTATAATAGTGAAATTGTATTATACCATACAACGTCAGTTTTTAATAATCTAGATTCTTATACATCAATGTATCAAATGTTTAATTGGAAGCATTCTATTTTCTTTCAGCCGGTGCAGTTTCTACAACAAAATAGGGTTATTCAAACAGTATTTTGATCTGCAACCTTGTATTCGACTAGAGTTGATTTTGTCAAACTTAGATCTCACAAGGCGCATGCGGCGAGTGTGACCCGGTCTGGCAAAATCCACGAGAGCCGAATGTTTCATTGTAGATCAAGGTAGATATACTGCTTTAGGGCGCCTTTTATTATTATTATACATAATAGCCCGGCTAATAAATCCTTAAATATGGCCGACCCTTGCACATTTTAGTAGAGACTTAAGATAATATATTTCTTATAGAAAAATACCAGAAGATAAATTCTGGATATGGAACAATTGAATCAGTCAACCATGAAAGCCTTTGCAAACTGTTTTATGACGTCATCTTTAGGAGAATTGAATTCGTAAAATTAATTTGATCATGTTCAGCAACGTTTAAAATTTTATCACCCTTTTCGAAATTTCTAATAATCTGGTGACAAAACGAATGGGCTATCTGGAGCTTCTCAAAGTTACATTATTTTAAGAAATATCAAAGAAAGGTTACTTTTGGAATAATTTGTATGGACAGGGATAAATTATCTAAAACGACGTCACACTTCTTAAACTTTACATCCTGTTTTCAAACAAAGACAATTATTTTATAAAACAGTTTTATAAAAAAAGAGGAAACATATATTCATAATTAGATTATATCGCTTCAGAATTCTTCCGACTATAAATGTCATTTCAGGTCATTTTAAACTTATCCACACATATGCCTCATATTTTGCTCATTCTAAATATATATTTCTTTCTTGTGGATACCAACTAAACGCCGTATTTATGTAATAATCAATTCATTTGTAGATATTCATTTGAATTAAATACTTTTCTATACTTTTTATGCGATATATTACCTAATATAACATAATGGAGAACAATGTAAAGGTTAATGTCATGACTATTTCGCAACAGAGCTAGGCAAAGGGATGGCGTATAAAATACTAAGAAAAGCAGACCCTCACTGGCACCAGACCAGAAAGAAAATGCCTCTGTACATGTTATACCCTACCCCTAGGTATTCTATAAGAACCATGGTCATGAAGGGGGAAATATACTAACCCGTTTCAATCGTACATTTCTCAACTTAACGCACAGTTCGGTGAAAGGGTACCTAGTATAATGAACAAGCGATAATTTATCTTCCATCATGCACCAGTCTCATTGTCTCAATATTCCATATTGCTGAGATTATCATCATATTTCATGCTTTCGTCAACGTTACAGAAAAAACTTACGTGACCTTCCCTAAAGAACATCCGGTCTAGAGGTCATGGCAGTGTGCACATGTTTGGCGAAATGCAAACAAAAACAGAATTTTAGAAAATCACAATTATACACTTAAACCTTGAAATGATGAATGAAATTCATCTTGTATATGATCTTTAATTTGAAATCATACATTGGTCTGCATCTGTTCTGTGTATTTTATTCATTTAGCACATTTATGCTGCATTTTAACATTTTAGCGAACACGTGTAGTAAAATGACGATTGACACAACAGCCAGTCAGAATGGTTTTGTAATGTAGAACGGAACTTCACCAGGGAAGTTCAAGCAAGTTTTTTTGTGTAACGTTGAAATAACTATAAACTACGCGTTGTTTTTCCAAGATAAGATATATTGAAGAAATGTGACCGGTACACAAAGGAAGATAAATTACCACTTGTTTGATATCCATAGTACACATTTGCGTGTTTTAGGTATGAAATGCGCGATTGAAACGGGTTAGTATATTTCCCGTTCATGACCATGGTTCTTATAGAATACCTAGGGGTAAGGTATAACATGTACAGAGGTATTTTCTTTCTGTTCTGGTGCCAGTGCCCTTTCTAATTGCTAAAAAGCAAGAAACGTATGTAAAACTGAAAGAAATATTCCCTTAAAGAATATTTGTAGGGATAGGTCAGAGATTTTATTAGTACAGCGATGTTATATACAACTATAAATTGTATGACAACTTGCACTTACCAAATCTTCTAGCGTCATACTTAGACTTTTTCAAATACCTTTCAAATTACTACATGCACCTATTTTTACTCATTTAGAAAAGTATATTGTTAGTAAAATGTCAAAATTACAACTAATTAAAACATGCAATATCAAATACTTTTATTAACATCAATGCTTCAACCCATTTAGAAGCAGCTCAATAAAAAACTTAATCTATCTATTTGGTCTAAAATTAGGTATCTAGCTCATATTTTATTGTTTATTGTAGTCATTTAAACATTTGTTCAGGACTCCACTTTTAAAAGTGGCATGTGAGATAATGTTTTGACACGAACTAATGCAAGTTGATCCCGATAAGGTAAAATATCCAGAAAGAAGGTGTGTTGTGTGTGTGTGTGTGTGTGTGTGTGGCGGGGGGGGGGGGGGGGAGGGGGGGGTACTCATCCGAATATAGTTTTTAACTGATGAATAAAACTGAACATTTGCACATGTTTGAAACGATTTCCTTACTAAATTACATTTTTGGGGTGTTTTACCTGTCAGAGGTACATTATTGTATTATATAAATTAATGAGAAAAAAATGTATGATTGCTTAATGTTTTTTCTTACAGTGTGGCGACTTTGATCTGACATATTTATTTATATCAAACTGCATTTCACCAGTGAGATGATATACTGTGCTAGTCTGTCGTATGACTGTAGACAAAATATTATAAATGTACTCCTCTTTTTTACATATGTTTCTAAGTCAACACAGTACATTACAATTTGGACAGGCTACCTCATTAGTATCTGTTAATATTGCTTCTGCATTATTAACGATAAACCTTTGTACCATTACTATGACTTAACGGAAAGGTGGAACAATTGCGGTATGGTAAATTTGTATGTTACCGGATATGACCAATTGGAAAACTGCATTGTGACACCACATTAAAACTCCCAAAATATGTAAAATTAGACTGAATATTTCAAGTAGTAGTTATAAGATACACATCACCATCGTGGTTTACAAATTTATATTTTGGTATGAAATACATGATTTTTATTTATAGAACGTGTGAAGACTCCAGCGTTCTGTTTTTGTTTTTGTTTTGGGTTTAACGCCGTTTTTCAACAGTATTTCAGTTATGTAACGGCGGGCAGTTAACCTAACCAGTGTTCCTGGATTCTGTACCAGTACAAACCTGTTCTCCGTAAGTAACTGCCAACTTCCCTACAAGAATCAGACTAATGATATCAGACACAATGTCGTTTATCAAATAGTCACGGAGAACATACGCCCCGCCCGAGGATCGGATCGAACTCGCGACCCCGAGATCCGTAGACCAACGCTCTTACCTATTGAGCTAAGCGGGCGGGCTCCAACGTTCTGTAAGCTAAATACGTCCATATGTCTCATACCCAGATGTGAGCCACTCAATCACAAATGAAAGGGAATGTAAGATGAACTTAAGCATTTCTACACAACTTAGTACTCTAAAACGATTGCATTTGATGAAATGAAAGGAAATAAATAGTTCTACCGAAGTTAATGGCTTTCCAAAACGGGGCTACAAATATCAGAACGTTTGGATGTACGATTGCTTACAGACGTCGCGTCGTCATTCGTTTGGGATTACACTAGACATTAGTCATAAGACACTTTCATGATGATGCATGCTAGTATAAATATATGCCGTAAGTTGAAAAGTTTATCTATAAAAACAGTCAAAGTAATGCAAAACTGAATCAGTGTAAACAATGTTAAAGAAAGTCAAATAAAAAAAATGTGCTTATATGATATAAGTTTCCATTTTGGTATGTACTACATTGATGCTTTCGAAATACGCACCTCTTAACATTTAAAACACGAATATATTTAGCTGATTTTCATTTTATACTATGACCATAGACCTTTAGGATGATAGGTCAATAACAACTATGTAAGACTTTTTCATGCTTTGTGTGATTAGATTATGTTCTGATGTCAATTTTCTTTCAATCTAAAATATTCATTTGTCAGATATAAATACAGTTTGATTAACGTAAGAAATAAATCGCGACTTAGTACTGTTCATTCGAGTATATCTTTAATTACGTTAGTTTGCAAAAAATATACAGAATGATACACACATCATGTCGTTACAAAGAGTAAAACAGCTTTGTTAGATTTATAGAAACATTTCACTTAAAATATCACACCCATGTCTTTATATAAATCACGCTGTTAAAAATATCGCATTTTAATTAGATATATTAAAATATTTTGGTTCAATTCCTGCGCATCTGAGCTCTGAACTGTGATAAATCAGGTGAAAAACCACTCGACGGCCTTCTTTATTTTTATTCTTACATGGTCATTGAAATTTCATGATAAAATTTTGCTGGGCTTCATTTATCCAAGTAGTAATAAACCGGACGTCATGCCACCATTTGACGTCATAATGGACTTCATAATGTTGTCTTACCAGTCCGCGCGTCAACCGTTGTTTATCGCAGATTTTAACACAACCGAATTCATTTTCCTAGCTGATTATTGTGTATTTGTATATATCAATACATTTTCCTGACGTCACAGTTATTACGTCAGTCGCACAGGAAAAGAAATCAACGCAAAACAGAAAATAGGCAAATACTAGCATTTGATGATGTCGTCAAGGATGTACTTTAAAGTCCTTCGTAAAGTGTTAGAATCGAAATAATATATCAAATTTAGTGATTTGCTCTCCGATGAGTATTAATTTTCACTCGAGCTACACCCACGTGATATTAATTCTTATTTCTTAAATATACAGAGACTGACTGCTTTCTTCTTTGTATAACTTGCAACCAAATCTAGCTATGTTAGAATGTGTAATTTATTTAATGGTAAATCGCCATGAATGATTCCACTCAATTATTCTTTTTGAGACGACGAACCTTTTAATCTAAATACATAAGTGCCTGGATACTTGTAACTAACCAATATTATAACACATTAATCTCGGTAATGCGATAAATATGTACACTCTATTTCCATTTACCGATTACCTCCCTTTTAATTGCGTTAACTGATATTTTTTCAGGAAAATGATATATCGCGGATAATGCCACAAAACTGTAATTAGTGTTGTTTTAAGGGTTTTTGTATTGAAAAATGAGTATTATACTATAAACATTTTACGGTAATTTTGATAAAAAAGAAGGACCGGTAGTTGTTTATAAACCACAATGTATATTTTTGTCTTTTTCTGAAATATATTATTTATTTACATTATTTCAATTTTGCATTCCTATAAAGATAAATTATATAACAATTTTGTCAGGATTCATTAAAAAATATAACTACTAAGAGCATTTTTATCAAAATAACGGAAGTCGTTGCGCATGAATAAACTTTTTAATACTATGAATAGAAAGATATTAACACAAAACACTTAAATCCCAAAAATCTTAAAGTTTTATTAAAAACTGAGCGAAATATGACGATTTAAAAAGAAACTTGCCGAAAATATCCTTTATATGAGTTGTGTGCCCCCGACAAGAGAAGGTGTGAAAAGTCAGTGTCCATATCCAAACTATTTGACATAACCTTCAATCACTTTATGTTCATGGCTTGTCTCTACTAAAAAGTGCAAGACCGAATGACTTATAAAAAGTGCGTGAGTTGGGTTTTACGGCGAATCGACACAAAATGGTCATATATAGCCGAGGTTATACATAAGATATACATAAGATATATCAACCCAAATTGACTATAATTTGTGAAAATTAGGCAGAAACTATTTTGAATCGGGGAACTTTTTGACGAAAGAAACGTCGAAACGCCATCAATACGTTAAATCTTACGTCATAGTTTACGTCCCATGTAAAGCAAGTAGTCCAACCATTTTCCATTTCCGATGGGAGTTGAATACAGGGTTTTGTGTTCATTAGTCAATTACAGATTGTTTTTTCAGACAGAAAATTCGTAGGTTTATAATAAACAATATTTCCTTCTGTGGCGAATTTTTTATTTTCTTTTAGCCGGTGTAGTATCTTTGACGGGATGTATCTGTATAGCGTTTTATATTCTATAAATCAGCGCATTTTCTGTAGCGGAAAGTATTGTTTTCTTTCAGCCACTGTACTGTGGTTCATGTGACTAAAAGTATAATTGTAGCATTTTTTTCTTCTTTCAGTCGGTGTGCCTGTGGCGGAAAGCATCAATAATGCGCTGTATTTTCTGCTGCGGAAAGTAGCGTTGTACATATCGTTCTTTTTTTCTTTCAGTCGGTGTAGTGCCTGTGGTGGAAAGCATCGATAATGCGTTCTATTTTCTTTCATGCGCTGTATTTTCTGCTGCGGAAAGTAGCGTTGTACATATCGTTCTTTTTTTCTTTCAGTCGGTGTAGTGCCTGTGGTGGAAAGCATCGATAATGCGTTCTATTTTCTTTCATGCGCTGTATTTTCTGCTGCGGAAAGTAGCGTTGTACATATCGTTCTTTTTTTCTTTCAGTCGGTGTAGTGCCTGTGGTGGAAAGCATCGATAATGCGTTCTATTTTCTTTCATGCGCTGTATTTTCTGCTGCGGAAAGTAGCGTTGTACATATCGTTCTTTTTTTCTTTCAGTCGGTGTAGTGCCTGTGGTGGAAAGCATCGATAATGCGTTCTATTTTCTTTCAGTCGGTGTATATTCTGTTGCAGAAAGTATCATTGTTGCGTTCCTTTTTTTCTCTTTTAGTAGGTGTAGAGTCTGTGGCGGAAAGTATCATTAATGCGTTCTATTTTCTTTCAGTCGGCTAGTGCATTTTATGTGGCGTTAATTATCAGTATACTGTTGTTTTTTCTTTTAGTCGGTGTAGTTTCTGTGGCGGCGAGTATCAGTATAGCGCGTTTTGATTTCGTTCAACCGGTGTAGTTAACGTGGCGGAAAGTATTGTTTTACCGTTTTATTTTCTTTCAGTCAGTGTAGTTTATGTGATGGAAAGTATCTATGTAGCGTTCTGTTTTCTTTCTGTCGGTGTACTTTCTTTGGCGGAAAGTATCAATATAGCGTTCTAATTTCTTTCTGTTGGTGTACTTCTTTGGCGGAAAGTATCAATATAGCGTTCTATTTTCTTTCTGTTGGTGTACTTTCTGTGGCGGAAAGTATCAAATTCAATATAGCGTTCTATTTTCTTTCAGTCAGTATAGTTAATGTGATGGAAAGTATCACTGCAGCGTTCTTTTTCTTTCAGTCGGTGTTTTTTCTGTGGCGGAAAGTAAAACGTGTTGGTATGACCATAATGAACACATCTATTGCCACGACAGTGATTGTTGCGGAACATACAGTAACCCATACTGTTGCACGTAAAGTCTTTTTATTTTGTCAGCACGGAGAATGCATGCTTGTATTATCTATAACGGAATATATCGTATTCAAGCAACAAACATTCTGCGTGGTTTTTATATCACTTTTTATATCTGCGTGATGTTGAGTTGTGCCTGATATAAAAGGACGATATGTAAGGATATGAGTTATATGTCCCAGTGAAGTGCCTACGCCTTTAGCATCTTGAGCAATGAAATAGGTCCATCGCTAAGATGACTATGTCTCAGACTAGCTAACAAACTACGTAGAATGTTCTTTGTTAAAACGTAGAGCTGGTGAGACCATATATCTAATATATATAAATTTTTTCTCTGGCTACTTCCCCTAAATGATTCGTGTACCAATGATTCGTAAATGATTTCAGTTATGAGCTAGATGATTTCATTCGCTGGTCATCATCCGTCTACCAATTTATACCATAGCAGAAGTTTACTTTGATTGGTGCATTTTATAGAACTTGTTTCTGATTGGTCCAAAATCGTACATGATATTTTACAACGATTATTTGCTCTAACAAATAGATGGTTCCTTTTAACTATTGTATACACATAGTGTGCGATTCTGGAATCCATCTATTACCGTTATTAACCCAAATTAGCAATAAATGACCTAAATTCTATTATTTACAACAATTCAACTATGGTTTTGGCAATAATAGAATGCAAATTGAGTCATGCACTATCTGTGCTCATGTGTCCAGATTGCAATACAAAATAATACTAATCATTCTGATACGATCCCTTGTACATTTTCAGAATGTCATTCTCTTTAATGTCATGCATCATCAGCGTAATACCAAAAATGTCAATTGACGCGTGTAGCTTCTTTTGTGTCTCTGCCTCATAAATACCCTCTCAAATCAGTGTTAGTATATACTTGCGATGAATATTTCTCAGTAAACCTATTTAGTATGGAACTTTTACAGCTTTACTATAATATTTCCAGATGAACAGAAGTTATTTAGTCAGTTCTGTGATTGCCTTAGACATACAAAGTCTGTTGAGATCAAATCTGTAATAATATTAATTTCTTCATACTGACACTGATATTTTCTCAGAAAACCATATTCTCTCTAGGCTCACAGAGACAGAGGTAAGAGATAATGTAATTTTTTTCAGAAAGTGCTATTAGAGAGGACTGATTTTATGGCCAAGTGCTTTACATTTAATGACTCTAACGACTGATGCCAGTCTATGATTGCCTCTCTGTTATTTAGTACAAAGAACATGGAGAACAGATGTGGGTTCTGTGATTTCCGCTCCGACATTTATTATTATTCTTGCATAAAACCAGTTTTAACACTGGATCCGGCCATGTATTTAAGGGAGCAAAATCATGTATTTACAGGGCAATTCACGTGCTGTTAAAACATAATTTTTATTTTTGAAATCTTGTGCCAGTGAATACAAATTTACATTTATGTTTGCGTAGTTTATCACTGACGTTACCATTTTTCAAAAACACTACTTTCGTTTAAGAGAACATTCGTGCACAATGCATTTCGTGATATGATGTTGTGTGTTTGACGAGGAAGTGTTTCCATGAAGTGCATTGTGCACGAATGTTCTCTAAAACGGAAGGTTTTCATGAACAATTCAAACGTCAGTGATAAACTTGAGACACATGCAGGTACGCCAGATCACACGTCATTTATAGATTTGTCCGTTATCAATGTAATAATCGCAACTTTACTCACCGATCGAGGTGAATCACACCGGGAAGTGTTACGCGCGCCTGAAGATGAGTACATTATCGCTCACCGCGCTAAAAGTAAATGATGTTACATGTATTTCCAAACGAACGGAAACAACTGTTGACTCTGTGATTGCCTCACTAGTATTCATTATTGCAAATTTGATGGTTAAAGTGCTACTGCTGCATATGGTAGTTGTCGTATGAATATATATTATCTTATTTACAGAAGAACGGGGACGATTATCGGTTCTGTGATCGGCTGTCTGGCTTTTATTATTATAGTAGCGTCCATAATCACATGCTGTTGCTGCGCGTGCTGTCCGGTCTATCAGTACAGGACACAGGGTACAGCTATATCAACTGCTTATTCAGGTTAGTATATCAATGAGCCGACTCGTAAGAACGTGTGTCTTTCGTATTCTAATTCCCTTATTATGCCCCCGCAAAGTAGAGGAGGCATGTTGTTTTCTCATGTCAGCTGGTCCGTCGCTCGGTACGTTAGTCTGCCAGTAGGCCATTTGATTTCCGAGATATATGTACAGAAAACTGTTACTCAAACACCTCGACACTTCAAAGAATGATGGCCTTTGGTCAGTAAATGATACTTATTGTTTTAGTTGTCATTAGGACAAAGTTCAAGGTAACTAATCTCGAGATTGAAATCGATTTCCGATAAATATCTTGAGAATGCTTAGGGTTACACATACTAAACGTGCAATTCTTAGGATGACTGGCTGTAGTCAGTATATGACTTCTATTGTTTTGGGGTCAGAAGTCAAGATCAAAGTGATTTGTAGACTGAAAAGGTTTTCTGTTAGAGAACGTTTGCATATATGACCGTCAAACATAGATGACTGTCTATGGTTTTTAGGTGACCCATTTATTCTTGGGATCAGTACGAAAAAGGCCAGTGTCACAGTGGCCGCCAGACTGACAAAGATTGTTTGAGATCTCTTAGGCTTTAGTCTCCAATAGCACTTGCTTGTTTTGGGAGGTTTAATACCCTTTTAACAGTATTTCAGTTATGTAACGGCGGACATTCAATCTAACCAGTGTTCCTGGATTCAATACCAATGCTAATATGTTTCTCCGCAAGTAACTGCCAACTTCTCCACTTGAACCAGAGGGGGAGGATGAAATTTTAAATGACTTCAAACATATTGCACTTTTATCAAATTTTCATAGGGAGCTCGATCCCCAGACCCGTAAAAATTTGTTTTTAAAACTGTATTTAATTTCTTTTTCTTAAGTACGATTCAAGGAAGACAAAACGAGTTAGTTAATCTAGTTCTAACTTGTTAACTAACTTATATATGTCACTATTGGCACGTAATTATGTTTAATACACCGCGCCTTTATATGCTGTTATGTTTTTGAAGCTTTCCTGTGATATTTTTAAAGCTGTAGTTTTATAAATTTTATAACAATCTTACACTTACCTTTAATAAAAGCATTCCCCGGTCATACTTTCAGTATCGAATGATTTAAAGATACTAGATACTACCGATTTTATACGAAAATAAGAACAAAGCAATAAATTAGAAACCAGAGAAAAACAAAAGTACACAAAGTATGTAATGCATACAAATGAATGATGGTCGGATGCAAGGTTCGAACCGTCAAAACTATCACTACAAAATGAATATATATACAACCACTCAGCCTACTGCGCCACCAAACCAGCTTTTGATTTTACTTTGTATATCTTTCATCTTAATCAAGAGTGCTACTGACTGTTTATTTACATATTGCTAAAAATAAAAACGCCATAATACTGTGCGATACCTATACTTTGAATGTATTGACATCACCGCCAATATCCGTCACGCATGCGCACAGCCAGAATAGATTTTGAAGTGAAAACTTGAAATCTTCGTCTCTCTTGTAAATTTATTACATTTGCTGTCTGCGTGTGTCTTTCAGACACCAGAAGAGAACACACGTTTCCCAACTCATATTTTACGAAGGGTGACAAATTGGTTGCCAGTGTTGGGGGTTATAACTCTCAGCATGTCCAGGAAGTGATAGTTTGGGTGCAGGAATATGCTGCCGGTATCTCTTGCTGATTTCCGTCTCTTCATCGTTCAAGCTCATATAGAAATTTGGTTCATCCTCCTCTTCTTCTTCCTTGTCTTTCTCTTTGTCTTTGATGGCTTCGTCTACCCCATCTACAGGGCATGAATGAACCATCTGACCAATTTTAATCTCTCCCATTTTGAAGGTATAAAACTTCTCTTGTGTTCAGGCTTGTTTGACAATGGCTGGATCATCACCTCACTTGAGAACCAGTCAACCCATGCCTGATACTGCTCGTCTGTAGATTGTATCGGATGCCGTTTGTTCTGCAAGTTCTGTACCAGCTCTAAATCATCTTTGCTCAGCACCATTTTCTGCCCGATAATTTGTTATGTACAGTTCGCCAGTAATTTGGATCATCCACTTTATCCAAGAAGTCATCAAGTTGAACCCCTTGTTCTGGCTTTATAAGTTTATGACCTTCAACATCATACCCTATATGCTTGTAATTATTGTACCATTCCATAGGTATGTTACCAACTGTGTTCCTGATATACTCCTCGTCAGATGAATCCATCCGTTTCTTTGACACTGTCTTCTTCCTGTTTCACAACAGTGCTAACCTCTGGCTCAATTTTTACTTCTGCTTTAACTGGGTCTGACAAAGTTTGTGATTTCTTTTTATTTTTTGTTTATTATTTTTCTTGTTTAGAATGTCTTCAATTTGTTTTTTTGACTTTCCTTTTAAGCCATGAATTTTAGTAAACACACATACGAAAATTGTATCAAGCTTTCTAGATATTTTCATAGGTCAAAAAATTACACAGGGATTTTCTTATGAAAGTGACGGTTTTGCTTGAGTAAAGATATATTAGACACTCAAGAAGCTCTTACTACGACACTTTGAGACCTGTAGAATGATGTATATCAATCAATAAGACAATTCTGTTGTACTGGTTGACTATGTAGCACACTGTTGCTTTTGTAGATATATTTTACCGGAAGTTTGATTCCGGATGTTGCAAATGCTTCTCATTGACTTTTGCCGGATTACTTTCTGCTTTGCGCGCCTCGTAGGATAAATGCCTTGCAAAATCCACTTGAATCGAAAACAAGATCAAGTAACTGTTATATTAACCCACAATCTCAACTGCGTGCTCCTTATGCAAGCGGTAAAGCAGAATTGTCTTATTCATTTCTTCGAAGTGTGCTACGTGTTTAGAGGGCACAAAAGAGTTTCGAATAAATTGTTTCAAAGTGTGCTACTATTTAGACGATACTCTAGAGTTGTCTTTTTTACAGCTTCGAAGTGTGCTTCCTATTTAGGCGGTATGGCACAAATATCTTATTCACTGCTTCTAATTGTGCTACCTATTTAGGCTGTTCAGCACAAATGTCTTATTTATTACTTCGAAGTGTGCTACATATTTAGGCAGTACAGCAGAGTTGTTTAATTATTTTCTTATAGGTGTGCTACCTTATCAGGTAGTACAGCAGTGCTGTCTTGTCCATTTCTTATAGGTGTGCTACCTTATTAGGTAGTACAGTAGTGCTGTCTTGTCCATATCTTAAAAGTGTGCTACCTATTTAGGAAGCACAACCGAGTTGTCGTATTCATTGCCACTAAGCATTATCAAATCAGCTAAAGGAAATTCCTTTCATTTTGAGACCTGTTTCCAGACTGAGTTTTATACACTTTTAGTTTGGTACATTGCTCCCAGAACTGCTTTATACTTTGAATTTGAAGTGAATGCCTTTTTCTGCTCCAAGTACTAATATAATGTCATGAAATTTTTTCTAGTGCATCGAAAACTGATTTTTCAGAGCAAAGCTACCAGACGATCCCTGACACATCCCCATACCCATCAAATTCTGGACCTGACACAGTCAAACCAGCAGGGGAATACTCGGCTCCACCGCCGTATCAAGTCTGACGTATTTGCAGCCGACAAACATTTGTATCTACCAGATAATTATACAGTAACCAAAGAATAATGTTACATTTTATGATGAAAGTGACTGAAAATATTCTCTAGATAAGGCTTTTTCCCTCAAAATTTAGTTCAAGATTTTTGTTTGTCTTTTAAGTTACTAAAATGCTTGAGATTAAGATTTGGTATTTTCAAGCCGAAGTATATAATTGAGCCACACCATGAGAAAACCAACATAGTGGGTTTGCGACCAGCACGGATCCAGACCAGCCTGCGCATCCGCGCAGTCTGGGCAGGATTCATGCTGTTCGCTTTTAAAGCCTATTGGAATTGGGGAAACTGTTAGCGAACAGCATGGATCCTGAGCAGACTGCGTGGATGCGCAGGCTGGTCTGGATCCATGCTGGTCGCAAACCCACTATGTTGGTTTTCTCATGGCACGGCTCAATTAAGTATGATCGGTACCATTTTTTTGAATAGTGTGATAATGTTTGAGAGGTACTGTCATGAATGACTAGTGACATGTACCATTCTGTGTGACAAATACCACTTTATTACATGTTTTTCAGTGAATTATCGAAATATTAAAGTGAAATAGATTTGTTATTTTCACTGATAAGAAACTATAAAATGAATAAATATAGTCAAAAATATGAAATAAAAAATGTGTTTGTTTTATATGTAAGATCGAAATATCTTTCACCCATGAACACCATATTTTACATTTTCACTCGAGAAAATATTCGTCTGGTGTTCACACGTGAAAGATAATTCCATCTTATATACTGAAACAAACAAATATCCTCTATTTGTTTTGATTTCTGTTTGATCAAACATTTTTTCCCGTAAATTTGGTCTTTATTTTGCAAACTTTATCATTCTTAAAGCTTACGGGGAGGGATGGGGCGGATATATCAAAATGTTAATTGTATAGCCAAAAACATATTTTCCCTGTCCACGAAATATGTTTTAGATGTTATATACAGAATTTACAAGAAAATGTTGCTTATGCTATCTAACCTTTCTTTGAAGTTTTATAGATACCATCCATCAGCAACTAAAGTCAAAATTGAAACTTTAAAACTTTATGATATCCAGAAAGACTGAAATATTTATAGTCTAAAAATCGTTTTTGACGACAAATACAAATCTGCACAAGATATTTTGAAAATTTAAATCACCTATGGAGCTCTTTATAATTAGAATAATGCATGCTATAAATATAGTATATTATATTTGAAGAACCTTCTTAGAGAAATGTGAATCAAACAATAGCATCCATATATATATATACAAAACCTACATCTAAATACATGTATAACTAAAAAGACCATATATATATCGTTAGACAACAATGTTTGACTGGTATGACCGTGTATAATATTTATTGAAATGAATAATGTCACGTTTTGTTAGCTATACAATGAGCGGATATATTTTATCATTGGAATGATTGCAAGGAATATGAAGAGTTCACAAACTGATCCGCACTTAATATTTGTATCTTGATGTAACGTAATTACTTCGTTCTATAAAAGACGTTAGGTCCTTTGATAACGATAGCGTTTGGTAGCTGATTGGTCAGGCACAACTCAGATGTGATAATATTTTCATTGAAGTCATTGAAAATAACAAAATGTATTATTATAAAAGAATCAAGTCTTAATAAGGTTTTAAGTGAAGAGTATTAAATTGTTTGTTTCATAATAAAATACTCTCCCACAAACCGTCATACAAGTTGCTGAAACCTTCTCATATGGAAGGCTTTCAAACCATTTTACTTTACAAAATTGCCCCCTTGGGTGTAGCAAATACTTAACCGGTCATACTCTATTTAAGGGTATGCCGCAGATTTAGCTGTTGTGGCACTTTAAGCACCCTGTATATAGTATATAGCGTAATAGAGTATTGCTCTAGAATAGAAAGTCTTACACACTAGAGCTACCTGACACTTGCAATACTTTGGGCGTTCTGCAGATGCGCCAAAACTGCAGTCTAACCCTTCCATTGGAGCAAACTTGTTATGTAAGTCATATAAATAAAAAGTTTAATTCTTCACTTACAAGCAGAGAACACAACCCTCAATACTTGTGTATACTAAAGCAGTCAGTACACGCATATCACAAATAATCCTCTCTAAATATAGCACTGTATTCAATATAAAGTAACTGAAGTGACAAGGGATAGCTCAACACTTCAAAAGCTGCCAGGACAAAGGTTCATTAAAGGACGCGGTTCATCTAACTGCAGTGCATTCATAGATAGAAACACAATGAATATGTACACATAAAAGCATAAACAATGTAGAGTACGGAGCAAGAATCAAATATACGATTTAACACAGCTGGACACCGCTTTGGTACAGTTGGTAGCAAAATATTTAGGAGTTGAAACTGGTTAACTGTGAATAAAAACTCACTATCAAAGATATCTATCCGGCATTTAAAAATGTCCCAATAATTATTTTAAATGCTTTTCTCGAGGATATACTGATTGGCATTGGGCCAATTTGTTTCACTCAACCCGGGAAATGCCGTCACGTGAGCGGCAAGAAAAAACTCTCGCCGGTTTATTAATAAACGAACGCTTCGGCGTAGGCCGGCCACGTGAGCTGCAAATTTAATTTTTTGTCCTATTTATCATGATTTTCCATTGTGGCCAGTTCCCAGTAAGTTAGCAAAATACCTTTTGAAGTATGTTTCTACCTTTACTTGGTATTTAACCAAATATCCAAATGTTTACCTGATTTTTATATCGCGAAAATATATGATTTGCCGCTTTGCCTGTCTCGCAAGACCGGCGCACATCGGCCTATGTCGGATAGACCCGGGCAGTGCCGGGAAGCGAAACGAACGTCTAGCTAGTTGCCCGCGGCAAAACAGCTTACGCCGCAGAAGTAAAACGAATAGGCACATAGTTGTGTGTAAGGCGGGGGAGGCGGTAAATACGTGGACCATTTTTTAAGCCCTGCATAACAATTTGTTATTTGTAAATTAAATAATTTATTTTTAATGATGAATTGATGTAACTGCGTTGGTTTGCTCTTACAAACGATATAGTATATGTAATTCCGGTTATTTAAACTGTGTTACTCACTAGTTCAGTTTTGTATTAATTCAAATTTAATAATAGGGAAACAGGTCCCCTTAACTTACATTGTTTATGGCGGCAAATAATTATCTTTATGCGGTTAGCGTGATACTATAAGATTCTTTCCCTGGTTGTAGGTGCAGATGGGGATATCCGGCCTCGAGGGTAACTGTTTAGGCGGTAACGAAGCTCGTTGCCGAGTTACCGCCTAAACAGTTACCCGAGAGCCGGAAATTTTCATCTGCACCTATAACCAGTGACAGAATCTTTTTCTTGCATACCGATTTCGAGAAATAATAATAAAAATAAAATCAATCGAACGGCTTTCTTTTTAGAACTTTTTCATATGGCAGTGTATTTAAACAAAGCGCGGGAAGCCAACGTCCGTAAACAGGAAAGACGTCATGACGTTTCAGAACAAATAACAATGTTTAGTTCCGGTTTTGTTTTATCAGTTGCAGCGTAACGTTATGAAATTTTGATAAAATAACGTGATTTGAATCAAGAAATATGCTATCAGGAACCAACAGGAACTGTCAAGGTATTGAATTTTTATTCCCTGTTTTAAATAAAATATATATTACTACATAAATCTTCTACATATATATAGTTCATAATACGTCATTTACAGCACGAGAGTCATCTTACACCTCGGGGGTGTAAGATGGATTTTTCTAGCACCGGTAAAGATACCGGAAATCCCCGTCTGGTATGCAAGAAACAAGAAGCTTCAGGCACACTATCATTTGTTTCGGCATTAAAAAAGAAAATGTTGATCAACATCTCGTTCAGATTTGACACTTGAAATAATTCTGTCACTACAGAAAACAAACGACCTTAGTATCCCAAGTAAATGAACTTGAACAATTTCAGAGGGTAAATTAATTAAACGATACATAGTAAATTGCTAGTATGGATTATTAAAATAACAAAAAAATGACAGTAATGTCTTTCTTAACAGGTCTTTGGCTGATCGTTTCCTCTTCAGATTTTCCAGTTCTGTTAATTGGCAACTGTAAAGAAAAAAATCAGGAAAAGTCATCTTCTGAAGTATTATATTTACCAGGTATACATAAATGTAAAGATCTTCTTAACCCTGAATCATCACAAATCCTCATAAAACATATGTTTTAATAAATATAATAAACCATTTCTAACTATTTAAAATTGTTTGACAAGAGATCGTCAGTGCTATGCGGGTTTCGTTCACATGCAGTCTTGGGCAATTGACTCTGTTCAAAATTACAAAAAAAAAATACTAAAAAATATATATTACATCTTCTGAACGTAGAATAAATGAAATCGTTAAGGACATTTGAAATTCAATGTTCAATCGTAGAATGGACAGCAGTACCGCCTCGTTACCAACAAGAAGTGTATCGAGAGAAGAGGTCCTCATTTCAGAGATTTGATTGTAAATGAAACTGAGCTTCTGAAATAGCCAATTTATAGATCTGAGTAATAGAAGGTAAAAATCGGAATCATTGTTCTGTGCAAATAACGTCGCAGATTTGTCAAATGTGGACCGCTTCACTTGTAAAATCAATACGATCATTCGACAGATTAAGAAGTACAGTCAAAGGTCATCAAAGTGATTTGTTCTCTTGATAATATTCTAAGAGAAGTATTTCATTCTTCAGACATTGTCAGCTTGCAGATATATTGATTACCTAGGAAATAATGACTGGGGCAAATGTAAAATGAAACATTCAATATTGAACTTACTCTATCTTCTTATTGCAATGCTTTAGAAAACATACTCTATACGCACCAATTACCGAACGTTCACAAAAATAGGGTCGTTTAGTTTCGCATTGCAAATCGTTCCACTTTCCGGCCCACCATATTTCAACACAGCCTTCCAGAGAAGCAGCAAGGTTAGGTTGGCCACTTGCCCAGAATGTGAATATAGGATCATTTCCAGATGAAACCCAGGTGTAAGTGCCTTTATTATTAGCCTTTCTCAAACCAATCCAAGCATTTTTATCTGATGCAAAATTAATGTTATGTAGATTATAATTTTATAATGATTATATATTATGTCTTTAAGTGATGAGACAGAATATAGAACTAATTTATTTTAAGGCATATATTATGAAACGTGAATAACTTTCAATTTAATTATAAACATTTGAAGGCATTTGCCAAACATTTATGATCCTTTCTTTCACACAAGTGTACGTATGTTTTTTGCAATATATTCATGAATGTCAATATTTCAGCGTTGAAAATTTTAATAAAAAAATCTTCTTCGCTTATTGCCTAGGGACACAGTCGCTGTTAGGTCACACTGAGTCATTCAATTACTGATTAGAGTCGTTTACTAAATAACCAACTAGTCTTGTGTTTTAACCTTTACGCTGCTTAATTTCTAAAATGGACTGGTGTGTCTTTCAATTTCGGCAGTTGTTCGAAGTAGTGTTCATTGAAAATTTACTGACTGAATAGCAAACAGTGCATACCACGATCAACGTTTGCACTGGTCGCAAATGCAGAATGGTGATACCGTATTACGGGTTATTTTTACTGCTGTAAAAGTTTACGGATTTGGGGTAAAAACACATGATTTTATTTTATACGACTGTAAAATTTACGAAATCACAAGATCTACCAGTTTACTTGACTTTATGCGGCGAATTCATACGAGGCCAATATTTACGAATCTGATTTCAAATTAGCCGTAAAATATAGTAAAATTTGCAGCAGTTAAAGAATACCCGTTATACGGAATACAAATCGCATTACTAGTCAAAATCGTTCTGGCCAATTATTTCATGCTATTTTGTGAAATAATTTGATTCATCAGTGAGATATATAAACCATATCACTCGCTGGGTATCTCTCACTGTACGGAAATGGTTTGCCGATCTACTTGAACATTGTGTATTTTTTTTTTCTAATTTTTCACGTATACGTGATGAAAATTGAAGTCGCTATTTATTCTTTATAGTTTACTTTTCGAATAAAAAAACGTCACTTGACAAAAATTTCAGAGTAATGGAATAAATGGAATTTATTGTCGTGTGCACAAGATCACAAGCCATTTTACGTCATTATCGATATAAATAGTATCAATCCTATCGTGAAATATGGCAAGTTCAGACATTTAAGATATAGCACAAATACTATATATGCGGGATATCTTAATAATGACATTAATTTTGGATAATGCTGCTGCTATAGTGTAGGCAATATAGATTCTAACGTTTTAAGTTAGCAGACTGACACTAAGATATCTTTCGGCATATTTGCAGCTACAGGCGTTTCAATTTATGTCATCAAAACCCACTGCGGCGAATGTTAAAGGATACAAGGTCGACATTTTATATAAAGGATAAACGTTACTTACAGTACACAAAAAACCTAGTAAAATAATAACTTTTGCTATACAATAACTTTAACTTTCGACGATTTTAAGTGTTTCAATACATTGCATTGTGCTACCTATCGAAGTACTTTCACATAAACAGATCTCGGTAAATGAGTGGATAAGATCGCTGACGTCAATTTACTTTGTTTAAACACTATTTTATTCAACAAAAAGCATGTGATTACAATATATGTTACAACAGCAAGGAGTCGAGTAGTACGCTAATAAACTTTTTTAGAAACTCTTTCTTGAAACCAGGTACATACCAAATTACAGTGACAACAATTAAATTAAATTCACTTTTCTCTCAACATTGTAAGTGATCATATAATAACGTTAATTTTGTAGACATCCCTTCAAACTAAACCACAGGTATAACTTCCAAATAAATAGTTGTGACAATTTCTGAGAATATTTCACTTTTAGCAAATGTGTTGAAAGTGTCAAGTCAGACTTGTTTTTCAAATACTAACCTGAATAGTTGTCTCTTAGGTGGACCAGGAATGAGTTCTCTACAGCGCTGGTAATTTCCGCAAGATTTCCACCTCCATTTATGCACGAAGTCTGAGAAAATTTGAGAAAAATGCTACTGTATAGTTAATCAAAGTTAATCAAAGACAAATTTCTGTAAAATATTGTTCAATCTACATGTCATGTAGCTTCAAGATTTTAACCTTTGTGTAAAAAGTAAGTGAACGATTCTGAGTCTTATAGCCTGACAGACTATACATAACTGAAATATTTTAATAAGGACAACAATAAGTACAGTTTTGAAAACTTCGACAATCTTGGAGTATTAAAGGCAGATGAATGGTATTCATTTACAAGAAATTTTGTGTTATTATGTAGACATTTCGAGTTTAAAACTTCCATAGTATACATGTACAGTGGTGTCAAAGCAAACTCAAAGTTGGTTGCCTGCAGGGAGACCGGCCAGCTAGACCTATCCAGACATGCTTCTGAAATTTCCGGACGACCAGAAAACATAAAAAAACGTTTTTCCCTCTTAGTGACAATAGACATCTCATCAAATTCAGTAAATCTAAATGCTCTCCAAAATAGGCGTATTTTCCTTTATCTTGTTTTGTGAAAAATCAGTTCTGAGAGTCGAAATATTGGGGGAGGGCTATAAAATATGCTGCCCCTCTCCTCAACCCCCTCCGCTGCTCCTACGCCTAACGTGTAGGTCCATGGCAATATTAGGTACAATCTGTAGGTACAGTTAACAGTGTTCGCTCTTAAAATTACTCACTATTTTACCCAGTTTTAGGTCTGGAACGATTTCGACCCAGTCTGATCTCACTGAAATGCGTCCAGCCATGATCAGACACCTTGCTTGCTCCAGATTTGGTTGAGAAGTCATAGAGAGTTGACCGAGTAGTGTTCAAAGTTTGAATATTGCATTATATTGTTAAAGAAATTATATCTCCAAAGCATTGATTTGTTAATAAATAAAATATGATTTTGATTTTCAGATGCGAAGGAATTAAAACGAATGAAATAATAATACGCAAAATGATTAAATTCAAAGACAAATAACTTTTGAGATGTATTTTCCAATTCTAACATTTTATCAAGGATTTTTTGTACATTGTATATCATTGAAAACAATCCATCAGGTAATCGCCTGCTTTTCTTGCACACCGCTCTGAGATTTGACGCTATGAGGTCAAAATTGAAACGCACTGACAGTGAATTGTGAGCCTTCTTTGCATTACAGGAAAACAAATCGGGTCATGTTAGAATTACTGTTGACTACATGTATCTATCTCACATGTTTAAAGATGCCCTATACTTGTATGATACTATTTATGAATACTCACCTGAGCGGAAGTCCAGCTTGCAGGATTCATACTAAAGCTGTAGCAACTTCTATCGAAAAGGGTCCATCCTACTGGACATGTCTCTATATATAAATGTTGAAATACATTTATAAAGCCCCAAGCCTCGACACTTCCAATCAAAATTAAGTTAGTGTAGAAAACATTTGAAAGATCAAGTATACACTGTAGATTTAAACATTTAATATCAAAACTGAAGATATGAGCAGAACCGGAAAAGCGATCGTGCACAGCAATCTCTACCTAATCGGCGCCTCAGAAAGCAATCCAACCACAAAAAATAATATACAGCAGTAGAAAGTACAAGTTATTCTTTTTGTTATTTTAGAGAAAACAATATAAAACACATATATCGGAGGAGGATTATTTATCACATAAACAATACTTGCCCTCACAGTTGCGTCCAGTAAAATCATTTATGCAGTAGCATATGTAATAATTTGTTCCATCAACACAAGTACCGCCATTTTGGCATGGGTTTGGCGAGCAGTTATTGGATCTGATCTCTACAATGTCATATATGTTATAAAATACAACTTTAAATAAAACGCGTGAAGAAAGTTCGTTCCCGTTGAACTAAGACCTATTTTATGTTACAGAAATGTAAACGACAATAGGAAAGATTCAACGCAACCTTTCATGTTTTGGGTTATTACTGGTCTTAAACGTGATGCATCGATTTTTAGTGCTATTTTTGTAAAAGTTTTAAAAACTTATATTTTCATTGCAACATACCCCAAAACCGATTCACAACCAGTAAAAGACTTACTTACATGTTGAAATGAAAATAAGTGAAACTGGTTAAATCGAAAGGATAACATTCATACTGACCTTCGCAATTTCTTCCAAAGAATGAAGGTCGACAGGAACATGTGTAATTATCTTTCGCATCAATACATGTACCTCCATTTAGGCATGGGTCTGGGAAGCAGTAACCTGAGGGTTTGCTGAGATCATCTTTTGCTATAATATTTATCATAAGACATTAATATCTTTATCTTAACTATTTCACTCGGTCATATGTATAAATTACGCATGTTTGTAGTAATGTAGTCACACATTACTGTTCTGTTGAATGAAACATATCTTCTTCTTCCGGTGCATGTTTGTGCAAAGTTATCCATCAATGGACAAATCAATCCTGGGACTAAAATTGAATGCCGAACATGAAAAATCTTTGAGTGTTGCGACCTAGAACTTTAATCTGTGGGGTGGGGAGTGGGGGCGTCTGGTCATGTTATCGCAAACATGTGTGCTAAGTAAATCCATTGCGCTTTGAACTTGACCTGACCCTTGATGAAATAAGATTTTACACACAACCGACACTATCAAATATTAATAGTATGACCCTCACAATTTCTCTAATATATGAAGAGTGACAGGAGTATGTGTAGGTATCTTACAATCAATGCGCAATAAGCATGGGTTCAGTAAGCAGTAACCTAATTAGTACTACAAGGTCACTGCAATTAAAATCATTAAGAAAATCCTGTAAAAGCATACAATACAACCAAACAAATTCAGTTTGATTGAGTCTATTCATGACGCGTCTCCTAACATCGGATTTAGCGAAATTCTATTACACATATATTGAATGGACTCCATGATCCCAATAGGCCAAAACATAAAGGAATTCTGAAGTACGTGGAGACTTTTTATGACCTCCGCACAACACTAAAGATTGCTGTTCTAAAAGCTAATAAATTTGTAAGATCATTGACAAGCATAAAAATGCAACTAAGCAAAATGACAGCAGACTCGGTTTGTTTGTGTATTTGTTTTGGGTTTAACGCCTTTTTCAACATTATTTCAGTTATGTAACGGCGGGCAGTTAACCTAACCAGTGTTCCTGGATTCTGTACCAGTACAAACCTGTTCTAAGCAAGTAACTGCCAACTTCCCTACATGAATCAGAGGTGGAGGACATTGATCTCAGACACAATGTCTTTAATCAAATCGACACGGAGAACACACGCCTCGCCAAGGACTCGAACTCCAAAGATACGTAGATCTGCGTTCTCCCTATTGAGCTATATAAGCGGGTGAGTTTACACTCTGTTTGATTAAAGCTGTTCATGAGAGATAGTGTATGTAATAAACTAATGAATGTCAAATACAATTGTTCACAAACTCCACTGTATCTGATGGGTCTTTAAGGGCAAGGAATGTTTAACAATAAGTAAATTTAATATGAAATCAATCCTCAAGCATTTTATATAGCTGTTAACTTTTTTTTTAAAAAATCGGTCCCTTATTGAAAACGATATGGCAGTTTAAAAATCTAAGAAAATAGCAGCCATTTTTGTGTGTTTATGACATCATTTACACACTGCTGAATCCTTTATTTTGCAAATAATCCTTTAAATAGATTAATTTCATGTTTCTTGAGTGTAAGATGTATATCATGAAAATTACTTTCATTATAGATTGAAAAATTAGAGAAATCATTTTACACAAATAAATAAATGTCTCTAGAAGTTTAATGAATCCGCTATTTTGTTTTATGTTGTCATGGATACAAAATGACCGCTATTTTGAGCAAAACTTTAAAAGCTGATAACTTTCTCATGTTTAAGCCGATTTTGATTTTTCCTCACTTGTTTTAATGTTCTAGAAATCCTAGCAGCTGGAATTAACACAAGAACAACATCCCCTTTCCCTTTAAACATAATAGTTTAGTACATGCAGAATTATAGGTAAATGGCTCCTTTTATTGAAAAAGAAATAGTTAAATAAGAAAATGGCACAAGAGAAGATGTTTATTAACATATACAAATTTATTAGGAAACATTTTGGAAGCAAAAAAAAAAACATAACCAAGCAAACTGATAACAGACTCTGTTTGATGGAATCTTTACATGTGAGGTGCAACACCCTTACGCAGTCTAGCACCGACTTAAGGAAGTGAAATTTTGTTATACATTGTATGGACTCTATTGCCCATAAAACCTGAAAATATGACAACATTGAGTCCAAATTATTTGGAGGGATTTTTTATTCTGTATAACATAAATTGTTTTAGTGTCATGTTGTCTCTGTTGCGATCAGTCCTAGAGGTTTAACCACTTTCAAAAAGAGTTATCCGGAGGGAAACGTATTTTTACATTATTTTCAAAGTTAACCTACCCAGTGTTTCTTTATTTTATACAATCATTTCCTTACCTGTTCTCCTTTAACTGCAAACATTTCATTATGTATCAAGGTGGCGGAAAAATGATTTCAGCAAATCGTCATGGTGAAAAGACCCACGCCAGGACTTACGTTAATGACCTGCGCTGATCTATAAAGCTATACGAGCAGGCTCTTTCGAGAGGCGAAGGATCAAAATTGTATTTGTTCTAGAACTACCGATTACAGAAACAGTATACACTGATACATAGACTATACTTCTATACTTACTGATGCTAGAACGTTCACAAATATACTTTTGATCCCTTTCACAGTCCATGTCTTTCCACTGACCGGCATCCCGCATTTCAATACAGTCTTCCACAGGGGAAGAATCGCTAGGCTGCCCACTTGCCCAATTCGTAAAGTTGGCAACATGTCCGGATGACACCCAGATATGTGCGTCTTCATTACCCTGATCAATCAGTCCAATCCAAGCACTTGAAACTGTTACAGAATTTGATAACATACATACTTTTATTCTAATCATATAACCGAAAATAATATAATGAAACACATATTATTTATGCTGTTTCTTAATACGAAAGGAATATGGAACAAAATTATGATAAATGAAACACTAAAGAACGTGAGTAAAAATTGGAATTATAAACACTTGTAATGCTGTGTTGAATATTCATTTCACTTTATTTTTCACTCAGCAGACGTTTTCCCTGATCTGTATAGTTGTTAATTAGATCTATATTATCAGCTACGAACCTTACAATACATTACCATATTGGCAGCATACAGCTTTGAGCCGTATTTGCTTATCGTTGGCTACAGATATTTTCTTCTAGAATATAGATCTATTTAAAAGAACTTCTCAACTGAGAGATTTACTTTAGCACTAGTCCTTTTCTTTACTTCCATTATTATATACAATTAAGAAATAATATATATCAGTTAGTGATTTGTCGCTGAATAAATCATTGTTTTGAGTTCAGATGCGAAGGAATTACATCACACCCAAGTGATATAATAATACGCATCTGAACGAAAAACAATGATTTTGTTCAAGAGCAAATCACTAAATGAGACACGTTACTAAGGACTTGAAAGTACATCCTTGACGGAATTCATTGAATATTTGCCCGTTTTTAATCGGCTTCTTTTCCAGCGTGCCGCTATACCGTTTGACGCTATGACATAATAATTGTGACGTCAGAACAGTGAATTGTTGAATAATAATTCACTGTTTTCAGCCTTATTTGTTTAATAGGAAAATGAATCGGATCGTGTTAGAATTTATATTTCATAAGCATATGCATAAGTTAGTTTTGACTGCTTGATTATGGTACATATTATCAATATATGATCTTGAAAATGTTGGCAACTAGTGCGGAGTATATTCATATTTGCAATATGTCTTTCATCCTGATTATTTACAAATCAAATATGAATATAAATTACTATTCATCACATAAAAGTTCAATATACAATGTATCATTATGTGATATATAGTCTGAGAAGAAAATACATTTGAATAATTAATACCCCTCGGAAAATATAAAGCAACTAATCGTTTATAAACATTCACAGACATTATGTTACATACAAAACTCCTTTCCTAAAATCATGTTTCAACGCATAATATGCGTTCATCTATAAAAATAGCATCAAGTTTAAAATGAGGGAATGGGTATCTAGTCACATCAGTGTATTAAAAGAACAAGAGGGTCATGATGACCCTGGATCGCTCACCTGAGTATTATGAGCTACATGTTTCAAATGTCAAACTGATGATAAAATATTAAGAAAGTCAGTAGGTCACATTCATGGTCAATGAAATTCAGTTTTACAATTTGTGGGCAAAACTGTGTATGTCATCAAAATTTCAATGCTGTATCTTAAAAAAACAAGAAAGTAGGTCGGTAGGTCAAGGTCACAGTTAAGTGACATCATATTACTTAGGGTCATCAGGTAATTATAATTAAACAGTCTTGGAAATAGGATCAGATGATTTTTTAAGTATTTTTCCTATATAACTCACATAATAACTAAGTGACCCCAGGGCGGGGCCTCTTTTAACCCCAGGGGCATAATTTGAAAAATTTTGGTAGAGGACTACTAGATAATGCATCATACCAAATATCAAAAGCCTAGGTCGTACGGTTTCAGACAAGAAGATTTTTAAAGATTTTTCCTATATAAGTGTATATAAAACTTGGGACCCCCAGGGCAGGGCCTCTTTTCACCCAAGTGGTACAATTTCAACAATTTTGGTTGAGAACCATAAGACAATGCTACAAACCAAATATCAAAGGTCTAAGTGTTGTGGTTTCAAACAAGATTCTTAAACTTGTTTTCCTATATAAATCTATGTAAAACAAGGGACCCCCGGGGCGGGGCCATATTTGACCCTAGAGGGATAATTTGAACAACCTTGGTAGAGGACTACTAGATAATGCTACATACCAAATATCAAAGCCCTAGGCAATGTGGTTTTGTACAAGAAGATTTTCCAAGTTTTCCCTATATAAGTCTATATAATAAACCATGTGACCCCCGGGCCGGGGCCATATTTGACCCTAAGGGGATAATTTGAACAATCTTGGTAGAATACCACTAGATGATGCTACATACCAAATTTCAAAGCCCTAGACCATGTGATTTTGTACAAGAAGATTTTCAAAGTTTTCCCTATATAAGCCTATATAAACCATGTGACCCCCGGGGCGGGTCCATATTTGACCCTAGGGGGATAATTTGAAAAATTTTGGTAGAGGACCACTAGATGATGCTACACACCAGATATCAAAGTCCTAGGCCCTGTGGTTTTGGACAAGAAGATTTTTAAAGTATTTCCTTTCGGTTGCCATGGCAACCAGAGTTCTGCATGGAATTCAATTCTTTGAACAATTTTGAAAGGGGGCCACCCAAGGATCACTCCTGTGAAGTTTGGTTAATTCTGCCCAATGGTTTTCAAGAAGAAGATTTTTTTAGAAAATGTTGACGGACGACGCACGACGGACTACGCACAACGGACGACGGACTACGCACGACGGACGACGGACATCAAGCGGTCACAATAGCTCGCCTTGTCACTTCGTGACAGGTGAGCCAAAAAGGAAAAACCAAGTTGCGCGTTTTTCTGACGTTAATTGAACGGCATACATATTTCTTCAATTCTCAATCGAAACCGAGAAATGCTTCAGAATAAGAAATCTGTGACGTGGTCTTTTGTCTTACATAGATAAAAACAAATGTGTCGAAATGCGGAACAGATAAAATACAAACAAACCTGAAAGAATATATTTTTTATTCATAATATAAATCTTTTCCAGCTCATTTTAAGCATGGTAATGAGCTACATATCAAAATGCTGCAAGAATGCTTAATCATTTTTAAGGTTTTCAGGAATAAATGGTATATGCCACTGACATTATTCACTTGCGTGTTGACATCAGGCTTTGGATATTTATTTAGTTTATTTTTATTTTTTTCCATCCAGAAGGTCTGAGACCCATGAGGCAATACAACAATACATATAAATATGGCGACATGTAAAAGACGTATACATCCTAATGACATATGTAAATTTCTCATAATAATATTATTATTTAACAAACTTATCTGCCAACAACATTCTATCCAATAAGACAATATGAATATACATGCAAATACCAATTCACACACAATTTGAATTATAACGCTCTGTATATCACACGTACAAAAAGAATATTTTCTAGTAAAATGTTTTCATAAATGTCTCTGTCATTTCTTAAGATTCCAAAATTCCAGATCTATTAGGTGTGCGGTTCAGAAATTTTATCATTCTATCCCTTGTAATTTCTGTATATAATGATGCAGTGGATCAAAAGATGTTGTTTTGTTTTTTTTCAATCAAAGTCGGAAAATGACATTATGGTTAAATATTACGTCGATATTACTTCAGGTCATACAGCAATAGCAATTTCCAAAATAAAATTTAGAACAATTAAAAAACTTTATTTCTCAATCAAATATTCGCTGTTGAAATTGTTTACATATACTAACCTTGAACCTTGCTCTTAAGGTCTGTAAGGAATGTAATCTCGGCACCGTTTTTGATTTCTACAAGATTTCCTCCATGTTTTCTACATAAAGTCTGTGAAAAATGGACAAAAAGGGACATCACATAACTGATCGAAGGTAAACACGTATATATATGGCAATATGTCTGTACTTCATTGTTATCTAAATGTATAAAGTAAATGAACGATTCGAACGCGTCTTTGCGTACAGATCAGTACACTACTGGCAAGCTGCTCTTTGATGAACAGGTGTTGCTATTGCGAAACCTGCAATATGCAGTAAACCTGAGACGTGTAATGTACTCTTAAAATCATGTGCCTGAAGTCTTTGAAATGTTCTACCTTTTAAAAATACCAACCTGAGCCAAAAACCAACTTGTAGGGCTACTGCCTATGCTATAGCAACTTTTTCCAAAAGAGGTCCATCCTGCTGGACATGTTTCTGAAAAAATATCCAAGAACACCACTCATGTCTCAAGCCAATTAACTTCAATTTAAAACTGAAAGATTTTGAAAAAATTGGAAAGTGTACTTTTTACAGGATCTATGAACTGATTATAAAAAAACTTAATTTATAAGAAAGTTGAGAGAATGAAGTCCTTTGAATCACAGCTGACTAAAAACTATTCACACCCTACAACACACTAGAATTACAAATTAACACTGAACCAAAAATTATAACAGACGAAGCGCAATATAATACTAATATATATATATATATATAGTAGAGAGAATTTATACTAACTAAATCACCACCACAATATACCAGACCAATTACGGCAAAGCGCCTAGCAGTACAAACGAACACGCACATGCCACAACCAGTCCACTAACCCAATAAGATTAGTTTTGATGCTGCTTTATATACGAGCCCGAATTGTACTACACATTCGTACTGCATATATATACTCAAATCTCTGTTTTCATGTCTCACAAATCAGTAGTGACATTTTAGTCTTTTATACTGATTGGGACTAGGGAAGCTATATTTTCTGTCTCTGAAAGTTAACTGGATCTAGAGGATACTTTAAATATATATAAAGATAGTTTGCATTAAGGGACATAATTATATCCAGAACAGTTGAGTTTACCTTACGTGAGATCCGCTAGGATACAAGTTCGCATTATAAATTATAATAATAGTAGAGAAAACTAAATCGCCACCACAATATACCAGACCAATTACGGCAAAGCGCCTAGCAGTACAAACGAACACGCACATGCCACATCATGTCCACTAACACAATAAGATTAGTTTCGATGCTGCTTTATATACGAGCCCGAATTGTACTACACATTCGTACTGGTTCAACATTTGCATATATATACTCAAATCTCTGTTTTCATGTCTCACAAATCAGTAGTGACATTTTAGTCTTGTTAACTAAAATCTTTGCAAAATCAATATGTGCCGCTTTACAATAAATCATACTTAATACATATGTCAGTTTTTTCTTAACTCGAACCCAGAATTGAGAAGTATGATTTATTCATTGTAGAGCATCATAGATTGATTTTGCAAACATCTTTTTCACAGACTGTTAGTAAATATTTCGAAACATCTTTTATTGCAAAGACTGGAAAATCATAAACTGTACTTACTGATACCAGAAAGTTCGCAAAAATAATTTCGATAGCTTTCGCAGTTCATATCGTTCCACTGACCGGATTTTCACATTTCAACACAATCTTCTACAGAGTAATCATCTCTAAGTTGGTTGCGTGCCCAGTACGTAAAGTTGGCATTATTCCCTGATGAAACCCAGATATAACTGCCTTCGCTAGCCAGATCATTCAGACCAATCCAAGCACTTTTAACTGATAAAAAATTTCAAAAATAAATATCTTTCTTTATTGATGACTATACAAAGTACATTAGACTTTAGTTGTTAACACGTTAGTCAACCAGATGTATATATATCATACACCCGATTCCTTCTCAAAACTAAGGTACATGGATCTTTCAACTCAAATACAGACTTGAATCGTTTCTGATACATCTATCCGGTCAGCACTATCAAAGTGAAGCTATAGATCGGAGTCATTCTCTAAACAATCGTCTCTTTCTTTGATTTTTGTTTTAATTTCTCTAAACAATTTTCTTTCCTTGATTTTTGTTTTAATTTCACTAGATGAGCAAGTATTTATTGCCACTTAATAGCAGACCAAGGTAAGGCCTTAAATAAATGATGCTCATTGAATTAAGTTTAGGAACACGGAGATATCGAAGTATAATTTACAAACAATTTCGCATGGTGGCGTTGTTGCTTCTGTTTAAGTGCATACTCGTGTCTGATACAATTGTCATGTAGACTTTCAGGGTATTCCTACACAAATAAATATGATGTTGCGCATAATGAAACAATGTGTACGTGAAAGTCTGTTCGAAATTTATTTCATTTCGTTTTGCATCCTTATGCATAGCCAAATATGAAAGGCTTAACTGAAAGACATATTTCAGCATCAGTCCCTGTCTTTACTTGCATCGTATTAATGTCAGCCCTTTAGTTCTGACTAGCTAAGTTGAAAAGGTTACTATCCCGGTTGCACTGTATGGTTGCAAACTATGGCACAAATGGTTTAAATCTGTTCATCTTGCATGTACCCCGTCTAAGTTGTACGTACTAGCAAATACCAGATCACTGATAAGTCACGTTGTGAGGCTTCTTACAGCAGGTAGTCTACACAACGAAACTAATCGCATGTCACTGACATCAATAGACACATGACTTCGGAATGAATCCGATGTAATGAAATCAGAAAATCATTCCTAGTCATAGTACTTAAAAGTTATGGGCACAGAATATTTCAGTATCTTTGCTGTATTAACTCGGAACATTTTCTGCGCTGCCTGACCCAGCTATACTAACAGCTCTAGGTTCAGATGCCAGCAGGTCCCGGGACTATATGAAGTTAACATATAAGTTCACTGGTTCTGTGCAAAGCGCTTACGGGTTGTCTGTTGATACTTAATATTTTTATTATATGTGTAATCGATTCCCAGGACTGGTCTTCCTCAAAGTGTCTTGTTTTTTCGTTTCGGCAAGATTTTCAAACAGAAGGAATTTTCATACAGTTCATCTTAATTAAATAAATCCAAGGCTATTAAACTATTAAATAATGAAATTATAAATGCTTACATTACTTGAGGTCTTAACATACACAAACATATATGTTTATTTGTTTCGGTTAAATAAATACATTGATGACTTCTGTGGTTTAAACATGTATTATAGACCTTTTATGAACAATTCTAACACGACCAGCGAATAACCTACATACATGCAGAGCAAAATCTATCTTGGGTTATTCTGCAATAAACCACTCGCGTGCAATGACGTCATCCGATCCAGGTGCGTAGCACGGTCGTAAAAAGTAGTTACCATTTTTTCTAACATTGTTGATACTAGTATGTCGTGTTAGAATTGAAATAACAAGTTCCCAAGTAAGATTTATCGTAGAATAACCCTTGATTTTCGTTCTTATGCGAAACAATATATCACTCAGGCCTACGGCCTTCGTAATATATTCTTACGCATAAGAACTCAAAACACAGGTTATTCTACGACAAACCACACTTGGGAACTTATTATTTCTTAATTGTACTCTTCGTTATAATATTATTTGCACCTGTGCATACTAAGAGTATTTCTATGAAGTGTTTAACAATCTTTCATACCACAACTTATTTCTTACATTTACTTTTGACAAGCGGATAAAGAGTACAATAAAATAATCTAATGTTTAATGAACTGATTTACTTTTATCCCTTTACCTATTTTACCTCCTATTTCCAAGTCAGGGTTGAATAATATTAAAAGTATGTTATTGTTGTGTATTGCTGTTTGATATATGTACTTCTCTTATAAAATATGTTGCGTAGTTTTCTGAAGCATACATAATGTTTGTTTAATAAACATAATTGTAAACAATGTTTGTTAGTATTTCAATGTTGAAAGTCACGTATAAATACATGTTATTATTACACACTGTAACTAGTTTGTTAAAAGATCTCAGTAAATGGGGAAATAAGAGTATTTATCACATGTTTGACGTCGCGGGAGTGTAATAAAGCCATTAAATAAAAATGATAATATACTAGTGTAATAAAGCTTTGACGTCAACGTCGTTTATAGTATAAAAGACGTTGATCAAATTGTCTTGTTTATATTGTAAAAGAAAGTAGAAATTTTGATGTTTCGACAGGAAAGGCTAACATGTGATAAAAAGAATATTGCATTTGTGACTTTCCACATTAAATGTATTAAACTCGTTGAATAAAATTGTGGTTTTTGTGTTGTAGTGTCTGCAGAGTCCAGTTCTTATTTACCTGAACTGGATAGAGCGAGGGTACCAATAAACACGTTGTTATCTTTCACACGCAATGCACACGCGGTAACGCTATTCTAGTATTAAATGTCTAAAACGTAAACAATAGATATATTGTCCGTCAACGTCATGCAATGTCAATGCAATATGCGGGAATGTCAGCGTTGTTTTATCACGTTAACGTCATTTTCTTTTGAATTATCTGTTATGGGGTTGTGATACGTATACATTTTTCCATGAGTTAATACTAAGTGATTATGTCTGGTAATTCTAGCCCAGGTGTAAACTTAATTGACAGCTTCTATTCTCCATTCAAAATGTCGAATGTCTTTGGCTGAAAAGTCTTAGACCTCCGTCTTATAGTAAATAAATGATTATAAGAATATTGAAAAAAAATGCATTGACTGTGCAAATAAATGAGAAAGAATGGCTATGCTATTCCGAACACAAACATTGTTTAACTCATTCGAGTGTTTCAAGACATGACATTGTGTTGCAAATCGTGACTTTTAATGCCAAAGCTACCTTAACTATAAGAGTTCTCCAAGAGTGAATGGTTAGGCCGATGACGTCCATTCATTTGCCTGTGGACAGCCGGTTTGGGGTGTTGATTGTTTGAGAAGTTTAGTAATATGTCTGAATAATCACTTGTAAAATTCTTTGTAAATCATGAGTTGAAAAATCGCATTATAGTTCAAATTATGCCAACATGAAGTATGGCCAGTTAAAATAACAACTTTCAAAAATTCTTTTATGACATATTTTGATATTTCATTTTTTGTAAAAGCCTGGGTCGAAATATTTACTGATACTTACCATATTTTTTTTTTACAATGTCAGCTAGGAATTCATTTTCTTCAGCGCTTGTTATTTCTACAAGATCCCCTCCGCCTTGTCTACATGAAGTCTGTGAAAATTTAATGAAAATGTCACCAAATAACGCATTAAAGGCAGATACCTATGAATTATCCTTACATTTCACTGTCGTATAATTGTTAGAGAATTACCTCAGTTTATAAAGTAAATAAATGATTCGTCACTTTCTGGATTACATGTACATATCAGTATGCTCTTTGGTCAACAAGGACTACAACTGTGAAATCTTGGAAAACAATTTTATCAACAAAATATATTAGAAATATGAATACAAATAATATATTTTACTATAACAAGTACATTCACACAGATCATTCCTGTGTATTTTAGATGCCCTCCACCTGTGTTTTAGGTCACACCAAACTAATTATCTGTTCGTCGGATTTCCCGCACCAATTTGACGGGAAATGAAAAAAAAAAACTTTTGACCGCCCGCACCTGCCATCGGAAGAACATGTTCTCTAATTCAGTCACCGATCCGGCTACGTAGTCTCCCTACCGCACAGAAGGTAAACCTATCCCGGTAAAATCGGTTTATTCGATTAAATTTTTGTAATATTCGATCGCTTTAAAAATCGGGCATAACAAAATTGCAGCCCTTATGTCTTTTTTGTCTCATGCCGAGATGACGAACGGCAGCTATTTTCAGCAACAGCTGTTGAGATTTCCCCGAGCTGCAGTTTTACAGAGTTGTTAGGGCTGCTGCGCTATACAATAAGATGAATCTTTCCGCAGATACAGTCGTGTAAAACCCGCCGGGGTTATGTGTGTTTATCAAACGCAGGTTTTTGTTTTGTTGATTGTTCTACAATTTTTTGTTTGGTTTGAGTGATATTAAAAATGATACATGACAGTACATCAGGAATTCTAGACAGTTGCTTATATATCACTCAAAATTGTCAACATTTGTTTTTGTTTACTTTGTATAGTCAAACTCTCAAAGTGCTGGATTTTCATTTTATTTCTTACAGTAAAACCCAGCCTGCAGACTTAGCACCGAATAGTACCACCTCTGATTAACAGGTTCAGTTGAGTGCTGTGTGATCTGCATTTGTAACAGATACATGTTGTCCAGCACTTCAAGGGTTAAAAGGTCTAATGTCACGAGCAGAGAAAATGTTAAGCGATATTGGATAAATAAGACATATCAGAATAATAAAAGCGCTGATATATTTCTTACTTTTTATTTTATGCACCACACATTAAACATTCAATACTCCAAAGACAATGCTGTCTGAATTTTACTTCACACACATTTGTTTTTTTTCCGGCTTATGAATAGAAATACACTTGATTTGGTCTTTAACATGACACAAGCGATTATTTATTATTATTATTTCATCGCTCTTCACTCGCTTCAATAAATGATGATTTGAAAAAAAATATTTTAATTTCTTTTCGCTCGCTCGCCCCAAATATTTTTGAAAAAAGTCCGAAGAACAAGACATCAATTTGGTGTGGCCTTACCTTTTTATAAGCACTTACCAGAGCAGAAAACCAATTTGCAGTACTAGTGCTTAATCTGTAGCAACTTCCTCCGAAAGCCGTCCATCCCAAGGGGCATTTTTCTGTAAGTGTCAAAAATGTCACATAAAATATCGAGCCATTTCACTTTAAATCATAACTAAGTTATATCTTAAGACAAAATTCTAGAAGTATAGCAAAAACGAGTGTAACCTATCAACACAAAAATGAAATGTAACAGGAGAAACAAACAGATCAACACCGAATAATTCATTCTTGTCACCAATTGTAGCACTGTGATAGTATATAGCAGACGGCGGGCAGTTCACGCCTTCATTGCAAGGAAAATAGTACTTAAGTGTAGGATGAACAAACATCACCAACTTACATTATTTAACAAAACATTATTTTGTTTCTAAACTATCTATGAAATGCCAAATCAAGAAAAAAGAAACATGCCCGTGTGAGGACTGATTTTACTTTTCAGGAGTGTATTTTTTAGCTGATAGCATATACGAGGCGTGTTCAGAAAAACCCTGAACATAGCTCATAAAATCATACACAGTCAACCAATTTGACTCGCAATAGCCAGTAACTGATTCTTCCCTACCTAAAAAATGAATAAGTATATTTAACATATTGATAGGTATTGGACATTGAACAGTGATTCACAGAATGTTATCAAACAGTTCATTGAGTCCGTAATAAGACTTTGTACCTGAATAATAAATGCAAAAAAAAATAAGGTGAAAAAATATATGTCTGAGACATCAAGATCTCAACAGCTCTATGTTTTAACGAAATTTATTCAGCAAGTGTTCATCAGCTAGTCTAAGATACAGTACCATCCTCGAAGATATAGACTAATATAATAATTGCGGGTCGTATATCAAATATCTTGGCATACGCAAATAGAAAACATAAAATCCATATACCGTGACAACTTACTTACAAAGACAGCACGTATTGTAAAGTACAAGATGCAATACTGACCCTGACAGACACTTCCCGTAAATGGTTGTTTACAAAAGCACTTAAAATCTGCGACCATATTAACACAGGTACCACCATTTCGACATGGATTTGAGTTTAGGAGGCACCAATCCTTAGCTGTAAAGTCAAATATGTTATATGAAATAATTAGTTAACATTTCAAGGACAATCGGCACATACATCAGGTTGGGAGACCCACGTGACTTTTCTTTACCGTACACGTAGGTGAAATCGCACCAAAAAAACGAGCACCTCTGTTATGTTATATATTTTCAATACTTTTCTCAAAAACTTCATCCAGATATGTATTCACGGACTGAATGTGCACGTTACCTGCACACCGGAATCTGGGTGAAGTGTTTGAAGAAGTTAGTAGTATATCTGACAACGATTTTCTAATAAAAATCCACCAAAAAAATTTTTCAGCAACATTTAACCTTAATCGACGGATTTCACGTGACCTGGTGACTCTGATATATGAACAATGAATACTAAATTAAATATTGAGTCATTATGTGACAACTGCTCTGTTCTGTCCAGAAAGAGGTATAAACATAATTACACCTTACGATTATTAAGGGCACACCAAGTAGCTTCTAGTGAACTGGCATCATTTTTTACATTTTCTTTGATTATTTTGTATAAATTTATCATGTTTCTTTGAACGATGGTCTTTAAAATTGTATTATATTTATGTTATGAATTATATCGTTCTTCAATTTTATCATTTGTATTCAGTGAGGAAATAAAATGGAACCTAAAATAGCTTATTTTTGGCAACCTCTTTTTCCCGAAAATTTGTGATACACTTTGTTAGTTCATAAACAAAAATAAACAGAACAAAATTATGGCTTGTTTGAAATATTGATGTGAAAGTTGAATCTATTTGAAGATAACAATAGACTTTTACATGTTTTGTTATCTTTACAGAATCACGATGCATAAACTTTTATTGAAAGATTACTATACCAAAGAGTTTTGTTTCCATTTGAGTCGCGCCATGAGAAAACCAAAATTGTGGGTTTGCGACCAGCATGGATCCAGACCAGCCTGCGCATCCGCGCAGTCTGTAGTCTGGCTACCGACTAGATAATTTTTTATTTTTTTTTTTTAGAAAAAAATAATTCTGTAAAAATTCAGACTTAATCAATCCTGGCTCTGATTATCTATGCGTATGTTTTGAGAAGACAAGGGACATAATTATACAAAATTTGAATAGCCTCTGGAGTTATCTCCTTTGAACAAAACATACGGTCTGAACACAGACTACGCAGTCTGGTCAGGATCCATGCTGTTCGCTTTTAAAGCCTATTGGAATTGGAGAAATTGTTAGCGAACAGCATGGATCCTGACCAGACTGCGCGGATGCGCAGGCTGGTCTGGATCCATGCTGGTCGCAAACCCACTATGTTGGTTTTCCATGGCACGGCTCAATTTTCATTTTGATATGCTACATAGCATTTTTTTTTTTGGAAATGCGGAGGAAAATCATGCTAAAGAAAGGCATACACCACTCCTTAGTGTATTCTTAAAATGGAGTAAAAAGGAAAAGGTACTTGAGGTATTGCTAATTTGCTATTCTGAAGTCCCCTTTGAGGTAAAGCGGAAAAAGAAATGGAAATTACCATCCTTTAACAGAAACTCTTCATTCATTCTTAAGTTACATTAGGTAGGTCACTGATTGATTTGTATCAGCGATATGTCTTCTACTTTACAATGTAAAGTGAACTTTATCAAACTCACTTAACCTATTAACATAATTTCCACTTATTTTGATATTTCTCGTTTTCTGTTTTCTGGATTTGCTTAATCTGAATATTTGTTAGCAATTTACTTACATTGTTTGAATTTGCAGTTTTTATTACTTTAAAGATATTCATCTTATTATTTTCTTGTCAGTTTTGAGGGATAGATGCGATTATTTTATGGTAATACAGATAATCTTTTTGATCAATGTTGTATTGGTCCATTAATTGTTTGAATGTCTTAAATTTTTTATTGTGCTTGTCATTTCAATCAGAAATGTTTATGATGTTTGTATATATCTATGTTATATTACTAACTAAGTGTTTTACCATTGTGTTTTATGTCGCTGTTGTTCCAAATAACATGTTCCGTCAAGTTTTCCAATTCATTTGTATAATTTATCTTGCACAAATCTTTAATGATATCATTTAGAAACTGACTCTTGATTTCAAGTTGAATTATATCTTTTTCGTTAAGATTACTTTTAGATAATGCACTTCCACCTTTAGAATTTAGTGCGTTCTTGTAAATGTGTTCCTGGCCCCAATGTTGTCACTTTTTGACCCATTAAGCTTTATCGAATTAAAGTATTATGTTGATTATGGTGATATCTGTCATTTTAGTCCGCCATTTTCGTAATCTTGTATCATAACATCCATTTTAACATTGTCTTTTTTATTCCTCCATACAAAATTGAAAGATTCTTTATTTAACATTTTAAGTTTGTTTGCTGGTTGGTTTGGTAGAACAGAGAAAAGTATATGTCAGTTTTGGTAATATCAGTGATTTGAAAATCGTGATATTCGCTATAATATTTAACTTTCTGATTGCCCATTGTTTAATTTTGTTTGAGAAATCTTGAAATTTATTTTCATAATTAATATCGCTCGTCAGTGTTGGATTCGAATGGAATATATTTCCAAGTGATTTTGCTTGTGCGGAGTCCCATTTCATATTATTTTTCCTTCAATAAATAGGATCATGTTGATTTCTCAGAGATCCTATCTTGAGAACTGTACATTTTTCGTAATTTAGTTTAAGGCCACATATATTTCCAAATTGTTCAAAAATGTGTATTGTACTGTTGAAACTTTGTTCAGTTCCATCTAAAAGTATTGTTGCATCATCCGCAAGCATTATATTTTTAAATATTTGCCCATACATTTTTATGCCTTTGATATTTTCAATTACGCCGGATTAGGTATGAAAAAATTCCAATCGTTAAAGTATATATGTAGGGCGATGGAAGACATCCTTGTCTTACTTCCCTTTCAATTTTAAGACAATCTGATATAAATCCATTGTTTGACACATAACTCATCGGTGAGATGTAATACAGTTTTATCCAATATTTTATTGTTTCTCCAAAATTAAAAAAAAAGTCAACAGTTTTGTGGATAGATGTATGGCTGATGCTGTCAAAAGCTTCCTCAAAGTCATAATCCTGAAGTGGAACTGATAAATTGTAAAATCTTGAAATTCGTATATAATTAAGGTTTTTGAAAAAAAGAATTCAAAGTTTCAAATACAGTCAAACCTGTGTTAAAGACCACCTCTAAACAGAGACCACCTGGTTCTAAAGACCACATGTTTTGTTTCCCATTTTAACATTTACTGTGCATTTCAACCTGTGAATAAATACCACCTCCCAGTAAAGACCACATTTTGGTTCTCCTAACGGTGGTCTTTATAGACAGGTTTGACTGTACATACATGAACATTGGGTCTAGTTTCCCGTTAACCAAAAGAGGACAAATAAGAATGAAATGTATCACACTGATAGAAGTTAAGACGTAAAATCATACTGACCAGCGCAGTTACATCCGGAAAAACCATGGCGGCAGTAACATTTGAAAATCGTACCATCAGAAAAACACGTGCCGCCATTTAGGCAAGGTCTTAAAAGGAGGCACATACCTGATTCTATAAAAAATAAATATTTAACAAAATTAACACTTAGAGATACAGTGGATGTTAAACCAAATGTTACAGTAAATAACGTTTAAAATTACCTTCCTTAATCCAAATAAATGCTGTATCATATTGGCACGAGAGGAGCAATTGACAAAGACAGCACAGACTAAACACACAATCTATAGTTCCTATTTCTCATATTATTCATTTAATTTCAAAACTTGTCAAAATAATATTCACAAACAATACGAAATTACTCTTAAATTTCTTGTTTGGTTGTGTTAGACAATATATTAAAATTCAGAATTCTAGCAAAATATTTGCTTTATAATTTCCCGTCTAACAAGCAATTGTTGAGAATGATAGCATATTGTACATTTTTAATTGTGACTTTGAAATTCCTAATACATCTAAATTTAAAATTTTAATTTCTTATACCTATCTTTATATTAACAAGGCAGTCTGAACGACAGCTAAATCACCCGCCACTGTTATGGATAGTGAAAGGGTAAACCTTTGACCTTTAGCTGTGACATTGACCTTGAACTGATATGGCTGACTCATGAATTCTGCACAACATCTTGATGAGGTGATCATTTGACCCAAGTTTCATGAAAATCCTTCAAGGGGTTTAGGAGATACAGAGCTCAAACCTTTGACCTTGACTTATGACCTTGACATTGAGTTGACATGACTGACTCATGAGCTCTTGATGAGGTGATCATTTGACCCAAGTTTGATGAAAATCCTTCAAGGGGTTTAGGAGATACAGAGTGGATACAAAATGGAAGGCTCAAACCTTTGACCCTAAGCTGTGACCTTGACCTTGAGCCGGCATGGCTGACTCGTAAGTTTTGCACATCGTTTTGTTAAGGTAATCATTTGACCCAAGTTTTATCAAATTCCTTGAAGGGGTTTAGGAGATATAGAGCGGACACGAAATGGAAGGCTAAAACCTTTGACCCTCAGTTGTGACCTTGACCTTGAGCCGGCATGGCTGACTCATGGGTTATGCACATCGTCTTGATGAGGTGATCATTTGACCCAAGTTTGATGAAAATCCTTCAAGGGGTTTAGGAGATATAGAGCGGACACAAATGGAAGGCTCAAACATTTGACCTCAGTTGTGACCTTGACCTTGAGCCAGCATGGCTGATTCATGGGTTCTGCACATTGTCTTGATGAGGTGATCATTTGACCCAAGTTTAATGAAAATCCTTCAAGGGGTTTAGGAGATATAGAGCGGACACAAAATGGAAGGCTCAAACATTTTACCTTGAGTTGTGACCTTGACCTTGAGCCGGCATGGCTGACTCATGGGTTTTGCACATTGTCTTGATGAGGTGATCACTTGACCCAAGTTTCATGAAAATCCTTCAAGGAGTTTAGGAAATATGGAGCGGACACGAAAGTGTTACGGACAGACGGACGGAAGGACGGATGGAGACCATTCCTATAACCCCCACCACTTGTGGCGGGGGATTAACTAATTGATAGTCCCACCTGTAATATTTCGAATAAAGTGCAAAATACTGCTGCTTTCTTAGATGAATAACTTCGCAACAAGAGAAGTTAAGCATTAATTTTATATTAAAAAATTTGGTTGCTTCTGCAAAAGTAATACATCATAGAAGTATCTATACTTGTATACTGAATTGTAATTTAACAATGCTTTGTTTGTTTTGATTACCTTAGATAAATCCAATATCCACCTTAGCGGGTTTGGTAGATTAAACCAAGTTGTAAATGCAAAAGAAACGGTTAATTTTATATTAATAATGTTTTGCACTAATGAAACACCAAAATATGTTTGATGAATTACCAAACTGACATACAAAAAAATTACCCTGCATATTCAGTTAAGAATTAAAGATTGATTATGCATTCAAAAGAGTTTCACGTGCCACAGGTAAATATTCTATTGCAAAGCTTAGGAAAAATATTTTATACTCACCAAAAACCGGCCGTTCACAAAAGTAGGCACGCTTTTCTCCGCAACCCAAATTGTTCCACTTGCCGGATTTCCACATTTCAACGCAGAGTTCCAAAGAGAAAGCGTCGCTAGGTTGGCCTTTTGCCCAGTTCGTGAAGTTGACAACATTTTCGGATGAAACCCATCTATGATCATGCAGTCCAATCCAAGCATCTGTAACTGTCACAAAATGTTATTAATAGATACTTTACAATTATTACATTATACTTTAAACTACAATACACGTTATAAGTAAAGGCAGAATAAAAAAGAATGTCGCGAAATAAGCATTGTGAAACGTCGATAAACTTAATAATTCTCCCTTATAAAAAATTGAAATCCTTCGCCGAAAATTTAATGACTTTATTCTTTCACAAGCAAGTTTTTTGCTCAATATAATGTGTACAAAACTTTTAAATAGATTGTTTTTGTTTTGCAATAACCTTTTACTAAAAGCCATATTTTTTTTTTGTATTTACAACAAGCACAATCTCGACGGATCACTGTGTAAGTATTTGGAGAAAAACCTGATCTAGCACCTTTTTCATTTCTGGCCATGAAATTACCGTGAATGCTTAATGCAGGATCACAATTTTCGAAAATAGTATAGACATTTCAAATAGCATGCAAAGTATAAACAAATTAATAAAGCAAGACAATGTATGTCAGATGCATGGTCCAAAAGGTTAGTCAGTGCCAGCCTAGAATTATGACATCTAACAAACTGACAAAATAGCTTTGATCAATAATATATCGTTATTGAATAACCAACCGGAGGACAGCAACATACGTTTTTAAATGCATTGTGCCAAAACAAATATAGCAATAAATTACCAAGCTGAAATAGGAATAAACCTTTGAGATAAAACAAGAAACAAATGAAGCAATGAAACTTGTGCAAGACACGTCAGATAATCACTATAAAGAAACGTGTAAAGTTTTAATCCATTGGTGACAAACTTGAATACAAAAGCCTACAAAATGCTTACTTGGACAGAACAAAAAGTTCCATATGCGATATATCGTCAGAGAAAGTAAAGGACGAACATGATGTAAACTTTTTGAAAGTTCATAACTATTAAGATGTTTACGACAGCCATGTTTTGAAACGAGTTTTCGGCAAAACTGTTTGAATCAATCATTTAACAAATGAAGCATTGTTTTCAATGTATTATTGAATACATATAACTACTTACTAAAACATGAAAATACACTGTTACATCTGTACAAATCTCTTACTGACATTTTAGTACAAAGGGTAATCAACTGTAACTGTTAAGAAAGGTCAGCATGATAACATGTCTAAGTCTGATACGCGATCTTAACATATGGTATATAGAGACAATAACACTAATTAGAATGATAATAATGACATAACTCCGGGGATCATACCCCGCAGCAAAATACGTCTTTTTGGTTGTTATGATGTCTTTTTGAGACATCCGTCTGACATCTGTTTGGTTGGATTTGAAAGGTGCGTTCAAGTCATTTTAGAGACGTCTTTATGACGAGTGTTTCAAAATTACTATTTATCATTTTCCCGTATTTAATTAAATACAAATGCAAAAAAAAAATGTTTTAATTACTGATAAAATAATTACTAGTAATGGAAGCATTTAAAATATTATAAACATTTTCTGATTAAAACACCAGCCCCGACATTGAAAATATATAATATTAAAAAAAAAACGCAGATAAGAAAAAACTAATATGTTGTTAAAATAGATATTTTATAGTTTTATAGTTTTATATTACATATGGTTATAAAAAGGTGTTATAAATGTTCTTAATGAATGCCAGTTTTAATCATGATTTACGCCTGCAAAAACATTGTATATATTGTCAAACGTTCGATCCAACATATATCAAATATTAACTTTTTGCTAACTGTATATGTTGTTAATGTTTTTACTGCTTAGAAGATCGAAAGCTTGAATTTTCTCATAGAATAAACAGCTGTTTTTATTATGGCTTTAAAATCTCCTTTAAAAGACGTCTTTATTTCGTAAATAAAACGACATGAAAACACGTCTATTTCTGCTCACAGACGTCGCGGCCATAAAACAACCAAATAAAGACGTCTTAAAGGCGTCTTTTGTTTGCTAGGTATCTTCTTGAGAAATGCCTAAAGTTACTTAGATCTAAATATTATTAATCTACGAAGTATTTTGTTATCAAAGTATACACAGCTAGTACTGCTAGAACCTAAAACCTTGTTCTAGACGCTGCTATGAAAAAATTTTAATACCAATTACGTCCATGACTTTAAAAATAAATTTTGTATCATATTGATGTAACATCACTTTCACATATGAACACTGACTTTTTCTTGATCGAGCTACATGTTAGGAATCAATTTATATGGAGCTGATGCCCCAGTGGTCAAGTTCTGTAGACTGTATTTATAAAATGAGTGGGGTTGCATGGTTCAGTTTTTAAAGTATTTTTATTACATTGAAGTCACTATTGTTTTGCTTTATGAAACAAAAAAAGAAGATTATATAAAAGGTTTAGGTCAGAGAAGACAATCCTACCTGCGGATTCGTAAGTTAAATGTTATCGACTGGTCACGTTCGTTACTTTTCACGAATCCTCAATGACTCCCAGTTTATGCTAAACATATATTACACTTTGTATATCTGCGAGATACTCAAAAACGAGTTGCACTTAACGGAATATTTCAGGGACATGTATACAACTATACTGTCAAGCGGAAAATCTATATACACTGGTCCTGACATAATATCTACCCTTATAATTAGGAGATGTTTTAAATATCACGATAAAGATTTGTTAAGAGACCGCAGCTAAATGTACTTTTATATAGAGAGCAGCCAAAATCTCGCAAGCAAGGGTAAAATCTTTCATTTTCAATCCAAATTGGCAAATGTGATATGACAGAAAGTCAGCGGAATAAACAAAAATGAAAGATGTCTATTCTATTCCTTTCGCAATGGAAAATCTTTAACAAATCCTTTGAGTATTTCAATACATGGCTTGTGGTACATATTCACTAGTTTACTGGAAATTGTACTCTCACAAATTTGGGTATCTAAGATCGCGGACATCCAGTCTCTTGCCTCTTGACATCCGGTCGGGGATTTTTATTTTACTGACATGTTGAAAGCAATTAAGCAAGCTTTCAAACTTTTGGTGGTTCTGAACATTGCACCTTTTGTCTGAAATCATGTCCAGAAGCGCACGAGAGATCTTTTATTAACCCCGAAAGTCCGATATTCGCCAGCTGGTTAAACCTATGTCGATGTGACAATTAACCAAACAACAATAACAACTTAGTATGTTATCAAACATACTTGATTGAGTCGATTTAGGTTTTGTTTATTGTTTGCAGATACTAACCTTGCGCTTTGTCTCTCAGGTCGACCAGGAAGGTGTTCTCTGCAGCGCTCGTAATTTCTACAAGATGTCCTTCGTCTTTTCTGCATTCGTCCTGTTGAAATACAGCTATAAGTAACATAACATAATTCATCAAAAATAAATAACTATATATATATATCATTTATTATTTCAATTACTTAAACTCTTTGAATAAGTTAAATGAACATTTCAAACACATCGAAGTTTATAGAGTTTTCTGCAACTGCAAATATAACTCAGACCAACAAAAACCTTTCATTATGAATTTTCGAGGATATTCATACTGGCATAAATACTGTTAAATATGAGTCCACAAATAAATGATTATGTGTTACTCACTCGAGCCGAAAACCAGTCTGTAGATTTGCTACTGTAACTATAGCAACTTCTTTCGAAATAGGTCCACCCTGTCGGACATTTATCTATAAAAATGTGAGTGAGACAACTGTAAAAATAATATAAAGTATCAAGTTATCATTTTAGCCGTTAATAGGAATCTCTTAAAAGATACATTTTTACGGCAACAACAAATTGAAGATCAAGTGTCAGATTTATTAAAATTGAAGAATTGGGATGAAACAATACGATTTGTATTTGTCAGTGAGCACTCTTTCAATAAAATATGTTAAAAGATCCTTTGGAAGCATAGAAAGCAAGCAACCAAGAAGAAGAATAGCAGACTCGGTTTGATTGAGACTGTTCGTGAGAGGTAATGAAATGTGCATTACCTCCCACGCCCCCTAGCACCGACTTAAGCAGAACTCCATTACATATACGTTGAATGGATTCTATGATCGCAAAGGATCGCAAAGGATCGCAAAATATAACAACACTGAATCCAAGTACGGGGAGACTTTTTACAGCCGCCTCACGGCACTTAAAGATTGCTGTTGTGATAGTTAATAAAATCTGCAAAAAGATCCTTTTGAAGCACAGAACGCAACCAAGAAGAATATTAGCAGACTAGGTTTGACTGAGTCAGTCCATGTGAGGTAATTTCTGAAAGTCACAAAGCAAGTATTTCTTGTTACAATAACCATCATTACATAAAGCATTTTTATACACCAAAGAACAAAGATACTTGTAAAACACACATCACATTAAGGAATAAGGTGCTTTCCAAATTAACAATCTAAGTTTTGAGGGGGATAAATTTTATACATTAATATTGAAAATATATGGTATAAATAGCAAATGAATTTTGACTAGAAAACATATATCAAATTTTCGTGTTTTAACTTATATCACAATCAAGTTAGAGAAAAGCATATTGATAGAATTTTGACCCAAACAGTACGCAATACTCATCCGATGTGATTAAAGTACCTGTCCCTGTTATCGCTCCTGTGGAACGTGAACTATTGTTGTAGAGGATACAAACACTACGGGTATTCAGACTTGCTTAATCATTATGTTAATGAATATCTCACATATTAAGATCAACTGTCGAAACTGATCAATCCCTGTAAAAAAAGTCATCAAAGTGCGTCCCAGGAGCAGTATTAATATCTACGGTTTCAGATGCAAAAATTCTGCAATGCGGAGTATACCTTGCTTATTATAGTAAAATCTGAAAAGAAAATTTGCAATGTTTTCGGCGACACAGCAAGTCAAATCTAGAAAAGATAGTGCTAAAATAATTATAAGCAATGGATCTCATAAGAAAGAACTCACCTGAGGCTACAATCCAGAACGCCAGATTCAAACAAACTAGAGACAAGTGAAACTTTGTAGTCGTAGAATACATAATAAACCTAATATATACTCTTTAGCAATTTTGTGCAAATGTGCGAAACAAAAGTTGCAATTCAAGTTCTATCAAAATACGTTTTAGGTGATTAAAGAGAGAAAATAGTTTTATTCACATTCAGCAGCTGTTTCCAAATATTGCAGAGAAATTAAAAGTGCTGCATGCAACATGCGTTTATGTAATGAATTGTTATTGCAACAAGCCAGACAATGTAATTTTAATAACAAATTACTTTGTCTGCCTTGTGTTTTAATTAATTGGTAGGGGCTAGGATATTAATACAAAACAACCTCTCCAGAGCGGCCCTCTCTTAAGCAAAAACCTCTGTATAACAACATCACCAAAATTTCCCCTTAGCTGAAATATACTTTCAAATTTAAGTCTCCAGAACAACAACCTCTACATTACAGTTAATATATGTATCTCCCAAAGGGTGTTGCTCTACAGAGGTTGCACTGTATATACAGTCAAACCGTCCCTTGAGAAATGAAAATGCTAGTCTTCGTTAGCAGGTTGACTTTCATGACAGGTAAAGTAACGTTTTTGGTGAAACAGAAGGAAATAATAGTGACTTTATTTCAGCAGGCTTTATTATATTTATTGGAAGGTTGTCTACAGCACGGGTTTACTGTATTTGTCAATGAGAATGAGCTACATATGTTCCGTTGATATTCGATGTCTCAGCCATGTCTTAGCAGCGGAAGATGGTTAGGGGAGTTCATCATTTCTTAAGACGCACTAAATTACAAAGTTATAAAACAATTAACCAAACATGATTATATGGGATAAGGTCATAACTTTATTATCATTTTCACAGAAATATTGTATATTCTAACACTGTATATAAAAAAATAATGAGAAAAGACATTGCTTGAGGTATGATGCATGGAAGCCACACAGGAACGGGAAGATGCAGCAAACTATTATAACAAGTGTATGAAGTATTGCCATGCAATACAAAGTCCCCTACCAGAAGGCACCTAATTTTCTCTACTGCAGTTAACCATAATGAACTGATATCTGTCAATGACGTATAAACAGTTTTGTACTATATATGCAATATGTTATAACACAACACTTGGATTAAAATTTGTATAAAAACCTACAGTTGGTTTTCATATGGATTTTTTTGGCCGATTATCAAAAAAGATATCAAGTTATCTATAGTAAAAACAAAGGGAAATTAATCCTTAAAAATCTATATAATATAAATCCACAAGAAACTCTTTACCAGGTAAAGATCGGTCTAAATGCTCCTAAAAATTGGATGTAACATGCATGTTGTACCACAGAAAACTGGTCTCAAATTTTCCCTACGGCCAGTAATAAATAAGTTACAATATAATCTATTTATAGTAACAACAAAGAAATGTAACTCTAAAAACAAGAATGCCTCAAAGTGGTGAACATTTGTGCCAAGTTACATCAAAATCACTACATGCATGAAGAAGAAATGCTTCAGACAAAATCATACTTGTATCTGCCTCTATGTGTGACCTTGACCTTAGACCTAGGGACCAGCTTCTTGCACTTGACCTTGACCTTGCAGCTAAAGGCTCGGGTGTTGCTTATGACACATTGTCTCATCCAGGGGAATATTTGTGCAAACTTATATTTAAATCCAGTTTTGCATGACAAAGTTATAGACCGGACAGGTAAAAGTCCCATTGACATTTGATCTCCAAGTGTGACATTGACCTTTAAGCAAGTATTATGTGTGTTACATATGAATTGACCGGACAGGAAAAAACACTATTAACATTTGACATCCAATTGTGACCTTGACCTTTAAGCTAGTGATCCGGGATCTGGGCATGACACGTCGTCTAATCATGGACAACATTTGTGCCAAGTGATATCAAAATACATTCATGAATGACGGACCGGGCACGAAACAGACCCTGTTCCTGCTATGTTAACATTTAACTGCAAAGTGTGACCTTGATCTTTCAGCTAGGGGTCTGAAAGTTGTGCATGACACATTGTCTTATTATGACGTACATTTGTGCCAAGTAATATTAAAACCCTTCATGGATGGCAGAGTTATGGACCGGACAGGAAAAAGCCCTGTTGACATTTGGCCTCTGATTGTGACCTTGACCTTTAAGCTAGGGGTCCGGGTTTTGCGCATGACACGTCGTCTCATCCCTTAAAGGATTGTTGAGTTACAGACTGGACAGGAAATAGCCCTTTTGGCCTTTGATTTCCAAGTGTGACATTGAACCTTCCGCTAAGTGCTCGGGTGTTGCGCATGACACATTGCCTCATCCAGGGGAATATTTTTTGAAAACTGATATTTAAATCCAGTTTTGCATGACAAAGTTATAGACCGGACAGGAAAAAGTCCCATTGATGTTTGATCTCCAAGTGTGACACTGACCTTAAAGGTCAAAGGCAAAGGTTCTGTGTGTTGCATATGACATGTCATCTCATCATGGGGAACATTTATGCTAAATAATATTAAAATCCCTTGATGGATAACATAGTTCTGGACCGGACAGGAAAAATAACATATTAACCTTTGACCTTCAAGTATGACTTTGACCGTTTGAGCTAGGGGTCCGTGTTTTGCGCATGACATGTCGTCTCATCATGGGGAACATGTGTGCCAAGTAATATTAAATCCCTTCATGGATGGCAGGGTTTTTGCACCGGACAGGAAAAAAAAGCTATCGACCTTTGACCTCCAATTGTGACCTTGAACTTTAAGCTAGGGATCCGAGATTTGCGCATGACACGTCGTCTTATCATGGAAAACATTTGTGCCAAGTCATATTAAAATGTTTTCATAAATGATGAAGTTATGAACCGGACACGAAACAGACCCTGTTCATGCTATGTTAACATTTGACTGCTAAGTATGACCTTGACCTTTGAGCTATGGGTCTGAAAATTGTGCATGACACATTGTCTTATCATGAGGTACATTTGTGCCAAGTAATATTAAAATCCCTTCATGGATGGCAGAGATATGGACCGGACAGGAAATCAGCCCTGTTGACATTTGACCTCTGAATGTGACCTGGACCTTTAAGCTAGGGGTCCGGATGTTGCGAAAGAAACGTTGTCTTATTATGGGGAATATTTGTGCCAACTAATATTAAAATCCCTTCATATATGACAGATTTATGGACCGGACACGAAATTGCGGACGGACCGAAGGACGGACGGAATGACAGAATGACGGACGGACGGAAAAGCGCATTCCTAAAGTCCCAGAATCTGGTTTTCAACCAGTAGGGGACTTATAAGCGCAGAATATACTAGACCTATAACGAAAGTAAAGCTTCTAGTTATTCTCACTAAAGAGAAAACGAAGCGACGATGTTCCCAATAGATGATAACTATCCATATATACGAATGTAATGTATTTCAGATTTTTAATATTATAAAGGTTTCTAATATGCCACACAGAAATGCACATTACACGTCAATATTTTAGAAAAACTCGATATGAAATTAACATTTAACACATGTTATACAATCGTAATAGCAGATTATTGATACAGAGTTAAAGTCTTGTGCTAGAAGACGACTTTTTGCTATAGTACCTGTAATTTTAGATGTATCGTAGCTATTTAAATCTAGGCCGCATATTATACATATTGTATACCTTTAAACGTTGCAATGTAATTCAGATACATGTACATCATGTTTCACAACTTGTGTGCTAACTATAAGACAATGTCCCTCATTAAATATTTTGCCCTTTAAAGTTGTTATATAGCTGGTGGCGGTAGGGCAGATGGACGGACGAACGGACAGACAATGGAAACAATGGAATAATGTTCATATTCTCTATAGAACTCTCTTAGCATGTGCATTGTAAAATGAAAATTATTTTGTTCTTGGGAATTTAATCAGTTTATCCAAACAGACGGACGAAAAGACATAAAATTTGAAAAATTCAAGTAAGTAAATCTCCAAAATACCCATCAATCAACAGGGTATCTTGAAAATGACGGACGGATGAACGGCTACAAGCAGTGGAAATTAAATTATATACATGTTTCAACAACACCGTCTTTGTACCACGTTTAATGAAGAGAAAATGCAAGTAATGCATAAATTTGTATCTTATAAATAACCTGGTATAGCAGTCACCTTTCATTACAAGGTGACGGAATTACTAGTACTGAAAAGCTTCCGAACTCTAATCCATCTTATTACACAATACGTAAGTTTCTTATATTTTTAGTCTTATATTTTGATGTTTTTAAGTATTTATGTGTTAATGTCTGATATGCATAATGATAGTCGAACTTTGTTTTACAAATTAATGTCACCTATAAGACAAAAACTGGCCTTCGAACCAAGGTGACTTGCGTTTAAAGTATCCTTGCTCTATTATCTAAATGTAAGTTTTTTACATGCTTACCTTTAGCAATATTAGAACAGTGGTCTCTCTTGAGAGATGCCTGATTGCACAACATTGACTGTTTGTCGTTCCAAAATACCAGTTGATCAGTATATGACTGTATATAGCGGTAAAGTTGTTTATAGTAGTGAACTGTTTAGTCAATATCAATTGCTGCGCATTCAGAAGCTGTTCTCCGAAGGAGGTGGTGAAGAAAACCATAACAACAATACCCTCTAAGTAAATACACCATTGTAATCGTCAACATATAACACTTGGGTTATAATTTTCTTGTTCCTTTTAAACTGAGAGTTTCACGTCCCTATGTGGGATAAAACCATGTAAGTTATGTTTCATTCATAGTAAATCTTAGTCCTTTGTCATCATTTAACAGTATCATATAGACACCATATTTCCGATCAGACATTTATGAGAATAATGGTCTTGATAATATCTGAGCTAAGTTTGAGACTCTACGTAAGTCTGAATTTAAGCACAACCTTGTGTATGCAATACATTTCATTCCATATGCCGAAACTCACAGGTGAATTTCGCATATGGGTCATGATCAGTCAATAATTAGGTCACTAAACACAACCCCATCAGACTGTTTGCCTATGGTCTACAACAAAAACACAAGTATCGTTATATCATCTCCTGTTCTATCAGTACTACGTGCACTGCTTTGTTTTGCGCAGAGTTCCCTTTTGCTGCATCTTGCAGCAACTTTCATACTTTAATCTCAAGTGTTTTGAAGTCTATGGAAGAATTGCCGGTTGACGATATTAGAGTTATTTTCTGTAGTCCTTATACCTGAAACTGATTACTACTGATGTGAGCAGCTGTTGACTAAATGGATTATCTGAATCGAAGCTGTACTGTTGTACAGGCAAGACCTGGGGCTGTTATCTTCTTGTCTAAAATTATCGGGTATGTATTTCATTAGCGACTAACAAAATTGATAATAACCCAAATCCATACTTTAGCTTTTAAGAAATAAATTTATAGCTAAATATTATTTGGAAATATAACAGTAATCTGTATTATTGTGTACAGGTCCTTGTACAAGATGATCCTTTGCAGAATGCAACCAAGGAAAACAATAGCAAACTCGATTCGATTAAGTTGGTTCACAGGAGATAAGTCATTACGCCCAAAGTAACAACCAGCCAACTTTAGAGCTGAATTCCATTTAGTATAGAATGTTCGGCTCGGTACTCGTATGTTTGTCCGGGTCATATCCATAACAAAACAAGAGCTCGTAGAACACGAAATGTTCATCTTGATGCATTCAGCAACCGCACTAACTGACCTACTGCCTCAAAATCTATAGTGGTCATCTGCTGTTCATGATCAACCTTCTCATTAAGTTTCGTGATCCTAGCCCAAAGCGTTGTCAAATGATCCTCCGGAAACGGTTCAACTATTCCGAGTCACTGTGACCTTGACCTCTGACCTTCTGGTCTCAAAATCAATAAGGGTCTTCTGCTGGTCATGACCAACTATCAACTTTTATTGAGTTATCATCCAGAAACCGTCTAACAGTTCGGGAACACTGTGACCTTGACCTTTCTTCGAACATGCCCGCATTATATTGTTCATAATTATAAAAGACCTATGTAATGTCATTGCAATAGAATAATATACCTATGAATCAATAAAGTATTTGATTTAATCGTAGCACTTTCATACATAAGAGAAATACCGTCTATTACTAACAATGGTATCAATTTCTTAGGCACCATTTACTATGAATTACTGCAGTTGGGAACCAAACTACGGTGCTGATGTAATAAAATTGTAAATATATATTACATTTGTTTAAATTCAAGCGAACAACAGCTATTTTAGATGAACATTAATAGTCTAGTCCAGATTTCAATAAATGTGAGAGGTACAGGCATTTTGTTAGTATTTGGTCCCATATACTTTTTTAGTATAATTTGGGTATGCTGAATTCAAAAATATATGTTGGCCATCTGACAAATGATTTTTTATAGTTCAAAATGGCGGAAAACAAAATGGCCGCCAAATTAAGATATTTCTAATATAAATATGTAACAGTATTACAATTATCCAAAAATATGTGGGGTTTTTTTTTATCAAAGTTATGTGTAACATAGTAACAGATTAAATTAACAACACTTTTTTCAAAGATAAATAACTTTTAATCCAAATGTGTGCTCCGTTAGGAGAAAAAAGCAATTAAAAACCCACTCAAACTTGCATATTTCGCCAAAAAGGTGATTATAATTGCAAAACTATTGCTGAATACAGTACACTAATATCATATTTGGAATCAGTTTACAGGACAGAAGCTAAATCCATAAACTGTTTATCATATAATAGTTTCAAAATAATATAGATTGAAATATTTGCTTTATTTCATGTTAATTTACTGCCTTGAGTTCATACAGCTGGTAATGCTTTTATCGCATATACATTATCTATATCTGTGCATAAGAGCCCAGTCTTTTTACATTCATATCTGAGGGTCCTACATCCAGATGTACACTTGCAAGCAATGAACTCAATACAAGCTTTAAGGAATTGGATCACGGGTAATAAGAACTGGCTTTAGTGTGTCATCTGCCACTTTCCATCCCATGTCGGAAGGTGCGGGCAATTCTGAATTGAGAACAGTTGATTTGTTCCATACCAAGGCTTGATAATGAGCTCTTCTAATGTGAAATGAGCAAGCATTACTGGTTGGGGGTATGTGTTCAAGACTTATAGACCTGCCAAACATTTTGAGCACTGTCAATACTACAGCATCTTGGCCATACACTTTGCAGATAAAATATTCATAGTTTTTCTTTAACTCATCAGACAGTTGTCCATATCCAAGACCTTCTATAAGTTTTTCACTGGCTGTAAACACTTTAAACACAGATCTTTAGAGATTCCACAGAAATTTGATGTTGTGTCACTGCCAGTGAGTGCATGAAAGGCAAGTAGATTTCTACGCAACTCTTATTGAGGTTTTATTTAACACTGTGTTGACTTGAATGTATTTTCATTTTTTTCACTGTTCCAGCCATCATCCATACTGTTGCATTTATTTCCTGCAAGTGGCATAGTAAGAGCAAATACATCAATATCTCTGGCAGAAACAACAACAGTGACACAATTTGATCGTTTACTGCTGTGAACAGCATGGAAAATGATCCTTGTGTAAGCTTCCTCGCGTTTAGCCTTTAATTCATCCAAATTAAGTTTAATGACAGTGTTTTCAACAGTTTCTTCGTCCTAAAAGCCGACGCCAACAACCAACGTCTTTTCTGTAGGTGATTGCATGATCGGCTTCTGGTAAAAATGTACTACGTCAAATTTATTTGCTGGAAGTGCCAAAACGTTACACCAGATTTCAAATAATTCATTGATACTTGCAATCCACCCATTCTGGGGCACTGCCCATTTCAAATCCACAAGCTTAAAGTAAAGAGCCTGATCAACAGTTATAACTGAATGTGACTGTCCCAGTCTTCCTGATATATGCATACACTTCTGAACAATAGTGTTAAATGTCTCGATATCTCATTCTAAGTAAGATTCAGCGAAAAAACATGGCCAGTTTCAGGATCCATTGATTCCAGGTTTTGTTTTTCAGCTAAAGATGTGTCTACTAGTATGTCACTGTAGCTCAATCTGTGTCCTGCACTATGAAATAGGTTAACTAAATGTTTTAACCTAGTCATCTAGTGCTATGTACTTGCAAGTCCTGTTTAGGGTCCATTCTTTTTTTACCATCACTCACTCCATAAACAATATCTTGTGTTACACTTAATAATTTTGTTTGCAGATCAAATTCAGATCTTTATGGTCAAATTCTTCATCTAGAAGCTCTTGGCCACCATACGTTGAATTCAGAAACATGAACAGACACTCCAGAACAGAATTTTCAGTCACAGAATGTCCTTCCAGAGAGAACATATAAGCCCTTAATTTTAGTGCTACGTATCCAGTTGTCAAGAAGTCGTCACTGGAATTATATTTCTGTATTGTCAGCCGTTCATCACTATTACCAGTAGTATTATAATGGGCATCTTTAAGCACTGACGCAAAACATTCATATGGAACAAGAAGTGTATTCCTTTCATTGGAAAATATAAATAGTGGAGTTACAAACTAAAACTGGTTTCTCAGTTTACGTTGTAGGGCTTCTTAGAATTAAATGAATGACAAAGAATTGTTGAAGAAGTCTCTTCAGTACGTATACGGCATCTGTTGCAACTGTCTGAAAGCTGCAGTATTTGCGATTTCATTGCAGCATACCCACGTTCATGTAAAAGAAAGATCATGGCAAGACCCATATTTGAGTTGTCCGACTTGGTTTTGCGAACTAAAGTTTTTTTATGATATTTGCCCTCCGTTGACATCAGAGAGTCATAATCGCATTATGTCGTCATGTTTAGCATCCTTTAAAATACTATCACTGACTAGTTATGTTAAAGAGTTTTTCATGTTTCTTTTTTTTCTTGACAGAACATTCACATTTCTTAATTTAGTAGGAGTATATGATAAGTTTGATGAGGATGCAGCTTAATCTGATGTTTGTTCTATATTAAACTTAGCTTTGACTGAAAAGTATGTATTAGTTCTTTGTGGACAAAATTAAAATAAAACTTTCAACATTTTTTGTCATTTTCATCTATTTTTTCAATTCTACTAATGGCCAGTGCTAATGGCTTCATATTTAGAAAAAAATCTCTAAACAAGTCTTGATTCAGCACACTCTTTTAGAGATGTTATGCCCTGAGGTTGTTTAGTTTAAAGCTTTGTCAGATTTTGCCTCCTGACAAATGATGCACTTTTCTGTGCTATCTTGAAATGGTCTCTTGGGATGCAAAGTCTTGTCCATTCTTACTTTGGAATATTATAAAACCTATTAAACAAAATAATATTTATTACTTATTATTCACAAGCAATTATAGTATATATAAAGCTAGCTTTAACAGATTCTTATAAATGAACTTATCACAGATACTGAAAATTAAAATAAATGCAATTTCACCAAATCTTAAAATATAACAAAGTATATAAAGCGAAGCATCTCTAAAAAAGTTTAGAAATAAAATATACATGTAGAGTTGGCCTACCTGTAAAAACAACTTCAAAAAGTCCTGATTCCATGAAGTATTCATGACATCTCTAAAACCTTAATGATCATGAGAGTGTGTGCTTGTCAGAGTTAATGTACATTAAATAACTCCAAAGAGTTTAGATAAAGACTTTAAAAACATGACTCAAATTGTTATTGTGATAGAGACCTGGATTGTTTGTACTAATTAAGTTCACATTAGCCTTAATCTTAATCCCTGTCACACTTAATTTTCATCAATTATTATGATTCTAAGGTATTAAAAAGTTGATTATTAAATAGAATGATCTTACCAGGATAAAATACGTTCTACACGGAATTCGGTTCATTACAAACAATGTCATGTTAATTAAGTTTTAACTTCCCCATTGTTTATTTTTTCTTAAATGACTACTTTAGAACTGCAAAACCATTTCATCAAAATATTTTCTTTTTTGACATAAAATTCCGGCGGAAGTTTTCAATCATATACTTATTCTCATTTTTCTATTCTATAAATGATGTTGGATATATATTTTTTAAATTGTCTTCAAATTCCCGTTTTTGAACCCCGTAAAGTTCACATTTTTAACTTGTGACATATTTTATTGATAAATATTTACTCAGTTATACTAATAACATGAAATAATTTGTTGAAACATATCTAGAGATAAAGGTTTGTATCATAAAGTAATATTGATGGAAAAGTTTTTGTTAAAAACAGTGGTCATTTTTGCCCCCATTTTTAACCCTTTCAGAGGCATTTCTTAGATGGCCAACATATATTTTTGGATTCAGCATACCCAAATTATGTTAAAAAAGTATGTTGGACCAAATACTAACAAAATGCTTGTAACTTCTTAAATAAGCTTATATCTGCAAAATCGGACTAGACTATAAGAAGATATTCAACATACACGCATCTTTCTTGTCGGCTGTTATTGTTTTATGGTACGAACCCAGCTGAAACACTCCGCTGCTAGTATAGCTAATTAAGTAAATAAAGTTGATTTCGTTCCTTGACATGGAAGTGTAAGCTTACATTACCTTAACACACACCAGTCTTCAAGTATGCAATTTTCACGAACACGGATCCGGTCATCTGACCGCCGTTGCATAACTAAAAAAACGGCGTAGAACCAATCAACTGTTTGTCGTTTCCTTCTCATCGGCTTAGTTAAGTGCAGCATGCTTATTAATTGTTACTGTATTTGATTTTGCAATTAATTGTAGTAAGGTATTTGACATTTAACCTATTTTTTACCCCATATTCCAAATTATCAAAACTTACTTAGAGACTTATGAGTAAGGAAGAGCATTAATGCTAGGTTCGTTTTATTTATCTACTCGAAATTTCGACTTACTTTCCCGAAATTTTGACTTACCAACTCAAAATTTCAAGTTACTATCTCGAAATTTCGGGATACTTTTACTCGACATTTCGGATAAGAACGGACGGACCGACAAGCTTACTCCTATATATAATGATTTCACAGTATGAGGTACCCCAGTTACTAATAATGTGGTGAATTTGGCCTTTGATCTTATGACAGCGGAAGTCATCTATTGAGCACAGAAAAGCAAATACTTTATCTATGGTGTTGTTTCTTTTTTTTAGTTGAGTTGAACATCAAACCCACACATTTATAGGTCATTGGTGACTTTCAAGATTTTCATGGTTGAGAAAGACCCCCAGGTGCCCCTTCATGCATACTTTCAGACATGAACAGGCACATGGGTAGAACTGATGACCTTCCGCAAGCCAACTGGATGTTCCTCACATGAAATAATTCTACACCCAAAATGACATTTCAATTCCACAGCAGTGAGATGTATCTGATTTGAAGCCAGCAACCTGAACCAATCAGCAACTGAAGCCTCTAAGATTTTATTTACAGTTTCACTTCTGCAAGTCCAAGAAATCTCAAATTACTGACAGAAGAACCGTTTTAAACCCAAAGACCATTGTACGAGTTAGAGTTAGTAACCCGAAATTTCGAGTTAGTAAGTCGAAATATACATTTCGAGATATTATTTCGGAATTTCGAATTCGTAAGTCAAACTTTCGGGATAGTAAGTCCAAATTTCGAGTTATATAACTCGAAATTTCTAGTTAGTATCTCGAAAAATTGAGTTAAGTATCTTGAAATTTCGAGTTAAAATCACGAAATTTCGAGTTGATAAATAAAACGTACCTGGCACTTATGTTCATCCGTAGATGAGGCTTCGTGTAGATTAAGTAAAATGTTGCATCTAGAGCGTTGATAAGTAGTTTTCTATCATATGACCTAGAACTAGTGTTACAGATTTTAGAGACAATTATAGAGATATCTTTCATGTAGATTTAGTTGAAAATGTTGCATCATTTAACAATGCTTGTTGACCTAGTGGCCGATCGTTTCATTCAATTTGTCCAAATTTTATTTGGGCAGATGTTCAGACCTAAGTCCACTAAGACTAGGCAAAAAATTTAAATGCAAATTTTTGACGACGGCAGACGACGACAATGGGGTCACAATACCACAGTTAAGTGCAAGAACAATGACAGAAAGGAATCAACAGTGCGGAAAACGTACTAAAGTGTTTAAGGTCAACTGTTAATAAGAACTTTGAGAAACGCTCTCATTTTTTTTGCTTATCCGCTGTCAATCTTCATATTGGTCTAGCGCGTATACAGCTCTACTCAATCTGATTCAAATAGTCTCAGACGCTATGCACTGAATCTGAAGCCAAGCTGTGGAGGGTCACGTTCAGGCGACGTTTCATAAGTTATATAATTATAAGATTGATAAAGAAACTAGATCTATATGAGTAATGCAATAATGCAATCTACGATTGCAACGTTTCATTTGCCTCTGTTGTTTGTGCATCTGATAGTTTTGATGGTTGCCTCATGTGAGTTGCTTCTTACGAGACCCATTGTTTGTAAAAATATTCTGTCTTTGGTTGAAGATGCAGATAGGAATCCCTGGTTAAATGTTATCGAGTTACCAGAGAGCCGGATATTCCCATCTGCATATACAACCGGTGGTAGATTACTTGTCTAGCATACCGTATTTTACCAAATTAAAGTATTAGAAAAACAAAACAAAACACTTTCTTTGTAGCATTCTCTCTTAAAATAACTTATATAAACAAAGCGTGGGAAATTAACGTCTGTAAACAAAGTGACGACATCACATTTTAATGACCTTCCAGTTTAGGTTTATGACTTGTTGCGTAATGTTATGTTTTTCCCTAAAATAACTTATTTTGAATTGAGTAATATACTTTAAGAGACTGAATACAACTATCAACGAAATTGATTTTATCGCATTTTACGTTTACAATTTTATAATTAATGCAAAACTCGTTAGTTGTAAGTAACAACAAGCATGAGAGGCCCGTTCCAGATGGGTTTTGAGTTTCACCTCCCTTGGAAAAATAGTCAATGGTTGTACTACTTGCTTTAACCGTGACGTCAAATATGACGTCAGGATTGACGTATTGATGGCGTCTCGACATTCCATGCGTCAAAATGTTCCCCGTTTCAAAGGTGTTTCTGCATAATTTGTCAAAAGTTATTGTCTTTTTTTTCTGTTGATAAATCATTAGAAATTGGTATATGTAAAATAATAAAAGAGACCTTAAAGCAGTACCGTGATCTACAATCATGATGCATTCGGCCCTCTAGAATTTTTGTCCTGATCTGACAAAATCCACTCTAGCCAAATACAACGTTGCAGTTCAAGATACTGTTAAAATAACACTATTGTATTCACACTTTTCACCATAGAAACTACACCTGCTGAAAGAATCTAGAACGCTTCCAATGATACATTTGATTACTGGCGCTAAATGATATCATACAATTTCAATATTATAAAGTACAATTGACAAAAAGTTATTGGAGAGAAAAAGATGAAAATAGAATCCGTAGTCTTGAACTGTTTGTCTGTGAATAGAATACAATGATATAGGCCTCTTCAAAGTTCAACGCAAAAAAAGAACACAGTCGTCTTCTAGCAGCTATCAAAAACTAAAAGTACAGGTTAATTTATTCATCTTTTATTGCATTTAACATTTTAAATCGATATTGAGTTTTCTTTATAAAATACTCAAAAACCTGATAAATTCGTGTTATTGAACTTTATCTCTCACATACTTGATTTTGTTTAAGCTTAGTTTTGTATGATCGTGAAGTTTTACACATGGTTTTTCCCGTGTCATTTAATCACATTTTTGATGATATTCGTTTTATCCATTTTAGTTCTTCTTCAAGACTTAAATATCTAGAGATAGAATCCGCATCCCGACCCCATATAAGAAATTTACGCAGGAAAGAATAGATTTTGTATCCCGGCCATTAAGACGAAAACAACGCGCGAAGGGATAGCATCCGCATCTCGGCCATATAGATCCCGGCAATACTCACAAACGGATAGAATCCACTTCATGGATAAGCACGAGAAGATTAAATACGCATCCCGGCCATACTGATCCCGAACAAACTCACGAACGGAAAGAATCCACATTCCGATCATATAGTAGAAATAAACGCACGAAGTGGTGAAATCCGCATTCCGGCCATATAGAAGAAAAATTTCAAGAAGGGATAGAAACCGCTTCCTGGCAATATAGAAATAATAACTTTCATAAGAAATCCCTATGTAATGTTTTGACCCGTGAAAATATCTAAAATGCCTGATACAGTTTTCTTATGTGTATGCTGCCTTTATTAAATACTGTGGCTCAAAATTGCTCATTGACAACATACCCTACCAAAATCATTTTTTACGATAATTAAAAAAAGTAAAAATGAAAACAGTTCTACTGGCCACACTTGGAGTTATCTACAACTGATGTAAGATATCAATGGTTTTGCCTTTTTCTTAATAATAAATCAAGGAAAAAATTGTTAATGAAAATGTGAATCAAATTAAAGACTGCTTTCTTTTACATTATATTGTAACATTTTTGCAAATATGTCTGAAGTGTTCTGTGACTTTTGACCTAAGCATTCCAAAACAACAGGTTTTATCTACTTACCACATGATATTAGTCTACTAAGTTTGACTGTTGTAGATCCAAGTGTTCTCCCTTCAATGATCGAAATGACTTACAACTTAAATGCCAAATGTCCGTGTGAACTTGACGTTTGACCATAACTCACTAAAGAGAGTGCATATCTACCGACCGTGGAGTCGTAAATCCTATCTTTGGACGAGGCATATGTTCCCTATGAAAATTTGATAAAATGCATTGTGCCTGAACTTATTTTGTCCTCCACCTCTGATTCATATGGAGAAGTTGGTAGTTACATGCGGAGAACATATATCTGTATTGGCAAAGAATCCAGGAATATTGGTTAGATTAAATGTCAATCGTTACAAAACTGAAATACTTTTAAAAAGGTGTTAAACCCAAAACAAAACAAACAAACGCTACTCAAGACTAAAGCCGAAGAGAAGATCTCAAACAATCTTTGTCAGTCTGACGGCCACTGCGACACAGGTCTTTCCATACTGATCTCAAGAATAAACTGGTCACACCCAAAATCAAAAATAGATATCCAGCAAGGGAAGTCACGTGCTAAAACAGCATCCTCCCCAAACGTTAGCCCAGCACGCGGACGCGCACACGACCAAAAGACAAAACGAACATGTATATAAAGGAACACAGTGGGGCACGGCCTTGGACCGGTCAGTGGCTAAACCACCACTGGGGAGCTTTAACCAGTTTATGGTGCACCTAAAGCCACTCTTATTCCTACAATGAACCAAAGTCATAGGACAGTGTAAATAAAAGTTATTCCCAGGCGAATCCCTAACACACACAATTGCAACAGAAGGCATACTATATAAAACACAAAAATGCTCTTGGTTATTTATATAAAAATCAACTTGTGTACTCAATGCTTCGCAAAAGACAAAGCAATTTAAGGGTCCGACGAGAAGCCATAGACAGGCATCCTTTAAAGTTTTGCGGTCATATATCCAGGCGTCTCTACCAGGCAACATTTTCAGTATATAAGTCACTTTGATCTTGAGGTTTGATCCCTTAAACAATAGGAATCATACACTGACCAGAGGTAGTCATCTTATCACGTTTAGCGCGTGTAACGCTAAGCATTTTTAAGTTATTGATCGTTAATCGATTTCAAGGCAATTACCAAAACTACTGTTACGCGCACCCGATGATGACGTACCTTATGCCTGTGTCTTTGTGCCCTCACCTCGGACTAGCTACAAGTAAATGATGTTATTTCTAAGTGAACGGGTTCTATTGTCGGTTCTGTAAGTGTTCACTTTTACAGTCGATACTGTCATATGTGATTTTCATCGGGACCCTAAGAAAAATGTCACATATGACAGGGAGTCTTTTAAAACGGTCTCAAAATATAATGCAAATTTTTCTGCACTTAGTAATACTTATTGTTCACCAACATAGTTTACAAAATGAAGGAGTAATGATAAATACAACGTTACCCATATACATTTTAATGCATTGATATAACATTTCATCATTTCGCAATTTAGATTAAATTGTTTTAAAAAATTATTGCTAAAACTGTTATAAATCAGCAATACACATTAAAACACTAAAACACCTACACATTTATGAAGATTATAACGAAACGAGTATAAGGCGATGATTGTGCTTAATAAAAAGCAATTAAGACCTGTGTTGTAACACATGATACAATACAAATGTCATTTAAAATATTTCAAAATGACCTTGTATGATATGTCCATTTAAAAGAAAATATTGCACTGTGATTATTTATTTTTGTGTGGCCTATTAAGAAAATCTGTATTTTGTTTTGGTATTGCACGTCAAGATAGTTGATAGTTCATCATCTAACTGTGACACTAAATCCATAACTATGAATTGTCCTGTGTATAGAGCAAAGACCTTCAGCTGAGAGACCATGTTTGTTTCTTCAAGTCTAGGCACCTGACAAATATTTTTAGGTAAAGTCACATCAGTGTCATTGTCACTTCCACTTTCACAGTCATTGTTTAGTTCAGTCAAAATCTCCTTTGATGGCCTGACCCAGTCAAATGGGTTTGTTTCACATATTTGTACATGTTCATCAATTTTCACAAGATCAATAAAGGAGCACCCAAATAAATCATAACTCAGTTTTAAATTAATAACAGCAAGGGGTATATCATCATCAACATCCCCCCTACTTCCTTCATTATTTGGAGTAACACTGGTTTCTTCTGGCAACCTAAAATCGAATCCAGCCTTTCGAAATCATTTTTCAATTGTTGATTCCTCAACCTCTTGCCAGGAATTATGAATCCAAGAAATGGCGTTCAAGATATTGACTTGTTTTAGGAGATACGACCAGGAAACAGTTGGCTTTTTAAAAAATTTTAATCTGTATTCATTTATTTTTCATATTTCTAATAATAAATATTTTTTTCTGAATTGTATTTATTTACGATACATGGTAAATATTTAGAATTGTCATTTTAAAGTTATTCTACATATGATAAACAATAAAGTAGATATTCCAATACAAACCTGTCGTTTTCTAAATTTCAGCTTCGTGGACTGAATGATACCTTGGTCCATAGGTGAGTATACGATGTAGTGCTAGGGGAAAGGAACTTCACTGTAATATTGCTGAGTTTAATTTCTGGGTGTGCCGGTGTGTTATTAACAAAGAGCAAACTATGTCTATTCCAACTCTACAAACTGGAATTTAGAAAAAGGATCTGAGGTTATGGAGCCTGCATATCACAGGAACTGCCAAAAGAAAGACAAAATTAAAAAGCAGGCACCATATCCAGAGGTGATTATACAATATCCAATGCTATGAAAGCGGGAATACTGGAATCACCCAGGCCGAAATGTTCAAGCTGAGAACCTAAACAGTACAAATAACACGACATCAATGTCGTGCTGAACGATCTGAGAAGATCGAAAGATAACAGCCGTGATTGAATGTACGGGGAGACTTTCTACGGCCCCCACACCACACAGACAACGCTGCTGTGATAATAAAATAGAAAAATTTTTAAAGTGGAAATTCCACAGGTCGCTCAACTTGACAAAAACAAAAATGTTGCAGGCACGGTTTGATTAAACCTGCTCATCGACAGTAGTGGAAATCGATGCTACCGTCCACGCCCTCTAGCCCCAGGTTAAACAAAACTCAACACTTACACATGCTAGAAGCACAAAAATCAATTTAGAGACATCCGCAGTTCATACGACGGTGTACATTGAACCTTCAATGATACACTAGCGTGTAATTCCATGAAAAGGGGCGTATGGTCCCCAGTTAAGATAACAAAAATATGAAAGATTTTCAAGAGTGTTTTTAAGATGATGTTTACCAGAAATGCATCTGTGTGTTTATAGTCTTTTAAACAGTCATGTATCTATTGAAAAACATTAGCAAGCGATTGAAAGTATTCTAAAACTTGTTAATATAATACATAATAAACATCTTAGTCTTAGCACATTGAATATTGAAAGAGGAATACTGACATAGAAGCACTTATCACGAACAAGAGAACACAACATTACATACAGAGGAATCATCTAAATATGACAGCAAATGGGTGCTTTTGTATCCAGAGATAGTGAAGGAACTTTTCGGCTATTAGGTTTGCGTGACATGGCAAAAAAAAAGACGAAAAGGTACTTTTGTAACATTTAAGGAAATGACAAGTGATTCAGATGGCTAGTGAAGGTAAAAATAATGGTGGTAAAATCCTTAGTAATATAAAAACACCATCAGGGATCGTGCTGCTACAGAGAATAAATGTAATGAGCTGTTAGAAGAATACAAGAAAGAAGTTCTTCTAGATGTTTTAGAAAATGATAACACACTGAATGAGAAATCCAAGGAGGCTGTAGACAGGATGAACAACTTCTTCTGTGACCTCCACTCTTTAGTTAATATGGCTGAAACATGTCAGAAAACATTGAATGAAGTTGAAAATGCTCATTTTGATAATAAAGTGTCCATAGAAAACAAACATTGTGTTAAATCTGGCCAATCTGGAACTGTTAGATTTATTATGAGCTCATGCAAGTGTTTTGCTAGAAGGGGAATGAAAAGAATGGTCGACATGGCAATTTTGAAATATATGTTAAACCATCTGTACAAGAAAAACACATGCAAAGTTTACCCCTCCAACAACTTAGAGGAGAGGAAATTGCTTCAATATTCTTTTTACTAATGCAGGACATGTTTATTCCCTCAAAGGCCAAATGAAAAGTTTTTTTAGAGAAGACACTAAAGATGAATGCTCTTCTATCTGCTGTTTTATTTGATTTGAACTATTCTTTTTAGCTGACTGCAAAGCACTTGTACTTGTGTCAAAATTATCACAATTTAACATTTTAGAAGCTTCAAGACTGAACCTGGATGACTTCATTTAAGGTAAACAAACGTTTTGAAAATGTAGATGTCAAGAAGGATAAGATATATGAATGCCTGGTAGATGATTGCGATATTGATGACTATGTCCAAACTATTTTCATGGTACTTCTGCCAGCATTAACCAAACTCATATTAAAACAGTTCAAAGATCATTTACCATAAGGACATCATGAATTTATGAATGAAAATGAAATACTTAAGATCATATTTTAGCATCGAAGCCAAATATCAAAACACTGGCAATTGAATCACATACATGTGTTGTACATTTTCATTAACTAGAACAGAGGCATGGCTGAATAATATCAAGGACATCATCAAGGAAAGCAGGAAAGAGGTACAAAATGAGAAGAAAAATATTTAAGGAAAGAGAAATGGTATTAGAAGAAAAAAGAATTGAAAAGCAGAGCAGTAAGTTTTAGAAAGAAAAAGGAACTGGAAAGGAAAAGGATAGAGAAAGCAACAACATATGTGAGTACAATTAAGGCTCAGGAAAGATGACAAATGACAGATTCAAATGTATATGCTTTTAGTAAGCTTGTAAATAGTTAAAGAGTTCCACTTACAGTATTAGAACTGAAAGAAAATCTTTTTTTACATTAGTAAATAAAGCGCATGACATCCCGTCCCCAGATAGTAACCACATTGTAGTTGGGAAAAACATAAAATATGTAATTTAGTTGAATTAAACCAAGCAGTAGAAGAGAACTGGTTTAATGGACATATTATTTCACAGGTAGAGAAATTAATAGAAAAGATGGTAAAATGTTTTTGTATACGCCCGTTTTGAAAAACGGTCGTATTATGTGTTGTCCGTCATAATACGTGTCCAGAGCATGACTTTATAATCATTAAAGATATTAACTTTAAGCTATAGGTAGATGGCGATGCAGTGCACTTTAAACGGCCATGTAGGGAAAAGGTCAAGGTCACAAAATGAGCTAAAATGTCAAAATAAGACTTCATATTTCGTGTCCGGAGCATAACTAAATAACAGTGCAAGGTATCGACTTCAAACTTGGCATGTATGTATGTTGCGATGAGACGATGTGCAGAGCACATGCACTAGGTCTGTAGATCAATGGTCAAGGTCACAAACTGAGCTCCAAGATCAAATTTTTCCGTCATATTTCTTGTCTGTAGCATAACTTATTAACATTTCAAGGTAATGACTTCAGATTTGAGATGCAGGTATGTGTCTTTTTGATAATGTGCAGAGTGCTTAAACCAGGGTGATAGATCAAAGTTCAAGGTTACAGCAAGGCCAAATCTGCCCATCATATTCTGTGTCCAGAGCATAACTTAAAAAAGTGTCAAAGGTAATGACTTGAAATTTGGAATATAGACAGAGGATGATGAGACGATGTGCAGAGGGAAACAACTTAAACAATCCACATTACATCCTCTCACACCCATTTACCCCTCCCCCTACCCCTTTAAATCATTGAGTTTCTTAATCTTTAATATCCTGTTACCACCACCGCACACATACACTGCTCCCCCACCGGCCCCCATCCCCCAAAAGAAGTTTTATTACCATTTGGGCATATATTACTTCGCTCTGCTTCGTTATTCAAGTATTTTATGTTTTACCTTAAAGCAAAACAAATTACTTTGGTTTCTGTACTTTGGCTTTTTCAGGTGCCAGGCTTCCCTGTGTGGTAAAAAATGATGAAGATGGCATATAATATACTTGCAAACTTGCCGAGGGATAAATGGACAGAGGTGTTAAACTAATACAAGCACATGACCTGTATCATTGTATTTTAGCTCACATGAGCAAAGTGCTCATGGTGAGCTTTTCTGATCACGCTGTGTCCGTCGTGTGTGCGTCCGTCCGTCCGTTGTCAACACTTTCTTTAAACAACATCTTCTCCACAAAGGCTGAGTGGATTTTGCTGAAACTTAACCGGGCCGTTTTGATCACGCTGTGTCCGTCGTGCGCCGTCCGTCCGTTGTCAACAATTTCTTATGACGTCTTTCCTCTTCCAATACTGAATTTCGAAGCCTTGGCACGCGAAATCTTAGTTTGATTGAATTGCAGATTTAACTGAACAGTCAAACTATTTTCTGATATTAAATGGGAGCGGTGTTTTAGTGGTTACGGTGTCGGCCGTTCAATATGGGGTCGTGAGTACAAGCCCCACCGGTGTCATAAACACGCCTTCTCAGATAACCGCAGTACTGATTTTCCAGGAAGCAGATTCGATAATGGTTCAAATACGCTTGAAATTTGCATCACAATCGAGCTAAAATGAATTAGTATAAACCAATTGACATGACAGAATTGAATGTTCCATGTGATAATATTTCCCTCACATATTTTATCATTTCCAATACACTATGTAATATTTAAGTAACACTAATTCTTTCATAACTGTTAATAAATCAGATGGATATGTCCTGCCTAATTTCATTGTCTTTATATATTTCAGGCAGTGATGTTTGACACCGATTTAGATGCCCATCAGCTTTGAATTTGAAGTTCCATGGTCGTTTGTCTGAAAATAAGCTGATTTTTTATTGTTTCATGACAAAGGAAATAAATATGACCAGTAAAATGCAATATTTCTTATGTCCTCGGTAGCCTAGTGGTAGAGCGTCCGTTTCGAGAGCGGGAGGTGGTGGGTTCGATCCCCGGCCGCGTCATACTAAAGGCGTGAAAAATGGTACCAGTAGCTTCCTTGCTTGGCGCTCAGTATTAAAAGGAAAACTGGCCTCTTCTCTCATACCCCCGTGGCGATGGATTCCACCAGGAATGAGGTGTCGAGAGTGACTAATATAAGTTGTAAAACTTCCTTCACAATCGACATAAAATAAACTATGTATAAATGAAAGGCAGGTAAGGAGTACGATGTTTAAACGATTCGTCTGTACTTAACTCATCATACAGTTTCCAACCAATTCAAATGAAACTTGGTATACATCATCAACATTAAAAGGATATGTACTTTTAAGACTTTCATGTCCGATGTGTTTTTGAAGTGATAACCTGTGGTTTTTTTATATATTTTATAACATCCTCAAAATGCATGAGACGCTTTAGCAGCATATGTACATTCGTTAACACTACTCTGTCTTAAAAAATGTTTAAAAAGCTAAACAATGAAAAATATATCCATCAACGTCATTAAATATTCATGAAATGCGCTGGAATGTCTGCATTGTTAGATGACGTTGACATCATCGCTGTATAAGTAAGGTATTGGAGCCGTATTGACAATCAGCATATGACAAATTATCTGTAAGCTTTTCCGGCATTCAAAGATTTTTATGAAAACCCTTTGCTCATTAAGCTACATTTACGACCAAAAATCTTTTCCAGTGCATTTTTCCACTGAGTTATGAACTGGGGAAAATGAGCCGTGAAACGCCAGTTTTGAATTGTTGAAAAGGGATATTTTTCATTAGAATGTTATATCTACGCAAAAAAAATGTTCATGAATACATTAAGATAGCATATTGCCTTATGTTTCAAATATTAAAAGTTTAACAGGTACAGATTTTGCTGGAAAAAAGAACTTTTTTTTGCTATACAAACTTAAATGTTGAAATTGGAAAACAAAAACAAAACTCCTATTTTTTGCCATTGTAATTTCGACCCCAAATTGGTCTGAAAAAACACACTGTTTTCTCTGATATTATAACAGTCCCTGAAAACAACAACAACAGTTTATGCTAGAATAACAAGTTATGTCCATTCTTTTTGGATTAAAAAACTTTTGTTTGCAAATATACAATGCATTTCATCGTCCGAAGCTGTCTCCCTTTGTATTTCAAAAGTTGTCAACCCTTTTATCATAACTAGTCTTCATAATTCAAGATATTTTGAACCCATTTCGATAAACTATCAAATTCTTACTAACTACTTGCTGTTTGACAAGATTCTTATACAGATGGTTCCATTCTAAACATTTTACAGAACAAACAACATTCTTTTCGAGATATGTATTTTAATAGCAATTTTCGTGTATGTTTCAAAAGGTGTTTCTCTTGCTAAATAAATATGGTTATACATGCGCTATTTTACAACAGAATTGTTCACTCTGATTATTTCTCTTGCTTTTTTTTGTTCAAGAAAATGATAAAAAAATGTCTGTATTTAAGCAGGTAGTAATATAGATTATAATGTCAGAAATAACCACGATTTCAAAAAAAATCAAGGGGAGATAACTTTTGAATTTGTGGTTAGATTTCAAAATGGGTAGCATCATAATGTTTGTATTTAAAATGCATTTGGTTTGAAATAATTCTATTTTTGGCCTGTGACTGCTACTTCTGAAAGATGTATGACGTATTCTAACAATAAAGTAAAGGATATTTATTAAACCCTTTGAAAGTAGCCCAAATGTTCTTTTTTCATAACGTCGTCATTGGATCCCAATATATATCAAGAGAAATGTTAGTCTAAAACTAAAAAGATGGCATTTGGTCGGTAACTGATACTTATTGATTTAGTGGTCATTAGGCCAAAGATCAAGATAACAGTGATCTGGAGATTGAAATCGATTAACCATCAATCACGAAAGAATGCTTAGCGTTACACGCGCTAAACGTTGAATTTATAGCATGACTGCCTGTGGCCAGTATATGATTTCTATTGTTTAAGGGATCAAAACTCAAGATCAAAGTGACCTAAATACTTAAAATGTTGCCTGGTAGAGAACGCCTGGATATATGACCGCTCAACATTAAAGGATGCCTTTCTATGGCCTGTCGTCGGACCCATAAGGGTGTTTCCCTTGTAGCTCCGACTTTTTCAAAGGCATTAAGTAAATACGTTATTAGGTGTTTGAGGATTAATTTTTATATAAATATTAATCAGCGATTCACGTGGCGGGAATAACTTTTATTTACACTGTCCTGTGACTTTGATACATTGTGGGAATACGAGTTACGTAAGGTGCACCATAAACCAGTTTAAGGTCCCCAGAAGGGGTTTTACAATGACCGTTCTAAGACGGTGCCCCACTGTGCTCCTTTATTTGTTCGTTTTGTCTTAGTATGTTTGCGTTTTGTGTATGTGTGCGTTGGTCGTGTGCGCGTCCGCGTGCTCGGTTAATATTTGGGGAGGCTGCGTTTTTTGAACGTGGCTTTCCTAGGACGGTATTTATCTTTGTTTTTTTGTAGGTGACCCATTTATTCTTGGGATCAGTACGAGAAAGACCTGTATCACAGTGTCCGTCAGACTGATAAAGATTGTTTGCGGTCTCTCTGATTCTTGAGTAGCGTTTGTTTGTGTTTTTGGTTTAGCATCTTTTTAACAGTAATTCAGTTATATAACAGCGGGCATCTAACCAGTGTTCTTGCATTCTTTGCCATATTTGTTCTCCGCAAGTGATTGCCAAGTTCTCCACATGAATCAGAGATGGAGGACGAAATGACCCCAGGCACAATGCATTTAATCAAATGTTCGTGGGGAATATATGCCTCGACCAAAGATTGAACTTACAACTCCACGGTACGTAAATCTGCACTCTCCCTTATGAGCTTAGGTCAAACCTTGAGGTCACATAGGCATTTGGCATTTAAGTTGTAAATCATTTCGATCACTGGACCTAAAAACAATCAATCTTAGTAGAGCAGTATCATGTGGTCAGTAGATAAACTCTGTTGTTTTCGAATGATTAGCTCAAAAGTCAAAGAACACTTTAGACTGAATATAACGCAACAAAATACTCCCGACAACTTTTTTTATTAGCATATTTATGTAGATACATTGTAAAAAGAAAGAATCAATCAATGTTTCAAGATAATTTAAATGTAGTCTACAACAGTTTTTTATTAGAGTCAGCTTTTCATCAACAATGTTTTCCTTGATTTTATCATGGTTTACCTGCTGTTAACTTCTATCTGTAAATTTCTTCAACTAAGGACGAGGCGGGGCCATAAGCCGTACTATTTAGTTAGAGAACATGTCTTAGGTCCCGCCTACATACAGAATACAGTAGGAAAATGTTTAAAAATGTTTAACATTCTGAAACCGCTCTCTATTTCAGTTAGAGTATGCTTGTCACGTGATAGTACCAACCCTTAAAATGGAATGTTAACTTGTCAATCAAAATTAATAGCCGAATGCGTTGTTCATATTGGCAGACCATGATACAAAACAGAAAGTGTAGGGGCCACTCGAACAATGGGGTTATTCACGTGAACATCTACTTTTTCTATTACTTATCTTTAAATAAACGTCTAATACCATTGTTATCTAACACTAGATCTAGATAATTCTAAGTGTAGTCAGTAGAACTATTTTCATTATACATTTTGTTAGTAGCTATACAATGAGTGATCATGATATTTCATCATTTGATTGATTGCAAAAAATATGAAGAGTCCACAAACTGATCCGCACTTAATATTTGTATTTTGATGTAACATTATTACAACTTTATTCTATAAAAGACGTTAGGTCCTTTGATTACGATGGTCTTTAGTAGATGACTGGTCAGGCACAATTCAAATATGATAATATTTTCATAATTTAGGTCAAGAAAATTCGAAATGTCTTATTATAATAGGAAAAAGTCTGTATAAAGTTACGTATTAAAACGTCTGTTTCATAATAGCATGCTCTCCCACAAACCACAAGACAGGTTGCTTAAACCTCTTTATATGAAAGATTTTTAAAATATTTTAGTTTACAAAATTACTTTTGGGTGTAGCAAACACTTAAACGCTCATACTGTAATTAAGGGTATGCCTCAGGTTTAGCTGTGGTGACGCTTTAAGTACCCTGTATATGGTATTGCTCTTGAACAGAAAGTCTCATAAACTTGAGCTGAATAACACATACTTTAGGCGTTCTGCAAATGCTCCAAAACTGCAGTCTAAACCTTCCGTTGGAACATGCTTGTAATGTACGTCATATAAATAAATATTTTAATTCTTCACTTACAAGCAAAGAACGCAACCCTCAATACTTGTGTCTACTAATGCAGTCAGCACACGTATATCACAAATAACCCTCCTTAAAATATCGCACTGTATTCAATATAAAGTAACTGAAGTGACAAGGGATAGCTCAACACTTTAAAGCTGGAACAAAGGTTCATTAAAAGACGCAGTGCATGCGTAGATAGAAACACAATGGATATGTACACAAAAATGCATAAACAAAGTAGAACACAGAGCAAGAAACAAATATATGATTCAACACAGATGGACACGGCTTTGGTACAGTCCGTAGTAAAACACGAAGGAGTTGAAACTGGTTACCTTTGCATAACAACTCACTATTTAAAATGTATATGTCACCAATAATAATAATTTTAAATGCTTTTCTCGTGATACTAGAGGATATACTGATTGGCATTAGGCCAATTCGTTTTACACAACCGGGGACATGCCGTCACGTGTGCGGTAAGGAAAACATTCTCACCGGTTTATTAATACACGAACGCTTCGGCGTACACCGGCCACGTGAGCTGCAAATACAAAATATGCATTTCGAGTATATTATGATTTTCTATTGTGGCCAGTTCCAAATAAGTTAGCAAACACTTTCTTGCAGTATGTTTCTACCTTTACTTGGTATTAACCCAAACTTTCAAATGTTTATCGATTTTATATCGCGAAAATATGTTATTTGCCGCTTTTCCTATCTTGCAAGATCAGCGCACATCGGCCTACATCGGATAGACCAGGGAAGAACCGGAAAGCCAAACGAACGCCTAGCCGGTTGCCCGCGGCGAAACGGCGTACGCCGCAAAAGTGAAACAAATAGGCCTATAGTTGTGTGTAAGGCGGGGGTGTGGGGAGGGGGCGGGGGTAAATATATGGAATAGTTTTGAGGCCTTGCATAACAATTTGTTACTTGTAAATTAATAAATTCATTGTTAATTACAAATTGATGTAACTGCGTTGTTTTGCTCTAACCAGCGATATACTAGTAGTATATTAAATTCCAGTTATTAAAACAGTATTACTCACTAGTTCAGTTTTGTATTAATTCAAATTTGATAGTAGGGAAACAGGTCCCTTAACTTTCATTGTTTATGGCGACAAATAATTATTTTTATACGGGTCTCCAATTTTATTTGTAACCTGTGTCATTTACAGTTAATGTACATTATAGCACAGTGGCATATCAGAGTATGTCACTGAAATGTGGTTAATAGTTATCTTTAATCCCCATTATATACAGATTGTAGGACAATATAAATAAATAAATGACATCTCCGTCAGGTGAATGTGAATGTCTTACACATGTTATGCTTAAAGAAACCGTGATACACAAGATGCTGCAATTAGCACACTATCATATGTTTCGACATTGAAATGAAAATATTGATCAACATCTCATTCACTGAACTAATTCTGTCACTACATAAAACAAGCGACCTTACTATCCCCAGTAAATAAACTTGAACAATTTGAGAGGGTAAATTAATTATACGATACATAGTATATTGCTAGTATGGATTAAAAATGACAGTAAAATCTTTCTTAACAGGTCTTTGGCAGATCATTTTCTTTCTAGATTTTCCAGTTCTGTTAATTCGCAACTGTAAAGAAAAACAACAGGAAAGTACATCTTTTGAATTATTATTATAATTAGCATGTATATAAATTTAAACATCTTCTTAACCCTGAATCATCACAAATCGTAATAAAACATTTTTATGTTTTAATAAATATTACAAACCATTCCTATCTATTAAACTATGTTTGACAAGAGATCGTCAGTGCTACGCAGGCTTCGTTCACATACAGTCTTGAGCATTAAATTGCGTAAAATTAAAAATCATATCTAACCTAACCGGTTTCTGAACGGTATCGAATAAATGAAATCGTTCAACGGACCATTGGTGAACATTTCTGTTTCATGTTTCCAAATGCCGTTAATCAAATGGTAAAATGAAACACAGTTTTTTATTGCAATGCTTTAAAAAACATTCTCCATACGCACCAATTACTGAACGTTCACAAAAATAGGGTCGTTTGGTTCCGCATTGCAAATCGTTCCACTTTCCGGCCCACCATATTTCAACACAGCCTTCCAGAGTAGCAGCAAGGTTAGGTTGGCCACTTGCCCAGTATGTGAATATGGGATCCTTTCCAGATGAAACCCAGGTGTAAGTGTCTTTATTGTTAGCCTTTCTCAAGCCAATCCAAGCATCTGTATCTAATACAAAATTAATGTTATGTAGATTATATAATGATCATATATTATGTCTTTAAGTGATGAGAGAGAATATAGAACTGAATAAGGCATACATTATGAAACGTGAATAACTTCCAATTTAATCATAAACATTTGAAGGCCTTTGCCGAAAATTTATTATCCTTTCTTTCACAAACTACCTATGTGATTTGCAATACATGTATGATTATCAATAAATCAGCGTGGAATATTTTTAATTTAAAATAAACTTCTATGCTTGTCGAGCGACCCGTGGATAAAGTCACTGTTACAAGAACCGCCTGAATACACTGCGTCATTCAATTACTGATCAGAGTCGTTTTCAAAACAACCACATTGTCTAGAGATAGACCCTAAAATTTTCATTGATAGTATTACATTAAATAAAGTCTAGAAATTGATTTCCAAGTCCTTGAAATAACCAAAAATGATTTCACAAATGTGAAGTTTATGATAGTTTTGTTAATATCAATAACAGAAGTTTTAATTCTTAATTTAAAGTTGTGATCCACAAAGAATGACAACTCTTGCCTTGGGCTAGTACTTATAATTAGAGATATATTAGTTTACTTCCCTTGCAATTACACAATTGAGTGGAAAATGAAAACTGTTTTAGACACAATATTATACTTTTTTGCACAACAAAATCATTAAGGATTTATTCATTTATGTTTGATTTACCCCTCAAGACATGGTTCCTATGATTCTGTCAACTTACATATGGTAAAAAATTAACTTTTAACAAGCCAATAATAAAATGAAGTACCAGTAGGTAAATAATAGTGCATATAATACAGTTTTCCTTGTATCAAAATGTCACAATAGAACCACTTTTGTAATACAGAACACCTGGTAGGATTAGTAAAGGTGCAATTATATTGATCTCTGTTTCTTGTGTCTTTTCTTTAACCTTTACCCTGCTAAATTCCTAAAATGGACTGGTCTATCGTTAAATTTCGGCAGTACCATTTATTATTCGAAGAAGTGTTCACTGAAACTTTACTGACTGAAAAGCGAACAGTGCATACCAAGATCAGCCTGCGCGGATGTGCAGGCTGATCGTGGTCTGCACTCAGTCTGGTCGCAAAGGCAAAATGCCGCCAGCAGGCTAAAGGCTATTTTTAAGGAGAAAAAAAAAACCGCATTACTATTCAAAATCGTTCTGGCCAATTATTTTATGCAATTTTGCGAAATACTTTAATTTATCAGTGAGATATAAACCATATCACGCACTGCATATAACTCACTGCAAATCACTCACTGTGCGTGAAATGGTTTACCGATCTACTTGAACATTGTGTATTTATTCTAATTTTTTACGTACACGTGATGAAAATTGCAGTCGCACTTTATTCTTTATAGTATACTTTTCGATTTACAAAACGTCACTTGACGAAAATTTCAGAATCATAGAATAAATGGAACTTATTGTCGTGTGCACCTTGATAAGATCACAAGTCATCTTACGTCATTTTCGTTAAAACAGTAACAAATCCTATCGTGAAATATGACAAATTCAGACAACCAAGATATAGCACAAATACTATATGTTCCGAATATCTTAATGTTGAAATGTAAAAATGACATTAACTTCGGTTGCTGTTGCTGCATCAACGTTCTTTCTTTTTCAAATATCTACCGATAGTTACTTTATTTGTAAAATGTTTGTGCATTTTCATCTCCGTCTACCGAGGAGTTGAAATAAATTGAAATGTATTTAACAGAGGATATTTTTTTGTTTGGTGTCAAATACTAACCTGAATAGTTGTTTCTTAGGTGGACCAGGAATGAATTCTCTGCAGCGTCGGTAATTTCCGCAAGATTTCCTCCGTCATTTCTGCACAAAGTCTGTGCAAATTTGAGAAAAAAATGCTACTGCATAGTTAATCAAAGACAAATTCCTGTAAAACATCGTTCTATCTAAATGTCGTGTAGATTCAAGATCTTTGTGCATAAAGTAGATGAAAGGTTCTGAGAATTTAGGCTGATAGACTACGTAACTGAAATGTCTTAATAACAACACAAGATTTACAATTGTAAAAACTTGGAGAAACTTTTATACTCACGAAATGTAAATACTATGATGGAGCATTAGAGGCAGATGTATGGTGTTTATTAACAAGAAATTTTGCGTTATTATATCGAAATTTCGAGTTTCACACTTCCATAATATACGTGTACAGTAATGTCGGAGCGAACTCAAAGTGGGGGAGGCATTTGGGCGGGGACGGCAGTGGTGGGGGGTAGGTGGGTTGGGGGTGAAGGGGGGCAGTTTGTCCTGGCCAGATTTTCCTTGGAAATTTTAGGACAACCAGAAAAGAAGTTCTCCCCCCTTAGTGACAATAGACATCTCATCAAATCCATGTCAGTACATCTAAATGTTTTCCCTAATTGGAATTTTTCTCTTTATCTACTTTTTTTCTGAAAAAAAAAGGTTTTTTTGGTCAACAGAACAGTTGTGTGGGGGGAACAATATGCTGCCTCCTCTCAAAATTGGGTTGGGGGCACACACCCTTGTCGCAACGCTGCTCCTGCGCCTATGGTGTAGGTCATTGGTAATATTAGTGTAGGTACAGTACAGCATTCGCTCTTAAATATATCACTCACTATTTTACCCCGTTTTAAGTCTGGAAAAAGTTCGACCCCAGTTTGAGCTCATACTAATGTATCCAACCAAGATCGGATACCTGGTAAGCTTTAGATTTTGAAAAGAGGTCATAGAAGTTGACCGGGTTGTGTTCGAAATTAGAATATTTTATTACATTGTTTAAGAAATGATATCTCCAAAGCATTGATTTGTCGTTAGATAAAATCATGGTTTGGAGTTTAGATGCGAAGGAATCATATCGAGTGATATAATAATATGTAAAATGATCTTATTCAACGACAAATCACTGTTTGAGATATATCATTTCAATTCTATCTCTTTTTCAAGAATTATTATGTATATCATTGAGAACATCCATCAGATAATGGCCTGTTTTGTGAATTTCTTTTCCAGGGCGCCGTCAAACTTGTGACGCACAGAGAGTGAATTGTGAGCCTTCTTTGTTTATAGGAAAAGAAATAATGTTAGAATTACTGTTGACTACATGTATCTTTCTCACATGTTTAAGATGTCCTATACATGTATGTTACTATTTATGAATACTTACCTGAGCGGAAGTCCAGCTTGCAGGGTTAATATTGAAGGTGTAGCAACTTCTATCGAAAAGGGTCCATCCTGCTGGACATGTCTCTATATATAAATGTTCAAGTACATTACATAAAGCCTCAAGACTCTACACTTCCAATTATAATACAGTTAGTGTAGAAAACATTTGAAAGATCAACTTCACACTGCATATTTTATATCAAATTAAAGATATGAGCAGAACTATAAAAGCGATCGTGCACGGCAATCTCTACCTAATCGGCACCCAACAAAACAATCCGACCACAAACTGATACCGTCATGATAATATACAGCAAAAAAAAATGTACAAGATATTTTAAAGAAAACAGTAAAAAACAAATATATCGAAGAGAGAGAGAGAGAGAGAGAGAGAGAGAGAGAGAGAGAGAGAGAGAGAGAGATCGTCAATGTAGAACTGTCTGTACGAGACTAGGTAAAACGTCTATTAAAGACCTGTTGTTCAAAGATACAGCTGCAAATTAAAAAGAAAACTTTAAGCGGAAATGACAAGAAGTAGAGCTACAATATAAGTTGTCAAGCATTCAGGTCTCAAACATACAGCTGTACACATTGTACAGTTAAACGTTACAACTGTAAAACTGTCATGTCTCAGAATTACAGCCGAAGGAAACAGTATGATCCGCCACCTTTAGTGTATTTTGGTGGGATATAACTGAACCATATATTCGAAAATATTAGAATTTTAACTAAAATCGAGTAAGTATAATTGTTTAAATATCTAATATAATTGTAGAAGGGCATGCATAAACACAGACCTTAATTATTTACAATATTTTTGAAGCCGATAAGTTTAAAAGAAATAATTACAAATTTGTTATAAGTTTTATGAGAAAAAAAGATCTGAGGCATAGTTTCTACTTTCAAATGTTGCAGTTACTGTACTGTAAACATAGTCTATATAACCTTATTTGGTCGTTTGTTTTCCCTTTTTTCGTTTAGGGCAAAACCATTATTTTATCTGGTGACCATACGCCGCTTTTCATGGAATTGCACTCTGTGCATCATTGAAGGTTCCATGTGCACCGCCATATGAATACCTCTGTGAATGTCTCCAAATTATATCTTAGTACTTACAACATTTGTAATTGTTTAGTTTTGCTCAAACCTGAGCTAGAGGGCCTGGACGGTAGCTTGCATCCCCACTACCGTCCATTAACAGGCTCAGTTAAACCGAGCCTGCAACATTTTCGTTTATGTCGTGCTGGACGACCTGTGGTTTTACATTTTTTTTTATTTTATATATATATGTTGCTGCCCTAACTAAAGAATTACAGTTAATGATAAAACGTTTCGATCCAACTTAAATGCTTATCATTTCTAAAATTACACACGATTAATTAGATAAAAAGAAAATAACCTACTAAATACAAATTATTTTGAAATTGTGATCAATGATATTTTGCTTCTGTTTTTAACGGTTAGCCTTACATTTTCAGAAAACATTCAAACACTAAATCATAGAAAGAAAAGGTTGTTTTAGTACATGAACACTGAACAGCTTATTACTTTAGAAAACAATGGTCTACGCATTGAATTCCGTAAAAGGACTGCATAAAGGGGCCACATTTCTGGAAAGTTCAACTTCTTTAAAAATTCACCATTTTCAAAGAACTGTTACAAATCTTCGTTTTGACACTTCTGCAATAATGTCCCGGTGCTGACATTTCACATAATTTGGTGGAACGTAGTTTTCAGCAATTATTAATTTTTGTTTCTTCACAAATGGCTTTTGTCACAGGGTGAAAAAAATGTGCAGTCAGTCTGGGGCTCGAAACCGGGACCCCTCGCTTACAGGGCGAGTGCTCTACCGACTGAGCTAACCGGCTGCCTGACATAATCTTCTCCCCCTAACGTGACCAAGTCCGTACCGTGACATACACCCCCACAAATTGGAAACTCATACTCGAGTTCCGGAGGTACATAATATTGCAAGCGTCGTAAGACTGACCAAGCAAGCATGCCACGGTCCCATGTTGGGCGCCAAATGTCACAGGGTGAGAAAAATGTGCAGTCAGTCCGGGGCTCGAAACCGGGACCCCTCGCTTACAGGGCGAGTGCTCTACCGACTGAGCTAACCGGCTGCCTGACATAATCTTCTCCCCTAACGTGACCAAGTCCGTACCGTGACACTTTGATTTGTAGTGGGAGACAACATTTTGAGAATATTTTCAGTACTCATCGCACGGAACAGTGCAGTAGAACATGTATGGTCAGATAGATGTCGGTAGGATGTTGTACGTTTTCAAATATTTCTGTGTTTTGGTGATATACACCTCCTCCTGTTCAACATTTTACATGTGAACAAAGGTTTACACATGAAGAAAGTATTATATTATAAGTAAAGATTGTTTAATAGGTAAAGAATACTAACCATCACAGTTGCGTCCAGTAAATGCATTTGTGCAGTAGCATATGTAATAATTGGTTCCATCAACACAGGTACCGCCATTTAGGCACGGGTTTGGCGAGCAGTTATTGGGTTCGATTTCTACAATGCCATATATGTAATAAAAAAAGTTAAAAAAGATATAAACAAAATCAACACAAATTTATTTAAAGGGTGTGAATAAAGATTGTTCCTGTTAAACTAAGAGCTATTTTATTTTACTGACATGTAAACGACAATATATTATTTAGTGCCGTTAAAACTATGTGAGTCGCCCTCTGATAATTTTATCTATAGTTAATTTGAGATAAACCCTGCTAGAAAATTCTCTGTCTATCAGTCGCCATTTTTCTGCAGACACGTGCGGGTCAAGAAAATATTGATTATCAAATTGCCACCATCAGTCCCATCCACCTCTCGTATCAATACTGTTCAAAGGCGTTCATAAATTTATTAGATATAACTGTATTGACAATTTTTATTTCTGGATTTACTGCACACCTATAGATAATGTCATCTGTTAAATAACGATTAATGTTGTGTATGGGGCGTATTATGTAGCCCACCTATGTTTTTAGCAACGATTAACAAGTTTGAATGGTAAATAAGTTTGCTGTAATTGCTAATCTAGTCAATTTAGAAGGATTATAATTGTCCTATTTAGTTATCCGTCATTTAGAAAAATAAATGACATTTACACTTATATTAGCGTTTGCATTTCATGTAGAATAGTTGCAAAAACAAATGAACTCACACCCTAAATGATACACACCAATTTAGAACGTTTTGAACAGAGGTATGTGAATTGGAAGGGAAGATTCATATTTCTTTCACTGAAAGGCAGTCTTTCATGATTTTTTGTTGTTATTGTTGTTGTTGTTGTTGTTGTTTTCTTATTATTGGTCTTAAATGTGATACATCATCTTTTCAGTGCAATTTTGCATATGAATTTAAAAACTTATATTTTCATTTCAACATACCCCAAAATTGAAAACTGATATGTTGAAATGAAAGTAAGTGAAACCGGTTTAATCGATAAGATAACATTCATACTGACCCTCACAAGTTTTTCCAAAGAATGAAGGGCGACAAGAACATGTGTAATTATCTTTCGCATCGATACACGTTCCTCCATTTAGGCATGGGTCTGGGAAGCAGTTACCTGAAGGTTTGCTGTGGTCATCTGTTGCTACAATATTTCATCAGAAGACATTGTTTTAAATCAATAATATCCTTATCTAAACTATTTCACTCGGTCACATGTATGCATTATACATGTAGTCACAAATGACAGTTCTGTCGCATGCAACATATCCTTTGTTATGGTGAATGTTTGTGCCAAGTTAGCAATCAATGGACTAATCAATCCATGGACTAAAATTGAATTCCGAATATGGAAAATGACATGTAAAATTCTTCAGCTCTGTAAGTTGCGACCTTGAAGTTTAATCTGGGTGTCTGGTCTAATGCGCGACAAGTCGGCCTGGTATCGGAAACATGTGTGCCAAGTAAAATCCATTGCGCTTCAAATTTGATCTGACATTAAAGCTACGGGTCTAGGTATTGTGCGCGAGGCACCAACTTAATATGGTGAATATGTGTGTCAAGTTATTTCAACAACTTTTGATGGATTGCAGAGTTATGGACCGAACAAAAATAGGACGAACTGATGGACTGAATGAATGACTGATGGACGAAGTGCAAGCCTAAAAATTTCAGTCAGCAGGGGACTTATAAGTCATTGATGAAATAAGATTTTACACACAACCAACACTATTAAAACATTCTGTCTTAAAGATTCCCAATGCCCATCTTTCACACTTAGATATGTAATTCAAATGTAGAAAATCCTTACCGGATGTATTCTACTTTACTAGATATATAAAATAATCGTATATTTTGACATATATTCATACTAAATGCTATGTAGTGACATTAATTTGTCAAAATAGTTTCCATTGTTTAAGTGGTAATAATGACCCTCACAATTTCTCTAATAAATGAAGAGCGATAGTATGTGAAGGTATCTTCCACATCAACTTACGCATTGGCTTAGTAAGCAGTAACTTTATTAGTACTACAAAGCCACTGCAATTAAAATTTATAAGAAAATCCTGTAAAAGCATAAAATGCAACCAAGCAGATTCAGTTTGACTGAGTCTGTTCGAGAATCCTAACACCGGATTTAGCGAAATTCTATTACACATATGTTGAATGGACTTCATGATCCTAATGGACAAAAAACAAAAAAAACACTGAATCCTAGTACGGGGAGGTTTTTTACGACCTCCTCACAGCACTTACAGATTGCTGTTCTAAAAGCTAATAAAATCTGTAGGACGATCATTGAAAAGCATAAAATGCAGCCAAATAAAATAATAGCAGACTCGGTTTGATTAAAGCTGTTCATGAGAGGTAGTGTATATAATAAGACAATGAATGCCCAAATACTGATCAAATACAATCGTTCACAAACTCCACTTTAATATATCTGGTGGATCTTAAACCTAATAGTTTAGTAAATGCAGAATTTCTTATATCGGAAAAAATAGTTACATAAGGAAATGGCACAAGATGTTTATTAATGTATACAAATCTATAAGAAGATCTTTTGGAAGCAGTGAACATAACTGAGCAAACTGATAACAGACTCGGTTTGATACAATATTTACATGTAATGTGAAACACCCTCAAGCACTGACTTAAGCAAGCGAAGTTTTGTTATACATTGAATGGACTCCATTGTCTTATAAAACCTAAATATATGACAACATTGAGTGCAGATATTTAGGAGGGATTTTATATTTTGTATAGAAACTAGTTATTTAAGTGCCATGTTGTCTCTGTTGCAATGCAGTCCTCGACGTTTGACTACTTTTAAAAGGAAATATGTCGAGGGAGTTAAGCGCATTTTTTATATCATTTCTAAAGTTAACCTAACCAGTGTTTCTTTATTTTATACTTGTTCTCACCTGTTTTCATTAACTGCCAACATTTCCTCATGCATCAATGTGGCAGAAGAATGATTTCAGCAAATCGTCATGGTGACAAAACCCACGGCCTGCGCTCTCATATTAAGCTAAGCGGGTGGGCTCTTTCGAATGGCGAAGGATTAGAATTATTTACAATTTATTCTAATGAGAAAAGGTATTTAGGCCTACCGATTACAAGAACAGTATAGAGTGACTTTGCTTCCAAAATAGTATCAAATGCCCAAATAAAAAGTTCGACACTTTATAATTATTGACTCTTGGGCCATTGGATATAATGTGATATTCACTGGAAAAGGGCAATTTTGACCGAGGCGATAGCCGGTGAATATCACATCGGTTTCGGTCAATGTAATCTTGGTTATTTTAGAACATAATAATAAGATCTTCTATTGCAAAACTTGGGACTAGATATTCTATACTTACTGCTGCCAGAACGTTCACAAATGAATTTTCGTTTCTTTTCACAGTCCACATCTTTCCAATAGCCGGTATCCCGCATTTCAATACAGTCTTCCAAAAGGGAAGAATCGCTAGGCTGCCCACTTGCCCAATTCGTAAAGTTGGCAACATATCTGGATGAAACCCAGATACGTGCGTTTCCCTCAACAATCAGTCCAATCCAAGCACTTGCAACTGTTACAGAATTAGATATCATACGACGTACTTTTATAATATTTTATCCCCGAATATTATATATTGCAATTAATATTATTTATGCTGTATCTTGATACGAAAGAAATATGGATCCAAAGTATGATAAACGAAACATTAGGAAACGTGATTTAGATTTTGAATTTAATTATAAATATTTGAAATTCTTTGCCAAATATTAATTTCACTTTAGTTTTCATATAGATCTAAAAGACATTTTTCCCGATATGTATGGTCAATTATAATACCCCTTAAATCCATTACAATATTAGCTTCATATCAAACTGCTTGGAACATTTTTTACTTACCGTTGCCTACAGATAATTTCTACTTGAAAGTCATTATTTAAAAAGAACCTCTGAAAAATAATTGAGCCGCATCATGAGAAAACCAACCTTCTGACATCTTTTTAGACATAGGCTTGTATCTAGATAAAACCACCGAAGTCCTGCCATTAAGAGCGATAACTTTAATTTTCCTTCAAAACCGTTAAATGCTTTAGGATAAGAAATCAGTGACGTGGCATTTAGTCTTGCATAGATAAAAACAGGAGTCGAAAAGAGGGACAGACAAAAATCTTACAGAATGTCTACTGTATTCATAATGCAAACGTTTTCCAGATCATTTTAGACACAGCAATGTGCAACACATCAAAATTACAATTTAATGTGTTTTCAGAAATGAATGATTAAGACCGATGACATCTATTCACTTGCGTGTGTTGACATCAGGCTTGGGATGTTTATTTATTTAACATGCTGAAACAATCTTGATTTCAGAAGTTTGATTATTCTACCACTTGTAACGCCAGTATAATGGCTCAGAGCATCAAAAGATGTTTTTGTCAATACAAGTCGGAAAATCACATCATGGTTAAAATTTTGTCGATATAACTTACGACAATACAGCAAAGGAAACTTCCAAAATAACCCCTAGAATAATTCTTTTACAGCGTTCATTGATGAGCCGCGCCATGAGAAAACCAACATAGTGCATTTGCGACCAGCATGGATCCAGACCAGCCTGCGCATCCGCGCAGTCTGGTCAGAATCCATGCTGTTCGCTTTCAAAGCCTATTGCAATTAGAGTAAACCTTAGCAGAGAAACCCTTAGCGAACAGCATGGATCCTGACCAGACTGTGCGGATGCGCAGGCTGGTCTGGATCTATGCTGGTCGCAAATGCACTATGTTAGTTTTATCATGGTGCGGCTCATTATTCTTTTAAAAAGTTCATTTATCAATCATTAGTCAGATTTTGGATTTGTTTACAGATCCTTACCATTCACCTCGCTCTTCATGCCGGTCAAGAATGCATTCTCTGCAGCGCTGGTAATTTCTACAAGATCTGCTCCATGCTTTTTACATACAGTCTGTGGAAATTTGACAAAAATGAAATCACATAATTTATCAGAGGTATATACCTTTAAATTGTGCTAATTTTACTGTAAAATAGTTACTCTAACGTTGGAAGTAAATAAAGGATTCGAACACCTATTGGTTTACAAATTGATATACTATTGGCAAGATGCACTTCGAGCATTGCAATTATAGAAACTAAGAAAATATTTATAACCCCACCTCTAACATACTAACACTATGGACAAAAATGTGAAGTATAACCATTGCAATATAAGCGTGAATAATCCATATCGTATCTTTTGGATGACCTACACTTGTGATCTACTTTTGTAACAAATACTAACCTGACCCAAAAACCAACTTGCAGGGCTGCTGCTTATGCTATAGCAACTTTTTCCAAAAGAGGTCCATCCTGTTGGACATTTCTCTGCAAAAATACCCACTAACATTACTCCTGTCTGTTGCCTTTTCACTTCAAATTATGATTATATGGCATAAAATATTTGAAAATATATATTTTTACTGCAACTATCTACCAAAAGGAAGAGTAAAGTCCTTTTAATCATTGGACACAGCACACGCACCAGTTCTGCATAGAATTCACTACACTTATAACGTTGGAGCCACTTAATCTGATAGAGCTATGGCCTGTTTGGTCATGGTCAAATAATCTTAACGCAATTAGAACTACTGCTTGCTGTCGCCTTTGTTGTTCACATCTTGGGATTTTTTTCACCCCTGGGAAAGCTGACGAAATACTTTACTTTCAATTTCATGTTCTAAAAAAGAAAGATTTCGGTACTCCGTGAAAGATTAACGATTACAAAGTATCGAAATGGAATCTAAATATAAAATTGCTATTTGCATAGTCTGCAATTATAAATAAAAGATAGAAATGCTTGAAATTACATGTAAGGTAACTTTAATAAGGATATAGATGTGGAGTTAATTTTGACTAGTATATAGTCAAGTATCAAACCAAATTTAAATTTGTTTCAAAGATATGGCAGGATAATAAAGTTATGTTGTTTGTGTCGTGATTTTCCTAGTTATAACAAAATTACCTAGAATTTTATGTGTATTTTGTGACTTGTTTTAAAAATCGTGTTATGGTCGTACAATGATATCATAACATCTTTCGAATTTCAGAAATGTTCTTGAAGTCTTATGAATAATATTGCCAAAAGTATCGAGGCGAAGGGCCGATTAGGGTAAATTGTTATTATAGGGAAAAGTATGAAAGGGTGCGGGAAGGTCTACAAAATCAATATAGAGTCACAATGAACAAACTCATTAGTTTTAAAATATCTGAAATTTATAACAACACTGAGTGCAAGACTAAACAAAGTATTATTCTATGGAGTCCATGAACAAGATCGTTCCAGACTCAGATGATGAACATTTCAAATTTTCTAGTGCAGAACTTAAAGAATTATTGTAAAGATCGATTAGGTGTTCGACATCTTTCCAAGGCTGTTTGTAAAATCTTTTATTGCAAAGACTGGAAAGGCTTCTCTTCTATACTTACCGATACCCGAAAGTTCGCAAAAATAGTTTCGATTTCTTTTGCAGTACACATCGTTCCACTGACCGTTTTTCCTCATTTCAACACAGTTTTCCACAGAGTAATCATCATGAAATGGGTTGCGTGCAAAACTCTTAAATTCGGCTTCATTCCCGGATGAAACCCAGATATGATTGCCTTCGTTAGCCAGATCATTCATTCCGATCCAAGCACTGTGTACTTTAACGAAATTTCATGAATAAATACAAGTGCCTTTATTCTCTTTTAAATTAATGGTTTATTGTCAGTATATGAGCATACAGATCTAACAACTTAAATACTGACCAGAACAGCAAAAGATTTTTTTTTAAAACTGCTTTGAGTGCGAAAATTGACGTTGAAGAATGTCTATTTTATTCCAAATACAATTATTGATCAACTCATTTCAGTGCTTAAAAACATGGCATTTACAAATAGAAATGCTTAATATCAAGGCTACTTTAAAACGGTTCTCCAAGAATAAATGATTAGGTCGATGGCATTCATTTACTTGTCTGTGGACATCCGGTCTAAGAGATTGATTGTTTTGACGTGAGGAACAACCAAACTACCTGACTAATGTTTTGTAACGCCTGCCTGAAATTAAGTCTGAAGAAGCACGTGTAAAAGGTCTTTGTCAACCATGAAAGTCGGAAAGTCGCATTATGGTCCTGATCGTATCTACATGCTTTAAGACCAAACAACAGTAACAACTTCCAAAATTTCTTATATAACTTACTGTGAGATACTTCATTTTTTATAAAATATGTATCTAACTGTTTACAGATACTAACCATAAGCTTTTTGTAAAATGCTGGTCAAGAGTTCATTGTCCCAAGCGTCTGTAATTTCCGCAAGATCCCCCCTCATTTGTCTGCACGAAGTCTGTGGAAATTCAACGAAATAATTTATCAAAGGCAGATACCTATGAATTATCGTTACATTTCACTGCCGTGTAATTCTATGAGATTCACCTCAGTGCATAAGGTAAATAAAGTATTCGGACACTTTGGCTTACATATTAATATACTCTTGGGTCAACACGGGCTACAGTTGTGAAAACTTTGATAACTATTGTTACCAACAGAATGTTCCTTAAATATGACTAAAATGTGTATAGTTTGCTCTAACAAATACATGCACACATGATCTATCCTGCATATTTCAAATGACCTACACTTGTGTTTTACTTTTTATATGTATACTTACCAGAGCCGAAAACCAATTTGCAGAGTTAGTGCTTAATCTGTAGCAACGTTTTCCAGAAGAAGTCCATCCTACGGGGCAGTTATCTATAAATGTCAAGAACATTACCCAAAATTTCGAGTCAATTCACTTTAAATCATATCTAGAAGTGTTGAAAAAAATATGAAAATTTATCATTCAAGTAGTAGGACAAGTCAAATGGTTTATCGCGGCCAGAAATTTGTACAAACCGGACAGAAGTTGCGAAATTGTCATTTGTGCAGGAAAGAAGCGTTTACCATAATGTCCAGTACTGGACAGGTATAGTGACCATGCACGGACACAGCCAATCTTCTCAGGACTAACCTGTTAAATTTGGGAAAATGATAAAATCAAGCTTTCTTGAAGGTAAAATTCTTAGTTTCTTTTAGATAAATAATATGAATTATGTCGGGGTCGTATGTAGCAGCAGCCGCATATACTTTACATGCAGTCCTAATGTTGCCTTTTTCGAAAAACATTTTCTTTCCTTCTTGTCTTTTTTCCTTTTTTAAAGATTTTCCAGAGGGGGTCCGGACCCCCCACCCCCCCCCACCCACGTCTGGATCCGCGCATGGTGACATATCATGCTTTCTGTTTATGCAGGTAAACTTGTGTTTGGTTAAAATTCAACAGAGCACAATTGTCTGAACAGTGTACAAACTCATTACTGTTTTTTTCAGGCAAGGGTGGAAAAAAAGTGGTAGACAATGAAAGCAGTAACATTTTTATTAAAAAAAAATAAACAATGAGACAAACATTTCCAACATCTTTGGACGGTTCAAAAATCCCATGTTTAACATACGATAAAGCCCGAAACGCGCGAAAATGTTCCGAATGTAAATCGGGTGAAGTAGGCGCTCTATGTATAGAGTTAGATTATGCGTCTAGATTGATTAAACTGGGCGAGTCTACTTACTTATTACTTGAGGATGAAAAAAAAACGTGTTTTTTAAATGTTGCTCTTAAACAAGGGTGGCGGTTGAACTACTAAAAGTACAACAACAGTTAATTCACAACAAATCGTACGGTATGTTTTATAATCAGTAGAAGCTAGTCGTATTTACGCTTATGAGACCTATTTCACCCATAAGTAAAGAATTCACAGGTCCATCCACAGGTGGCAGTAACGTACCTAGGATACAGTATGGGTCCATGAGCCATATGCACTTAAATTTACTACAATTATAATGTTTTCTTAGGAAAAAAATGACAAAAAAGCCATTTTGGGGAGACTTCGTTGCGAAAAATGTGTGGGATTTATTCGGATAGAGAAAACACTACCGTTTCGTACGCCGTTGCTCGCTTGTGATGCGTAAACGGGCTGGAACTGGGCTTCGAAGTATGGTTTTTCTGAAAGATTATTCTTTTGCCCAAAAGACGGCCAATCATTGATAAGGAAATATTGTTTTGAAAAAAAATATACGGACCTGGAAGCAATGCACATGTCAAACTGTTCTTACCTACCTTTCTCATGGCTCATTGTCACAGGTGCAAAAAAAATTTCAATTTGACAAAATGGCTTTTTGTCATCTTTTTCCTAAGAAAACATTATAATTGTAATAAATTTAAGTGCATATGGCTCATGGACCCATACTGTATCCTAGGTACGTTACTGCCACCTGTGGGTCCATCATGAAATATTTTCCCCAGCGCGCATATACTTTACCTATTCAATATGATCGCGGCCTCGATCAATAACAACGAATCGCTGATAGTAACAAAAATTCAGAGTATCCTCAAACGCTAATTTGATACACTATGGCCGCAGAGTGTAGTAATATGATATAGCAGACGGTGTTCAATAAACGTCTTCATTATAAGAATCAAAGTGCTGACAGCACAGAAAGGTTGAAACCCGCATTTGATGTGCAATAAACCACTGCGCTGTAACAGTTCAAGTCACTTCCATGAAACAGTATAACATTCAAACCATTTGCATCCATGTTACATTATATTAAATTCTGCTCTGACTAAAACATCAATTAAGTGTCTTGAACACACTGACGAGCTTTGTAAGGTAATCCTATATCGGCTTAATCAAAATTTACTATAGTGATACCAATGAGAAATACAGTGTCTGTTTCATTAAAAACACAAATATTCAAAGAGAATATAGATAATGTAAGTATTAGATATTCAAATTTAACAGTTAAAGGCACTGGCCTCCTGATCGTTCCACAACAAAAACAGAAGATTTTTAGATATCTGGAAATAAATGGCATATTTCTTAAGAATGCTTTGAAACTTAATTACTGACAGACTATATGTTACGGAAACACATGAGAATTAGTTGTTTTACTATTTTTACAATGAAAATCGAAAAGCTTTTACTCCGAGTAAACTATCTCGATTATAAATATCTATATTTAACGCGTGTTAAACACTAAAGCCTTTATAGCGCTATTGGTAACGAGAGTCGGAAAACTTCTTTATTGTCGCGGCGGTCAGGGCTCGATTCCCGACGCAGTCATCTTTTTTCCTTGGTTTGGCATTTTTAAAATAGTATAGACACAAACACTCATTTTCTAATGTTCATAACATGACAAAACCTCAATTTGAAAGAAAGATAATTTTTAGCCAAAATCTAGAGGTCCGTGCCTTCAACGGTTTGAAAGATATAAACGTTACTTTACGCTAAAATCTATAGAATTTGCAATATTTAAACTGCAAGTGTCTCATAGTTTCTCTTTCGATTTTCTAAAGTTCTTCACCATTAGAAAGCTTGCGATCTGATCTTTTCAAAGATGTATAATTTGATATATTTTCTTTTATCATGTGCATTGAAATAATTGTTAAACCTGACCAGGAACTTTTACATAGAAATTATGTAGAGAGATAAGCGGTCGGTATACTCGTAAATAATCAATAAAAGTAGTGCGGAAATAGAACGGCGGATTAATCTACTTCAGTGAAAAATGTCATTATTGGATTTATAGGTTATAACACACTAAATAGCCACCACTATATATTCTATGTAAAATGACAAGTTTTCACAATGCTGCAATACACACCTAGACCCATTTTAAATTTCTTTAACTTACATTTTCTTGTAGAGCAACATTTATACTGTAAAAATATCTAAAGAAAAGTAGGGGTCATGTTTGATGCAAGAAAAATATTTCTGGTCAAACGGACACACCGTAATTTTTACACTGAAATGACAATCACAATTTAGGGTAGGGGTGTATGAATAAATTTCACATGTTAAATCAGTTTGGAGTCTTTTTTCAACATGCAAATGCTACCAGTATGTCAAGTATAGGCATGCAATATGATTTCAACCAATATATAGCAATGATTTCAAGGAAAAATCCTTCTTACAGCAAAAAAAACTGAGAACTATTTGAATCCGCCATTATGCGACTACCATTTTTTCAAAGGTGCTCAGGCTATTTAGTGTCTGTATGCCAATTCTTACAGTATCCAGAATACGGTTATAATAGGTTTCATCCGCTTCGCGGTTTCAACCTAAAAACTGCCATTAAGGATGCCGGAAGACTAATAACATCATACAAGACAATATACATAACATATAGCGTTACAAAAAGCATGTTGTAGATATAGACAACGCTTTGACTCGGCCAGCCAACTTTGAAGTCTCAATTTTAATAAATTTCATCAACCGAGCTGAACATTTATAGCCCTTCTTTAGCTTAATTGAAACAGAATTCGTAAAGCCATTTTTATACAATGTCTATTAACTGAAATCAAAACTACAAACAGCACTTGAAAAATACAGTATTCTTGTAGAAAAATACTTTTTAATTGGATGCGAGCATGTATTAACGAAAGAAAATCGGATAATAAATAGTCATTTCACGAGTTGTAAATACATGATTTTTATTTGTGAAATGCTGTGCCAGGGCCGAACATTCATTCTTGCGCAGATGGATATTTAGTATCTGTGTCTTGTTAATTCCTTCAAAATGTTTTTTGTTTGTTTGAAATAAAAACGGTACAATCTAACCCGTTGATATTTTGCTGTATTAGTTACCAACATCAAACGCACTACCATCTGCTTACTCGATTAACCCCTTATTTACTCTGCTTAAAAAAACGGTTCAATTTTAACTATGAATGATTTTAAATCGCATGTAACTTATGCTATTGTTTGTTTCAAAAATCATGTCAGCGATTTTGAGAAATATCATTCAGTATGTTTTAAAGTGTTTACATAACTCTTGAAAGCAGATCAACATGATTATACTAAAAAGACCTGGTCGTAATCTAATAACTGGTATGTAAAATTATCGGTTTTGAAATTGTGATCATGTTTCCCTAATGGTATGAAAAGATAAGGTTAATGTCATGTTTGTAATAAGGAGAAATAAAAATGATCATTTGATAACACTGAATTGCTTTGGTAGCGTTGTTAATTTGTGCGTCCGATTATGGATAGTTTAAAACATGCTGGCCGTTTCCAAGAACAACAGAATGTACCGAAATCCGATAGTCCTAAATGTTAGATCAGATGGCGAACCATTCAAATTCATCATTCTGTATATTCAGATTTCCAATATTGCTATTTTTGTTTCCACTGTTCTTTTCTTTTGGAACCAGTCAGACAGCTTGTTTCAACAAGCGTTTAGCGTAAAGTGACTGGACTTCAAGTTTGGCGAAAATAATCTTTCTTTAGAATTGAAGTGTTTCGTCATATTATGAACTGAAGAACATGCTTTCTTTAAAGAATGCGAAATCAAGAAACAATCACATCAGTGTTGGGAATCGAACCCAGGCCGCGGCGGCAATAAATTCATTCCCGTGTTCTCAACCAATGCACCACGGAGGAATACGTGATGAACGATGTTTAAATATAAAACTATATAATCTTGTCAGTTTACCTCCAGTACCCCGTCACTAACGCTTTTCAATTTTGGATGGAAAAAAAAACTAAAAAAAAAAAAACTAGTTCTCATGTGTTTCCATAACATAAAATCTTTTTGCTTCATTATTTTTTCTCGCAAAGAAAAATACACGAGAGGCGCACTCATACGAATTATAAACCGTGACAATCATATATCGAAAACTGATATCCCAGCTTATTGTTTCCGACTTCTACTTTTACTTTCAAAATGTTGAAGCATGGCGTAAATGTCGTCTGAACGTGACCCTCTATCGGTTGTCTTCAGATCCAATGCGTAGCGTTAATAGGAGATGATTCTAATTAGATTGGCAGTGCATTAAAAGGCAATACGTACTTGTTCTGTATATTACATTCATTCACTATATATTTGGTATGAAAAGAAAACACTTTTATTTCATACATACAACAATAGTGTAATAACATCGGGGACTGTCTTCCGCGAGATAGCACGTGCAATCTAACGTCATTCACAAAGAACATGAACAAAATGGCGGCGTTCGAAAATTCTTTCAAAACTGGACACAAAAACTTCAAAAAGAATATCCAATTTAAGAAAAAACTTACTTTTCTGACCGTAAAGTTAATCTGCACAATTATGGATTTAAGGATATTTTAAATAAAAACCAGGAACTGGATTTCTATCGGAAGACAAATTACAATTGGAGGTGGGCGGTTAGATGTTAAAAAGATTGATACACTAATTTTTGTTTTGATTATCTGATACCCATAAAAATGTTATTTTTGTGCGTTTATACCGATGTCTGGACTTCTTGCAAACCATCCAATAAGTGTAGGTTATTAGCTTTTTATCGCGAAATATGCACGAGTTCTTCAGCGGAAATGTTGCGCGACTTTAGGAGCGCAATATTCTTCCGCTGAAGAACGAGTACATATTTCCCGATGCAAAGATAATAACCTTTTTATTACATACGCATCTACACATATAAATATAATGTAAATATCATAAAATTGTTCAATAGCCTGAATAGGACTGACAATACTGAACTAAACAGACAAAATAGTGCAACAACACACACCGAGTTACGTCACGCACTCTATATGAAATTACAGGCGTCAATGTATGGAAAAATATTGACGTTTCCGGTACCAGTGTAACTTAACGGGAAATATAAAGGAGTACGTAATAATGGCTTGTGCCGTGCGAACGCATAAAATAGAATTTCATTTTAAATTTGTTTTCAACACTTTATTTTATGATATATATGGCCTTTAATAATAACATACCTGTAGACTATAAATTATGAACGTTTCAAGATTTTCATGATTAAATCTTAATTTTGGTGAGTTTCATCTGCAATAGGGTCTTTTAATCACAATATGATTAATTTACATTGATATTTTTTTGTTGTATATCATTAATAAGAATTCACCGGCTAGTCTAAGATGCAGTTACCTCGAGGATATGATCCGTACCATTGCGCACGATTTTATAATTGCGAATATTTTGGCAGGCGCGATGACCATTAAAATGAAAAACACAACGAAGAAAGATAGCACGTATTGTAAAGTAAAATATGTAATACTGACCCTCACACCTTTGTCCCTTAAATCCATTTATACAATCGCATTTTAAATCATTGCCCACTTCAACACACGTACCGCCATTTAGGCATGTGTCTGGGAGGCACTTTTTGGATTCTGCAAAGTCAATTATGTTAGGAATTAATTAAAGTTTCAAACAAATTCAACACATACATCAGGGTTCGCCAACCCACGTGACTTTTTCTTTACCGTACATACAGGGGAGTATCACGTGTAAACAGGAAAATGAGTGTTTTCTGTATGCTAGATAATCTCAGTATGTTTTCTCAAACACATTACCCAGATGTTTAATCATGGACCTAATTTGTATGTTATGTGCACAATATGAGATAGTCGAAGTGTTTGAAAAAAGTATTAGAATGTCCGGTAGACACTTTGTGTGAAAGAAAGCAATACATGATTTTTTTACTATTAAAATTGGTTACGTGCTAAGAAAATTATCCGCAAAAATTTTACCTAAATCAAGCATTTTTACCGAAAAAATCACGAGGGTTGGTTACTTTGATGTTCAATGTATATTAAATCAAGTATTGCAGTGTATGCAATGGCGTTATCGTTTATTAGCGTTTCACATCCAGGTAATTATTGAAGAAGGCAAAGACACAAAATCAAGGGAAGCAGTTGTATAGTTGATAAATAAAACCGTCGCAGATTTGATCCAAGTGTCATGATATGAAAACTGTAATGTTCTTGTCCATGAAGCGGACTTGAGAAAGTTCTATTCAAAAATAATATACTTACAGCTTTCTTAAAGACACACTAGGTACGCTTCTAGTGAACTTATTTTTTATTATCTTATTTTTATTATGTTTTATATAATGCTGGTCTACAAAAGTGTATCACAGGTTGGCAATTACTCATCCCGTTCTTGAATCATATCAATAGAGAAGTAAACGGATACCCAAAATAATTGATTTGTGTGTATATTGTACCGCTTCTTTTCTGATAATTGTTATCTTTGTGTTTGTGATAATCTGCTCGTTTGAAGTATTGATAAGAAAAATGAAAATATCAGTAGAGTTTAAATACTTTGTTTCATCATATATCTATATAAATTCTGTAAAAAAATCGGCTTGTATTTCACAAGTAAATATGAACGGGCAGGAAACCAATCCGTATTGTACCTTTTGTACTGTATGTTGCCGGACTACTTTCATTAATATGCATGAACTGACACAGTTCTATACATAGCGTAATACTACATAAAACCTTCACTAAGTTCACTAAGTTTCATTTTAATGTCGATAAACATTGTAGATTTCGTTCAATAACAAAACAGGTAGAGGTATATGATAAAAGGGTCATTATAACAGAAGCTCAATCTGGGATTTTCTATTCGGCTCTCGTGGATTTTGCAAAATTGTATCACATTCAGCGCTTGCGGGACTCGTGAGATCCGATCTGGCAACAATTCACTCGAGCCAAATACAGCATCCCAGATCGAGCTAATGTTATTATGATAAACAGAAAAAACTGCAGTGAACTTGAAAATAAAATTGACTGCATCCAGTACTTATCAAATCGTGTAATGCTCATAAACTGGCAATTTTTAAAGTAAGAGCAGTAGAAAAAAATGATTTGAAAATTACTAGAAATAGAAAAAAAACCTATATGAAAAATAATTGCTTTAAAACTGCCATACTTAAGTATGAAATAGTAATACAAATTTTTAATTGCAGAGAATGTGAAATTGTCGTATAATTCACAAAGTATAGGATTTTCCTGCAATGGAACTGAGTAATTGTTTAAAGTTTAAAATCTATACTTATACTACTGTACATTCTTAGTACACATTTACGGATTAAGTCTACGTGGACTGTGGACACCTAAGGCGATAGATTTTTCAAGGGGACCGTCTCGACATAGTTTAATTATATCATGCACGATATGAAAAAGAGTTTATAACGGCAATAGGGTTTGAGTAATTATATCATCACTATGCGGTAGGTGATATAAAATTTGGATGTGCCTGTTTTTAGCTCGACTTTTCGAAGAAAAAGTAGAGCTATTGCATTCGCTCCGGCGTTGGCGTCGGCGTCTCCGTTGGTTAAAATTTTTGATAAAGTCAAATATCTCTGTTACTTTCAAAGCTATTGACTTGAAACTTAAAATACTTATTAACTATCAAAGTCTACACCGGGAGAAACAATCCCTATAACTCTGATTTGAATTTTGACAGAATAATGTCCCCTTTTAAATTAGAATTTTTGGTTAAAGTTTTTGATAAAGTCAAATGTCTCTGTTACTTTCAAAGCTATTGACTTTAAACTTAAAAGAGTTGTTTACTATCGAAGTCTACACCAGGAAAAACAATCCTCATAACTGTGATTTGAATTTTGACAGAGTTATGTCCCTTTTTAACTTAGAATTTTTGGTAAAAGTTTTTGATATTTTTTTTTTGATTTAACGTCGCACCGACACATGATAGGTCATATGCCGACTTTCCAGCTTTAATGGTAGAGGAAGACCCCAGGTGCCCCTCCGTGCATTATTTCATTACGAGCGGGCCTAGCTGGATGGCTTCCTCACATGAAGAATTCAACGCCCCGAGTGAGGCTCGAACCCACATCGATGAGGGGCAAGTGATTTGAAGTCAGCAACCTTAACCACTCGGCCACATAGGCCCCCAAAGGTTTTGATAAAGTCAAATATCAGAGGATGAGAGCAAAATTTAAAGAACTTTATATTGAAGTCCTATGGAAAAAGACAACAAAGGGAAGAAAATCCCCGAAAAACTCTTAGTCCACTAAAATTATTAACAGGTACAGATGTGTCAAAATTCCCCTTAACTTTGCAGGTACCATCCATGTTGTACCAAAGAAAAGTGGTCTCGGTTTTTACCTACGGCTGATAATAAAAAAGCTACAAAATAACCTATTTCTAGTAACATAAAAGGGAAGTAATTCAATAAAAAATATTGTAAGTGAACAAAAAAAGAATCTGCCAAATAAAAACAAGAGCACCGCAATGCAAAGCAACATAAACACAAAACAAAGTCATGTGACCTTTAATCTCTAAGTGTGACCTTTACCTTGAAGCGAGCTATGTGCTCTGCACGTCGTCTCAATGTGGTGAACATTTGTGCCAAGTTTTTTTTAAATCCTTCAAGCAGTTTAAGAGTTACACATCGCACTCGAAACAAAGTTATATGACCTTTGACCCCTAAGACGGACACACAGACAGACAGACGGTCAGACGAACACCAAAACACGTTCCTTTGGGCGTATAATAACAACAAAGGAATGGAGACGCAAGATATTACGTTTTCCACAGTTTTCACAATGTTTTACCTGCTGACCTACATTTTGATCCCAGCTAACCTAGTTAAGATTTATTTTCATTTCGGACGACGACGACGATGGAATACGGATACATTGCGAACAGATAAGCTCATCTTTTCAACTTTGTCGCAGATGCGCAACTTATAATATTGAAAGGGGAAAGTGTTATGACGCTAGAACAAATACTTTTTGCGATATGCATAACAAAACACCTCTCTGGTGAACAGACAGACGGACAGACAAATCCAAATCTTATCCTGTGCGGTAACATAATAAGCCAGACCTTACCATCATTATTGGAATGTTTTCCTACCACACATAAATTAAAATTATCATGTTGAGACAGTCCCCTTGAAATATCGATCGTCTTAGGTGTTCACAGTCCACGTAGACTTAATTCGTAAATGTCTAGTAAGAAGTCCTGTGATTTGAACTTTGACCTAGAGGTCAAGATCGTGATATATCGTTTAGTTATTGTTAATGTTTTGCCAAGTTATCTATCTATTCGTGTATGGTAAATAGTTTGCCCGGAAAAGAAGAAGGATTTTAAATAGTTGTCTCGTGTGACTTTGACCTTTGCACACGCGAAACTTGCTGTGGCAAATGTACGTACAATGTAACTTATATATATCCGTACGTGCAGACAATTATTATATTGCAAAAGCAAAATGACATACATATTTCACCTTGCAATTATTATGTGACAGTGTCCTTTTAGCTAGGGGTCTGGGTTTTAAATGCGACACATCGTTTTATTGTGTAAACTTGTGCTAAAGTATTTGAAAAATCATATAGTCATGGTCAGTTACCTGCAAAAGGGGGGGTCCCAGTTAGGTGTCTGCGCAAAATGTTTTTTGATTTTATTTATACTTTGTGGTAATATACCTACATGTATTAAGTTTCATTAACAAGTGTTACTGTTACCAGTTTTGACTTACTTTTATAGATATTCACATTTAAAGTGGGTGGGGTAATCTGACATGTGACCAGCCAGGAACACAATTTCTGTTATTTTTTTAAAACTGGTTCAAACTTTTTACCTGAAACTTTCATGATAAAATAACTAAGCAATGGACATTCACACAGCATGTTGCATTTTAAATTGTACTGAATACATTTTTCATCACAGAGCCACAAAGTGGTCTAATCAAATTTACTTATTTTCAATGGACGAACTTTACCAAAAAGCTAAAACATTTTTCATTAGTTGAGATATTAAGGTGTTATTTTGAGCAGATATTGTAAACTAAATAAACATTAAAATGACAGTATATCAGTACACTCTGATTAATATTGGAAGAGTGGTACACTCTCAAACTGGGAAAAAGTGGGTGGGGTAAATAAATATTCGAAGCAACACTATAAAAATTGTGCAGTTCTTACGAAATGGCCTCAGATTGTCTATCACTATCTTAATTCTATTAAATACAGCATTGATTGATAAATTTTAACAAAAAATTTCCCACTTTATACATGTGTGTCATGGAAAAAGCATGGACCTTGAACATGACATATACACAAACCAAATTAACCCTGAAAGCTTAAAGTATTTAACAAAAGGTTTTGCCTGAGGCAGTATATTTTGAGGAAAGCTATTGTTCAAATTAACATTAAATTTTCTGCATTGATTTTTTCCATGGCACACATGTATAAAGTCTTATTAAAGAGAAAAATATTTTGTTAAAATTTATCAACCAAGTCTGTATTTAATAAAACTAGAATGTGTCTGTAGGACACAGGGTGTGAATTTTTTTACTATTTCAGGGGCCATAACTCTGGAAATAGGGGGCAGACCCAGACAAAAAATAGTAGGTGCGCAAGTTCATATCATGATAAACACTCATCAATTTATATCAAATACTTTTTGAGCTAGGCGTGTCACAAGGTGAAAATGTGCATTTTTGACTATTTCAGGGACCATAACTCTAGAAATAGGGCGCGGACTCAGATTAAAAATAGGAGATGCGCAAATTCATATCATGATTAAGACTAAGGCAAGGTTTCATGAATCTATATCAAGTACTTTTTGAGCTAGGCGTGTCACAAGGTGAAATTGTGCATTTTTTACTATTTCAGGGGCCATAACTCTAGAAATAAGGGGCGGTGCCAGACGAAAAATAGGAGGTGTGCAAGTTCATATCATTATAAAGACTCATGCAAGATTTCATCAATTTATATCAAATACTTTTTGAGCTAGGCGTGTCACAAGGTGAAAATGTGCATTTTTTACTATTTCAGGGGCAGTAACTCTAAAATTAGGGGGTGGAGCCAGACGAAAAATAGAAGGTGCGCAAGTTCATATCATGATAAAGACTCTTGCAAGGTTTATTCAATTTATATCAAATACTTTTTGAGCTAGGCGCGTCACGAACTTCGGACGGATGCACGGACGGATGGACGGACGGACGCACGGACAAGAGCAAATCTATATGCCCCCACCACTCATGGGGTCACAATTAAGATAGTAATAGACAATCTGAGGCCATTTCGTAATAACTGCACAATTTTTGTAGTGTTGCTTCGAATATTTATTTACCCCACCCACTTTTACCCAGTTTGAGAGTGTACCACTCTTCCAATATTAATCAGAGTATACTGATATACTGTCATATTTATGTTTATTTAGTTTACAATATCTGCTGAAAAAAAAACCTTAATATCTCAACTAATAAAAAATGTTTTAGCTTTTGGGTGAAGTTCGTCCATTGAAAATAAGTAAATTTGATTAGACCACTTTGTGGCTCTGTGCTGAAAAAAGTATTCAGTACAATTTAAAATGCAACATGTTGTGTGAATGTCCATTGCATAGTTATTTTAACATGAAAGTTTCAGGTAAGAAGTTAGAACCATTTTTTAAAAAATAACAGAAATTGTGTTCCTGGCTGGTCACATGTCAGATTACCCCACCCACTTTAAATGTGAATATCTATAAAAGTAAGTCAAAATTGGTAACAGTAACACTTGTTAATGAAACTTAATACATGTAGGTATATTACCACAAAGTATAAATAAAATCAAAAAACATTTTGCGCAGATACCTAACTGGGACCCCCCCCCCCCACTTTATAAAAACTGACAAAAAGGGGTGAAATTTTTATCCGCAAAACTTGGATTCTTCTTATATATTTTTCAATGATATCTTAAATTAGGATATTAACTTCATATACAAAAAGTACTCATCAAACTTAAAACTATAATTGAGCCGTGCCATGAGAAAACCAACATAGTGGCTTTGTGACCAGCATGGATCCAGACCAGCCTGCGCATCCGCGCAGTCTGGTCAGGATCTATGCTGTTCATTAACAGTATTTCTAATTCCAATACGCTTTGAAAGCGTATAGCATGGATCCTGACCAGACTGCATGGATGCGCAGGCTGGTCTGGATCCATGCTGGTCGCAAATGCACTATGTTGGTTTTCTCATGGCACGGCTCATATGAAATAGGGATCTAGTATATCTTTATCCAATACAAGTCTAACAACTCAAACAATTGCTAAAAGTTAAGACATAAAACCATACTGACCGGAACAGTCCTGTCCGAAAAAACCATTGCGACAGGAACATTTGTAACGTGTAAGACCAATAGGTAAACACGTGCCGCCATTTTCGCAAGGTCTTAAATTGCAGAGACCTCGTTCTACAAAGTGATATATGTAATTAAACAATTAATGATTAAATAAATATTTTACAAATCAATGCTAAGAAATACAAAGGATCTTAAACCAAATATAACAGTGAATACAGGTCTCTAATTTATTACTTTCTCACATCAATATGAATTTTACATAAAGTAATGGTACTAGAGAAGCATTTAAAAGAATCACTATCGATCAAATCTACAGCCGAAATCAATCTACATGCCGTTGATGATCACAGCTTTTAGTTCCTAGTTTATTTCGAATAGCAATTAGTTTCAATATATATTGAACTTTAATGTGTTGTTTGTTTTCTCATTTTGTTCAATTTAATTTCAAACTTGTCGAAATAATAGTATCAAACAATATGAAATTACTAAAGAATTTTTATGGTTTGGTTGCATTACACAAGAAAATAAAATTCAGAATTCAAGCAAATTTTTTTTCATGATTTCCTGTTCAGATTTCTGCATTTGGCTAACAAGCAATTGTTGCGAATGATTACCAGGATAATTTACATGTTAAAATGTAACTTTGAAATTCCAAATAAATCTAACTTTAAAATTTTAATTAAACCACCGTTTAAAATATCAATTGTTTAATTTACGCGTAATATACTTGTAATACCTTCCAACAAATAGAGTTAAATATCTAAATGTTTATTTATGCATTAGTTATACAATATATAGGTATTTATCTTATTAGTTTTAAATATATGAGCCGCGCCATGAGAAAACCAACATAGTGCGTTTGCGACCAGCATGGATCCAGACTAGCATCCGCGCAGTCTGGTCAGGATCCATGTTGTTTGCTAACAGTCTCTCTAATTCCAATAGAAGTTGAAAGCGAACAGCATGGATCCATGCTGGTCGCAAACGCACTATGTTGGTTTTCTCATGGCGCGGCTCATATAATAAAACTTTACGTACTTGGCAGAATGAACCACGTTGAAATGTAAAAGAAACGAGAAATATCTATCATATTTTGTTTACACTATTAAAACAACAAGCAATATGTGCTTGATGTTAATAATATGTCAATAATTATCAATAAACATACAAAAATCGTAGATGCTACGCTAAATCTAAATCTTATTGTTTCATACACTCGTTAGAATAGTGTTAGAATATGCAATAATTTTATGAAATTGATAATAAAGTTTTGACCTTATCCCATATAATCTTGTTTGGTTAATTGTTTTATAAGTTTGGAATTTAGTGCGTCTTAAGAAATGATTAACTCCCTTAACCATCTTCCACTGCTAAGATATGGCTGAGACATCGAATATCAACGGAACATAATGTAGCTGTTTCTCATTGACAAATACAGTAAACTCGTGCTGTAGACAACCTCCCAATAAATATAGTAAAGCCTGCTGAAATATAGTCACTATTATCTCCTTCCGTTTCACCAAAAACGTTACTTTACCTGTCTTGACAGCCAACTGCTAACGAAGCCTAGCATTTTCATTTCTCAAGGGACGGTTTGACTGTATATACAGTGCAACCTCTGTAGAGCAACACCCTTTGGAAGATACAGATATTAACTGTAATGTAGAGGTTGTTGTTCTGGAGACTTAAATTTGAAAGTATATTTCAGCTTAGGGGAAATTTTGGTGATGTTGTTATACAGAGGTTTTTGCTTCAGAGAGGGCCGCTGTAGAGGGGTTGTTTTGTATTAATATCCTAGCACCTACCAATTAATTAAAACACAAGGCAGACAAAGTAATTTGTTATTAAAAATTACATTGTCTGGATTGTTGCAATAACAATTCATAACATAAACACATGTTGCATGCAGCGCTTTTAATTTCTCTGCAATATTTGGAAACAGCTGCTCTCTTTAATCAACTAAAACGTATTGATAGCACTTGAATTGCAACTTTTTCGCACATTTGCACGAAACTGATAAAGAGTTTATACTAGGCTGTTTATTGTGTTTCTTGGATACGGTTCAAGATTATGAATACTAGTATTGGGACGTCCTAAAATTAAATTGGTTTGCAATTGAAATCCATCCACCGGCTTCGTGAAGAAATATTAAGCACATGCTCATCTGAATCTGTCTAGGATGGATCCCACATTCCGCTTTACTGATGTGAATGCCATAACATCTAATGACGATATACTGTATCTTAGAACCCTATATAACGTCAAAATAGTCCATTTATAGAAATAACGGGTGAAACGCCGTTGATATTTCAATTGGTTTATATTAAAAAATATGGACTTGTAATGTTTGTAAGTTACAACTTAGTTCACACCACAAAGTACATGAAGTTTAAAGTTCCATTTTAGGCCGTCAAAAACGAAGATTTTTGTCTAGTCTTAATAATACATTAACTTAGGTTATGTTTTCAAAGTGAAAGTAAATATACTTGCATTCGTCTTGTTACCACTTATTTCGAAATATTACGTTGGTATATAAACAAGTTAATATAGCTATACTCTATTTGTATCAAATTCTAAACGACTTTGTTATATATAGGCAATAAAAAATATTAAGAGAAATATTATTGAAAATATGTAAAACATTGGTCTCTGGTGGCAAGAGGTTTCTTTTTATAAAAATTTCAATTGTTTGAATGTTCAATGAAACGTTCAAAGTAGATTTTGCACTCAAAAGCGTTAAAGCGACGTTAAAAGTAAATCTTCTTTTGCAAAGCTTTGGAACACATAATTAATACTCACCGATAGCCAGCTGTTCACAAAAGTAGGCGCGCTTTTCTCCGCAGCCTGAACAGTTCCACTTGCCGGATTCCAACATTTCAACACATTGTTCCGAAATGTCGCCGCTAGGTTGATCACCTGCCCAGTTCGTAAAGTTGACAACAGTTGGATTGGATGGAACCCGTCTATTATCATACAGTCCAATCCAAGCATCTGCAACTGTCAAAGAATATCATAACCAGCTACCTGATCATATTATACCTTAAACTATTGTAAACACGTTGTAAGTTGAGATAGAATCAAACAAATTGTCACAAAATAAGCATTGTGAAACATCAATAAGTTTAAAGGGAAAGGAATGCATGACAGTATGTTAACTTGATATGGAGCCATCCTCAAGTTTTTTATAACGCTGAAAGAATTTTCAAAATCAGACCACTATTGAAAAAGATATGGCAGTTTGAAATTTAAGAAAAATGGCACATAAAGGAGGCAGCCATTTAATGTGTATATGACGTCATTTACACACTCCTGATTTTCTATTTAGAAAATAACCTTTAAGATAGGTTATCTTCATATGTTTCTTCAAGATGTAAAACATAGTTATTTCTTTCGTTATAGCTGGTAAAAGTAGAGAAATGATTTTACAGAAATAAGTAAATACAGATTAGATATGTTTCTAGAAACTGAATAAATCCGCCATCTTGTTTCCTGTTGCCATGGAAACAAAATAGCGGCCATTTTCATCAAGTATTTAAATGCTCATAGCGTTCTCATTTTTAAGCCGATTTTGAAAATTCTTTCACTTCTTTAATTCATTTAAGAAACCCTAGCAGATGAAATTATTATAGGAATAACACTGCCTTTCCCTTTAACAGTTCCCTTCAAAACATTTGAAATCCATAGTCGAAGAATAAGGTAACATTACTCTTTCACAAACAAGTTTTTTCTGAGTATACCTAAACAAAACTTCTTAATAGTTTGTTTTTGTTTTGCAATACACTTCTAACCATAAGCCATAAATATTAGTACTTACAATATGCACAATCTTGACGAATCACTGTGTGTTAATACATGTAGTTGAAGAAAAAACATCTTCCAGTACCTTTTTCATTTCTGGCCATGTGCATTTTACAATAAAATAACCTTGAATACTTTACGCAGGATCACAATTTCGTGAAGTCAAAATTGTTCAGTCATTCAAAAAATAGGCAGCAAACTATTACCATTTGAATAAGGCAAGACAATGTATGTCAGATGCAAGGTCACAATAGGTAGCCAATGCCAGCCTCGGTATGACACCTCACAAACTGACACAATAACATTGACGATTGACACAACCCTATTGAATAATCACCTGGAGGACAGCAACACACCATTTTTCAAATGCATTGTATCAAACCAAATATAAGCAAGAAACAGGTAATGAAACTTGTGCAAAACACGTCAGATAATCACTGTAAAGAAGCGTGTGAGATTTTAATCAATTCACGCTAGGTGTGGCAAGCTTAAATACAAAATACAAACATTGCTTATTTGGACAAAACTACTTTATTAATCATATCAAAAAGTATGCTCAGAAGTTCCATATGCGATATATCGTCAGAGAAAGTAAAGGGCCAACACTACGTAAATATGTTAAAACGTTCATAACTAATAAGATGTTTACGATAGTCATGCTGTTATTCGAGTCTTAAGCGAAACTGTTTGAATCAATCATTTAACGGAAGTAGCATTGTTTTCAATGTATCATAGAATATATATATAAAAAAAATTGTCAAAACTCGAGAAAAAAAACACATCTTTAAAATCTCTTCTAGACATTTAAGTACTACTTGTAATAAACTCTAACTGTTTAAACAAAGCTTTCAGAAACCTGATGGGGCGGAGCAATTGTTTTGCTATGGTTATGCAGGTGAAACGGTATTTTTAAATCTTATATTCGTGAATTTTGTGTTTAACTGATTTGAACACTAGCGAATTTGCATGTCTTTTTTCATTTTCAAATATGCCTACTAGTTTCTTTTAGGGTTTATTGTCGTTCCTGAAATACTGCTTTCTGAAAGACTGAAATTGTCCTGTGGATATGGAGAAACGTTTCAACGGCTTACCAGCAGCATATACGACTGATTACACCAAACAAGAAGTGACTACTCAGAGTTACATGTGAAGAAGTCCAAAATGTAGTGCCATACTGTTGATGAAATCTCTTATAATGAGTCATATGAGGATGCGGCAGTTATAGTTTTGGCTTAGTTTTATTGCTTATTGTATCGAGAAAAGATCAAGACCATTTTACATTGTAAATTTAAGGTATAAGTTTTGTTCTTTGGGAACATTTCTACATATGAGTAATTGGTCAACAGCCATTTTCATGGGAGCATTTTCAGAGGGTGATGTTTTTCAAAACAGATTAATTTTCTTATATGTAACATAGCATGCCATTTTTTCCTGTTTTTGAGAAGAAGACATGTCATACTAAATGACTATTTATGGTTTTCGTATCAGTGAAATGCTCTAAAGTACTGAAAATGAGGTCTCAAGATTTCATTGTTTATTGTTCCTTCTCAAGGGAAGGAACACTTATGGTGAACATGTCACACTTGACTGAGCATGTAATGGATACAAGGGTATCGTCAAAGGAATCCGATTTCCCGTAAGGCGCCGCCTTCTTGGACTCATGCATATTCTGTTACAGATAACCTCTAATCCAGTATGTGTTTACGCATATTAATCAATCTTTATTCCAGTCTTTAGTGCAATACAACTACCCAAAATAACAGAACAAGAAGACACAATAATAAAGTTTAAATCATGTAACTGCTCTATTGAATACATCATAGTAAAGAACAGAGATTAATGAAAATGAATATGCATCATCTAAAAGTAGACTCCCGCCAAAAAAAATTTACCTAATGAAATACTCCCTGGTCACGTGATTGTTTTAGCTTCTAACGTTTCAGATTTGCAAGTGCTTTCTTTTGCTTACTCTTTTATTCTTCCTGATTTGTTTTTCGGCTCGTAAATGCATGTATGAAATTTCTTTGTGTTAAGCAAGTGTGCAGGTACTCGCTGGTGTAGTCGCGTGATAAAAACAACCGGAATTGAAATACAGACTGCAAGATAAATGCTTCCAAATCGCATAATATGTACTGCACTTGCTTATATTTAAAAAAAAAACTTTGGATTATGATAAAACTGTTAATACTTAAATTAATTCTTAAATAGATAGTTAATTTTGCACCAAAAATGACATAACATATTTTTCTCGTTACATTATTAAACATTTGTAACATTATGCTAAAACAATATCCCTTAAAAAAAACTATTTTATATGCGCTAGAAGGAACCTTTTGGTAAGCTAAATCTTGTATAAAATAAAGAATAAACTAATTGATAGAGTGTAAGCTATAATAAATCTATTAATAGTGAGGAAATGTGACGTCACCGATAAGGTCTGCAATCTGAAAACAGCACATTCATCTGCGGTCTTCCTCCACCATCAAAGCCGGGCCAGAAATTGTATCCATGCGACGGTAAACCCAACAAAATAAATAAATAATCATAATTAAATAATATGTTCTGCATTCATTTGGTTTTTTCTAAGTTTATAGCCTTCATATCGCAAACAAAATGTTCTTTAATTACCTGCGGCCGCAGGTATATTGGAATGCAACAAGTAGTGTAGCACATGGGGTCTGGGTGATTTCACGTGACTTTTTACCGATATCATATGCGATTGGCTTATCGCATTTATTGAACGCCGTTTTTGCAATATAGCTGGCACTCTAAATGATATATAGAGAAATGTTTGTGACCTGAATTCCTCATTCATTATTTCATATAACTTATTCAAACTTTCAGCAATGATCAGTATTGATACCTTGTTGTGCATAAGGGTTTTTGTGTTAATTGCTCTTCAATTTCCTGAATTATGGTCCTGTGTTTTCAGATAAGTCCAGGTGAAGGCATGAATCACATTTGTGAAAGCTCTAGTAAAATATTTCAATACTCAAGGAATGTGACCAGTTAAGCTAAAAGCTGATATACATGAAAGGGAAATATAGTTATTTTTGCTCAAAACAATAACTTTCAGAATTAAGAAATTCATAGTTCGTAGATCTACTTAGAAATCATGTTGAATGGAGTAATATTTTCTACATTAAAGCGAAATGGTATAATAATAATAAAAAACAAAAAAAAGTACGTTAATCACCCATAAGTTACTGTCAACATTTTCTGGTCTGTATAACTACTGGCCGTAGGAAATCTTTCTACTTGTTTCTACAAACTGGACCGAGAAACGCTTTATCTATACTGAACTACGCACTTTGCCATATTCTTTAGAAATGTAGACAGTACAGTTTTGAGATATTCATGTTAGCAGTAACATACCGATTTTTCACGAATAAATGAATGGATATTTTTTTCTATCATTTTGTTCATTTTGTGACACATCCCACTTTTTAAAACGTTGAAGAAAAAATATACTCACTGAATAAAAATTATAAATACTGCTCGAAAGCGTTAATTAAAACACAAACGTATTCACAGAACAGAAAAAACTGTTCTTCTTAATAACCGTTATATATCATCATTATTTTTGTAATGTTAATAATCAGTACTTGTTTAATAAATTTAACGTTTATAAATTTTGTAAAATACAAATAAATTCTTAGGATCGCATAATTTGAATTTGTAAAATACAAATAAATTCTTTTGATCGCATAATTTGAATTTATTAAAATTTCGAAATGTCTTGAATAACATGTAAACTTTCAAAATACACTGTCATACATAATTATTTGCGGTCACATATTCAGTTCTTCGTTGAAATAATTGCACCTTTGAAATATATGTATGCTCTGTTTATTATAAATGACCCCTTAGTGTGACAGGTAGATATTTGACTTTCAGTATCAATTTGTGGATGTTGTTGCTAATCTTATGCAACACCACACTTTTCTATCAAATCATGCACAATTATGTATTTTCAAAAAGGAATTGTTTGACGGACCCCAACTACAGCTGCCATCCCAACCACCTCATTAGCAATCATCTGTTGTGAGAATCAGTTGTTTAAAATGAAATAGAAGTTATGATTGTGACTGTGCTAATACATGCTTGAAAGTCATACATCAAAAATATTTTGTACTAAATGTTTTAACCGCACGTGCTTTTCTTCGGGGTTTCGAATCCGAAAATTACTTTTTTATTTGCTAACGCTGTTTGAAAAGACCTTGGTCTCCTTAAAAAAATCTGTATAATTTACTTTGTGTATTTTTGTTCCAATATATTTATTTAACTAGCATGTTATTTATTCTGTTAACGAGTTCTTCAGGCCGTATGACTTTTTGAAATTTACCGAGAATGATACATGTATATAGAAAGCAATTCGCAATTCAATTGCTATATCGTATATGTTCTATTAATAGAACACAAGAGCGTTTCAGTCTTTTTTCCAACCATACACTGGGGAATTCGTCTCGGCTAAACGCATAATTTGCATTTTCAAGGGAAAATTGCATTGCAATTCGGAAACATAGAAAAGCAGAAGTACACGATTCGTGTCAAATCTCCGTAATGGTTATTTTTAGCCCAAAAGTTTTTTAGCACACAAGACTGTATTACGGCGCTTTTTATTAAATATTGCCAATATTTTAAAAGCATTGTTTTTATATGATACACACTGTGTTAGATATGTCTCGGCTAGGTTAAGTATGATAGTGTAATTATGCAAAAACATTGTTAAGTGAAGGAGGTAAAACTACTTTTACGCACTATTTTGTTAGGCTTTTTGCATTAAGAAATGACTTGATTTTTGTAAGCTTGTATTAACATTGAGGCGGATACTCACCCCCCCCCCCCCCCCACTCCAAAAATAAAGAAAAGAAAAAAAAGAAAACCAGCATGATAGAAGTCCGATACGCGATCTTTATCATATGGAATATAGAGACAATAACACACTGCCTTAACTCCGGAAATTGCATATTGTTAAAAAATGTCTTTCTTTATATTTATATTATTATATATTTACAAAGGTTTTTGTTATCAAATTTTCATATACGCCAAACATTAGGATCGAGCTCGCGGTACCAAAAAATTTATACTTTATTTTATCTACGAACATAAAGTGTTTCATCTAGATCATTTAGATATTTGTTCTTCATGTCTACAACAAACCACTATTTTATAAGGCTGTATAATGTTTTGGTTTCTGATGATAACTAACCTGCGTTTAAAAAACAACTTTCTGTCTTAACGGGGCATGAAAATAGCATTGCGCATGCACAGTAGTTCACATATGCCGAGGTATCAAGTGGGGAAAAAAATAATCAAACTACATAATGATTGTCTGCTGATAATATGTTCTACTTCTAATTTCACGCTTAAAGTTACGTAAGATGCAGGGCTGTCGATTTTTGCACTAATTTTATTCTATATCTATTGGAATTATCAAGAATTCGTATTAGACAAAATTCGAGTTTTTTATAGTCAAACTAGGTGTACTTTCGTAGCTGCTGTTGAACGTCGGGTTTTGTTTCATGTGCAATGTTGAAGAGGTAAATGATAAAGAAATGTGTAGAAATAGTTTAATCACTTATTTTGATATCAAATTAACAACAAACGCCGTCAAAATACTTGTCCGGATACTGGTTTACCCGACAGGAAAAATACCTTATTTTAGTGACCCCATTTGAGGCCACATGGAACCCATATTTTACGTCACAACGCGATGCTGATTACAACATCGGATGTGGAAGGAGCTGAAGTTTGTGCAGTGTGGGCTTCATTTATGTCAAATATTTTTTAGGGAATAATGGAGCCGAAATATGAAAATGTGTGAATATGTAATGTGTTGTATATATAAAAAAGCAATAGCATTATATATAATGGATATCAGTATGTCGCATCATAATTGAATTTTCATCTTCTAGCAAAAACGCATGACAACTAAAGAATATAATATGAAATAAGGATAAAATACAGGAAAATGTTTTGAGAAAAAAATGGTAAAAAGTTTACACAGCTCGTATTGTTCGAAACTAAAACCTTGTTGTAGTCGCTGCTATGAAACAATCTCAGTACTGTCATGCACATGAGTTCAAAATCAAACTGTTTATAATATGAATTCACACATGAAAACTGAATATTTCTGGATCGAGCTACAGGTTAAGAATCAATTAATATGGAGTTGATTTCCGAGTGGCCAAATTCTGTAGATTGTGTTTATGAAATGAACTGGGTTATATGATTCAGTCTTTAAGGTACTTTCTTACACTGACATTACTATTGTTTCACTTTATGAAACAAATCAAGATTACGTAAATGATTTCAGAAAATACTCGTACCTGCGGATTCATAACTTAAATGTACTCAATACTTTGGACCACGTGCATTACTTTATACGAATCTTCAGTTATTCTCAGTTTCTCCTATACATCTATTGCACCAATATTTCATCAGGTGAGCAAGTGTGGAAGATCTAGTCAGTTCTACTAGATACTTAAATATTTAACAAAGTATTTCACGGACGTGTATACAACAATATTGACAAGCAGAAAATCTACATACACTGGTCTTGACATAATATTTAGTCTTGTGATAAGGGGATGAGCTTTAAGCATCACCGGTAATGGACTTTTTAAATGGAAAGAGACCGCAGCTACGTCTTCTGACTATTTCAGGCGCGGTTATGTACTTTGAAAGAGCCATCAGAATCTCACAGGGCAAGATCTAATTTCATTTTTCCTTCAAATTGACAAATGTGTTATGATAGGAAGTCAGCGATCTAACACCTTATCTTTAATACATAAATAACAAAAAAAAATGAAGATTGTATTGACAAAATAAAATAAAACAATCCTTGGAGAACATTTTTTCAACTACTTTGACTGATTCAAGGCATGGTTTGTTCCACAAGTTTACTGCAAACGGTATTGGCACAGCATTAGGTACCTAAGGTTGCTGATATTGAGTTGCTTGCCTCTTGACATCCGGTTTAGGGTGTTAATTTTGCTGATGCGAGGAAGAAATTAAGCTGGCTGTCAAAAGTTTGGTGGTTCTGCACATTGCATGATTTAGCTGAAATCATGTATTGTCTTTTATTAACAACGAAAGCCTACAATTTGCCAACAATAACTTCTAATAGTATTGATATAACAATGCTTGATATACTATAGTATTATCAAATATACTTGAATGAGTCATTTTATGTATTCTTTACAGATACTAACCTTGGGCTTTGTGTCTCAGGTCAACCAGAAATGCATTCTCTGCAGCGCTGGTAATTTCTACAAGATATCCGTGGTCTGATATGCATTCGTACTGTGGAAATACAGCTATAAGTTTCATCACATAATTCATCAAAAATAAATAAATAACTATATTTAACATTTCAATATGCATTGCAGCTATAAGTCACATCACATAATTCATCAATAATAAATAACTATAAATTTCAATTACTTTACTCCTTTGAAACAGGTAAATGAATATTTCAAATACATCGACGATTATAGAGCAACCTGAGATTGAAGGTATCATAATAGGCCGACAAAAAACTTCAATTACGAACTTCCGAGGATATTCACACTGATAAAATAAACACAAATTACATTTTATTATGAGTGTACAAATAAATGCTTATTTGTTACTTATTATCTATACTGTATACTTACTCGAGCCCATGCCCAGATTTTAGATTTGCTTCTGTAACTATAGCAACTATCTTCGAAATAGGTCCATCCTTCTGGACATTTATCTATAAAAATGTAAGGCTACTACAAAACATGTCTCTTATTATCTATACTGTATACTTTACTCAAGCCCATGCTCAGATTTTAGATTTGCTGCTGTAACTATAGCAACTATCTTCGAAATAGGTCCATCCTTCTGGACATTTATCTATAAAAATGTAAGGCTACTACAAAACATGTCTCAAGCTTTTACTTGGCACGTTAAACGAAATCACTTAAAAGATACGTGTCTGAGGCAACAACAAATTGAAGATTTAAGTAAGTGTCAGATTCATTAAAAGTCAGAAAGCCAGAAATTGATGTGAACTGTTTGATTTATTCGACGCCGCCCTGAAGGCGGTGTCGAGTATATGGGATACACTTTTATTTCGGACCCTGTAAAGATGGTAATGAATAGTTTCGGAGTGATAAACTGAACACAGTGAATAGTTTGTAAAAGGATCAACGATATTGCACAATACATTTTAGTGAATAAACAAAAAAATGGCAAAAAGAAAACATAAAAAATGTATGTAATGCAACTTATTATGTGATTTAAAACAATGCTATCTGTCTTTCCTCTGCTTATTTGTAGAGCAGAACATATTTTTTTATTTACAATTTCGTCAAAAATGTTGATCCGATTTATTGATAAGGGAGGTTACTCTGTAAGTCAAGTTTTCTATTTCTATTCTTAGCATGACCTACTTACCTATCTCATTTTCTATAAATAGAACACACCGCAGATATACTATACGCATCTTGTTACTTGCTTCTTTTTTTGTTTTTTGTTTTTAATTTAATAGATAGTTTTTGTATTTGTCCATTCGGCCATACCAAATTGATTAGTAGTTCTTCGGAAAATTTTCAAAAAAAATAGGAGCGAGCGAGCGAAATTTTTTTTTTCCCTCAATTTTGATTTTTTTCAGAGGCGGGTAGCTTTTACATGGAGCGAGCGGGTATTTTTTTTCTTTTGTAGTTATGATTATACATGAAGTTAACATTTACAGTGTGACTAAGACAGTAGATAGCTTTTCTGTATGTTTTAAAGACTACATGAATGGTTTTGCAAATAAATTCTTGCTAAAACTCACTGAATCACTTCGTTTTTATTTTGTATTTATAATTACTGAGGGATGAGTGTCTTATTTTTAATTTTGATTGTTCTACATTAATCTGAAGGCGTGCCCATTTAACAGCAGAGGATGAGGAATATTTAAGACAAAACAGGCACCCAAGTGGAATAACATATCTTCTGAAACCCAGTTAGATGGCTTCGACACATGAGCAACTTTGTGCCCCTAGTGAAACTCCAAACGGTAGAGGTGAGGGGAAAGTAATAAATCACTTGACCAATGAGACCAAACGGAGTTGGGCACACAAATGCTTCGACATTGCTCGAATCCATTGGAATAATTTCTTAACAGATAAGCTTAGCTTAAGTTTTTGTGGTAGAGGTTCATTTCAGTCAAAAATGATAACAGACGGACAAAAAATGATCCCAGTATGGCCACTCTTTAAAAGTGTTATTTGTTGTGCTTTGACTGACCAAGAAATTTTGAGTTGGGAAGGTCTGTTTTTCAGATTCTTTCTTTTTCAGATTCTTTCTTTCAATCAATTCACAGCCAATTAATATACAAACAGGGAAAATTGGGGTTACAATATGACAGAAATTATTTTTTATATCTACACAACTTATTTGAAAAGCTAAACATTTTTTAAAAATGAATATATGCATTTTGATAGAATATCTGACTGCCGTACTAAAGAAGTTACGTTCAAAACGATTTGGGCCCGAGACAATGTGATGGATCAGTCAGGATCTGTGAACAAACTTTTTTTTTCAAGAAAGCACTGGCTTTGGCTCTAGATCTAAAATATTTAACTAAACACACTGATAACAAATGGTTTGAAAACTTTATCTGAACAATATTTCTATGTTTAATTTAAATATTTTCAATCGGAATCCCCGTGACCGTGCACGTCTTACAAGTCGGGCTCTGTTCTTTTCACTGTATAATTTGAACAATCGTAGAACGTGCCTACTTCATCACCTACCGGCACATCGAAGGCCATGTGTGGCACTAGCACAGACACTCCAGGTTTAAAACAAATGATGAACAACACCATAATTCCTGACTTTTTGAGTTTGTGTCATCAGCTACATGTATTACGAACGCATGGATTCCGATCAATATCACTTTAACGCATTAAAACAGCGATAAAACCTGTTTACTGTTATCATTCCGGACCGCGTAATCAGAAAAAAAAAATTTTTTTTCGGCGATTTTTATGTACGTGCGGGCGGGTGAATTTTTTTTTCTTTTTCTCGGGAATGAAATCATTGATGCGGTAGTTCCGACGAACGACAAATCAATTTGGTATGGCCTTCCTGACAAAAAAAAAACAACATTTTCATTGAAATATTTTCTACACTTTGGCAGTGGGTTATTATGCTTGCTAAATTTCTTGTAATATTAGATTTGAATCTAGACACTGACATACTCCTAGTAACCTTACAGTTCAACGAGGACTTCAAGTTTATCGTTCGTCCGAAAAAAAAAAGAATTCTATGATATTCAAAAGTATATAAGCAAGATTCATGCTTCGTGAATAGGGGCAATATAGAGATTATTTATGTTATATCATTCTTTTCTTGGACAAAATTTTTGGTTGTTTTTGGCAACGCAAACAGTAAATTGCTGTGTATAATCTGCATTCTGAAATCTATAATGTAGGTGACTAAGGTCCATAAAACTTCATCAGTAAAGTAGAAAACACTCATTACATTACATGATAATAAAAATAATGGTTTCTGTGAACCACAACTTTGAAATAATTTCAACATTTCCTCATTTCCCAACAAACTGCATTTCTGTGAAACTTCATACACACTCTCCTGCATATAAAAACTTTTCACAGGAGGTGACCTTAGTTAGTGAAATAATTACTTTAATTTTGTATGTAAAGGGACCACCTACTCGCAATGTTAATGTCATTGCAGGTAGAGGATTTGTATTGCATGGTAAAACTTTTCTATCATGTTTATTCTTCATGTTTTAAACAGTTTATAACATATATTGTTTTATGCGCTAATGTTGATAACTTGTAGCCAGTCAGACTAATAAAGGTATGATTAGGTGATTTCTCATATTGCAATAAGTGTACTTCAGACACAACACTTGGCGGCGTCTTTGATGCTTGCATCAATGAATTTCCTTGTATTTGTATGTAACAAGAACAATTCGAGCACTTTAAAGGCCTAGATTTTGGCAGTGGGCCAAGGGATTTTTGTCTTCACCAGCACAGTTGGGGGCTAATGACCATCACAGTATGACTCCAATAAACAAGGGTGATTGTTTATTGGAGAGTCTTTACCTTACAAGTGTATCTATTAGTGAGAAGGGGAAAAGATGCAATTTATTGTAAATTAATGAATAATTGATAACTTTTAAAGTTATACTAGTTTTTTTGTTTTGGCATTTCTATGTAAAGAAAAATATTTGCTGATCAAACACAATAATAAAATAATCAGAAACTTATTTTCATAATAATGAAATAATAATCAGAAACTTATTTTCACAATAATGAAATAATGAGAAACTTACTTAAAGAAACATGCAAGTTTTATTTTTTCAAATTCTGTCTGGAGAATTGTGATATTTCTGAAAAATGTGACTTTCACTCATCTAAAGCTTGCAGAATACTGTAAATAACATTTGTATAAATTGAAAACAGAATGTGAATTTCAAAGTTACAAAGCAAAGCATGATAAAGGTCCCTTTAGGCAACATACTGAAAATGAAAATTGAGTATAGATGGAACACAATTTTATATTCAAATAATGTTGATTACATGAATACATGAAAATCAATTTCCAAATCGAAAAATATTGCTTATCAGCACAAAGAACTCAGGAAGTTTTCACTGTACTTGTGTTTTATTATCATTATTATTTTCAATATTATTACTGTATCTTTTATCATCCTATATGTAATATAATAATAATAATAATAATATACTAATGATAATATAATAATAATAATTATTATTATGATTATGATTATGATTATTTCTATTATTATTATTTTCATTATTATAACATTAAAGTGATAGTTATTATCATCTACAAAATATCAAAATAATAATTATTACGAAGAAAAATTAACTTCTTTCAACTCCACTGCACACATCTTCATGGTCTAGTTAGGGTCACTGCTGTGCTAATTGCCCTCTAATCAGTCTATTACATAATCGCTGATAAGCAGCAGATAAGATGGGAGTTGTATATTGGATTGGGGGGGGAGGGGGGGCGGGGGGGGACACTTATATAGTAGTGAATCTAGGCCTTTAACTTTAAAACCCCTAAATGGCGTCGTTCGAAAAATTCTTTCAAAATTGGACACCAGAATGTCAAAATGTATACTAAATTAAAGCTAAAACTATTTTTCTGACATTAAAGATCATAAGTTAATCGGCAATGCTTTAAGATTTTAACAGGATTTAACGATATATTAGATAAATAAACAGGACCTGTATTGTTATTGGAAGACGAATTGCAGAATGTGAACGACTCCTTTACAGGCTGTTCTATTTAAATGTTGAAAGGATCCCGACATTTAGTCTGATTTTCAGATAGTCACGACAAGCAAATCACTTATTTTTTGTAGCAAGCTATTGTAAAAACATAAATATCCAAGAGTCAGTGAGGTTTATACTCGTATAAACGCACAAAATAGCATTTAGTTCTTAAATAAAACTTAAGCTTTTGGAACGTGTTCGGAGAGTTAAAACAACGACGAAAATTTGGTAGTTGCAGCAAAATGAAACACTACCGCGCCGATCGCTTGACCTACTAAAGCTAGTCGGTATAGATATACAGATCGACCTGAATTATTCAAATTTCAATATTAATGGTAGATATGAAATGCATCGCAGTTAGTTAAAACTTTTAGTTATTTATCTCTAGACAGATGGATAGAACTACTGTTTACATCGTTTTGAAAATACTTATATCCGTGATGTTACCGCTTATTTCAAAATATCACGTGGGTATATATGAACAAGTTAATAGTGCTTTTTTTAAGTCTTCAGAGTGTAACGAAAAATATGAATATTGTATAAAAACAAGGAAAACCATTCTAGATTGAGAAAAAAATATTCTATACTTATCGACATCTGAATGTTCAATGAAACGTTATAAACATTGATTTTGCACTCAAAAGCGTTCCACATGCCATAGGTAAATCTTCTGCTGCAAAGCTTGGGAACATATATTTTATACTCACCGATAACCGGCAGTTCACAAAAGTAGGCACGCTTTTCTCCGCAAACTAAATCGTTCCATTTGCCGGATTTCAACATTTCAGCACATTGTTCCAAAGAGTCAGGGTCGCCGCCAGATTGACCATTTACCCAGTCCAAAGGGACAGGGTCGTAGCTAGGTTGACCATTTGCCCAGTTCGTAAAGCTGACAACAGTGTCGGTTACAACCCACCTTTGAGCAAGCAATCCAATCCAAGCATCTGCAACTGTCACAAAATGTCATAACCAGATACCGTATTATGTTATACTTTAAGTTACAATACACGTTGCAAGTTGAGACAGAATAAAAACAAATTGTTATACAAGTTACAAAATAAGCATTGTGAAACGTCAATAAACTTTAAAATTCCATTTGAAAATCTGAAATCCTTCACAGAAGAATTAGGTAACTTCATTCTTTCACAAACAAGTGTTTTTAATATATCTAAACAAAACTTCAAAACAGATTATCTTTCCTTTGCAATAACCTTCTAACCAAAAGCCAATCAATATAAGTATTTACAACATGCACAATACTGACGTATCACTGTAAGCATTTGAAGAAAAACCTGTTTCCAGTATTTTCTTCTTTATTTCTGGCCATTTTACAATGAAATAAACCATGAATACTTTACGCAGGATCACAATTTTGTGAATAAAATCTGAAAGTAGATCCCTCGGAAGCACCGAAAACAAGGCAAACAGTGAAAATTGCAGACTCGGTTTGATTGAGTCTGTTCATGAGCAGTAATGGAAAATGCAACACTGCCCACGCCCCCTAGCACCGGCTTAAGCAGTGTTCAATCTTCAAATCTAAATGAGTTGAAATCAATGATCCCAAAGGACCAGAAAATATAACAACACTGAGATGTCAAAATTGCACAGTCATTCAAAAATAGCCAGCAAAATATAAACAATTGAATAAGGCGAGACAATGTATGTTAGATGCATGGTCATAAAAGGTAGCCAATGCCAGTCAGCCTCGATATGCCACCTCACAAACTGACACAATAACTTTGACAAATAACATAACCCTATTGAATAATCAACTGGAGGACAGCAACACACGATTTTTCAAATGCATTGTACCAAACCTAATATCAGACGAAATAGGAATAAACCTTTGAGATAAAGCAAGAAACAAATGAGCCGTGCCATGAGAAATTCAACATAGTGGCTTTGCGACCAGCATGGATCCAGACCAGCCTGCGCATCCGCGCAGTCTGGTCAGGATCCATGCTGTTCGCTAAAGGTTTCTCTAATTCCAATAGGCTTTAAAAGCGTACAGCATGGATCCTGACCAGACTGCGCGGATGCGCAGGCTGGTCTGGATCCATGCTGGTCGCAAAGCCACTATGTTGGTTTTATCATGGCACGGCTCAAATGAAGTAATGTAACGTGTGCAAGACACGTCAGATAGCGTGTGTGATTTTAATCCATTCACGCTAGTGGTGACAAGCTTAAATACAAAAGCCTAACAAAAACTGCTAATTTGGACAAAACCACTTTACTAATCCTATAAAAAAAAGTATGCTCAGAAGTTCCATATGCGATATATCGTCAGAGAACGTAAAGGCCAACACTATGTAAACTTGTTAAAACGTTCACAACTAATAAGATGTTTACGATAGTCATGTTTTCATTCGAGTTTTAAGCAAAACTATTTGAATCAATCATTTAAAAATGTAGCATTGTTTCCGATGTGTCATAGAATACATATAACTACTTATCATAACGCGAAAATACACATCTCTTTACAAAATTCTTATTGACATATTACTATCACGTGTAATCAACTGTAACAGTTAAAGAACGACAGCATGATAACGTGTCTAATTCAGATACGCGATCTTTATCATATGGTATATATGGAGACAATACACAGTGCCTTAACTCCGGGGATTACAAACTTTTCAAAACAAATATCTTTCCCGATATTTAAATATTATTGATTTACAAAGTGTTTACTTATGAAATTGTAATATACCCCAAACTTTAGGATCGAAGAACTTATATTTTATTTAAGAAATAATATATCTCATCCAGTGATTTGTCGTTGAATAAATCATTGTTTGGAGTTCAGATGCGAAGGAATTATATCACGAGGGCGCAGCCCGAGCGATATAATAATACGCATCTGAACGACAAACAATGATTTATTCAAGAGCAAATCACTAAATGATATATATTATTTCGATTCTAACACGTTACCAAGGATTTTAAAGTACATCCTTGACGACATTCATTAAATATTTGCCCGTTTTCAATCGGTTTCTTTTCCAGCGTGCCGCTATGCCGTTTGACGCCATGACGTAATAATTGTGACGTCTGAACAGTGATTTGTTGTATAATATTTCACTGTTTTCTGCCTTCTTTGTTTAATAGGAATCGGATCCTGTTAGAATTATCTATATTCTGTTTAGATGAAAGTCGATAAGTTGTACGGACATACATGTGATATATATTAAAAACAATGGCATAATATATAATGTATCAGATATCAGTATGTCGCATCATAACTACTCGTTTTCTAGCAAAACTGTAGGACAACTAAACAATATGAAATCAGGATAATATGCAGGAAAAAGTTTTGAGGGAAAGAAAATGGTTAAAAGTTTATGCAGCTGGTACTTTTCGAAACTGAAACCTTGTTGTAGTCACTGCTAAAAAAATCTCAATACCGATTACGCCCATGACTTCAAAATCAAACTATTCAAACATGAAAACTGAATATTTCTTGATCGAGCTACAGGTTAGGAATCAACTTATATTGAGTTGATGTCCGAGTGGTCAAATTCTGTAGATTGTGTATAAGACATGAATCGGGTTGTATGATTCAGTCTTAAAAATATTAAAATTATTTGTTACATTGAAATTATTATTGTTTTACTTTATGAAACAAATCAAGATTACGTATTTAATGGTTTCAAAAAGTAATTCATTAGGTAAATATTCTCGATACTTTGGATAACGCGCATTACATTTTACCATTGTACAAGTCCTCAGTTACTCCCAGTTTCTCCTATACATAAATTACACCATGTGTGGAAGTTCTAGTCATTTCTATTAGGTTTCACCAAACGGATTTTTTCATGGAGGTATATACGACAATACTTGACAAGCAGAAAATCTACATACACTGGTCTCGACATAATATTTAGTCTTGTGATAAGGGGATCAGTTTTAAGCATCACCGATAATGACTTTTAAAATGAAAAGAGACTTCAGCTACGTCTTCTGTAGCCTAGTGGTAGAGCATCCGCTTCGAGTGCGGGAGGTCGTGGGTTCGATCCCCGGCCGCGTCATACCAAAGACGTGAAAAATGGTACTAGTAGCTTCCTCGCTTGGCGCTCAGCATTAAGAGGATAGTGCTAGGACTGGTCAGCCCGGTGTCAGTATAATGTGACTGGGTGGGGTATCATGCCACGTGTCTACGGCGTGATATTCCAGTGAGGCAGCACTATAAAGTTGGGCATTGTGCTCACTGCTACAAGTAGACACCGTCGTTTATATGACTGAAAAATTGTTTGAAAAGACGTTAAACCCGAACACACACACACACACGTCTTCTGACTTTCAAACGCGGTCATATAATTAGATGGAGTCATCAGAATCTCAAAAGCCAGTGCCTAAGCTGGCATTTTCTTTTCAAATTGGCAAATGTGATGTGATAGGAAGTCAGCGATCTAACACCTTATCTTTAATATATAAATAATTTCATTGACAAAATAAAATTGAAAACAAGCCTTGAAGAATGTGTATTCTATTCGCAATGCAAACATTTTTTCAACTACTTTGATTCTATGCATGGTTTGTGCCACAAGTTTACAACAAAAGGTATTGGCACAAAATTGGGTATCTAAGGTTGCTGATATCGAGTCAATTGCCTCTTGACATCAGGCTTAGGCACTGATATTGCTGATATAACGAAGCAATTTAGCTAGCTTTCAGAAGTTTGGTAGTTCCGCACATTGCATGATTTGCCTGAAATGATGTCCAGAAGGGCACGGGTGTTTTTTTTTATTTACAACGAAAGCCTATAATTTGCCATTTGATCAAAATTTTGTCGTTGTGACACTTGACCAAAAACAACAATAACTTCTAACAGTATAGATATTACAATGTTTGATATACTATATCATTATCAAATATACTTGAATGAGTCGTTTGAGGTAATATTTACAGATACTAACCTTGCGATTTGTTTCTCAGGCCAACCAGGAATGCATTCTTTGCAGCTTTGGTAATTTCTACAAGATATCCTTTGTCTTTTATGCATTCGTCCTGTGGAAATACAGCTATAAGTTACATCATATAATTCATCAAATATAAATAACTTTATTTAACATTTTAATTACTTTACTTCTTTGAAACAGTAAATGAAAATTTCAAATACGTCAAAGCTTATAGAGCATTCTGTAATTGAAAGTATCATAATAGGCCAACAAAAAACTTCAATTATAAATTTCTGAGGATATTCACAATTATCTACCGGTTTCTTTGTTTCGATAAGGTCTATAAACACCTTAATGACCACTTAAAGCGACTAATCCACCCATCGTTGTGTCAGATTTAAAAAAAATAAATCTTGCTTTATTCACCTAAATGCTGCATAATCGATGTTCTTGCAATGTATTTTTCATCAAATTCTGTTGAAAATCGTTGTTTTCCTAATACATTTAAAATAAAAACATTCGTCTACAATTTCTGATAAGGGTTTCCCGGTTTATAAAAAACGGAATTCCCGTCAGCAAACATCACGTGATTTTCAAAAGAACGCACACGTATAGGTATCGCACACTATTGTGACGTTTTGAAGAAAAAAATGAAGCCAGTACGTTAACAATGCAGTCAGTGATTTCTCGTTGGCCTAGTATGGTTGCGGCATTCGTATTACACTTGTTCGTCGTGAATTCGATTCCTAGACCCGTTAAATTTTGTCTTTAATTTTTTCTTCAATACAATTCAATGAAGACAAAACGAGTTAGTAAATCTAATTCTAACATGTTCGCTAAAATTATATGTCACAACTGACACTTAATTATGTCTAAATACACTCTACCTTTAATATGATCTAATATTTTTTAATCTTTCCTGTGATATTTTTAAACTTGTACGGGTTAGTTTTATAACAATTTTACACTTCACATTAATACAAGCATTGCCTGGCCATAACTTTAAGATTGATTGATTAATAGATACTTCCAATTTTATACGAAAATAAGAAACATTTAACAATAAATTAGAAACCAGAATAAAACAAACTTACACAAAGTATGTAATGCAAACTGAAAAAAATGGGGATCAAACTCCCGACGAAAAGGTATAATAGAAATACCGTAACCGCTCGGCCAACGAGGAATCACTGACTAAATCGTAAACTTGGTGTTTTGACTTAATTTTATGTTATTGTTTTGTTTTCACTTCTAAACGCCACAATACTATGCTATGCCTTTAGTTCGGTTTTTTGGCGAGCGACGTTTTTACATGTACTTTTGATAATGGAACGGTCCATTATTTAGGTAGTGTTATTCGGTTCGATCGAAACAGTGGTTCTTACCTAAATAAGGCAAAGTAAATCATGTTGACTTCCTTAATCGATAGACGAGTATATAAATTGACCCATCAATCTACATGCGCACTTCTGATTTGCTGCCCACGTGATGATAGCGTCTAAAATTACTGTCGCGTCTCGTTCTATATTTATCAATGTTTACAAAAAAAGCGTTGTAACAGTTTATAAAAGTACATGAGAAAAAAACTGCTAAAAAATCGAATGTTCCCGTAATTCTGGAAACTATAAACTGGTCAACCATTATGTTTCATAAGTTTCTAGCATTCACATCGCAAACTTAAATGTCCTTTAATTTCTATTAACTGGACCGTGAAACGTTTTATCTATACTGAACTACGCACTTTGCCAAATTCTTTAAAACTGTAGACAGTACAGTTTTGAAATTGCATATATCCGTGTTAGCAGTAACATACCGATTTTTCATGAATATATGAATGAATGATGCCTTTTCTATCATTCTGTTCATTTTGTGACACATCCCAATTTCTAAAACGTTTTAGAAAAGCATATACTCTCTGAGAAAATTTATTAATACTGATCGAAAGTGTTATTTAAAACACAGAACAGAAAAAAACAACAAATTGTTTTTCTTAGTAACCGTTGTATATCATCATCATTTTTGTAATGTTAGTCATCCGTACGTGTTTAATAAATTTAACGCTTATAAATTTTGTAAAATGTAAATGAATTCTTATGATCGCATAATTTGAATTTATTAAAATTTCGAAATGTCTTGAACAACATGTATACTTTCAAAATACACTGTCATACATAATTATTTGCGGCCACATATTCAGTTCTTCGTTAAAATAATTAGCACCTTTGAGAATTACGTATGTTCTGTTTATTACAAATGACCCCTTAGTGTAACATGTAGATATTTGACTTTCGGTATTAATATCTGGATGTTGTTGCTAATCTTATGCAAAACATACTGTTCTATCAAATCATGCACAATTATGTATTCTCAATAAGAAAACATTTGACGGACCCCGACCACAGCTGACATCCCAACCACCTCATTAGCAATCATCTGTTGTTGTGAGAATCAGTTGTTTTAAATGAAATAGAAGTTATGATTGTAACTGTGCTGATATAAGCTTGAAAGTCGTGAATCAAAAGTATTTTGTACTAAATCATGTTTTAACCGAAAGTGCTTTTCTTCGGCGTTTCGAATCCAAAAATATTGTGCTTTGTTCATACCAAAAAGCTATAAAAATTGTTCTTTGCTCATACCAAGACTCTTAAACTGTTCTTCTGATGCTAGATTTGCAGAATATTGTGCAATGTGCATGCAACGTACTTTTTTTAAAGTTTCTTTTTTATTTGCTTACACTGTTTGAAAAGACCTTGGTCTCCTTAAAATAATCTGTATAATTTATTTTATATATTTTCTACGTTTTCTCCAATATATTCATTTAACTAGTTATTGTTTCCGCATGTTATTAATTTTGTTAACGAGTGCATCAGGAAATTTACTGAGAGTGATACATGTATATAGAAAGCAATTCGCGCATTTCATTATGGTATAACTGATATACGTTCTATTAATAGAACACAAGAGCGTGCTATTATCCGCTTCCAGTCAGTTTTTTCCAACCATGCACTGGGGAATTCGTCTCGGCTAAACGCATAATTTGCATTACACATGCACGGTAATGATACATATAGTTTCAAGGGACAATAGCATTGTAATTCGGTCACATGGAAAAGCCGCTGAGAAGCACAAGATTTGTGTCAAATCTCCGTAATGGTTATTTTTAGCCCACAAGCTTATTTTAGCACACAAGGCTGTATTATTGCGCTTTTTAATAAATATTGCCAATATTAAACGCATTGTTTTTATATGATACACACATTGTTACATATGTCTCGGCTAGGTTAAGTATGATAGCGTAATTATGCAAAAAGAGTGTTAAGTGAAGGAGGTAGGACTACTTTTACGCACTATTTTGCTAGGCTTTTTGCATTAAGAAATGACTTGATTTTTGAAAGTCTGTATTAACATTGAGGCGGATACTCCGCCCAAAAAATTACAATTCACAATGTGTGGGTTAGTCGCTTTAAGAGGTCTATAACAATTACCAGACCTGTCCTACTTCTATTCTTTACACGAACATTTCTATGACAGAAAATCCCAAGTGCCTGTGGCGGGATTCGAACCCGGGTCGCTACAGCGCTAGTCCAATGCTCTAAACACTAAGCCAAGGAGTCGACACACTTACGCAGTCGTCAAAGATTAAATTTAAACTTACAGGTTATGTCATTAACGGTGCTCGCGTGATTGACTCCATAAATAATATTATCACTTGTTTCAAAAATGTCCGTTTAAAGTAAACATGTTCGGTCAGTTTTACCTATCTTGAAAATTGATCTAAACATGACTTTGCTGTAGAATTTTAATTTTCAATTTTAAACAGGTCTTGAGATTTGTCTGAAAGTTAAAACGGGCATACTCAGCAAAATCTTCTGTCTAAATGGTGATGGTTGCATGAAACAGGACATTTTCTTTAAAGACCTGTTCCAGTCCTACCTTTTAACCTTAAATTGTCACTAAAAAAAAGCATGAAAATACTGACTATGAACAGTAATGCCTGTCAAAATAGAGTCTATTTTATATAAAATTCTACATAAAATACCTGTTGTTTTGCTTGCTAAAGTGTGGCGCGTGGCCGTTAACTATTACCAATTGTAATCATGGGTTGCATACACACTATAGAATTTGAATAGCCGCGGAGCAGGGCTTTAACAAAAAAAATGACAATGATATATATTAAATTGCAAAAAAAACAACACAACACCACAAATTTCCTCCAAGTTAATTATTAATCCGCTAATTGACTCACTTCTCAAAAGCCTTGGGTCCCCTCCAATTCTGGCCTGTGCAGATTTTAGCAAGCCCTTCATACTCAACATAGATGCCAGTGGAATATGTCTCAGGGCAGTGCTCTATCAAGTTCAGGAGAACAAGGAGAGAGTCATTGCTTTTGCAAGTCGTAGACTCAGGCAAAATGAACGGAATTATCCGGCCAACAAACTGGTGTTCCTAGCCCTTAAGTGGGCAGTTACGGATAAGTTTAAGGACTATTTATACGGTAACTCATTCCGAGTCCGTACAGATAACAATCCGTTGACTTACGTTCTGTCTACCGCCAAGCTTGACCCTACTTCTCATAGGTGGTTAGCTTCTCTAGCAAACTATAACTTTGAGATCCAGTATCGTAGCGGTAAGTCCAATGTCGAAGCTGATACTCTCTCCAGATTACCATCTCCGAGCTCTGTTGAAGCTTCTGTTCTCTTTCCTGAAGCTGTCAAAGCTATTTCCCTTGGAGTGTTGGCTTCTCCCCAGGAGTCTCCAGCTTTCGAGTGTAATTCTTTTTCACAGCCGGTTTTAGATTCTTCCCAATCTCCACATACCACTTTGGATACCCAGTTGACTGACATTGATTGGAAAGAAGAACAGAAAAGAGACACAGTGATTGCTAGGGTGGTTGAACTAGTGCAGAAAGGTCACCGACCAACAAAGCGTCTTTCTTCTCTTGAAGATCCCCTTGTTAGACATTACCTTAGAGAGTGGTCTAATCTTCGCCTCATTGATGGCATACTGTATCGTAAAGGTTTCGTGTCTGGCCATCCTGTTCAACAACTTCCTGAAGTGTATCGTTAGGTAGCCTTTACCGGCCTTCATGATGACGCTGGTCACCAAGGACGGGAAAGAACGTGCAGTCTATCAAAATCAAGGTTCTTTTGACCCGGTTTAGATCAGTTTGTGGAAGGTCGTGTTCGAAACTGTTCTCTATGCATACGTCGCAAGACTTCCTCTAAAGTAGCGGCTGGGTTGGTTCCTATGGAATCTTCATATCCACTGGAGCTCGTGTGCATGGATTTCCTTACTCTTGAAATGTCTGCAGGTGGGTATGAAAATGTGTTAGTCATTACTGATCATTTTACCCACTTTGCACAAGCCATACCCACAAGGTTTTGCTTGAGCATTTCATCTGCCATTATGGCTTTCCTGCACGTCTGCACAGCGACCAGGGTAGAAATTTTGATGGAGCTATTATCAAAGAACTCTGTAAAATCGCAAACATAGACAAGTCGCGAACCACCCCGTACCATCCACAGGGGAATGGGATGCCCGAGCGATTTAACAGAACTTTGTTCAACATGTTCGGTACCCTGGAAGATGAACAGAAGAGTAATTGGAAGGCCCATATACCCAGTTTGGTTCACGCCTATAACTATACTAGGCATGAGACTACAGGACTCACCCCACATTTTTTAATGTTTGGCCGCCACCCGAGACTTGCTCTTGACGCCTTTTTCGGTACTGACTCCACATCTTAAAAAAAAACCACTCAGAGTATGTCACAAATTTGAAAAAGCGTCTCGACTTTTCGTATAAAGTGGCTACACGGGAGGCCAAACGACAGTCCAAGCGCCATAAGCAAAAAGTATGACTTGAGAGTCAGAGAGGCTAAACTCTTACTGGACTATGTAAAACAAAGGAACATGTGGGTAAGTCAGTTATCATTCTCGGAATAGGTCTGCCTTGTGTTTATAGACCCGTGTGTTGATTTGAAAACCTCACTCGCTACGCTCGCTCTGTCCATCACAGGTCTATAAACACAATGCAAACCTATTCCTCGAACAATAACTATTACTTATACAAAAACACAAGAAAAAGTTTATTTTGAGTGTACAAATAAATGCTTATTTGTTACTTATTATCTATACTTACTTGAGCCGAAAACCAGTCTGTAGATGTGCTATTGTATATATAGCAACTATTTTCGAAATAGGTCCATCCTTCTGGACATTTATCTATAAAAAAAAGTAAGACAACTATCAAAATATTATGAAGTCTCAAGATATTACTTTGCAACAACAAATTGAAGTAAGTGTCAGATTCATTAAAAGTCTGGAATTGAGATGAAATATTTGATTTATGTTTGTATGTAACAAGAATAACTCGAGCACTTTTGAAAAGAAAATAAACAATATGGCATCGTTCGAAATATTATTTCTAAACTGGACACAAAAATGTCAATATAATATTTAAGTATAGCTAAAACTAATTTTTTTGACAGTAAAGATCAAAAGTTAATTGGCTTGGCTATACGATTTTCACAGTTTTTAACGATATATTAGATAAAAATCAGGTGCTGTATTTTTATTGGAAGACGAATTGCAGTTGAATGTGAGCGGCTCCTTTAGACTGTGAAAAGATCTGTATCCTGATATTTAGTCTGATTTTCTGATAGTTACGACAAGCAAACCACTTATTTTTACAGCAAGCTATTGTAAGATATAAATATCTAAGAGTTTCAGTGCGGTTTACCCGACTTCACCTCAGTGTTGTTATATTTTCTGGTCCTTCGGAATCATAAATTTCAACTTATTAGATTTGAAGATTGAATTCTTCTCAAGCCGGTGCTAGTGGGCATGGGATGTGTTGCATTTTCCATTACTGCTCATGAACAGACTCAATCAAACCGAGTCTGCAATTTTCACTGTTTGCCTTGTTCTCGGTGCTTCCGGGGGATCTGCTTTCCAGATTTTATTTGCTTCACAACAGCGGGTGTTAAGTGCTGTGTGGCGGCCGTAAAAAGCCGCCCCGACTTCATCTCAGTGTTGTTATATTTTCTGGTCCTTAGGGATCATTGATTTCAACTCATTTAGATTTAAAGATTGAATTCTGCTTAAGCCCCGTAGGCAGTGTTGCATTTTCCATTACTGCTCATGAACAAACCCAATCAAACCGAGTCAACAATCTTCACTGTTTGCCTTGTTCTCGGTGCTTCCGGGGGATCTGCTTTCCAGAATTTATACTCGTATAAACGCATAAAAATAGCATTTAGTTCTTAAATGAAACTGAAGCTTTTGGAACGTGTTCGGAGGTATAAGACAACTACGAAGACATGGTAGTTTCAGGTAAATGAAACATTATCGCGCCGATCGCGTGAACTTCTAAAGCCATAAAAATGACATTAGTCGGTCGATCTGAATAATCCGAATTTCAATATTAATGATAGATATGAAATGCATCGCAGTTAGTTACTTTTAGTTTTATATCTCTAGACGGATGGATAATCGTTTTGAAAATACTTATATATCTGCCTAATAAACATGTTATGCATATATTCAAACAGACATAACTTGGAGTTAAATTTAAAGTTTGATAAGTTTATTTCAAATTTTCCTATAGGCCAACTGGCCCATGAGGTTAACAAACATGGAAATGGCGAGACAGTTATTTAAACGGAGAAGGTTGTTAACATTCAGTTTTCTACATAAATAGCACATTCTAATATTACAACATTAGAATTACAAAAAATATACATAAATAACCCTAATCATACCGGTATAGACAGATTATTTATCATTTTACCGGTGCAATTTATGTTTAAAGCGTATACGGCTTGTTATACAAAAACAACAAGAAGAATGCAAGACAGTTTCAATAATTGATAAAAAATATATTGCAACGCTTAACAGTTGAGCTTGACGAAACGAAACACAAGGTCAACAGATGGATCTCAGAAATGGAAGATTGTTATGTTGATAATACGTTTGTAACCTTCAAATTCAAACTGCGTTTGCATTTACATGTATATTACCGTGTAATATAATATAACATATACCTATACAATTCCATATAACATTCACGTAATGTTTCTACTAGTTATTAAGTACGAACTAAATACATAGAGTTTTTCCTAAGCTGAAAAGCATAATATAAGAAGTTTGCAAGATTACGTGTTAATTTTTCTTTATCAGTATTTAACAATTCTATCAATATTAGACACATTTGGTCGTCTCCAATAATAAGATGGAATGAAACGTTTTCTTAAATCAGCATATCCATTGCATTCTAATATAAAATGGAATTCACCTTCTAACATACCACAAGCAAAACATTTTCTTTCATTTATAGGTGTACTGTTTGGCTTAATCCATCTACCAGTTTCGACATGCAATCTATGAGAAGATACTCTTAAACGTGCTAGTTCGCAATAACTTAATATTGATCAAATTGAGGTATGGCTGAAATTTAAAACATGAAATTTGTCTGTAGAAAAGCGTCTACTAGAATCTTAGCCTACTTGACCAGTTTTGTGCAAAATGATCTTTCAACCTGGTTTTTACAACAGATAAAAACACATCAACATTTCCTACATTTTGCATAAGCCAGGCGTCATAAAAACCTAAAGAGCACAATAGAGATTTAACTAAAGTGCACCAGTTTGTTTTATTTGGTCTATTTCCAAATCATGTTTCAGTAAAGTATCAACTTTATTGACATATCTATTACACTTGAAAAGTTTTACAGAGGCAGCATTATGAATCTGTTATTTATTTGTTAAAGAACAATGTATATTGTAAGAGTGTTTTTTACATGCTTTGGCTACCCGAAACGTAGGTTGAAAATAAACGGTAACAGAGCCATTGTGAGGAGTGTGAAATAACTAGATAAATATACATACTTAGCTCATAAAAGAGTCCCATATCATTTCCCTTGTTTCAACGAGTTCGTATGAAATGTCAATTGTATGTATCATTATTTCTGGATTGTCTTTATTTGATAAACAAACACATTTGTAATTGAAAAATAGGGAAGTACAAATTATATATACAATTTTATGAAGACCTGTCGTTCCGTGTGATATTAAGGAAACTTAGGACAGTCAACACAATGTCTCAGTATCATATGAAATAAGACAATGACCGTAACTGGCATTCGGAAAACATACTAATTATAAGACGAGTATTATGAAACAAAGAATGAGCGATTTTCACACTGGTGATGAAACAGTTCACACAGGTCACACATGTTTAAAGATCAGAAAGGTACATCAGACATATATGACTTTTCATTAAATTTGTCTTTTTGTACGATAAATCAAAGATCTACTAATTTTGTAGTTCTGGTGCCCAAAGAACCTCAACAAAGGCCTTTGATGAGTTGTCCACATAGCGGGCAATTGGTGTAAAGGCTGTGACATTTGTCGCATAGGACCAGATGCTTGCATCCCAGGAAAAGGATCGTCCTTGGTTCTTTTTAACAGTGTATACACATGATTTTTTTTCCTCCTCAGGCGTTCGTTTTCTTCTGAAACTTTTGATACGTCGTCAGTATCTACAACGGTATAGCAATTTATTTAAACATTTTTTATCCGATGGTTAATACGACAAAGTTCCAGAGGACCGTACTAATGATTCTATTTAAATTACCAGTTAAACTGGGTTGAAATTATTAAGTGGAGAGTTTTTTATGAAACAGATACATTGTATAACGTTAATTCTATGAAAAATAAAAAGCTATTAAAGAGATAACGTGATTTAAAAAACAAACTGCAATAATTATTTTAGCTTCTATTCAAACACCTGTCGAAACGGTCCCTTGTCTACATGACTTTGTTTTTATAAAAACGCGGGTGTAGATTTGCAAAACGTTTATCGCACGGAGATGCAATCAAAATAATGTATGCTTGTTCATGTACATATAAACTCATTCATTTCTCGTGAGGATTCGGAGAAGATTGGTGAAGATCCATCAAGCGGTTCATGAGAAAGTGTTAAATATTTTAGCTCTAAAAGGGGTCAAGCGGAAGCAATTAAATAAATTTGAGCTGTCCTTGCCAAGATGCTACAGGCCAAGTTTTGTGTTATTGGACGACGGACGTTCGGCCATCTATACTAATACTTTGGTTAAGGTGAGCTAATGAATAAAAAGTGTAATTAAGTGAAATAAAAAACACTGAATATATAAAACGAACTTACTTTCTTCATTTTGTGGAAGATTTAACACGACGGAATCCATTTTCTGTGTACACCCTCAGTAGTTACCAAGTTTATACGACGCAGTTTACTTTTAATTTGGGTTTCCACATTACACATATTTTATCTTTAAATATTGAAGTTAAGTTGATAAAATAGGTAGATGTATTTTATTTATATTCTCCGCGCCCGGAGTATTTGTGATGGCAGTGCATTGTATGTCGCAAATGTCGATATTTTCCTTTCATTATCTCTTAACTGTCTTTACTATATATACAACTACATTTGTAGCTGATAATTCCATAAGATAAATGGAAGTCGAAAGATAGGTAAGTACAAATATATATACAATTTTAGAAAGGTCTGTTTTTCCGTGTGAGCACCATTTGGTTTCCGATTACTAACAACAGACTTAAAAAATTCTGGAAGGCTGCGTTTTGGTGTTGAGAGATTAAATGTCACTTTGAACGTTAACAAGGAAAACGATTTCCGATTAAAAGGGAACAAAAATGGGTCTACACCTGTCGATATGACGCTTGGTTTTTGTTAGGAAATATCTACTTATATTTTGGTTTCCGATTACTAACAACAGACTTAAAAAATTCTGGAAGGCTGCGTTTTGGTGTTGAGTAAATGTCACTTTGAACGTTAACAAGGAAAACGATTTCCGATTAAAAGGGAACAAAAATGGGTCTACACCTGTCGATATGACGCTTGGTTTTTGTTAGGAAATATCTACTTATATTTTAAGACGCCAAGATCAAGAGGGAATTAGCCTTATTAAGCTTCATACTATGAATAACTGCAGTCAATAGACGACGTCGGTAAAAGGCACGTGTCACGGTTGCCAGACAATATTGGGAGAGCGTTTGAAGGTACGGCGAAAGATTCCCTGTTGACAGTCAATCCTGATAGTTTATGGCCAGAAGGTCAAAGTTCAGTGTCACGCGACCTTTAGCCTATTAAGGGTTTTCAATCTATATTAAGAACTTTAAACATACTGCCATCAAAACTTCAGAGGATATTTGTTTGTGTAGATTAATTTTATTTCGATGGGAGTTATATGTCAATGTTACAGCGACTTGTTAACTGAAATTTTTTAATGATCTATGAAATTGGAGAAATCTTAGGTCTTTACATCTGACAACTTTGTGACTTTGTCAGAAAATGTCCTCGCGAATTCAAGGTCATAGTAACATTGGGCTGCCACAATGCATAAGAGGATTCCTTGTGGTCATTTGATGGTCTGTTGTATGGGAATCAGTAGGTCAAAATCCATAGTCAATATTTACATGAACGCTTCCACGAATCTTTAGCCGCTGAAATGTATAAAACATTTCCCTGTGCTCTTTAAATCCCCATTTCTAGTGAATTTTACGATTGCCAGTCCGTCCCTTTCTTGTCCTCTCGATAACTTTGACATCCATGTAAGAATTTTTTATATTATTCGGCACAAAATATTACCTTTTACGAGACTTTACACAAATCCGTTACTCAAATGTCAAGCTCACATTTCGAGGTCAAAGGTTAACAGGGCGTATTTTGTGTCTGGTCAATAACCCTGTCATCCATCAAGGAATTTAGATTTTATTTTGCACATGTGTTCTGCACAATATCAAATTGTATACACAGTTCTTCCAAAAACCGAAATAAAAAATCAACATCGTACATGATTTCTAGATTTTGCCTGTCTAATCGGCTATTTTGAATAACAGCAACAGTGTTACTATGTGCACAGTTTTTCAATACCTAACTAGAAACTGTTCAACAATTTATACGAATTCTCAATGGTCAGTTTGACCGGCCGATTTTAGTGGCAGATCAATGTCGTATTTGTATGCATCAATGTAAAAACAACAACATCGTTTATGAATTTTCATTGGACGTTTTTGATCGGCTATTTAATTAACTGTGCACATTTTTTAATACCGAAATTGCTTTCAGTAAATGTTGCATATTTTTGTAACTAGATGGCATTCTTGCCAATCAGCATTCACATATTTATAGTATAATGATAAAATAAAATATATCACTTTATATAGTACTAATTGATTTCCTTTACATTATATTGTAGTCACATTTTGTTTTTGCAGTGCAGGTTTTCATCGTTTTCATTTTAAACGACCCTTGAATAAGAGAGTGCATATTGTTAAGATGAACCATGTAAAATGACTTCATTAAAACAATTAACTAAATAGTACGTAAAAGCAATACAAACTGTGCAATCCTATTTCATTTATCTATATACCTACGTACAAAGTATATTAAGATATGATATACAGTACAACCTCTCTAGAGCGGCCCTCTCTTAAGCAAAAACCTCTCTATAACAACATCATCAAAACTTCCCTAAGCCGAAATATACTATCAAATTTACCTCCCTAGAACAACAACCTCTACATAACAGTCAATACATGTATTTGTATCTCCCAAAGGGTGTTGCTCTACAGAGGTTGCACTGTAAACTATCTATTTCATTTATCTATATACCTATGTACAAAGTCTAAGATATGATAAGATAAGGGAAGAAGCTGATATAAAGTCTTGGCCCAGCGTGCAGCCCTGCGCTGCACAGACTCAAGCTGATCAATCAGAGTATCAGAGTGGGGGGACCACACAGTGGAACTGTACTCCAGCTGGGGCCGTACAAGTGTTTTGTATGCTTGTGGTTTTAACCCTTCTGAGTGCACTTTGATGTTACGTCTTAGGAAACCCAATGTTTGATTTGCTTTTTTGGTGATGTTGTCAATGTGGTCGTAGTGAACTGTTTAGTTACTTATCACTGCTGCGTATTCATAAGCTGTTCCCCTAAGGAGGAGGAACGAAAAACAAAAACAACAACACTACACTCTATATACCAACGTAATTGTCAGCATATAACACTTGGGTTATAATTTTCTTGTTGAGTTTCACGCCCCTAGGCGTGAAAGAATGATGTTTTGTTGTGAACATTAGTCCTTCCTCATCATTTAACTTGAAAGTGTCATATAGAACCCACATTCCTGATTACACTTTATCAGAATAATGGTCTTGATAACTAAGTTTGAAACTCAGTCATTTCGGATGAATAACTACGGTCAATTTCGCATATGGGTCTTGTTCAGTCAATAATTAAGTCACTAAATACAACAATAAAAATCCTGCTCACACTACTAAGGCAACGTTTTTCTCCAACATTCATAAAACCCCATCAGACTGTCCGTTTGTCTAGCGTCTACAACAAAGACACGAGTATCGTAATATCATCTCCTGTTCTATCAGTACTACTTACACTGCTTTGTTTGGTGCGGAGTTTCCTTTTGCTGCATCTTGCAGCAACTTTCGTACTTATTGGTAGGTTTATCTACATAGTAAATACAAGCTGAAGTTTTGCGACTCCCTGTCATCAAAGTAATGTAGAGCTTTATTTTGCAGGCATGCGTGTTAGTGAAAGATGGTATATGAAAGATGGGATTGTTTTCGGACTTTCTGTTGTCAAGGCTACTGCTGCAAAACAAATACAAGTATTATATTTCTTTACATTTGTATTAACTGTTGTATTGAAATCTCAATGAATTAAAATTGTACTGCAATGAATCCGGACATTTTGTTTTAAGGCTAATGTTCTCTTCCTGTTGGGAACTGACAACGACATCCTAAGCTATTCGAATCTCATCAGCCTGTTACGGAATTTACGAATTTTCATGATTCTTAGTTTTGTTCGGTTATTTCTTCACAAATGTGTTTTAATTGAGAACGTTACTAGATAGCAATAGTGTTTTTACAACAGTTTATCATATTACATCCTGTACTGAACTTTGTCTGTTTGTACGTGTAACTTGATTTCAGGGATAAACACTCACTTCAAATGTTATTATCAAACTACTTTTCAGATTAATATAAATCATGTAAACAAAAGTCTGTGATCCTGATTCGATATTTCAAAGTCTTGCTAACAATAAGTATAAATTATTCACCAGGTAAAGTCACATTCTAAAAACGCAGCCTCCCCAAAGCGCAACCTACGTCACGAGGACGCACACCTTACCAACACACACACATACAAACACAGATGAAGACAAAGCAAACGCACGAGGACAAAACGAACACAAGAAAACAGTGAGGCACCGCATTGGAACGTTCAGTGGCAAAGCCACCACAGGGGATTTTATTCAGCTTGTGGTGAGCACCTAATCTCATTCTTACCCCCAATACGTGCTTAAGTAGAAAACAGTGCAAATTTAAGAAATCTCTGCCAAACACACTCAACGTCAACGGATGGGGCGGTATGTAAAACACGAAAATGTATGTACTCAATACCTTAGCAGAGCCAGAACATCAAAAAGAACACCCTTAAGGCCCTGACGAAACAAGCCAGATGACCGATATCAAAACAGCTCGGTCCTGGTTGCATTTAAAATCATAAGAGTCCCCTGACTGTTTCGCTATGCTTACTAAAAGATGGAAGCGTAGCGCCTAGCTGTCTGTAAAAGGTTAACATTAAACGTGCGGTGAGTCTCAAAACATTTGGGACCTCTTTTAATAAAACGTTTTATAACTTTACCAAATACAGCTGTGAAATTACCACGACAAAAATGTTACAAAAATCGTTTTTATAGCATGTTATATTTTCTTGCTGAGACAGAAAAATTCCTCTTTCTTCACGTCAATTCGACCAACTTAAAACGACGTTAACGCCAAAGTCTTATTACACTACAAAAGCTTTATTTCACTCCAAAGACACCAAACATGTAATACAGTGATTTTGTAACGATAGTCTTTCCGTTCATTATTTCAAGCGCGGATGAATAACTGCTGGATTTCCCCCTCACATAAAAGAATCCAAAACGATTTGAGGGACCAACCAATATGAGAACAAAATACTAAATTTTATTGGCAACACTTACAAAACACCGTTCTCAAGCTTAAGTCTCCTGTCAACGTAAGGGACAGGATAGAAGTGTTATGCATGTACACCGTTTAGAAACCTAAGATCATAAGACACGCTTTGTGACAAAGACTAATCCCTTGATATAATACCCGCCCGCTTAGCTCAGTAGGAAGAGCGTTGGTCTACGGATCGCAAGCTTAATATATGGCAATCGGCGCTTTTCATTCATTGCTCCCACGCTTTGGAACTCCCTTCCCGTCGGAGTTCTTTAGCGGAAGAATATTGCGCACCTGAAGTTGCGCAACATTTCCGCTGCATATTTCTCGATACATTATAGAGCTAATAACCTATAAATATAGTAATAATTATTGAGTATCTTAGCCACATCAAAGTACCACAGTTAGCAATAAATGCAGCAAACATACTTATATTTACAATTACAGATGCAAACGTTCTGCAATGTGGCGCATTATTTATGTATAATACCTTGTTTATTGGAGTAAAATCTGATCATAAGATATGCACCTGTACGAAAATATGACCTGTTTTACAGCTGTAAACGTCTGTAAAAGACCTGTACTTTGAAGTTACAGCTATAAAAGACCTTAAGTTGAGAGGTACCAGAAATACAGTTGTTTTACAGGTGTAAAACAATTGCAGGTCTCAAAAATACAGCTGTAAAAATTTTAGTTGAAAGTTACAGCTGTAAAATGGTCATGTCTCAAAATTACAGCTGTAACTTTTTATATTGGGAAACACGAGTACTGTCAGCCATCTTTAAAGGGCAAGAAATGTCTGACAGAAAGTTAATCTGTAAGTGTTTTTACTGCTGTATCTCATTTGCATAATTCGACCTGTTTTGCAGTCGTTTTACAGCTGTAAATTGAAATCTACAGTTGTAAAATCAATGTTGTTATATAAAATCTACAGGTGTAAAATTGAAATAATCATGACTGTAATTTTGAACAAAAATACAGGTCTTTTACAGTTGTAACATGTCGTACAGGATTAATGCTTACGGCGAGACTGCGCATGTCAAATTTACTGGAGGTCTATCTAGACCTCTCCATAGTGTTGGCTTTCAAACTAGGAGAATTCAGACTAATCTACTAATTTTACGGCGTTAGATTTCACTTTCTAACGCAAATTACGGTGCGCCAGTCTAAAATGGTACAATGTGCTTGCGCACAAGTAAGTTTTACAATCCTCTAAGACGAAAATAACTGTTCGTTTAAAATAAAGAAATATGGTGTAATACTATTGTTATAAATGTTGGAAACGGTTCAGTTATTAACAAAACAAAAATAGAGATATATATTAACTATTCTTTGTTCGCAGTATTCAAAGATATGCATATGAATTGAATCGCGTTAAAATGTATTTCGTTAAATTAAATGAACTTATTGTTTAACTGGCGGGTTCGTTTGACCCATTCGGAAGATCTGCCGGAATAAGAAGAGTTCTTCTGAGCTTCTGTGTCTTCCACCCTATAGTCGGAGATGTTAATCACGTGATCAAAACAAGGTGGCAATTCGACATATATACCTTACAAACTGAGTTATAAACTAGAACAAATAAAATGCTTGGAATTTCTTTACAAAATAGCACATTAACAATAAAAATGCCTGAAAAAAAAATACATTTAAAAAAAGAATGATATATTTTTCTACTCCAGGCAGACGTCTGTTCAATTGGGATTTTCTTCTAAGCTTTTCTAAAGCTTCTCGGAAGCTATTCTCTTGGGCCCAAACGAATGGGGCAGTTGACAAATAAGCCTGTCAGGTGAGGTTCTCGCATAAATGGTAAGATGCTAGTTTGGCAGCTTTCACCAGGGCCAAGTTCAGTGTACAATTATTGCAGTAGTAGCTTTTGAACATTTGTAAATGAAATTCAGTATTAACTAGGAAATGCTTGGGCCCCTAATAGGTCACATTGACCTGCAGCAGGGAAACTCGTCTATAGCACAACCTATCATATAACCAGAGACAATAATTAGGTAACAATTGTTATCTATGTGTCTGATATAACTTTAAAAGGAGCAACACTGGACCTCTCCTAGGTTTCTTTTTTAAAAGAAGCCTACTTGTCACAGATAGTGCTAAGTATAAGTTAGATAATACATACAAGTGTATTACTGGCTGGTAACATCATGCGCGAGGGAATCTCAGGGAACGTAATTTTGGTAGCAAACGAGCCTCGTATATGCGAGTCTGCTATCAAATTACGTTCTCTGAGATTCTCCCAAGCATGACGATACTCGCCGGTAACACACGCGTGTGTATTGTCTAACTGATTTATTGCATTATTAAAAACAGTAAACTGAACGCATTTTTTAAAATCTTGGGAAGAGTTTTATATAGATTATGCATGCGTCACATCAGAGAGCATGTTACAAAATTTTAAATAATCTACTGATAAAAAAAGTTATTAAAAATTTCATAAATACACATTGAAACATTCTTTATCAATTGATGTAATTATTTTGTAGAACAAAAAGTTTCGAAGTACTGGTAGAGTTTCAAAAAATGATTTAAACTAACTGCCAAACATTTTAATTTGCAGGGAGGCGCTAACGAGGTCATGGAAGATTAATGGAAACAATACCCAAGTGGCTAATTTTACCAAAGATCGAAGGTTTCATGTATCAATGGAATCCGCACCTTCATTCGCCAGAAATGTAATTTTGAATTTTTAAACTGAATAGAATATCTTTTTTTGAAGTTATGTATTTATGTTATTTAAAAAATCAAGTTTTAAATCAAGATGCAGGGAACTAAACTACATGTAGTATTTAATATATTCGTGTTAGCCCCGCCTCTCAGCGAATCAGAGAACAACATCTCTTGTTGCATTGCCTCTATATATTATTATACAACTCTGTAATATGGCCAGTGAGTGTGAATGTGCCTGTTTGATCGTAAAGTGTATAAAACCATCCTAATCTTGTGTCTGAATACTTATCCCTTAATATCAAGGGTCTGGACATAAATGACACATAGATAAACACTACACTACAGACATACAATGATACGTTATTAGACCTTTATAACGGACACGGACAATGTAATCGTACTATGTACTATGGTCAAAGTCTGGGGAATTTCTCAAAACACAAAAATTAAAACACGTAACCTCAGGGATTCGTTTCATTTGTAAGATATTAATTTAAAAAGTTTTCGTACAACATATCCTTATAATTCTTGGCAGTGTTATCCTTTGCTGCGAATAAACATTGTTTCTAAGGAGAACGCAGACGAACGCTTTATATCTACGTATACTGATGAAAACACACCATGTTCAGTTTAATAAAACGTCACATACCTGCAGTTTTATTTACTTTCTGCCATTTGATAAAATACCTTTTTTTTTAATTTTGCAAATTTATGAGAATTATTTTGCTAGTCTTTCCGCAAGCAACGCAATTAAAACAAAATTCGTCGTAGTGGCAGAAAATAAATGCAGAACTAAATTCATCGGACGGTAGCTGTTTCTTTGTATAGGTAAAATAATTCTGACCTCAACTCAAATAGCCCATAGCTAGGTCTTTTCACTTAAATAAGTATTGTTTATGGCAGAACATTATCTATTAATTTAGATACAGCGACTTTGACCCAAACAGCTTTAATGCAATCGCAAACTGGTTTTTTGAAACCATGGTTTTCTCAAGTTTGTTGATAATATGTCATTCCAAACCTAGTTATTGACCGAAAAAGTATTGGTTAAATGTTTAGGTCAACCTTCTCAATGCCTTCTAAACTACAGTCCCTATAATAAAAAGAATCATTTCTTAAGGATTAATCTTGTTAAAAAGTAAATATCTCATATGATCCAACTCTTTATGCCTGTACAAGTGGCAATGGCTGCATCTCGTATCTCAAAAGTGCAAATCGGCAAGTAAGAACAAACAGTAAACCACATTATTTATTTAAGAAATAATATATCTCATCGGTGATTTGTCGCTGAATAAATCACTGCTTGGAGTTCAGATGCGAAGGAATTATATCACGAGGGCGTAGCCCGAGTGATATAATGCTACGCATCTGAACGACAAACAGTGATTTAATCAAGAGCAAATCACTAAATGAGATATATTATTTCGATTCTAACACGTTATCAAGGACTTTAAAGTATACCTTGTCGGCATGCATTAAATATTTGCCCGTTTTCAGTCGGGTTCTTTTCCAGTGTGCCGTTACGCCGCTTGACGCTATGACGTAATAATTGTGACGTCAGAACAGTGAATTATTGTTTAATAAATCACTGTCTCCAGCCTTCTTTGTTTAATAGGAAAATGAATCGGATCGTGTTAGAATTTGTAATAAAGTAAGCTTCTCAAATAAAAATGTACTATTTCTGTGGAATACTAATGTTGTACAAACAGGAGCGGAATATATTGCAAAACGTAACTTTAGTTTTAAACACGCTGTATCACTACTCTCGTAAGTGCTAACACAGAACAGTAAACCTCTGAAAATCGATCTTCGTAAATGAAATGGCCATTTATGATTAGAACTATAATGCACGTTTGATTGAATAAGGTTCCTAATTGTTACAGAGTGTAGTCTTTTTTAGTACTCAAAACCTTCTCGGAAGTATCATTAGCTCTTTCCTCCACTAACTTACTAGCCATCAAAAGTATGTAGATCCAGTGTTTACAGGCCGTGTTATTGCTGATATTGTTTCTAAGTATCCCTTTTCCTCAATCCCACTGACTCTTACATCCTGACCACCAAAACATAAGAAAACAAATGAATATGTTCTAATATTTTAGTATTCTCCCAAACACACCTAAACCCTTACACCTTCCTATTACACTCCTACACCAACCGTGAGTTATTTTTGTAATTTCTATTCATATTCCTTTCTTTTTCAATAATTCCTTGTGTATCTTTTAATTATTTTAGAACACCCCACCCTTTCCCAAACAATTACAAATACGCGAAAGATCAGTGCTTTTTCTAAGCATATACAGCATGCAACTTGGCAGAGTTAAACTTTACCTCTTTAAAAGAAAATGCGCTATAAGTATAATAATACTTATTCTCAATACACACTTAGTACAACAAGTTACCATGATTCCTAAAACATGTTTGAGAAAAACCCCAAAATTTGACCGAAGTACAGAGTACGTTTACATTTACATTTTCATGTCCGTGTCCGTGATAAAGGTCTATTACAAATAACTTATCAGTTTTCATTACCTTATCACAGCAACACTTGCTGATTTGTGTGTATTGTGTTCAACATCCCAGACAGAGAAAACTGTGAGCGATACCTGTGTGCAACTGAATTTAGAGCACGGTTTACCGTGGTTATACCAGAATTTAGCAAACACAAAACTTCAAAGGAAAATGCCACCCACTGTCATGCAATAAAATGATTATAGACAATGGATCCTATAACAAAAACAACTCACCTGAAGCTACACTCCAGACAGCCGGAAGCACACAAAATAGAAGCAAATGAAAGTTTGAAATCGTAGAATACATGACTGATATAAAACCTTTATCAGTTGCCTGCAACTATATGAAACAAAAGTTGCAATTCATTTACCGTCGATATACGTTTTAGCAGACTAAAAAGGGAGAAAATAGTTTTAATCACATTCAACAGCTGTTTCCTAATATTCATCAGAAATTGAATGCGCCGCATGCAACACATGTATATCAACCATGTAATCAAATAAACATAGAAATGGTATTACAAAAACTTACCCTGTCTGGTTTGTGTTTTAATCAATGATGCAACACGTTACTGAATAAATTTGTAATTGCTTTAGAAAATGTTTTGCTAGTGTTGAATATCAAGATGTATGACATGTCTCATCACGGGAAGTTTTATGTTGGAATGTTGTACTTAGATCATTGTTTTTCGTGACATTTTAATCTGAATATGTATATATGTTTGTCTTGTTTTGTTTTGTTCTATCTACTAGCACCAGACCAGAAAGAAGAAAAAAACATTCGTTATGTATACTATGTATACTTTGGTATACTATTAGAACTGTGGTCATGAACGGGAAAATGTACTTACCTATTTCAATAGGACATTTCTCACATATTGAACAAGTGGTCATTTGTCCAGTCACATTGTCGCAATATTTCATATCGCAGACTCACTCTGCATAATTTATTTTATGCTTTCGTCAACTTGTTTGTTTGTGTTGAATTCATCATTGTATTTGTTGCGATATATTCTGTACTGCACTTTTGAACGTGTACATGTGCATGAATAGTCTGTATTCAGACCCTGTGTTTTGTTCACAGGAGGTAACTCCTGAGGCTATTCAAATTTTGTATAATTATGTCCTTTTTCCTTCTCAAAACATAATCAGAGCCAAGACTCATGAAGTCAGAATAAAATTATAATAGAATTATTTTTTTCTAACCAAAAGTTTTTATCTAGTCGGTAGCCAGACTAATGCATGAAGAGTGGTATAATGATAATGATAAACTGTCCGGAAGAAGTAGTACGTTCAATTAAATTTCAATTGCTAAAACCTTCAAAGGTTTGGAGAAATTTAATGTTATGAAAGTATGTATACCTATACATTTTTGCAAATATTTAAGGTCTTTTCAATCCATAAACTAATTATATTGTATTTGACTACATAACGGTACAGGTCACTAAAGATAAAAAGGTTTTGAAGAATACTTATTGCTAAGGGTTTCCCACTATACTCAAAAGTTTTACTCATTTTGTACACTTATTTCTTGTTTCAAGAATACTGTCGCATAATTTAGGTAAATTTTCAAATTCAAATTGTTTTATGCTGGCTCGTCTCGACGAGCCAGTATTACGATAGGACTTTACTATTAAATCTACCTAAAAGGCAGAACATCTCCTAAACCTGGCTCTCAGCTTTTTACTTTCATTACAAATGCAAGCCAGCAACCAAGAAAACAAAATAGCGTTTCCTTTACGAGAAGTGTCCAATCGAAAGCAGGCTTACAAAAAGTGACCAATCGAAAGCTGGTTTACGAAAAAGTCATGTAATCCACATAGGCCGCAACCATCTTATATTAATGAACACAAAGAAGCTCAATGACACGCAAAGGACCAATCTATGCAAGTAGAAAATGCATCGATTGCCTGTCCCTTATTGTAGTTGTTGAAATTATGCAGAAAGATTCAGATTGCTCCTTTTCGGGAAAAATGAATGAATATACGCCTCAGAACTATGTAGACAAGATCTGAAAAAGTAATAAGGCAAAATTTCAAGGCGTTATCAACACAGAATACAGTACCCTTCGTTCCTTTTCGGTTCTTCTTGTTTAATTTTTCGTTTTTTCCCTTCCTTCCTTTTCGGCTCTTCTCGTTAAATTTTTCGGTTTTTGCAACTCTCTGCACTGGAGGTTCAGTAATCAACACAAGCATGGTCGGTTAAAACTGAAAACCTGTAGATGTGCAAGACATAATTTCTCATCGCCATAGCTGTAACTTATATTACGCTATATGATATCCATCGCCATGAATGTACAAGAGAGAGGAAGTTGGTTTTCTTTTTAATGCTAAGCAAAAAGCAAGGGAATTTCTGGTAAAATGCTCACGTTCAGGCATTGAACACATAACCTGTGTATCCACAATAAACGTTCTACCACTGACCTATCCAGGCATCACAGACCCTATAATTTTCACTGGCATATCACTGTGCTTCATAACTGCCCTGTTAGAACAAGAGCTATGCGAGCCACTTTCTAGCTTTTTTAAAAGCTAAACTTGTGTCTTTTTATGACATGTTTGACGTCGTTGGTGTATTATTATTGTTCCTTCTCAAGGGAAGGAACACTTATGGTGAACATGTCACACTTGACTGGGCATGTAATGGATACAAGGGTATCGTCAAAGGAATCCGATTTCCCGTAGAGTGCCGCCATCTTGGACTCATGCATATATATGCATTACAAATAGCCTCGAGCCCGAGTATATGTTCACGCATAATCAAGCTTTATTTCAGTCTTTAGTGCAATACAACTACGTAAAATAACAGAACAACAAGACACAATAATAAAGTTTAAATCATGTAACTTCTCTATTGAATAAATCATAGTAAAGAATCGAGATTAATGGCATGAATATACATCATCGAAAAGTAGACTCCCGCCAAAAACATTTACGTAATGAAATTGTCCCTGGTCACGTGATATTTTTTTAGCTTCTAACGTTTCAGATTTGCAAGTTCTTTCTTTTGCGTACTTTTTTACTCTTCCTGATTTGTTTATCGAGTCGTAAATGCATGTATGAAATTTCTTTGTGTTAAGTGCGCAGGTACTAGCTGGTGTGGTCGCCTGATGAAAATATCCGGAAGTGAAATACAGACTGCAAGACAAATGCTTCCAAATAGCATATTATATGTACTGCACTTGCTTATATTTAAAAAAAAACTCTGGGTTATGATAAAACTGTTAATACTTAGATTAATTCTTAAATAGTTAAGTTTGCACCAAAAATAACAGAACATATTTTTCTCATTGCATTATTAAACATTTGTAACATTATGCTAAAACAATATCCCTTAAAAAGAATATTTTATATGCGCTAGAATGAACCTTTTGGTAAGCTAAATCTTGTTATTATTATTATTATTATACCAGATTTATATAGCACCCTATTCATGATAAGCACGTTCAAAGGCCCTTTACATACAGCAAACGCAGCCCCACAGGGCGAGAAATTTATCCTTTCCTAGTACAGACACAGATAAAGCCCCCAAAACTAGATAGAGAGAAATTCTATTTTAGATACAGGCTTGTCCGGCTTGTCTTGGCCTAGCTCTTTGCGAATAGACAGTATGGATCTTTAACGTGCCCGGTGTATAGCACCGATGCACCCAAAGCCGTATTTTCTGGGAAAAAACAGTACAGGACTCTTAGTTAGGTGGGAGACACTCAAAAGCATTTCAGAAATTCTAACCCAGGACCTCTGGATTGACAGTCAAGCGTGTTACCACTAGACCACCGGCCCACCGGCCCACCGGAGTAAAATAAAACCATTACATAAATTTGATAATACACTAGTGTAATAAAACTTTCTTGCTGTATCATCTTCAACAAGTGACAGATATTATTATACACAATGGATCTCGTAAGAAACAACTAACCTGATGCAACCATCCAAACCATCAGATGCACAAACAACAGAGGCAAGTGAAACTTTGTCGTAGAATACATGACTCATATAGATCCTTTATCACTTTTATGCAACTTATGAAACAAAAGTTGCAATTCACGTGCTGCCAAAATAAGTTTGGGCTGACTAAATAAAGAGTGAAAACGGCTATATTTTCATTCAAACAGACACAGCTGTTTCTAAATATTGTTCAGAAATGAAGCGCATCGCATGCAACATTTGTTTATCAAATATTATGTAACGAGATAAACATGAAAATTTTATTGCATTTAATTACCCCTGTCTGGCTTGTGTTTTAATCTATCTTGCTATTAGTTAGAAAATTATTTGCCAGTATTAAATTTTAAGGTACATGCAATGTCTCATCGCGGTAATGTAACTTTGGAATGTTATATTTAGATCATAGGTTTTCATGACCTATTTACCAACTTGAACGGAAGAAAATACGAACTCGCCTGATACGAAATTTCGGATGAAACGAACACAGTCCGAATTCCCCGGCCGCGTCCTTCTATTTCCTTTGTAAAATTATTTCGGTAATAGCGAACTCGCTTCATACGAATAATCGGTAGATACGAACACATTTTTGAAGTTCCATTTAGCTTATTTGTTTTAATTTTCCATCTTTTGATAAGAATTTATTTTAGAAGTCGGCGGTCATTTCGCCCTTGTGCTTGACTATTTAATAGTTTGAAACTGTACAGTGCTGATATTTAATCGAAGTAAATAAAATGTGCTGAAAATAATAATATTGTCAACCTTGTGCCGCGTGGTATTGGACAATGGAGTCAAAAACAAATACTCGTTCCTTTGTGTATCATGTCAATATAAAACAATTTCATTGATTGACAGGTCAAAATTTAAAGAGGTGTAAATAATTTTAAACACATTATTGATGTTCTATTGTCGATAAAGGTAGGCCATGTCTTACAAAAATATACAAACTTTTATCCATCTAAGAATGATTATAAAGTATAAGCTTAATGTTAGCGGTGGATATAGTTTGGCGCTCTGTTGGGTAATTTCAATGTTATCTGAATAAATTAACTGAATCAGTTTAAAACTTTTAACTACTTCCATATATCGGAATCTATTCACCGATGATACCGGTGATACTGTCCAACTTGCTCGGACAAATTATTCGGTGTCATACATTCATTAATACGAATTTCGTTTGATACGAACATATTTCCCAGGTCCGGATGAGCTCGTATAAAGCGAGTTTGATGTATATTAAAGCTGGCGTAGTCATTTGATGAAATTTTAATTGCTAAAATCTCCAAAGGTTTAGAAAAACGTGTTTGTTTTATAATGTTAAACCTATACAATTTTGGGAGGTGTGTTCAATCTTTAAACTATATTGTCTATAACTGCAGAAAGATAAAGTCCTTAAAGGTAATGAAATGTCTTACCCATTTTTGAAATTTTGAAGACAGCTTATCGCTAAGGGTTACCCACTATACCTAAAAGCTGTTTCAGGAATCTTGTTACATAATTTAGGTGTATGTCTTCACTGTTTTATGCCTTTACGTAGGATTATGTCACTTTAACAACAGAAACACTTAACACTTGAAATAAATCAAAATCAAATGAACAGAGTTAGCTGTTATCTTGCTTGAATGATTTCTGTGCTGCTTTTAACCTTTAAAATGAAGTTATTAAGAGCCTTGTGGCGAGCTTAAAAATTCACCCCGTACGTCGACTCGATGGTGTTATATTCCATGGTCCTTTATGGCCATGGAATCTTTTAGATTTTCTGTAGACAAGCTGTTGCTATATAGTTAGCGTGGGGGAATCACACATTTTATTACCTCTCACGAACAGTCTTATTCCAACTGAATCTGCTTCAGCTTTCTTGGAGGTGTTCTTTGCTTTCAAAGGATGATGTTATAGATATTTCTTTAAAAATATTATCTGCCTTTGTTGTAATTCCTTATCTGGATCATATTATTATTCTCATATGTAACATAACATCTCAATGTTGTTTTAGTAAGGAGACACGTTACACTAAATGGCTATATATGGTCATATCATGTCGTTGAAATGCTCTTAAGCACTAAAAAAAGGTCTCAAGATTTATTTGTTTGCATGAAATGAAGAAGGAACTGAATTAGTATAATGGACTCCATGATCTCAAAGGACCTGATAATAAAACAACTAAACACTGAATCCAAGTGCGGGGAGATATCTTACAACCGCCACATGGCACATAAAGATAGCTGTTGTGATAGTTAATTAAATCTATGAGAAGATCCTTCGGGAGAAAAGAATGCAACCAAGCCAAGTAATTGCGGACGCATTCGTCGAGAGGGCTAAGACGCTTTCCTACGGAGCAGAAGGCCCCGGAATTGATTCTTTGCGACTTCCATTGCTGTGTGAGTTTTGGCAAGGCACTTTTTCACGATTACCACAGTCGATTTAGCTGTACATGGGTACCACCAAATTTCTTGGAGTAGGGTTTAGATCTAATTGCTTTTAACTGGTCTTAATATAGGGTCGCTCGAAAGCTCTACTTAGACTTACATACACAATGTAGTATTATTTCAAGCATGTCCACTGAATTCAAAACACACACACACACACACACACACACAATGACGCAAAAAGCAAACGATAGTATTAGGTATAAGACTAATATGTTTTTAAATCCTTATTTAAAAAAGGTTGATTGAAGAAAAAAAAGTAGTCCGGTTTTCAATGATGAATTTATCGATACGAAAAAATAAAATGGTGCCAAGTAAGTAAAATGGCTTCAGTTAATGGGAATTTAGGAATGTTAAGGAATAAATTTATAAGCAATAGAAAAAGTAAAGCTGGAAGCTTTTCATGTTAAGATAAATCAATATTTTCTTGTTAAAACTCGTTGTTCCTTGTCATTATGAATAGATAATAAAGTGTATTCCTACTAACAAAATCAGAGAAGCAATAGAATGTACGTCGATTTGCAAAACAATATTGTCTTTATTAAAATTTGTTTTCCGAAAGGCCAAAATATCATTATTATATGAATATAACAATCATCAGTTGAAGGTCCATGTTTATAAGAGCGTTATACTCGTGATACTGTCCTGTGTGGTTCTATTCGTGTAGCCCCAAATGAAAGATGTCGTTGTCTTGCTTATTCTAATGTTCTGAAATCAATATTTTACTTGTTTTTATCGCAGTAAAACATAAAATTGGCATACCATGATGTACAAAAAGATACGTTATAATTGGTTTCATTTTATGTTTTTCCCGTAATGGGGTGTGTGCGTGCGTGTGTGCGTGTGCATGCATGCGTGCGTGCGTGTGCGTGCATGCGTGCGTGTGTTTAACGTCTTTTTCAACAATTCTTCAGTCATATAAATGACATTGTCTCCCTATAGCAGTGAGCACAATGCCTAACTTTATAGTGCTGCTCTGCTGGAATATTATGCCATAGACACGTGAAATGATACCCCACCCAGTCACATTGTACTGAAACCGGGCTGACCAGTTCTAGTACTATCCTCTTAAGGCTGAGCGCCAAGTGAGGAAGCTACTAGTACCGCTTTTTTACGTCTTTGGTTTCAGTAATACTTTCCTCCATACATTCTAACATTCTGTTAATAGCTTTGGCCTGTCTGTGGCCTGTCTGTGGGAATTAGGCCTAATTAATACTTGTTTTCTGTAAGGCCGAATTACATCATTTACAAGATGATTACAATAATCAATTCTCGGTTCGTGATTATGACCGGGGTATCATCATAAGGCTGTCCTGGGAGTTTCCATTCGTTAAGGTTTAAATCAAAGGTCTCCTTCTCTTGCTTATTCTACGTTCTTTCCAGGGACACCTCACACATAAAAATGCACATTAGCACCGATGAGCAACATCATGTTAATCTAGCATCTAAAACGACCATTTTCCATACAGATTTCGACGTAACGTAGTAACTATATTGTTTGTCAGAAAAATACGGCCTTCAGTTTTAAATTTAGAAATGGTGACCCTCGTTTTCCCTCATATTCTGTTTATAGTTCTTCTGGGTCTGTGTGAGTTTGGCTTTAGTAAAACTTGTTTTCCGAATGGCCAAATTCCATTATTATAATTATGAATATAACAATCATCAATCTAAAGTGTATGTTTATAAAAGCGTTATACTTATAAGATTGTCCTTGGTTCCATTTGTATAGCTTCAAATAAAAGATATCGTCTTCTAGCTTATTCTACGTTCTTTCCAACAACTCATTTAACATTAAAATGCACATTTGCACTTGTGAGCAACAAGAGATATCTGTGTATTATATGCATTTTATTCATTTGGTAACTTATTGCATTAATTGAAATTAGGATGTCCACCAATAACTAATGATTATTGTGTTAAATGTATGAATGTTTGAAGAGCTTCTCAAAGGCGGACTAGTCTAAAGCATTACCTGAGATATCGGAAGCCGGTCTAAACGGGAACGGTCATGTAACCATCCTTCTAAAGCAAAATAAGTAAAAGTATCAGAGACACTTTTCTTAGCATACGTCAACGTTTCATGCTATCAAATTTGTCGGTCAGTCATTTGCTGATAATACGGGACAGGTCTCACTAAGTGCAATTTTTGCTGCGAAATCCAATGTTCCGATTTCAATATATTACTTGCTTTTATCGCAGAAAAGAAAAACTGAAAATGGCATACTACGTAGTATTAAAAGTTATGGTATACTAGGTCGGTCTTTGCTCTCCTCTGACATTATCAAAATTGGTTCTATTTATGCTTTTTCCCGTAATGGTGTTAATGCATTTTGGTTGAATTTTCAAATTAACAACCACATGCTCCCATAATATTCAATTTGAAATTTTCAAATTGTTTTAATAATACTGCCCTCTTACATTGTAACATTCTGTTAATAGCTTTGACATGTCTGTGTGAATTAGACCTCATTAAAGCTTGCTTTCTGTAAGGCTGAATTACAAGACGATTACAATCAGCAATTATCGGTTCATGATTATGAACGGGTTATACTCATAAGGCTGTCCTCGAAGTTTCCATTCGCGTAGGTCCGAATCAATGGTATCTTTGTCTTGCTTATTCTACGTTCTTTCCAACGACACCTAACACATTAAAATGCACATTTGCATCGATGAGCAACATCATGTTAATCTAGCACCTAAAACGACCATTTTTCATACCGTATTGTTTGCCAGAAAATTATGGCCTTCAATCTTGTTTATAGTTCTTGTGGGTCTGTGTGAGTATTGCTTTATTAATATTTATTTTGCTTTCCGGATGTCCAAATTTTATTATGATAATTATGCCCGCCCGGAGAGCGCAGATCTACGGATCGCGGGGTCGTGAGTTCGATCTCCGGTCGGGGCGTATGTTCTCCATGACGATTTGATAAAAGACATTGTGTCTGATATTTTTCCTCCACCTCTGATTCAAGTGGGGAAGTTGGCAGTTACTTGCGGAGAACAGGTTTGTACTGGTACAGAATCCAGGAACACTGGTTAGGTTAACTGCCCGCCGTTAGAGACAAAAGTCAGTCTATTTTAGAGATTTTCACAGAGGAATGATGTTGAAATTATCATATGATATTGGACATAGAATATAGACTGGCTCAGTTCACTACATTTAATCATAAAAATGTAAAAAAAAAGATATATCATAGTCTAGGAGCTAGTCTACCCGTGCTATTGTCCGTGCATTCTATTATTTAAGTTGCCAAAGCCTTAATCAGTTTCGTTGCCAACATTTGTTAAATCACTACGAAGTCAAACAAATGTGAAAATCTTATCTTTATTAGTAATTTGAAAGATATAAGTCTGCTAAATCAAAAGATAAAGTATTACTATTACCCATTACAGACAACATTTATGATATGATTTTAAATTTTGATAAACAGTATGCTACAATAACAAAAGCTAGATACATGCATAAGTGATGGAATTAATATCAGATAGTCACCTAAGGATACAATAAATGTTCAAAAACGGGGAGTGTACAGGAAAATGACATTTCTTAGTTTTACATGCAATTTTAGGATTTGGTTCCAATATATGCATTCTTGGTAAACTATCAGATTTGTAATCAATTTATGAGAATTCCTCAAACCTATTTAAGTTTAAATTGCTATCAATTGTTTATGTTACGTTAATAGTGTAAGATTCGTGATTTAACTACAGTAACTAATGAATATTGGTAACGTATCTGACATCTCATGAAACATGTTACACGAGTAAACTTGACATCAGTTAAACTGTTACAAATCTTGTTTAGAATAAAGTAATTAAATTTTATCTGAAATAGTCAACATTTGAAAAACATATAAGTATTTTAATGCCAAGATGGACAGAAGAAACATCTACTTGCACTGTAAATAACATAGTCATATCATTTGCAAAATTTTTCTCAAAGATGACTACATATAAATGACAAACAATTGTTTATTTTGATACATCATTGATAAAAAGGCTATTTGAGAACTGAGAATTAGATTGAAATGTAACTTTAGGAATTTTCATAAAATAGGTAGTTAAATTTGTTCATGTTATTTATCATAAATGTGTTTGAAAAGCAATGACTTCAACATAAGTAAACCGCCTCGGTAGCCTAGTGGTAGAGCGTCCGCTTCGAGTGCGGGAGGTCATGGGTTCGATCCCCGGCCGCGTCATACCAAAGACGTTAAAAATGGTACTAGCAGCTTCCTCGCTTGGCGCTCAGCATTAAGGGGATAGTGCTAGGACTAGTCAGCCCGGTGTCAGTATAATGTGACTGGGTGGGGTATCATGCCACGTGTCTACGGCGTGATATTCCAGTGAGGCAGCACTATAAAGTTGGGCATTGTGCTCACTGCTACAAGTAGACACCGTCGTTTATATGACTGAAAAATTGTTGAAAAAGACGTTAAACCCGAACACACACACACTCAACATAAGTATCTGGTTAAATATCATCTTACAATATAAACATATTTTCCCGGTACTAACTTTTCTGAGCGGCCAAAATAAGCCCAGAGGAAAAATATGATTCAAAACTGGAATCCTTAAATGAATGATTCGGCTTGCCTAAATGAAATCAAGTTTACATTTGTTTATAAAAACGAATTTAATTTGTGGTCTAATTTCACATTACTTTACGTCAACAAACAAAAATAAGTTAACAGTTATCTACTGCTTATAAGCTTCTAAGTATATTCTTTACACATACATAAACTGAATACAGGGTAGTATATTGTCAATGAAGAAAGATAATAAAGTACATTCAAACTACGTTGCAGAAAACTCGCAGCTGAGTACAACTCAAACAAATGGTCACAACATGAGACTGGCCTTCGTGAGACCTCTGTAAAACTCTGCAAATCTGCCTATATCATCTGAGAGATCTTAAATATCATATATAACTGTTAAAGCACAAATTGATACCATTTATAATAAGAAGGCAGTTTACCCCAGGTATCACTTACAAACGAATGGAAAAATAGGAAAAAAACAACTTATTGTCGTGCGTAAGCTTACTTATCAGATATCGGAAACTGGAATCCCAGGTTAAATATAGATTTTTCTAAACTTCTACTTTCACTTTTAAAATGTTGAAAGCAAGGCTCTGATTGGTGAAGGGTGTCTCAATAGCCTGTCCTCATATTCTAGGTGCGTAGCATTAATTGGAGATGATTTTAATCGGATTGGAGACTTAATATAAGTGATATAGTATGTGTTTCATACTAGTGGCAGTCAAAAAATGTGGTACCAATTTCATGCTGTGGCATTTTCATATGTATTAGCACCAGTTATGTATCAATGTGACAAGTCATACAAAATGGTAGCAGTTACACTTACATAAAGAGATACCACTCTCACATAGCGATTCGAGTCAAACATTTTACAATCGGTCATACACATCTATACCAATCAGACAAGATTGTGCCTGCTGCATGTTGAAACACAAAGTGATCTATTATAAACAAAAAAATGCAAGTCAAACATTGTAAAACGTTATATTGGTACTAGCAAAATCATAGTTAAAAAATCTTTGTTGTATCTTTCATACATGATTTTAGCAAACAAACAATTTAGTACAAGTCGTTGGTACCAGTCAACACACACCTTCATGTACTAGTGAATTTATTGGTACCGGTTACATGTTTTGTTGCCTGAAACATTAAGTTACAGGTTACACATAGTATAGAAATAACCATCTCACATCAGTATTCCTGTCAAACATAACAGCACCTGTAATATATAAAGGTACCAGCCACACTTATTGATACTAATTTCACATTGTAATACATGGTGGTACCGCTTACATTTAGTTGTATCAAATAACCATTGTAGTACACAGGTGGTACCAGTCACTCTTGCACACGTTTTAGTACCGGTTACACATAATAGTAAATAACTGAAATTGTCATTACACATGTATTGTAATATTATTCATACATATTAGCTCTACTAGTATTCAACTACAGCTGTACCATTTCAAAAGTTTATTATCGGTCCCAGTTACTTAGTGTTTATTTATGATTTCAAACTTTTTGTAAGGTATATTGTTTTGCTGTGGAATAAATCTTAACTATAAGCCTGCTGGCAGTAACTGATTGTAGTATTAACGTCTGCAGAAGCCCGCGGGATTGTTTGTGACCGAGACCGAAGGTCGAGGTCACAAACATATCCCAAGGGCTTCTGCAGACGTTATTACACAAAACAATTTGGTGGACTCGATCACAATTTCAAGAATAATAACTTTACATTCGAGTTATATCTTGTACGGACACGCAGTTGGAGTACGGATGAGTACGAACGTAGTGTCAAGCTTCCAAGCTGTTTATATAAATTCTTCGAGAAATTAGATAAAAACATACCGACTGATACTTACCAAAATCATAAATATGATTCCTAAAAACAAAGAATCGCACAGGTAAACACGCGATTCTTTAACATTCACGGTTGTTTACAAAATCAGAATTGACGCCGAGTTCTAAAGGGGAGTAAACAAGGGAAGAAACGAGTACGAACAATGTTGGGGGCAGCGCATTTGGCGTTAGTTACTGATACAGTAAAACCGTTTCTATGGTTTAGATTGCATTTTTAATGCTACAAGAAGAGGTTTTTATGAAAGAAACAAGACGCAGATACCAGATGTCAATCTGCGCAGAATTACATATACATCCCTGGGAAAGCATTTCAAAAATAAAAATCGGGTATTAACAGCAAGTGAATTGCCTTGTTTGCACACGATTTTTCTCCCGTTAATACATAGGCGGATCCAGTGAAAAAAGTAGTTTTTATGCAAGAATCTGCTTTTGCGCCCAGTGCAGACCAAGATCAGTCTGCACGTCCGTGTAGGCTGATCAAGGTATTCAGTCAGTAAATTTTCAATGAACATCCATTCGAATGATAAATGGTATTGCCCAAGCTGAATGATGGGCCAGGCCATTTTAGAAATCATGTTTAGCAGGCTAATGGTAAAGGTAATAGTCACGTAACGACAAGCGGTAACTTCTGTTTGATTTCCTGTTCTGCGCATGTAATTTCGGCATTCACCGACTGGTTCCGAAAGTCAAATGTGTCCTTAATATGTCCTAAGAGCCGAACAATGCCGAAAGAGGACGCCAGAATACGTAATGGCACAATAATGGCCGATCGTCTTTACGGGTCGATTTCTTTAAAGACTCGAGGCCTGAATGGTCCGGAAGAACAGATAAGTTACATTTTAAAAAGTAGTCAAATTATTCTTGTTATATAAAGTTTGCATCTGTATGTGCTTGGATTTTGTGTAGGCTGGTACAAGTAGCATCAAACTTGGTATGGCGGTGGAGCCGTATATTCGCCCGCTGGTTTGGCTGTGTAAGGTCCAGTGTTTGGTGGGTATGGGGATGTGTAAGGGGAAGAGTCGGGCATCGTCTGGTAGTTTGGTCCTGAAAAGAAAATGTTTCACTGTAAAAAGTCTTTGCATAATGTCTGGCCTTAAATTAGTAAATTTTCAATTTTTGAAATTCAAGCACATAGATGACTTCCCTGATACAGAATGACTATTATAACAACAAAAACGAATTTTTTTCCATACAATTCCAAAGCAGCATCATAAATGTTTCGCCTCCTGAATCTGTGTCATAAAGCTGTTTAAAGCATTGTCACATGTCACGAAAGCCTATTACCTGATTGGTTGTTTGAAGCATTGTCACATGTCACGAAAGCCTACCAACTGATTGGTTGTTTCAGTACAATCTTGACCAATGAAAGATCGCTTTATGTAAATCGCTTCTAATAATTCCAGCTCAGTGATCTACTCTTACCAATCCACAAGCAATATAGTACTCTATCTTTATTACTGATCTTAAATTTGAATATTATCGTAAAGTTCATCTCACACCACAGCAAAACAAATGTGATAAAAGCCGATGGTTCCAAGTTCTGTATTGGACATTTGACCCCTACCATAAGCAAAGAGCATTGCATTGTGTTTCTAAACTTGTGGCCCTCATTTTGTCTACATTTTTGCATCATTACTTTCATCATTGCTGCATTGGTCTTTACCTTAAAAAAATGAAAATAAAATCCATCTACGCTCTTGAAAAAGGGATAACGTACAAATCTAAAAATACGAATTATCATCTAATATCAACAATTGTTCTCGTCTCACTTACCTGCGCGATGAGCGGATACAATTGTACCCTGTGACCTGTACTGATAGACCGGACAGCACGCGCAGCAACAACACGTGATTATAGACGCAACTACGATAATAAAAGCCAGACAGCCAATCACAGCGCCGACAATTGTTCCAGTTCTCCTGTAAAAAAAAGTATACATTTATAAAAAGACCACCATGATAGATAGACCAGAGAGTGCACACAGGAACAACAAGTGATTATTAATGCAATTAGTAAAAGCCAGAAAGCCAAACACAGCGCCGATGATTTTCCCGTGCAGAATACGTTTACTGAAATGTCTCGAATGATAGACCTAACAGCACGCGCGGGAACAACACGTGACTATTGATGCAGCTATTACAAGAAGTCAGACAGCCAATAAAAGCGCCGACAATTGACCCCGTTCTTCTGTAAATAAGGGGGTATTCTTTAAAAGAAAAGCCATGACAGATAGACAGTACAGCACCGAGTCTCAACGTAAGCGTTGACCGGTGGTATAATTACGTGCGAGCAGGTCGCTTTTTGCGGTTGTTTTCACCAGTCAAGGTAATATTTTCCTTCGTAGTTTTTTCATTTTTAAAGCTTTGTTATTAAGAATTGGCCGAGGATGACCTACAATTGACGCGCTTTGATGGTGATGTATTGAATTTTTCATGTCATTTGTATTTTTTTCTAACATTCAGGAAATATTCACTAAAAAACACGTATTTGGATACCATATCGTAGTTTTCTCGCTTTAAATGGATAAATTACTGTTAAAATGTCCTGTGATTTAGTTATACATGTACGATATACCACTTTAACAGATCGGTCACCGTTATATGCAGTTTCAAAAATCACATAGCCCGGCAAAACCCGGTCGTCGGGGAAGGTGCTGTCTTACGTCCGAGTCGGCGGTACACCAAAATAAAAATGCATACGTACGAGCTGGTGGAATTTATGCAAAACGATATTTTCAAGACTTTTCAGGATCCGACAGTGGACAAAATGCATTTTTATCGACATATAGACTACCATTTCATGTTTCTTCGTTCCGCACGGTCATTTTAACATAATGTCGGTTTCATACTCGAAGCCTGTACTAAATAATAATGAATTAAAGGGTGGCGGGGGACACAGGCCCCATCTAACGGATCCTTATGGTATAGTATTTATATAGTAACTATATAATGCTATACCTTAAGGATACCATTAGATGGGGCCTATGGCGGGGACAGTACTGTGCACAATAACTAAATCGTATGCCTTTAGGTATAAATTATGACACTGTCACACTATGATGCGTCATCAATGACGCGATCGTTTTAAAGCCAGATAGAGATATTTTAAATTCTGAATTAAACTGATAGATACATTTGATATTTTATTTCAATCATCTACCATGGATGAAAATGTAGCCTAAACATGAAAGTGAACGCGGCTGTGTCATCAATATTAGTTGACATGGAGGGTGTGATTTCGACAAGAGGTAAACATGCACATTTGACTGAAATAAGATCTACATAAGAGTGTGGAGGTGGCAGTAGAGCCATTCTCTAGGATGAGTATAGGTTGTTTTTTTTTTTTTTTTGTTTTTTTTTAAATTGTCCCATTGAACGTTCGTACCAGCACGGATACCTCCCACTTGAATCTGGCAGACCAGAGCCCTTCTAGAAAATTGATCTGAGTATAGAATTTTCCAGATATAAAGTAGGCCCTAGATGTTCGTATGTTAGTATTTTTTATTCTAAGGATATACATGTACTTCTTATGTACAGAATGTTGGTGGCAATTTCCCGTGCAATAAAGGTAGGTATTGCCTTATATATAACAGTAAATGATCAATGGAATGTTTGATGTTACTCAATAGCTTTTATTCGATAGCTATTGGGTAAAATCTATGTAGAACAAAGAAATAAATTTTCTTAATTATAGAAAAAGAAAATTGATTTACTTTCAGTGTTTGTATGACCTAATTATGAACCTGTATCCAACTTCACCAAAATCAAGCGTTTGGTTAATAAGAAATTTGAGATTTTTTCATGCCATTGAATCGCAAAACATCTAAAAGTATACTTTTATATATATTATATAAAACAAGTGAGTATAACTGGGAACAAAAGCTGCCACTCGACTAATGTCAGTGCTTGATAGTTAACTATTAACTATCTTCATTGAATGGTTTTGGTCGAAACAAAGTCATTTAAATTAAGTGATTTCTTTAAATCGATAAAGTACCATAATTCTATGAGCACCGCATGAAACAGTAACTGAAATTTAAATTGCACAATCAAATATTAGTCAGGATGGTTCACAGAGTCTGTAAATTAGACTGCATATATGTGCATAATTAAACTGCACACATTTCTTCATTTAGGAATTCAGTGTATTCATTTAATTTTGGGTTGTATATAGTACAGTAGTCGCAACTTGACCGCGATTGTTGAACTTAGGCTGATTATTCATATCGATTATTAAGGGGTGCTTTGGGTAGCCGTGTATATTTATATGGAATTAGTTTGTATACAGTGCTTTATCAAAGTATATACTTACATTTGATCGTTAAAACTTTCCAATACATTAATTTATATTTCCATTTCTCGTGCAGCTCGTGTTTTACGTACACTCCTTTTCAATAATAGGTTGTGTCTTATTATGTATTATAACACAAAGGTCAACCACCGGGTCAAGTTGCTTCCACTATATTACAATTACTTTTCTCCAAACGTTACTAGCAATAGTTACACCTATTAATATACTAAGCACATCTAGAAACGCAACATTTTTCAACATATATATACATGTAAAAGGAAAGTGCGAAAGAAAAACGAGGGAAAAAACGTTGCGTATCTAGATGTACTTAGCTTTTAATAGGGTCAACTGTGGTTTAACTGTACTGTAAGCGTAGACACATGGGCAAATAATAGTCTGGCGATCGCGAAGGACACATTACTATTTGGTCACAAAATCCTGCTAAATGCGCTAAGACTGTGCACAATGATGCGTTAAATGACCGTGCACAACGAAGAAACATGAAATGGTAGTCTATATATCAATAAAAATGCATTTTGTCCACTGTCAGATCCTAAAAAGTCTTGAAAATATCGGTTTTCATAAATTCCACCAGCTCGTACGTATGCATTTTTATTTTTGTGTACCGCCGACACGGACGTAAGACAGCACCTTCGCCGACGGCCGGGTTTTGCCGGGCTATGTGATTTTTGAAACTGCATATAACGGTGACCGATCTGTTAAAGTGGGTATATCGTACATGTATAACTAAATCACAGGACATTTTAACAGTAATTTATCCATTTAAAGCGAGAAAACTACGATATGGTATCCAAATACGTGTTTTTTAGTGAATATTTCCTGAATGTTAGAAAAAAATACAAATGACATGAAAAATTCAATACATCACCATCAAAGCGCGTCAATTGTAGGTCATCCTCGGCCAATTCTTAATAACAAAGCTTTAAAAATGAAAAAACTACGAAGGAAAATATTACCTTGACTGGTGAAAACAACCGCAAAAAGCGACCTGCTCGCACGTAATTATACCACCGGTCAACGCTTACGTTGAGACTCGGTGGTACAGCACGCGCAGCTACAACACGCGATTATTTATGCATTTATTACAATAAGATATTACACTGGAACAGTGCAGCCAGCACAACCTCAACAGGTGATTATTGACGCATGGTGATAATCACGTTCTACAGCAAATAAGATCATGCTTTAACCATTACCCTGCTAAATTTCTAAACTGGACTAGTCCATCATTCAATTTGGGCAGTGCCACTTATTATTTGAAGGGATGTTCAATGACAATTTACTATCTGAATAGCGAACAGTGCAGACCATGATCAGATCTTGATCGCATAGGCAGAACCACTTGCCGACAGAAAGCTAAAGGAAAATTTTTAGAATTTTTTTTGGAAGATTTTCCGATGTACAACCAAGTAACCCCTAGGGCGGGGCCAATTTTATCCCAGGGGTCATGATTTGAACAAATTTGTAGAAGTCTACTAGGCAATATTACATACCAAATATCTAAGATCTAGGCCTTCTGGTTTATTTTAAGCAAATTTATGAAGATTTCTCAATGTACAATCAAGTAACCTCTGCGCTGGGTCAAGTTGACCCTGGGGGGGTCAAGATTTGAACAAATTTTGTAGAGGTCTACTAGGCAATGCAACATGTCAAATATCTAAGCTCTAGGCCTTCTGGTTTATTTTTAATAAATTTTGAAGATTTTTCTATGTACAATCAAGTAACCCCATGGGGTGGGGTCAATTTGACCCCGGGGGTTATGACTTGAATAAATTTTGTAGAAGTCTACTAGACAATGCTACATGTCAAATATCTAAGATCTAGGCCTTCTGGTTTATTTTAAGAATTTTTTTAAAGATTTTCCTATGTAAAATCAAATGACCCCTGGTGCGGGGTCAATTTTGACCCCGGGGGACAAGGTTTGAATAAATTTTGTAGAAGTCCACTAGGCAAAGCTACAAGTGAAATATCTAAACTCTAGGCCTTCTGGTTTATTTTTAGAAATTTTTTGAAGATTTTTCTATGTAAAATCAATTGACCCCTGGGGAAGGGTCAATTTTGACCTCGGGGATCATGATTTGAACAAATATTATAGAGGTCACTAGACAATGCTACGTGTGAAATATCTAAGCTAGGCCTTCTGGTTTATTTTTAGAAAAGTTTTGAAGATTTTCCTATGTAAAATCAAGTGACCCCTGGGGCGGGGTCAATTTTGAATCCGGGGTCATGATTTGAATAATTTTAGTAGAGGTCCACTAGGCAATGCTACATGTCAAATATCTAAGCTCTAGGGCTTTTGGTTTTTGAGAATAAGATGTTCTAAGACTTTCCTATGTAAAATCAAGTGACCCCTGGGGCGGGGTCAATTTTGACCCTTGGGGGGTCATGATTTCAACAAATTTTGTAGAGGTCCACTAGGTGATGCTACATGTGAAATATCTAAGCTCTAGGCCTTCTGGTTTATTTTTAGAAAATTTTTGAAGATTTTCCAATGTAAAATCAAGTGACCCCTGGGGCGGGGTCAATTTTGATCCCAAGGTCATGATTTGAACAAATTTGGTAGAGGTCTACTAGGCAATGCTTCACACCAAATATCTAAGCTCTAGGGCGTCTGGTTTTTGAGAAGAAGATTTTTGAAGATTTTCCTATGTAAAATCAAGTGACCCCGGGGTCATGATTTGAAAAAAAAATGGTAAATGTAAAATCGAGTGACCCCTGGGGCGGGGTCAATTTTGATCCCAAGGTCATGATTTGAACAAATTTGGTAGAGGTCCACTAGGCAATGCTTCACACCAAATATCTAAGCTCTAGGGCTTCTGGTTTTTAAGAAGAAGATTTTTAAAATTTTTCCTTTCGGTTGCCATGGCAACCAGAGTTCTGCATGGAATTCAATTCCTTGAAAAATTTTGAAAGGGGACTGCCCAAAGATCACTCCTGTGAAGTTTGGTGTAATTCTGCCCAGTGGTTTTTAAGAAGAAGTTTTTTTAGAAATTGTTTACGCACGACTGACGACGGACGACGGACGACTGACGACGGACGACGGACATCAAGCGGTCACAATAGCTCACCTTGTCACATGTGCAAGTTAAATACGGGCAAGGCAACACCTGCAATTTTAGGGGTTTCTGTAACTACAAACGCCCGGACAGTCATCACATCATTGACAATAGTTCCTGTCCTTGACAAACTAACAAAAAGCTAGCACGTGCAAGTACAAAACGTGAAAGGCAACACGTGCAATTAGTGGCGCAACTGTTACAACAAACACGCGGACAGACATAGCAATCAATGGCATTTGGTCCCGTCCCTTTGGAAGTAACGTGACACACTAACAAAAACGGTATAAACCTATTCAAAGCACAGCAATACAAGCATATCAGATTTAAGGCAAAACTTCAGCATTCCGTGCAATTGCCGTCATTATATATTATCAACATTACGACTGATATACTTGTAGCAGCATGTCGGCGGCACATGATTACTAAGTGTGAAATGATAGTACTTTAGATGAAATAAAAAAAAGACAAACGCCATGAAATCCACCTGCTTTTAAAATGTAAACTTCCATCGTAGTTTGGTATAATATATTTAGATGTGTGGGCAGAATAATCGTTCATCTTGTCATAAATTGTTCTTACGTGCAGCAGTACTGATCTCCATAGGTTCCACAACAGCCGCCGCTCGGACAGTAAAAGTATGTTCTGCCGTCATAACCGTTATACCAACACGTGGTGCTTTCCGTCATGGACACCACACAAGCTGAAAATAACAGTAATAATGAAGAAATACTTCTGTAGCACTTAAATAGCAAAACTTTGCTAGTTTAGGTAGTGAATCCGTAATTACAGTCGGTAAGTCCGTACAATTACGTATCCATGTATGGCATTTCGGCAGTCTTTGACATACGGGCACTTGGCTTTCCGTTCATGTACGGAAAATGCCGAAGTCACATTCGGAGAATACGTAATAGAGCGGAATTTTCCGAATGTCATTTAGGACCCACTACCATACAGCTGATGTAAAATAGCAGAAAACTTTTCCTAAAATTGTAGAACATTGTTTTGCATGATTATTCCGCGAGCATGTTATTTCATTAAATAACATGATGATTCTCACAAATTATGAGACACTGTCTACTTTACGGTAGAAACCGTATATTTACCGAACAGACTCAAAGAACTCGCGACGGTTGAATCAAGAAATTCGCGACACTTGACTCAAGAAATTCCTTTAAACACCCAATGTAAATAGTGCATAATTATTATGTAAATATAGTATTTTTCCAATAAAAGTCACTGCAGAACGAATAAATACTGTATAATATATAATTATATATACCTAAAGTGTATAAAAGTAAAATCCAAAATATTGAGGCAGACATAATGTTAAGAGGTCCACTGTTAAATCGCTTGAACGGATGTTGAAATAACGATAATGGGGAAGTGATTAAGTGTCACTTGATTGTTCAAAATATCACAGGACCTGGCGCTCCTGTGAATTTCAAGGAAAAAGGGTTGTGGAAAACCATAATCGTATATAATTGAGCCGCATCATGAGAAAACCGACATAGTGCATTTGCGGATGCGCAGGCTGGTCTGAATCCATGCTGTCCGCAAATTAATGCACTATGACGTCTAGAGATAAAAATAAAAACTCTTTTCCTATAAACGGATGTTTTCAAGATGAGGTTGTTTATAGCATTGATACAGTGAATCTTTATCAACTAAGTGAAATGGTCAACAGGTTATAGCATTAATTGTTCCTGTTTGAATATAAGTGCTTACGGAAATTAGAGATCCGTTTGGAAATCGAAACGGAAAATACAAATTTAAAAATCAAGCGTACATGCATTGTGTTTATAAATTGTAACGAAGTTGACCAAAGTCTTGACTTATATACAATTATAATGAGGTCTTGTGTTTGTGAATCACAAGTTTGTGTGGGATGTTAGTTTATATTACATTTCTTGGGGTTATAACGTTTGGTAAGTAAGATACTGATTTTATTCATATTTTTCAATCTGATTTTCAGCACAGAATAAACTATCATTTGAGCCTTTACCATGGCAAAGAATTAATATTATTAAGTTTTGTTAAACGATCATACATTTAGATGTATTTCCCACTTCCGGAAAATGCGTTCTTTGCTTCAAAAGATTTTTTTCTTGTAGGTATGATTGACTTATAAAGGTCATTCATTCTAGTGATAATTCTAACTATTAAAGTCAAGTATATGATAGCTGTTCTGTAGATAAACTAGATTCATAATTTATATTTGAAAACGTTAACAAATACTACATACAGTTAATGTACACATTAGATTAACAGAATTATGTGTATTGACAGTACTATGCATTAGGTTAAATATAGTACACGCTGTACACATGCTTAGCTGAATACAGTACAAATGTGTAGGCTTAATTCCACTTAAAAACTGGAAGTCTTTTTACACAATTTACTGTTACTGCATGACCTTTAATTTTGAATGTAGCTGTACATGCACAATTAATTTATATATTTAGTATAGTTAGATATATTTGATGGGGATTTTCTACATTTGAAGCGCATATCTAAATATAAAATATCTAGTGAAAGGTAGGCATTGGATATCTATAAAGTCACACGAACCCAGTTCTATGTCTTACGGCGAATATAAGATTTTGATGGTGGCGGAAGACTTCTGGTACCTTTCTGGACATTTTATTTAAGGTATCACGATTGTCAACACAGTGATGAGGAGAAATTGATTCGAAGTCATTGATCGTCACCATTTGGCCACGCGTGATCTTATATGTCTTCAGTTAAATTGTAACTCTCTCTTACACATACGCAAAATAGTGTTTTGGGTTTGTTCCCCTTTTTTTCTTGGTAGCTTTTTCAGGAAAAGTTGAAATGCAGTCAGACTGTTCACTTTTTAAGATAATCTTGGTAATGCCATTGTTAATTTCTATGGGTACTTCCTTTTACTCCGTATCGATAGATCTCCTTCATTTTTGGCGTTCGTGTGATCTTTCATAAAGTTCAGCTATTTTAAGATCTGCCTTTGGAGGAAACTGGAAAGAAAGAATAGTGACTGTCCGGAGACCTGAACCACAGTATTGTTGTTGGGGTCGTTGCAAACTTACTTTAATGTCATCAAACAGGAAATGACTGGTTCCTGTTTATCAACTTGTCGTGCAGAATATGAGCCGCGCCATGAGAAAAAACCAACATGGTGGCTTTGCGACCAGCATGGATCCAGACCAGCCTGCGCATCCGCGCAGTCTGGTCAGGATCCATGCTATTCGCTAACGGTTTCTCTAATTACAATAGTCTTTGAAAGCGAACAGTATGGATCCCGACCAGACTGGTCTGGATCCATGCCTGTCGCAAACGCACTATGTTAGTTTTCTCATGGCGTGGCTTAATTATGTATAATAGTTTCTCTTTTATTAACAGGTTATATACATGGAGAATACGAGTGTCAGTACTTAGACGCACTCGGAAAACGTAGAATACGACTTTGTGACTCTGGTTGCTGTGGAAATATTCATCACGCCTACTGTTGCCATCATAAGTATTACATCATAAGTATTATATCATAAGTACTATATCATCATATGTATTACATCATCATTACTATCATTTTAATGTCAACTAAAGATAGTTGTATTGTTCAGTATTACTCTGATCATGAGTAAACAAAACAAACAGGTTTCTCACTGGTGGTAAGTTCTTTGAATGAAATTATTAACTCTCCATGTGTCGACAGATGCTGACATATAATTTGTTGAGTAAAGATGCATTTCCTGGAAATTGACAAAAATGTCGTCAGACTGGTATGTTTCTTTGTGATATTCCATATCAGCCTAAAATTCATAATAATAGCGGTATTCGGAGGCATTCTTTGTAAGAAGATAAGGGTCCCAGTCGCGACTGAGCTAAGAGACCAGTCTGCGAAATCCACGCAGCAACTCTTTGGTCTTCCTGAGTGCAATTTTTAATTTGAACGAATACAAGACTGAATGCTGAAATGAGTCTTTGATATCTAAGAGCCATTCCAGTGTCAACAACTGTGAAAGTCTTATTGCTTGATATCGAAAATGGCAGCTTCTTGAATGTAGTAATGATTATGGAGCAAGAATATTTTCTTTCTATTTGTTTACATGTAATTTCATTTCAGATATCTGGCTGAGATTATCTTTGGTAGCATTGTAGGATTGTTCCTGCTAATCGTTGTTATTGTTGTGACCATACATTGTTGTTATAGAAGAAGAAGACAATGCAAAGTGGAGCATCTCCATGGTATGTATCCCGAATTTGAATATTTACCCTGGGGTAACACAGCCGGAAGTAGAATTTGAACATCTCCTTGACATTCATTATTTAAACCGCTTCAGATTAATTAAGTTTCAGAGAATAATGATATGTCTGTACAGCAAATGTCCCCCTTTTGTAGTTTTGTCTGAGCAGAAATGCGCATGCGTAATGTGACGTCAATATAAATGTGTTGTAAATTTTGCAAGAGTTGATAAGTCAAAACTGTTTGTCGGTTCAGTATAGGACTCAAAATTCTACGACACGGCAGGATAGAGTTTCAAGTGTCTTTTTGCCTTTTCGAGTAACGTCCGATCGCACTTTTGTGCTACTCTCCAAGAACAACAACTACATGTTTGTCGTCTGTTTATGTTTTATTGTTTTCGGTGCGCACGGCTGAAAGAGGAAATTTACTATCATTATCATTTGTGTACTGAAATACAAATTTATGGTTTAGTATTATAGTACAAAATATCCCAGATATTACGTTTAACTTAGTGATATTAACAACAATGTTTAGTCAGAACTTAACTTCGTATTGGCAAAATGTTGGATATTTGATAATTTTCTCGTCGTTGTTTTGATCGTTCGCTCTGCATGTGACTGATTGGGTTGAAATTTGTTTCTAGTTTTTTTTTTGCCCAACGTCTTAATATTATTCGCTGACACAGCAGTCGTATCTTTAACACTTCATCTTATTTTAGTAACCCGAAACTATGGTACAATAAATGCTGTTAAACCTAACGACACAGAAAACTCCAACAACAGTACAGAACAGCCACCAAAAGACGAGAGCGTCATTGTGTCAGAGGTAGAAATCACTGTGACACCGGCTACACCACAAGAGGCCAAACGGAATCCCGTTAGCGCAAAATCTGAAATTCCAAGTAAAGCCGAAGAATCATCCGTCAACAAAGAATCAGAAAAAGAAAACGCAGCTACTACAGAAAGAGAGCCTATTCCATAAAGAATAACCAAACTTTATTTGTGATAAGATTGTATAGATAAGACTGGATATACTGACAATCAAAACAAAGCATTCCAGAAAACACTAATCTGAACCGAAGGTAAAGATTATTTAATGAGAATATGACAAGTTACGTATAATTTCACTTAACCATTTTAAGAAGTATGTTTTGTTCTTTAAGATCAATAAAATAGATTTGTTGAAAGTAAGATTGTTTCCAGAAAAAAAGGTTGTCTTGAATGGGAAAGAGAAAACCTGACATAAGATCATGATTTATCCCATGGAATAGAAATACATAAAAAAAAATCACGGTCCATTTTCTGTTTATCCTTTTCTCTTTTTTTCAGTTCTAAATGGGGTCTTATTTTAGTTCTTACATTTTTTCAATCAGTTGTTGGTTCTTCGCAAGTAACTTGCGGCATAATACATGTAATTACTGCAGAAATCGTCTTGCAGTCAGTTTTTTATGGAAAACTTTTCTGGCCCATTTCCATTGGCCTAGCACAGATTTTTATGGGTTACACGGATTTTTTTTGCGATCCATAAGTAACATATTGAACACATTTTCAAATCTATATTCTTTTTTTTTTTCAGATATAATGGGAAACATAAGTAATCCAGCAGGTCGTGTTGATGATGATGTTCAACCTTACAGACCGAACAACCCTGCCGGTCGCGTTGAAGACGATGTTCAACCCTATAATCCCTATAATCCTGCTTATCCAGATAACCAACCGTATTATCCAGACAACCGGCCGTACCCTGATAATCGGCCGTATGATCCCGACGTTCAGCCATACGTTCCGGACGTTGAGCCGTATTCCCCTGACGATCAACCATACTACCCCGACAATCAACCGTATAGACCCGACAACCAGCCGTACGTCCCCGACACCGAACCGTATCAACCAGACGTTCAGCCGTACACGCCTGATGTACAGCCGTACACGCCGGACGTACAGCCGTACCCCGACTATAAACCAGCAGGCATGGTTGATGACGACACACAACCCTATACGCCAGACGATCAGCCTTATCCTGACGACCAACCATACGATGGTGGTTCAGATACTCAGCCATATTAACGTTTTATTTACTGTAAACCGTAGTTGTTGCGGCCACATTGTTATTTAAGGATACTACATTCGCAAAAAGCAATTATATCAACACGCATTTGTAAAATATTTATTTTAGGAACTGGATACCAAATATATTCAAACAGATTTATAAACACGTACATTGTATATCGCATCTGAAAAATATGACTGCCTGAGTGTTTATTATTTCCTCTTGTTGTTGTCTTGAAGAAGATGTTAAAGTATATATGTATAACGTTTTTGCCTATATTTTACTTAGTTGGCATTTGCATTGTTTATCGTCAGATATACCACGGTTCAGATTTAAGATACTTTAGGAATTGAACCACGATGGCGCTAGACATCCATCCAAGCATTACATTTTCAGCCTGTCCTTTCGGTTGTTCTATAATAAAAACGAGTAAAACTCCAGTTTCAGGACACTAAATCTCGAGACAAAAATGTCCCAAAATGCACACTTTGCGCGACCTGTACCGTATTATCTGCAAATGACTGATCTAGCTAAAATATATGTATATTTTTAAAGTATTTGACCAGACGAAACTAGCGCTGAGAAGAAAAGTGTCTCAAAACCGTTTACGTTTTCCACAAATTTGAGCTGAATCTGGATGGATATATTGGCTCCCGACCCTATGTTTGTTCTTACATATATCTGTTTTCTTCATTAAGAGGGAAGTAACTCCAGAAGGTTTATTCTACATTGACATTTTTATTGCCCCTGGCTCCAAACATAGGTATGGTTCAGCCATCAGATAAAATTGTGCTATTTTAGAGGCTTAAAATTTTCTATTAAATGTTTCCTGTATTTATATAAAAATAACAATGCACCCAGGGAGCCAGGCTACTGGATAGATGGATGACCGTTTCCGTTTCATCTGACTTAAGTTACCTTAGGTAAGATTAGCTAGAAAAATCGATAAAAAATGTATTGATTTTGCACAATAATTACTTATTTTCAGAAATCCTTTGTTCTATAGATATCATAAATAACCATTTGAATATAAATGCCTATCTATTGTATTCAAAGACCACAATTGCCACTTAACAGAGGAAGTAACTGCAACAGGTTGTTTCTGTAAAATTGATATTTTATTGCCCCTGACATGTATGGTATTTACTTCAAAAAATGTTCGCAGTATTAAAAGAAAATAACAATGCAGCCAGGGAGCAAGGCTAGGACGACTTGTGTTCCGTCTGAATTAGTTTCGTGAATAAGACATTAAAACTATATTATATAATACAATGTAGATGTACATGTTTAATATAAAGCAAATCATCTGTTTGAGTATCTTTGCACTAGTGGTGACACTTAACAAATTGTAAATTACATACTTGGACTACTTAACTCTCGGTATGGAAGGGTGGGATGAGGGGGAAGTGGGACGGGGATAGGAGGATTTGTACCACTGACTACATCTCTGCGTGGTAATCTGATCGGGTATATAGAGGGAATATATTATATATTTCTCTTACGGTATATAGTTCTTCAGCACTAGACTGGTTCCAAATTCAAATGAGAGTGATCAGGCTAGATGTATATATTCAGTCTCATGGGACAAAAAAAATCCTCTACAACTGTTTGTGATTTAATCACTGACCATGTCATAAATTTAACAGACAATTTTGCCGTCCATCCATATATAGATCAACTTTATGAATCGAGGCGTGTCTGTACTTTTAGCTCATAACAAACTGCGGTAAACGCCGAGGATAGCAGATAAGTCACGCCTCAGTAATTGCCGTTGAATTATAGCAGATTTACTATTTATTTTCAAAACATACTTCTTTTTCTTCAGTTAAAAATAGTTTACTATCATTATTTCAGAATTCAGAATCGGACAAACTCGTGGGTAAACTTACTGCCGCCTAGATAATACCTTTTATTTTATTTTATTTTATTTTATTTTATTTATTTTTAATTTCTATCATTTCTATGTTACAATAGTGTATGTTTTGAGATGAAAAGGGATAATAATTCCATTTTTTTTTTTTTGCTTGTATCAGTCTGCATTATACTGTGTTGTTACACAATATATGCGTTGACCAGTATTATTACTGTTTCATTGAAAGAAATATAGCATTATTTTATTGTACTTTGAAAATAGATTCAAAATTTAAATAAATGATTCAGAAAAGGAAGCAACTAGATCCTATCTATTTAACCCTTAACCTGCTATATTTCTATAATGGACTGGTCCATCTTTCAATTTGACAGTACCACTTATTATTCAAACGGGTTTTCACTGAAAATTTACTGACTGAATAGCGAACAGTGCAGACCATGATCAGACTGCACGGATGTGCAGGCTGATCTTGGTCTGCACTGGTCGCAAAGGTAGAATCATCTGCCGCCAGCAGGCTAAGGGTTAAGAAGTGTACATCGATACTGATCCACGCTGCGTGCAATCGTGAGACTCTTCCAGTATCTCTAAAAGTTGTTTTCAGAGACAGTATGCACATTAACCCTTACCATGCCATATTTCTAACATGGACTGTACCATCATTCCATTTGGGCAGTACCACTTATTACTAAAAGGGGTGTTCATTGAAAATTTACTCGATAGCGAAGAGTACAGACCATGATCAGCCTACATGGATGTGCAGGCTGATCTTGGTCTGCACTGGTCGCAAAGGCAGAATTACTTGCCGCCAGCTGGCTGAAAGTGAAGGACAAACACGTCCTCATAATCTCAGCGCTGCTTTATACCGCAGTTCACAGAAATTTTGTGCGATTTGTCGGAGGTCCTACATTACTACCCACGAGTCCTTACGGGGGCAAGGGATCCCAAAACTAAAACCTGCGCAACAGTACGAGAAATCGGAAGTATATACGTATAGCACTTCATGGTATGTCATTTTAGTCTGCATGCTGTCGTTCATATAGTCTTGCTAATTTTAAAAAAAAATGGAATAAGTGGTGAATTTTTGTATGAATAGTATAAATATGTTATACCAGTAATATGTTCTTATACGTAACCCATAGGTAAGATCGCTACAAAAAATAACTCATTCATATCTTGCATGCACTTTTCTTTGCGGTTGACATTCCAACATCACTTACTCATAGTACAAGTGTAGGGCAACCAAATGAGTAGATTTAACCACCTTTTTAAAAGACATAAAAAAATAAAAAGAAAAAGAAAAGAAAAGGCGCCGTCTTGGGAATGGTATTTTTCTACGACATTATGATCTAATACTGAGCTATATGTATAGGTGGGGAGACTTCCATTTGCGTTATTCATCCTTATTATTAGCTCGTTTAACAGACGCTTAATTAAGTTTAGACAAGTCAGGCGAGCGATACTGGGCCAAATTAAAACATCTTGTCCAACTTTTTTCTTAAAATCATACCGATTTAACACAACGTACAATTAACATACAAGTTTAATTAATAGTTTAAAAAAAAAGTCATAATGTTGGTTATACACGTACACATACAATGTTTGGTTTATAATGATAATCCTTTCTCATTTTTATGAAATCATTTGTTTTAAACAATTTGTACGGTCATGTCAGATAATCTGCGTGTATAATCATTCATTACACGGCCATTTATGCGCGAGCGCGTGAAATGTGATGCTACAAGAGGTGTGCCTGATCTCGGATCAAGTGGGGTCATCCAGCATCATAAACATATCACAAGTACAGTCAAATTCACAAATGTTTACTCCACATGCTGTGGTTTACGAAATTTAGAGTGACTCCATACAAATCTAAGGTTTTTTTAAACCGAGTGTCTTAAATAAAAAAAACGTTTTGCCTCAACCAAATTAAGAAATAGGTAGAAGAAAATACAGATGGGTGCAGAAACATATATTTTCCTATCTTTACAGAGCTTCTTCATATTTCACAGATTACAAATATAAACTGCCTAGCATTCTTAATTACTTTTTATTACAATTACTAATCGATAAAACGGTTCAAAATTTCGAAAATAACTCGGTTTTAATCATACTTTTAAAGCACTTTTTAAATGTTATATATTATATGATTCAGGGATTTCTTATCCTCTCTCCCTCTCTCTCTCTTAGCACTAAAGGAGACCACAGTCGAGTTATTGAGCTATAACACAACAACAGCAGCAGTGTCAGAAAGATAATATAGTAAGGTGACCTTCTTTTCGTCATGCAACTTTTCTATGAAATATCAGTCGATTAAACACAGTTCTATGTTAGGTAATACGAATTAAAGCACTTTCGACGTTTGTACAACAAAATTAGCGTCTTGGGGCTGTAGAAAGGGGTTTCGTTAAGTTACATCATATTAGCAAAATTTTTGTCATTCTTCGCCCTCGAATTAATGCGTATGAATTTAATCAGTTTCTCATTCTTTTCAAACTTTCTGTTGGGTAAGAGGTTTGGGATGAGAGTTATTATTATTTTGCACTCCGGTCAATCCTTACCTTTTTTTTGTCGAAAACATGACATGCGCAGTGGAAAAGACAATTGAACAACCCCTTGTTTATAACGTTGCGGACCAGTATTTGTGAACCGAATGTAATTCCAGCAATTCCAAACATTGTTTAAAATTTGTCATGATTAATTGTTTCCAAATATCACCTTTATTACACTGTGGTAATCTAATAAAAATGTATAGTGCAACTAGCGTTTAATTCTCAAGAAATTTTACTGTGTGCTTTTAAAAGGATTTCTTAGATAAAAGATTTGACAATGAACAGCGAATTTCTAATTTTGCTGACGTCAGGTAAGGTGTAATTAACTTATTTTATTAATATTGCACAGTAGAATTTAGGATTGATTTTTATAAAGAAGTACAGGCATCTAAAATTTTACCTCCTTTTTTCAACAAATTCTTGATTTATAGGCCAATGCTATTTTCTTTTTAAGATTATTTTTTACGTATGAAACGTCTGGTTGTTTTCACTTTGCTTAAAATATATTTATATATGGGTTATTTTCAGTATATATGCAACAGAATGAAGCGTGGGAATATGTTATATTACTACATACATGACAAATATTTCTGTTGCATTATAATGTTTTGTATTTTCTACATCATGTGTCTATAATAGTTTCATTTGACTCTCATAAATTATTTTAGGATGGGGGCAGTACTATTCTCTTGGGAATGGACACTGGTTACTGGTTACGGGGAATAACTTTTTCTATACTATATTTCAATTTAGAGTTTATGCCTCATTTTTAAAATGAAATAACAGTGTATTATTTCTAAAAAAAAATGTGAAAGGAATTTTCTCAAAGAAAACTTTTCTTTCTTTTAAAATCTGCTTCCACTTTAATATACATGTATAAACATATGCATATGCTAAATTTATATGCTTCAATCGGCACCAGCTCGCCTGCCATACTGGCAATGTTGTTTATTTTGACATTTATTTTTGGCCTTTGATCAAAGGAAATTATAGTTCAAATAACTTGATAATTGCTTTAGAGACCTTGCGTGGGTGTGAAGTGCGGCTATAGTATTTCACAGAGTATTGTGAGCACTTGCTGTAATATGGCGTCAACGTGTGCTATATTTCATTATTTAAAGTCACTTTTACCACTCACCTTATTCATATGGTTTCTTTCACTGTTCAGACTTCTCGATTCACCCTATACATTTCAGTGATCGTGTAAGTTTCGTATATTCCACTTTCTTTTGCGTAGAGTTCTACAGTTTTTGGAGACTTTTTGTATCTCGGAGCTTTTACTGTATTCAGCCTGCATTTCAGAACTTTTGCTCTATACACCTGAGAATTCTAGCCTTGTATCTTGGAGATTTTCCTGTATTTAACTGAGATTTTCCATATTTAATACACCCTGCATATTATATCACCTTAGATGTTCCATATTTTGGACATTGAGGTTTTCCATATTTAATATACCCTGCATCTTATATCAGTTTAGATTTTCCATATTTTGGACACTGAGGTTTTCCATTTTTAATACACCCTGCATATTATATCAGCCTAGATTTTCCATATTTTGGACACTGAAGTTTTCCATATTTAATATACTCTGCATCTTATATCAGTTTACATTTTCCATATTTTGGACACTTAGGTTTTCCATATTTAGTACACCCTGCATCTTATATCAGTTTAGATTTTCCATATTCAAGACACCCTTAAACTGAGAGCATTTCCCATCTTAAAAATTTCCTAATCTCAAATCTATTTCTATATTCGTATCTCTTGAGACCATTGTATCTACGTGTTTTCCCTTCCCCTTTTTAGTTGACATTTCTTACTTTTATACAAACCTCATTTTTTCAATGTTCGGCAGAAATTTTGAGCCAAGATCACCTTCCCATTTCTTATATTCATAGAGACCTCTGTCATTCAGTTTTCCAGTGCCGGGTATTATTTTACTTACAAAAAAAGAATGGCGATAGATTAAAGGAAATTTTAAAGCTGCCCATTCACCCATGAGAAAAAACGTGTTTTGTTTTTCATTTGGCAGTGGTGTTTATTTACCGTTTCAGTCGCAAACATAACTTGTCATTCAAAAGTCAATGTTTTAATCTAATTATGCTATACTTATCAATATAATCAGCCGTATCTAAAGTACACGGCTGTTCAAAATGGTGTAACATAAAAAAAACTGTACCCAACATACATTCTCTGGTCGCACGCAGTGTATACATATGGTGGTATAAATATTGTTGGGATAATTGTTTAGACATAAACGACACCGGGTTATCTCGAGACATTAAACAGTCCTGATAGAGACTATAGTTTTCGACAATTTATAAAACATTTTCATACTAAACCACTTAGGCCAAGAAAAGGAGTGATTATGTTATAGGCCAGGCACATAGGAATCTGACTTGTCTTAGAGGCTTACTACGGTTCCCAGATCTCGCGATTTTGACAAACCTCTGATGGATGATGAAGGCTTTTCACAGGGTCTTTGTCTATGGTGATTTATACGTAAAGTCGACACCCTGCGTGATACAAAACAAAGTAGGCCCGGCCAAAAACGATACCTCTGTCGATACGTCAAACATGCGGCACATGGGTTTGGTCAGTAATGCTATATATGATAAAAAAAAAACAACATCATAGACAGTCCAGGATCCAAAAATAAATCTTACAGTAAATGGTTGCAGGATTTATTAAATATAGTAAATTGGTGCAGGATCTATTTTTAGGCCCTGGACTGTCTGTTCAAAAATGTAATTACTGTTTTCTCTGTTTTCCTTATTTTCGAATGTTCCGGAAAAGGTTACCTTCAATGTCAAATATTGTTTAGATTTGTTCATGTGTACAAAATACCATTTGTATAACAGTTGAATAACATATGTAATGTTTTCTGATCTCGACAAGGTCACTGCTTAAACGTTTATCATAGTAATGACTTATCATGAATTCATTAAAGCTACTAATTATGCAATGAATTTATCTCACAACCATAACGGATGTTTACCGAAACTAATTAATGTTTCCGTGTTGCGACATAAATACTTTTATTTATATGTTAGCTTTCTTTTTGGACTGTTTTGAAGCGTTTTGTTTAATATAAATAAGAAGAACAGAGTTCTAGTGGCCCCTTTGGTTCCTCTTGCATCTTTATAGATTATGAAAAATTAAACATTTTCAGTTTCTGTTCAATAAATTATTAAATACACATATACCCTCACCCCACCCACCCGGCAATAAAATAACGCTCTATTATAAAATATTTAATTACTTTACAATAACATTGTCTATTAGTATATACTAGTAGCCTCTATTACAACAAAAAACATGTAATTAAAGTGTCTTACTAAACTCAGTTAAAACCGATTTTAGGTCAATTTAAGTGTATCAAAAGACTAAGAGCGTCACTGCATATTAGACCATTTTAACAAAGTATATGTTCCTTTTATTTTTCAGTAATATGTCTCCTTGGCGAAACTGAATGTAACTCAAATATCACTGGTGCCGGTAAGTACTCTTTCTGTCTGATCTGTTACAATCCAAAAAGTTGCACGTCACGTTAAAAAGAGCCGATCAAATGATCTGATAGAACGACATTGACCATTTAAGTCATTTACTCGTATTTGAAAACAATTTCTTTCTTTTTTAATTTGCACAAACCTCACGTAATCTTAAACAGTAAAATTGAGCCGTGCCATGAGAAAACCAACATAGTGGCTTTGCGACCAGCATGGATCCAGACCAGCCTGCGCATCCGCGCAGTCTGGTCAGGATCCGTGCTGTTCGCTAACAGTTTCTCTAATTGCTATAGGCTTTGAAAGCGAACAGCATGGATCCTGACCATACTGCGCGGATGCGCAGGCTGGTCTGGGTTCATGCTTGTCGCAAACCCACTATGATGATTTTCTCATGGCACGGCTCAAATAAAGGACTTATCATAATACGATAACTAGAGACTGCTTTTTTAACAAGTGTTTGTCTTCCCAGACTGCTTATATGGTTTTGGGAATTTATAAGCAAAATCTTAGCACACAGAACAAGGAATTATGTTGGTAAAAAGACAAACATAAAATGTTAAGTAATGTTAAGTAATATAATGTACGTAATACAATATAAATTTTGGGAAAGTACAAGAAGAAAGATGACATTGTATGCAGCCATAACTAGTCAACAGAAAGACCAATCAGGCCCTATATCTCTCACTTGAGCAAAAATGCTTTGAAACTCAGGTTAAGATATACCGAACATAGGTGCAATACTCTCACATATGATGTCACATGACAAAACGTTTGTTTAAAATTCTACAAAATATTAAACTGAAAATCCTAATTATCTTTGTTCATCAACTGTCATTAATCACCCATTTATATAAAATAATTACAATACACACCGAGTCTCAACGTAAGCGTTGACCGGTGGTATAATTACGTGCGAGCAGGTCGCTTTTTGCGGTTGTTTTCACCAGTCAAGGTAATATTTTCCTTCGTAGTTTTTTCATTTTTAAAGCTTTGTTATTAAGAATTGGCCGAGGATGACCTACAATTGACGCGCTTTGATGGTGATGTATTGAATTTTTCATGTCATTTGTATTTTTTTCTAACATTCAGGAAATATTCACTAAAAAACACGTATTTGGATACCATATCGTAGTTTTCTCGCTTTAAATGGATAAATTACTGTTAAAATGTCCTGTGATTTAGTTATACATGTACGATATACCCACTTTAACAGATCGGTCACCGTTATATGCAGTTTCAAAAATCACATAGCCCGGCAAAACCCGGTCGTCGGGGAAGGTGCTGTCTTACGTCCGAGTCGGCGGTACACCAAAATAAAAATGCATACGTACGAGCTGGTGGAATTTATGCAAAACGATATTTTCAAGACTTTTCAGGATCCGACAGTGGACAAAATGCATTTTTATCGACATATAGACTACCATTTCATGTTTCTTCGTTCCGCACGGTCATTTTAACATAATGTCGGTTTCATACTCGAAGCCTGTACTAAATAATAATGAATTAAAGGGTGGCGGGGGACACAGGCCCCATCTAACGGATCCTTATGGTATAGTATTTATATAGTAACTATATAATGCTATACCTTAAGGATACCATTAGATGGGGCCTATGGCGGGGGACAGTAGCTGTGCACAATAACTAAATCGTATGCCTTTAGGTATAAATTATGACACTGTCACACTATGATGCGTCATCAATGACGCGATCGTTTTAAAGCCAGATAGAGATATTTTAAATTCTGAATTAAACTGATAGATACATTTGATATTTTTATTTCAATCATCTACCATGGATGAAAATGTAGGCCTAAACATGAAAGTGAACGCGGCTGTGTCATCAATATTAGTTGACATGGAGGGTGTGATTTCGACAAGAGGTAAACATGCACATTTTGACTGAAATAAGATCTACATAAGAGTGTGGAGGTGGCAGTAGAGCCATTCTCTAGGATGAGTATAGGTTGTTTTTTTTTTTTGTTTTGTTTTTTTTTAAATTGTCCCATTGAACGTTCGTACCAGCACGGATACCTCCCACTTGAATCTGGCAGACCAGAGCCCTTCTAGAAAATTGATCTGAGTATAGAATTTTCCAGATATAAAGTAGGCCCTAGATGTTCGTATGTTAGTATTTTTTATTCTAAGGATATACATGTACTTCTTATGTACAGAATGTTGGTGGCAATTTCCCGTGCAATAAAGGTAGGTATTGCCTTATATATAACAGTAAATGATCAATAGAATGTTTGATGTTACTCAATAGCTTTTATTTGATAGCTATTGGGTAAAATCTATGTAGAACAAAGAAATAAATTTTCTTAATTATAGAAAAAGAAAATTGATTTACTTTCAGTGTTTGTATGACCTAATTATGAACCTGTATCCAACTTCACCAAAATCAAGCGTTTGGTTAATAAGAAATTTGAGATTTTTTCATGCCATTGAATCGCAAAACATCTAAAAGTATACTTTTATATATATTATATAAAACAAGTGAGTATAACTGGGAACAAAAGCTGCCACTCGACTAATGTCAGTGCTTGATAGTTAACTATTAACTATCTTCATTGAATGGTTTTGGTCGAAACAAAGTCATTTAAATTAAGTGATTTCTTTAAATCGATAAAGTACCATAATTCTATGAGCACCGCATGAAACAGTAACTGAAATTTAAATTGCACAATCAAATATTAGTCAGGATGGTTCACAGAGTCTGTAAATTAGACTGCATATATGTGCATAATTAAACTGCACACATTTCTTCATTTAGGAATTCAGTGTATTCATTTAATTTTGGGTTGTATATAGTACAGTAGTCGCAACTTGACCGCGATTGTTGAACTTAGGCTGATTATTCATATCGATTATTAAGGGGTGCTTTGGGTAGCCGTGTATATTTATATGGAATTAGTTTGTATACAGTGCTTTATCAAAGTATATACTTACATTTGATCGTTAAAACTTTCCAATACATTAATTTATATTTCCATTTCTCGTGCAGCTCGTGTTTTACGTACACTCCTTTTCAATAATAGGTTGTGTCTTATTATGTATTATAACACAAAGGTCAACCACCGGGGTCAAGTTGCTTCCACTATATTACAATTACTTTTCTCCAAACGTTACTAGCAATAGTTACACCTATTAATATACTAAGCACATCTAGAAACGCAACATTTTTCAACATATATATACATGTAAAAGGAAAGTGCGAAAGAAAAACGAGGGAAAAAACGTTGCGTATCTAGATGTACTTAGCTTTTAATAGGGTCAACTGTGGTTTAACTGTACTGTAAGCGTAGACACATGGGCAAATAATAGTCTGGCGATCGCGAAGGACACATTACTATTTGGTCACAAAATCCTGCTAAATGCGCTAAGACTGTGCACAATGATGCGTTAAATGACCGTGCACAACGAAGAAACATGAAATGGTAGTCTATATATCAATAAAAATGCATTTTGTCCACTGTCAGATCCTAAAAAAGTCTTGAAAATATCGGTTTTCATAAATTCCACCAGCTCGTACGTATGCATTTTTATTTTTGTGTACCGCCGACACGGACGTAAGACAGCACCTTCGCCGACGGCCGGGTTTTGCCGGGCTATGTGATTTTTGAAACTGCATATAACGGTGACCGATCTGTTAAAGTGGGTATATCGTACATGTATAACTAAATCACAGGACATTTTAACAGTAATTTATCCATTTAAAGCGAGAAAACTACGATATGGTATCCAAATACGTGTTTTTTAGTGAATATTTCCTGAATGTTAGAAAAAAATACAAATGACATGAAAAATTCAATACATCACCATCAAAGCGCGTCAATTGTAGGTCATCCTCGGCCAATTCTTAATAACAAAGCTTTAAAAATGAAAAAACTACGAAGGAAAATATTACCTTGACTGGTGAAAACAACCGCAAAAAGCGACCTGCTCGCACGTAATTATACCACCGGTCAACGCTTACGTTGAGACTCGGTGATACATAGGTGTCTGCAGTTAGCCAAGATGTCGTCTGCTCGCCCGCTTAGTTCAGTAGGGAGAGCTTAGATCTACGGATCGCGGGGTCCTGAGTTTGATCTATGGGCGCGGTGTATGTTGACAGAAGACATTGTGTCTGAAATCATTCGTCCTCCACCTCTTATTCAAACACGTGGGGAAGTTGGCAGTTACTTGCGGAGAACAGGTTTGTACTGGTACAGAATCCAGGAATACTGGTTAACTGCCCGCCGTTACATAACAAAAAGACTGTTGAAAAAAAGGCGTTTAACCCAAAGCGAACAAACAAACAAAGATGTCGTCTGCAGCAAGCCGATGTCTACAAAGGCATTTATCCGCGAAAAGAGGGACGTTTCATGTTGGAATCAAAGGAATTACATTATGTTCCGAATTATGTTCTGTATCAGCTATTACAATAATACCAAAGTGGAATATCGTGTTCATGTCATATGTGTTATTTGTGTATTATACTAGATCCATGCGTAGCATATACTGTACTAGACTCAACCAACAGACAACACACAGTACGGGAAAACAACGGCGTCTGCGACAATAATTTAGTAGAAGGCTGGTACAAATTTGAGATTGAGGGAAGACCTGCAGAAATACCGCTGGTTTGTCTACAGGTAGTTATAGCTAATAAATAGCTAATAAATATAGTGGTTGCAACGCGGCATAACGAAACTGAAAACGCGACAGAATGAATTATTATATTTCGCGTCGGCCGTGCACACCATAAACGGAGATTTCATTTTGGCGCGCGCCTTAACGAAGCACAGTATCGTTTTGTCGTGCTGATGTGCACGCGGCTATGTAACACATTTTATTTCACCTTGGCGCGCGCCAATATACCAAACTGAAATCTTGTCAATGGTGCACACACCAACGCAAAACAACGAGATATTTCATTTCGTCTTAGCATGCGCACCAACGTGCCAACACGGCGCGTTATGTCGCGTAGTTAGTTTCCTTCTGTCGCGTTGGCGCGTGTGCAGAAAGGACACACAAAACTTTCGCATTTTACTGTAAACAGTTTCTGTCCCGTGTTCCCATGACTGGTATACAAATAAGACTGGTAGAATATTATATGTTTTCAAATGATCAAAAGTTACATTCATTAGTTTAATATGGAATGCAGGTGCGTCATGCTAATTGCCAAATGCCAATTACTTAATGCTAAATGCCAATTAATCAATACTAAATGCTACATACCAAATGCTTTTTGCCATATGATTAATGCCAAATGCTGAATGCTAATGCTAATTGCTAAATGAAAATGCTAATCGCCACATTCTTTAATTTTATGAATTAATGATTTCTATCTTTTAACTTAACTGATAAAATGTTTAGAAGAATGTTTTTGATAGAAAATTTGATCCAGTCGTAAGGAAATTAGCAACGATAACACTCGAGTGTGTCTATTAAGTGCTTGAGACGGATTAAGACATATGAAAATTCGAAAATTTCAAAGTAAATACTCAGAGGGCCGCCGCCAAATTTGAGACAATATATGCTCAGAAATCTTTTATTTCTCTCACAGAAGAAAAAAAAACCCAGTAATTACAGGATTTGGCGGGTTTTGTCAATTTGTTCCCTACCACCCCACTCCCTCACGTGCCCTGCTCTGACAAACTTTCGAATGATACAGATACTTTCTTGTTTACAGAACAATGTCTGTGGTACTCAGTTGCCTTTAAGAATTGATCTCGAAGGGAATGCTATGCCAACACCGGGTGAGATATTGGAGACGTACGCGTGCACGTCATACGACGTTCTTGGCAAATGGGACTGTTGCGTGTTGCGTCAGCCTGTAAAGATAGCGAACTGTAATGATTTTTATATCTACCATCTCAGACCAACTGACAGATGTCCGGTTGCTTACTGTGCGCAAGGTAATATTTTTCATAAATATGAGGAAAACGGCCTTTGTCTTGAGAGATGTCAAATCAGGCAAAACATAAATATTTAAATACACAATTTCCATGCAGATGCAGGTGCAAATGAAATGGATGATCCGTGCTAGTTCCGCATATGTGAAATCGAAAGAATTGATAGAATTATATCTCTTGCAGTTCAAGTTATTACCAACTATAGTAAAATGCCGTCGGTAATAACACTAGCGAAACTGAATATGACGTTTCTCTTTTATTTCTTAATATGGTATGTTTTTGTTCCTTATTTAGAAATAGGTGTAAACCCGTCTGATGAGGTGACTATAAAACGAGGTGACGTTCCTAACCAAAGCAGTACAACAACAACAGCAAATAGTATGTCAACCACTTCCGATAGTAACCTTACAGAAACAACAGCTGGTACATCTGAGTATAGAAACACCACTACCGTGCCAGATTCTTCAAGTGTGTTTGCTGCAGACACAGGACAAAATATGACGGAAAATGTTACAACAGAATCAACAGTATCAAACACCACGCTTGAAAGCTCAACTGACAGAGTTGCAACGTCGCCATCAGAAATTATGGCAACTACTTTAAGTACCGATGTTAGTGCAGCAGACAACACCACTGACACCTTAACAACAGACATAGGTGGAGTTGTGTCAACAGCTGGAGATAATAACGTTACAGCGTCAACAGCAGATATGGCAGAGAGCACAACGATAAATATGACAACTAATGAGCAGACGACAATGATTGCAGAGACGGTAGATCTGACAACAAAAGATATTAATGGTTCTAGTACAGAAAACACTACTGTTAACACAACTCAAAGCACAAGTAAGTACATTATATCTAAAGAAATTGTAATAAACCATTTAAACGGTCAAGTTCAATGTACTATGTTCTTGGAACACAAGTCAGTAATAATACGTAACAAAAATTAAGTAAATACGGCAAACACTTTTGGAGAAAATTGATTAACACACGTAATGGTAAGGGTATTTCTGTTAACATTTTTCTTGAAATGAAGGTACGGGTATTTAAAATCAACTGCTCTTGCAGTCGCAGAGCTATGTTAAAGTTCCCGAAACACAAGTAAATATTTAAGTAGAAGAAGGGACATTTTCCCTAAAACACAAGGGAGAAATAATACGATGAACGTTTGGATGTTGGACAGAGGTAAGACTTCATTTCAAATTTATGTTACTTACTTACTTTAAAATTAATGTAATATTTTAATAAAGAACAATATAGCAAAATAATACATGATGTATAATTTGGGATTTACATCTTGCGGATAAATAATGATCAGTGCACTTTGACTTTCCTTCAGCTGTAAATTTAGAATGTGAGAACTGGACGCAAATGCTTTGCAATGATGGAAGAACTACCTGTTACTTATCGCCGGTGAATAATGAAACTTTTATAGTTTGTGCAGACGACAGCGGGTGTGGCGCCCTCTGTGACGATGTTCCGGATTGCACGGACGGATCCGATGAAAATAACGCAGACCTTTGTCGTAAGCATTGAGATATTCCTTTTTCATAGGAAGTAAACTTGGATCTTGTACTTAATTGCTTTTTTGACATATGACGTGAGCTAGCTTCCAGCAAACTTATTTACCTAATCTGTACATTTTGGGACAAGTTGAATAGCCTACGAAGAATAAAATAGAAAGGAATCGGAATTTACCAATATCCTTGTAAGCAGTGAGGTTAAACACTGTATTTGTTTGTTCTGTCTTGTTTCCATTTTATGCCGTATTCAAACTTTCTAATTTTCTTTGTTACGTTTTGGTTACTTAAACAAAGATAACATTTACATTTTTATCCCTAAGCGAGTAATCCAGTATGTCTGGAGGGCCAAGAACTATGTTCAGATGGAAGTGCTTGTTATAATCGTTGCGATGGACACATTACTTGTGATAACTCGACAGCAGGAGAAGATGAGAATGGTTGTTTCAGTAAGTTAACTTTCTTGCTGGGCGTACGATAATGACTGCACGAAAAAGGTTGTCCAAGTATGTTATCTTCTTGCCAGTAGATTAAGCTTATCCATCCCACGATTTCTTTAAAATGAATAGAAATAATTGTGTTTACATACTGAAGCTCATTTTAAACATATATGTAACAAAATCCATTTAAATGATTGTCTTATTTAAAACAGATAAAAGCTATTTCTTCAGAAGCATGCTAAGTAACGCTTTCAGGGCCTAATACGGGTCACAGCGACAATACAGACTTTTACCCGAGCTGTATTTCAATTACTCATTTAACACGAAACTCATACGAACACTATTCCATGAATTTAGTGTTTTAACGTGCTATCTGAAGTGTTATTTTTGATACAATTCTCTCTGCTAACAATATTCTTTACTTTCCAGCTACATCAACTCTATCTCCTGCTACAACTAACATAACATTCACATCTGAGAACAGAACCATAAATGTCTCAACACCATCGGATAATGTTACTTCTTCAGCAGTGACACAATCAACACTCCTTGTGTCTGTAAGTACAGAAGGCCAAACAGAAAATGAAACAACCGCACAGCTACCTGCTTCCACATCTCAGACTTCTTTCTCTGCAACAACTGCCGTCCAAAATACAACAGCTTCCGAAAATGTATCTCTTACTACAACTGATTCTTCTGAGACCACAGATGGTATGACAACTGATTCTTCTGAGACCACAGATGGTATGACAACTGATTCGTCTGCTACCACATATGGTAATGGAACTGAATCTTCTGTCATCACGGAAGGTATAACTACTGAATCTTCTATAACCAATGACAGTCATGCTGAAAGTGCAACAGCCTCACAAAGCACTGTTACCGGTTTAACAACATCTGTAAACGTCCGAGAAAGTTCAACGGCTTTTATTGGATCTACAGACGCAAATATTACAACGGTTATTGCGACTACTCAGTCAGATACTGTTTCCACTCAGTCAGAAAGTGAATCATCCACAGAAATATTAACAACAAGAATTTCTACAACCGATTCCAGCAAATCTAATGTATCAACCACTACTGTTTCAGAACTAACCGAATCTAGCATTCCCACAACCTTGTCCTCTGCAGTTGACGACACTTTAGTAGGTGAACTATCCACTGTAGCTTCATCGATTTCAACAGATGCTCAAACAACGCAGTCAACGGAAAGCCTTCAACAGACTACAGTAATACCAGATGAATTATCGCACAGCAGTAGTCAAACTACAGAATTGACGACTGGATCTACTTTGGTAACTACAGAAGATGGTGTTGATACAAGTCCAGTTTCTGCCAGTTTATCTCCAGACACATCAGATACAGTAGTAATTTCTAAAGCGGAATCGACTGTAAGTACGAGTCGGGTCACCAGTCATGTACAAACGACAGAGTCCACTACAAGTGATGTTAGAACGGCTACACATAGTGTACTTAAAACTTCTTCAGATGGAGACGCCACAATATTGCCAGATCACAGAAACACGTCTGATGAATTCTCACCAGTGACTGGTCCCCAGCCTACTTCAACAGCGGATAACCAGACTGATCACACTATGTATGCAACAAAGGAAAAGAAAAGTTTATTTTATGAGAACTTTGGACTGTTTGTTTTCCTGATTGTTGCCGGGGCTGTCATTGTTGGGGTCTGCTTGTTTGGTATCATTGGCTACAGGTACCAGCGAAGGTTACGAACATGGAACCCAACTATGGCTTATCAGGATGCATATGGAGATTTGGTATGTATAAAATAAGTATCAAATGCATTTACTGGTTCAGTAATTGATCATTCGTTCTTGTTATATCTCAAATGTTATTACTTTAAGTTTGTGTCTGTTTTTTTGGTGTGCCTGGACACTTCGGTTTTGATGGTTCCAATTTACTCCCGATTACAAAGCATTGTGTATTGTATGAACACCCCTTGGATATGGTGCCTGCTTCATAATTTTGTCTTTTGACAGTTTCTGTGATACGCGTGCTCCGTAACTTCAAATCCCCTGTCCAAATTCCAGTTTGTTTAGTTTTGCCGGTTGTTTTCTCGTTTAAGGGCCCTTTATTTTAACTGGGGACCATAAGCCGGTTTTGAAGGAATTACACACCAGTGTATCACTGAAGGTTCTGTTTGAACCGCCGTTTGAACACATCTGCGGATGTCTCTAAATTGTGTTTTGGTAATTGTAATATGTGTAAATGTCGAGTTCTGCTCTACCCGGGGCTAGAGGGTATGGGTAATAGCATGTATTTCCACTACCGTCCATGAACAGGCTCGATCAAAGCGAGCCTGCAACATTTTTCATTTTTGTCGTGTTTAGCGATCTGTGGAGTTTCCATTTTTTATTTCAGGAAAAGACAACGCTTTCATTTGGACATGATAAACATGGCATCGATAGTCCAATACCCGACTTTGACATTTTACGTGACGAAAAGGTAAATCTACTAAGTTTATTTCTCTAAGGTAATTAATTTCATACACGAAACAGAATTAACAAAGAATAATAGTAAAAACCAAAGATTTCGTATACTGTTTGCGTATGAACTAGCATATGACTGTTACTCAATGGCAAAATGTCAATCTATAAACACATTATTGAATCAAACTTTTGGATTCTATAAAATCCAGCCCAAATGCATAATTTTAGATTTGCGAAGTATTTAGCTTATGAACCTAATTTTTCATTTCGTTAGAAGTTTGAAGAGACATCACTTTCCCAGGCAAGCACGTTGGCACTAGGCCCCACCCCCGGACGGACAGATCCTCCATTTGATGACACCTATAATGAGGCGTTTCCTGACAAGATGACCAACGGGAAACCCAGTAATGGAACGTCACAACAAGACAATGAAGTGTCTTATGTAACTAATGGACATACAAATGAAGGTTTTGTAGCAGACGACAATGCGGATGGGGTAGTTCCTATTGATGATTTAGACACATCTGCACCTAGGTCGTTGTTTCCTTGGATAGAAAATGCAGCAGACACGAAGTTATAACTAATGAGATTCAACAGTTTCTGGATAGTTCGTTAGCTTTTCTTTTGAGTAACAATGATTTCAGACAGAAGAGAATTTAAGAGTGGTGCGGTGATTACTAAATATGTAGAGGTTTAGCATCTTTGTTAGAGAAATATTATAAAGCTTCAGCACATTTTTAGAGAAATATATAAAGGGTAAGCATCTTTTTAGAGAAATATATAAAGGGTCAGCATCTTTTAAGAGATATAGATAGTGGCTCGGCATCTTTTTAGTAGAAATAAATAAAGGTTCAGCATCTTTGTTAGAGAAATATAGAGGTTTAGCATCCTTTTAGGGAAATAAATAAAGGTTCAGCATCTTTGTTAGAGAAATATATAGAGGTTCAGCATCCTTTTAGAGAAATGAATAAAGGTTCAGCATCTTTGTTAGAGAAATATATAGAGGTTCAGCATCCTTTTCAAGAAATACATAAAGGTTCAGCATCTTTGTTAGAGAAATATATAGAGGTTCAGCATCCTTTTCGAGAAATACACAAAGGTTCAGCATCTTTGTTAGAGAAATAGGTAGAGATTCAACATCTTTATATAAAGGTTCAGCATCTTTGTTAGAGAAATGGGTAGAGATTCAGCATCTTTATATAAAGGTTCAGCATCTTTGTTAGAGAAATAGATAGATGTTCCGCATCTTTTTAGAGAAATATATAAAGGTTCAGCTTCTTTGTTAGGGAAATGGAGGTTCAACATTATGGGGCGCCGTTTTACTATTTTATAGGCATTTTTTTGATATCAAAAAATCATTTCTTGATATCAAAAATCCGATTTCTTGATATCAAGAATTCCATTTCTTGATATCAGAAAATCATTTCTTGATATCAAAAAATCAGTCACAATTTTTGATATCAGAAAATCGATTTCTTGATATCAAGAATTCATTTTCTGATATCAAGAAATCGATTTTCTGATATCAAGAAATCGGTTTTCTGATATCAAAAATTCTAATTTTTGATGTCAGGAATTCATTTTCTGATATCAAGAAATGCTGTCCATTTTTTGATATAAAAAATAGAATTTTTGATATCAGGAAATGAATTTTTGATATTAAAAAATCGTGTTATTTCTTGATATCAAGAAATCGATTTCTTGATATCAAGAAATGATTTTCTGATATCAAAAAATCGACTTCTTGATATCAAGAAATCAATTTTTTGATATCATGAAATCAAGCCTATTTTTTTATATCAAAAATTCGGCACTTTCCGATCTAAATATAGATGGATTGAACAGGATCATATAGAATTGTATAATCCCCGCTATGGAACGCCTAGACTGTCTTGACATGATGATTATTACTTCATCATGTGCATTTCCCAATATATTCGGTACAAATTATAATCTTTCTTGTAGATAAAACAGTTTGTTATGTACATTTACTAGTTTGTCCGGTACATTTCTTAGTTTGTGTTGTGCATTTACTAGTTTGTGCTGTCCAATCAATAGTTCGTTATGTGCTTTTCCCAATATTTTCGGTACAAATCATAACTTGTCTTGTAGATAAAGCAGTTTGTTATGTTTTAATAAACAGATATGTATTAATTATCTTTTCAAAAGTTTCCGAAAATAGATAATTGCAGAAAAGAACTTATTTAACATAAGTAGTATATTTGTTGTATGTATGAGAATCCACTTGTAAAGACAAAAATTGTAAGGGTACACGTTATGTAATTTCACATGAAATCGAATATTTTTAAGCAATCAATTGGACAGCACAAACTGGCGAATGCACAACACAAATTAAGAAATGTACCGGACAAACTGGCAAATGTACATAACAAACTGTTTTATGTACATAACAAATTATGATTTGTACCGAACATATTGAGAAAAGCACATAACGAACTATTAATGGACAGCACAAACTAGTGAATGCACAACATAAACTAGAAATGTACCGGACAAACTAGTAAATGTACATAACAAACTGCTTTATCTACAAGAAAGATTATGATTTGTACCGAATATATTGGAAAAAGCACATGGCAAACTGATAATCATTATGTCAAGACAGTCTAGACGTTCCATACCCCGCACTGAATAAATTAATTAGGGGTTATCCCTAATTGCATGTCTATTTTTAGAAAGGCGGGGATTTTTGATATCAAGAAATACTGGCAATTTTTTGATATCAAGAAATCGAATTTTTAATACCAAGAAATCGAATTCTTGATATCAAAAATGATTTCTTGATATCCAGAAATCAAATTCTTGATATCAAAAATAGTCCGTATTTCTAGATATCAAGAAATGATTTCTTGATATCAAGAATTCGATTTCCTGATATCAAAAATATAACTAATTTTTTGATATCAAGAAATGATTTTCTGATATCAAGAAATCGAATTCCTGATATCAAGAAATCGATTTTTTTGATATCAAAAATTCATTTCCTGATATCAAAAAGTAGACAGCATTTCTTGATATCAAAAAATGATTTCCTGTTATCAAAAATTCGATTTTTTGATATCAAAAAATGAATTCCTGAAATCAAAAAATCGATTTTTTGATATCAAGAAATTCATTTTTTGATATCAAGAAATTATCAGGAATTCGATTTGTTGATATCAAGAATCATTTCTTGATATCAAAAATATCCTAGAAAATAGTAAAACGGCGCCCCATACAACATGCTTGTTAGAGAAATATATAGAGTTTTGAACAGCATCTTTGTTAAACAAATATATGCTTAAATGCTAGATTGTCGAGCTGTCTGTGGATCAAAAGACTTCTATTAGCAAATATATACATCTTAATCGGAATATTAGTCAAACAATACCCTGTGTAATTAAGAAATAATAAGTTCCAAAACGTGGTTTATCGTAGAATAACCCGAGTTTCGATTCTAACCGACATACTAGCATCAACAGTGTTAGAAGAAAAGGTAACTACTTTTTACGACCGCGCTACGCATCTGGATCGGATGACGTCATTGCACGCGAGTGGTTTATTGCAGATCGCGAATAACCCGAGATAGATTTTGCTCTACATGTATGTAGGTTATTTGCTGGTCGTGTTAGAATGTAAAACATTAACCCTAGCAACCAGTGCTTTTAAAGAATGCATGTATTTAATTGTTTGTCGTTTGGTTGAACTTATTTAGAAACCACTAAGACTTGTTAGTTTTTAGCTCACCTGTCACATAGTGACAAGGTGAGCTTTTATGATCACGCAGCGTCCGTCGTCCGTCCGTCCGTGCGTGCGTCCGTAAACTTTTGCTTGTGACCACTCTAGAGGTCACATTTTTCGTGGGATCTTTATGAAAGTTGGTCAGGATGTTCATCTTGATGATATCTAGGTCAAGTTCGAAACTGGGTCAAGTGCCTCAAAAACTAGGTCAGCTGGTCAAATAATAGAAAAACCTTGTGACCTCTCTAAAGGCCATATTTTTCATGGGATCTGTATGAAAGTTGGTCTGAATGTTCATCTTGATGATATCTAAGTCAAGTTTGAAACTGGGTCACTTGCGGTCAAAAACTAGGTCAGTAGGTCTAAAAATAGAAAAACCTTGTGACCTCTCTAGAGGCCATATTTTTCATGAGATCTTCATGAAAATTGGTCAGAATGTTCACCTTGATGATATCTAGGTCAAGTTCGAAAGTGGGTCACGTGCCTCAAAAACTAGGTCAGTAGGTCAAATAATAGAAAAACCTTGTGACCTCTCTAGAGGCCATATTTTTCATGGGATCTGTATGAAAGTTTGTCTGAATGTTCATCTTGATGATATCTAGTCAAGTTCGAAAGTGAGTCACGTGCCGTCAAAAACTAGGTCAGTAGGTCAAATAATAGAAAAACCTTGTGACCTCTCTAAATGCCATATTTTTTCATGGGATCTGTATGAAAGTTGGTCTGAATGTTCATCTTGATTATATCTAGGTCAAGTTCGAAACAGGGTCATGTGCGGTCAAAAACTAGGTCAGTAGGTCTAAAAATAGAAAAACCTTGTGACCTCTCTAGAGGCCATACTTGTGAATGGATCTCCATAAAAATTGCTCAGAATGTTCATCTTGATGATATCTAGGTCAAGTTCGAAAGTGGGTCACGTGCCATCAAAAAGTAGGTCAGTAGGTCAAATAATGATAAAACGTTGTGACCTCTCTAGAGGCCATATTTTTCATGGGATCTGTATGAAAGTTGGTCTGAATGTTTATCTTGATGATATATAGGTCAAGTTTGAAACTGGGTCAACTGCGATCAAAAACTAGGTCAGTAGGTCTTGAAATAGAAAAACCTTGTGACCTCTCTAGAGGCCATACCCTTGAATGGATCTTCATGAAAATTGGTAAAAATGTTCATCTTGATGATATCTAGGTCAAGTTTGAAACTGGGTCACGTGCCTAAAAAACTAGGTCAGTAGGTCAAATAATAAAAAAAATCTTGTGACCTCTCTAGAGGCCATACTTTTCATGGGATCTTTATGAAAGTTGGTCTGAATGTTCATCTTGATGATATCTAGGTCAAGTTTGAAACTGGGTCAACTGCAGTCAAAAACTAGGTCAGTAGGTTTAAAATTAGAAAAATCTTTTGACCTCTCTAGAGGCCATATTTTTCAATGGATCTTCATGAAAATTGATCTGAATGTTCACCTTGGTGATATCTAGGTCAGTTTCGAAACTGGGTCACCTGCGGTCAAAAACTAGGCCAGTAGGTATAAAAATAGAAAAACCTTGTGACCTCTCTAGAGGCCATATTTTTCATGAAAATTAGTGAGAATGTTCACCTTGATGATAACTAGGTAAAGTTCAAAACAGGGTCATGTACCTTCAAAAACTAGGTCAATAGGTCAAATAATAGAAAAACCTTGTGACCTCTCTAGAGACCATATTTTTCAATGGATCTTCATGAAAATTGGTCAGAATTTTTATCTTGATAATATCTAGGTCAAGTTCAAAACTGGGTCACATGAGCTCAAAAACTAGGTCACTATGTCAAATAATAGAAAAAAACGACATCATACTCAAAACTGGGTCATGTGGGAAGAGGTGAGCGATTCAGGACCATCATGGTCCTCTTGTTTGCTTTAGCAAGTTAAGTAAAGTCTTAAATACGTACATTCTAAGCTAGAAACTGTAGTCCTGATGTCAATCGTTTTCCAAGTCTCCTTATAAAGCAGAACGATAGTGAGCATTAGAAACATTTTACCAAACTCCTACACAGTGATCTCCCTTTCCGCTACACTCTCATCGGCAAGGGAAATCACTGTGTAGGAGTTTGACTTTTTTATCAAGAAAGTGCAAAATGTGATTAAAAACAAAGGCTATTTATGCTTGTTTCCTATTTAAAAAATAGTTTTATTAATGAAATTCCCAAACGTTCTAGGAGAAAATGTGTGTGTGAAAACAATAATTCAAAATTATATACATTTTATTTTGTCACAATGCTGAAATTAGTGTTACTGAATGTAAATACTACTTTACATGTTCAATATTTGTAAATGGCATGGTATTATTTGACCTAGAAAATATGATTATGATAATTATATTATGTATGCCGCCAACATCTGTATGACTGCTATATTATACTAAGAATTAGAAATGCATGCCCATCCTTTCATAAATTCATACTCTTTTACACTCTAGTGCCATAACTTTTAGGTCATACTTAGTGACTATATAGGCACAGTATATCCACACTCTAGTCTTTTACAATTGTTAAAGGGCCCTGATGGGCCTGCTTGGAGACCAAACCCATAATTTCACTACTGCGCATATAGTCCGAGTGTCAGTCCAAGCTTAAGAGTACTAATAACAGTGTATTACAGTAAGGCATTTCACTGCCATTTAATGAGTTTCTTATTATACACGTTAACACAGTAATGAAGTCATTTAATCATAATCATACAAATTATATTTCAACGTTATCTAACAACACTGAGTTAAATGACATGCAAATAACGTAACACATCCACCGCGGTCTCGGTTATTGTGCCGGCCTCCGGTTCTTGGTAGCATACAGGATTTTGACGTTTAGTTAAACAAAAAATTGAGTGTTTCAGCAGCTGTAACTTCAGACATTTCAATTTTGCTTTTAGATGTTTTAAATGTCATGCTGTGAGTAATATAATATATCATTTGTAATAATCACTTGTATATCATAATATAGATTTGTTTCCATAGTGTACATTTCTTGTATTTATATATCTGCACGAGTACATATCATACATATTTCTACAATTATGAATAGTTTTAGTTCATTTAAAATATGTCTAAATCATTGTACACTTTCCTACAACCTTAGTTCATATCCTGATAAAAATTGACAATGTAGGCAGCCTTTTAAATGTGCAGTGTATAAAAAAATTCTCATGGTAAAACAAGCTTCATTTGTATCCGGCTGGTTCAGGGGTACTATCTTCCATAAAAGTCTATCTACATTATTGTTTCCTCTGTACTAGCTTTTATACACACTGGCTGATTTGTCATATAATTTGGCACAAATGTTAAACATATCAAGATGCATGTGTACTCCAGACCCCGGCCTGTATGTTAAAGGTCAAGGTCAGAGTTGGAGGTCAAATGTTAATAAGGTTTGTTTTGTGTCTGTTCCATAACTAATCCATCAAGGATACTATTTGGCAAAATATTTTCCCATGAGATAGCATGTCATGTGTGAAACTCAGATTTCCATTTCAAAGGTCAATGTCACACTTAAGTATTTTTGGTAACTTTTTTCTTTTTTGCCATGCATTGAATTCAAATAAATAGACACAAACATTAACGATAACAAGACATGTCACGTGCATCCCCAGACCTCCAGCTCACATAAGGAAGTCAATTAGATTTTGGGCCATTTTTCACTCTTTGCAATGAATTATCTGTGAATGCATTGTTAGACATTCAGATAACTACCTAAAAAGACCAAGTATTTTTTTCTTGTTTTTTGTATGTATATTTTCATCAGAATGACTTGTTGTACTTCTTTTTAATATGATAAAGCATTATATTTTTATGCCCACCTTTGAAGAAGGAGGGGTATTTTGTTTTGCAGATGTCGGTTGGTCGGTATGTAGACCAATCCGTTTCTGGATGATAACTCAAGAACGCTTGGGCTTAAGATCATGAAAATTGATAGGGTGGTTGGTCATAACCAGCAGATGACCTCTAATGATTTTGAGATCAGTAGGTCAAAGGTCAAGGTCACAGTGACCCAGAACAGTTAAACGGTTTCCAGATGAAAACTCAAGAACGCTTGGGCCTAGGATCATGAAAGTTGATAGAGTGGTTGGTCATGACCAGCAGATGACCCCTATTGATTTTGAGGTCAGTAGGTCAAAGGTCAAGGTCACAGTGACCCGGAACAGTTTAATGGTTTCCGGATAATAACTCAAGAAAGAGAGGTTGGTCATGACCTGCAGATGACCCCTATAGATTTTGAGGTCAAGGTCACTTTGACCAAGAACAGTAAATTTTTTGTGTACAGTGACCATATAATTTCTGTTCTTTGTGCAATTACTGAATGCATCATTAGGGGGGCATTTCTTGTTCTACGAGCTCTTGTTTTCCATTCTGTCACTGATATAAGAATGAAATTGTATTAAGATATAGATGACTTTTGTAATACATATTTTTATTATATATTTAAAGATATCCAATGGCTATCTTTCACTAAAATATTCTATACTTAGATATTTACCTCAAAAGTAGAAAGTAGTCATAACACATATTCAACTTTGCTATATATAAAATCTAACTGTGTATGTAGAGTTACATTCATAATTAAATGTCATGCAGTAACGGTCAACTGTTTAAAAAACTTCCAGTTTTATAGTTGTAGTACACTTTTATATTGTATTCAGCTATACATGTACAGCTTGTACTATTTTTACCTAATGCACAGTACTGTTAATACATAAAAACTTGTTATTTTTTGTTACATAGACTGTATGTAGTATTTATCTTTTCAAATATGGAATTCGAGTCTAGAATACCTTGAACAGCTATTATATTTAACAGTAATCAACAGTCATTGTAGTTTTCAAATAATTTCTAGACATGCCAGTTAATACTCAGCCATTTTGCATTTAAAACATATTGTTAATATAGCTTAATATTGTATGTACATGATCAATAGATCATTTTAAAAAGGTTAGGCTGCCTGCCAAAACTTAATTTACTTGTTTTTGAACAGCCAAAGGTCTTGTCTTCAACATTGATATGACCCATAATAGATTTTCATCAGAACGTTTTGAATTTTCAGTTGTTAAAAATTAATTGATGGCTTGTTAATTCTGATCATGTTGGGTTGATTTTTAATTTTTGTCAGTAGCTCATACACTGGCATTACACCAACAAACTTGATATATTAAAGATATCCAATGCCTGTCTTCCACAAAAATATTTTATCTTTAGATATTTACTAAGTCAAATGTATAAAATCATCATTAAATGTATTTAACTTTAATTTTATAACTTAATTGTGTAATGTACAGCTACATTCATAACTGTCATACAGTAACAGTTGATTGTTAAAATACCTCTAGTTGTTTTAGTGGCAGTACACATTTTACTGTGCTTAGCTATACATGTATTAGGTGTGAACTGTTTAAAACTTATTGTTAAAACACATAAACTCGTTTATTTTTGTTAACAGTAACTACATGTAGTAATTGTTAATATTTACAAAGATGAATTTGCGTCTAATATACCTTTAAGAGTGGGCCAGGTCAATCTTTAGACACCTTATTATCAGGGCAGGGAAAATCAAGTGGGGTTGTGGTGGCTGAAAAAAGATCTGGGTAGGTTTTCACATGTGAGTGTGTTGTTAATGAGTTGTGAGATATATTTCTAGACAGAAGCTGATCACACCTGATCAAGAACCTGCTTGGTTAACTTAGTAGGTAGAGCACAAAACAATGAACTGTGAGGTCGCCAATTCTATCCCTATAGGAGATGTATATTTTTGGTGATGATTTGACACAATGTGTCTGAATTACTTTGTCCTCCACCTCTGATTCATGTGGAGAAGTTGTCATTTACTTGCGGAGAACAAGTCAGTACTGGTACAGAATACAGAAACACTGTTAGGTTAAGTGTTCCCTGTACATTACTGTTCAAAACATTAATGTACTACCAGCCAAAAAAAAATTCAAAAATAGGAAACCTTTTAAGTTTTGAAAGGATTTGGGCAATAGTTTATTACTCATATTACTTATAGATACTTCAGATAGAGGTAATAACAGTTGGCAATATGTAACCTCCGTAAGTGATATTGGTATTCTCCGGTTTTTTTTAAGGAAAGCAACAAGTGCTTTGAGTTACATTCACGACTGTAGTCCAAATTTTCTAGTGAGAATATATACTCACACAAAAATTACCTTGTGTCATTGCCAGCCCACTACCTATACTCACACAGAAATTGCCTTGTGTCATTGCCAACCCACTACCTATACTCACACAGAAATTGCCTTGTGTCATTACCAGCCCACTACCTATACTCACACAGAAATTACCTTGTGTCATTGCCAGCCCACAGAAATTACCTTATATCATTGCCAGCCCACTACCTATACTCACACAGAAATTGCCTTGTGTCATTGCCAGCCCACTACCTATACTCACACAGAAATTGCCTTTTGTCATTGCCAGCCCACTACCTATACTCACACAGAAATTGCCTTGTCATTACCAGCCCACTACATATACTCACACAGAAATTACCTTGTGTCATTGCCAGCCCACTACCTATACTCACACAGAAATTACCTTGTGTCATTGCCAGCCCACTACCTATACTCACACAGAAATTGCCTTGTGTCATTGCCAGCCCACTACCTATACTCACACAGAAATTGCCTTGTGTCATTGCCAGCCCACTACCTATACTCACACAGAAATTGCCTTGTCATTACCAGCCCACTACCTATACTCACACAGAAATTGCCTTGTGTCATTGCCAGCCCACTACCTATACTCACACAGAAATTGCCTTGTGTCATTGCCAACCCACTACCTATACTCGCACAGAAATTGCCTTGTGTCATTACCAACCCACTACCTATACTCATACAGAAATTGCCTTATGTCATTGCCAACCCACTACCTATACTCACACAGAAATTGCCTTGTGTCATTACCAACCAACTACCTATACTCACACAGAAATTGTCTTGTGTTATTACCAACCCACTACCTAAGATCAGTGTAAATGTGTGGTATTAGCCTCTAAATTTCAGTTTAAAAACTGTAAATATTGTAAATATGAATTTATTTACATAGAGGATATTTTGAAAAAAAAAAATCTTCTCCGTGTTATTTACTGTGTCTAGGATAATGTAAACATAATAAAATTATGAACACCATTTTCTCTTAACCTTGTTTATTAATTTCACTCTTTGTTTTAGGTCTACTGTGGAACAACTAATATTCTTCACTCTTATCTCCTCATCCCAGATTATATCCATCAACCCATGTGTGTAGAAGATAATAAAAGCCAGTTTCCATTTTAATGCGGAGCTGCAAGCATAGGAGCTACTGGTTCTATTTTTTACATCTTTGGTAGGATGCGGCCAAGAAATTAGCCCACTCTCTTCAGCAGTCGAAACAGGCATGTTAGCGCTAGGCTGCCAGGGCGGTTTATTCAAACTTTTAATATTCGGCTGTCTTGAAAGGACCAGTTGCCAAATATTTTCAAAATTCAAATATTTACATATTCTTTAGATTCATGTTTTGCATACCATTTCAATCTTTAACAAGAGCTGTCCATAAGACAGCATGCTCGACTTTTCTCAGTGCTTAACTCTGAATTAGAACTTTGCCAGTAAAAACTTTAGAAAACTTTAACCAAAAAATTCTTAGTTAAAAAAGGAGCATAACTCTGTTAAAATTCAAATCAGAGTTATGTTATTAGACTTTGATAGTAAACTAAAAGATGCTTTTGTAGAAAAGCACATGTCTCCCCCAATGCATAGTCGTGTAGGCAACAAGTCAACAGGCGACAGGAGCAAAAGTCAAAGAGACACTGATGGTTGGCTGCAATAGGGATGGATCATCTACTTGGCATGTCCAATCATCCCACTAAGTTTCAACATTCTGGGCCAAGTGGTTCTCAAGTTATGAATTGGAAACAGTTTTCCATGTTCAGGCCCCTGTGACCTTGCTTTTTGATCGAGTGACCCCAAAATCAGTAGGGGTCACCTACTCTACAAGATATTCAAGTTATTGATTGAAAAGAGTTTTCTATGTTCAGCCCCCTGTGACCTTGACCTTTGGTGGAGTGATTGCAAAAACAATAGGGGTCATCTACTCTGTAAATAAAATCTGGAAAGTAGATCCCTCAGAAGCACCGAGAACAAGGCAAACAGTGAAAATTGCAGACTCGGTTTTCTCGTGTCTGTTCATGAGCATTAATGGAAAATGCAACACTGCCCACGCCCCCTAGCACCGGCTTAAGCAGTATTCAATCTTCAAATCTTAATGATTTCGAATCAATGATCCCGAGGGACCAGAAAATATAACAACACTGAGATGAAGTCGGGGCAACTTTTTATGGCCGCCACACAGCACTTAACACCCACTGTTGTGAAGTAAATAAAATCTGGAAAGTAGATCCCTTGGAAGCACCGAGAACAAGGCAAACAGTGAAAATTGCAGACTCAGTTTTATTGTGTCTGTTCATGAGCAGTAACGGAAAATGCAACACTGCCCACGTCCCCTAGCACCGGCTTAAGCAGTATTCAATCTTCAAATCTTAATGAGTTGAAATCAATGATCCCGAAGGACCAGAAAATATAACAACACTAAGATGAAGTCGGGGCGACTTATTACGGCCGCCACACAGCACTTAACACCTGCTGTTGTGAAGTAAATAAAATCTGGAAAGTCCTACCACCCTATGAAATTTGAAGGCTCTAGGTCAAATGGTTCTCAAGCTATTGACTGGAAATGGATTTCCATGTTCTGTCCACTGTGGCCTTGACCTTTAATAGAGTGACCCCAAAAACAATAGGGGTCATCTACTCTGTAAGTCCTATCAACCTATGAAGTTTCAACGTTCTGGGTCAAGTGATTCTCAAGTTATTGATCGAAAATGGTTTTCCATGCTCAAGCCCCTGTGACCTTGACCTTTAATAGAGTGATCCAAAAATCAATAGGGGTCATCTACTCTGTATGACCAATTACCCTACGAAGTTTCAACATTCTGGGTCAAGTGATTCTCAAGTTATTGATCGAAAATAGTTTTCGATGCTCAAGCCCCTGTGACCTTGACCTTTAATAGAGTGGCCCCAAAATCATTAGGGGTCATCTACTCTGTATGACCAATTATCCTACGAAGTTTCAACATTCTGGGTCAAGTGGTTCTCAAGTTATTGATCGGAAATGGATTTTCATGTTTAGGCCTCTGTGACCTTGACCTATAATAGAGTGGCCCCAAAATCAATAGGGGTCATCTACTCTGCATGAACAATCATCCTATGAAGTTTCAACATTCTGGGTCAAGCGGTTCTCAAGTTATTGATCGGAAATGGTTTTCCATGTTCAGGCCCCTGTGACCTTGACCTTTACTAGAGTGGCCCCAAAATCAATAGGGGTCATCTACTCTGCATGACCAATCATCCTATGAAGTTTCAACATTCTGGGTCAAGCGGTTCTCAAGTTATTGATCGGAAATGGTTTTCCATGTTCAGGCCCCTGTAACCTTGACCTTTGATGGAGTGACCCTAAAAACAATAGGGGTTGTCTACTCCATAAGCCCTGCCACCCTATACAGTTTTAAGGTTCTAGGTCAAACGATTCTCCAGTTATTGATTGGAAATGAAGTGTGACGGACGGACGGACGGTTGGACTGGGCAAAAACAATATGTCTCCCCCACTAACTATTTTAAGTTTCAAGTCAATAGCTTTGATAGTAACAGAGGTATCTGACTTAATCAAAAACTTTAACGAACGGCGACGGCGACACAGCGGCGAGTGCAATAGCTTTACTTTTTCTTCGAAAAATCAAGCTAAAAATAATATGAAATATTTACTTAACACTACTTCTGAATAAAACGCCAATCTGCCATAATGTTCTTTTGTGTTCGCTTAATTCTCGACTTGTTATATGAAAATGTTTACTTCACTTTAAATGTTGCATAGTATAATAAAGTTTCAAATGAAATTTATCTACACCCACAAATTTCTAGTAATGATGAAATAGGGGTAAAACAAGAGCTGTCACAGGAGACATCAGGCCTCCACTATTTCAGTGCTAGATGGTGAAATAAGGCACATCTAAGGAAGCTGGATCTATCACTGGAATGTTTAATGACTCCAATGTTGATGACTATATTTGACAATAGTTTGAGTAAAATGTATTTAGTTAAAACAGAGATAAGATGGATGATGACAAGTAATAACTATTTTAAGTTTGAAGCAAATCCATGAAGTACCTACAGGGATAGGGAGAAAGTGCATCAAAACTAACCAAGGTGTGGGCCTGGACTGGACACAGATGTTGTGTCAAGCAGGATGGCTCTCTAAATACTTTGTATAGTTGAGCTAAAAAACAACAAGAATGGAACAGCTTGATTTGCATATTTTGTTTAATTTCTACACATCCTTAAGATAAATCTCTATTTTTATCACAATAATTATTTTTGTAATGCTAAAGCAACTTCTACTGGGGGCTAAACAAAAACCTTTTTATCGGGATGTTTACAAACTTCCACTGTTTAACACAACTGAAAGGATATTTTCCAACTACCTTCTTTAATATCCCTGAAACTAAAAAAATACAATATAACCCCTATTAAGGACACCTCTAATTTTGATTTAGATTTTACAGCACACCAGTGGTACAGGTTATATGGTGCCAAACAGGACTAAAAATCTTGGTTTTACATCCCATTTACATACAAAAAAACATTCTCCCTACAAATGCCAACAAGACCATTGCCTTTATTCATCTAAGTTTAAGGTTTTGTTACTATCTATGCTTCATTTAAAAATGACAGAGCAAAAATAAAATACTGCATTTTAACATTCAGCCTGCTGGCAGCAAGTGATTTTGCCTTTGCGACCAGTGCAGACCAAGATCAGCCAGAAGTTAGAAAAAGCGGACCCAGTTTCTTAGTGAATTAATGTCTTGAGAACAAAAAAAACACCTTCTCTGCCATGTTAACTCTTATTACATATTAACTGTATTCAAGTGTTGTGTGATGTCAATTAATGTACTGTAATGTTTCATTTTTATATGTATGCAGTCAGATCGACTTGTGTATGAACAGTTCAAAACAAACATATTTATCTTATTAAAGTACATTGTATATTTTTGCCTCTATAAAAGCAAAAGACCACTTTTAACAACAGCTACATAGAATACATTCTGAAACATTTCAAAAATCATTAAAACAAATGTGTTCATAGGACACAAATACCTCTCTAATAACTCTTTTGATTCTGCAATGTTAAATAAGGGGCTGTAACTCATGTAATTTTTATCCTATTGAAACTAAAATAAACAAAGTTGACAATGATAATATCATGACAGAAATTTTTTTTTAAAGTAAACGCTATAAAAGCTACAATCATTTAGCATAATACAGAAACATGTGATAATCTTGAAACACTATGTATAAAACCAAATTTCTAAGGGCCATAACTCCTTAAAATATGCACTTTTATGTGAAGTTAAATTGGATAAACTTCATCAGTGCAGAAAAAAATCTCAGAACAGTTCTACATTTAGTCAACCCTGTGCTAAAGACCACCTCTGGCCAGTGACCACCTGGCTTTAATATCAGCGAGTGTGGTCTTTATACAAAGGTCTGACTGTATACAACCTGTTGCCATTTCAAAGAAGATACTAGCCTGTATATCTGATATGTGTCTCTATGGGTAACTAAAAAATGGTGACAAAACAACGTAAGAGAAGATGTGAACGTATGTGTATGCTTTCAGAAAGCATCATAAATTATCTGTATATGTTCAAAATGTGCTTTGAAAACCAAAATCAAGTCTTAAACAATGTCATGTAGATTTATGTTAAGCAAGTACTGATACCGTTTTTCATTATTATTACAGAGATTACTTCACATACAAATATGAAATCACAACCTCTCTATGAAGTGTCTGCTAAAAATGGTCCGATCAGCTTAATCAAGAGGCATGCCACATGCCAATTTACATAGTTTTGACAGAATGGTTTCATGAACTGTGCATCTACATTTTGGTTAAAACTGAAATGTTTCGAAACAGGTGTTTCTTGAAAGAAACAGTCACATACAGAAACAAATACCAGTACAATATCTCAACCCAACTATTTATCATAATAAACTGGCACATGGATAAATTCTGAAAAATGAATTGTTTCAGCTACAACTTCTATCAATGTCATACCCAATGTTACTGTTCGGGACTGATTTTCGTGGATTTTGTGGTTGATTCAATCCGCAAAATATGATCCCAATGCAAAATTCAATCCAAATAAATAATTCACTAAAAAAAGTTAAAATTTTCGAATTCATATCCCAAAGGAATTGTTGTTCTGGTCAAAACTACAAAATTCCATGCCAACGAAATTAATCGGTTTTACAGCATTCACTGTGTTTACCGTATTTACTCTGTGAAACACATGAAAAAGCAACTACAGTAAAACATACTGGCAAAGGAAACCAGTCAATACAAGCCAAAAAATAGTTCCCAAAACCGGGTAAAATGGACTTTGTACATAATGGGTGGGTGTATGAAACAAAATCGTAGTTTTAAAAAGAGACAGTTGTAAGTATATACTGACCAAAACTATCACACTATATAAGCTTAAGTATGACTTGGTTAACCCTTACCCTACTAAATTTCTATAATGAACTTGTCCATCTTTCAATTTGGACAGTACCATGAACTGTTAAAATGGGTGCTTACCAAAAAGATACTGACTGAATGGCAAACAGTGCAGATCTTGATCAGACTGCATGGATATGCAAGCTGATCATGATCTACACTGGAAGCAAAGGCTGAATCAATCCTGTCCAGCATGATAAGGGTTAAATAAAGCTACACAAAACTTATTTCAGTTAAGAAAAGCTTTTATGTGAAGTAATTTTAATATCGTGAGCATGAAATTTTGTGGAAATATGAATTGGTGGATTTCAACTTCTTAAGATGAAATGAATGTGAATTTTATATGTCTGTTGGGATTTTAATTTTGTAGATCTATGCAACCACGAAAATTATTCCCTCAGGAATATTAATTATCTCACGGTTTCAGTTGCAAACCCTGTATTAATTTAATTGGAGCAAAAGTAACAACATTGTACAATAACTTAAATGAAATGAATACCTGCATTTTCTATCATAATAAAAAATCAATGCAAAACAAAATCATTTGATGAATGCTGTTACCAGACAGTATAAGAAATGATAAAATAAGAGTGCATTGAGTAAACGAATATCAATGGAGATTTTCGACTCGGATAGTTTTCACCCATTTCTCAGTATGTACATAATATCACAACCTTTCTTGATCGAGAAATCATTATATTGTTCTCTACACTGAAGACAACACCCCTATTACTGTATACTGTATTTGTGAACTGTTTAATTTCAGTTTTAACATAAAAAAGTTTTATTTACATGTTGCACAGACCTTGACAAGCATTTTGGCTTTTTTGTAAAGTGGACAAACAGACAGACTGAATGTATTAACGCCACCCCCCTTATGACAGGAGTTTTATGCAACTGGTTCATGAAGTTTTAGTTAAAAGGAAATCTCAGTTTTACTAAAATAATGAACAAAGTCAATAATTTTTACGAGTTTTTCAGTAAGAGTTATGTAATACTGCTTCCCTTTCCTTCGGCCAATTCTGAATATGTGTCTCTATAATTGAGCTGAACCATGAGAAAACCAACATAGTGCGTTTGTGACCAGCATGGGTCCAGACCAGCCTGCGCATCCGCGCAGTCTCAGGATCCATGCTGTTCGCTTTCGCTTTCAAAGCCTTTTTATGGGCGGTGGTTACCGCCAAAATTAGTGAATATACTGTCTGTTTCACGAAGCATACTTCTGACAAAGCTTAAACTAAGAAGAAAGATGTTTCACGAAAATAAGTCAGATAAATCGCAGGAACAGTGTCAAATTAAATGTTAGAATTTTACCAAAAGGTCGGTTTTATGACAAATTTTAAGATATTCTTATGTAAAACTGATCCAGAATCTATATTTATAACAGGGCAAACTTATGAACTGATAGTCTTATTAACCTTTTACAATGCTCATACTCTTGTTTCGTTAAGGTGAAGAAGGTGTAATGAGCCGGATTTTCAAAAACAATTTACATCCTAGATAACATACGTAGATTACAGCAAAAGTTGATCTTCACCCGATGTACAATTATCGAAAAGATCAGATGCACACTTTTTACGCAAATGACGTCAAAAATTCACCTTTAAGCCTAGTCGGAAATAGTTGTGACATTGCCGTTTTCCTGGCGGTTAATTTAGTCTCGGGGCATTCATTTTATTTAAGAAGTATTTTTGTTCCATTTTATATAATATGCCAGTCGAAACCTACACGGTGATGTAATTTTCAAATACATACTCCCGCTATTCGCTGAAGGAATGCTTATTTTATGCAAAAATCATGCCAAAATCTTTCTATGAGATTATTATTTTTGTGCGGAATGACTAAGTAGTGTGCAAAAACTGGTCCATAGAATTTTAAAAAAAAAACTAATATTATCTTATAAATTTATTTTACTGTAAAATGAGCAAATAAAAATCAGGGGTCACCAACTTTGTTTTCGCAGTATTTTCATAAATTTTACCCTACCCCCATTTTCTCGTGCATTTTTCAAACATAAAAAGTCATAATAAAATCATTTGATAAATCAATGAAATACACGTCTACCAGATAAATGTTAGCCCACAGCGACACTGACTGCACACAAGTTTGTTAAGTGATAAGTTTGAGGCTGACTCTTTCCAATTTATTAAGTTGTAACCATAAATCTTAGTATGTGTTGTTCCAAAATCTGACCTCTACGGAAATGACGTTTCTTGTATAAATTGGGAGCATGCATTTACTGGTCCACAGAATTTTTTTAAAATTTACACAATTATTTCAAAGGCATTTCTCAGCAAAATAACGAAAAAAAAAGTCCTTGACTACCGACTTCATTTTCGAGCTGTGAAGTCGCAAAAAATGATAAAGTCTCAAATGGCGCTATGGGCGGCGTTTAACGTTGCGCATTTTCCCGCTTTTTTTTCTGACGTTACGCAAACGTCTTATTACTAAAACTGTGTATGCTGTTTGCAAATAGATATTTAGCCATTCCATTTTAAAAAATCTAATATTTTCTAAAACATACTTTCATTCTTGTATTTCCAAATCATTATATTTCATAGTTGTCTTTATCACGTAAACATATGTGGTAATTTTCAAGTTAACTACTTAGATTGTACAATTGCGAGACAAAACACAATTAAGCCGCAGTGTATATACACGTACATATACAAATATTCGGTCGGAAATAATCTGATTTTTCATTGTATTCCGTGGTGAAAAGAAAGCTGTACATTTTTTTTCGCATGAAATGTTAGGACATATTTCAAGATGTGTTTTTAAGTATAATATACGGTGCAACTGGTGGTAAATTTCTTTGCATAGAGAATGTAACAATTTGAAATATATCTTTTTATGTGTCCTATCCAAGCTATGTTTGGTCGGGGCAATTAGTGTTCCCCCGCCCGTCCGTCCGTCAGTCCGAAATAGTGTCTGATATATCTAAGAAAGTATTGACCCAGAGTAATCAAACCTCACAGGATTGTTATCAGTATTACCATTTGAGTATATAATGTTTTAATTTGACCTCACATAGTCAGACCAGTGTTATGGCCCTTGACGTAGTCGAAAATATACATAAAATTGTGTCGCATGTATTTCATTAAGTGCTTCAAGATTTTTGTTACATTTATTTTAAAAAATGATAGAGACATGAAACCATGTAGGAATAATATGCAGCATGCAAAGTTGTAACATATTCGGGACTGAGCGACTGCCAATTTACTTGCTTTTGCTATAATTTATCTTTGGGAACTACTGCATCTAAACAAACCTGCTACAGAGATGTTGTCAGTAATAAATGTTGAGCAAGCTGATACCGTTAGGAAGTTTGGAAACAATAACAGTTAAATTGTCGGTAAATCATTTCTACCTACAATACGAAACAAAACAGAAACCTCAAATTTTAAAGTTTTTCATAATTTTTCATTTTTATTATGACAATGCATTTGATAACTGCTATGGCTGTATCTTATACAGCAATGATATAAAATGTCTGATTGATAAATAAAATTTATACACATCAGCAGTCTTCAAAATATATAAGAATTTTGACATGCCTTTCATAATTCTCAAGCCTGTACCCATTATCATATAGAAAAGACATTTAAGTATGTTTTCCGACTGCTTGCGAGCCCGTTGCGCATCTTCGTTTTTTCTTCCCGGAAGAATGCTCCAAAACAAGGCTATAATTTATGAATACTAATAAGCTTTGATAATGTGGCAGTTGAGTCTAGGGGTGTTCAAAGATAATCCATCACAGATCTATTGTAAAGCAATTATTGGATTTACCTGTATTGGAAAATAAACAGTGTCGATTGTATTGAGGTCAACTGCCACATTATCAAAGTTTATTAGTAGATGCAAACACCAACAATAATGTTTACATTCATAGGGAATTCAACATTTTTTTTTAACTCACAAAAACTTCATGGAAAATCTCATTCTTATAATACAGGTAATAAATAGCTATACTACAAGTTTTTGGGGGGACAATTTAGGCCCTGCCGAAATAAATGTTTTCAAAACTTCATACGCAAATGTATTCAGTCAATCTTTTTTTCAGCATAGTATTAAGAATATAGACCTTATATATGACACTGTCAATTTGAAACTAAAAATCTTGTATATCTCATATTTTTCATGCAAATCAAGTATAACTACCATCAAGGAAATACAAAAAATACAGTTATTTTGTGCAAGTGGTGCGTCTTTAAACGGGATATTTGTTTCAATGAATTTTAAAATCACGTGATCCCCGATTACGGAAAAGCGATAAACACGAAAGTAGGACAAAAAAACACCCATGTCAGCCAGACGTCGCTGAATTACACCTTCTTCACCTTAAACGGCTTCACATTTGGCTGCATGGCATCAAATTTTGATACGCCGCTCAAAATCACACAACACGGTTTCAATATGCATTAGACGACGCCAAGTTTTAACGAATCATTTCATTTTACACTGCACAAACTCATGTTGCATTAAACGTCTTCACATTGGACTGCATGGCATCAAGTTTTTATACACCGCTCTTAATTACACAAAGCGGTTTCAATATGCATTAGACAGCGTCAAGTTGTAATAAATATTTCATTTTACACTGCATGTACTCATGTTGTGTTAAACGGCTTCACATTGAGCTGGATAGTATCATGTTTTGTTGGATGATTTCATAGTACTGTGCATGGTTCCATGTTTAAGATGGATGGAATAAAGTTTTGTGTTAAATGGTTTCAAAATACAATGCGTTGAATGCAAATTTATTGGACGGGATGGAGTTTTAGACTAGACAGCTATGAAATGCACTGCACTGACTGACTTGTTTATGAATGGCTGGTATATTTACTAATTTTGGCAGTAACCGCCGCCCATACCTATTACAATTATAGAAACCGTTAGTGAACAGCATGGATCCTGACCAGACTGCGCAGATGGGCAGGCTAGTCTGGATTCATGCTGGTCGCAAACACACTATGTTGGTTTTCTCTTGGTGCGGCTCAAATACTAATCTCTTAATTTCTCCCGAATCTGTTCCATTCAATTACACCATGTATAATATAACAAGAGCTGTTGGAGAACAACAATGCTTGACTACTCAAAAGCCTTGTCAAATGAATAAATGAACACAATGACATAAACTAGAATAAAAAGGAGCAATGATTTTGTTTAAATGTATTGCTAAGTCAAAAATGGGCAATACCTTTGTGAAAAAGAAAGTGAGTTTCGAAATCTGTTCGCTGCATGTCAAATCATCACAGTGAACAAGTGTATGAAGATATAATCCTTCCCATTAGCCGATACTGAGATATCAGCTTACATATATAAACCTAACAAATCGGGACATGGATGAAAATTGGGCAGTGACGATTTCAAAATTTTGAAACCGGTTAATCATTTGTATGAAATCGAATTGAACCGGTTAATCGGCCGCCATATTGAAAATGATCTTTGTCTTCCTGATGACCGTATCAATGTACTTCCAGCAGCTGACTTTATTAGGGACTTACTGACTTCATCGCTTGCAAGCAGTTTGAAAGTTAATAAGTCATATTTTGGTGTGTTTCATTTTAAATATATCACAACAAGCGAATCCGAGACTATTGATTATGTTGATTGATGTGTTTTAGTGGAAATATAATGCAGGTCAATGTGCTGGTCAAAGAAATATATAAAGATCAAGTACAATTTGTGGTTTATTGTTTAAGAGCGATTAGCGGTTTTGCAAAATTGAAACCAGTTTCACCTAGTAATCGAATCGAATCCAATTAACTGAGTAATCGTCCCAGTCCTAGATGAAAAAGGCGAGTCCAATAGCTCCCTGCTTATTTTTCTAATATTCAAGCTAATGACAGTTTTGTTATTCAGCTAAAAACTCAAGCAAGAACATTAACTCAACTAAAAAATAATATGAAAATCTCAAAAAATGTGAAACTTAACATGTGAACAAAAAACATAATCAAAGCGCCGAAGATCTGACAACATGTTTAACTACCAAACAACACAAGACATAACACTGAATTAATCAGTATAAAATCACGGAATACATTATGTATGAAAAATCATTTAATATACAATTTCCAGCAAAATACCGGAAATAACATAACATGAATGCAGATCCATAATATCAGACTTAATATAATATAACAACAGCCTTTGATAAAACAAACTCGTCTAATACTGACTGAATTTTCATTGGAATTAATATAAAACCCCATAGGTGCACCCAGAAAATAACTATGATATCACTTATCCATCATGGTACGATATCATACGGTACTCAAAATAAAACAAGAGCCGCATAACAGCAAGAATTATGGCCCCGTTAACAACAATTCCCTTTTATATACTTCTACTTTCTATATAACCTACAGTGATTACCATGTTAATAAAATTTGAACCGATTTTACCTGAAATGAAAGGGGAGAGTATAATATGCATGATATTTGTGGAAGATGGACAGACTGGGGCTAAAATATATCCTGCTTGCTGACAGGATACAGAAATCAACAGATACCTCATTTTCTTCCCAAGTACTGATGATAAGAGGGTCATGAATATTAACTGACATAAGCACATGCTCAACATTTTGGCCTACCACTATATATGAACAGAACCTATACTGGCACGCTGGCTGACAGTTGTAACAATGTGCGCTGACTACACAACACTGATCCAAAGTGCAGTGAGACCAACTGGTTGACAGTTTTAGCAATGTGTGTTGACCTCACTGCTTCAACACTGCCCTAATGCATAGTCAGACTAGCTGGCTGACAGTTGTAGCAATGTGTGCTAACTACACAACACTGTCCCAAAGTGCAGTGAGACCAACTGGTTGACAGTCTTAGCAATGTGTGTTGACCTCACTGCTTCAACACTGCCCCAATGCATAGTCAGACTAGCTGGCTGACAGTTGTAGCAATGTGTGCTGACTACACAACACTGTCCCAAAGTGCAGTGAGACCAACTGGTTGACAGTCTTAGCAATGTGTGTTGACCTCACTGCTTCAACACTGCCCCATCGTGTAGTCAGACTAGCTGGCTGACAGTTGTAGCAATGTGTGCTGACTACAAAACACTGCTCAAAAGGGCAGTGAGACCAACTGGTTGACATTCATAGTTGACCACACAGCTTCAAAACTTCCCAAATATGCAGCCAGACCAGGGTTTGTTTGTTCCAGTCTGAAAGTATGTAAAAAGCAAGACAGGAACTTGTTCCCTAAATCAACAGATTTCATTGGCTGATGACCATGATGACAGGATCGCAAAATCGCCAACAGCAAACACAGCTAATTGGACAATTGAGACTGATAATAAATCTTCAACCATACAAAGGATAAAGAAAATCAGACAGTTGGACAAATGTTAAGCAAACAACAGAAGAACAGTGAGGAAATTATAAAACGCTTTCAAATGAATAAGCATGGCAATAAAATTAACCCTTATCCTGCTAAATTTCTGTAATGGACTGCTCCATCATTCAATTTGGGCTGTACCATTTATTATTTGAAGGGGTGTTCACTGAAAATTTACTGGCTGAATAACGAACAATGCAGACCAAGATCAGACTGCACTGGTCGCAAAGGCTGAATCACTTGCCACAAGCAGGGTAAAGATCAAAATGACAGTTAAAATCTGTGCAAAATTTCAAGTTCATATTCAACCTATTCAGCATTTACCAAATATAGGAAAATCAGTTTTACACATTTACTAATAGCAGAATTTTGAAAACATATAAATGATAGTTGCATACAGTTGTAGAAAACTCAATTAAAACAGCTAATTTCAGCACTTGTCTATGCAATGCAAACAAATGATTACCAAAATTGTAAATAAGTAAATAATAAAATCTGTAAAACAAAAAATAAAAATGTGATTACTTCACAGTACATACACAGCACGTCTTTCATAAACAAGAGGACCATGATGGTCCTGAATCGCTCACCTGTTCCCACATGACCCAGTTTTGAGTATGACATCGTTTTTTCTATTATTTGACAAAGTGACCTAGCTTTTGAGCTCATGTGACCCAGTTTTGAACTTGACCTAGATATCATCAAGATAAAAATTCTGACCAATTTTCATGAAGATCCATTGAAAAATATGGCCTCTACAGAGGTCAAAAGATTTTTCAAATTTTAGACCTAATGACCTAGGTTTTGACTGCAGTTGACCCAGTTTCAAACTTGACCTGTATATCATCAAGATGAACATTCAGACCAACTTTAATACAGATCCCATGAAAAGTATGGCCTCTAGAGAGGTCACAAGGTTTTTTTATTATTTGACCTACTGACCTAGTTTTTGATGGCACGTGACCCAGTTTCAAATTTGACCTAGATATCATCAAGGTGAACATTCTGGCCAATTTTCATGAAGATCCATTCAAGGGTATGGCCTCTAGAGAGGTCACAAGGTTTCTCTATTTCAAGACCTACTGACCTAGTTTTAGATCGCAGTTGACCCAGTTTCAAACCTGACCTATATATCATCAAGATAAACATTCAGACCAACTTTCATACAGATCCCATAAAAAATATGACCTCTAGAGAGGTCAAAGGTTTTTTTCATTTTTTGACCTACTGACCTACTTTTTAAAGACACTTGACCCACTTTCAAACTTGACCTAGATATCATCAAGATGAAGATTCTGACCAGTTTTTATGAAGATTCATTCACAAGTATGGCCTCTAGAGAGGTCACAAAGTTTTTCTATTTTTAGACCTACTGACCTAGTTTTTGACCGCACATGACCCAGTTTTGAACTTGACCTAGATATCATCAAGATGATCATTCAGACCAACTTTCATACAGATCCCATGAAAAATATGGCCTTTAGAGAGGTCACAAGGTTTTTCTATTATTTGACCTTCTGACCTAGTTTTTGATGCCACGTGACCCAGTTTCAAACTTGATCTAGATATCATCAAGGTGAACATTCTGACCAATTTTCATGAAGATCTTTTCAAATATATGGCCTCTAGAGAGGTCAAAAGGTTTTTCTATTTTTAGACCTACTGACCTAGTTTTTGACCGCACGTGATCCAGTTTCGAACTTGACCTAGATATCATCAAGGTGAACATTCTGACCAACTTTCATAAAGATCCCATGAAAATGTGACCTCTAGAGTGGTCACAAGCAAAAGTTTACGCACCCACGACGGACGCTGCGCGATTACAAAAGCTCACCTTGTCACTATGTGACAGGTGAGCTAAAAATAAAGTGAAATGCCTAATTGTGAAGAAAGCATTACGCAGTAAAAACAAATTACACCAGTAAGTAAGATTCAGGTACTGAGATATATCTGAAACCCGTGTGCCTAATGATAAAGCCTTCATCAACTAACAAAAGGGGAGATAACCTTTTCCTTCTGAAATACAAGCTTGACCGCCTCATGCACATTTTGAGTCACAAACTTTGGCTGAGTAAGAACGGGATCTAGTACAAAGTCTCGATGATTATGATTCGAGGATCTTGCTCGTCCGTACGTAACATAGTCCCTGGAAGAGCAATACACACCCGTACATACAAGTATAGACTGACAGCTTTTAGCATACACTTCAGCTGAATTATCTTTTAAAGCAGAAGTCCGTTCTGAATCCAAATCAGAATCTGTGTCTGTTTCATCTACATCTATGATCTGAGATCCAGCCGTCTGCTGTTGGGTGCGCTTGATTACGTTAACGTTGGTGTGAATTACACGCTTCTGTAGGTATTTGTCATACAAGTTTGCTCCATATATATCAGATTCAGGATTGTCACTGCAAAAAGATTACAATATAATCTCATAAATTACATATCTATATCTATATTCAGTTTCTCCAATTATCTTTTAACAAGCACTCCAAAAGAAATGAGTTTTCAACAGTGACAAAATTTAACATAAAATATAATTCTAATAATTTGAAATAACAGTACTTGATATTTAATTTAAAATACAAGTTATAGTATGCATTGAATACCTGAACACCATCCAAAGCATACAAAGAGGGCCATGAGTTGATCTGGCCTACTGACTTAGTTTTTGACCCCACATGACCCAGTTTCAAACTTGACCTAGAGATCATCAAGACAAACATTCTGACCAAGTTTCATAAAGATTGGATCACAACTGTGGCCTCTAGAGTGTTAACAAGTTTTTCCTTTGATTTGACCGGGAGACCTAGTTTTTGACCCCATATGACCCAGATTCGAACTTGACCTAGAGGTCATCAAGACAAACAGGCTTACCAATTCTCAAGAGTTTCAAACTTAAACTGTGGACTCTTGAGTGTTAACAAGTTTTTCCATTGATCTGGCCTACTGACCTAGTTTTTGACCCCACATGATCTAGTTTCAAGCTTGACTTAGAGATCATCAAGACAAACACTCTGACCAAGTTTCATAAAGATTAGACAACAAGCTTTACCTAGAGGTCATCAAGACAAACATTGTGACCAATTCTCATGAGTTTCAAACTTAAACCGTGGACTCTTGGGTGTTAACAAGATTTTTCTTTGATCTGGCCTACTGACCTAGTTTTTGACCCCACATGACCCAGTTTCAAACTTGACCAAGAGATCATCTATACAAACATTCTGACCAAGTTTTATAAAGACTGGATCACAACTGTGGCCTCTAGAGTGTTAACAAGCTTTTCCTTTGATTTGACCGGGTGACCTGGTTTTTGACCCCACAAGACCCAGATTCGAACTTGACCTAGAGGTCATCAAGATAAACATTCTAACGAATTCTCATGAGTTTCAAACTTAAACTGTGGACTCTGTGTTAATAAGATTTTCCGTTGATCTGGCCTACTGACATAGTGTTTGACCCAGTTTCGAACTTGACCTAGAGACCATCAAGACAAACATTCTAACCAAGTTTCATAAAGACTGGGTTCCAAATGTGGCCTCTTGAGTGTTAACAAGGCAAATGTTGATGGACCACGCATGCCGGATAATGATTGGTCTCAATAGCTCACCTTGAGCACTTCGTGCTCTGGTGAACTAAAAAAGCTATCGTAAATAAACAAGAGTGCCAAACTGTCAAAATCTATGACTGTCACAGCAAATTATTTTTGACAAATATAAAAGCTCTTAGCTGTCATTTTTCTAACTTTTGACTACTTCAAGGGCAGTAACTCCAGTGCAACAATGACTGCCCAGCTGGTTATGGAACCTGGTCAAGATAATGTACTCATAAATATTCCAATTATATATTGGATAAGAAATGCTTAAGTAAGGGGGACACAACTTGTGTTAATTTCATGATCAAGACTGGTGAAATAATTCATTCTCCGGTGACCTCTAAATGCAGTCAAACTGAACCATACGATCAGAACTGTGAAAAGACAGTCCAAGGATGCTACAGACTAAGTTTGTTGTAAAATCCAGCAAGCACTTCATCAGAAGTTGTTTGAAGTTTTTTTCTTCTAGTTTTAGGTTTTTTTGGCCCCTAAAAAGGGGTCAATAGAACCATTGGAACAAAATTATGAGAGGTTCATACAAGTATGTTACACACCAAGTTTGGTGAACAGGAAGTGGTTCATGAGAAGATGTCCTTTATATTTTTAGCTCTGATGGCTCCATTTGAATACACATCAGAGGCCCATCCAATGTAACAGACCAAGTTTGGTGAAGATACATCAAGTGGTTCATGAGATTCAGTCACATAAACATTTTTCTATTTTTAGCCCCTGTCAACCTAAGTAAAAGGCGTCAAGTGTGAAGTCTGCGAGCTGCGTATAAGGATGCTACAATGTTTGATGGAGGTGTATCAAGTTATTTACTCTGTAAACATGAGAAGGGTCCAAGCCACTACAGACCAAGTTTGTTTTATACATAATTTATTTTAGGTCGATTGTGAAGGAAGTTCTTCAACTTATATTAATCACTCTCGACACCTCATTCCTGATGGAATCCATCGCCACGAGGGTATGAGAGAAGAGGCAAGTTTCCCTTTTAATGCTGAGAGCCAAGCAAGGGAGCTACTGGTACCATTTTTCACGTCTTTGGTTTGACGCGACCGGGGATCAAACCCATGACCTCCTGCACTCGAAGCGGACGCTCTATCACTAGGCCATCAAGTTTGGTGAAGTTCTGACCAGTAGTTTCGGAGGAGATGTGTGTGTGTGTGTGTGTGTTCGGGTTTAACGTCTTTTTCAAAAATGTTTCAGTCATATAAACGACGGTGTCTACTTGCAGCAGTGAGCACAATGCCCAACTTTATAGTGCTGCCTCACTGGAATATCACGCCGTAGACACGTGGCATGATACCCTACCCAGTCACATTATACTGACACCGGGCTGACCAGTCCTAGCACTATCCCCTTAATGCTGAGCGTCAAGCAAGGAAGCTGCTAGTACCATTATTTACGTCTTTGGTATGACGCGGCCGGGGATCAAACCCACGACCTCCCGCACTCGAAGCGGACGCTCTACCACTAAGCTACCGAGGCGGTTGGAGGAGATGTCAATTCTCAATATGCTAATGTAAGACAACAGACAGTCCGTATATATATTAACTTATCATGAACCTTTGGTTCAATAGAGCTCAAAAGCTGCAAAGAAATTCATGAAATAGCTTTACCCTATACAATATATTGTTTTTATTCCATTCATGCCCATATTTCTGGCTTGTTCGTACAGTAGAAAATCTGCATGACGGTACGTCAATTCACTTGGCTTGCCTACTAATGCTGTATACTTCAATTCACGACCAGAGATTTTCTAAATAAACACATAAAATCAGTTATTACATGTATAATAAATAAATATCAGTACAATAACAATTACACTCTTTATGCATTTCAAACAGTAGATCCAAATAAGAAAGACGGAGCTTGCACACCCACACCATGAGGAGAAAACATAGCTTAAAATTTAGACTTCAGTCATTTGCAGATTTTTTTTTTCAAAATATTACATTAATAAGTAATAGGTACAACCTTGAAGAGAAGGGATTAAAAGCTATCACATGGTTAAATTGCTGGTTTTAAATGCTTTAATATTTATCAAATATATGCAAAACTTATTCAATTCAGGTGAAGTTACCAAAGATTGTGTAATGTTACACAATACCTCATGACTTCAGCCAAATGTCACAATGCCAAGTAATAATCACCAACTTCTCAATTTTCTTTAACAAAAATATATCGTTTAAAGAGAAACTGGTAATTTCTTTTAACTGGAAACCAGTCTTGTAGGATTTTCAATAGGTAAGTAACTTCATTCTATCGAATGTTGTCCTGAAAAATTATTAACTGCGAAGCAGCAAGACCAGAAGAAGGGAAAACGTGGGAAGAAGCACCACAAATGGTGTTTATGTAGAAAATATTCAAATGTTGAATGGTATACAGGTTTACCTGACATACAGCAGAACCTGCCTCAGAGGTCACCCATATTAAGCAACCATTTGCTGTAACAAGCCAGTAAGCTAAGTTTCCAAACTGACATTTTGATCTAATTTCGACTTGACCTTAGCAGCCAACTGGTTTAAACAGCCAGACTGTGTAGCTCCTCTGACTGGTTGCTTAAAACAGGTTTGACTGTATACACATATACAGTAACTATACATGAAATAACCTTACAAGTTTAACAAAAAGATGCACAGTAGAAAGTAGTGTGTATGTCTTTAACCCTTACACTGCTTAATTTCTATAAATGAACTTGTTTATCTTTCAATTTGGACAGTTCCATTGACTGTTAAAATGGGTGCTTACTAAAAAAATTCTGACTGAATGGCAAACAGTGCAGATCATAATCTACACTGGTTGCAAAGGCAGAATCAATCGTGTCCAGCATGATAAGGGTTAATATTGTCAATGTAATTCAAACCCAAATGAAATTTACAACACTGTGAATCAAGAAAAAGGATAATAATTTTAGTACCTGATACAAGCTTTCCAAACTATGCAGGAAGCAACCGTGACCAAACCTGAAATGACGTTAAAATTTACACATGTCATTTCTTGAAAAATATATTGACAGAAAGTTAATACTGAAAAAAATGTCATCTCAAAGAGACCCCTATTAAGCCATGAAAATCTGATGCAACACAGCTACTTGATGTCATATTCAATTACATGCATCAGTTTCCTATTGCTTGTTTTTATTTCATTCAGTTGGCTAAATAAAAAGGTATTTTAATATCTTAAATACATTTTACGAACAAAATCAGATGTACAGTAGCTGGCAATATTAGGTTGTGGTCCTTGGCAAAAAAGTAAAAAGACTTGCTAAAACATGCCTTTCAGACTTTTTTTACACTCACCTACTGACCTTATATAGCCAGCTACTGTACATGTAACTCTTCTATCTCACTGAGTAACTTACAACAGTTTTCTGTAAAGCTTCTGAAGTTTAACTTGTAAATTTTTTGGAAAACTGTTGTTATTTGATATATGTATATGTATCAACTTTCACCAAATGCTTCTAGAGCAGAAGTAAAAATGTTGAAGCAGGACACCAGAGCATCCACATATACTTAAATAGTTCAGCCTGAACAAAGTTTGGGTGAGCTAAAAACAGAGCAGACTGATTAAACTTAATATTAGACTCGATACAATTGATATGTACACTAAACCTACCTTGGCATACAAGCCTCAGCCATCCATAGAAGGTCCATGTTACAGGCTAAAACAGGCATGTGAGGATAAGGGATCTCTTTAGGGGCCACATAGGGTTTACCGTCTGACAGAAGTGTGTCTATAACCAACTGCAAGTTTGTCTCCCATCTCACTGGTTCTCCAAACAATATCACAGCTGAAAATACAATATAACCACTGTAAAGGACACCTCAATAAGGGACACATCTAAAAAGAAAAAAAATATGGCCTCTAGAGAGGTCACAAGGTTTTTATATTTTTAGACCTACTGACCTAGTTTTTGACCCCACATGACCCAGTTTCGAACTTGACCTAGATATCATCAAGGTGAACATTCTGACTCTTTTTCATGAAGATCTCATGAAAAGTATGGCCTCTAGAGAGGTCACAAGGTTTTTCTATTTTTAGACCTACTGACCTAGTTTTTGACCGCACATGACCCAGTTTCGAACTTGACCTAGTTATCATCAAGATGAACATTCTGACCAATTTTCATGAAGATCTCATGAAAAATATGGCCTCTAGAGAGGTCACAAGGTTTTTCTATTTTTAGATCTACTGACCTAGTTTTTGACCGCACATGACCCAGTTTCGAACTTGACCTAGATATCATCAAGATGAACATTCTGACCAACTTTCATAAAGATCCCATGAAAAATGTGACCTCTAGAGTGGTCACAAGGAAAAGTTTACGCACGCACGCACGGACGCACAGACGACGGACGCCACGCGATCACAAAAGCTCACCTTGTCACTTTGTGACAGGTGAGCTAAAAAAACACTCTAAACAAAGACATAAATTTTCTTTCCAATTTGATAAAAATAATAGGCAAACTAGAGCTGCTTTTGAGAAAAGCGCATGTCTCCCACAACTGCCTAATCATCTGAATAGTAGTATATGAGTCAATCATGCATGAAGACTTCAACTGCCTTATCAGACTTTCAGTGCTTTGATTATCAACACAAGTTTCAATGGCAATAATTCCGAAGGGCCTGGGCCGATTTGGCTAGTTATCGAACTTGGATGAGGACTTATTGGCAGAAACATTCTGTTCAAGTTTGATGAAGATTAAATGAGAAATGTTCGACAAGAGTGTGGACAAGCTTTGTGACACACAGACATACACACACAGACAGACAGCAGTAAATCAATATGTCTCCCACACCACTATGTTGTGGGAGACATAATTAACCTCTCTTAGTGAGAAAACAACTTCTTTACAACAAATGCATTGTTGGTGTTTGCTTTCGAGAGGTTGCACTGTATTCATAGACTCAAGAAAGAAAAAAGCTCATTTATGTTTAAATTATATTTGAAAGCCAAAACTGTCTAATGACAACACGCTTGACTATCTGAAGCCCTTCAAATTAATACTAGCTAAAATACAAAAGCTTTAGCAAAATTTTCTAAGTTGATAAAGGGGCATAATTTTGCTAAAATGTAAGCCAGAGTTATGAAACTTGCTAAGTGAGGTCATCCTATGATGCGAAAGAAGTGGGGAGAATCTGAAAACATCTGACCTAAGAAACATGTTTTACATGCAAAACTTTATGCAAAACTTCTAAGATAAAAAGGAGCATAATTTTGACAAATTAAAAGCTAGATTTATGTAAGTTTTCCTTGAAGGTCATAATCTCATATCATGATGCTGAAGACACGTGTGACATTAGAAAGCATTTTGGCCCAGTTGTTTCTGAGAACTATGGGAGGTCATCTCATGATTTCAAATATATGATGTGAAAGCATTTGATATACTAGTAGTTTCTGTGAAACCTGCTTACATGCTAAACTTTAACCTTTTATGACATGGATTCAGATGAAAGGGTGATTACAAAAGCTCTACTATTTAAAAATTTTGAAGAGTCAAGCTAAAAATGAGTTGTGGGAATTACTTACCTTCTATCCTTGGAAAAAACTGTTCAAATGCACATGGCTGCAAAGATAAAAAGATATCATACAGTTCATAAACAAATGATAAAGAACTACATATACAGTAGATTGTTAAGGATGTACTGTTTGGCCCTTTTTGTGGTGGGGGTGGGTTAATCCTTTTTTTCCAACGGAATTTCAGCTTAATAACTAACAGTAATCCAATGTTTTCCCCAGACTTTTCTGAAAGTGTACAGAAATATGTACTATGTAGATGAATTTCTTAACACTTTTTTCAACAGCATTGTAATGAAATTAAGTTTCTGTTTAGCGCTTGCCACTACAAAAGAGCTAAACATCAACAGGAGCTGTTTGTAAAACATATGCCCCTGTGATTGCCTGTATAAGGCAACAGGGTATGTAGTTTCTGTTTAAAGTAAGTTGTGACCTTGACCTTCTACCTAATGGCCTCAACTGGCACACATCCTAAGAAGTTTGAAGCCCAAAGGCTAAGATAGCACTCTCAAGTAAGTGACTATTCCATTTCAATGTCACTGTGATCTTAACCTTTGACACACTGACCCAAAAATCACTAGGGGTCACTTACTAATCACAGACAATAACCATATGAAGCTGGATGGTCATATGTCCAAGTGCTCTCCAGTTATTGATCAGAGACTATTTTCAGTTTCAAGGTCAATGTGACCTTATCCTTTTACCTAGTACAACACCAGATGCCCACTGGCAACATGTCGAGCCCGTCAGCTATCAAGATCTGACATGACCTTTGACCTCCAAATGTGACCTTGACTTTTGAGATAGGAACCTGAGGTTTGTGCACGACACTCCTTCTCACAGAGGTTAACATTCATGCCAAATATAAATAAGATTGCTCCATGCATGTCAAAGTTATGGTCCAGACAAGCTGTCAAGATCTGACATGACTTTTGTCTTCCAACTGTGACCTTGACCATTGTGAAAGGAATCTGGGATTTGCGCATGACACTCCGTCTCACTGAGGTTAGCATTCATGCCAAATATAAACAAGATTGCTCCTTGCAGGTCAAGGTTATAGTCCAGACAAACAAATTCAGACACACGCACGCACATTCACCAAACAGCCATTTGGACAACTATGTCTTTGCTTCCGCAAGCAGGCTAGACAAAAAAATAATTGGACTCATCCATTGACCAGTGACAATTATCCAATTCTGAAAGCAGCAGACCATTTCTAAGCAGCAAGTTTTCAGCCTAGAGGTTAATGTGACTTTGACCTTTGATCCACTGACCATCAAAAGAACAGGGGTAATCTACAGACCATGCACAGACAAACATTCTATGAAGTTTTGATAAATGTAGTCCCAAGCATTCTCTAGCCCTAACCCTGCTAAATTTCTATAATGAACGTGTCAATCTTTCAGTTTGGACAGTACCATTAACTGTCAAAAGGTGTGCTTACCAAAAAGATACTGACTGAATGGCGAACAGACTGCATGGATAAACAGGCTGATCATAATCTACACTGGTGGTAAAGAAAGAATCAATCGTGTCGAGCATGATAAGGGCTAGTAATTGATCAGAAACCAAACTGTCTATCAATGGACTGACGGACATATAGAGAGATAAATTGGCATGAGCAAAATACATCCACTCTTCTTCAAAGAGGTAGGGGTGCATAAATATTTTAAGGTTAATAACATTTGTGCACCTGGATTGTTTTCTAAAAAGAAATCAGGTGTTGCAAAATTATTTTTAGCAGGTAAGCATGTCTTAACAGGTTGGTGTATACACTGTGTAATAACTTTCTTCTTTCTGGCGGCAGTTTTATAGGTATTAAATTAATAGTTACTACCTTTATATCTACTTAAATCATTGCAGGCTGTTATTTTGCCAGACTAACCTATTTCTGTTGTTTACAATCATATAGTTACTGAAAAACCTGGATATATCTATAACACTGATCTTTTTACTCTGCACATGATAAAACTGCCAAACATTTCTTGTGAACTTAAGTATCTGTGTAGGAAATGCAGTTATTTCTTATTTTATTGGTATATGAACATGATGAAGAGCTATAATTCTGTTGCAGCATGAATCGATCTGAATACCTGTTATTTACCAATGCCTTTCCACAATTAATCAATTGATAATCAGTAACAGTTTCCAGACGGCCTAGATCATGGACACATAACTTTTTGTGGAGGAAGGACCAGTTTGTATAGAGGAAATGAATTTATTTTCTTTAATTTTTTTAAGGGTTTAGGTATATTAAAAGGAAAAGGAAACCAAGTTATACGAAGAGAATTGCTTTATAAGAAAATTGAACAACATAATATTTATAAAACATTTATATTCTTCTACAAAACGATTGTCAATTTACTGATACATGCCTGAGATGCTGAATTCCAAAAAAAAATTTTTTTGTTGGGTTTAACAACACACAGACACAATTATAGGTCCCAGAAAGGACTGCATAAAAGGGCTGTACTTCTGGACAGTGCATAATGTGCCTTTGAAAAAGAACTGTTAAATATGTCTGTTTTGGTGCATTTAGGATAATGTCCCAGTGCTGAAAAGTCACATAACTAGGTTTAACATCATTTTCATCAATTTACAATATTGTTTCGGTTATATTCTAGGTTCAACTGCAAATGGCAATCTGGCAAAAATTCATTAGGCTAACTAATAGAAAACAAGAGCACCGCCTTGCGGGTGCTGACGCTCATCTGATTTTTTTGCATAATAGAAATATTGTCCTACCCATGATTTTCTAAGTCTAAAAAGAGCCATCATTCTTGCAAAGAGCAGGATAGAGTTACGTTTCTTGATGTATAGCGTCCGCTTATGATGGTGATAAACTGTTGCAAGTTTTAAAGCAATAGCTTTGATAGTTTATGAGAAAAGTTGACTTAAACATAATACTCAACCAAGAAAATGATTTTCTAAGTCCAAAAGGGGCAATAATTATTGCAAAATGCAGGATGGAGTCATGTTGCTTGCTGTACAGGGTCAGCTTATGATGGTGAACAAGTGTTGCAAGTTTCAAAGCAATAGCTTTGATAGTTTAAGAGAAAAAGTTGACCTAAACATAAAACTCAACCAAGAAATCTGATATTTTCTAAGTCCAAAAGGGGCCATAAATCTTGCAAAAAGCAGGATGGAGTTATGTTTCTTGCTGTACAGGGTCAGCTTATGATGGTGAACAAGTGTTGCAAGTTTTAAGGCAATAGCTTTGATAGTTTAGGAGAAAAGCTGACCTAAACATAAAACTTAACCAAGAAATCTGATATTTTCTAAGTACAAAAGGGGCCATAAATCTTGCAAAAAGCAGGATGGAGTTATGTTTCTTGCTATACAGGGTCAGCTTATGATGGTGAACAAGTATTCCAAGTTTCAAAGCAATAGCTTTGATAGTTTAGGAGAAAAGCAGACCTAAACATAAAACTTAACCAGGCAATGCCGACGCCGACAACCGCTCAAGTGATGACAATAACTCATCATTTTTTTTTCAAAAAATCAGATGAGCTAAAAATGTTTAAATCAACGAAAAACTTGTTTACTTCTCAACTTTATGAATCGGACATTTTTGCAATTACAAGAAGATAATAAGAGTGGCAAACTGTCACAAAATACACCTGTTCCAGAAAATTATTTTTGACTTTCCAAATATAGTTTTACTTACTGAGCTGACAAGCTGCCAACTTTGAAATCTTGATTTCAACTAATGCATGTACAAGGGCTAAAACTCAAGAATGTCATAATTACTATCTAGCTGGTTAGTGTCAATTTGGCGAAGATTATGCCATTAAACATTCTGTCTAAGTTTGGTGAACATTGGATACAAACTGTTTAAGTTAAGTGGACACTGTCAATTTTCACAATTAAACTAAGTCAAGGGCCGTAACTCAAGAGTGACTACGAGTATCTGAATGGTCACTTTTCATGACTGAGATAATATGCCCATAAACATAGTGACCAAATTTAGTTAACACTGGATGAGAATTGCTCAAGTAACAGGTCTGACAACTTCAGTAGATGCCACCCATCAGCTGCCAGACATTGAACAGAGACCGACTTTACTGGTATCCCCTATCCCAACTGCCAATAAAGGGTGTAAATAATAATAGGTCCCATTTTTGCCAAACTGACATATGAAAAGCATATACATACTGCTGGTTTTCTTCTATTATGGTCCACCATATCAAGATGGGGAAAACACTGTCTTAGAGTATCCATGGTAGTTATTTGAGAGAAACCTAAACCTTTGGCTATTTCTACTACTGGGCCCTGCCCAGACACGAGTATATGTTTGTCATGGAACTGTTTAAACATTTTCAATGGACTGTGAGACATGACAACCTGCTCAGCAACAACCTGTAATGAGAAAAACATAGTTTTACTGCTATAGCGGGGGCCTAAATGGCCCAGTGGTTAAAAGTCGCTGACTTCAAATAACTTGCCCCTCACCAATATGGGTTAGAGCCTCACTTGGGGTGTAGAATTCTCCATGTGAGGAAGCCATCCAGCTGACTTACTGAAGGTTGGCGGTTTTACCCAGATGCTGGCCTGTGATGAAATAATGCAAGAAAGAGCACCTGGGGTCTAAATCCTCCACCATGAAAAGCTGGAAAGCTGCCATAAGAACTATAACTGCATGAGTGTGATGTTAAACCAAACCACAAAAAGCATTAATTTGAGAACTTCTTGAACACGTTTGATCCATTTACAGACTGTTATTAAATTCAAATATCAAATATCAATATATTACAAAATGTATAATGAAACAAAACAAAAAAATTGTAGTATCAATTTATCTCTTATTCAATGAATTGTTATTTCATTTTCGTTTTAAATTAATTTGTTTTGGAAGTCTTTGAGCTTATAGGTACTGATACCCTCTAAAACCCAACAACAAGCAAGACAGAGGAAGACTCTAGGTGCCTCTTTGGGCATTATTTCAGGCAAAGGGACGCACCTGGGTAGAGCCACTGACCTTGTCCTTTAGTCTGCTGGCGCCAAGTGATTCTGCCTTTGCGACCAGTGCAGACCAAGATCAGCCTGCACATTCATGCAGTCTGATCATGGTCTGCACTGTTCACAATTCTGTCAGTATCTTTCTGGTTAGCACCCTTTAAACAGTTAATGGCCGTACTGTCCAAATTGGAAGATGGACCAGTCCGTTTTAGAAATTTAGCAGGGTAAAGGTTAAATCCTTCAGCAAATACACTACTTCCTCACATGAAAGTATTCTACACACAAAGTGAGGTTTTGAAGAACCCGCAGCAATGAGGGACATAGCGATTTTGAAGTCAGCAGCCTTTACAACTCAGCTACAGAGACCCCTCATATATCATTCAAAATCGCTCAAAAAGTAATAGATAAATATTACTGATATTGAAATGTCTTAAGTCATTCTTATTTCATTTTGTTTGTCAAAACATGTTCTTTGACACAACTCTGTATAACGTCTTATATCATTAAAATTACAGCACATTCAAAACAAAAGTTTTAACTTCTGGTTGAACTTTTACCAACCTTGAAATTCATTCTACAGATTTAAACATTTTAGTAAACAAAGTTTATGACCATTTTAGCCAAGGATTACAGACAATTTTGATCCCATGAAAATACTGTGAAATCATTAAATTTCATGGGCATGAATTGGTTAAACTCTTATCATCTGGACATGATTGATTCTGCCTTTGTTCACCATTCAGTCTGACAGTATCTTTTTGGCAAGCACCCCTTTTAACAGCTAATGGTACTGTCAAAATGGAAAGGTAGACAAGTTCATTATAGAAATTTAGCAGGGTAAGGGTTAAAGTGTTGGCCAAAATGGCCTTTTCGTAGGGATATTAATTCCAATTGCTTTTTAACATAAAATGAACTGAAATTTTACTTGTTACATTTGTACTTGGTATTTAATGCTTTTACTTGATAAACTGGAACCCATAAAAAAGTTCTTCATGAAAATAAATGACTTCATAGTAACAATTTATGAGTAAAAATTAGAATAAATACATGCACATGCACTGTACATGCTGTAGGAGGCTTTTTTTTTTTTTACAGGGACCGTGTAAAAGTTCATTCTGTTATTTCAGCATATTTTAGACAACAATTGTCATAATATGATACAATGTATGTTAAAGTCTTCTTTTTGAATTGTTATTGTTTAAAAATTTTAACATGTTTGCGTAACAAGCAACTGGAAAATGTAGTATTCTCATACAGAGAATAATGTTTATCTAACTGAATGGTGTCCGCTACCTTAAATCAAAATACACAAAATGGCCTTTAGCAACATTTCCATATGAGGCTGAAAGTTTTAAATAATTATTAATTTTAAGTGTATTTGTCTCTTTCATACCATTAAGAAGTATTCAGTTTCGCAAATAAACTTTTTTTTTTCACCTGTTTATGGTAGTTAAATTTTGTAAAAAGCAAAAGTCATTGTACGCTACAGTAAGTGACAAACTGACTTAACTTTTATGCATTAGCAAATCAAATAAACTGACATATTCTTGGGCCATTTACCTACAAATTTGACACAGTTTATAATTAGGTCAAAAAATAAATATACATTACAGAAACATTTCACTTCATTATCTAATGACTTTGGTTGCTACATGTAAGTACTGCTAAAAGTTGTTAGTTATGAATGTACATGTATACTAATTATAACTGTAATATTAATTTCTTTATATTTACTATTTTTGCTAATAGTTACAGGGTTGTTTTTTTTCAGCCGTTTTTATAGCCGTTATTTGGCTATATTCCCAATGCCAAAAAGTATGTATTTTTCCCAAAATAAGTGCAAAAATTCCCAATCTAAATTCTAAAAAAAAATTCATCAAAATTACACAAATATTGACCAAATTATGGACAATTTTGTAATGGAAGCATGTTAAAGAGGTTGCACAATGTGAAACAAGTGTATGAGAAGTGCTTAAACACATCCTTACTATATCCAATGGGACTAAATATTTCCCAATTTGGAACATTTACGCGTCAAAATTCCCAATTTTTGGGGTATCGGCTGTTCCCAAATTAGCTAGAAAAAACCCTGCAGTTATACATATATTATTTGCATACATTCTCTATCAGCCACTTTTATCTGTTTTTAACTTAAAATTAAAAGCATTACAGAACTTTATTTAAATTCTTGACTCAGTATATTTAATAAAATAAAAAAATTATATTTTATCATGTGTACAGAATTTTCATTTGCTTTAATGATGCTGGACAGTAAGTTGCTGGGAACCAACAAATCATATTTTTTTAACCCAAGATAAACTGAACGACCATTATAAGCACTGTAAGTATTATCGGGCTGATCGGGTTGGCATAATTCCTTTGTTGTACTCAATATTTGTTTATTATGCATGTCAACCACCGACTTACATGTACATTTAACTACTGGTAATTTTGTGCTATATTATGGTTAATTAAAGTTTAACACAGATATTTATTCAACCTTAAAACTGTTTGTTTTTTATACCAGCTTGTTTAGCATTTTTTTCTGAAATTAGATATGTGTAACATTTTATTATAGGGTTTAATTTGCTGTTTATGTAAGATATAGTATACAATTCCTTGTTTGTTTATTGGCCGGATAAAAATAGGGCACTTGAGGTCATAAAACAGAACAAGTTTAAATCATTTGTAATACAAAATAAATTGCAATACAAATATACTTGAAGTTGTAAACAGCGGTTTAATAGTCATTTAAATCAGTCAAAGTTTGCAAAATATGCAAGCATACTGACTTAATGAAAAGATTATTCTGTTCATTAAATTCATAACATTTGTTCTTTCACAATATATTACTATTATTAAATTTGCTCTCACTGCATAATCATTCAATGTATTATATTAAATCATTGCTGTAAACATTGTATATTATGTTTAATGCTGATAAAACATATTGTATTGTATCAACTTAAAATTAAAAACCATTTATTAACAAAAATGTGTAGCACATAAAAAATATTATATACTTAAAGGGACATATTTGTTAACAGTTTTAAAGCCATCACCTAACAACTGCATAAAATGTTTTTTATGATTCTCTTATTATAACACAAGATTCTGAATGAATACAGCTTTAACACTCTAGAGTAAGTCTGATATACGGATTTACCAAAAAATAATTTTCCGAATTTCTTTTCTCCTAATGTTGACTTTACAATAATTTACATCAAGATTTTTCTTCCAAAATTGCCCTGACACCAAGCCTTTTTCATCCAAAATTAAATAACTTGCACATGCCTCTTCCCTCTTAGTGAAAAAAAAACTTGCTTTTAAAGTTAACAAATCTGTAACTCCTGCTCAACCAACCCATCTCAAACTGATAGTATTTTTAAATTTCATAAATTTTTTTAACTAGGTGCTTCTTTGTGCACATCTGCAAATCTCAAACACAAAAGTGCATCGAAAAAGAAAGCAAAGTTTTTAAAAATTTTACCTCTATGTCTAACCAGTCTGATAACGCTTTTGCCTTCTTTTGTCGTAGAGTGTTTCCAGCATTGGTAACGAATATTACTGGAACTTTAAACTTGCCATTTTCATCAATCAACATGCGAAATGCGTCTTTAGCAGATGGCAAAAGTTTCTTCCCTCTAACGATAACGCCATCAATATCGAACAGGAAACCAAAGTCAACCCTTTTGCCATCCTGAAAAATAGACTCAACAAATTTATTTTCATTTAAGGTGTAACTTAAATTAAATCATTGTAGACAGTTGAAATGGTATGTATTATGATTTTCTGCATGTTAAAAATATGGCTATTTATTAGCACATTACTATATTGAATAGTAACAAATTAAAGGATCCTTGAAACTGTCTGCCTTTAACAGATTTATCATGCACAGCTGTGCCTCACACACCATAATCATAATGTGCCAAGTTACAGGAATTCCAGAGGATTCTGACATCAACATCATGTAGCAATGTCATTATGGTAGGTGAAACAACACTGAAAAGTATTGAGGGAGACTGATACTTAGTATTTGTAAAAGATGAAGAGTATTTAGAGAAGGTTTATATATAATATAAATTTTTAACAAGAGTGCCAGACCGTCACAAAATACACCCGTCACCAAACTTGGCCTAATTCAAGGGCCATAATCCAAGAGTGCCTGGAGCGATTTAACTGGTTATCAAATCTGGCTGAGATATTATGCCCACAAACGTCAGCAAGTCTGGTGAGGATCCAATGAAAACTCTTCAATCCAGAGAACGTACAAGGCTAAATTCACATATTTCGAGTAATTTAAGGGCCATAATTCACAAATGTTTAGGGCGATTTGGCTGGTTATCGATCTTGGTCGAGATATTATGCCTACAAACATTGTCATCAAGTTTGGGGAAGATCGGATGAAAACTTTTTAACTTAGAGGGCGGACAAGGCTAAATTTGCAGATTTTGAGTAATTCAAGGGCCATAATCAAAGAGTGCCTCCAGGGGGCAATTTTGCTGGATACTGAACTTGGCTGAGATATTATGCCCACAAACATTGTCACCAAGTTTGGTGAAGATTGGATTAAAACTGTTCGACTTGAGAGAGCGGACATGCTTTTGGACGCTGCCCACCTGCCATGGGTGTTTACATAATCCTCCCGGGTCTTTGTATGCCTTTTAGCCATAATGGCACACCCAGTTTCATAATGGCTCTCAAGCAATTATGGCACTCTACAATGCACATTGTTCAACCAGATCTAGTGAATGTCGTACAGTATATACATGTACCTATTTTGGTAAAAATGAGTATTGGCTCGATTCTTACATTTTCCAGCAATTTCTTAGCAGAAAGAATTATACAGATTGATTCTCTGATTGAAAAGGACTCTAACAACGAAATCATGGAGTAAACAGGATATTATTCAGCAAGAAAAAGCGCGCAAATTTTCAACCAAATGAGTCAGAGGCGGCAAATTCAATTGTCCATATTGCCCAGGTTGTCCCAAAGCTTGTACGGACAAGTGGAATTTGACCAGAATTTACTTTAAATAACTATCATACGGACAAGTACAAAACAGCAATTGACAAAAACGGACAAGCAACTCAAAATCAGATTTTGCTGCCCCTGTGAGTTATAAAATTTGATGAATCAGCTGCAAATATTCTTTTTTATTCGCAAACCTGAAATATTTGAAATGTTCCATGATAAAGTTCAATTATTTCTCTGTAATTATTCAAAACCACAGCTTCAAATTTACTTTATCTGCAAATTTAAGATGTACAGTTGAACTTCAATGGCTCGAACACGGATCTTTCGAACACCCGGGATCGCTCGAACTCTTCGCCCGGTCCCGAATTTATCCCTTCTTTATTCTATATAGTTCTACCTCAGAACGCTTGAACTTCGATAATTCGAACTCTCAAACTCATTTGATGGTCCCCTCGGCTTAATCACAGTGATAATTACACTTATTCAGTCAAACAGACAATTTTTGCCGGGATGGCTTGTGTTTACCTAGTTTTTCACACTTCTGCCTGACATTCGCCAAGCTTCCCCTTTAACCGGCGCATGCGTTATTTTCACACGCTTATGTAATTAGCGTCGGTATACGACAAACAAATTAAACAAAGTGACTTTCGTTCACTGCAATGCTTTAATGGACTTTGATTTATGCGAATAAAATTATTTAAAATATTGAGCAATGTACATACTACCTCTGTCTTTATTTTTTTCTGCATAAAAACGGGAGATCCGACGTCAACTTTCATACTGCTTAAGCATGGCTGAACAACTTAGTAAAGGACCCGGATATGGGGGGATAGCTAAGTCGGCTACTGGAAAGCAATAAATTTGATAATATTTGTACTGGACTATGATTCAAAAAGATTTGTTATTCATGTCTTTCTATTTGATGCTGTCTTCACCGTCACAAGTTCACCAAATTCTTATAATTATATTAGTGTTTTATTTTGTGTTTTTTCCGTATCATGTCATGTTTGAAAATAAATAATTAAGCATATTTCAGCGTTCGTTTTTTATTTGTCATCGTATCATACTCACATTTAGGTACAATATGACAATATATTACGATGTAAGGTTTGTAACACATCATGCCCTCGAATTCCCAAATTCAAAATGGCCGCCATTTGGATGGCTCGAACAATGGAAAACTCAACTAATTTCCACGGGACCCTCGAGTTCGAGCCATCGAAGTTCGACTGTATTTACTTTTGAAGTTAGTACCCATTTCTGATTTAGGTAAAGGAAAAGGCTGTTCATATTGAAATATTGGTGCAGATGAATGCATATAGATAATTAAGTGCCAGGATTGGATAATGTGAACAGCAGTGAAGTGAAAAACTTATCCGTCTCTTCAACAATTAACGTACAGTTACATTTGTGTAGACTGACTGGACCAGTCCTCGCCCAGAAAAGGCATTAATACAATATATTTTTATTGTAATACTATATATCAACTTCTTTGCCTCGTTAGTTCTACCCAGGCATTGCCCCATTCAAATGACCCAATTTTTAGTAAACACTTACTGTTGATTCTAAATAAGAATGTAAATTTGCCCTCATTTTGTGTCTCAGACAAGTATAGGATAATCTGACTGGTATATTTGGGTCTGCTGGGTTTTGTTATGCAAAACTACAATACATCTAAGCAGACAAACACTTACTTTGTACTTTTGATGTCAATATTAGGTGAGATATTCCATTTATCAAAACAAAATAATGAAAATGTTCATGTCACCACTTCAAAGTATTCAATTTGTCTGTGTGTAAATAACAGGGAAAACTTATTTCCGGTTCTATTTAGTGTTTTTTTGAATTTAGCATTGTCAGAGTAGGAATAAAAATATCACCAGAGAAATACTTCATGTATATCTTGTTTAATAAAATCCTAAACACGTTGTCTCCAAAATGGCTGCAAGATACGTTACATGGAAATCTCAGTACAAAAATATAATTAAGAACGATCTATTGTGCCTCCAATAGTGATTTCCGAACTAATGAATCAATTTGCTACCCCGAATTGATATCATATACATCTACCAATAACACCTGATCTTTTTAAAATGGGTCAAATATTGAAATCGGCAATGCTACTTTAACTCATGCAAGACACGTTACCTGTAAAAGCAGTTAAAGCTTTGGAATGAAGCAGAATGGTCAAGATTTAGAAATATTGCTGACTCGCTGTTCACATAATATTTAACAGAAACTTAATTTTAAACAATATGAAGTTAATTTTCTTTCATAAAACCTTAATCAACTTTAATCTCGCAAGATACGTTACTGCAAGATACGATACAGTCTAGCAAGCACTTAGACACAACAATATATTTATGATGTAATTGCATCGATTTCTGACAGTACTAAAAACATGATTCAGTGTGTCAATAACTTCGTAATTTTGGAAGCCATTTTACCATTGTTTTGTGTCTGTATACTGCTCTCTGCATCATCTGAAATCGAGGTAAGTCAATTTTATATCTAAATAATGATATTATTTTGGCAGATTTTATTACACCAACTGCTGTTTATGTCTTTATGAAACTGTTTTACTACGACAAACAACAATTTCAGAAATCGAAACGAAATGCCTGTGCCATTTGGACGTGCAGTTATGGTAACGTTTCTTACACAGACAGTAACGTATCTTGCTGTTTCGAAATATTATCCTTACATCATAGTTAAATCTTAAAAATAACATTTCCATGGCAGGAAAACTTTTCTTTAACAATGGTTGAGGTATCTTACGCACAACTTATTTTAAACAAAATGGTTTGTCCAAATATCGCGTCCATTTTAACATAGGCATTTCATGCATCATGTAGATATAGTCAGTTCTTAAATGAACAGCTGATGTTTTGAAGAAATGTCTACCATTTTTCCTTATATAAGAGGAACATGTCGCAGATGTGCATTTGCACTAGCACAATGAGCATGTATTTCTAGTTAAAGTGTTTGATTTTTTACCCAGTGCTAACAATTGGACTATATGTGTAGTGGTAACGTATCTTGCTGATAGAACGACTGAAATCATACAATCCTATCTTTATATATATATTACATTTTTGCGCACTGGACAAACAACAACAACATGATAGCAACAATACAAATACAACAGGTATAATCATGATAATTATAATCATCATCATCATCATCATCATTATAATAATACTTACTATATTCGTAATATAGATCTAATAATAATAATAATTGTAATAATAATAATAATTTATAATTAATACTATTATTATGATTTGTATTTTTATAATAATGATTAATACTGATGATAAATATTTAAGATAATGATAATTATTGTAATGCGTGGAAGTTTCACCGGATCTACGGTAACAAACGTGAAGGTGATACTTCCAAGAAAGGTATATCCCTTTTTAAATGACCATAGAAACAATTGCAAACATACTGAAATCAGATTTAGGCACCAAGACTCGAAGTATTTTATATTTGGTAAGAATAACTATTTTTATTTTTATGGTATACCTCTTCTTACTCAATTAATTCTCTGAAACAAAAAGTGTCAAAAGCCACAAAAGTACTTGTTGTTAAAAACCACAATTATTATGCTGCAAACTGTATAGACCTAAAAAAGTGGCAGCTGATCCGGATCTGTATTATTTACTGCTCAATAATCATGTCTTCGCAAACTGACACACATCAATTTGTCTTTGTCTGTGTTTTCAATAAAATCGCGATGTTGAGTCATTTGGGGCCGCAACTTAGAACGGGAAGTGATACTTGGCCAAAGTGATGGATACCGATGAAGAGGAGGCACACATTAGTTTTGTGAAACTAAATCATGAGATGGTGTTTTGTACAAATTTTGTAGACGAATTTTGGGTTTCCTTTGCTGATATTCTAGTCACCGCAAACGAACACAAGCCAGCTGAAAATTTTGAGATTTCATTTCTCCTAGACAAAAATAAAAAAATAATGTTATTGTAAACAAGTTGCTGACCGCAACTAGAGTATGCAAGATATGTTACGAATGAGTTTCTCTGTGTTCCAGTATATCTGCGATCTGAGTATATATAAGTAATTAGGGTTCCAGTATATAACATCTGCTTTGTAGTTTATCAGGTGTTGAGATTTAATTGTTTTTGACTTCTCAATAGAATGTTTGAACACAAGACAAGATACGTTACATTTGGTATCTTTAGTTTAGAATTAATTCTTGTTCCAGTTGAGCTGATTTGTGTTAAAATTATCAATAAACTGTAGCCTACTGGTTTTATTATGACATGATTTTGGTGTTTAAAGTTCAGTTGATGTCAGAAATTTAGCTTATGCTGAACTGTTAAGTCAGTAATAAATTTAACTGTAGATATGTTTACTGTTTTGAAATAATATCTACAAGAAACGTCTGTAAATTTTTTTTCAGTAAAAGCAAAGTTTAAATCAGTACCTATGGGTAAAGAAAATATTATACCAGTATGAATGATAAGATATAGTACTCTGTAAATAGGTACCATTCCTTTTATATGTACATAAAACATACCCAAGTAGTTCAGTAACGTATCTTACATGTTAAAAGCACTAATTTCATTCAGACTAAATTTTCTTAAACACTATTTCTGATCAGGATCAATGGCAACTAGATTCATATTACTGATAGTTTCAAGAACATATAAAGTGCACATATACGTAAAAGCAAAGAAATTATTTTTTTGGTGCCAAGCAGTTGTTATTTTGTCATTCTTATGTAGAATTAATGTTACATCCGGGACTTTGAAAATCGGGCATAACACCACTATACTGTTTCCATCGTTTTTCCAGGTGGACAGGACCCACGCCATTGGTATATTTTTAAAAGAAAACCATTTATGTATTAAATGACAAGATAAACATTTAGTCTAATCTATCAGTATTCTCAACAACATATTTACTCCCGCAAAAAGCATGATAGTTATACAATAGAAGTTATCAAAACGTATTTACTGTAAAAACTAATGATGCAGCATTCTTGCCTAGAAGTTATGGGTAGGGTGCAGACAAATAACAAAATTGCATAAAAAACATATTTTTAATTACATTTAAATAAACTAGATGTAAAAGATGATGGTAAAATTGTCTGTAATTGTTTTTGCGCTGGAAGCAGCATTTCGAAAACAATTTTGACAGCCCAGAGTTGACGAATATTTGCTGATATAAAATCATTATTTGGTCTGATAGTTTGAAATAAACTGCATAAAAAGTTCATAATATGTTTAACCTTTAGTTTTGCAACAGTTTTTAACCAGTGTTTTTGAAAATATTTAAGTCATGTTTCTTTTTGGCCACTTTCACTTTTGGTTTCACTTTCACTTTTATTTCGTCTGCTATCGACCTTGACCGAAACCGGAAACTCTTCAAAAGTGAGGACAGAAAGTGGGACACAAAGGGTACAAAAAATAAACAACACATCTGATAAAAGTTTGCATCTTTATTACACAATCTGGCATCAAATTAAAAAATGGGCGAGCATGTGCCTGGGCGAGCTTAGTTCCAGTGACTCTACCTGAATCAGTGGGGCACTAGAATCATTTGATCTTGTTTAAGCATGCGCTTTGTTTGAACAGAGACTGAGAGAGATGCATCAGTTCTTGCACTGACTCACTAACTACATCACAGCTACAGGGATCACTTTGGGTCACAATTTCACAATATTCTCACGTTACTTTTGCAAAAATCGCATAAATTTTGCCCAAATGTGCTTAAAAAATCTCATCCACACAACCATGGATCTTTTGCTGAAATAGCAACTTTTCGCTGCAATGTTGTCAAGATTGCCGTTACTTGCTTTTGTATGATGTTCATTAGACGCTTGAATTCCATAAAGTTTCTGGTCATAATGACTACCAGGCAAAACTCGTCCATTTTTGTGAAGTGTAAAATTATCACGGAAGGAGAAATTGAAGCATTAGGAAGGCTAAACTTTGCTTCCATAATTTCTATTTCACACGGGCGAGTAGCGATGAGTATACCTCTGATGAAGTCCCTGCATGAAAAAAAAAAAAACCCTGAATGCCCGAAATTCCACACGAAATGGTTGTAATCAAGGGAGTTTGACCTCAAAGCTGTTTTGGGCTTAATGGAAGTGTAAAAAAATTGTTCTTCCAAATAAACAGATGTTTGCTTTTCAGTATTATAATTTACATTTACAGTTTTAGGGAGTTTAAGGTTTAGGCAAAGCCTCTTGTGTCCCATGTAGACCTCTTAGTTACATTCTAGTGATTGGTCTACTGGTCCAGTGCCTAAATCCGGACACTTTTGTTGGGTTTTTGACAGTAACTTTGAATTATGAAACCACACGTGCATAAAATTTTAACTGTATAATTTTAGGTTCTTTTTAAATCTCTTTGCAAAACAATAATTTCATATATTGCTGATTTCATCATAAAAATGTCATCCGAATTGGGACAGTAAAAGCTGTCAAAATTGACCTTCAGAGTGCTTAAATATTCGAACACTATCTGGGTATAAAATGCAACGAATATGTGCACCCAAAAATAACAATAAACATGACTTCGTTTGAAATAAAGCAGTCAAATACAGTCCTGTAAATATATACAAAAATCTCCGTCCGAATAAAATTTTATTATCTGTTCATCACTTGATCATATGGACTAGTTTCTAACTTACAATAGATCTAATATAATAAAATTTATCTGAGCAATAACTAATGTTTGAAACTATTCTTTCTTACATGTAGATTCTGCGGCTGTCCGTTATACATTTTGACAAAACTACGGAGATCATTATAATGACAGTGCGCCGATTTTATCTAATAAACTGCTTCACTTGGCTGCAAAATGCTGGCATTTTTTCTCTATTGTATTAATTGGTATGTGACAGAAATTGGTTTAATCTTTTAAATAAATACTGAGGGTAGTACAGAATTCTAAAACATGTTTTTTACATCTGTTTCGATCAGCAAACAAAAAAGAGTCGTCTGCAATAGGCAGAATATTTTTCTTATTTAATCTGTACCTCGTCGCACTTCAAATAACTGGCGCGCGCTGTATGACGTCATCCCCCAGCACACACAATGTTAACTTTTTGCGGTGCGGATATTTGAAAGCAGTTTTCTCTGGAAAAGCTTACATTCGTACACTGTTGTTTACAGCTGGTCATCAAAGTTTACGTTTGCGTCGATCCTGTTCATTTCAGTAAAAAATCATGATCGTAAAGCATTTTTAAACGGTGTCCGAATAATTAAGCACTGTCCGGATTTAGGCACTGAACCAGTAATCTTTTTTTGAATGTTTTTTTTATAATAAAGACTTTCGCTTATGAGTGAAGTAAAATCTCATTTTAAAGAAAAAGCCCCATTCATTTTGTCAAAATCTCATCTCAGGCAAATGGGAATCAAACCCAACCAAATATAAAATGATGCTTAGCACAACACTTATGAAAACTGTGTCACTGTGTCAAACACACAGCTGATTGTCAAACTGAAAATAATGACATTGGACAATTATGTTTCACATATATTCAGGATATCTTTCTATTACAGAAGCAATATTACCTGTGTTTTCAGGTAGCGTTTTGTGTGGTGTATTAATCTGCCATTCCGATTATTTAAAATATTTCCTACACGAGCTGAAAATGTCCGAGAAATTCGTACACTATTTGAAGCTATTGTCGCCATTTTTAATTACGACCTTGACACAACGAAATGAAACGAAGGTGTGTGTTCCAGCATCCAATGAAAATACTCCAGCTAGATTCAGGCTCCATGCAAATCGTTGGTATCAAGCCGGGTATTAGTCTTGCGTCATTTAATTAAGAAGGACAACTCTATTAATTTATAGGTGGCGTCTTGTGTTTACGGAAGTGAGAATTACAGGTAATTTTTTCAAAGGTATGTGCATGTAAAACAGCGCTTACAGACATGTTCCCCATGCTATAACATAAAAAATCAAAAGAGATTAACTACAGTTATGAAAAAGTAGGGTATAAGTCTCTCTATTTTGGTATTATTTCCTGATCTTGTTGACATAATTTCGGATATGTCAGATACTGATAGAGTAGACAGGTACAGGTTTGAATGAAAACAGTTTGGCAGCATGTCTTTCCACCTGATTTACCTTTACCTTTGACATTACAAATTCACATTTCCAGCCAGTGGCTCTTAGCTGCAATATATTTCAGGCCTCGATCTTGATGGTAGCCAGAGGCTACCAGTTTTTCAGACGGACTACCGAATTTCTCAAGCTGGGTAGTCCGTCGGGCTACTAAGTTTTCAAACTTGTTAAAAATAAAAGGGTGAAATTTATCTGATGTTTCCTTTTAAATGACAACGATATTTTCGGTCCGCATAACACGAAAATTACCTGGATTGACTGGAATTTACCCGCAAATCGTAAAGATGTCAAAACGTCATGCCAGTAATTTTCCATTCAACGAGCACGTGCGACCTATCGTATCGCCGCTACTTAAATGTTTATCGACACGTACACAAAAAACGCTTGTAGCGCATTCGTTTTTTAATATAATCGCTTCAAATTTTCAGCCCAGCTTTAGAAGTAATACAGTTCGAATTCTATAACGATCTTAATAAGATGTCGACAGAAATGTAGGCAAAATTTTATAAAAACGATCGAAGTTTCATACAATTATTTGTAAAATTTCAAACAGCGCGATCTTAATTATTTATTTATTTATTTCTAAAAGTAAATAAATGATACATACTATGGTCATAAAATTCAGACTTCTGACAAGAAAGTACCAAAAACAGAATTAAAAAAATCTTAAATAATTAAAAAGCGGCAGCAATTTATATACATGGAGTAAAACGATTTTTGGCAAACAGATTTCTGCAAGTGCGGATGAATAGGTTACGGGACCTCGTGAACGTAAATAATATTGTTTGACACATTTACCTGTCAGTTTATACGGGATATTGCACATTCGCTTGAAAAAAAAAAAAAAGAAGAAACCCTTTTTACAGCAGTTTAAAGAACCGAGACCGTACGATCAGACAGTGATGTGTCACATGGCGCGAAAACATGACGTAATGCCATGACAATCTCTGGCAATTATACCGCTTTGATCTCCACTTCAGATGCCGTGATGCCGACACACTTCTTTTAGCTCTTTGAGAGGGTTTTAATTGATAATGAAAACAAGGCCAATTACTTGTTTAACATCAGAATAATTACCGATAATTGATGGGTTTTTTTTCGCTTTAAACACAAGTGGGTTGATGATGATTATTGACATATTATTGTGTCCACGTCGCCCCGGACTGTGATAATAGGCTACATTTACTTAATACTAGTGCTTAAAAAAAGAACATACCGACCTACCGACCCTACTTTTTTTGGCCATGCCACATGGCACCAGAAACACAACATTTTTGGGGGTGGGACTGGGGGGCTAACCAGCCAGATCAATTATTGCAGTTAAATTTGAACAGCTACACTATATTTTAAAGGTCCTCACTAAAAAGTAAGTTTTAGAAGGGTAGTGCCTATTTGAACCCCATGCCTGGCATATAACTAGATACTGGTATATGTCTTACTTCTTTTCTACAGTTTTCTCTCATAATTTCTGTCTGCTAGTTACTTGAATATTGCAACATGTTATCCACTTACGTTTGCTTAGCCTGCCCATGGATAGTGTGGGTAGATTAGTTGCCTACACTTTAAATAACTGAAAGTTGAATCAAGCATAAACTAAAATACATCATATTTATAAACAAAATGATTTTGGGCAATTAAAAATGTTTTCGGGTAAGTGGTTTTCTTAACTTACTGCCTGAAATGACAAGTGCTGAAAAAAAATTAAGGCAAAGACTGTAATATATTTTTCTCTTTTCCAAAACGGGACTACCATAAACCTGGTCGGGCTACTTGATTTCACAAGTTGGTAGCCCTGCTGGCTACCAGCAGAAGTAGGTTAAGATCGAGGCCTGTATTTGTGTCTCTTTTTATGACAATCATTTAAGGCCTATGCTATTTTGACAATGCAAAATTCCTATGTAAAACTGAGATTATCGTAACAACGCGAGAAATGCACGGGGATAAAAAAGAAACTAATAATAATACAAAAATGTATCTCCGAATAAATTGTAAAGTATCAATGACACTCAAAAACATGTCCCAACAGTGCACTAGAAGAATTTTCGGGGTAAGTATATGGTACCGTAAGTCTCTCATAGTCATATATATACAATATATATATTATTCAATCAAGGATATGTCAGTGTAAATGAGGTGAGCGTTAGTTTTCTAGGAAAACATCGTTAAACTGTGTTACACGAATCACACGTGCACCGCTCTTTTACAAAAATATGTCCGCCATGTTTTCTTCAGTAAACGAAATAAAAGGAGTATTTTACCTTAGATTTCCTTATTGTAGAGTACGATTGACTTTCTTATCTAAATAAAGCATCACTTTTTCATAACATCCCACTGTCCGATCTTTCTGATCACTTAACGATCACTCACAATTACAAAATAAAACCAACGTGTCATCAAAATTATCACTTTACACGGCTTCATGGACATCACGGCCTACTAACATTAAATTTGTAATCATGCGCCAACCAAACAAATGATGAAAGATCGAGACTTTTTCAGAGATGTGTTTTATTTCCTGTAATTTTCTGATATTCTAACCTTTAAACAACCGGATTGTATGTACAGAAATAACGAAATATTTATGCAATATAGCTTTTAGATTAAATTTTGGACCTATCTTTTTCAAGCTCAACAACAGACATGTATATGTCACAAACCTGGCCTGTCCTCGAAATCAGTGTCAAAGGTTACTAGAACATAAATACAATAAATAAACAAACACTTACTCTGTTCTTGTAAGTCCTGTAGGATGAAACGGCTCGTGTTTATACATTCATATATATTCCGTATCGGGAACATTGACAATCACAAGTCGATCCTTACCACGAACATGAAAACAGTTACTTTTATGCCTTTGTTTACATTTCAAACATGATGATTCACATATACGTTCAAGAACGTAAATTTCGTGTTTTCCAACCCACATGGTGTGTAAACTTTTGTAATTAAAAGTATGGTGTATTCGGCAAACCATGTGTAATTACCGACGTGGTAAATGTCATTGAGAGTATCAGTTATGTTCACGAAATTTAATTGAATATTTATGTTATATACTTGCAAAAGAAAAACTTGATGATCATGGTCACTGGCTTCAAATTCCTCGCCCATCACCGAAGTGGGATCAAAAACTCACTTTAGGTGTAAAACTTTTCACGTAAGGAAGCCATCCAACTGAGGTTAGTGTCTTGATCTAGGTACCAGTATGAGCCCAAAAAAAATGTCTGGAGGGGCACCTGGAGCCTTTCCCCACCAACAAAACCTGGGAAAAGTTAATTGTGTCGTTTTGGTGTTACTCTCAATCAAACAAAATAAACATTGTATCAGTTATGTTCACGAAATTTAATTGAATATTTATGTTATATACTTGCAAAAGAAAAACTTGATGGTCATGGTCACTGGCTTCGAATTCCTCGCCCATCACCGAAGTGGGACCAAAAACTCACTTTAGGTGTAAAACTTTTCACGTAAGGAAGCCATCCAACTGAGGTTAGTGTCTTGCTGTAGGTACTAGTATGAGCCCCAAAAAATGTCTGGAGGGGCACCTGGAGCCTTTCCCCACCAACAAAACCTGGGAAAAGTTAATTGTGTTGTTTCGGTGTTACTCTCAATCAAACAAAATAAACATTGTTCCCATTTTTGTTTGTTCGTTTGATTATTTATTTTTGTATATAAATGAATATGCAAAACGGGTTTGTTTGTTTCTGTGTAACGTCAAAATATAATATTACAATTATAGATCAACAGTGAACGCCACATGCATTATATTTTCACGAACGTTTAATGCTTTAATCTCACATGTAAAACAAACATATTCCTCATGTATAAAAGGTAAAGGTAAATATATATCATTATGTATATGTTTGTGCACTCTTGGAATTAATTGTTAAGTGTAAAAAGTATATATTCACAGTTCAAATCATCCATGCTAAATAATACGTATGATATGTTAACTTTGCTTTCTCACTGTCTAATATGTCCGAAATTACCTGTTCGATTTTTATCACAGAGTTCTAGTTTATTTTTCACCTTAAATTAAAGCAAATGTGTACAATATAATTTTAAACGTAAACTTTGAAACTAGTAGGTTGTAGCATTCTCTAGGTCAAGGGTATTTTTATTGCCTTCTGTAGTCAGTCATTATCTATTGTTAAAAAGAATTTTTTTAACCAAAAGTGGAAAATTTCAGGTACTTGAAAATGCAGCTTTCTAAAAGGTCAGTTAGAATTCTCGATGTCATTTGTCAGATATACCTTGTAAATAAATAATATTATTACAAAATTAATAATGCTATTTTTTGGTTGCACTTTGCAGATAAAGTTATTTTCTGAGCAGTAGACTCCCTGTAAGTGAGCACTACGTAAGCGCTCAAGCCCTTCTCGCACACCATACCTATAGTTCGGACTTCTTTCATGTGTAAAGGCTTGTGCACAAAAACGACAAATTTTGCCAACACCTGGAAAATTGTAATGTGTTTTCAGATAAGTAATAAACGGAAATAGAAAAATAGCTCTCAGCTCATTTACACGGATAGTTTAGCTTTATTATGTATGTTATAGTTTTTCGCAGTTATGCACGATGGCATAGAATACTTACCCCGAAAATTGTGACACGACCATACTGATAACTTTTCCCACTTTTTTTTTTTAATTAAAGTAAGAGTTCAGCACTTCATGGTTTTGATGTATTGTCACTTTGGAATAACGTTTGTTTTACAGTAACTTCGAAATTCCTCAGAAATAATATCATGTACCCCACCCACCTAATTCATAATTTCAAAATAGCATAGGCCTTAAAAGGAAGTGGCTAGGGGTCTGGGAAACTGGACTTCTTGGCCTACATTTTTTGTATCTGGAGTATTAGAGGTCTAGTAATCATGGTAATCAAATTCAATATATATATTATACATGTATTGTTATGCCCCCCTTCGAAGAAGGAGGGGTATATTGTTTTGCAGATGTTAGGTCGGTCTGTCGGTCGGTCGGTCGGTCGGAATGTAGACCACTCCGTTTCCGGATGAAAATTCAAGAACGCTTGGGCCTAGGATCATGAAAGTTTATAGGGAGGTTGGTCATCACAAGCAGATGACCCCTATTGATTTTGAGGTCTGTATGTTAAAGGTCAAGGTCACAGTGACCCTGAACAATTAAATGGTTTCCGGATGATAACTCAAGAACGCTTCAGCCTAGGGTCACGAAAGTTGATAGGCAGGTTGGTCATGACCAGCAGATGACCCCTATTGATTTTGAGGTCAGTATGTCAAAGGTCAAGGTCACAGTGACCCTGAATAGTAAAACGGTTTCCGGATGATAACTCAAGAACGCTTGGGCCTAGGATCATGAAAGTTGATAGGGTGGTTGGTCATCACCAGCAGATGACCCCTATTGATTTTGAGGTCAGTATGTTAAAGGTCAAGGTCACAGTGACCCTGAACAATTAAATGGTTTCCGGATGATAACTCAAGAACGCTTCAGCCTAGGGTCACGAAAGTTGATAGGCAGGTTGGTCATGACCAGCAGATGACCCCTATTGATTTTGAGGTCAGTATGTCAAAGGTCAAGGTCACAGTGAACAGGAACAGTTAAATGGTTTCCGAGCAATAACTCAAGAAAGCTTGGGCCTAGTTTCAGGAAAATTGATAGTTAGGTTGGCCATGACCAGCAGATGACCCCTATTGATTTTGAGATCATTAAGTCAAAGGTCAAGGTCGCATTGGCCAGGAACAGTTAAACAGTTTCTGATCTTCTTGTCCAAAACCATAGGGCCTAGGGCTTTGATATTGGGTATGTAGCAAAATCTAGTGGTCCTCTACCAAGATTGTTCAGATTATTTCCCTGGGGTCAAATATGGCCCCATCCCGGGGGTCACATGGTTAATATAGACTTATATAGGAAAAAAATTTGAAAAACCTCTTGTCCAAAACCACAGGGCCTAGGGCTTTGGTATTTTGTATATGACATCATCTAGTGGTCCTCTACTAAGATTGTTCAAATTTTTCCCCAAGGGTCAAATATGGCCCCGCCCTGGGGGTCACATGGTTTACATAGACTTATATAGGGAAAAACTTTGAAAATCTTCTTGTCCAAACCACAAAGACTATGGCTTTGATATTTTGTAATGTAGCATCATCTAGTGGTTCTCTACCAAGGTTGTTCAAATTATCCCTCTAGGGTCAAATAGGCCCTGCCTCAGGGGTCACATAGTTCATATAGACTTATATAGGGAAAAACTTAGAATATTCATGTCCATAACTTACATTATTCAAATTTGGACCAGATGTATAGTTTTGAGTGGCAAGATGAACCTTGACATGAGTTGACCTTGATCTTGACCTAGTGACCTACTTTCACATTTCTTTAGCTACAGCCTTCAAATTTGGACCACATGCATAGGTTTGTGTACTGAAACAAACTTTGACCTTGTTATTGACCTAGTGACCTACTTTCACATTTTTGAAGGTACAGACTTCAAATTTGGACCACATGCATAGGTTTTTGTTCCAAAATAAAATTTGACCTTGATTTTGACCTAGTGACCTACTTTCACATTTCTCAAGCTACAGCCTTCAAATTTGAACCACAAGCAACTAAGTTTTGTGTACTGAAATTAACTTTGATCTTGAGATTGACCTAGTGACCTACTTTCACATTTCTGATGGTACAGGCTTCAAATTTGGATCACTTGCATAGTTTTGTATTCCGAAATAAAATTTGACCTTGATTGTGACCTAGTGACCTACTTTCACATTTTTCAAGCTGCAGCCTTCAAACTTGAACCACATGCATAAGTGAGCATATAATTTGTTCCTTGTGCAATTACTACATGCATCAAGGGGGGCATTTCGTGTTTGACGAGCTCTTGTTTTGTACTGTATTATTAAAGGCATTGCAGGTAACTGCTGGTGAAAGCTATGATTAGTTGTCATAAAGTTCACTATTACATATTTCTTATATTAATGTCACTCGCATTATCTATCTATCTATCTTCCGTTTAGGTCGAACCCCTCGCAAGGACGTAGACCTTGCGCGCGTCAACCAACAAAAGAATATTAGTAAGAATGTGAACATAAAGAGGTTTAAAAACAAAGAAATAAGGTTGGTTAAAAACAGGTTTAAAAAATAGAGCAGGACTGGTGGTTTATGGGGAGACATGTTCAATCTGGCTAACAGCCTGACTGAACTGCGGACCGGATAAGTTTACAACATCTGGCGGAAGCAATTCATTGGAGACATACTGAATATGAAATTTTATCTATTTTAATATAGATCTATCTATTGATTCTGCTTAACTTCACTTTCGGATATTACTACAAACTAGCTGCCAATGAAGTAATAGATTAAAGAAGTAAAATGAATTCAAACGTTTATGAGCTCAGTCTGCATCTAAAATATTACAGAAAAGCATAAGTTTATTGTTTTAATCCCTCAGTCCCGAGAAAAACACAAATTTGATTTTAAAAAATTTCCATTACATCACACAAATCGCTATAAAGCCTAATTACTGATAGTAATAAATTTATCAAAATATGCATTCATGTTTTTCTTGGTATATAATTATACTTCTGTTTTCTGTCAATTGTAATACATTTAAAACCTCTAAAAATGAGCAACTTTATTTAATCATCTCCTGTTTTTGACAGATATATTTATGGTTTACTCTCTGAAAATAACAGTTTCAGTATTCACGTTGGTTACTGGATCTAACTTCTAGACAGTCCTATATCATAGGGGTAAAGAGATTTATGGTTACTAATTGATGAAGAAATGTTTCAACTTCTTGCATGCCAAGATATTTCGCTAGTTCGGTCATGTTGACTAAACTGGCAACAGATTTCCACTCAGAGTAATCCTTTGTGAGTCCCTTACACTTGTAATTGGGTAGAAATGTCTCCTAGCCACTGCCAATTTATTTAGAAGCAATAGTAAGGTTTAAGACAGTCAAAATTGACTCATATCAGCCTGATTCATAGATGATATTCCTTCCATTGAAAATTATGATGGTCATTTTGCTGCAAAAGGAAAGGCACCAAAGTTTTGATGTATTATAAAGTAATGCAAAGTTGGATCAGAATTGAAAAGTATGCTACAGATTTAAAAGACATTAATCTTGGTGTGGGTAAACACTAAAATCATGCTGATTTATTGAATTCTATCCCAAAATAAAAACTACAAAACCGAAATATAAACTGCTATTAAAACCGGTTGTCATTTCTTAAGTTATAGAGCTATTAGCTTAATATGTCTGGCCAAAGTACATGTATCCAAGATGCATTCAAGGTTTCTCACTGCCATTGAAGTATCAGAACAACATGTAAGGCTTTATAGGTGAAAAGTGGGTGTGTCTAGTATGAGTCAGAGCATGAGCTTTTAACTGAACAAATTTTTTTATTAATTTGTCACTGTGTGCTAATAAGTGACTAAAATACGCAGTTGATATTTTTTCAGGTTGAGATGTGAAGACTGAACAACAAGTATGTGTTTGATCGTCCTGATTCTGATCTGTCTCAGTTCTTCTGTGATAGCAGATGAGTTTAATGGTATGATATTTGGTTCTCTCTGAACTGTATTATATTATACAGACTGTATTTGATTTTTTTTGCTTTGGAAATTTTGAAGTTTTTAAATTTCAGTTTTGACTTTACTGGTATTTGTTGATGGATTAATGTTATAAAACTTTTAGGATATCATAGCATAAAATCAGTATTTCCATGTAAAACTAATTAAAGCATTGTAAAGTTATAAAAAAAAAAGATCAAAATATTTTAAGGGCCAGATTGTTACACAAGGAGAAATAAATTATTGATATTTTCTGAGATACCATACCCAAAAAATCAAATAAATCCTTAGTAACTTCCAGCCCCAGAGACCTTTCAATATAAGTGTTTACTTATATCTGAATCCTAGATAAGAAAGCCATAATTAGTGAAGAAAAAACAATTGTTGTATTGAATTTGTGGACCTAGCAGAAGTTAATAACATGCTGCTGGTATATCTGTAAAATTGCATTCTAGCATTCAGGGGTCAAATTTAGCAACATTTTCTACTAGCTAAAAGTAGCTAGTGCCCTTTTTGTTCACCAGCTAAAATGAAAAGATACAAGCTAATGTTAAACAATAATATTTAATTACTTTATTGATAATTTTACAGGCCAAAACCTACTGATTAATCTCTGTAAGTAGCCAGTCACAAAAAAAATCAGCTAGTGCCATTTTTATCCACTTACAAGCTAAAGTCAAAGCCTTCCATGTTAACTTAATGCAAGCTGCAATCATGCATTATATCAGAGTTTTGTTGAACAATGAAATATCATTTATAAACATAAATGATAGCATTCCTTTCATGCAGAAAAAAATGTATACCTGCAGAACCAACTTTATTAAAGACATTTGCTTGGTATATTATTGACTAGCTGAAATTAGCTAGTACATTCCAAGCCCACTAGCTATTCTCAAATTCCACTCTCATTTAGCTTGTATACTTGTCTAAATTTGAACCCTGGCATTGTTGAAAAAAAAAACAGTGGGACAAATGTTTGCTTCATTTCTTGCATTAGACAATGTTTGTTCAAGAACTTAAAAGTTTTAATAGAAGACTTCGATACTGCACGTTTCCTTCTGAATCAGTACTTGGGTAGTATGCATTGAAGTTATCATGCTGTTTTTTGGTTCTGTTCAACTGCAGCTTCTATAGGGTCTTCTTATAGATTTTATCATTGCTGATATGGAGGACACAGGGGTATCATTGTTCTTTCTATTACAGCTGATATGGATTACAGCTGATATGGAGAACACAGGGGTATCATTGTTCTTTCTATTACAGTTGATATGGAGAACACAGGGGTATCATTGTTCTTTCTATTACAGCTGATATGGAGAACACAGGGGTATCATTGTTCTTTCTGTTATAGCTGATATGGAGAACACAGGGGTATCATTGTTCTTTCTGTTACAGCTGATATGAAGAACACAGGGGTATCATTGTTCTTTCTGTTACAGCTGATATGGAGAACACAGGGGTATCATTGTTCTTTCTGTTACAGCTGATATGGAGAACACAGGGGTATGTACACGAAGCTTACCAGTGATTGTTAGGAAACAGGATATCTATAACATCTATGCAGAACCTCGGCAGGATGGCATGGGTAATTATCTGAGGCTCTTTTTGATTACTGTTGCAATTCTTTTTACATTGCTAGTTATATTATTTATGATTGAATGCTAGCTATTTTCATGTGTTTTGATGGATGTAAACCACATTGGGGGACCACTGGCAATTCTTGGGTTTGCCAGAAGTTGCACTGTGGTTTATACCAATCTTGACCCAAAAGAAATAGCATTCAATCCTTAATTATTGTGTTTTAATTTAGCTTTGTACAAAAATGGACAATTTCTCATAATGAATATTAGAAAATGTCATATATTGATTTTAAGAACCACTAGATAGAACAGTGGTAAAGCCCCAATCCACGCACCCCCATGTAAATTGAAAGTAGCCCTCCTGCTGAATTTAATTTGTCTTTACCTTTATAAAAAATAAGTTTTAACTGTATTTGGATGCTGCATAATTAAGATTGTATAAGTAAAATGCAGCCTGGGATCTGTGATTTTTGTTTTGTCATAAATTGATAAAATAGTAGTTGGTATGTATTCGAGTGGGCGGCTTGGATAGCCCAGGATGCAAAAATGTATATAGGCACATACAGTCATATCCAGCTTCCTTTTATCGAATGAAATAAATATTTACAGGTACCAGAGACAGATGCACCATAAGGTTCAAGGGTGATGAAGGAAGGAGGTTCAAGCTGTGTATCAGAGACCTCAAGTTCGGGGAATGCCAGGTGTTTATAAAGATGTATGATGGTATTCCAGAGGCTGATGTTCTAAACAATGCTAGGGTATGTGTCTTGAAAAATAAGCAAACTGTTGAATATCTAAATAATTGAATTTCATTGTAGAGAAACAAATACCAGATTTATATAAGCCCGCCCACTTAGCTTAATAGGGAGAATGCCGATCTCAGGATCGCGGGGTCGTAAGTTAGATCCTCAGGAAGTGTGTATGTTCTCTGTGATGATTTGGTAAAAGACATTGTGTCTGAAATCATTTGTCCGCCACCTCTGATCCATGTGGGGAAGTTGGCATTTAGTTGGGGAGAACAGGTTAGTATGGGTATAGAATCCAGGAACACTGGTTAAGTTGACTGCCCGCCATTACATTACCGAAATACTGTTGAAATATGGTGTAAAACCCAAAACAGATTTATTTAAAATCAGACGGGACGATAACATTATTTCTTTTAATTCAATACTGTCATTATAATTTTGTATTTTTGCGATGTTTATAAAGCTGAACTAAAATTTTAACTACACTCAAATTTAAAGGCTTCAGCCTTGCTATGACCAGCACACAGTTGAAAGAATGCTGTGCTGGTCTTTTAGAGGTTCTGCGATATCCATTTAGTTACGTCGATTTTGCCCTGTCCGTCCGTCTGTACGTCACACTTCATTTCCGATCAATAAGTGGAGAACCATTTTTGACCTAGAACCTTCAAACTTCATTAAGTGGTAGGGCTGCTGGAGTAGACGACCCCTGTTGTTTTTGAGGTCACTCCATCAAAGGTCAAGGTCAAGGGCCTGAATATTGAAAACCATTTCCGATCAATAACTTGAGAACCACTTGACCCAGAATGTTGAAACTTCGTAGGATAATTGGCCATGCAGAGTAGATGACCCCTAATGATTTTGGGGTCACTCCATCAAAGGTCAAGGTCACAGGGGCCTGACCTGAACATTGAAAACCATTTCCCATCAATAACTTGAGAACCACTTGACCCAGAATGTTGAAACTTTAAGGATGATTAGTCATGCAAAGTAGATGGCCCCTTTTGATTTTGGGATCACTCTGTTAAAGGTCAAGGTCACAGGGGCCTGAAAATGGAAAACCGTTTCTGATCAATAACTTGAGAACGACTTGACCCAGAATGTTAAAACTTCATAGGATGATTGGACATGCAGAGTATTTAATGACTCCAATTGATTCTGGGGTCACTTGATCAAAGGTCAAGGTCACAGGGGCCTGAACATGGAAAACCGTTTCTGGTCAGTAACTTGAGAACCACTTGACCCAGAATGTTGAAACTTAATAGAATGATTGAACATGCAGAGTAGATGGTCCCTATTGATTTTTGGGTCACTCTATTAAAGGTCAAGGTCACAGGGACCTGGTCATGTAAAATCATTTCTGGACAGTATCTTGAGAACCACTTGACCCAGAAAATTGAAACTTAATAGGATGATTGGACATGCAGAGTAGATGACCACTATTGATCTTGGGGTTCACTTGATCAAAGGTCAAGGTCACAGGAGCCTGAACAATAACTTGAGAACCACTAGGCCCAGAATGTTGAAACTTAGTGGGATGACCGGACATGCCAAGTCGATGACCCCTGTTGCAGCCAAGAATCAGTGTCTCTTTGACTTTCACTCCTGTCCCCTATTGATTTCTTGCCTATACGACTATGCATTGGGGGAGACATGCGCTTTTTATGCCCCCGAAGGGAGGCATATAGTTTTTGAACCGTCTGTCAGTCTGTCATTCTGTCAGTCTGTCCGCAATTTTCGTGTCCGGTCCATATCTTTGTCATCAATGGATAGATTTTCAAATAACTTGACATGAATGTGTACCACAGTAAGACGACATGTCGCGCGCAAGACTCAGGTCCGTAGCTGAAAGGTCAAGGTCACACTTAGACGTTAAAGGTCATTTTTAGCTCACCTGTCACAAAGTGACAAGGTGAGCTTTTGTGATCGCGCGGTGTCCGTCGTCCGTCCGTCCGTCCGTAAACTTTTGCTTGTGACCACTCTAGAGGTCACATTTTTCATGGGATCTTTATGAAAGTTGGTCAGAATGTTCATCTTGATGATATCTAGGTCAAGTTCGAAACTGGGTCACGAGCCTTCAAAAACTAGGTCAGTAGGTCTAAAAATAGAAAAACCTTGTGACCTCTCTAGAGGCCATAATTTTCAATGGATCTTCATGAAAATTAGTCAGAATGTTCATCTTGATGATATCTAGGTCAAGTTTGAAACTGGGTCACGTGCGGTCAAAAACTAGGTCAGTAGGTCTAAAAATAGAAAAACCTTGTGACCTCTCTAGAGGCCATATATTTCACAAGATCTTCATGAAAGTTGGTCAGAACTTTCACCTTGATGATATCTAGGTCAAGTTCGAAACTGGGTCACGTGCCTTCAAAAACTAGGTCAGTAGGTCAAATAATAGAAAAACCTTGTGACCTCTCTAAAGGCCATATTTTTCATGGGATCTGTATGAAAGTTGGTCTGAATGTTCATCTTGATGATTTCTAGGTCAAGTTCGAAACTGGGTCAGGTGCCATCAAAAACTAGGTCAGTAGGTCTAAAAATAGAAAAACCTTGTGACCTTTCTAGAGGCCATATATTTCACAAGATCTTCATGAAAATTGGTCAGAACGTTCACCTTGATGATATCTAGGTCAAGTTCGAAACTGGGTCACGTGCCATCAAAAACTAGGTCAGTAGGTCTAAAAATAGAAAAACCTTGTGACCTTTCTAGAGGCCATATATTTCAAAAGATCTTCATGAAAATTGGTCAGAACGTTCACCTTGATGATATCTAGGTCAAGTTCGAAACTGGGTCACGTGCCGTCAAAAACTAGGTCAGTAGGTCAAATAATAGAAAAACCTTGTGACCTCTCTAAAGGCCATATTTTTCATGGGATCTGTGTGAAAGTTGGTCTGAATGGTCATCCTGATGATATCTAGGTCAAGTTCGAAACTGGGTCACGTGCGGTCAAAAACTAGGTCAGTAGGTCTAAAAATAGAAAAACCTTGTGACCTCTCTAGAGGCCATATATTTCATGAAATCTTCATGAAAATTTGTCATTATGTTCACCTTGATGATGTCTAAATCAAGTTCGAAAGTGGGTCACGTGCCATCAAAAACTAGGTCAGTAGGTCAAATAATAGAGAAACCTTGTGACCTAACTAGAGGCCATATTTTCCATGGGATCTGTATGAAAGTTGGTCTGAATGTTCATCTTGATGATATCTAGGTCAGATTTGAAAGTGGGTCACGTGCCGTCAAAAACTAGGTCAGTAGGTCAAATAATAGAAAAACCTTGTGACCTCTCTAAAGGCCATATTTTTCAATGGATCTTCATGAAAGTTGGTCTGAATGTTCATCTTGATGATATCTAGGTCAAATTCGAAACAGGGTCATGTGCGGTCAAAAACTAGGTCAGTAGGTCTAAAAATAGAAAAACCTTGTGACCTCTCTAGAGGCGATACTTGTGAATGGATCTTCATAAAAATTGGTCAGAATGTTCACCTTGATGATATCTAAGTCAAGTTCGAAAGTGGGTCACATGCCTTCAAAAAGTAGGTCAGTAGGTCAAATAATGAAAAAACGTTGTGACCTCTCTAAAGGCCATATTTTTCATGGGATCTGTATGAAAGTTGGTCTGAATGTTTATCTTGATGATATCTAGGTCAAGTTTGAAACTGGGTCAACTGCGATCAAAAACTAGGTCAGTAGGTCTTGAAATAGAAAAACCTTGTGACCTCTCTAGAGGCCATACCTTTGAATGGATCTTCATGAAAATTGGTCAGAATGTTCACCTTGATGATATCTAGGTCAAGTTTGAAACTGGGTCACGTGCCTTAAAAAACTAGGTCAGTAGGTCAAATAATAGAAAAACCTTGTGACCTCTCTAGAGACCATATTTTTCAATGGATCTTCATGAAAATTGGTCAGAATTTTTATCTTTATAATATCTAGGTCAAGTTCAAAACTGGGTCACATGAGCTCAAAAACTAGGTCACTATGTCAAATAATAGAAAAAACGACGTCATACTCAAAACTGGATCATGTGGGAAGAGGTGAGCGATTCAGGACCATCATGGTCCTCTTGTTCATGATAGTGCATTCGTGTCCGGTCCATATCTTTGTCATCGATGGATGGATTTTCAAATAACTTGGCATGAATGTGTACCACAGTAAGATGACATGTCGCGCGCAAGACCCAGGTCCGTAGCTCAAAGGTCAAGGTCACACTTAGAGGTTAAAGGTCATTTTTCATGATAGTGCATTCGTGTCCGGTCCATATCTTTGTCATCCATGGATGGATTTTCAAATAACTTGGCATGAGTGTGAACAACAGTAAGATGATGTGTCGCACGCAAGACCCAGGTCCTTAGCTCAAAGGTCAAGGTCACACTTAGACATTAAAGGTCATATTTCATGATAGTGCATTGATGGGCGTGTCCGGTCCATATCTTTGTCATTCATGCATGGATTTTAAAATTATTGGGCATGAATGTGTACCACAGTAAGACGACATGTTGCGCACAAGACTCAGGTCCGTAGGTCAAAGGTCCTAAACTCTAACATCGGCCATAACTATTCATTCAAAGTGCCATCGGAGGCATGTGTCATCCTATGGAGACAGCTCTTGTTTACAAAAGCATCTTCTAGTTTAGACTGCCTTTCCCTTTGAAGTGTTTTGATGAGACTGTGAAATGAATAAAATTATTAACTTACAATTTTGTTGAAATGTTGGTATGTCATTTGCAACTTATTTGTCTAAAAATACGCCAGATTTCAGCAATTTAATTTTTCCAGTTTTAAAGATAATGGCAAAATATTAAATACTGGTATATTTTAATTTGTATAGCATTTTCACTAATCCTTTGACAACCCTACAAGTTTGGTTTATCAAATTGATGCTGTTTATGTAAAGTTATAGGAATTTAACTTATAGTTGAACTTGCCTTAGGGGCCACCTGTACTGAACAGCCACCTGCTGTATTGAGCAGCCACTTGTATTGAGTGGTCACCTGTATTGAGCAGTCATTTGTATTGAGCAGCCACTTGTATTGAGCAGCCATCTGTATTGAGCAGCCACCTGTATTAAGTTGCCACCTTTATTGAGCAGTCACCTGTATTGAGCAGCCTACTGTATTAAGTGGCCACCTGTATTGAGCAGCCACCTGTTTTAAGTTGCAACCTTCATTGAACTTCCACCTGTATTAAGTGGCCATCTGTATTGAGCAGCCATCTGTATTGAGCAGCAACCTGTTTTAAATGGCAACCTGTATTGGACAGACACCTGTATTGAGTGGCAACCTGTTTTAAGTGGCCACCTGTATTGAGCAGCCACCTGTATTGAGCTGCTACCTGTATTAAGTGGCCACCTGTATTGAGCAGCCACCTATATTAAGTGGCCACCTGTATTGAGCAGTCACCTGTATTAAGTTGTCACCTGTATTGAGCAGCCACCTGTATTGAGGGCCCACCTGTATTGATCAGCTACCTGTATTGATTGGCCACCTGTATTGAGCTTCCACCTATATTAAGTGGCCACCTGTATTGAACAGACACCTGTATTGAGCAGCAGTCTGTATGAAACAGCCAGACTGCATCACTTCCTTAGCTGTTCGCAAGGGTTTAATTTTCACTATATATAAGATTTGTCTATTTTGTATATTTCAGTATACATTTGGTTGCAACGCTGGTACTGGAAATGTGTATAATTCGTATACCAGTGATATTTCAGTAAGCCTTGAAAAGCCAGATTCAGGCAGCACAGCGTACAAGTTTTATTTAAGGCTTACAACAGAAGATGGTAAGTTTTTTGTATATTTACAGTAAGGTGCGGACAGTAGAGTTTTCTTTGTAACTAGTAATGGCAAGTTAAGTGTTGTGTCAGTTACGCAGTAGGCCTAGGGGCTATAAATTTGCTCTCTGTCCATCAGTCCATCCAGTATTAATCTATTCTATATTAACAATTTTGAAAATTACTTACTGTAACTGTTTACAGCAATAATGCCATGTGATCAAGATCAAGCCTGGGTACTTATGGTTTTTAATACATATTTAAACTTGGCTCTTAGTCAGCACACAAAGTTAAAAGAAATTCTGTCCGTAGGAAAATTTTTGCTTATATACATGTAGAAAACTGTGCAATATGTCTTTAAAACGTAGTTCAACAGTACCAAATTTTGCGTGGCTAGAATCGAAATTAAAATTGTTTTCCTATCTCAGTGAATAAAATATGGCAGTGGTTAGGATGAGAATAATTAAATAACTCTAGCAACACACTCGTGATTTGATATTACGTATCCAGACTACTGTCCATGTTGTATTCACTGATAAAGCATAGGGCCATTAGGGGCACATTTATGATTTCTTTAAAATATCCTCAGTGTAAGATAGTGAAATGCTGTTTGCTAGATGAGCTTTCAAGTTCAAAGGCATTCAAGTTTATTTTTTATGTCCTGACTAATACTGTCGCCTTATATATGCTACTCTAATTCATTCAATTTAAAATGTATAAATTTGTTTTCAATTTTATAATTCTTAAACATTTCACTGATTCATGACGCCTACATTGAAAAAAATCAAGTGGATTATAAGGTAAAGGACCCGTAAGTGCAACCAGCATTGTCTGTTCAATTACATATTCTCAGTATGCAATGTCGGCATACTGAGTCTGGTTGTTGCGAGAAAAGCAATTTTATGTTATGGCCTAATGATGCAGAAATAGCATATAAGAATTGACAAACTTGTACAGAAATTGCTGATTAACATATTAGGGGTCCACTGCCTTCAGTGAGATATTTTAAATTCTCTTTTTTTGTAGGGCCTGATGTTTGTGGGGGTATTGTGCCACAGTCGGAAACAGAGTCCCCGATGAGTGCTGGAGTGATTGCAGGCATTGTTGTTGCAGCGATTCTAGTCCTTGTAGTGATTGTAGCAGTTGCCGTTTACTTGATTTTTGCTTATAAAAGAAAACTGGAGGAAAAAGAAGCCCTTGCACATTCCATGCTGCTTCGTTGTAAGTTGGTATAATTTGGTCTATATGCTTTAATCCAGAGAGAAGGACTTTACCTGTTTTAAGTGAAGAGGTAGATTTTAGAGTTTCGTGTATTTTATTTTGCTCTATCTTCAAAGAAAAGCAATTCCCCTTCTAAGAAAAAAGGGTGCATTGTTTTGCTCATGTCCAGTCTGTCTGTCAGTCTGTCTTTCGGAAGCCACTGTGGTTTCCAATCAATTGATTGAGAGCACTTTGCCTGCTAGTAGTCAAACTTGTTAGGATAGTTGCCGATGGAAAGAAAATGATTGCTGTAGCTTTAAAGATCTGTACGTAAAGGTTAAAGTTTCAATGAACACGAGACTGTAGAATTTTTCCAATCAAGTTAATTATCAAGTAATAAAGCAGATGGCTTGGGTTTACAGCCCCCAGTTTGCATAGGATTGTCTGCGGCCAGTTTGATGACCCTTGTTCATGTTCATTTGGGTCAGTGCATCAGAGGACAAGGTGACAGTGGTCTTGAGAATTAGACCACTGATCAAATATTCTCATTGGAGAATATTTGGATATTTGACCTACAGTCTTCAAGTTGGAAAGATTATTGCCAGTGGTCAGTAGATGACCTGTATTGTTTTAGGGTCAAAGGTCAAGGCCACACTGGCCTTAAAACAGACTCCTATCAGTAACTGGAGATTGCAAGTTACACACCTAGCTACCTCTGACAGGCTTTTATTGAGGGCAAATGTGTTTTGCAAACAGTTCTTGTTGCAACATACTTTCATTAGTTTAGCATACAATTTTGTCTTTTTAATGGAAGAATATTATGTTTTCTTATGGATGTAATGGTAAATAGAGTTAGGTTAGTTTAAGATCAAAGCATATCATCACAATGCCAACAAACTCATGTAGTATCTGAGCTCAAGGAGGTAAAATTTATCTGTCAATTTACATCATTGCAGAGGTTAAGTGTTTTCTCATGTGGTCGAACTGAGTTTGTCTGTATTTGAAATATCTATAAGAAGATCCTTTGAAAGCAAAGCATAGAATGCAGTAAAGCAAATTAAAGTCCTTTTTGTTTAACTTTGCAACTTTACATTGATAGAGGATTAACTTTAGAAATCTTTTTAAGGTTTTTACTTTTAGGACATTTTTTTCAGTTAACTTAGTTAGTTTCATTGATATATGAATCACTCTCCATTATTTAGGTTTAAGGACTTGTCTTAAGTGATACAAGTAATTGAAAATTAACATTGCATTTATAAGCTATTTTCTCAGTTGATGCAAAACAAATCAGTCGAGATTAAAAACCAAATGTATGAATTTAATTTTCAGCTTCAGGTGCTGTACATGGAGGTAGTTCGGTTCACAGCAGTGCTCATAGTAGTGTTCACAGTAGCGTACACAGTAGCAAACACAGTATGTACCCTGCGTTCAGGACAACAATCTCCGAAAAACATGGTACTTGTAATTCTATTGAAACTCAGAGTTACGATAGCGAACAAGTTGATTCGGCTCAAAATGGCAGCGCTAAACTTAAACCTGCCATGAAGAGCGTAAAACATGAGTTTGATTCAATGAGGCATGGTTTACAGAGAGAAAATCTCAGAAAGGCACGAGAAGAGGAGGAATATCGGCAGGAGGAGGCTCGGAGACAGGAACATCAGAGAGCTGACAGACAGGGTAGGGTCGACTCGAACAGAGGGTTGGGCAGGTCAAACAGAACACATAAAGCAGATAATCTTCTTCTTACAGATGCAAATATTAAACATTCATTAAGACAAGCTAGAGATAAAGGTAGATCTTTTGATGACAGGAGTTCACATAAAGGTTCTACGAGGAGCTCTAGAACAAGAAATAACTATCACTCCCCATCAAGAAGTGTTGATAACTATAGATACCGTGCAGACTCTGATTATAATTATTCCGATAATTATGATAATGATCGCAATAGAGACCGAGGTAGAAGCAGGTCTCGGAGTGTTGGGTCACGACCGACTCAGAGGTCATCATCGACGGGTTCACAGTCGCGTAGAAAACGAGATTATTACGACGATAGGGACGATTATAGTGATTATGATGATAAACGAAGGAGGCGTCGCCATGACAGCAGGGAAAGATATAGTGAAGATGAATATCGCAGCAGACGTGATAGTTCCAGTCATAGATCAGGCACACAAAGGTCAAGGACAAATAGTACAGGAAGGAGAAATAGATAGTGCTAGTTAGAATTTCTCAGGACCTTACATTCTTATTGTTCAGAACATTAATCAGGGCATTTTTACGTAATGGACTTCAAAAGTCTCAAAGACCTTTGTTCAATAACATAAGCTGATCAAAGCATTTAGAAATGAAGGCCTTTTATTTGGTGCAAAATGCATCAACAGACTTAAACTGATATGAGCCGTGCCATGGGAAAACCAACATAGTGGGTGTGCGACCAGCATGGATCCAGACCAGCCTGCGCATCCGCACAGTCTGGTCAGGATCCATGCTGTTCGCTTTTAAAGCCTATTGGAATTGGAGAAACTGTTAGCGAACAGCATAGATCCTGACCAGACTGCGCGGATGCGCAGGCTGGTCTGGATCCATGCTGGTCGCACACCCACTATGTTGGTTTTCCCATGGCACGGCTCATATTAGCTGTCATGGAGTTGTAAAAATAGTGATAACTAGAACACGAGAACCTATTTGATAGGAATGCTTGCCATGGTCTGCGTAATATGTTTGTAATGTTACGATTGTGATATGCGATGTCATAATGGTGTAGCATTTACAATCAGTTTGCTAGATGGCAATGAAAAATGCGTAGATGTGTAAAGAGATGTTGAAATTTTTTTTGCCATTACAAGGCAGTAAAGGGAGTTAAAAATGCCAAAACATTCCTGCCAGTACCCGTACTTCTAAATATTACATATCAAAAGGACCTTGTGATGAATTGAATAATGTGTACTTTTCCTACTGTCTGAAATGACAGTCATAGCATTCTTACAGTCTGTATTTTTGTACCCCCCCCACCCCCCCCCCTCCCAAAATACGAAGTTGTAAGAGGGGTATACTGGTTTCAGGTTGTCTGTCTGTCCGTCCTTCTGTCCTCCATCAAATACTTGCCTGTTTATACAACCACTGAATTGTTACATAATAATCAGGGTTAGAATTTAACAGTTTTTTGTACTTGAAAATTTTTATGAGTACATAACATTTCAACTCGCAATTTATCAATTTTATTAACATTATTTATCTATCAAAACATAAATTTTAATTTAATGTTTTAAGAATTTTGAACTCATTATTTTGGCCATTTTGTACAGAAAACAGTACTATGTTTTAGGCCATTTTGTACAGAAAACCGTACCAAGCCCTTTATAAGCTTGGAGTTGAACTTTTTATTTAACAGTTTTTTTACACTTGAAAATTTGTATGAGTACATAACATTTCAACTCGCAATTTATCAATTTTAGTGGCAATTTTGTTCAACTGTTATGGGCAGAAACAAGGTTCTGTCCTCCATAACACTACCGGCAAGTGGGTGTCGCACTAAACACAGTTTTTCCATAAAATATCGTGCACGTTCATACCAGTAGTTACCATGTAGCCTAATCAAAATCTGCAAACAGTCCACACACTATGTAAATCAATCGGTATGTACTGTGTGAAACAGCATCATTATATGCGTATTTACAGCAGATTGAAACTGAAAGTTAAAGAAATTAAAACCGTCGTAATTTCTACTTGAGATTTTGCACACGCAAAATTCTGCAAGTTTGGGCAAAAGTCACTCGCATTTTTCAAAATGTACTCGCATTTTGCGAGTATGCAAGCTTAAATTTGAACCCTGTAATAATAAACAATTTTCAATCTTTGTTTAATAGGTAAACAGATCTTGTCATGTTAGAATATATGTTAATTAGTTCTTTGTTATGTGATAAAATCACACAACTTGTCAACTCTTGTAACGAAATGTTTTGCTTGTTTATCAAGATGTGAGAAACTATCTCAGATGATGTCATGAATGGTCAGTTTATTATTTATAGTTTTGTTCATGTCAACAAAATCATATTTAGGTTGATTACTAATGTAACTGAAAATGGCCATTAAAAATCTTTTATACCTATTTAATTGCAAATATGTGGAAATATAAACATAATTGTGACATCTGGTTTGGAAGGTTCTTTACCTTTAGTTTATTCATATTTTTATATAATATTTCTTTGTCACAAAATTAAGCACTTACCTATACAGTATGATAACATTCATTTACCGTGATTTACATAATTACCGCAGATGAAATGTCATCAGGCGTAAAAGTGGAGCTAAAGAAACCTACCAATAAAATTTATATCACACATTCTGTAATTATCGATTATTACCGGCATCATTTTACATGGAAGATCCAGAGGGCATATAAGAATGTTCTGAAAACACTATAGGACCAACTAGCTGCGTTTAAAACATGTCATTTCAACAATTAGTGGATGCCATAATAGGCAGGCTAGAACCCTGTTGTACACATAAAAACATGAAACTAGCCCCAACAAAATATTGGTTTTTACCTAGAATTGGTTTTTTCTGTTGATGATAAACTATTTTAAATTGGAAACTGTTCAAAGCTGAACAAGCTGTTTAAATTTTCAATTAATATAAAAAATGAAGCAACTTAGTTTCTTTTTAAAATGCTAACAGAATCTAAATTTTACATGTTATGGTAGTATTATCCAAGACTGATACTTTTACCCATATAACAGTCATGCAAGGAAGATCTACATTTAGTTTCAGAATTCCCTTGCAATTTCTCTTGTAATTCAACAGGCTATAAACATATGTTATTGTTCTTAGCCCTTATCTTGCTGGACATGATTGGTTCTTTGCGACCAGTGTAGATCATGATCAGCCTGCAGATCCGTGCAATCTGATCATGGTCTGCACTGGTCGCAAAGGCAGAATCACTTGCTGGAAGCAGGCTAAAGGTTAAATCATGATATGAGCCGCGCCGTGAGAAAACCAACATAGTGGCTTTGCGACCAGCATGGGTCCAGACCAGCCTGCGCATGTCCACAGTCTGGTCAGGATCCATGCTGTTCACTAATGGTTCCTCTAATTGTAATTGGCTTTGAAAGCAAACAGCATGGATCCTGACCAGACTGCGCGCAAAGCCACTATGTTGGTTTTCCCATGGCATGGCTCAATTATGTTGTTGAGACATTTTAATCATGTTTGTTAAAGATTTAATTTGAGCTCACATTTTTTTTTATGAAATGTCAAATATTGTATTATGACAACCTAAGTTTTAAGAAGTGTTTTAGATGGTTTTATGTTCTTTTAGATCCTATTTTTATTTCATAGAGTCTGACTATTTAATCCTTATCATGCTGGACACGATTGATTCTGCCTTTGCGACCTTTGCAGATCATGATCAGCCGCCACATCCGGCAGTCTGATCAAAATCTGCACTGTTCGCCATTCAGTCAGTATCTTTTTGGTAAGCACCCCTTTTAACAGTTAATGGTACTGTCCAAATTGAAAAGTGGACAAGTTCATTACAGAAATTTAGTAGGGTAAGGGTTAAAAGGAGTGATGTGTTTTACACATACTTATAGTAAATACAATGATCTCATCTTTGTACTTTATGGAAGAAGAAGAAGGAAAAATGACATTTTATCATAATTAATGCATGTTGCTATTTTAAAGATATCATGTCATAGAGTGACTTTGTATAGTACACAAAATACAATAATTATGATTGACTTTGGATACTCTTGTTACTTGTGATAATTTTCATGGTTCCAGATTATTTACAGTCAAGTTTTTGAAAAAAGTTTTGAATGCTTAATACTAGACATTTGTTAAGTGTATTAGAGAACTCTTTAGAATGGCTGTAGAATTTACCTTTTGTAGATTTTAGATTTATTAGGGTAAATTTTTTTGTGGTCAGTACTGGTAGTTTTATTGAAATCGGGCTGAATTTTCCAATTAAATAAGCAAAACTAGTTTAAAAAGTAATTTAGATATTTTTCTTTCTGCTTTATCTTCTCTTCCAAGAAAAAAAATGTAAGGGAGGTAAGTTGGATTGTAATAGGTCAATGTTGTAAGAAGAGTTATCTCATTGCCATGTAATTACTTTTCCTATTTGTAAAGAAAGAATATTGTTAGTTTTCATATTAATTTTTTCTGCCCTCCTCAAAATTCAGAAAATTTTGTAAAATTGAGCTTGTCTGTTGCTACCTCAATGTCTGTGGGGGAAAAAATCTTCATTTATAATTTGGTAGAAAGTTGTTAAAACTTTTAGATGATCAATCGTTAATTTTAGATGTTCACTGAAAAAGAATGTTTAAAAGAGTTTGTTAGCACTTGTAAATTTGAGAATTTCTTTGTTTGTATGTTGCCAATTTTAGAGAGTAAATTTACTGTGTCAGAGGAAACAAAAAAATATAAGGTATTGTCGTCACTTGATTGTCTGCATAGGTTAGTTTTTATTTTGATCCACATTTTCTCAAAAATGGTAAAAGCTATAGCGTTGAATCTTTGCACACTTCCATATCATCATCAGATGAGTATGCAGGTACCGGTAGGTCAAGGACCTTAAGTCTTACTTGCAGAATAATGGCCCGTTTTGTACTTAGAAAATTGGAATTTCTTAGTTAAAATGTTTGTTTAGATCCACTTTTCTTGAATACTTTAAAGAGTAATTACTCTGAAACTTTGTACACTTGTTAACATTTTGTATTTCATTAGATTTGTATGTAGGTCTTGAACCATGACTCTCCCTCTTTGCAGTTTTGTTAGAATAATGGCCCTTTTGAATGTCAAACATTGGTATTTCTTTTTTTTTTTTTTTTTTTTAGCTCACCCGAGCCAAAGGCTCATGGTGAGCTTTTGTGACTGCTCAATGTCTGGCATCAATTGTCTGGCATCTGTCCGTCAACATTTTTTTAAAAAAGATCTTCTTCTTGAAAACCACTGGGCAGAATTACCCCAAACTTCACAGGAATGATCCTTAGGTGGCCCCCTTTCAAAATTTTTCAAAGAATTGAATTCCATATAGAACTCTGGTTGCCATGGCAACCAAAAGGAAAAACTTTAAAATTTTCTTGTCCAAAACCGCATGGCTTAGAGCCTTACTAATTGGCATGTGACATCATCAAATTGTCCTCTATGAAGATTGTTCAAATTGTGCCCCTGGGGTGAAAAGAGGCCCCACCCCGGGGGGTCACAAGTTTTACATAGACTTATATAGGAAAAAACTCAAAAAATCTTCTTGTCTAAACCACAGGACCTAGGCTTTTGATATTTGGTATGTAGCATCGCCTCGTGGTCCTCTACCAGAATTGTTCAAATTATAACCCTTGGGTGAAAAGAGGCCCTGCCCCGGGGAGTCTCAAGTTTTACATAGACTTATGTAGGAAAAAACTTCAAAAATCTCCTTGCTTGAAACTGCAAGGCTAAGGCTTTTGATATTTAGTATGTTGCATGGCCTTGTGGTCCTCGAATGAAATTGTTCAAATTATGCCCCTGTGGTGAAAAGAGGCCCTGCCCTAGGGGTCCCAAATTTAATTAACATAGACTTAAATAGGAAAAAAAAATCTTTTTGTCTGAAAGTTCAAGGCCTAGGCCTTTGATATTTAGTATATAGTATTGCCTAGTGGATCTCTAACAAAATTGCTCAAATTATGCCCCTGGTTTGAAAAGTGGCCCCACCCTGGGGTCACTTGTTATATGAGTTAAATAGGAATAATACTTCAAAAATTATCAGATCATATTTCCTGGACTGTTTAATTAAAATTACCTGATTATGCAAAGTGATTAGGGGTCACTTGACTGTGACCTTGACCTACTGACCTACTTTCTTGTTTTTGAAATTTGGATGACATGTACAGTTTTGCACACTGATCTTAAAACTGACTTTCAGTGACCATGAATGTGACCTACTAACCTACTTTCTAATATTTTAGCATCAGTTTGCCATTTTAAACATGTAGCTCATATTACTCAGGTGAGCAATTCAGGGTCATTATGACCCTCTTGTTTAATTCACTTTTCTTGTCGAACATGGATAAGCGTTGGCACCAGCAGGTGGCTCTCTTGTTTTAGTATTATTCTGATTTCATTGAACATGTATTTAGTTATTGTTGTTGTAATCTTGTTGTTATGTCACATTCCATCACTAATTGTAGAAATTTAAGACCATATCATTAAATGTTTAGGTTCTGGTTGTAATATACTGTAATAACTATTTTGATAACATTTTGAAATTACTTTTATAGACAATTTATTTTTATTTGTACTATACTGAAGTGCTTAAACTTTAAAAATAAACTATAAATTCAGTACAAACTTGATGTTTATATTATACTGAGTCATTTGTGAGTTGTTTAATTAAAAGGGATAATGTTGCAAAAATATTGTATTGTGGAGATGTGATTTTTAGTTTCAAGTTTTGTAAGACAGTATTTTTTTTACTACTAAATAAAATAAAAATGTTGTTTTGAGTCTCAAAAAAGAAAAATTTTGAATGATTTGCAGGTACTTTATGCAGCAAATAGTTTATACTAATTAATTTTAGCCTTACTGAGAAATATTTTCTCAAAAGGACAATTATAATTCACAAAACTACACCCTCTCAATGCCGTATCAGATAATTTTGTCAAGATTGAATATTGGCTTTATTGGATCACTTGGTCAACCATATCGGATCATGTTGGACCACTCGGTCAAGACTGACTAAGGGCCATGTCAGACCACTTAGTCAAGATTAAAGCATTTGGTCAAGATTGACTAAGAGCCATATTGGACCTTTCGGTCAAAATAGAGTAATAGCCATATCAGACCTCTCGGTCAAGATTGAGAAAGGGTTATATTCGACCACTAGGTCAAGATTCACTAAGGGCCATATTGGACCACTCTGTCAAGAATGATTATGGTCCATATCAGACCACACTGTAAAAATTGATGAAGGGCCTTATTGGACTGTTTGATCAAGATTGACTTGGGGCTATATTAGACCATTTATTCAAGATTGACATTTTTATTAGCTCGACTATTCGAAGAATAAGTAGAGCTATCCTACTCACCACGGCGTCGGCGTCGGCGTCACACCCTGGTTAAGTTTTTGTACCAGTCCACATTTTGACAAAGTCTTTTGAGATAAAGCTTTGAAACTTTCAACACTTGTTTACCATCACCATGTCCAGTTATAGGCAAGAGTACATAACTCTGTCAAGCATTTTGACTGAATTATGGCCCCTTTTGACTTAGAAATCTTGGTTAAGTTTTTCGTACCAGTTCATATTTTGACAAAGTCTTTTGAGAAAAAGCTTTGAAACTTTCAACACTTGTTTACCATCACCATGTCCAGTTGTTGGCAAGAGTACATAACTCCATCAAGCATTTTGGTTGAATTATGGCCCCTTTTTGACTTAGAAATCTTGGTTAAGTTTTTCGTACCAGTCCACATTTTGACAAAGTCTTTTGAGATAAAGCTTTGAAACTTTCAACACTTGTTTACCATCACAATGTCCAGTTGTAGGCAAGAGTACATAACTCCATCAAGCATTTTGACTGAATTATGGCCCCTTTTGACTTAGAAATCTTGGTTAAGTTTTTCGTACCAGTTTATATTTTGTGTAAAGTGTTTGACATATGGCTTTGAAACTTTTATATCTTGTTCAGTATAATAGTCTCTATCAATAGGCAAGAGTACGTAACTCTCTCGTCTTTTTTGGCTGAATTATGGCCCTTTTTGAACTTGGAAATTGGTTTTGTTTTATATATGTCCATGTTTTGTCAAGACTATTTGACATTTTGGCTTTTAAACTTTAAACACTTGTTTATCATTATGATTTCCATCTGTAGGCAAGAGTACATAACTCTGACAACTATTTTGACTGAATTATGGCCCTTTTTGGACTTTGAAATTTGTTCAGTTTTTTTTAACAAGTCAGCGTTTTGTCAAAACTATTTGAATTGTGGCTTTGAAACTTTTAACACTAGTTTATCAACATGATTTCCATCTGTAGGCAAGAGTACATAACTCTGTCAACTATTTTGACTGAATTATGGCCCTTTTTGGACTTGGAAATTAGTTAAATTTTTCATATAAGTCCATGTTTTGCCAGACATATAACTTAACATATTTGCCATCATGGTCACACATTGCCAGTTAGTGCAAGACTAATCGAAATCCACAAATACAGGAACATTTTTAGCTCATCTGATTTTTTGAAAAAAAATGATGAGTTATTGTCATCACTTGAGCGGTTGTCAGCGTCGGCGTCGGCGTCTGCGTTGGCGTTGCCTGGTTAAGTTTTATGTTTAGGTCAGCTTTTCTCCTAAACTATCAAAGCTATTGCTTTGAAACTTGGAATACTTGTTCACCATCATAAGCTGACCCTGTATAGCAAGAAACATAACTCCATCTTGCTTTTTGCAAGATTTATGGCCCCTTTTGTACTTAGAAAATATCAGATTTCTTGGTTAAGTTTTATGTTTAGGTCAATTTTTCTCCTAAACTATCAAAGCTATTGCTTTGAAACTTGGAATACTTGTTCACCATCATAAGCAGACCCTGTACATCAAGAAACATAACTCCATCTTGCTTTTTGCAAGAATTATTGCCCCTTTTGGACTTAGAAAATCAGTTTTCTTGGTTAAGTTTTATGTTTAGGTCAGCTTTAATCCTAAACTATCAAAGCTATTGCTTTAAAACTTGCAACACTTGGTCACCATCATAGGCTGACCCTGTACAGCAAGAAACATAACTCCATCCTGCTTTTTGCAAGATTTATGGCCCCTTTTGGACTTAGAAAATATCAGATTTCTTGGTTAAGTTTTATGTTTAGGTAAACTTTTTCTCTTAAACTATCAAAGCTATTGCTTTGAAACTTGTAACACTTGTTCACCATCATAAGCTGACCTGTACAGCAAGCAACATAACTCCATCCTGCTTTTTGCAATAATTATTGCCCCTTTTGGACTTAGAAAAATCATTTTCTTGGTTGAATATTATGTTTAAGTCAACTTTTCTCATAAACTATCAAAGCTATTGCTTTAAAACTTGCAACAGTTTTTCACCATCATAAGTGGACACTGTACATCAAGAAACATAACTCTATCCTGCTTTTTGCAAGAATGATGGCCCTTTTTAGACTTAGAAAATCATGGGTAGGACAATATTTCTATTATACAAAAAAAATCAGATGAGCGTCAGCACCCGCAAGGCGGTGCTCTTGTTTGTTTATCCATTTTTTTGTTTAGTCTGAAAAACTATGGAAATATTTTGACCCCATTCTTCAATCAATTCTTCGAATAGTCGAGCGCGCTGTCATCCGACAGCTCTTGTTCTCTGTAAAGTAGATTACACTGGTTTCCCATTTTTAAATGAATCCTAGACCTGAAAATAAACTAGTCCCTTTCCTCTCTATGGTCCCTATAAAAATAGAGAATTTTGACTTTTAAAATCAAATAACATAATAGAAAGAATACCACACAATTAAAAACACTTGTACATTACCCCCACAGTGCAGACACCAGTTGATATAAATACTGAAGCAATATTCAATTTGATATGATAAATGTCTAGATCTAGACAATATTAAGTAATAAAGTTACACGTCAAGTAATTTCCTGGGACAGAAATTTGGCAATAAAATAGCTTCCTATAAAATGCTCTTATCAACTACATGGTACTTTTATTGGAACCATATTGAGTCTAAATCATTTCACATGACTTTTAACAAGGAAAAAGTACTATTCTGCAATTCCGTTTATAATTGTAGTCTAGACAGAGTTCTATCCCTTCGTTGCATCTCACTTGGGTCATAATAATGCTTTTAATTGAAATATTATTTGAGGTCTTATGAAGTGTCCACATGCAGCTGCATATGACTAAACAATAAGCCTGGATAATTTAGGTTGACTTAGTGTACAGTTAATGACTAATAGCAAAATGCATACACTGTGAGTTTAGAGAATGGTGTTCGGTCCTTGTTAAAGACCCATCAAAATATAGTGACCTTTTTTTCTCCAAACATAAACCTCATTCTGATAATAGAAGTATAAAACAGCTATACTAGCTTCAAGCCTTAAACTCATTAGGCAATTATTTAAAATTTCGTGAATTCCATGAAATTCATGAATATTTAAAAATGTTCAGGTTTTTAAAGGAGTTTTTGCACATAGTATTTAAAAAATGTTTATGAAGTACAAAATGTAGATAACTACAGTTGGCAGAATTGTGGGAGAATTTATGAAGCACATGCCAAATATTTTACTTACTTGCGGCACAATCATGTACTTGTTTTCGCTGAGCATAGTTTATGTTCTGTCAACTTGAAGAATAAAAGTTCAGTTCTAGGAGCAGGTGAGAGAAGACAGTATGCAAGAATTATTCATCCTCCACTTGTGATTCAAGTGAGGAAGTTGACATTTACTGGTAAAGTAAGCGTAAGTACTTGTGGAATCAAAGGCAACTCAGTGTAAAGGTAATAACTTTTTTTTTGATTTGAAAGGTGTATGATGGCAGTTACCTCCCTTTGATGTACTCTGAGTATATTGCAGTAGTTTTTGTTTAGAGACAGCCTTTCACTGTTAGTGTCATCTGTGAACTGTCAACATATCTCAGACAAAGAAACATACTGAACCATATATAACCCAGGGACACTCAAGATATTGTTGTAAAACGTGACATACCAATGGTATACGAAGCAGATTTCTCCATTTTTATTTTCTGTGATTTTATTTTTGATATTTATAGAAGGTTCGAATACTTTTTATACATCACAAACAAAGTTACAAACACAAAAATTTGGTACTTGGCCAGTTTTTGTAAACAATTTGTGCACACAAAATATGAGTAAGGTTTATAGGAGTACCTATACAGGGGTATATAGGATATAGGTATATAGGAATACCTGTACCTATACAGGGGGATATAGGAGTACCTATACCTATACAGGGGCATATAGGATATAGATATATAGGAGTACCTGCACCTATACATGTGTATATAGGTATAAGGAGTACCTGTACATATACAGGTGTATATAGGATAAAGGAGTACCTGTACCTGCACAGGGGTATATAGGAGTACATGTACCTATAAAGGGGGATATAGGAGTACCTGTACAGGGGTATATAGGAGTACATGTACCTATACAGGGGTATATTGGATATAGGAGTACCTGTACCTGTACAGGGGTATATAGGAGTACATGTACCTATACAGGGGTATATAGGAGTACCTGTACCTATAAAGGGGTATATAGGAGTACCTGTACCTATACAGGGGTATATTGGAAATAGGAGTACCTGTACCTGTACAGGGGTATATAGGAGTACCTGTACCTGTACAGGGGTATATAGGAGTACCTATACCAATACAGGGGGATATAGGTATATAGGAGTACCTGTACAGGGGGATATAGGAGTACCTGTACCTATACAGGGGGATATAGGTATATGGGAGTACCTATACCAATACAGGGGGATATAGGTATATATGAGTACCTGTACCTATACAGGGGTATATAGGAGTACCTGTACCTATGCAGGGATATATAGGATATAGAAGTACTTTTACCTATACAGGGGTGTATAAGATACATGGGTATATAGGATATAGGTATAAAGAAGTGCCTGTACCTATACAGGGGTATATAGGATATAGGTATATAGAAGTACCTGTACATATACAGGGGTATATAGGAGTACATGTACCTATACAGGGATATAAAGGATGTAGGTATATAGGAGTTCCTGTACCTATACAGGTGTATATAGGATATAGATATATAGGAGTACATGTACCTGTACCTATAAAGGACTATATAGGAGTACCTGTACCTGTACCTATACAGAGGTATACAGGATATAGGTATATAGAAGTACATGTACCTATAAAGGGGTATATAGGATATAGGAGTACCTGTGCAGGGGTATATAGGAGTACATATACCTATACAGGGGTATATTGGATATAGGAGTACCTGTACAGGGGTATATAGGAGTACATGTACCTATACAGGGGTATATAGGAGTACCTGTACCTATACAGGGGTATATAGGAGTACCAATACAGTGGGGTATAGGTATATAGGAGTACCTATAAAGGGGTATATAAGAGTACCTGTACCTATACAGGGGTATATTGGATATAGGAGTACCTATACAGGGGTATATAGGAGTACATGTACCTATACAGGGGTATATAGGAGTACCTGTACCTATACAGTGGTATATAGGTATGTAGGAGTACCTATACCAATACAGGGGATATAGGTATATAGGAGTACCGGTACCTATACAGGGGTATATAGGAGTACCTGTACCTATACAGGGGTATATAGGAGTACCTGTACCTATACAGGGATATATAGGATATAGAAGTACCTGTACCTATACAGGGGTGTATAAGATATAGGAGTAGCTGTAAAGGGGTATAAAGGAGTACCTGTACCTATACAAGGATATATAGAATATAGTATATAGAAGTACCTGTACCTATACAGAGGTATAAGGATATAGGTATATAGAAGTATCTGTACATATACATGGGTATATAGGAGTACATGTACCTATTCAGAAGTATATAGGATGTAGGTATATAGGAGTTCCTGTACCTATACAGGTGTATATAGGTATATAGGAGTACCTGTACCTATACAGGGGTATATAGGTATATAGGAGTACCTGTACCTATACAGGGGTATACAGGATATAGGTATATAGGAGTACCTGTACCTATACAGGTGTATATAGGATATAGGTACATAGGAGTACCTGTACCTATACAGGAGTATATAGGATATAGGTATATAGGAGTACATGTACCTAGACAGGGGTATATGGATGTAGGTATATAGGAGTTCCTGTACCTATACAGGTGTATATAGGATATAGTTATATAGGAGTACCTGTACCTATACAGGGGTATATAGGATATAGGTATATAGGAGTACCTGTACCTATACAGGTGTATATAGGATATAGGTACATAGGAGTACCTGTACCTATACAGGAGTATATAGGATATAGGTATATAGGAGTACATGTACCTAGACAGGGGTATATGGATGTAGGTATATAGGAGTTCCTGTACCTATACAGGTGTATATAGGATATAGTTATATAGGAGTACCTGTACCTATACAGGGGTATATAGGATATAGGAGTACCTGTACCTATACAGGATATAGGTATATAGGAGTACCTTTTCCTATACAGGTGTATATAGGATATAGGTATATAGGAGTACCTGTATCTATACAGGTGTATATAGGTATATAGGAGTACCTGTACCTATACAGGTGTATATAGGATATAGGTATATAGGAGTACCTGTACCTATACAGGGGTATATAGGATGTAGGTTTATAGGAGTACCTGTACCTCTACAGGTGTATATAGGATATAGGTATATAGGAGTACCTGTACCTATACAGGTGTATACTGTATATAGATTCATAGAAGTACCTATAATATTCCGATTAGCATAATGCAAACGTGTTGGTCATAAGACCGGTCTGTCCATCTGTTGCAAAATATTTGTGACGGCAACTACCATTACCTCTCTAAATTTAAAAGCTTTTCGATCGCGCATGCAAAAGGTAGACATAAAATATGTATAAAAAGTCATGTTCTTAATATGAGAAAAATATTAACAAAAGACAGAAATCCAAAAAGAAAAGTCGCATTAACAGAACGCAGCCACCCGCATAGCACTCAATTTTTTCCCTGCATTACACGGTTCTTTCTTCGAATTTGAAGATATATTATTTGTAAAATGCATTCTAATATGCTTGTCTCTGTTAAAACACTCCTACGCTAGAATGACGTCACGTTAACGTGCGATGACGTCAAAGGTTTTGTTGCGACCAAGAAAGAATGCTTCTATATTTTATCTACTTTTTTTTAGATTAAGGGCATATTAGAATCGAAATAATTTATAGCACAACCGTGTTTTAACACTATTTATACACTCGGGTGGTAATACGTCGTACAAATAATTTCACCCGGGCTGCGCCCTTGTGAAATTATTACGCCCGACGTATAACCGCCCATCGTGCATAAATAGGGTTAAAGCACTCGATCTTCTGCTATAAATGATTTCTTAATCAATCAATGTTCATAACTACTATTATTTCTAATAGCACTTAAGATAATCATTTGAGCCGTGCCATGAGAAAACCAGCATGGACCCAGACCAGCCTGCACATCCGGACATACTGGTCAGGATCTAAGCTGTTCACTTTCAAAGCCAGGTATTGCAATTAGAGAAACCGTTAGCGAACAGCATGGATCCTGACCAGACTGCGCAGATGCGTCTGGATCCATGCTGGTCGCAAAGCCACTATGTTGGTTTTCTCATGACACGGCTCATTTTATTCCAACATTTGTAATTCTAGCTAAATTATATGAGACTTTAATAATAGCAATACTTATGATTTATTCAGTCTGGTTTCTTTCATCTTTTCAACCTGTGCCATGCATTCTGGCAGCAAATTGCTGTTTTAACAAATACTATGAAGATCTTTAACACTTAAAGGAATTCCAACAATGCCAATTAGAAATTTAATTAGGATATTTGCTGTTGATATTTGACTTTAGGGTCAGCTGTAAGTTAAAGATTTAAATAAAATTGTATTAAACTGAGTGTGTGGCTAAAATGAAAAATACCAGATTTGATAAGTATGGGTTGTTATTTTGAAAATGCTTTTGTAAGCAGCTGAATAAACGCCTTTAAATTGTCAAATGGCTGTCATCAAATGAGCCGCACCATGAGAAAACCAACATAGTGGCTTTGCGACCAGCATGGATCCAGACCAGCCTGCGCATACTGTTCACTAACGCTTTAAAAGCTTTAAAAGCAAACAGCACGGATCCTGAACAGACTGCGCGGATGCGCAGGCTGGTCTGGATCCATGCTAGTCGCAAACGCACTATGTTGGTTTTCTCATGTTGTGGCTCAAATCATGTCCAAGCCACTGTCTTTATGGAATGATAATAATAATAACAGAAGAATACATTCTTCAATATAAATTCAAAACACTATCTTTGATAAAAAAGAAAAATTGAAATTGTTTACATCACACACAAAAACTGTCATTTTAAAGAGTCTTAGCTGAAAAATATAATCTGAAAAGACCTGTACCTAGAAAAGGTGCAAAACAGCTATCAAGAGAATTGGAAGCTATTGTCAAACAACATTTAGGTACATGGAATATTGTTATTCTGCATGTGACAAGTGATAAAATTCACATTTGTTTGACCATTAAGTGACCATGGTAACAGTACTATTCAAAAACCAACTACTGTACTTTAGTGTATGCAGATCAAGACGATTAAAGATGCTGTTTATTTCCATGAACTGTACATAACTGAATCAAATTCATACAGATTCCGTTATAGTAATGACTTGCTGTGCTCACATATATGATTCATTTTTGTCGAGCCCGCTTGCGGGTGCGAAGACATAGTCGTCCAAATGGCTGTTCGGTGTATGTGCGTGCGTCCGTCATGATTTGTTTGTCCGGACCATAACTTTGACATGCATGGAGCAATCTTGTTAATATTTGGCCTGAATATTAACCTCAGTGAGACGGAGTGTCATGCGCAAACCCCAGGTTCCTATCTCAAAGATCAAGGTCACAGTTAAATCTTATACGGCCCATAACTTTGACATGCATTGAGGAATCTTGTTTATATTATGCATGAATATTTCACTTAATGAGACTGACTCATTCTCAAAGGTCAAGGTCACAATTATGGGTCAAAGGGTGGGCACGATATGTTGCTCATGGGCATCTAGTTCATTCCATCTGCTACTCTTTTCTGGAACAGTCTTGAATTCAGATTCATCGTGAAATTTACAAATTCAGATTAAAGTAAAAATATAACGACAAAAATATTCTGTATAACAAACACACATACATGTTGTACTAACCTTAATGCCAGTCTTTTTCACAATCATTTATGTAAAAACTCTACATGCCATATCTGTGACCCTATCTTAATGAAACTTGGTGAGAATGCTTATCTTGTTGATTCCAAGGCCAAGTTCGAAACTGCGTCACGTGGGTAAAAAAACTAGGTCATTACTCAAGTCAGAGGAAAAGCTTATTAACACTGTAGAGGCCACGTTTGTGACCATATCTTCATGAAACTAGGTCAGCATGCTTATCTTGATGATTCCAAGACCAAGTTTAACAGGTGAGCGATATAGGGTCATCATGACCATCTTGTTTGTATTACTTGTACTCTTATTTATATAACACTTAATATCTTTTCCCCAAAAAGTACAACAATAATCGAGATTATAGTAAATTAATTTTGCTTCTTCGCTAAGATAAAAGATAGTATTTTTTATCATTAATTATAATTCATATTCTTTCGCATTCAAGCGTAGTTCAGTACCAGTGAAAAATAAAAATGTGTGAAACAGTGAAAATCAATCAGTTTATTTCACTGATAAATTTCAGTATTCCACTGAGAGATACAGAGTGCAAATCAGTTTTCATGCTACGTTAACACAGCTAGTCATGCGATATACAAAACGTAATAAACTAAAATAAACATCAAACAAAATATATACCCTTCTCAAAGTTCAGTCAAATATTGTGGTTGTTGATTGAAGGGTGTGCCTTTTACACACTTTTTTAAGTCGTGGGGAATTTCAAAGTAAACCCATGTGCTTAATCATCTAAACATTGTTTTTATCTCAAGATTTACGTCGTTTTTCAGGTACATTACCCATCATAAATCCAATGATACGTGACATGCACTTAGAAAAAACGTGGGAGACGTATTGTTTAGGAATTTAAAATTTGGGCGTTACACATAATATTTCTGGATTGCTGAACAACAGTTTAATCGGTGTTTTAAACCTGATAACTTGCCTTATACTGTTTTTTTTTTTATTTAAAGGGTATAATCATAATGTGGAAAGAAAATCACCGGAGCACGATGTAATACGCAGCTGCAAACAAACCTACAAAAACTAATGTCGTTATTTCATCATATAAAACGTGTATACATGTACATGTGTAGTTGGATTTTCATTGCCGCAATTTCGGAAGAAACAATGACCAATTTTCGATAAAAAATGAATAAATGAATTAATTACAATCAATCATGAATCAATCTTCCTCCAGAAACCAAATGCAGTGGTAGTCAGTAAGTTAAAATATCCTTAAACACGAACGACATTATTATGTGGGAAACTTTCAGTACATGTACATGTATTTCAAATCGTTGCACGCAATTTTTACATAATTTCTTCAACTGCATTAGGCCGCCATTAGGCCAATAGACAACAATTAAACATTGGAAATGTTTCTATTCGCCTGTTCCTCTGAGTATTATAATCTTCCCATTCACAAACGTTCATGTGGATTGTTTAACCCTTGCCCTGCTAAAGTTCTAAAATGAACGTGTCCATCTTTCAATTTTGACAGTGCCATTAACTGCAGCTCGAACCATAACGAGAATATCGCGCTATGATCACATTACACAGGTCTTAAAAGAACTGCATTGGATACCAGTTACTCACAGAGTGGACTTTAAGATTCTAATTCACACATACAAAGCTTTGCATGACCAGTCTGTGTAAAAGACTTGCTAGAAGTTGTTCCAAACAGCAAAACTGTGAGGTACGGTGATTGTAGTTTTTCATCAACTGCACCGAAGTTATGGAATACTCTTCCGGCTACTATTAGAGATGCTAAAAGTTTGGATGCTTTCAAAAGATCATTAACACATTTTTTCTTAAAGGTCTATGGAAACTAACTTTGCACTAGAAAGCAATCTGTTGTATGACTGTGCAATAGAAGTTTTTCTACTGTTGTTTATTGCTCTTAAAAATATCTAGTATAATTAATATGAGCCGCACCATGAGAAAATCAACATAGTGCATTTGCGACCAGCATGGAACCAGACCAACCTGTGCATCCGCGCAGTCTTGTCAGGATCCATGCTGTTCGCTTTCAAAGCTTATTGCAATTAGAGAAACCGTTAGCGAACAGCATGTCCAGACTGCCGGTCGTAAATGCACTATGTTGGTTTTCTCATGATGCTGCTCATATACAGAGTCAAACCTGATTCTAGCTAATTACCCCTGGTAATTTTAATGTTGATGTATTTTTAATTAATCTTTTGTGTTGTATTGTGTGTCCATAATTTTCTGTGATATGTAGTTTATACAGCTCTTTTGAACGTTTATTGTATAGATGAAAAAAGTGCTATAAAAATCTGGTAAATAATAATATAAAAATGTCGTCTGATACTTATTCATTTTACGACTTTTCCCTTTTTGACAAGTCATCAGAAAAAAACCCTAAAATATCTACAATTTACATATCGTGGGAAGAAAATTGTGTGAAATCTTTTATTTTCAAATGTTTACGAAGTTATGAACAACACATTAACCTACATGTATGTTAAATTTGAAAATAAATGTATTCACAGTCATTTTAAAGATATAATCAAACGACGGGTGAATCGTTTATGATTTTAATGTACATACCAAATCAATCATTAATGAGAATTTACTATACGAAGATAATTTGTCAATGGTAAGACTTCGACCCCTAACCCGAAGGTCAAAATTACACCAAAGATTAAAAATGTTCTCTCAGTTTTCTTGTTTTGTTTATAAATTATTATATACATAGAAGGATATTGAAAATAAATTAGTTCAAATTTTCACTGCAGATGATTTAAAAATCTCTTTAGCACGATGTATTCAGGTGTAATTATAAACAATTTCTAAGACGAGAGGAGTTCCTAACTCTGTTCTCTATCTGGTAGAGTTCCATTTGGCATAAAAAAATTGCCAGTGATGGTCGTATGTTCGTTGATAAATATGTTTTTGCAATATTTCTGTTTAAAACGTCCGCCTGAGCATATTTCAAGCTGTTCAGTCTGCAACGGTATATTAACATACGCGGAATTAGCTTATCGTAAATGTCGTCTTTACCGTACTGACTATATCTGCTTTCAATAATAAACGCTGTTCCTTTTATGAGAGTTATTATTTAGAAGGAGTATGCGCGCTTCTACAAATATTAAAATATGAATCAACGGATTTGATGCCATGTTCTTCCAAAATTTCGATGCAGTGCTTGTGCTTGTGAATAATGCCACTCACATACACGTCATCCAATGACAAAGCTTTCTTTATTTTTATAAGATCTCTTGCTAATCTGAAGGCATCCGAGGTTTCAAAATTTGTAGAATCATCCGTATCAAGTAGCAGACGTATTTCTGCATTTTTTACAGTGTTTCCATTAATATATAATCCGGTGACGATGCCAGTACAAAACACTACAATAAGTACATTCTTTTGCGGTATATTGTTCTTGAGAACCAATTCCATGACAGCATAATCGCCATCGACCTGCATTTTGATGCTTTTTCCATCGACGAATCTTGGAAAGATGGTGCCTTTCAAGAAAGGAATATTTTCTGATGCTTCCGAAACAAGATACCGAAGAGGATTTTCAACGTGCACCAACTTTTCATGGTAAACGTATATTGGAATCTATGCGAAAAAAAAATGGTCGGGACTCTTAGCTTGAATTCCTTAAATGCCCGGTTTCTGCGAATTATTGATCCTCAAGATATATTGGTGTTTGGCCGTAGTTTAGACAATGTCCCTATTCTTGTCGGTCTGATAAGTTTTAATTTTTGAATGATTGTCTTAGTAATATGTTACATAAATTTGACCAAAAAAATCACTGCGCGCATGAAAGCAGAGACAGACGAATATATTATACGGGTTTGATATTTTATTGTAAGTTAAAATATGCTTGCCAAAATTTTTAATGATAATATTAAACGCTCATTTGTAAAAACAATAGCTTTATTTACAACACAGTTAAGCTCTGTTAAATCAGTACAAGATATAAAGTGTAAGGTACAAATACACATGTAAGCCTATATAATAGCACTGTGTGCTGATTCTCTGCTGAAAGATATCTTAAGATCATGAATTATACCTTCGGTCGCTTCAATAGTATACCCTCAAAATTGAACTCGTTAACATAATTTTATCACCTTCTTTAATAAAAATGAATAGATGATTCGATCTGATATTGCGATTAATATTCTATTGACAAATAGACGTTTTTCATTTGATGGAGGTCATTAATTTTATACAACTGCCACGTTTCACCTCATATTAGATATACTGATGTTCATTTACTTGACCATATACAGTTGAAACTCGGTATCTCGGATTCCAAGGGAACGAGTTTTTATTCTTCGAGACAGCGGAAAATCGACTTAAAATGATATTTTATACACGTGTTATTAGAACGGGTCTTGAAAATGTCTTAGAGATAGCCGGAATTTTGAGATGAGTAGGTTCGAGCTATCGAGTTTCAACAGTATAATATTTAGTTCCTGATGCTGCACCTCGTTACTACATATTGCTTATTGTCTTTACAAATATAATACAGACGTATGATATGAGCTTCGCTTGCCTTAAATTGTTTAAACATTACTGAATTAATGCCTTTTTAAAAGTAAATATAACTTAGTTATTATTTATTAAAAAAATCAGGCATTTATAACAAAATTGTTAAATCCTTTTTAAACAAAACAAAAATTAGCAATTAGTCTATAACTAAACGAGTTATTGACAAAATAGTTAATATTTTTACATGTGAAATAACATATTTTCTGTCTCTATCAATGTCACATAAAAATGTTTTGTTATGTTATTTAATCGTATATTTAAAAAGAATCCAAATGTATCTTCACAATTTACTAAAATAGTTTTTTAACGTGTGCAAATTCATTTCATTTAGATATCGGTCCGAAACGTATACGACCAATCATAATGAAACAAATTCACTAAATTAAGTTTTGTATATCTATTTATAAGAGTTGGCTGAGATATCTTTTTAAATTGTATATTTATAAAGTTCACTTATTTTGGTAGACGAAGAAGGATGTTCGAGCCCTGCTGGTATAACAACCCTGATATTATTATAGTTATCTCATCCAAAAAGTGAAAGTGATGAATTATTTACATAAGATCTCAAAGCTCTCAATCGTGCTATGATAAAAGTCACTACATTTTTAAAATTACCATAAGAAAGATTTGTAGAAGTTTGGTATTAAAACATGGTTCCGACAAAAAAAAAAGAGTCATTGAAAAAGTAAAAAAGGTACTTGAAAAGTCATCAAAACGTTCTTGAAAGGTACTTGAATTTTGTCTGAACCATGTCATTTACAGTTATGTTGAAGTTAATGCATTTGGCACATACTACACTCTACGTTTGTTTAGTTGCACTATACTTTTTATTTTAGTTTCCATCTGTACAGAACAATGATTTGTATTTGTTTTGACGATGTGTCTGGTTGGATTGTTTTGAGTATTACTCTGGTGAATCTTGTTCATTTTCTTATCGAACGTTGTTGTTTATTTTAACACTGATTCTGTTAAAGATTTCTCCATTGCTAGTGTATACTGATGATATGAAAATACTTTGTAAAGAAATGTTTTTGATCCGTAGAGTGTAAACGTTTTTATCCTCATGGTATGAATTCGAAAGTCATTTACAACATTAAAATAGCACAAATGTCAAAATGTCAATCTGATTAAAATCATCCCTAATTAATGCTACGCAACTTTAGTCAGATTGGCACAAATGTAATAACAGAAATGCATAGCGTTAGTTATATATATATATATATATATATATATATATATATATATATATATATATATATATATATATATATATATATATATATATTATACATAATGCGAACGTGTATCCTCGCGGATCTCACGTATGGAAAAGTCAACTGTTCTAAATTGACACAAACTAATTCTATAAAATTCATTGTGTCCTCGAGATCCAGTTAACTTTCAGAGAGAAAATATTTAGCTTCTCTGGTCCCGATCTCTTAAAAAGACTAAAATGTCACTGCTGATTTGTGAGACAAGAAATCAGAGATTTGAGTATACTGTTAAGAACATTTAAATTTTGACTATTAAACGTCAAATTTTAACTGCGTGGCTCACGCTGTACAAAGTGTGTCTACTGATCTTACACACTATTCATTAGCTTTATTAATCAAAATGCAACATGTAGACTTCACAAAATAACTTTATTTTTACTTTTGTTTAAAATTACTTATAACAGAAAATAGTTTAACAATTTCGAAGTATTTGAATTGAATCTATATATAGGCGTGCCTCTTTAAACACTCGTAATAATCACAGTGTTACTTGCGGAGAACAGGTTTGTACTGGTACAGAATCAAGGAAAACTGGTTAGGTTAACTGCCCGCCGTTACATAACTGAAATACTGTTGAAAAACGGCGTTAAACCCAAAACAAACAAAACTAAAATATCCCTTTATTCATTTTATTCGACCTTACGGGGCGGGGTTAATCTCTGATTTATGCAAATAATGGCAATCTCATAAAACAAACAAAATAGGTAGAACAATATAATTGTTTAATGACTAAAATTCAATGCTACATTGGTTACAATGTAAGGTAGATGACAAATGAATAAGAAATACACTACATATCCTGCACAATAATGCAGCGGACCGTCGCGAAACCCTGCCCCACTAGGTCGATTAAAATGCACAATAGTGAATTATTTACATATATCTTTTACATTATTAATTACAGTATTAATTACATTATTAATTATTTATAGCATCGTTCCATGGAATTCAACGGTTTAAAGGTATGTAACTACCTAGATTATTATCATTTTGAAAGTTTGAAAGCAGCAAATAATCGTATGTAAATTGTATTCACGTGGCTATTAAATCAAGCCGCTAGTTACATGTCTACGCTGTTCAATGAAAAAGGTTAATTAATTAATTAATTAATTAATTAATTATTGGTAAATTTTTTTCAACTAATGAATTCAATTTTAAAGTTAGTCTTCCACAGCCATTTTTACAAACCGAAAAAGACAGGTATAAAACAGTTGAATAAATTCAAATTTGATTTTGGTTCATAATCACGAAACGTTGCAACGTTTACTGCTTTCAAAATATGAATGCGTTCCGCACATGTAAAACAAAATTCGGCTTCAACGGAATTAAAGCATTCAAAAGGTATGGTTAATCAATTTGACCGTTGTTTTCTTAAAAAAATATATGATCTGCATGCTTTATACTGCTTAACTGAAATTAAAATTCTATGATAATTTTAGTCTAAAATCTTTAGCGCTATATTTTTACATGCGGTCTGGAGGCTGCAGGAATATTGGAATGCAACAAGTAGTGTAGCACAATGGGGAATGGGTGATATCACGTGATTTTTTACCGACATGCGATTGGCTTTTCGCATTTATGGAACGCCGTATTTGCAATATAGCTTGCAATCTATATGATATATTCAGAAATAATTGTGACCTGAATTCCTCATTCATTATTTTATATAATTTATTCAAACTTTCAGCAATGATCAATATTGATAACTAGTTGTGCATAAGGGAATTGTTTCTGAATTACTCTTTAATTTCCTGGATTATGGTCTAATGTTGTTTTGCTCTATATGTCAGTGAAGTCCAGGTGAAGGCATGAATCACATTTGTGAAAACTGTAGTAAAGTATTTCAATAGTCAAGGAATGTGACCACTTGAGTTAAATGTTATGTTATACATGAAAGGGAAATATAGTTATTTTTGCCCAAAACAATAACTTTCCGAATTAAGAAATACATATCTCATAGATTCACTTGTAAAAAAATGTGGAATGGAGTAATATTTCATACAGTAAAGCGTATATTTTCACGATATTTTCAGGTGTTATTATAAACCATTTCTGAGACCAGAGGAGTTCCAAATTTTGCTCTGCATCCATGGTCTTCTAAATTGATGCGAATATGAAGAAAAAATATTTTTAATTTGTTCATCCCTTATGACACAGTGTAGTCAGAATCTTTAAGTTCACGTTGTTTTCAACAACTTAGCATCCTAGTGCAAAAGCAGCTAGGGATTTTTTTGCATAAAACTATATCTTAATGGTTGGAAATGCTTGTAGGTCTCTCAGCAAAGTCACTTTTACATACAGTAGTCATATTCGGCAAACATATATATAAGATTACTGGATTACACTTCTGCAGTATGTATAATCAGTTTCAGATAAAAAGTAATCATGGCCTGTTATGAAAAAACAACGAATTATCAAGCTTATCTTATCCACTGGTAGAGTTCCAGTTTGCATAAAAGGTTGCCAATAATGGCCGTATATTTCAACAAGATGGTTCTTTGATAAATATGTTTTTGCAATACCTCTGTTTAAAACGTCCGCTTGAGCTTAAATCTAGATGGTATATTTACATGCACGGACAAGCTTAACGTAAAGGTCTTCACCGTACTGACTACATCTACTTTCAATAACAATCACTGTTGATTTTATGAGATTTACTATTTAGAAGGAATATGCACGCCACTACAAATATTAAACCATGAATCAACGGGTTTGATATCATGTTCTTCCAAAATTTCGATGCAGCGCTTGTGCTTATGAATAATGCCACTCACATACACGTCGTCCAGTGACAAAGCTTTCTTTATTTTTGTAAGATTTCTTGCTAAACTGAAGGCATCCGAAGTTTCAAAATTTGTAGAATCTTCCGTATCAAGTAGCAGACTTATATCTGCATTTTTTACAATGTTTCCATTAATATATAATCCGGTGACGATGCCAGTACCAAACACTACAATAAGTACATTCTTTTGCGGTATATTGTTCTTGAGAACCAATTCCATGACAGCATAATCGCCATCGACCTGCATTTTGATGCTTTTTCCATCGACAAATTTTGGAAAGATGGTGCCTTTCAAGAATGGAATATTTTCTGATGCTTCCGAAACAAGATAATTTTCTTCTTCCTCAGCGATATTTCCACCGGTGTTTATATAAATCTCGCTTTCATATATTTGTTTTATCTGGTCCAAAATAAATGATTTTAGTTGGTTTTCATACTCACATAAAGTTTGAGTACTCCATTTTTCGGTGCGGTTATTGGATTTTAATCGAACATAAGTTTCATCGATATCTACAAATGCGGTATGCGTCAGAGACACCATGGCTGATGCGCGCTGAAAATCCTCTTCTGTATCAATATCACACACCGGATGCTTTACTACCATAGTATGACACGGCACTGTTGGTATTGCTTTTGTTTTGAGAAAATCGGCTACCTGAATGACATAAACACTGCCATCTTCAGCAAATGTCTTGGTGTCTTGTCTAGGCAATTTCTTTGTGTACAGTGGCTTATTGTCTTCATATAGATAAACATTTGCTGGCTGCACACTGACACAACCTATACCAGACGACGTACTGAGGCGCAGCGCTTCCTCTACATCTTGCGACGTAGTTGTCGGTGTAGTCGCTTGTAGAAGAACGATTGTCTCAATATCTGGACGAGTTTTGAGAAATTCCAGTACCACGTCTGCCGTAATTGATTTGTCTGTAGCGGTTTCCGCTGAACGCCTGTGCACTTTAACACCCGGCGGAGCCAACGCTGCATAATGATCACTGTCTGTTGATATCCATACTTCATTCAAAGCAGACACTTTTAGTGCCTGCAAAACGACATGATGGAAAAGGGGTTTGCCGTTAAGTATACGGATATTTTTATTTGGGACACTTCTCGATCCCGCACGGATGGGCGTGAATGACACTATCATTATTATGTTATTATGGCGTACGTCCTCTTTATTGTTTATCCGTTGTTATCCGTTTTTATACACTAATACCTGTCTTTAAATTCGGATACGAGCATTTAAATTAGCCAAATACATTTCTTCACATTTTCGTTGATATCTGTAACAGAGTACTTATCAACTGGGCTTGTTACACTTGATTACCAATATCACATACTTTACTTTGCTTTTTATATTCATAATCGCTGGTCTGGAAAACAAGTCATCGACTATGACGATTGCTAAAATGTTTTTATTACTTGAAATAAGCACGGTGGTAAAATTAAAGCTGAATACCAAGATGACTAGACAAGATTCTATGTAAAATTTAATGTGCAAAATGATGCAATGTGAATAGATATTTAATGACAATGTGATCATTCAGTTTTTGGTCTGCCAGTGTTGAAAGACAAATTAAATCTTCAGGTCTGAAATGGCTGTAAATAATTTTGTCGCACCTGATTAAGTGAGAACTACTGATATTTTATTATCCATTTAATTTTATGTGTACTTTACTTATACAAAATATATTGCAGTGTCATCAATGACATTTTAGAAATTTAAAGATATCTGAAAAATGTCCATCAAATTCAAAAAGGCTGATGACATGTTTATCAGATATTTATTTATTTAATTTTATTGGGTTTAACGTCGCACCGACACAATTATAGGTCATATGGCGACTTTTCAGCTTTGATGGTGGAGAAAGACCCCAGGTGCCCCTCCGTGCATTATTTCATTACGAGTGGGCACCTGCGTAGAACCATCGACCTTCCGTAAGCCAGCTTTATGGCTTCCTCACATGAATAATTCAACGCCCAGTGTGAGACTTGAACCCACATCGATGAGGGGCATGTGATTTGAAGTCAGCGACCTTAAACACTCGGTCACGGAGGCCCCGTTTATCAGATATTCCATTTAAAAGTCCTAGGTTAGTTTGATATTTTATCTTTAATTATACATGGTATAAATTTTACATTGCAAATATCATAACATAATGCCAAATACAAGTTAGGAGGGATACTTCCCGTTTAGGAAGTCAACCACTCCTTTTTTCCCCTACTTCCTGAAACCTTATACTAAAATACTAAATATAGTAACCTGTTCCCCCGCGTTCACGAAATAAGAATCGTTTTTTAAAACCTGTTTTATTCAAAAGACTCAGTGCATAAGACCTTGTGGTATCATAAAATGAAATATACCATTGTAAACTTGAGAAATAAGTCTATAACGCCCACCCGATGGGGTCCGGGTTATACAGTTACGGGACTGAACGTCGCTATGAAAAATCGCATATTTTGTCAGCTTTATATACACCGAAATACTTTAAAAATGCAACACAACGAGATACACAACATTGAGACACAAATGAACTGTTTAAAGAGTTTTTTTTTCAAATTATTAAATACTCTCTATGTAAGGAGACCTGCTGACCTTTTCTATCTTTAACAAGGGAAGTGGCTGATAATGTTGGTTGAATTTATCTCTAGTATAATATTGCATCTGGCAGGCGTAATTGCTAAAATATTTTCATTGTTGCTTGGAATTTGTCAAAAATGTTAACTAAGCACTGTCCATATTTGGTGGAATCTATTCTTAGGTTTGTATCCAAGGGTATTTTTCAAGTTTTCATTGGTTGCTTATTACGCAAATATATATTTTTGAAAACAATAGCCATCGCGCATGTACTAAAAATCGCCCAAACGGACATTAAGAATTTATACACTGAAAGCGAAAGACATACTTTTTAGTCTGTTAGAATAGATTTGTTTTTCTGAGTTTACGAGGGAAATACGTGGCATTGTTCAGTAAGTTTGAATTTTGTTTAACTTTTTATTTCTAATAATTTTAGAATGATTTTTTCCACAGTTTTAGTAAAGAAATACGGTAATGAGCAAACAACATTTTCACTTATTGTTTTTTGACAAGTTCACGAAGTCCTTTGTTAGAATTTAGAACTGATTTTCACTTTTCACCTTTCATTATATTAAACATGTTTATTTGTATTTGTTAATTCTGTACTATTACTTTATATGTTATTGTTAATTTTAGATAACCGTTGTTGATGTACGATATTGTTTGTGGTACTAATAAAAGACTTAACGAGTATATTGAATAGTCCAATTGTAAACCCCTGGAACTCAGATATATCAGGCTCGTGCCAGTGTAAATGGTGCGAGGCCGTGACATTCTTACACTCTACCATTCCTAACAATTTTTGGATATCACTTTTTATTGATGTCCATATATCATTCTGTGATATGTAGTTTGTACAGCGCTTTTGAACGTTTATTTTATAGATGAAAAGAACGCTATGAATATCTTGTACATGTAAATAATAATATAATAATGTCGTCTGATAAGTGTATTCATTTTACGACATTTCCCCTTTTGACTAGTCATAAGAAAAAACTAAAATGTCTACAATTTACATATAGTGGGAAGAAAAGTGTGTTAAATTTTGTACTTTTGCAATAGGGGTGAGGCAGTAAAATGAACAGAAATATATGATTATCTTTGCGTCGTTTGATTATTTTTTTACGATATTATTAACAAAACTTTGATCTTAAGGTATGTTAAATTTAAAATCAAATATATTCACAGTCATTTTAAGATATAATCAAACTAGCAAATGACGGGTGAGCCGTTTATGTTTTTAGTTTACATACCCAGTCTAGATTTTATTGATGAATCATTGCATCTCTACCGCAAATTATATGATGATTTATTTAACAAATAGCTATAATACCCATTAAGTGTGGGTAGACACTTCCTTTTTCAATTGCATTTGCACGAAGTAGCTTTGCAAATCATACGACTCGAATATGCTATTTGTGTTGCGATTAGCTAAGAGTTTAGGTTACCTTAACTGGCACAGTGTTAAATCCATTGCCCATAGATCTCGTCGGTATTTCAGTGACGTAAATGTTTTAAAACATGATATAAGTCTGTTACTGTTTATAATTTAAACTTGCTGTGCCGAATGTACGATGAACTAGTGTATTGTAATACAGAGTTGAGTAACTTACATGCTGATGAAAGCTTTCGTGAAATACTTAAGTAATTTAATGAAAAACAACAACAACAACAACAAAAAAGTAAAAACATAAAAACAAAAACAAAAAAAAAAAAAACCAACAGCGAATTGAAAATTAAGCGTTTTAAAATCTTAATCAAAATCTTATCGAATTCGGTCCCAGTTTCGTGCTGGAGCGATCGAAATTTACGGAAAGTACCAACTTTTCATGGTAAACTTACATTGGAATCTATGCGAGAAATGGTCGGGACTCTTATTACAGTCAATACAGTTATTGAACAGTCATTTTGGATTAAGTTAAATTCGTAAGTGGACTGTTAGTATCATCATGTCTGTAGCTGAGTCTACAAGTGTAAGTGACAAAAGAGCATTGATTAAGTCATGTGCTTCGAAATTCGCGAAGGCAATGAAAGCCTTGGAATTAGCTTTGATTGGCACAGATGATGGAAAAATATCACAACTGAGAAGAGAAGTTCTTGACAGTTGGAATGTTTATGAAAAGGAACTTTGTGATATTGATGTGTTCGATCAGGAACAACAAACACAGTTCCAACGATCATGCCGACAGAGCCGACAAGAGTTGGATTTAATACTGGAGCAAGTTAGCCAGCGAATTGGAGCGATCGACGAAACGCTATCGTTGACGCGCGCACAAAGTCGCCATAGTGCTGCGTCATCCGAACGCAAACGACAGCGGGCAGAGCTGAAATTAGCGCATATCCGCAGACGTCAAGATTTAGAAAGACGGCAACAAGATCTTGAATTTCAGCAAGCAGAAATAAGGCGTGAAATGGAGAAAATCGCGGTTGAGAACGATCTGGCTAGGATCGAAATTGAAGACGACAGCGGAAGTTCGAGCAGTAATAGTGTTGCGTCGAACAATGTAATTCTGCCCGAAATGAGGCAGAGTGCTAGAGAAAAGACAGAGGCGTACGTACGAAGTCTTCCCGACGTAACCCCTACTCTTGGTCAGCCGGAATTAAACGTAGTTGCAGCATCCAATCCCAAACCCAGTGACAATGATCTTTTCAATGGATTTATGGCTATGACATCTAGTGCACAGGAAAGTTTGAACTTACCAAAACCAGAGTTACTGACATTTAGTGGAAATCCTGCGGATTATTGCAAGTTTATCAAAAACTTTGAAACAAACATTGAAATGAGAGTGAAGGACAATAGATTAAGACTTAGTTACTTAGTGCAATTTTGTAATGGTGATGCTCGTCGTAGCATCGAAGATTGTGTTGTTTTGCCATCAGATGAGGGGTATGTAAGAGCGAAACAAATCCTCCAAGGCAGGTATGGTAAGCCTCACTTAGTTGCTAGGTCCCATGTTGAACGACTGATTGATGGTAGCCCTGTTAAACCTAATGACGTACAAGGCCTCATGAATTTGTCGCTCGACATGGAAAAATGTCAAATAACACTTTCGCAAATAGGGTTTGTTTCTGATATCAATAATACTGAAAATCTCAAGAAAATAGTTAGGCGACTACCCATGCATATTCGGTCAAGATGGGCCGAACGCGCTAGTAAGCTGATCGAGCAGGGATCCGAACCGAATTTCAATGACCTGCTCACCTTTGTCCACGAGCGAGCTATAGTAGCAAACACAATGTATGGTCAAGACTTAGCCAGTGCGTCAAAAGGCATGTATACGGCAAAGGTTAAATCTGCACCTAAAGGCACTTCTCCTCGTGATAAATATGTCACGCTATCTACTTCTACTTCTGGTAATTATTCGGGCAATGAGACACCTCTGTATCGCCAGAGAAGTTTATCTTGCGTTTACTGTAAAGAGGCTCATAAACTGATGCACTGCGAAAAATTTAGATTAATTGAATTAGGAGAAAAATTAAAGGTTATCAGAAAGCACAAGATGTGCGAAAATTGTCTGAATTTTAAACACCTGGCTAAATTTTGTCGCAAAGGTAGTTGTTGCGAGATTAATGGGTGTAATGAAAAGCATCATACGATGCTTCATAGTACTTTGAATCAAGACGAAAGTCAGACATCGGGGAACAGTAACTGTTGTGCTACGAATGATGCACGGAAGAATAAGGTAAGTTTGCGTATTGTGCCAGTTATTATCGAAAATGGGCCTGTGCATGTAAACACATACGCCTTATTGGATGAGGGTAGCGATGTTACATTGTGTACGGAAGGGTTAATTAAAAAATTGGGAGCTACAGGTACACCCCGAGAGTTTAGCATCACAACCGTTAATAAGTCTTCCGAACGTAGGAATGGGGTTGAACTGAGTTTTAAAGTAAATTCTATTGATAGAAGCGAGACGGTGACCTTGAATAAGGTATGGTCAGTTGATCGCCTACCTATTTCACTTAGATCACTCCCTGATTGTTCGCAGGTTGGAAAATGGAAGCATTTAGCAGATATAAGCTTGCCACGGATTAAACAAGGTCAGGTAGAGTTATTGATTGGTAGCGACACCCCAGAGGCGTTCTGGGTAGAGGAAGAAAGGAGAGGAAATAGAGGTGAGCCGTACGCTATACGGTCGATTCTAGGTTGGAGTATACTTGGACCGACAGGTAAGACTGTTTTGTCTACAGATATGAATGTAAACTTCCAACAGACTTCTAGTGTGCAAGAGGAGATTGATAGGTTATGGAAAACCGACTTTCCGGAATGCAGATTAGACAACAGCACAGGTATGTCGTGTGAAGATCGACGTGCACTATCAATCATGGAAAGAACAATAGAGAAAGATGGCGGACATTACAAGATCGGACTACCATGGCGCGATGAAAACGTGAATTTACCAGATAACAGAGTGTTGGCAACTACCAGACTTGCGTATTTGAAACGCAAACTTCAAGGTAATGAGGATTTATATACAATGTACCGAAGCACGATGAATGATTATATTACAAATGGGTATGCTACTCCTGTTACAGACGCAGACGTAATGGAAACTGGTAAGGTTTGGTATCTTCCGCACCATCCAGTTATCAACCCAAAGAAGCCAGGAAAGGTAAGAATAGTATTTGACTGTGCAGCTAAGTATAGAGGTACGTCGTTGAACGATAACATTTTGCAGGGTCCAGACTTTATGAATAGCATTGTAGGAGTGCTGATACGATTCCGAGAGGAACCTGTCGCTCTTGTAGCGGATATTGAGGCAATGTTTCACCAGGTAAAGGTACAAGACAGTGATAGGAACTCACTTCGATTTCTTTGGTGGCCTGATGGTGATCTAGAAAAAGAGCCGTGTGAATACTGTATGACTGTCCATTTATTTGGAGCAACGTCGTCGCCTAGTTGTGCAGCATACAGTCTTAGACGTACAGCAAGTGATAACGCTAAGGAGTTTAGTGATGATACAGTGAAAACGATAGAACGCAACTTTTACGTCGATGACCTTTTGAAGTCAGTGACAGATGCAAAGGTAGGTATAAAACGTTCTTCTGAACTCCGAGATATCTTATCTAGAGGAGGGTTTAGGTTAACAAAGTGGTTATCTAATAATAAAGAAGTCGTGGATTCGATTCCAGACATGGAGAGGGCAGGCTCGACAACGAAGATCGACCTTGAAACTACCCCAAAGGTTGAACGTGCTCTTGGACTGCAGTGGCACATAGATAAAGATGAGTTTGCATTTGATGTAAGTCTTCAACAAAAGAGTCATACGAGACGTGGTATACTATCTGTTGCAAGTTCATTGTATGACCCCCTCGGGTTTGTTGCACCGGTGACTCTTATTCCAAAGTTGGTCTTACAGAATGCTTGCAGACAACACTTACAGTGGGATGAAAGGGTATCTGAAGCCGACGCCGAAAAGTGGTCTCAGTGGTTAATGAATCTTCCAGAATTGTCAAAGGTAAGTATTGACAGGTGCTTGAAGCCAGGCAAGTTAGACAAATCTTCCAAGATAGAGTTACACATGTTCAGTGATGCATCTGAACAGGCGTACGGATCAGCGGTGTATGTGAAGATTTACGACGCCGAAGGAAACAGTAAGTGTAGTCTCGTTATGGGAAAATCCCGGTAGGCGCCGATCAAATCTATTTCAATACCTAGGCTGGAGCTATCTGCGGCAGTGCTTGCTGTGAAGTTGTATCGGTTAGTAAAACAGGAGTTAGATTTGAATATAGATAAAAAATACTTCTGGACAGATTCTATGATCGTTCTGGGGTACATCCAGAATGAGAAAAGACGATTCAAGACTTTCGTTGCCAATAGACTGGCAATTATTCATGATGTAACAACGCCGCAGGACTGGAGGTACGTACCTACAAAGGAAAATCCTGCTGACTTGGCGTCAAGGGGCGTGCACCCTCACGAAACGGATAAGCTCTCAACGTGGCTTAGAGGTCCAAAATTTCTGCAGTGCGATAGTTCACACTGGCCAGCCACCCCAGGCCTTGTGACGATAGATGTTAATGATACAGAATTAAAGGCAGAGGTTAGTACGCACATGACACAAGGTAAGTGTGATAAGGGAATAAGTGATCTTTTAGCAAAGTATTCCGACTGGCATAAACTACAACGAGCTGTAGCTTACATTCTTAGGTTCAAACAGTACTTCTTTCAAAGGAACTCGAGATCAAAAGAAAGTACTGGAACTTCAGTAAAACGCGGGAGTTTGACTGTATGTGAGATTCGAGAAGCGACCAAAGCTATTCTCATGTTTGTACAAGGGAATGCGTTCGATATTGAAATAAACAGTGTCATGAAAACAGGTCGTGTTCCAAAAGTAAGTTCTCTTACCAAATTAAGCCCCGTTTACATAGGAAGTCTCCTGAGAGTCGGCGGACGACTTGATAATTCCAACTTACACAGTGATGTGAAGCACCCGATTATTTTGCCAAACAATCACCATGTGACGAGGATTCTGATTAGGAAATATCATGAAATCAATGCGCACATGGGCGCTCATCACATTTTGTCATTGATTAGAGAGAAATACTGGATTGTCCACGGACTTAAAACTGTGAAGTCGGAACTGAGCAAATGTATTGAATGCAAGCGAAGACTACAACGTCCTCAAACGCAACAGATGGGACAACTTCCAGCCGAGAGACTCACGCCAGACAAAGCACCGTTTACGTACGTTGGCGTTGATTATTTCGGTCCGCTGTATGTGAAATCTGGTAGGAGGCATCTGAAAAGGTATGGCTGTTTGTTCACTTGCTTGACTACCAGGGCGGTACATATAGAAATAACCCACAGTCTTGACACGGATTCGTTTATATGTGCCTTACAGCGGTTTGTAAGCCGTCGAGGACGCCCCGTAAAGATCTTCAGTGATAACGGAACAAATCTCAGAGCAGGAGAAAGGGAGTTACGAGAATCAGTTCGGCAATGGAACCAAAGTCGCTTGTCTAAATATTTCCTTCAAGAGACGATTGACTGGCACTTTAATCCCCCTTATGCAAGTCACATGGGTGGTGTCTGGGAAAGGTTGGTAAGATCAGTCAAAAATGCGGTAAAATCGGTTATTCGTGAACAGCTTCTGGGTGAGGAAGCTTTAATGACACTGATGACGGAAGTCGAAAAAATACTGAATGATCGACCAATAACTCAGGTAAGTGATGACTCACGTGACCCACTGCCGTTATCTCCAAACAAACTTCTTATTCTGCGCTCGAACTCGTGCATACCACCTGGTTTGTTTGAGAAGGACGATAGCTATTGCAAGCGTTGGTGGAGACAAGTTCAGTATCTTGCAAACATATTTTGGAGAAGATGGACGAAAGAGTACATACCCTGTTTGCAGGTAAGACAGAAATGGCACAATGTACAGAGAAATTTGACGGTAAATGACCTTGTGCTTGTCTGTGACGAACCGTCTACACGCGGTCGCTGGCCTCTAGGACGTGTGCTTGAGGTTAGTAAAGGGAGAGACGGACTTGTGCGGTCATGTAGGGTTAGGGTAAATGGTTCAGAGAAAGTAAGACCGATTTCAAGTTTGTGTATTCTCGAGCAACGTGTTTTATAAACATACGCGTTATGGTAGATAGTGTTTGTTTACGAACAAATACTGTAAGTCGTTATAATTCGCGTGTAAATATTTTTGAAATCGATTTTTTGTTAAAATACAATATAGACTATGTAGATCGTATATATTCACTACATTAATGAAATATTACATTGAATAAGTATATTTTTCTTAGTCTCCTAAAGTATTTTTAAATGAACTTCTATTGAAATTTGAAGGTTCATTGAGGGGCGGTGTAAGGAGACCTGCTGACCTTTTCTATCTTTAACAAGGGAAGTGGCTGATAATGTTGGTTGAATTTATCTCTAGTATAATATTGCATCTGGCAGGCGTAATTGCTAAAATATTTTCATTGTTGCTTGGAATTTGTCAAAAATGTTAACTAAGCACTGTCCATATTTGGTGGAATCTATTCTTAGGTTTGTATCCAAGGGTATTTTTCAAGTTTTCATTGGTTGCTTATTACGCAAATATATTTTTTTGAAAACAATAGCCATCGCGCATGTACTAAAAATCGCCCAAACGGACATTAAGAATTTATACACTGAAAGCGAAAGACATACTTTTTAGTCTGTTAGAATAGATTTGTTTTTCTGAGTTTACGAGGGAAATACGTGGCATTGTTCAGTAAGTTTGAATTTTGTTTAACTTTTTATTTCTAATAATTTTAGAATGATTTTTTCCACAGTTTTAGTAAAGAAATACGGTAATGAGCAAACAACATTTTCACTTATTGTTTTTTGACAAGTTCACGAAGTCCTTTGTTAGAATTTAGAACTGATTTTCACTTTTCACCTTTCATTATATTAAACATGTTTATTTGTATTTGTTAATTCTGTACTATTACTTATTATACGTTATTGTTAATTTTAGATAACCGTTGTTGATGTACGATATTGTTTGTGGTACTAATAAAAGACTTAACGAGTATATTGAATAGTCCAATTGTAAACCCCTGGAACTCAGATATATCAGGCTCGTGCCAGTGTAAATGGTGCGAGGCCGTGACATTCTTACACTCTACCATTCCTAACAATTTTTGGATATCACTTTTTATTGATGTCCATATATCATTCTGTGATATGTAGTTTGTACAGCGCTTTTGAACGTTTATTTTATAGATGAAAAGAACGCTATGAATATCTTGTACATGTAAATAATAATATAATAATGTCGTCTGATAAGTGTATTCATTTTACGACATTTCCCCTTTTGACTAGTCATAAGAAAAAACTAAAATGTCTACAATTTACATATAGTGGGAAGAAAAGTGTGTTAAATTTTGTACTTTTGCAATAGGGGTGAGGCAGTAAAATGAACAGAAATATATGATTATCTTTGCGTCGTTTGATTATTTTTTTACGATATTATTAACAAAACTTTGATCTTAAGGTATGTTAAATTTAAAATCAAATATATTCACAGTCATTTTAAGATATAATCAAACTAGCAAATGACGGGTGAGCCGTTTATGTTTTTAGTTTACATACCCAGACTAGATTTTATTGATGAATCATTGCATCTCTACCGCAAATTATATGATGATTTATTTAACAAATAGCTATAATACCCATTAAGTGTGGGTAGACACTTCCTTTTTCAATTGCATTTGCACGAAGTAGCTTTGCAAATCATACGACTCGAATATGCTATTTGTGTTGCGATTAGCTAAGAGTTTAGGTTACCTTAACTGGCACAGTGTTAAATCCATTGCCCATAGATCTCGTCGGTATTTCAGTGACGTAAATGTTTTAAAACATGATATAAGTCTGTTACTGTTTATAATTTAAACTTGCTGTGCCGAATGTACGATGAACTAGTGTATTGTAATACAGAGTTGAGTAACTTACATGCTGATGAAAGCTTTCGTGAAATACTTAAGTAATTTAATGAAAAACAACAACAACAACAACAACAAAAAAAAGTAAAAACATAAAAACAAAAACAAAAAAAAAAAAACCAACAGCGAATTGAAAATTAAGCGTTTTAAAATCTTAATCAAAATCTTATCGAATTCGGTCCCAGTTTCGTGCTGGAGCGATCGAAATTTACGGAAAGTACCAACTTTTCATGGTAAACTTACATTGGAATCTATGCGAGAAATGGTCGGGACTCTTAACTTGCATTCCTTAAAATGTCCAGTTTCTACGAATAATTGATCCTTAAGATATACTGGTGTTTGACCGTAGTTTAGACAATGTCCCTATTCTTGCCGGTCTGATAAGTTTTATTTCTTTGAATGATTGTCTTAGTAATATGTTGCATAAATTTGACCAAAAAATCCTATCAATGCCAAACGCATCTTTTGCCGACTAATGTTCAACTTTTTCAAGGAGTCTAAGACCACCTCTATCAGCAGAATCACTGTTTTGTTCACACATATGCTTCTCATACCTAGAATACAGTTCAAAATCATTCAAGTAACCGCTGGCTTTCATTGGATAAACAACGTATGGATTCTACTTTGTACTGCATTTCGTTTATCAGTTTTAAACATAAAAGATTTCATACATATTCGATAAATGTAGATAAATATGTTAAGAAGAATCAGATTAAATTATTTCAGATGTCAGTATGACAGTTTTGATTTTGCTTTTATTTTCTTTCTCTTCGCATATTTGATTACATGAAAAACGATAATCCAAATGTAAATTACTAATCTCACTGTATGTTACCAAATCACTTTATTATAATTAAGGTAAAAATGAAGATATAATACATACGACACCTTGGATACACAATATCAAAAAAGTCGCAAACAACTTTTGTATTTAATAGTTTATAATAATTCGATTAGATTCTTTTTTTCTGCGATTTTTAGTCACTGAATGCAGAGACAGATGAATATAGCATATATGTATATATATGCATTGTCTTTTGCAAACGTGTCTCGGGGTTTGATATTTTATTGTAAGTTAAAACATGCTTGCCAAAATATTTAATTATAATATTAAACCACAGGCGCTTGAAGCTCTATCATATCCCACCCATCTAATATACTATGAAATAGTACAGGAACTCTTTCAGAGATCTACGATGGCTTCAAGATATCTAATCTGCACATATATTTCGTTGATAGAGCTTCAAGCACCTGTGATTAATCGCTCGTTTGTAAAAAAAATAGGTTTATTTACAACACAGTTAAGCTCTGTTAAATCAGTACAAGGTATGAAGTGTAAGATCAAATACACAAGTAAGCGTATATAATAGCTGATTCTCTGCTGAAAGATATCTTAAGATCATAAATTATACCAAGTCCTTCGGTCGCTTCAATAGTATACCCTCAAAACTGAACTCGTTAGCATAATTTTATCACCATCTTAAATAAAAATGAATAGATGAGTTGATCTGATATGGCGATTAATATTCTATTTACAAATACGCTTTTTCCATTTGATGGAGGTCATTAACTTTTATAAAATCGTCACGTTTCCCATCATATTAGATAAACTGATGTTCATTTACTTGACCATATACAGTTGAAATTCTGTATCTCGAATTCCAAGGGATCGAGATTTTTTCTTCGAGATGGCGGAAAATCTACTTGAACTGATACGAGCCGTGCCATGAGAAAACCAACATAGTGGCTTTGCGACCAGCATGGATCCAGACCAGCCTGCGCAAATGTCTTTTGAGAAAAGTGAGCTTGAGTTATCGAGTTTCAACAGTATATTTAGTTCCTGATCCTGCACCTCGTTACTACATATTGCTTATTGTCTTTACAAATATAATACAGGCATATAATATGAGCTTCGCTTGCCTTAAATTGTTTAAATATTACTGAATTAATGCCCTTTTAAAAGCAAATATAATTTAGTAAATATTTATTTCAAAATCAAACATTGAAAATAAATTTTTTCAATCCTTTTTAAACAAAACTAATTATTGTTATTGACAAAATAGTTACAAGTTTTACATGTTAAATAACATATTTTTTGTCTCTATCAATGTCACATAAAATGTTTTGTTATGTTATTTAATCGTACATTTAAAAAAGATCCATATGTTTCTTCACAATTTACTTAAATTGTTTATAACGCGTGCAAATTCATTTACTTTAGATAGCGGTTCGAAACGTAAACTACCAATCATAATGAAACAAATTCACTAAATTAAGTTTTGTATATCTATTTACAGGAGTTGGCTGAGATACCTTTTTAAATTTTGTATTTATAAAGTTCACTTAATTTAAATAAAGTAAATGCTCTAGTGGACTTGGTAGACGAAGAAGGATGTTCGAACCCAGCTTGTATAACAATTCTGATATTATTATAGTTATCTCATCCAAAAAGTGAAAGTGATGAATTATTTACATAAAATCTCAAAGCTCTCAACCGTGCTATGATAAAAGTCACTATAATTTTTAAATTACCATAAGAAAGATCTGTAGAAGTTTGGTATTAAAACATGGTTCCGAGAAAAACAAAAGAGTCATTGAAAAAGTAAAAAAGGTACTTAAAAAGTCATCAAAACGTTCTTGAAAGGTACTTGAATTTTGTCTGAACCATGTTATTTACAGTTATGTTGAATTTTATGCATAAGTTAATGCATTTGGCACATACTACACTCTACGTTTGTTTAGTTGCACTATACTTTTTATTTTAGTCTCCATCTGTACAGAACAATGATTTGTATTTGTTTTGACTATGTGTCTGGTCGTACTGTTTTGAGTATTACTCTGGTGAATTTTGTTCATTTTCTTATCGAACGTTGTTGTTTATTTTAACACTGATTTTGTTAAAGATTTCTCCATTGCTAGTGTACACTGATGATAAAAAAAGACTTTATGAAGACATTTTTTTGATCCGTAGAGTGTAAACGTTTTTATCCTCATGGTATGAATTCGAAAGTCATTTACAACATAAAAATAGCACAAATTTCAATCTGATTAAAATAATCTCCAATTAATGCTACGCAACTTTAGTCAGATTGGCACAAATGTAATAACAGAATGCATAGCGTTAGTTCTATATATATATTATACATAATGCGAACGTGTATCCTCGCTGATCTTACGTATGTGAAAGTCAACTGTTCTAAATTGACACAAACTAATTCTATAAAATTCATTGTGTCCTCGAGATCCGGTTAACTTTCAGAGAGAAAAAATATAGCTTCTCTGGTCCCAATCACTTAAAAAGACTAAAATGTCACTGCTGATTTGTGAGACAAGAAATCTGAGATTTGAGTATACTGTTAAGAACATTTAAATTTTGACTATTAAACGTCAAATTTTAACTGCGTGGCTCACGCTGCAGATAGCGTGTCTACTGATCTTACACACTATTCGTTTGCTTTATTAAACAAAATGCAAAATGTAGACTTCACAAAATAACTTTATTTTTACTTTTGTTTAAAATTACTTATAACAGAAAATAGTTTAACAATTTCGGAGAATTTGATTTGAATCTATATATAGGCGTGCCTCTTTAAACCCTCGTAATAATCACAGTGTCACTAAAATATCCTTTTATTAATTTTTTTTCGACCTTGCTGGGCGGGGTTAATCTCTGATTTATACAAATAATGACAATCTCATAAAACGAGCAAAATAGGTAGAACAATATAATTGTTTAATGACTAAAATTCAATAATACATTGGTTACAATGTACGGTAGATGACAAATGAATAAGAAATCAGGTTGCCGAATACACTACATATCCTGCACAATAATGCAGCGGACCGTCGCGAAACCCCGCCCCGCCAGGTCGATTAAAATTCACAATTGTGAATTATATACATATATCTTTTATATTATTAATTACAGTATTAATTACATTATTAATTATTTATAGCATCGTTCCATGGAATTCAACGGTTTAAAGGTATCTAACTACCTAGATTAATATCCTTTTGAAAGTTTGAAAGCAGCAAATAATCGTATGTAAATTTTATTCACATGGCTATTCAATCAAGCCGCTAGTTACATGTCTACGCTGTTTAATGAAAAAAAAAGGTTAATTAATTAATTAATTAAAATTCTTTTCAATTAATGATTTCCTCAATTTTAAAGATAGTCTTTCACAGCTGTAGTGACATATCCCCTCATGTACATTTTTATAAACAGAAAAAGACAGGTTTAAAAGAGTTGAATAAATTCGAATTTGATTTTGGTTCCTAATGCTTTCAAAATATGAACGCGTTCCGCACATGTAAAACAAAATTCGGCTTCAACGGAATTAAAGCATTCAAAAGTTATGACTAATCAATTTGACCGCTTTTTTTCTTAAAAAATATATGATCTGCCCGCTTTATACTGCTTAACTGAAATTAAAATTCTATGATAATTTTAGTCTATATTATTACCTGCGGCCTGGAGGCTGCAGGAATATTGGAATGCAACAAGTAGTGTAGCACAATGGGGAAATGGGTGATATCACGTGATTTTTTACCGATATGCGATTGGCTCAACGCATTTATGGAATGCCGTTTTCGCAATATAGCTTGCAATCTATATGATATATACAGAAATACTTGTGACCTGAATTCCTCATTCATTATTTTATATAATTTATTCAAACTTTCAGCAATGATCAATATTGATAACTAGTTGTGCATAAGGGAATTGTTTCTGAATTACTTTAATTTCCTGGATTATGGTCTAGTGTTGGTTTGTTCTATATCTAAATGAAGTCCAGATGAAGGCATGAATCACATTTTTGAAAACTGTAGTAAAGTATTTCGATAGTCAAGGAATGTGACCAGTTGAGTTAAATGTTATGTTATACATGAAAGGGCAATATAGTTATTTTTGCCCCAAACAATAACTTTCCGAATTAAGAAATACATATCTCATAGATTCACTTGTAAAACATGTGGAATGGAGTAATATTTCATATACAGTAAAGTGTAATGGCATGATGAAAAACACACAAGCACACTATTCATCCATAAGTTACTTTTACGCTGAGTGGTCAATAAAAGATTGGAGATGTTATCACATTTTTCTTGTTTATAATTATTATATACATAGAAGAATATTGAAATAACTTGGCTCAGATTTTCACTGTAAAAATGGAATGCAACACTTATTAATTAAAACATGAAATAAAGATTTAAGCTATTTTCCTCAGTCTGTAAGTTTAGTACACATTTTCTATAGGTCAAACCCTGTCCACATTTTACCTTAAAGTTTTTATTTGCGTACATTCGTCAGATGATTTGAAATTCACTTCTAGCACAATATTTTCATGTGTTATTATAAACAATTTCTAAGAACAAAGGAGTTCCAAATTTTGCTCTGCATCCATGGTCAGAAGGATAAAACTTGATCATGGTTTCCACTTCTAAATCGATGCGACGGTTATGTAGAAAAGATATTGTTAATTTGTTCATCCCTTATGACACAGTGTAGTCTGAATCTTTAAGTTCACGTTGTTTTCAACAACTTAGCATCCTAGTGCAAAAGCAGCTAGGGTTTTCCTTGCATAAAACTATATCTTAACAGTTGGAAATGCTTGTAGGTCTCTCGGCAAGGTCACTTTTACATACAGTAGTCATATTCGGCAAACATATATATAAGATTACTGGATTACACTTCTGCAGTATGTATAATCAGTTTCAGATAAAAAGTAACCATGGCCTGTTATGCAAAAGAAACGAATTATCGAGCTTATCTTATCCACTGGTAGAGTTCCAATTTGCATAAAATGTTGCCAATAATGGCCGTAAATTGCAACAAGATGGTTCTTTGATAAATATGTTTTTGCAATACCTCTGTTTAAAACGTCCGCCTGAGCTTAAATCTAGATGGTATATTTACATGCACGGACAAGCTTAACGTAAAGGTCTTCACCGTACTGACTACATCTACTTTCAATAACAATCAATGTTGATTTTATGAGATTTATTATTTAGAAGGAATATGCACGCTACTACAAATATTAAACCATGAATCAACGGGTTTGATATCATGTTCTTCCAAAATTTCGATGCAGCACTTGTGCTTATGAATAATGCCACTCACATATACGTCGTCCAATGACAAAGCTTTCTTTATTTTTGTAAGATTTCTTGCTAAAGTGAAGGCATCCGAAGTTTCAAAATTTGTAGAATCTTCCGTATCAAGTAGCTAACGTATTTCTGCATTTTTTACAATGTTTCCATTAATATATAATCCGGTGACGATGCCAGTACCAAACACTACAATAAGTACATTCTTTTGCGGTATATTGTTCTTGAGAACCAATTCCATGACAGCATAATCGCCATCGACCTGCATTTTGATGCTTTTTCCATCGACGAATTTTGGAAAGATGGTGCCTTTCAAGAAAGGGATATTTTCTGATGCCTCCGAAACAAGATAATTTTCCTCATCCTCGGAGATAATTCCACCGGTGTTTATATAAATCTTTCTTTCATATATTTGTTTTATCTGGTCCAAAGTAAATGATTTTAGTTGGTTTTTGGACTCACTTAAAGTTAGAATATTCCATTTTTCGGTGCGGTTATTGGATTTTAGGCGAACATAAGTTTCATCAATATCTACAAATGCGGTATGCGTCAGAGACACCAGGGCTGATGCACGTTGAAAATCCTCTTCTGTATCAATATCACACACCGGATGCTTTATTACCATAGTATGACACGGCACTGTTGGTATTGCTTTAGTTTTGAGAAAATCGGCTACCTGAATGACATAAACACTTGCATCTTCAGCAAATGTCTTGGTGTCTTGTTTAGGCAATTTCTTTGTGTACAGTGGCTTATTGTCTTCATATAGATAAACATTTGCTGGCTGCACACTGACACAACCTCTACCAGACGACTCACTGAGTCGCAGCGCGTCCTCTATATCTTGCCACGTAGTTGTCGGTGAAGTCGCTTCTAGAAGAACGACTGTATCAATATCTGGACGAGTTTTGAGAAATTCCAATACGACGTCTGCCGTCACTGCTTTGTCTGTAGCGGTTTCCGCTGAACGCCTGTGCACTTTAACACCTGGCGGAGCCAACGCTGCATAATGATCACTGTCTGTTGATATCCATACTTCATTCAAAGCAGACACTTTTAGTGCCTGCAAAACGACATGATGGAAAAGGGGTTTGCCTTTTTGTAATTATCGTCATCTTAATGGGCATAATCACAGGTCTGGATAACAAATCATCGACTATGACGATTGCTAAAATGTGTTACATGAAATAAACACGGCGGTAAAATTAAAGCTAGTTGCCATGATGGCTAAACAAGATTCTATGTAAAATTTAATGTGCAAAATGATGCAGTGTGAATAAACATTTGACGACAATGTGATCATTCAGTTTTGGTATGCCAGAGTTGACAGACCATATTAAGTCTTGAGATCTGAAAAGACTGTAAATAATTCTGTCGCACCTGATTATTTTATCATCCATATAATTTTATGTGTATTATACTTATATAATATATACTGCAGTGTCATCAATGACATTTTAAAAGCTAAACTTATCTGAAAAATGTCCATCATTATTTTGTTTATTTTATCATCCATATAATTTTATGTGTATTATACTTATATAATATATACTGCAGTGTCGTCAATGACATTTTAAAAGCTAAACTTATCTGAAAAATTATCGTAATATTTTACTTTTCGAAAAGGCTGATAAAATGTGTATCAGATTCTCCGTTTACTAAGTATCTAAAAATCCTATGAAAGCTTGATATTTTATATTTAATAATACGTGGTATAAATTTTACATTGCAAATATAATAAAATGCCAAATACAACAGTCAGGAGGGACACTTCCGGTTTGGGAAGTCAACCACTGTGGTTTTCACTACTTCCTGAAACTTGATACTTAATATAGTAACCTGCTTCACGTTCACGATGTAAGAACCATCCCTTTTTTACCTGTTTCATTCAAAAGACCCGGTGCATAAGACTCTGCCTGGTATCATTAAATGAAATAAATGATCCGTTCAGGGTCGATTTTGATGCCCCTTCACTCAGTTGTTGGACACATATTCACGGACACCCTTGCTATGACTTCGGCGTACATATTTTTTTATTCCTTTCCACTCTCCTTAGTTGAATTATCGTAATATATTACTTTTTGAATATTATAGCATGAAAAATCCATCTACGACTTATGTATAAATATAGTACCTGGACCACATTACTTTATATGCTACTTTAAAAACTGGTATTCCGTAACTTCGTCTCAGTGAAATGATATCAGGAGAGGCAATAAGATCATAGGGAAATTCCTTCTAATACACCTCCTTTGCCTAGATCTAAATTAAAGGATCAAAATTATTATTGAGGTTATCAATTTATTTTATCATCCATGATCATTGTTGGATTTTATATCAGCTGCTTTCATTGATGGCAGTTGTAGAAGTTAACTGCTGTAACTGCTAACTGCTCACTTCCAATTGATGACAAATCTTAAACTGCACATTGATGACCATTTCCGCAGCAGTTAAAACTAAACATGGACACAAATTATAAATGGTAATTTCACATACATTATCAATGCAAGAATCAACCTTTATTCAACTTTCATGTCATGGCAATAGAAAAAAGAAAATGTAAACATACAATTCGCATCGGCAGAAAAATCAAGACAGATTCAAAATCGTAATATCATATTACAATATTACTAGTATATATGTTATGTAACATTTCAATAACTCTAAAATGTATTTTAAAAATGGAAACTGCACAACTACATTCGCACACATACATTCTCAACATCACACTGGACATTGATTTGTGACATATCGTTTTTAGACAATTTTTTTTAAAGTTTTTTTGTTTTTGTTTTTTTTAAGTGCGTCATACTGGGTCTTTTTCCACGATTTATTGAATTATTCTTTCACAAAGTGTTCGATATGTTTTGTCTATAGAGTATTTAGTTAATATTCATATTTCAAATTGTCGAATTTATTTCTGCTGAAGGTTCAGTACTGAGAATACACATAAATGTTATAAGCTATATTTAGATATTTCTTATTTACTAGTATCTGTCACATATCTGATGTCCGAATATTTCGGGTTTATTAAATTTGCTCCTCTTTATATTCTTGCTGGATAGATTACTCCGAAGACCTTTTCTTGTAAACGTAAAATGCTTGTCTGCTTTTTATACACTGAAATATTTAAAAAAAAACGCAACACAAAGAGATATACAACACTGAAAGAACTGAAATCTTTAAAGAGTTTTTTTTTTCAAATTTATTAAATAACTTCTACCATTTCTAGTAATTTTCGGATATCACTTTTTATTGATTTGAAAGGCAAGTCGTTGTTATATATAATCACAAAAATGCAGCATTTTTCTTGTTGGTATAACTTTTACTTGTCTTTGTTATCTAGTTCAGTGTGTACCTCTGCAAATGGTTCCTCAAACAGCATACAAAAATTCCGGATTTCAAATATTTCCAATATCATCTTCTCTATTAGAAAGTACTCGTTTTGTGAAAACAGAGCCCGTCAAGGAACTAAGTTCAAGCATTTTGAATTCCTTAAAAAATTGATTTCAGCTTATAATGAAACACATTTCGTAGATATTCAAGTAGTTAACCACTAGCATGATAAATGCTGAAAACATTTCAACTATTCGTTCGTGTTCTATAACAATACAACGAATCTGCTATTCAACCTGTTAAAAACTAGATCAAACAATTATTTTCTATCAGTAGAAAATAATATATCGGCAATAAATGCTTTGATTGCCGAGATTTTACATGTCAGAATAAAATTTTTACCCTAGTTACCACTTCTGAATCGATGCTACGATTATCTCGAGAACGTATTGCTAAATTTTTCATTCCTTAGGAAGCAATGTGGTAAGAATCTTTCAGTTGTATATTTAAGGTCACTAAGCAGTAAAAATACCAGAAGTTATTTATCACCCACTTATAATTCAGGTGAGGAAGTTGTCAATTTGTAGGAAATGCATAAGTACTAAATTAAATACTGAATCCTGGAACGTTCGGTAGATTAATTGATCGCTGTTAACATGTTGAAGCTATTCAAACATAAGAGAAGTACGGTGCCCCTAAAGTGACATGTTACACACATTTTTTCCAATTAGGTAATGTGAGACTTTTTTTTTATTTCGTTTAAACGAAATCATTTCGTTTAAACGAAATAACTTATTTCGTTTAAACGAAATAACTTATTTCGTTTAGACGAAATGATTTCGTTTAAACGAAATAAGTTATTTCGTTTAAACGAAATTTCGTTTAAACGAAATGATTTCGTTTAAACGAAATAACTTATTTCGTTTAAACGAAATGATTATTTCGTTTAAACGAAATGATTATTTCGTTTAAACGAAATCATTTCGTTTAAACGAAATAAAAAAAGTCTCACATTACCTAATTGGAAAAAAAGTGTGTAACATGTCACTTTAGGGGCACCGTAGAGAAGAGCTTCAATGTAAAGGTACTAAACAGAAGATACAAGAATGCAGCATCCTCCATTTCAAGGTAATTTATCTTGTAATACTGTTGTCCAGTTTTAGAGGCTATGCGACATGGTATTTCCTCTTTCAATGGCAACGGCGTCAGTGAGTGAGTGAGTGAGTCAGTGAGTCAGTCAGTCAGTCAGCCAGTCAGTCAATTCTCTGACTGAGAAACATATTGCACTATGAGTATGTATAACTCAGACAACCAAAATATTTAAATACTAGGAACAATTATACATGTTTTGGGTTTCCCGATTCTATTTTCTCATAGTAGGTGTAAATCCTTTCTTAATATGAAATGTTATTTGAAAAAAGTATATACATCTAACTGGTGACAGACATAAAACAGATACATACATATACAGACAGACAGACAGACAGACAGACAGATCGAAATAGATCTGAAAGCATGAAGAAACAGAGAGACAAACAGATTGATCGTGATAGATCTGCAAGCATGAAGAAATACAAACATGCAAGAAAAGCATTAAGAAACATGCTGATTTCGTAGCCATTACATTAGTATGCAAAGTGATGTTCGTAATGGGATATAAAGATTCATTTCTCGTACACATGCTGCATTACTTGAATTCGGGATACTTTGATGTTGTAGCAGATGTTCATTTGAATGTTTTCTAATTGTATGAGCTTTTGATAGAAATAATTATATCATATACAGTATGGGTCCTATCATCTTGTCAACCTTTGTCGTGCATTTCGTCAGATAATCGCTATTAAAACGATCACAATGAAGACCAAGTACTCTATAGGGATTCCAACAAAGACTGTTAGAATTTCAATTTTGATATTAATCTTTGATGCTTGACTTAAGGGTTATATTATTTCTAAATTGAAGAGAGCAAATGAAACTATTGTATTGCTGATACGCAGTTAAAATATAAAAAGATACCAGATTTATAATTGTTCTGTTTTTCTTAAAGGGATTGACTTACTGGACAAGATTGCTGGACAGATTTAGAATTTATCAGATCATGTCTCACCCAAGTGCTTTAGGACTTTAATGATATAATCAGTGGATTTGGAACTGAATGTTAAAGATAAGTTCAAAGCTACTGCAGATATATAGAAATGATAAGATATTTACAATCAACTTAAAATTTTATTGTTTAAAGACCAGCAGATAAATTAATAGTTTTGTACTTATCAGCCTCATAGAGCAAACATGTTGCCAAAATATTAATGGTCATTGTCAACTGGTATTTAGGAACATGGAATAGTTTTGTTTTGTATGTGACAAGCGATAAGATTCAAACTTGTCCTGGCCATTTTCTAACTATGTCAACATCACCCATATTAACAAGGATTGCCTGTTATTATTAAGGATAAAAGAAGAACCGTATTCAAAATTTGAATATAAAATAAATCCTACTTTTCCTATGTTTAACTGATGTTAATATTTCATGACATTTTCAGTAGGCAGTTTGTTAACTTTGGACATGTGTAAGGCCTAGTATACAAGTTTGTCTCTCACAGGTTTGGTAAACAAAGTACCATCTTTAAAATTTAATATGCTTTCAAAACAACAAGGCTACATAGAATGTGTATGTAATCTGATATTTTGTTTAGAAAGCAATATAGACGTCATACGTTAGTAATTAAGGCACTTGTATTCAAAATTATAAAAACAATGTTTTATAATCAAAGTTATGGTGTGATTTTGCATTTCAATGGAATATTTCGTTTGACTCATATCCATTAACATTAACTGGATTTCTTCAAGAAGATGAGGGTTACGGGCAGCTTTATTTAACGTCACACAAGATCAACAGACAATATGACCTACAAAGCTCTTGTGCGACCAGCATGGTATCCAGATACCTGGGCTTATTTTACCTCCTGGTACATCCATTTAAATTATGAGTGCCAAGCAAAGGAGATACTATTTTACGTCTTTGGAATGGTGCGCTCGGGAATGGAACCCTTGACCTCACGCACTTACAGCGGCCAAGTTACCACTGGTCTATTTAGGCGGTGTATACAAGGTAGACCTGGTTGTCTTGAAAATATTTTTTTTAATTGTATCGACACATTTTTGCCTTGGTAAGAATACATGTACATCTTTTATTCCAAGTACATGACAGGATAGATAAAAGTGACAAAAATGACGATTTTATAAAGTCAATTTACATTTCTCCCGCTTTTCATCTATAAATTATAAACAACTTTTAGGTTTGTAAAATGTTTTTAAAGAAGCATCTGAATTTCCATCAATCAAGTTAGGAAGTGTAACGTTCCGTGTCAATGCTCGTGAAATGACAAATTGCAAATTTTCTACAAATTTGCTATTTGTGCTTAAAGTATGCCACAGATTCATGAAAATTGGGTTCGACATTAACAAGTTTAACACTGAATTCAGGGTGCACTGTGATGTGTCATGCTTTTTTTTTTTTAATTCAGTGGGACTTTTCGGAAAATATTTTTGTGTAACAAAATGAATACAAATAAGCCGGTTATGCGGAGCATCAGTACGAGAATAGCTAAGACATTATTACAGTGTCACCAAGAGAGTACAGCTTCAATATAAGGGTAATCACTTTGATTTTAGATTTCGAAGGTACAAAATTGCTGTTGCTTCCCCTGCATATGCTCTGACTGTTTAACTGTTTGGACATGTTGAGACCGACCACTTTATTGCACGACTCCTTATATAAATCACCGGCCCATACCTAGTGCTGGATTACTGGTTTATTGCTGACAAGGCAAATATTCAAAAACATAAAACTGTGAAATAATTGTCATTGGGGCTTACTGCTTATTAAAACAGTCTTAGTGAAAATAGGGTACTATTCATGGTTTATTACTACACTCATAGACTTTAAAGTCGATCACTGTTATAATCGCGATAACTTGGATAATACTTAAATTACACAACTTAAAGTTTTTCGATCACCTTTGTTCCCATATGCTATTTATTCGTGAGGGTAATTTTCCATTAAAATGTGGCTTAAATCAACCATGTGTAGTATACTTTATTGTTTTATTTTCAGCGTAGTCCTAACAAAATATATGAAAATCATAGATGACCGATTATAAATGTCTATGAGTGTATGCGAATACGAATTTACTTGGTGTAATTTATGTTAATATTCAGCTTTGTTGTCATTTGTAAGTTGAAGAGAGAAATAAAATTAATTTGAATTTCTGGATTGTATATTATCTCCAACCCTTTGGTTGCCGATCAGTAACTGTGGAAGGTCTGGGCCGATATATGAGAAACACCTTAGATGAATGCCGATGTTCAGTAGATTTCCCTATGGTGTTCGGGATAAGTAGGTCAAAGGTGATGGTCATAGTAACCCTGAGAGCGATACTTGGATCTACGGCCTGTCAAGCTACACCGGTCAGTAGAGTACTTCTTATGTTTTTAGAATCACAATAGTATTGTGACCATAAACACATGTCCCTGGGGGATAAGGTTGATTCCTATATGTTTTTTCAAACATTTCTTGTTTTCAAGTGTCTGTATGCAGTCATGTTGTTAATAGAATATAGAGACCCCCACCCCTTCCCCCACTTTCCTTTCTTTCATTCCAAGCGTCTTTAATTGAATAAGAAAAATAATAAATATGTTAAATGTACACTTCAAACAATGTTCATAAGATAAATTATCAAAACAGAAATTATTTTGATAACTAGCAGCAGATGTTCATTTGACTTTAACGTTTGAAATTTTATCCAAACTGTATGAGACGTTGATAGCAATAATTATAACTTATTCAGTCTGGTTCCTTTCATATTGTCAACCTTTACCATGCATTCTGGCAGCTAACTGCCAGTAAAACAAACAAAATGAGAACCAGGTACTCTTCAGGGATTCCAACAATGCCAATTAGAATTTTAATTGGGATGTTTGTTGCTGATATTGAATTTAAGGCCATTTGTTAAGTGAAGATAAAAACTAAAAGTGTCTTGAATAGCTGAGGCGAAGATAAAACTAAAATTGCGAGATCTGTGTGGATTCCTTCTTTCAATGTTTTTTTCTCCCTTTCTGTTAGAATATATCTTTTCATGTCTCGCCCAAGCGTTGTTTAACAAACAACACGCAATATTTTACAATTTATTCATTATGAAAGAAAATATCTGATTTTCAAAAAATGAAAATAGTTTTAATATTCCGGGTATGGAAAATCTACAATTTAACTGAATTTTAGACCAAATATGAGCCCAGCTGTCGACCGCAATGAAAAATACCATAAATTCTGTGATAGAAGCTGGACCAATGCTCACAACTAAAATATTCCCATGTGACCTAAATATAACGAGAATATTTGATCACACGGAAAATGCAGAATGTAATTACAGGCAAACTATTTTAATGCAATTAAACTTCCAGCATATGTCATATTGTTAAAGTAGTACAGGCTTTTAGTTCAATTATATGTCAATAGTCATAAAGAGTTACACATTACTTGTACAAATTGTATAGTCAGTGATGCCTTTACCTTTTTAATTATTGTGTTATGTGACAACATTTTCCCTTAGATTTAATATATGTACCTCTAGAAAACTGGTAGTGGAATAGAATTCGCCTGGGAATCTAGTCTTATAATTTCAAAGCTTTTTTTCTTTCTATAAAAATGTGATATTTTGATAATATCTGAAACTCAACGACTGAAATTTACCACTAATTAGCGTAAATTTAGTAGAATCTTTAATGCATTAGATGTGAATTATCAACGAATTCCCAGGCTAAAAATGGAATAATTGAAATTGATTTTAAATGATTTTTAAATGGTTTGAATAAATTTCTTGTTTTCGTGAGCAGGAGTGTATTTTTCATAGGCAATTAACTGTACATTTTTAAATTTTGATGATTTTCATATTCTACAGCTCTGTTTTCGTATTAAGATGGTGTTTTTGTCTAACTACAATATTTTGACAATATATTTGATGATAAAACAAATAGAGTCACTTCTTAGAAATTTTACTTGCATACTCTTGTCAAACTTAACAGCTCAGAATTTAAATTTGAAGACAAATTCAAAGTACTTGATCAATTATCCATCGTGTAATGATGTTTTCGCAAACATTTCCGGTGGGCAGTTTGTTGGTGGGACCGGTTTTAGAAAATAATAATAAAATCATAGATAGCTCTACAAACATGCATAAATGGGAAATTGTTCAATACAAGTTGGTTCACATGCCAGATACTGAAGTGACCCTTTCATGTAGAGGTATCTTACAAATGTATTTGCCTACAATTTATCTAAAAGTGTTTTTGTTGGTGTCCTCTCTGCATTTACAAAATACTGAAACATTTCGCAATGCCCTTTAATGGCGGTCAAATCAATATTTCTACATTTATGGTGCACGATATTTTTAATTTCAAGTGATTTTTATTGTATTTCTTCCAGGTAATATACCAGTCAGACCTGAGCTTTCTTTGTTGTAAATATATAATTCTTCCTTTAAAGAGTTAGCATAACTTTTTAAAGTAAAAAAGCATGTTACACAAAAAATGCTGTTAAGTAAAGTTCCTCAATACCATTCCAGGTTAATAGTTCTCAAGGAGTTTTTAAATTGAGTATATATCCTTAACTAAGCGTCTTAAAATCCTTCTTTCCAATCAGAGAGGGAAGTAATGTAGCTAGCATGTTTTTGTCAGTACTAGTGAAATAATTATTGTGAAGCAAAATAATAGAACTGTACTTGAAACACGCATCAAAGACAAGTACTAGGGCCAAATTGAATATGTACAAACTAAAAGAGCCACTTATATTTTTATTCCGTTAGACACAGCGTAAGTGTCGGTCTGTCTGGATTTGATTTTGATGGTGTCGTCCCTTAAGAAAGGCTTATCCTAAATGGGCATGCGATGAGGGAATTTGTCTTGCCAGGTTCATCCTTTTATTACCCCAGCAGAGTAAAAATGTACACTCCAAAGAGCTTTCACCATTATTCCACTTCTAGTTTGACAAGGCAATATGCTGTTTTGTATATGTACGGAAGTTGCTACGTTCTTTCCGTTCGTATGCTGCTACCTTAACAAATGTCTGGGTATCTTTGATTGACTTAATGTACATCTACTTACTGAGCACACAACATCTACTACCAAGAACGAATGTCTAGTCCACGGATCAGGCGAATGTTATTTGACAGATGGTATGATTGAAGTTATTCACCTTCCACTTCTGATTCAAATGAAGAAAGTTGTTTGTAAAGAATGAGTTATTATTTGTACAGAAACAGGAACACAAGGTAGATTAACTGCTTGCTGTAACATAAATGAATCCTTTCTTACGTATTTCACCCAAAAAAGGAAAACAGCTTGAAAGTTAGGGTGTTAACTTTGATCAAATTTAAATTTGGAGGGTACAGAATTGTTGCAGCCTCCCCTGCATGTGCTTTCAGATGGTTAGGATATGTTAAATGCTCGCCTAGTGTGTGTGAAGATAGTGAGACATGGTAATAGTTCTTTTGATCGCAATAGTGTCAGTCTATTTACATATCTCGGTCCATGAAACATATCATAGTAGAATTATATACAGTCAAACCTGTATATAGCAGCCAGTCAAGGGTGTGACACAATTTGGCTGCTTAAGGCAGGTGGCTGTTTAACACAGCTGGCTACAAGGGCAAGTTCGACTGTATAACACAGGCAATCAAGATGTTGAAGACCACTCTTAGAGGACTTCTTGCTAGTAGATTTCAAATCTGATTTTTATTCAGAATCACTGGTTTAAAAGAGTTTTAGATATTTAGTACTTATTAAAATAAGTGATAATGCAGTCCTGCCATTAGACGTACGTATTAATGATAGCAAAATGTTGCATCTATTTGTGACACTGCAAATGCATTTCAGGCAACAATAATTTTGAATTTAATCTTTGCACAGATTATATGAAAAATAGCCCACCCTCTTAGCTCAATAGGGAGAGCACCGATCTACGGAACGGATCGCTGGGTCAATAGTTCGATCCCCGGGTGAGGAGCATGAACTCCCTGACGATTTGATGAAAGGAATTTGGTCTGAAATCATTCGTCCTCCACCTCTGATTCATGTGGGGAAGTTGGCAGTTGCTTGCAGAGAACAGGTTTGTACTGGTACAGAATCCAGGAACACTGGGTATATTAACTATGAGGTTAATACTGTTGAAAATTGGCGCTAGACCCAAAACAAACAAACAAAGAATATAAAAAATATGATTTATAGTGTACTTTTTTAGGAAAGTGTTTCTAAATCGAAAGATAGTATATGTTTTGAGAAAGAAGACTAGGATTATAACGGATATAAGATATCTAATATTAATGAATGCCATTAGCAAAGTTGTTAAAAGGTTTAAAGCAACATTATCTTCCTGGTGGGATATTCTGGTGTTGTCAAAATCTAAAAACGTCTTGAGAATTGTCAATATTCGACATTTACGGATGTAAAAAATACTGGTTATATAATATACAATGTCTATTGTTTATGATAGAGGAAAAGCATGCTAAACATATATTTGTTTATCAAATGTATTTATTCCAAATACAAAGTGTCAAAAATAAATTAGTTATCATTCAGTCACAAACATTTAATACTTTACTCGTCTTCCGAATTTTATCGAAATTAAACTATATTTTCACAGACCTTTAAAACTGGATATGGTAATTGTGTCATATTATATAGGCAATACTAATGATGTTGTTGAAACTATTGTTAGATAAGTAGATAAGGACATGAAAACAAATTAATATTTAACTTGATACTATCATTTCTTTAACGCAGCATGAACAAAATAATTAAGTTACATAGTCAGCTTGTGAAATTACAAATATTTGTTGGGGGGAGAGGGGGTGGGGGTGTGGGGGGGGGGGGGGTCGTGGTTGTGTCGAACCACAAAATTAAATCCAAACGAAAATAAAATCAATCATTTTATCTTCTAAACTTGAAAATGCACGAATTCATATTCCCAAGAAAGTGCCATTATGGTTAAAATCAGGAAACATAATTAAAGCCCATGAACATTAATTATTTTCAGACCTGAACATGGTAACAGAGCAATATAATCGATTAAATTATAACATCTTTGCTTCTTAGAAGGTAATCGATAACATTGTGATTTAATACTCCGGTTTACAAAATGTAATTGATTACATTTATTACTTTACCAATGTAATCATGGTTACTTTGATAACGTAGTATTTTGAAACATATCTGCATGAGTCTGGTACTAGATAAGTAAATCTTTGACCGTTTAAATAGAACGACTACTATTTTAGGCCAGAGAAAAATGATATTCTGCTATTGGATTGTTAAACGTAAAAACGAGTGTTATGATTGTTTTGTCGGAAGTCGAAGATTGAACATCTGGGAGATGTCACATTTGTTTCTTTAGATGTTTGTGTTTTGATTCCATAAAGAAATATCAATTATTCATTACTTAAAAGAAATGAGCCGTGCCATGGGAAAACCAACATAGTGGGTATGCGACCAGCAAGGATCCAGACCAGCCTGCGCATCCGCGCAGTCTGGTCAGGATCCATGCTGTTCGCTAACAGTTTCTCCAATTCCAATAGGCTTTAAAAGCGAACAGCATGGAGCCTGACCAGACTGCGCGGATGCGCAGGCTGGTCTGGATCCATGCTGGTCGCACACCCACTATGTTGGTTTTGTCATGGCACGGCTCAAATCTATTTCTAAAAACCCTTAGATTTCAATCAATAAACTTCAAAGCTTATTAAAATAAATAGTGAAGGTATGTTATTTAAATTTTCGGGTTGGAAATATCGAAAAATGTTCTTGATGATTTGTGTTACTAATACATGTTTTGTCATGGAAACGGCCCATATGTAATGTGTATTAGGTTTTTCAAGACAAATATAACTTATCCGATAAGCTATATATAGAGAGATCACAAGAATATCAAACTAGACGTTACAAGTTCGATTGAGTAGATGATCATTTTAGTGACAACTAAACATAATTATTATAAAATTGATTTCGTTGCTGTTAACTTACCTTGATATTGTCAAAAATGCGATCGATACAACCGCAAGATCGATTCCCTGCCTAGATTTTAAATCGAATATGAGAATGAATTAGAAATAAAGCCATGTCGTTCTTGAATATGCAACAGAATAGTCTGTAGCTGCGGACACTAAATGATCAAGAAGCATGAAGAACCTTTGGACGCATAAAGCACAAAGGAGAAAACAATTGGCAGACTCGGTTTAACTGAGGCTATTTATTAGATGTAATGAAATAAACAAAACAACACTAAATGTCGAAGAATCGTTCAATATTTCACTGACATTACATTACTAAACTTGATACACTTTTAGTAACAGTAATGAAGGTTAAGAAGTTACACTATCCATCTTAATCATGATTTGATTGATTTACACTTAAGGTTAATGCTTTGGGAATGCATTTCAGGTGAAATTCAGTGGAACAACTGTTTCCTAAAGTAATCGAAAATACACTAAGGTGGTCTTTACTTTCAAAATTGTCTAAACCATTTGTCAGAAGCTTTGAATTATGCATAAGCAAATTTTCTCACTTAGATGGTCGTTTGATCTTTTTCCTCACAAACTCTAGAACATTGTCAATATGTATGTACCAGCTACTCTCCAGCTCGGCGTTAATAATTTACCTTCAATTTAATAATTTAAGCACACCTGAACCACAAGTTGGGTAATATGACAGTGAAATCATTTTCAGTCCGTCTGGTTAAAATATGTGTCCTGTTTTCGTCCTTTTTTTTAAAGTTATTCTACGCTTTATTAGAACCAAAACCAAGGACTAAATCTAAAGACACAGCCTCCCCGAAACAAAACCCGACAGACATTTACACAAACACTATATAAACAAAATAAAACACTTAGAAACAAGGCCAAAGTAAAATAATAAAGGACATAGTGGGACACGGTTATGGAAGGTTAATTTGGTAAAGAAAGATTATTCCGGCCCGTCTCGACGGGTCGATATTACACAACCATATCTTCTTCTTCTTCAAAAAAAAAATGATTTTGGTTTATATCAGTCGGACAATCGAACTATTGTACATTTTGCAAATATCACCCAGTCTTAAAAACGAAAGTATAATAATGGTGAAAATGTCTTTCTACCAAACCTAGAAAACAACATTGAGAATGCAATTGCAATGTTTTAGACTTGTTTACATTAAACTTGGTCGGATGACTTATTTGATAAGCCATCGTTTCAGTAGAAACGCTGCAGAAAGAAATTACATTTTCTACATCATTTTTTTAGAATTAAGACAATAAACGTAACAACAATCGTTTATTTCTGCTCTTTTATGTTTTTTTTTTAGAAAACATACGAATGTGAATTTGGCATTTCCCCGGTTATTATAGGAACCGTTGCTCGTATGAAATATATTTTACGGTCGAAGAATGCCGAACTCCCAGGGAAATTGCCGAACTCCCACGGAAATTGCCGAACTCCCACGGAAATTTCCGATTGTCATAACGGGTGCATCTCCTTAAGGACGAAATTGGAAAATAAGAAATATTCTTCACAAGAAATCCCATAATGGTACAGTTTCTGTCAGCCTTCAGCGAAATATTGTTTTCTTCACTCTTTGTTTCAATTTTAGCCAGTATTGTTCAAATTCAGATCAGGTTAGCGACGTAGGGCTACCAAATGATCCTCTTGTTAGCAAACACTTTTACGTGGCATTTCTGTTTCGTTTGTTAGTTGAAGGGTGTCACTGAAAAGAAGCAAGCTTCACTGAATAAATCACTTTCATTCGTGACATTTTACTTTTCACTGTTTTGTTAGTTGTATATTGTCATTGAAAAGAAGCGATCATTTCTTAATTAAATCGGACAAAGCACTTGTGCTGGAATAATTTTACTGTTAAGGAGACAATATGAACATCAATGCGTTTTATGATGTTTATTTATTTTTCTTGTTTTCTGTTTTATTTGTCAGGTTTCAAACAACGTTAACTATCGTTTTTACGAAGTTTGCCGAGACCTTATGTTTGATTGCTTCCGATCTTACAAGCAGAAAATGTTTCAACAATTTTGGAATGTTCTAAGACTTGCTTCAAAAATACATTTTGTGATGTCATCTTTTATCAACCGGATTTACTCGGCTGTGCTGGGCGTTACGATCGCCTTGATGTTCTACGAGGCTCGACATGCTTTACATGTCTTTGTAAGTTTTAACTCGTTATTGAAAGGCTGTCTGTGTCTTTTTTTTATTTTATTACATTCTGTGAAATCAGTTTATTTCGTTGGAATCAAGAGTGTGTTGTTTATGCTAAAACAGATATATCCTGGAATACGTTTATGTGTAATTCTGTAAAAATAAAATTAAATGAAATTTTTGTGTTCTTTTGATTTTGATTTTACCAGAAAACAACAATATCGAGGCCCACATCATCATTAAAGTAAAAAGAGTTACTGTGTAAAGCAAAATAATGGAGTCAAATCCAGCGGTTATGTATTTTTGCCCGACTAGAATTTGCTTGAACTTAAACGCAGAATGTTGAAGTTATTAGAGCAAGAATTTATTGGGTACTCAATTCACCAAATACATACTTACTATACTTAAATCTCAGGGAATGTTAATGTAATTAGGCCAAGAATTTTGTTGGTTGTTGAATAAACCGGAAATGTTTACTTGCAGCTGGAAAATGTCCACGAGACTGGATTGTTCACGGGCATAGCTGTTATTTCTTCAGTCCCGATATAAAAAGCTGGACAAATGCTTTGGTATGTTTTTAAATTTGAATTTAAACAAGAAACTTACATTTTTTTAAGTATCACAACAAAATCATTTTGATAAAAAGTCTCAATACTATCAAACATTTAATGTTGTGAACGCGATCTTTAAAATAAAAGTACCGACATATGAATCCTTTCATGTAGGACTACATTAACTGTTTGATCCACCTTAAATTGTAACAGGCGTTTTCGTAAATTGCAGCTTTATTTTGTAATATCTATTTATATAGTATACATTGTTCTAGAAGTCTCCGAAGGTAGTCCCCTAGGACTTGTTCGAATGTTAAGATATATATTTAACAATTTCAATTTTATGGTCAAAATAGACTTTTACCTGTGTAAAATCACAATTTGTTTATTTTTCGAAATGTTGCAGAAGCTTTCTTACCTCATTGAATGTTTTTGGTGGTGATGGAGAGGGTGTCCGAATTGGCTGGAATATACAATGGAAAATCCCACATCAAAATCGTCCTTTTACGATAAATAGATAATGACGCTGTATTAAATTTATAAAAAGTTCCTATTACCAGTCCCTGAGTTTTTTAGAATGATGTGAATAATCAATGGTATTGTCTTACATTCAAAGGGAAATTTAAAGAGAAATCAATGAAGTCCTTTTTTTAAAAGAATAGAAAAAAGTGGAAACTTCACAGGTCACCCAGCACGACAAAAACGAAAATGTTGCAGGCTCGGTTTGATTGAGCCTGTTCATGGACGGTAGTGGAAATGCATGCTACCGTCCACGCCCTCTAGCCCCGGGTTGAGCAGAACTCAACATTTACACATGTTAAAAGTACAAAAAGCAATTTAGAGACATCCGCAGATGTATTCAAACGGCGGTGAACATGGAACCTTCAATGATACACGTGTTGAGGCGTGTAATTCAATGAAGAGCGGCGTTTGGTCCCCAGATAAAGTAAAGGGTTTGCCCCAAACGAGAAAACAATGGGCAGAACTAAAAAACTGGAATTTAGAAAGGGGATCAGAGGTTATTGAGCCTGCGTATCACAGGAACTGTCAAAAGACAAAATTCTTAAAAGCATTTCGAGTTATAAACGAAAATCTTTTATTAGTATATGCTTAATAATGATAATGTTTATTTAAGCATAAATAAGAGGTTTATATACGGCTTGGTGGTGCATTTTTGCCATAATAGCACACCTAGAGTCATAATTGCCCGAGGGTTTTTGCACACACCAACCGTTTATTGACATTTTTATCATATACATTCTCATCATATTTATCTTTTTGTTTTCATTTTACATATTTTACACATATTCTAAGTCAATAAGCATCATTTATAATGCTGTTTCATCAATAATGTCATGAATATTTGACAGTCGATCTGAAAATGATTCAGCACCCTTTCTCTCGCCATAATGACGTTGCTACATGACATTAACAAAGAACCTCCTGACGTTCCATTACGATTATGGCGCGCGAAGTACACTGTGCCATTATTGACATGTCAGTTACGACAGGAATGACCGTTTTTAACTGCTGTTCTTGTCACTTTTTAACAGGAGAGTTGTGTTAACATTGAAATTCTCGTGCTCACATGCTTCTAAAACAATTTTTATATATGCGCGTTCGAGCATTTATAGTCGAGTCATCGCAAATATCTTAGAGTGTTGATGAATCGATGATGAATCGATGATTTGTGATATTTCAGTCATTTTTATTCACAGGGTAGAGATAATATTGGCATATCAGTAATAATTTCGTTATAAGACCATGTGACTTTCCATCGACACGTGCTATTTGTTATGGCAGTGATTAAAGTACGGTAAGGGAAGGTAATCCTGTGTGAAGTGTTGTTCATATAGTGTGATAGCGTTTAAAAGTTGTTGCGGAGAACTGAATAATTTTATGCAGTTTAAACGAATGTTTACAGGCGGCATGTGGAGAAATTGGCGGAGATCTTGTCGAGGTGAATGACGTCACAGAAAACAACTTCTTGCTGTCAAAGAGTTGTAGAACGAATTACTTTAGATACATTGCCTTCCATCTAATTTTTTACTGACAGGGTTCCGAACTTTATCTAATTGTTATAATAATAAAGAGTTGTGGAACGAAATACTTTAGATACATTGTTTTCTATCTAATTTCTTACTGACAGGATGCCGAACTTTATCTAATTGTTAGAATAATAAAGACTTGTGTTCTTCAAGATGCTCTTGAGAGCTTACCACCTAACTAAGAGGCCTGTTCTTGCCAGGAATGATTGCTTCGTGTGTCGGTGCTACACACCGGACACGGTTTAGAACAAAATGTCTGTTCGTAAAGGGCTAGGATAAATTAACCGGATAATCCTGTATGTAATGGAACTCCATCTCTGTCCAGGGGACATTTTCTCGCTATGTCCGCCTGATCAGATTGTTTACTAGTAGAGGATGAATGGCGCCCTTTGTGGATGTCCTTGTATCTAAAACTCCTTTGAACGTGTTATCATGAAAAGGGCGCTCTATAAATCTTGTATAATAGTCTGGTATAATGATTTAAACGACGGTGTCTTGTAGCAGTGAGCACAATGCCCAACATTATAATGCTGCCTTCCTGGAATATCACCCCATAAACACGTGACATGATACCCCACCAAGTCACATTATATTGACATCGGGCTGACCATTCCTAGAACTATCTTTATGATGCTGAGCGCCAAGCGAGTACGCCATTGAGACCAATTTTAAAGTCTTTGGTACGACGCGGCCAGGGAGCGACCCCACGATCTCCTGGACGCAAAATTTAATGACAGACATGAGACAATGCTTTGACGTTTCTTTCGTATCCAATATTTAATCATTATAGTCATTTTTCTCATGGAAGTGCCATGCAAGGCAAATGATCATATGAATTCCGTTTTTAAAATGAACATAAAAAAATACCCGTTGTACTTAGTATGTTTTCTTCTAAGGAAGGTTGAGATGTCATACTTGTTCTAATACGGGTACTTGTGTGATTTAACAGCATGCGTAGAATACAGGATATACATATATATAATAGCCAGAACATAGTTGGTGCGAAGGATAGCTTAGACTTAAAGATACTCCAAAACATTCAAAATCTAAGTTTACTAATTACGTTTACTTACTTGTCGGAATATAGAATAACAGGCCCGGAAATTAGCTTCTCTCTGAAGTTGGTTGAAAGTTTATGAATAAATTATCGTTTTCACTGCTAATTATAACATTGTACATTGAAACAGTTTGTGTCTCTATATTTAGAACATTTACTTGAAAAGTACTTTTCTTCAAAACTCTGTTAAAACAAAAGCGTAGTAGACACATTGTTGTTTTTCCAGACATACGATATATATAAACTCACATATATATCAACCTTTCACCTCATATATAGATCAGCGTATTACCTCATATATAGATCAACCTTTTACCTGATATATCGATCGGCCTATTAACTCATATATAGATCAGCGTATTACCTCATATATAGATCAACCTTTTACCTGATATATCGATCGGCCTATTACCTCATATATAGATCAGCGTATTACCTCATATATAGATCAACCTTTTACCTCATATATCGATCGGCCTATTACCTCATATATAGATCAGCGTATTACCTCATATATAGATCAACCTTTTACCTCATATATAGATCAGCGTATTACCTCATATATAGATCAGCGTATTACCTCATATATAGATCAACCTTTTACCTGATATATCGATCGGCCTATTACCTCATATATAGATTACCCCATTGTCTCATATATTGATCAGTCTGTTGCCTCATACATAGGCCAGCCTTTCACCTGATATATAGAACATACTTTTACCTGATATATAGAACACACTATTACCTCATATCAGGTAGAAGATCAGTAGGCAGAGTACAAGGTGTTGAAAATACTTTTCTGCAGGTGAGAATATTTTACGTGACGATTTGATAGTATCATATCAGTGTAAAATACTGACTATATCCTTAAAACAGTCCAGGAAGATGATGTACTGTATATACACTTTGTGAAAAGATTTTATTGTGATTAAAATATTTTCAATTTCTGTGTTCTATTCCTTATTCGACTTTTGAAAAAGGAATAGGGAACCAGTTCCTTATTCCTTATTCGTTTTTTATCTTACTCACCATTTTTTATTTAACGTGTTTATATTATTCTGTTGAACGTTTTTAACTGCGATTAAGGGTTATTTTCTTATTGATTGTTCCATGTCGTCTCCGAAAAATCCCGTTCCTTATTCGAACTTCGTACTTCTATTTTGAGTCATACTCTATCTTATCTGTGGAAAATCCCACTTACATCCTTGAAACATTTTATGACGAGAATGTATATACACTTTTTGAAAAGATATTATTTTGATTTAAATATTTTCATTTTTTCTAGGTTCTATTCCTTACTGGACTTTTGAAAAAGGAATAGGGAACCAGTTCCTTATTCCTTATTCGCTTTTTCGATCTTGCTCACCACTCTTTTCATCTTACGTGTTTAGGTTATGCTGTGCAACGTTTTTAACCGCGTGTAATGGTTATTTTCTCACTGCTTATAACATGTCGTCTCCGAAAAGTCCAATTCCTTATTCGAACTTTGTACCTCTATTTTGAGTCATACTCTCTCATATCGGTTGAAAATACCACTTATATCTTTAAAACAGTTTATGACGACAATGCATATACACCTTTTGAAAATATATTATTGTGATTTAAATATTTTCATGTTTCTATGTTCTATTCCTTATTCGACTTTTGAAAAAGGAACAGGGAACCAGTTCCTTATACCTTATTCGTTTTTTTTTAGATCTTACTCACTACTCTTTACATCTAACGTGTTTATGTTATGCAGTGGAACGTTTAAACCGCGTGTAATTGTTATTTTCACACTGCTTGTACCATGTCGCCAGTTCCTTATTCGAACTTTGTATCTCTATTTTAAGTCATACTCTCTCTATCTCTGAAAAATACAAGTTACATCCTTCAAACATTTTATGACGAGAATGTACATACACTTTTTGAAAAGATATTGTTATGATTGACGTATTTTCATATTTCTATGTTCTAACACGTTACCAAGGATTTTAAGTACATCCTTGACGACATTCATTTGCCCGTTTTCAATCGGTTTCTTTTCCAGCGCGCCGCTATGCCGTTTGACGACATGACGTAAAAATTGTGACGTCAGAACAGTGATTTGTTGTATAATAATTCACTGCTTTCTGCCTTCTTTGTTTAATAGGAAAATGAATCGGATCGTGTTAGAATTCTTATTTGAATTTTGAAAAAGGAATAGGGAACCAGTTCCTTATTCCTTATTCGGTTTCTCGATCACAATCGCTCGTGCTATGATCTAGTGTGTTCATTTTATGCTGCTGAACCGAGTAAGGATTATTTTCTCACTGCTTTTACATAGTTTTCTCCGAATAAGGAATAAGGAACTAGCTCCTTATTTTCCTTATTTGGAAAAGGAATTAGGAATAAGGAACCAGTCTACTCGTCATTAGAAAAAAGCGCTTGAACACCTTCATCCTGCACCTCTGATTCATATTGAGAATGTGGTTTTTGCTCTTGTGGAGAAAAATTCACTTTTGATTATCCGTGTGACTGACAGCTGTTACTGAATGAAAATATTGTTACGTCATACAAGTTATAAATGAGCAAATGGATCCAAAATGCTGTCTATGTCCCTCATGCGGAGGTAACAGATGCTATGCATCAAGCAGAGAAAGAAGTGCCTGACATTAAAATGACAGCTGTGGTTCGGTTTTGATCGTCCTAATTTATATATATTCATGCTACATAGCTCATTTGAATATCATCTAGGATTGCAAAACCTTCAAGAGCAGTATAAAATGCAGCATATTGATGCACTGCTTTTTAAATGGCTGAATAGAGAAAATGGGTATCGCTTTAGCATTACAAAGCATTAGTAGTCGTGGGAGTGCATCGTCATGTCAAAGTTGTCACATCGTAAGCAATGGTTTTATCTATGTTTTGTAACACATTGCATAAGTATCAATTTATTGAATTGCGAAAGTGACTCAACCATTCGCCTACTTTTCCTTAACAAATTGGCAAACAGTTGAAGGGTCATTAGACATAACGATACAAGAAAGAAGAGTTGCGCCAGCTTAGACTATGAAGCAGAATCGTCTGAACTTGACATTGTCCCTTGTTTAGTTCCAATGAGCTTCTCCCAGAATGTGAAAACATGAGCAAGTGTAATTCTTCCTTTGATTAAATGGTCTTATCAAGAATGTTAGGAACGAACAATTGTCATAATTACATGACGCTGATCATTTTCAGAATCAGTTCTGTGGTTGGCACATGATAAAGTACTAAAGGTAGTAATGCATCCATAATTGTTTCGGCAAAAGATAATAGGTGTGGCCTGGGCAAAACATAAAACAAGAAGTGTAAGGGGAGATGTATGCCTCGTTCCAGTGGATAAAACGTTATGAACAGTAAACATGAGATTCTACCTACTTAATCTTAAATCTCATCTTTAACTTGAACCATGGCTGAAAATTGCCTTCATTACGGTTAACTTTTATATAATTTTGATATCCTACAAAGGGGTTACAGGTAAGAGAGCGGTGATGTTTATGTAACTGACGGACAGATGAACCATAAGGCCAAATTCTATTTGACCAGGGAAAACATAATCACTATAAAAATAAATTCGAGTGGTCTGTCGCCTGATTTATCACGGTTCCGAGTAAAGTTATGCATGATCTGAGCCACGAGGGCGTTAGCCTGAGTGGTTAATTATCCAACTATCTGAACGACGAACCGTTTTAAATCAGTGTGATTGTTTTCATTCTTACATAGTCATTGAAATATTGTGATCAACATTTTGCAGGTCTTCATTTATCCAAGTTATAATGGCTTTAGTTCCGACATATTCTAAGTAAGTTTTTATGACCCTATAAATTTTATCATACCACTATAAATCAAACAGATCGTTTACAATATTGTCAGTAGATTTCTCAAAGGCCAAAATTATATGCAAAACTTTTAATAAACCATATTAACCTTTAGCCTGCTAAATTTTTAAAATAGACTGGTCCATCATTCAAATTGGGCAGTACCACTTAATATTCAAAGGGGTGTCCACTGAAAATTTACTGATTGAATAGTGAACAGTGCAGACCATGATCAGACTGCATGGATGTGCAGGCTGATCTTGGTCTTCACTGGCTGCAAAGGCAGAATCACTTGCTACCAGCAGGCTAAAGGTTAAGAAAAAGTGATTTGTAAGACATTTATAATCCTGCAAGAATTACAGCTTGATATTTCAGAAAAGGAAAAATTCCTCTAAGCTAGAGCAGGAGTTGCAGCCGACGATAGTAAATTAAATTTTGTGAAAACTTCTCAATCAAACCGAGTCTGCAATTTTCACTGTTTGCTTTGTTTTCGGTGCTTCCGAGGGATCTACTTTCCAGATTTTATTCTATCTATCTTTTCCCTAGAGCTTCAATCGCTTTGATATAAAACGTAAGCTTATTTCTTTCGATTGATGGATTGTAAGATACAAGTACTTGTTTAAGCGTCATCCGAATCTAGAAACGTCTTAGGAGTTTTCAATGTTTGTAATTGATGGCTTAATAGTTGGAATATTTTATAAAGATTTAAGAAAGTAAAATTCCATTTTGTAGTTGTGACATAGGAAAAAGCATGTTTACAGTATATTTTCGTAGAGAAGTTGATATATATAACCATGTAATAAAATCATATTCTCAATACATTAGCATGTCCCCAGTACATATAATAATGTATTATATATCCATATTCTCTTTAACATGTCATCGATCAGTACATATAACCATTTGATAAAACCATGTTTTCAATACATTAGCTTGTCAACAATACATGTATAACTATCTGATAAACCATATTCTCAGTAAAATTACTTGTCCTCAATACATATAATCATGTGATAAAACCATATTCTCAATACAATTACTTGTCCCCAATACATATAACCATGTGATAAACCAAGTTCGCAATACGTTAACATAGTCCCTTGTCAGAAAGTACCATCTTGCAAAAAAAAAGCGCAATGTTCAATTTAAGCTCACCCGTTAGCTACTTTCAAGAGCTACTTCTTAGAACATTAATGCGTATGTGGATAAACTAATACTCAAATATAGTGGCTGAAGTTTAAACGGCAAATAGACACCATCCCCTTTTCCCTTAGTTGTTTTAATAGATACAAAAAGAAGACAAAACTGCAGTGGATAAACTTTACGTTGGTCTAAAACTGAAACAAATAAGTGAGACTCTGTCAAGCTGAACCAGTTGATTATATTTTTTTGGCAAACGTTAGCTTGCATATTCCCTTTGTGCATATAGTTTATCACTTTGCTTATGCATGTGTCAAGCACAGCTGCGGTTGGTCGGGCCGAAGACAATTCCAGCATCATTATCTACATTTACGCGATTCCATTTTCAAGATACAATTTATTAAATTAACTCGTGGCGTCAAAAAGGAAAGTAAATTGTAACATGACTGGATTTGATTGCAAGCCAAACAAAGAAGAAAGCCAAGCTCTGCATATTCTGCTATAAACAACGGTTGATGCGCGTACCGGTAAGAAATAATTATAACGTCGATTATGACGTCATATTGCCGCCTGACATTCGCTTTATTTCTACTCGGCTAAATGAAGCTCAACAAAGTCCTTATCAGTAATTTTAAATGACCATGAAAGAATGAAAACAATCAATGTGTTTCTTGTGTTTGTGGTTTGTCGTCTAACTGACCAAGCTTCATCGTTCAGATGATTAGATATTTGGCCATTCTGGCTAAACGCCCTCGTGGTCCAATTTCTGCGCATCTGAATTCTAAATACTAATAAGTAGGGCGACAAACCATTCGAAGGCCTTGATTATTTGTCAATTATGGGAAATATCCGATGCGGGCTATATCTATATTTATGTAGGAAACGTAAACCTGTATTTAATATAGTTATTAAATGTTTGCCATATTATACTAGCTCGTTTGGGTACGAGTACGTGTAGGATTTCTTTAGATTCTTTATTTCAAGAAGCATTCCCTATTTCAATAAGCATCTGATGTATCAATATTTCGGAACAGTCCATATTTCACACAATGTACATGTAAAGCATAAATCTAATGTCTTAAATATGTAGATTTCCATGTAGCAAACATCTTCATAGACATTTATTATCATGTATAATGATTTACTACACGTACTTGAAGTAGAGTTTCACAGCTCAGAAAGGTAAAAACATCTTCCAAGAAACATTCCTGGAAAACTGAAAACTGGCCTGAAGATTAGGAGGAGAATATTTAAAATTTTCCTTAGAGTCATGTTGGAAAACTAGCCCTCACCTCCTCCTTCCCCCAGCAACCCATTTTTTTATTTAAATTATCCAGTGGTTTAGAAAGTAATGGCATCTGAATATTTTTCTGTTTTCATTTATTTATTTTGTTGGGTTTAACGTCGCACCGACACAATTATAGGTCATATGGCGACTTTCCAGCTTTAATGGTGAATGAAGACCCCAGGAGCCCGTCCGTGTATTATTTCATCACGAGCAGGCACCTGGGTGGAACCACCGACCTTCCGTAAGCCTGCTGGATGGCTTCCCCACATGAAGAATTCAACGCCCCGAGTGAGGCTTGAACCCACATCGATGAGGGGCAAGTGATTTGAAGTCAAAGACCTTAACCACTCGGCCACGAAGACCCCTATTTTCTATTTTTAGCTCTGGTGTCCATGTCTTGACAAATTGGAATAATTTGAAAACAACTTTGGTAGACAGTAACCTAATGAACATTTCTGTTGCACTTATTAGTAAGTAAAAAAAGTTAAATGCACGAATCAATTATGTTTATAAAATAAATTATAAAAACAGAAATAATTGTGTTAAGTAGCAGATGTTCATTTTAAATTTAACATTTGGAATTTTACCCAAAGTGTATGAAACTTTGATGACAATAATTATAACGTATTCAGTCTGGTTCCTTTCGTTTTGTCAACCTTTGCCATGCATTCTGGCAGCTAATTGCTGTTTAAAACAAACAAAATGAGAGTCAGGTACTCTTCAGTTGATGGGATATTTGTTGCTGATATTTTAATTTTAGGATATTTGTTAAGTGCAGAGAGACTGTCTTGAAATTCTTAAAATGCAAACTACCAGATTTATTTAAGTTACTTCTTTGAGGATTTTTGTCTTAAAATTTCAATGCCTTTTTAGAAGCGAAGGCTGTTAAAAGTTGGAATATGTCTTATCATGTCACGCCCAAGTGTTATTGGACTTTAATGCTTTAATTAGTTAATTTTGTAAGTTTTCCTTCTTAGACACTGGTACGATTTCTTAGAATTAAAAAAAAGACGACTTATAAAATTGTGGTGTAGTTAATTATGCAGTCGAATCACGTCCAACAAGAAATAAGAATTGATTGATGGTCATATATTTGAAAATTCAAAAACCTTCTCAGTTGTTATTTCTCGGAAGCGCATTTTCCATAAAATTCAAGAGAAGATTTTCCCTTAACTTTATTTCCATTTCTTATTGAATTTCTATGTTTGGTTTATATGCTTTAAAATGATAGGACAGAGCAAAATTATTTAATAATCTTTATTTCATTAGAAGAAGTGAAGTGGAATTAATTAAGGTACCCGAAATGACTATCGACAAATTCCGTATGCGATTTTGGTCATCTCCGGCATTACGGAAAGAAATGTACGAGTTGAGCTATATTTCAGTCCAACGAATGCCGAATTGACCATACGGCCAAGCTCCGCCTACAGGTCACGTGGTACCACAAAAAACCTTAACCTCCGACATTTAGGTCGATACTGTCTGCTGCTGCAACACCATTACTATTGTTGTAATCATATTATGTCTTTTTAAATGCATCCAAACAATCATTGAAACACAGGTATTATCTTCTCTGTACGCTGTATGCAAGTATTTACTTTGGATTAGGCGGAAATCAGAACGTCCTGTTACACTGTTTCGGGAAAGCATGTATTATAAGACCACGGCATGGACAATTCATAGCTGTAAGAATGTCCGAAATATCGAAATATGTAACTTTCCTTGTTTTGCAGTAATAATTTGTGTCATCAGTGGGAATTCACGCTGTCTTTAAGTACATATTTAATGTCTATGGTCTTGAATGGGGATACGATCCTTGTACATTGTGACTTCACTGATGTGCCATCTTCTAATTCTTGAAATGTGTACAGGTAGACAACGTTAATTCCCATGGATGGCACACATTATTAATGCAAAACAATGAAAATAACATATAACCTACATTCTCACAGCACACAAAGACACAAAATAAATCCTTCACCATAAATTGACCGGGCAAAAAGTCATTATAGAAATACAGAAAAAAGGTGAATGATGATTTGGTCAAGTACAACTTATCAGGGGGAGACAATTCTAAAATGTAAAGACATAAACAAACAATGCTTGATGTAGTCAAACATCCTTTGAAAACATCCGACGCAACCATTTAAGTAGCAGACTTGGTTGAACTGAATCTAGTGTAATGTGCAAACCTCCTCTCGTACCCTAGCACTGTCTTTAAACGGAACTCTTTTAATGGTTTTAATGTACTTCAATTATATATAATAACTAAAATCATTTACACTCCTCTTTGAAAACGAATGTAATGAGTAAACAGAAAATTAGTTACATGCGTTACTATTGGTCGTCTTGTTTTCTTAGAGAATTGCTTGCTTCAAATTGATACAGGTCCGGATTCTGTTTATTTACTTTGTGCTTAACTGACAGGACATCGGGAGTTCGTGGTGTGACTTAGAAGTGACAACCAGTACTAGACAAATCATATTAAGAGCTAATGAGACTTGCATTAACAATTCCAGACACTTCATTGAGGTATGGCAGTTCAATTATGAATGCCAGTTTGACATGCGTAGACTCAATTACTCTATGACGGCAGTCTGTGTTAGACAGACTGTATTTGTATGGTACGGGTAACTGACAGTAATTGCTTCATCTACATGTTTCAAGTTAAATGGTTTCTTTATATTATTGCTAGCAGATCAAAAAGGAAATTTATCCTGCCATCTACATCTCCCATAGCCCAAATGACATGTATAACGTCTACTTTCAGGTTTAATATTTGATGTTTTCTTTATATGTTTGATGTATATCCAGAAGGCAATATTTCCTTTCTAGTCATCTACATCTTCTGTAGCCCAAATGACATGTATAACGTCTACTTTCAAATTTAATATTTACTGTTTTTTTCTTCTTTTTATATGTTTGATGTGTCCAGAAGGCAATATTTTCTCGTGCCATCTACCCACCTCGGATACATAATGGCATGTATAAGATCATCTCTAAGTGTTAAATTGATCTTATTTCTTTAAAGTTTCGTTTTAGATTCGATCCATACATCAAGAGTACTACATTAGAACTGTTGGAAAACTAATTGTGCGGTAATGCAAAATTAGTTTTTGATATTCAATCTTTAGTAAGTGTAAGAGCATTAACTTATTAAAATTCTGGCACAAATGTTTTTTTAAAATGCACGAAAATCATCAATATTTCAAACATTTCGTATTCTGTAATGAAAATTAAAAATGATAACCAATTTTAATATATTAACAAAGGGCAGAAGACAAAAGTAAGTATACTGTTTCATTTACATTTTCCCAAATAACGTTTTCAGTCGAATTCTCTTTGAACATAAGACAACCCATCATATATTTAACTCGGAGGTAAAGCAACTTTTTAGTGTTTAGGTAAAAAAAAAAGACCAGTTTTTATAATTTTCCGTTTAATATTGATATGTCTATTTGTTATGATATTGTTAGTGTACCAGCTTAAAAATCATTTAAATCATGTCCAAACTCCACGACGGATTTCACGCTTTGCACGTGTTTCACGAATCAGTCTTATCACTGGCCAGTACATATTGGATTTAAAGCCCTGCTCCGCGGCTATTCAAATTCTTTTGTGTGTATGCAACCCATAACAACAATAGGTAACAGTTAACGGCCACGTGCCACACTTTAGCACGCAAAACCATAGGTATTAATGGATCGCGATAATTTCATTTTAACGGTACTCGATAAAATCCAAAAACAGGTAAAGCAGGTGTGTTATCCGATAAGTGGTGTTAATTTGTATATTGTAGTATTCTTAACTCTAAATACGATCCTTTATTCCAAAACAGATTTGTAGTCTAGTGGATAGTGTGTCGGAAATCTAATCTTTTTATGTTTGTATGGTGTAGGTTCGAGCCCTTCTTTTTTTCAAAATGATTTTTACTTATTCTAATTTGCAGGTTTTTGTTTATATCGTCTTCTGTATTTTTTCTTTCATTCTTTTTATTTATGTATTTGTTTAATTATTATTGCAATGTATATAGATTCAGTGTCTATTCTAACAAGGCAGTCTGAAAGACAGCTAAATCCCCCGCCACTGCTATGGATAGAGAAAGGGTAAACCTTTGACCTTTAGCTGTGACATTGACTTTGAACTGACATGGCTGACTCATGAATTCTGTACAATGTCTTGATGAGGGGATCATTTGACCTAAGTTTCATAAAAATCCTTCAAGGGGTTTAGGGGATACAGAGCTCAAACCTTTGACATTGAGTTGTGACCTTGACCTTGAGTTGACATAGCTGACTCTTGAGTTGTTGATGAGGTGATCAATTGACCCAAGTTTTATAAACTTCTTTCAAGGTGTTTAGGAGATATAGAGTGGACACAAAATTGAAGGCTCAAACTTATGACCCTAATTTATGACTTTGACCTTGAGCCGGCATGGCTGACTAATGAGTTCTGCACATCGTCTTGATAAGGTGATTATTTGACCCAAGTTTTATAAAATTCCTTCAAGGGGTTAAGGAGATATAGAGCGGACACAAAATTGAAGGCTCAAACCTTTGACCTTGAGTTGTGACCTTGAGCGGATAAGGCTGACTCATGGGTTCTGCACATTGCCTTGATGAGGTGATCATTTGACCCAAATTTCATAAAAATACTTCAAGGGGTTTAGGAGCTATGGAGCGGACACGAAAGTGTTACGGACAGACGGACGGAAGTACGGACGTACTCAGTATAAGTGCACGAGAAAATCATGATATAAATAGTTTTACATGAATTCCTTCTCCAGGTAAAAACATTCTGGAAAAATAAAAAAAGTAGCTCGTCCTGTATTCGAACCAGCACCGTAAGCTTACAAATCATACGTGTTAACCACTAGACCACGCCGCAACTTGCATTGGTTTTGCGATATAAGATATTTGTCATATAATATGTCCACCTGATTCCCTATTTCATTGTTATGGGTTAATCCGGTATTAGTAAATAAAGGCCACAGTTATCGCGTTTTGTTAATATTTCATATAGAATTTTATATAAAATAGACTCTATTTTGTCAGGCGTCACTGTTCATAGTCAGAATTTTCATGCTTTTTCAGTGACAATTCAAGGTTAAAAGGTAGGACGGGAGCAGGGCTTTAAATCATTTAACGTCGTGTGTAATTGGTAAGGATGATAAGGATGTTAGAAAAATTACAAAAAAAAAATACATTGCATTATCGAAACTAAAATTGAAACTAAAATCCAGCGAGCGCAAAGAAGCGATCAAGACATTATATGCAAGCATTAATCAGTGTACCATTCCGGAACATTTTAATTACCTTCAGACTAATTCCACGTGTGTAAAATAGGTTTCTTTGTCCGTTGTTGGTATTTAGTTATCGCTTTTCAGTCACTTCCACCGTGAACTTGTAAAACCTACCGGAAATTTATAATTTCGATAAAACGTCGGACTATAAGAAATGTCAAAATCGTAAAATATTGAAGTCCGACGTTTATTTATAGAACTACTGTCTGATCCACCTTTCCCGTAACAAGGTTTTGCTCAAGTTCTCTTACCAAATAAAAACAAGGCAATGCCATTTGTATTATGCAAAAATCTAAAGATGATATAAACCGTTTATAAATTTTCAAAATATCTTGATTAGTTTTTAATCAAACAGAAGAAACCAATTTCTCTTGTAAAATTCAGTGAAATGGCAAATGTCCTAAACTTTAGATTTTGCGTTTGTTTGTTTGCGAACTTTCAGGATACTTTAGATGACATAAAAGGAATATTTCATTTTTTTCCCGTAAAATCAAAACAATGTTTTCGAAATTCAATTTGTCCAAATTTCTACAAAAGGAAACTATGTTTTGTCCTTAAAATTAAATATAATTGAAGATATTTTAAAAAATTAAAACAGTTCCGGCTACACGCTCCCCCTCCCCCACCCACCCACCAAATCCGCTAGAGAATTTTTTTTAAACTTGTTTCTATATATGAGAATTGCACAACAAAGCACGAAAACCTCTGTTACGGATTAGGAGATAAATTTACAAATTTACATAAATCACAATTCTTTGTAATGTTTTCAGTAGCTTTAATCGAGCTAACCGCTATAAGCAAATCCTCTAGACTTAACATTTCGGTGTAACCAGTTCATTTGAACGTGCAAACTTTAACTGTTTGAAATTTAATGCTCTAAATTCGGACAACCTAGACACTTGTAAACAACAATTATGAACGCCCACACGGGCACGTACCATTATGAAATTGCAACGTCACTAATATTATTTCCGATGCGAATATCATTTTCTACAACACATTACTATGATAATGGCAGTTTCACACAATCTCTGAATAAATACATCGATTTACGCCTAAGAATATATCGTCGAACCTGTCTATAAAGACCACCCTTGGGAGAGCCAAAATGTGGTCTTTATTTGGAGGTGGTCTTTATTCACAGGTTAAAATACACTGTAAATGTTAAAATGGGAAACAGCACATGTGGTCTTTAGATCCATGTGGTCTCTGTTCAGAGGTGGTCTTTAACACCATTTATATACATGAAATATGGAAAGCCAGAGAGGACTTCCGGAGTTTATATATTGTCATATAGTATCTGCGAAAACGCGGAGGAAAGTCTTTATCTTTTGTACTTCCAAACATTGCCTCCGCATTTATAATATACACTGACGAGATATGAAAACGCAACAAACATATGCCTGAATATATTTTGTACTACAAAAAGCATCACCTCGAAATGTTCAACACATTCACATTTCGATACTATATAGCCATTGTGTTCATTTTACTGTCTGTTGTGCTGATTAAATTTGAAAACAATGGGTATAGAGTATCGAGATGTGTATGTGTTGAACATTTCAAGGTGATGCTTTTTGTAGTAAAAATATATTCAGGCATATGTTTGTTGCGTTTTCATATCTCGTCAGTGTAGTTGTATAGTAACCGCGGAACGTCAGAAATCCCGCAATTACAATACAATTATATAGGATCGACAGAAAGTCTAAAACTCTTGAGCTTCTTCATTTCCGAACAAAGCGTATGGATATATACTAAATACGGAACTCCGGATATCCCGTAGTAACAATATCAAATAAATGAAATACAAGAGATAATATACATGTGTATATGTTCAAACAGTGTCAAAAGTTTAAATATAAACCCGAGCGCTTACGGCTTTTTAAAAAAGCCTTTTTCAATGGTAGCATAAATCAAAACAATACAATAATGGCGTAAATACCGCCTGTATAGTTCGATATATAAATGCTAAATGAACATGTCGATCAACAGAATTCCGTAAGATCAGGTTAATTGATAACAGATGTCAGGCATCTGTTACGGCCATTGGAAGTAGTTATCTAAAAATAGCACACTAATGATTTGTTATCCCATACTCCGCTGCTTTCTTTGCCGAAAAACGGCGTTAAACCCAAAAACAACAAACAAAATCCTCAGGAAAAATACAGGGAACCAATCAAAAACGCTCTATTTTTATAAAACCGCTATTTTCTGCTTTCAAAAAAGACCACATGTTGCTCTTCTATATATATTTTTTTTTCATCATAATTTAAATATTTGAATTATACTGCACGAACGCTAGATAATAGCAGATTTGAAGTATATACAACATTTGCGATAAACACTTCATAATTTTTATGTAACATATCTATAGTGCATTTGAAGCATAATTAATTATGAATATTTGAAACATGATTCATTCATGTTTCCTGCAATGACATTGAATTGTACAAAGTGTGCAGCATGATTGCAGTATTGCTGCAAATTTGCTGCATATACTGCAAAAGCATACTGGAAGAATGCTAGTATGCTGCAGTTCTATAAAAGTTTTCTATGAGAATTGCTCAAAATTTAATTGCTATCTGTGAAAGGCCGTCGGGTTAGAATTGTCTTCGATCATAGGAACGACAACTGTGTTTGACACTATTTAAAAGCGATGTAATGAACCGAACTATTTGTGCATGCGGATAAATCCAGCTGACGTCAGATACTTTATTCAGTTTGACAGCGTATCACTTATATTTTCAGGAAGTTAGTCCAAATAAAACGAGACAATTTGCACTGATTTTCATTTTCTCGTAAATATATTTCAAATGAGTGTCAAGTACATGTACATAATTCTGTGCATATAAATTTCAACCGACATAATAAGATACATGTTCTTTGTAAGATTGTCTTTTTTGCACACGGACTTATAAATATATTATTACATGGGATTACATACATATATAATGCGAACATATAAAGGTACCATGGCATGAAAATATTAACCGGGGCCATGTGAAATTGTTTTGAGTTCATGTTTTTCTCACATGTAAATTTTTAATTTAGATTTTTGACATGTGTAATGTACAGTGATTTCGATCAGTGGGAATTTAGCCAGAGCAACCAGAACAGCCAGAGTAGCCAGAAACCAACCCTAACCTTAACCCTAACCCAGGATACTCTGGCTACTCTGGCTGCTCTGGCTAAGTTCATGCAAGTGTGATTTCGGATGAATATATTTATTGAGTACATGAGTTTACATCTATCAAAGGCAAGCTTGAAGTTATCGACGCCTCAGAATAAGAAGGGGTAAGTGGAAAATCATAGTTTTGGGCAAAACGCAAATAACTGTCTATGACAGATACCCCCTTCTAATTCTATAGACGTAAGTGGACCCTTCTGATACAAGATTTAAGTGCAGATACGCCCTTCTATTACTATGGTTCTGAAAACCTTTTTACTTACGCCCTTTTATTATTGGTGAATTTGGTCAACATAGCAGTTTGTAATAAAAAAAAATCATACTACGCCCCTTGGTATGTAGTTTCAAAAAATGTATAATTCATAAAAGGGCGTAACTAACACTTACGTCCTTCTTATTCTGAGGTGTCGATATGGACATATGTAATCTATCTAGATCAGATGGATATATTTATTTGGGACATGTGAAATATATTGAGAACATTTTTTCTACATAAATAATAATGATGCTGTCATTGTATAGAACATGTAAAAATAGTTTGAGGACTTTATTTTATCACATATTCATAAATATTTGATGTATGTGAAATGTTTCGAGAACAAACTTTCATCATATGTATGTACGTATTTGTGACATGCGAAGTTTCAGAAGACTTAGTTTTATCACTTGGAAATGTTTATAAGGGGCATTTGAAATGTTTTGAGAACAAGCTTTAATCATATGTATATTTGTATAGTGAAATATATTGAAAACAATACATTATCACATGCATGTACGTAATGGAATCATATAGCAAGAATAGAGGCCTGGGTTTATTAATTTGATATGTTGTAACATGAGGAATATTGAGAACAAGGTTTTGTGACTCGCATATACATATTTAGACCTTGTGAAATGCACATATGACTTGGCTTTAGCATCTGTAAATATTTATTGAGAACAAGGTTTTATCAAATGCAGGGTCAGTGTGAAATGTGTAGAGGACATGGCTTTATTAGCTGGATATGTTTGCTGGGGACATGTGGGGTGTATTAAGAACACGATTTTATCACATGCATTTACTTACTGGGGCCTTGTGTAATTTTGTACGGAGGACTTGGTTTTGTCACCTCGATATGTTTATCAGGGATGTGTGAAATAATTGAGAACGATATTTTATCACAAAAGTCATGCATATACGTATATATTAGGGCCATTTGAAATTTAAAGAGAGGAGGTTTTATCACATACATTTACGTATTGGGGTCGTGTGTGTGTGTGTGTGTGTGTGTGTGTGTGTGTGTGTGTGCGTGTGCGTGTGCGTGTGCGTATACATGTGCGTGTGCGTGTGTTCGGGCTTAAAGTCTTTTTCAACTATTTTTCAGTCATCATTTTTGTTCATCTTTTATCTTACTTTGGGGCCTCTGTGGCCGAGTAGTTAAGGTCGCTGACTTCAAATCACTTGCCCCTCAACAATGTGGGTTCGAGCCTCACTTGGGGCGTTGCATTCTTTATGTGATGATTTATGGAAGGTCTTTGATTCTACCCAAGTGCTCGCCCGTGATAATAAAAATGATCAAAATGTTGCGATTGGAGCTGAAGCTGGACCTATAGTCAAAATATTTTAATTTTGTGGTCCGTTACAGTGCTCACCGCTAAAACATACGAGACTTACAAATGGCAGAAATGCCTATTTTTCAAATCTATGACATGTCTTGAATGAAGTAGTTATTCAGTTTCAATAATAATAATGATAATAATAATGATAATAAATAAATAAATAAATAAATTTAATATAGTAGATAAACAATCTGGTGCATACAATATTATTATATTTATTATTACAACACCAACTCATAGAAAGAGAGTTGTTTCACATGAAAATGGAACAGAATGTAAAACATGTATATTACTCTACGAAATAAGTGTCAGTATACTGATATAACATTGAATTCCAGAAAAGGACTGCCTAAGGGGGCCCCACTTCCGGACAGTTAAACGCCTTTAAAAACTCACCATTTCCAAAGAACTGTTACACATGTTCGTTTAAATGCATTTGCAATAGCGTTTCACATAACTAGGTGGAACACAATTTTCAGCAATTGTTTATTTTTATTTCTTTACAAATGACATTCATTTTCAAAGGGGGACAACTTTTTCAGAATATTTTAAGTATCAACCGTTCGAGACAGTACGACAGAACATGTAATGGTCAGGTAAAATATTGGTAAAGATGTTGTTCGTGTATCAGATATTTCTGTGTTTTGATGATATACTCCTAAACCTTAAATTCAACGATCAAATAACTCCTTTTCCTAGCAATATTTTTGATCATCCATACAAAAGCCTACGATATAAATAAGTTTCAGTATAACGTGCATATCAAAGAAGGTAATTCTGCTTTTGACCAGTTCCAAAAAAGTGTGACGTTGCGTACGTTGTTGGCGAACATCGGGAATTTGTAGATTTCTTACACTTCAATGTTTCATGAAACTCGTTTTAGAAATACGGTTGTTTATATTCTTATATCACCAGAAAGGCAAAACAATCGCCCTGTTAGTAAATGTGATCGCATTTACGTTTAATAATTAGTATAAATTTAATTCTACATAGAATAAAAGAAAACATCAGAAAAACGTGATGTAAGATGTAGTTGTAGCTGTGTTAATTGTCAATAATGATTTGTTTTAAATCGTAAAGAAAGTTCCTGTATATAGTTTTAATTGTTGTTGCATTTTTACTTGCTTTTGATACGCCAGTAATTGTCAGAATATAATGATATTTTACCAAAAAGATCAGGTCTTTAAACAAATTACTTTAAATTGGTTGGCATTGCTAGTTATCTAGTGGAATATGGCTGTGAATGAACGGTAAGTTATTATTCTTTTAGACAAATTCTAATTAGATTTAATTGATAAATCAGGGAAGAAATAGGTTTGGAGCATGTTTGTCTCAGTGACGACTAACGTATGTATAAAACAAGAATTTACTGAAGTCTCTGCAAATTATTTCAAGTTAACATACATCAATTAAAAATACATGTATCGAAAAATCTCAAGACGTTATCGATCTGGAAAATATCCTTGATCATTGTTCTCGGGACAAAATTTCACACACGCGGGAGGACGGCGAACAGTACGAGAACAATATGGCGGAGTGAGAAGGTACAACTTCAGTGTCAAATGTCAATGTCAAATTAACATCGTAGTGAAATAAATATATGATAAATTTATGACCAAATAAAATATTATTTAAATGGAGAAATTACACTACTTTTGTAGAAATGTTGGTTTGCCCCTGTCGATAATGTAAACAAGCGCCGTAAACAAGGCTGTAAAACTCCACTTCCGGTTCCCGGTGTTAGAGCGTTTTACTCGAGCTAAGTGATCCGACTCGACTCAATTCCATCCGGGAAATAAACGCCCAAGGACGCCCCTCGTGTTAAGTTATAAAAAAGTAAGTCTAACGGTACTCGATGTCTTTGCAGAAGATGGAGAAATACCAAGCACTAGTGGGAAAATACGCCGCTTTTCATGGAATTGCACTCGTGTGTATCATTGAAGGTACTAAGTACTTGACCGCACGAACACTTCTGCGGATGTCTCTAGATTGTTTTCTTGTAATTGTTACATATGCACTTGTTAAGTTATGCCCAACGCGGGGCTAGAAGGTAGTATCATGCATTTCCAAAACCGTCCAGGAACAGAGGATGAATCGAACCAAGTCTGTAACATTGTTGTTTTTGTTGTGTTCGGCGACCTGTTTAGCTTCCACATTTTTCAATTTAAAATCAATCATAGAGTCTTTTTACCTGTTCTGTCAGATACAATCAAAGATGAAAGCATAGTATCAAGCAATATAGTGGATTGAACACCAACAATGCGGCGTGTGTCAAAATAGTCGGGCCATAACCTTTTATCAATAAATATTTTATAGCTTTACCAGCTACAGTAGGAAAATTACCATGATCTAAAATCTTGCAACATTTGTAAACTGCATCCCGTATACCGGTATAAGATTTTAATAAACCTTGGCGACAAAGTGTCTTTAGTTTACCATTAACTTTTAAGACCAACTCTGAATTAAGATAGTCAAGCTGAGCAAAATATTTATGAAATTTATGATAATAATAGCCCTGCTGAAGAAGTTTATTAGTAACATATTAATGACGTTCGTTTTTTTTCCGCGATAGGTTTTATATATTTTGTTGCGATTGTAAATGAGTTTAATTGAGTACTAACTTCCCATTAACATCTAATTAATGTAGTTCTGCACTTATTTTTCCGGACGTCATCACCGTTTTGTGATTGTAGAATAGACGCTGAAAACGCGTAACACTTCTTTCCAAATGGAGCACTTTTATACAGAGCGGACACTGTTATTTAGGAGCATGCGAGGTTATCATCCTCTCAACGTACACAAACTTCTATTTGGTGTCGAAAAAAAATGATGAGGAAAAGACCGTATTCTTTGAATGCTGTTAAAAATACATAAAACAAAGACGATATTTTACTCCAAATGTTTCTAATAACCCTGTTGGTGTTATTGTTTATTCTTTAAATGTTTCACTAAAGTTCTTCTTAAAAAATTTAATGTCATTTTGTGTGATGTTAATATGTTTGTGACAATATGATGGTGGGGAGCAGGGAGATACACCAGCAGAACATTTTTTAAGGTTTTTACATATAAATTACAAAACCATTGACAACTCTCAAGACGTTATTTATTTTTAAAACGTCCTTAAACAAATATCAGACAATCATATCAATTAAAGTAGGAAGTGGAGAAACACTGGCGTGTCGTATAAATGCTCGTGAAGCCTTGAAGGAATAGATAGATCTGTTTGTTGCTTTAAACATTTGAACAGCTTTGACATTTGTATTCAAACCATTTTAATGGATTCTACTACGTAATACTCTAAGACCGTGATGCAACATCGGCATAATTTCCCATGGGTATCCTCTCCTTTTCAGACGTCTTTAAAACGAAAGCTCTGTCACTGAAAACAGTTCGTATTCTCTGTAAAAGAAATTTGTTTCACAAAAATGTATTTTCAAGTTGACATATTCATATATTTGCTAATCATTTATGTTATTCTGTCGATATCTGGTGAAACGTTTTCGAAATAAATAATTAAATGTTACATGGAACAAAATTAAAATTATGTAAATCACATCTATAACTTATTGAAGTTATAAGAGAAACCTTTTTAACACTGCACAAATTGTAGAAAAGCAATAAAAAGTATTTAACATGTACCTTTTAACAACTGAAAGAATTGGGACATTTAATACACACACCTAAACTGCTTAACATTGGTGACGTTTTGTCCTTTTCTTACATAAAATTGTACAAAACACAATTAATAACTCTAAATCAAGCCTGACTTGTCCAATACGTCAGCCAGCGCTACTTGCGTTGATGTCGCAAATGACGTAAAGTAAAATACCCCTAAATGAAGTTCAATATCTAGTTACTGCAGTTACCTGGTCCGTATCAAGTAAGTCTTTTTTCAGCAAAAAATGTATTTAGTTCTGAATTTCAAACAATTTTCGTGTTAAACCCTAAAGTTGCGATTATCAAAGTATATTATTTCTGGGTAAAGATGCTAATAAGGTTTTCCTAGGGACAAACTTCTATTGAATTTGAAAAACAAATAAAAAGAACAATTCATCAGCGCACAAAACCAGCTTAATCTACAAAAGATATCAGGCGTTACAAGATTATTTTGACAAGGTGTCACTTATTTTACACTCTGTAGAACTCAATCAATCCAAAATACTTTATTTGCCTGTCTGCATTGAGACAGTTAAGAGAACAGAGTTTTGTATAACTGTTTTCTTTCTGCACATTGAAGTTATTTTCCCCTGGGACCCGATATGAGGGAATTGGTCAGACACATATGCTATTTATCAGTCTTCTCTTAATCACCTCACCAGGACCTATAAATCTTCTAACTAAAATTAATTGACCGCTATATGGTTCTACTGTAAGATTAATAGGAGAATATATACGAAAAAGCAAACATATATTTTATAGGGTTATAAAATAGGGTTATTATAACAGTAGCTCGATCTGGGACGCAGTATTCGGCTCTCGTGGATTTTGCTAGATCGGATCTCACGAGGCGTGCCAGCGCCGAGTGTGATCCGACTTTGCAAAATCCACGAGAGCCGAATACAAAGTCCCAGATCTAGCTACTGTTATAATGACCCTTTTATTATATACCTTTACCATTTTGATTCTTGTTTTGTTCTTGAACGAAATCTTCAATGTTTATCAATATTAAATGGAATTAAGTGAATTTTTTATGTGCGCTATTTATAGAAATGTGTTTGGTCATGCATATTAATGAAAATAGTCCGGAAGCTTCAATACGGAAGGTACAATACGGAATTTGAAAGGTACAATACGGAATTTTTGTCTGTCTGTTCATATTTAATTGTGAAATACAAGCCAGTTGGTTTACAGGATTTATATGGGTATATAATAAAAATTATTATTATTAAAATTATAATTATAAAAAAATATAAAAAATACTATATTGGCCAGTGCGTTTTGTCCTTATTGCAAGACAAGAATGCAGGCACTACATGCTTCGGTCGGGATTTTCTACGAAACCTACAAAAGTGTGAAAATAGGAAGAATGCCTGTGTCATATTCTTTTATTTCTTAGGAAATCATTGATATTCATTTCTAAACAGACAGCTACTAACTAATGACACAATAGAATCCATGATATACATTTGAGCTGAACAATGGATAAATCATGAATTGTAATTGAAACGAATTTAAACAGTTACTTGTCTTCAGAAATTAAACGTAACAGCTAAGTAAGGGATTATATTAGACGAAGATGAGTCGATCAATTTTCATGGTGGCCCATCTTAACTCAATTTGATTATATTATGTGCGATAAGAAAAAGATGCACGTTACGGTGATAAGGTCAGGCTTATTACGCCACCATTACGCGGCGAAAGATATAAATTTGGCTTTGTCTGGTCGTCTGTCCGTCTGTCCGTCAAAGATAATTTATATGTTACACATATCACCAAAGGTATTGAGCGACCGTCATGGACTTACGTAGGAATGATATTCATCATTAGAAGTTGCGAAACCGAGGTTTTAGCTCAGCTGAGGATAAAGTTCTCAAGTTGAGCTCTTGTAGTAGCACTGTGACCATCGGCCGTCTTTGTCTGTCGTCGTCCGTCATTAACAATTTTACTGTTAATATTCTAAAGGTTCTAACTACATCTGATGAAACAATGTGAAAATGTTTGTCTTTATCAAGTGTAGGTTGTCTTTGGAACCGGGTCAATAACTACGTCACTAAGCCAAATACAAAATGTATTATAAATGTCTTGTTAACTAAATTGTTTATCTGTTCTACATGAAATATAGTTATAATATTTTTCTTAATCAAACTTTGATACTTGGTCATCTGGGGTTAAAAGGTAGGTTAGTAAGTTGAATCATAGGAAATAACAGTTTTTGACACTCTCGAGGCCATATTTTACGCATGAAACTTTGTCAGTATATTTCTCTTTATGAAAGCATATTCTACATAAAGGTTAAATGAACACAATAGACGTGCTATCTGTTGAAGCTATTATTGATAAAAAGACAGTATTTAAGAGAATCTGAATCCCCTTCTTTTGATGCCGGTGAGGAAATTTACATTTACTGGTAGGGAACGAGTAAGTACTTGTTTGGAATCAATGAAAGATCAGTAGGTGAACTAATAGCTGTGCAGCTTTCCATGTAAGGGCACTAACATTGAGTTTAGAGTTTGAAGGTATGTGATGATTTATCTCCGCTTCATGTACTTTTACTTCTCTTGCAATATTTAATGTCTTGTATTGCATTTTCCATTACTGCTCATGAACAGACTCAATCATACCGAGTCTGCAATTTTCACTGTTTGCCTTGTTCTCGGTGCTTCCGAGGAATCTACTTTCACGATTTTATTTACTTCACAACAGCGGATGTTAAGTGCTGTGTGGCGGCCGTAAAAAGTCGCACCGACTTCATCTCAGTGTTGTTATATTTTCTGGTCCTTCGGGATCATTGATTTCAATTCATTTAGATTTGAAGATTAAATCCTGCTTAAGCCGGTGCTAAGAGGCGTGTTGCATTTCCCATTACTGCTCATGAACAGACTCAATCAAATCGAGTCTGCAATTTTCACTGTTTGCCTTGTTCTCGTTGCTTTCGAGGGATCTACTTTCCAGATTTTTATTTACTTTACAACAGCGGGTTTTAAGTGCTTTGTGGCGGCCGTAAAATGTCGCCCCTGCTCCATCTCAGTGTTGTTATATTTAAAATTTCTGGCCCTTCGGTATCATTGATTTCAATTCATTTAGATTTGAAGATTGAATCCTGCTTAAGCCGGTGCTAGAGGGCGTGGACAGTGTTGTATTTTCCATTACTGCTCATGAACAGACTCAATCAAACCGAGTCTGCAATTTCCACTGTTTGCCTTGTTCTCGGTGCTTCGAGAGATCTACTTTCCAGATTGTTTTGAATAGTTTAAGGAGACAGTGAGACAGGGTAATCACTCTTGCAATGGAAATGTGGAAATGGCGTCTGTCTATTGGCATCTCTTGGACAAGAAACATATTGAACTATTATATAACCTTGAAAATCAACATCACATAAGGGAACTTCCCGATTCGATTCCATTTTCCCATAGTTTTGTTTTTGATATAACAAGCATAGACACATTTTTCAAAGACAGTATAACCATTTACCACTATTTTCATTTTAAAGGGTACGCATGTGCGTATGATGACATTAAACATATCAAAGTTTAGTTAATGAAATCATCAGGCCTGTCAGTTGTAAAAATAACCCCTAGATACACATGTATCATCAGAGAAATTCCAAGAAAAAAAGTGTCAGAACGCAAATTTTGAAATGATAGAGCAATCACGTACTCAAATATATTTTATACATACTAGTATTTTATTGAACACTCCAACATCAAGTAATATATAATTAATCTATTAGAATTTTTGTTCAGGTAAGTTTACCTCATTTCCACCCAGATCCCCTGAAATATAGAGACCTATACCACACTGTAGATTGAAGTGAATTATCGAAAATTCCAAGTATCTCTTTCAGGTCACGAATTGGAAAAAGTTATGACGTCATAAATATGGCGGCTTAAGAGAAAATAAGAAATACATGACTACTGAATAGTTGCAGTAGACAACGTCCTCGAAAACTGTTATAGCCTAATTGTACTATTGATAGATGTAGTGGAGATTATATGTTCAGTATATATAAGCAGTTTCCATCATTCAAAAGCGGACCTTGTCGCACAGATTCTGCACACTCGGTGACAATAAAAAACATAGGCTTCTCAAAGTTTTTATTTGGTAGACTTAGTTTTCATATTTCCATTTGAAAAGTTGAAACACATGAGATAGGCGCATCCGTGGTTGTATAGTTAAAGGCACTGGCCTCCAGATCGTTCGACAACAAAACAAAGAAAGATTTTTTGTTAGTTATCTGGAAATTAATGCTGTATTTCTTAATAATGCTTTAAAACTTAATTACTGACAGACTATATGTTACGGAAACACATGAGAATTAGTTGTTTTTACTATTTTTTTACCATGAAAATCGAAAAGCGTTTGTAACGCTTTACTCGAGGTAATCGTCCTCGAATATAACTATGTATATATAACGAGCATCGAACACTAAATCATCCACAGCGCTATTGGTAACGACAGCGGAAAACTCCTCTATTGCTGCGGCAGTCCGGGTTCGATTCCCGACGCGGCCATCTATCTTTCTTGATTTGGCATTTTTAAAATAGTATAGAAACAAAAACTTATATTCTAATGTTCATAATATGACCAAACTTCAGTATGAAAGAAATATAATATTTAGCCAAAATCTAGAGGTCAGTGCCTTTACCGTCGCTGTCTTTCATTTACTCATAAACAATGTTCTGGCAATTTACAATTAAACACATTACGCAAAAAAAACTGAAATAAATTGGAAATTGATTGATCACATGTTAGATAAAGGATGCCAAACTTTTATCCAGAGAAACCTTTTTACTACTTTTTATTGTAGTATTGCAACTGACAGTAATTGATGAAAAAGTAGTGTGAAGAATTGAATTGAAAGCAGTCAGAGATGTTGCAATTCCATGTTCATAAAACGTTCTTCAATGCACCTCTCTGTCTGCTAGGGTCTCAACTAATTTAACATTTTACACATTTTTTTGTGGAATGTCGGAACGTACGTTGGTTATTTTAACTAAACTAAATCTCTTTACACAAACATTGTTGAAAATGTAGCGTTATAGAGAATATTAGGTTACTGTTTTTGTTAACTTAAGTTTAACTGCCAAGTTAGAGAAAAGTTTATCAACCCGTAGTCTGTGCTCCGACCCTATGTTTTGTTCAAACCCGATTCGGCAGTAAAGCCCCTCAAATGGTATATCAAAAGCTTAATACGTATAAATATGTTTTCAAGGCCAGATAAGGACGAAAACTAAGGTCATAGTAGCCCGAATTACTAAGGCTTGTTACATCGTATGAGGTCCTCATTTGCGTTGAGTCCTGTACGGATGAGTTTCGTGAAAGCTGAAAGAAATCATATATTTTTCATATGCATGCAACGTATAACATTTGCTCTGTAAATATTAAATTTTACTCAAATTGATACCGTCATTCTGCCCTATCCAATGAACCGAATCGGCAATGAAGTCCCTGAAATTGTAGATCACAATCACTTTAAAAGATATGTCTTCAAAAAAAGAGGGACAAACACATAAGTCACAGTAACCCGAGATTAAAATAGGCTTGTAATGCGATTTGAACACGGTTCTTACTAGACTGTGAATCCAGTCTGAATATTTTTAATTTTTTTCCTGCAAAATTGACAAAAAAGCTGATAATATCAGAAACTCGATAAATGCCAATTAACACTAATTAGCGCAAATTAAGTCGGATCTTTAATGTGTAGATATTATGTATTATTTCTTCTGACAAAGCACAAATATTATCAACGGCTTCCCATGCTAGGTTCTTACCTGCGTTGAGTCGTATACGGATGCGTGTTGTGAAAGCTGAAAAAAAAATTTAAAGAAAAACAACAACAACAACTGGTGAAATATATGTTTCTAAAGTTTATCTTGAGTTATTTAAATAAGATGTTTTGTCAATAAAGATATAAATAAATTTAGAAATAAATGTTTGTCTATATCATTAATCATTACTTGGTAAATTTCAAGATTAAGACACATATGGTAAATATAATATAATATAATTTTCTGATTCAGATTGCCAAATAGTCACTTTTTTCAAATCAAGTCAATATTAGTTGAAACTTTAATAAACAATTCCAGAAACTTCTATGAAGCATCGAAGTTTAATTGTGGAATTTGTAGACTCAGTTATTCCCTAAATATTTCTATATGATAGGTTTATAGTTATATACTGAATGACCTTGAATAGCAGAACCAATTTCGTGTTTATAATACGTATATGTACGTCTATGATTATTGTCTAAATTATCGCATTCATTCTTAACGAAGAATCAGTAAAACTTCACATTGTCACATTGTCGCCTGGTGGAAGGAATTACTTCTCACTATAACACCGGTACGTGGATAAAATGTTCTGTTACACTGTTAAAAAGTGAAAATGGCATCAGCAGAGACTAACAGTAGAAATTTGTTCCGGTGGACGGATACAGAATATAAAGAAAGAATTGTCCAGAAATTTTATCCCAAGCGACAATGAGACAAGGCGAGGTTTTACTAAATCTCACATTGTGTAATTGGTTTGGGTATTTTCAACTTCCCAACGCCATAATTAAGAAAGACATGCAAAGATTAAGACGATAATTATCGACTCAGATAAATCTCGCATGCATATATGTTTTCGGAATGCATTGTCGAGCGTTTGTGAGGCGAGAATTAAAGTAGCACGAACAGGATTCCGCACTATCTACCAATTTCGCAGACTATTCAAGTGTTTTTACCGATAAATACTGCTTTTATCTCACTAGATTACTTTAGTGTTTGTTGTTATGCAGTTAAAATGCTAATAAAAGCACCTTAAATTTCGGACAAGAAGATAGATTTAATAGATATCTTAAACTTGGAACAGAATGAAAACGTATATTGCTTCTCAGTGTTAACTTGAACAAAATATGAAAAAGTTTCTGATGAAAAATATCTGAAAGCACTAATTGATGCTATTCATACAGTATAACCTATTTCAGACTTGTGACATGATGACAGACCGTGAACAATGACGTCATAAATACTTGTCTTCGAACAACTGCTGGTATGAAAGGTTTTCTGCAATACATTATGGACATGGGAATCTACTTTAAACATGTAAAAATACCAAATTCTGCTAGCTTCGTTTTGTCGTTTTAGCTCCTGCAAACGGAACGAAAAATCACAGATGTCGCTCGGCGTCTTTTCGTTTTGCCACTCTGGAGCCCACAGCAAAACGAAAAGAGGACATTTTGTCAGTTGGCGTCTTTACCATCTGCTGTTCTGGCGCGCGTGAAAGAACGAAAAAAGATTTGCAGTATTCGCCTATGTCCTTATTCAGTATTTGGTAGCAATGATTCAGACAAATGATGACCATGATACATAACATGAAATTATTGAAGGACCCATAATTCCATTGTTATTTGTTTCCATGAAAATCTTATGCGTGGAATTCATCATTGATTGATTCAAACATTTAATGGTGAGCAAAAATGATTTGAAGATGTAGAAAAGGGAATTTTAGGCGCCATAAGTGGTAGAGCCATTGTCATTTGTCAATATAAGACAAGCTTACGACAGGAACTGGTCATTAAGAAAAAGTGTAATTAACTACTTAATCAGATAAACGCCACTTCTTTTTCACTCTGTAAAGCTCAAGATAATCGAAGTGTCTCTGCAGTATTGCCATTTGTCGGTCAGTGTTTAGTTAATTATATATAAAGGAAAGATGCAAATTGAAGTTTTGGTCAGGTACAACATTTTACAGACAATCTAAACTATATGGAAATAACCATTACCTGCAACTTACACGCATAGTATATTCAAGTTTGTTTGATGTACCGTTTTAAACAAAACTAATGAGTGAGCGGGAACATTGTTCATAGTTTATATGGTGCGTTTTATTTGACTCGGCGGGGCGGAATTAATCTCTGGCTTATGCAAATGATGGTTATCTAAAAAAAACAAGCAAAATAGGTAGATGGTTAAAGTGTAAGTTAGTGAATAAGAAATCAGGTTGCCGAATAGACTACATACCCTGTACAATAATGCAGTGGACCGTCGCGAAACCACGCCCCGCAAGGTCGATTAAAATGGACTATAATGTTTATTATTTTTACTGTTTTCTTCGAAAAGTGAAGGAAGGTAAGGTTTCTATTTCTTAGTTTATCAAATACATACCTTGTTATTTTACAATGAGAAGGCATCTGGGAGAGTTTGAGTGTGACAGACAGTACTAAATAAATCATATCGATATCAATTGAAACTATTTTTTGGAATACCAGAACATTCTATTTATCAGTTAAGCATCACGATTCAATTATGAATGCAAGACAAAAATTTGTAGACTCAATTACCTCCGATGAAATTCTCTAGGTTGACTGTAATTGTATTGATTGAATTTGGTTAACAGAATTGGCTGATAGTAATTTGACAGCTTTATTTTAATCTATAACAACTTTTACACCCTACAATCTACGCCCCCAACAGTCCCAATATTGTGTGTAGCCTCTACCTGAATTTTCACACCCTGCAATTTACGTCTCCACCAGCCCACATGCCCTGTGTTGCCTCTAAATTTCATTTCACACCCTGAAATCTACGTCCCTTAAAGCCCTAATGCCATGTGCAACCTCTACTTTCCATTTTACCCCTGAAATTCAAGTTCGCCAAAGCCAAAGTCAGGTATATCAGGAGGACACTTTGAACCTTGCATTCTAAGTTCTGCACATCCCCGATGACATGATTATGTAGCCTCTACATTCAATTTTACAATCTGTTGTCTGCTTCCACAAAGCCCCAATATCACGTGTAGCCTTTACTTTTATTTTTAAACACTGCGTTTTACTTCCACCACGGTCCTAATGTCATGTGTAGCAGGAGGAAATTTTACGCCCTGCAATCTACGTTCTCCATAACCCCAATGACATGTGTAGCCTTTACATTCAGTTTTACACCCGGCATTCTACGTTCTCATAACCCCAATGACATATTGATAGCGTCTACGTTCAATTTTACACCATGCAATTTACGTTCCCCAAAGCCCCAATGCCATCAGTTACCTCTACTTTCAATTTTACACCCTAAATTCTACATCCCCCAGAGCCCCAATGTCATGTGTAGCCTCTACTTTAATTAATTCTACACCCTGCAATCTACATACCCCGCAGCTCATATTTCATTTGTAGTCTCTACATTAAATTTTACATCCTTCAGTTTACATCCCCCGCAGCCCCAATCGCATGTGTAGTTCAATTTAATACCCTGCATTCTATGTCCCCCACGGCGCAATGCCATGTGAAACCTGTTCTTTCACATAAGTATCATGTCATCAAAAAGTAACATGTATCTGATTTTCTGTAAGAGAAGTTCCTTAAAGGGCCAGAGTGACCCTTCAGTATTTATACATTTTACCTCATCTGAACTTTGTTCAGGGTGAGCTATGAGTATAGGTAGATGGTCCAAACGTCCATCCATTCCATGTATGAATTTGACGTCTGCAATTCAGATCTATACATCTGGACTAGTCTACTATATTACATTCGGCCCATACGCTTACCGCCACAGGGAGAGCGCAGGGGTCGTGAGTTCGATACCAGGTCGTGGCGCATGTTCTCCATGACGATTTAATAAAAGACATTGTATCTGAAATCATTCGTCCTCCATCTCTAATTCATGTTGGCAAGTTGGTAGTTACTTGCAGAAAACATGGCTGTATTGGTATAGAATCCAGGAACACTGGTTATGTTAACTGCGTGTCGTTACACAGTTGAAAAACTTTAGAAAAAATGGCGTTAAACCCAAAACAAACAAGCAAACAATCAGATATGCTATAGACTAATTGTATTGACTGAATTTGAATTCCATTATTCATTAAAGTTGCAAATTAAGTATAATAAGAAGTGATATTTCAGTAATTGATAGTAACAGAAGACATCGATTGTAGACAAAGTACAATTGATATTGTACACCATTCTAAAGAATTCCAAGGATGCTAATAGGAATGGTTCGCACTTTAAAGATATATGGTTTACTTAGGGAATAAAACGATTATGATAGAATATTTGCACTGTATATTTCAGCCATTATGGGCCTACAAAGTTCGAACAGCATGTTTATTCAGAATTTTTGTAATTTAAAAAATACCTAACAGTAAGAGTTATATGTTACAGAACTGTGTTCTGAGATCAGTGTCAAAACTCAAACATACGTTTTAAATGATAAACAATTAAGCTCTTTGTGAAATTTACTTGTTGCACAGGACAGTAACTGTCATGTTATTACAGCAGTTGTATCTTGCAATGATAAGCAGTTTTTAAATCTCACCAGGACTGAACTGTTTTGATTTCTGTCTTTTGGCCTGTTTCGTCGGGCCCTAAAGGGTGTTTCTCATGATGCTCTGTCTTCTGCAAAGGCATTGAGTACATACGTTTTTGGTTCATAAGGTTTGCTTTTTATATAATTATACAGGTGCATTTTTGTGTTTTACATGCCATGTTTTTTGTTTCCATTGAGTGTGTTAAGAGATTCACTTGGTGAGGATTACTTTTATTTACACTGTCCTTTGACTTTGGAACATGGTAGTGGTAAGAGTGAGGTTGGGCGCGCACCATAAACCGGTTTAAGCTCCCCAGCGGTGCCCCACTGTGTTCCTTTATTTGTTTGTTTTGTCCTCGTTGTCCTCGTGCTTTTGCTTTGTGGCTGTGTGTGTGCGTGCGTGCGTGCGTGCGTGCGTGTGTGTTAGTAGTGTGCAAATCTTCGTGCTGTGGGTTTTGTTTTTGGGGAGGCTGCATGTTTGGAACGTGGCATTCCCTGTTTGATATTTATCTTTGTTTTTATGTAACAATAGTATTGCAATAGAATTTTCAACAGTATGAATAATATTGCAGTTGCCAGTATTTGACATAATTGCCATATTCGATTTTAAAGGTCTGTAAAAATTGTTTTATTGGTCAAAAAGTCAAGTATTAAATGACTGTGCTAGTGAGATTTTTGACATATTGTATTTGGAACAAAAGGAAGTATTTGGTAAACAAATATATGTTTAGCATGCTTTTCCTCTATCATAACTATAAACAATATACATTGTATACAACCTGCTCTACATACAAAATATTGACAACTCTCAGTAATTAGTTTTACATTTTGAAAATAGCATCCCATTTATAAACTAGCGTGTCAGTTTGGCTTTATTGTAAAGTATCGTTAACTTTTACTTGAAGAAACAGATAAACCTTTCCTGTTGTTGAGTCTTAATTGATTCTTACACGCGTTTCCTCGTGCTTTGGCCCATTGATAGACATTCTGATACTATTATCTGTGAAACGCTGTGACACAAAATAAGTTTTCTGTACAGAGTAGTATATATTATATAAATGACTTTCCATTGATATGCAAATGTAAATATATATTTATTATGTCTCCCCTAAATTCTGGTGGTAGGACAAATAGAATTTGGTCCTGTGGTTTATCCGTCCATCCGTCACATAAACGGTACCGGTCTTTTTTCTGTAGCCCACTTGTAAGATATTAAGATTACTTTGTACAAATCTTAACCATAATGAGATGGTGTACAGCACGGTTCAAGTTAAAGCTGAAAATAAGTGGTACTTGCCCAAATTGAATGATAGACAAGTCCATTTTAGAAATATAGCATGGTAAGTGTTAAGGTCACGTAGATAGTATCGCTGTTTACTGCCCATATCTTATTACGTACTGCCCATATCTTATTACGTACTGGAACGACCCGCCCGCTTAGCTCAGTAGGGAGAGTGTTGGTATACGGATCGCGGGGTCGCGAGTTCGATCCCCTGGCGGGGCGTATGTTCTCCGTGACGATTTGATAAAAGACATTGTGTCTGACATCATTCGTCCTCCACCTCGGGTAATTCATGTGGGGAAGTTGGCAATTACTTGCGGAGAACAGGTTTGTACTGGTACAGAATCCAGGAACACTGTTTATGTTAACTGCCCGCCGTTACATGACTGAAATACTGTTGAAAAACGGCGTTAAACCCAAAACAAACAAACAAACGTACTGGAACGAGAGGCGTTAGTTTCCTCTTGCACTTTATGTTTAGCCAAGGTTACACCTTTTGCTTGAAACAAGTATGGATTTATACCTCCTTTAGTACATTTGTACTTTACCATTGATTTAATTCTAAAAATGTTCGGCGTGATGTAAATACAAGAACTGTTCATTCCCTTAATCCTTAAAAATACCACCCAATCAAAAGAAGAATCTTTACTAAAACAAGACGGTTTAAATAGTTTATACTAATTTATTCAGACATTTTCTGCTGTTAAATCATCAAGTAGAACATTCGCACATGCAGAATAGTATCCGCGACACCGTGTACTCCGCATAATGAGCTACTAGCCTCATTTATCTATAAGCTAATGCGTAGACATATATATCAGTGAATAGGCTAATCTATATATCAAGGGCCCCCATGGCAGAGTGGGTAAGGTTGCTGACATCGAATCACTTGCCCCTCACCAATTTCGGTTCGAGCCTCGTTTTGTGTTGAATTCTACACGCGAGGAAGCCAGTCGGTGGTTCTACCTTTCATCCGCCCGTGATCCAGTATTGTACGGAAGGTAACGCTTAACCAATCAAAAGATCTATATATGAGCAACTAGGCTGATCTATATATTAGCTTAAAGTCTGATCTATGTATGAAGTAATAGGCTGATCTATATATGAGCTAATAGTCCGATCTATATCTGAGGTAATAGGCTTATTTGTATCTGAGCTAATAGCCTGATCTATATATGAGCTCATAGGCTGATCTGTATATGAGGTAATAGGCTAATCTAAATATTAGCTTAAAGGCTGATCTATATATGACGTAATAGGCTGATCTATGTATTAGCAAATAGGCTGATCTATATATGAGGAAAATAGGCTGATCTATATATAACCTAATAGGCTGATCTATATATGAGCTAATAGGATGATCTATATATGACCTAATAGGCAGAACTACATATGAGCTAATAGGTTGATGTATATATGAGTTAATAGGCTGAACTATATATATGCTAACAGGTTGATCTATGAGCTAATAGGATGATCTGTATATGAGCTATTCATGTCTGGAAAAACAACAATATGTTTAGTGCGTTTTTATTTTAACAACGTTTTGAAGAAAGGAAATCATTTAAGTAAATGGTCTAAATATAGAGAAACAGACTATTTTTGTGTATAGTTTATTTTGATCACTGAAAATGATAATTCATTCACAAACTTTCAAACAACTTAAAAGAGAAAAACTAATGAGCTAGTTCCCGGTCCTTTTATGTGTATATTCCGACAAATTAGTTTAGGTAATTAGTAAACGTAATTATTGAATAATTTTACGTAGCTATCCTTAACACAAATTACGTTCTGGCTAAAATAAATCTATATCCTATGTTCTACGCATGCTGTGAAATCATAAAAGTACCCATATCAGACCTCCCTACGAAGAAAAAGGTACTAGTTTATACAACAACTTATTATGTATGCTCATTTGCCTTTTATATCTTGCACGACTAACAAAAATATTGACTATAATAATTAAATATCAGATGAACTAAGAGTTAACCACAGAAACGGCACAGCATGGTCTCATGTATGTTGTAGTGTTTTCATAAGCATTAATAATCACACACACACAAACACACACACACACGCGCGCGCGCGCGCACGCGCACAAACACTCTCACACACAAAGATAAAAAATGTCAATACAAGCTATATATAGTTAACTGATAAGCAGTTAAGGATAGCGAAACTGAATATATGGAATAGTTCATATATCGATTTGTCTTGATATATTCATTTTTCTTCTTCTGTTAAATTCCCTCGATATTTACTTGTCAACTGAAAATTAAAATACAATAACTTGTAATAAACAGATTCAGAAATTATTTCAGATTGACTGAATTTTTATTGATTCGCTTTTATTTATAAGAATGAGTAAATAGTTATATACATACAAAAAAGAACACAAAAAAACAGTGGCATTTGTGTCATATTTTTTCATTAAGATTCTCATTTTAAATTATACCTATATTGACCTCAATGATCTCTAAATGGCAATCGAAATATTGCCTGGCATTTTATTTATTGATTACAATTGACTAAAATTATAGACCATATATGTTTGCTTATTGCTCACAGCTGCCGAGGTCCAAGTCACATCGACTAAGTTGAGGTCAAGCTCTTAGCTTGGAGGAAGACCTCAGTTGCCTTAACGGGCACTCTTTCGGGTTCGGTTTGGCACCTTAGTAGAAAAACGTATGTCACCAGCAAGCCAGGTGAATGGTTTTTGACATGTAATAACTCGACGCAAATGCAAAAAAGAGATATTAAATCAACGTTCAAATCTATATTTGCATTTGGGTACAACTTCATTGGATTAGTTGTAACTAGATTTTATCAGAAGCTATTACGCATCAACGGCAAGAATAAATACGTATTCCAAATTAGAATGATATTCCGATCTCCTCTAAATGTTTTACTTGCAAGTAAACGTTCACAAATAAAGCGATATTCAGAAAAATATATAAAACCTGCCACTGATGCTTTACGTAGAGATAACGCATGTTTCTTCGTGTTATAACATCTTGAGGATGCTGTAACAGGACATAAGCATGCGTGAAAAGCTTAATAAAACGAATCTTGTTTTTATAAGCGTTTATTTCCTTTAAACTTCCTGTATTATAGGGTCGTAATACGTTAACGTCTCACTAAGGAACGCGCAGACATAGAAAGGGATTTTTACAATCATTATCACGTGATCTTCTTACTGACACAGCTTTATTATCTTATTAAATTGCCTCTTTCCTAGGAGCGATCATACGTTAGGGCGACAAGTCAACTCAGAGGTGACTGTGACAATTACATACCATATAAATCTATTTTAGAGCGCCGCTGGACAAAGTTTGCAAATGTAGTGCTCTTCAACTTCACACGGATAATCGTTCCACATGTAGCCGCTGCCTTTGTTTTGATATTGAACGCAGTTTTCTAAGATGTCGCCTTCAGGCCGAGTCCAAACGTTGCTGGGTTCGTATCCCATCCAAAACGTGAAAGTAGGAATCTGTCCGGATGATTTCCAGACATACGTGTCATTCCTTTCCTTGTCTGTCAGTCCGATCCAATATGCTGAATAAAAAATAGTTGTTCTCATTTACACTCTCTCGTGTATCTTATTGTTTACAAACAAAGTTGAAAATAAAAAGTGACAATTACCTTCTTTCAAATTAATAGGGACTTTTATACCAAATATGGGAATCGAATCCATATAATTTTAGCTTGCTTGATCTCTATGTTTAAATATTTTAAAACACAGTCACTAAAGAAGAGCTAGAACCATATATAATCCATAAAAGTTATCCTAATGTTTATTTTTGCTAATGAATAAATGAGGCGGTAAAGTCATAATTAGTTATACCACTAACAGCAATATCGCACAACTACATGTATTGCAACAGTTATATGTCAATGTAATTGAAACAATCTGTTCTACAGGACATATTATTTAAAATAAGGAATATTATATTCGAGTGTGAGTCCAACTTCTAACACCGTTATTACAAGTTGTAGAAAAAAAGTATCCTTACCATGCTGTATCTTTGACAACAAGAAATTATTTTCCGTGACGTCATTGACCTCGACAAGATCTCCGCCAATTTCTCTACATGCGGCCTGTAAACATTCAACTTAAGGTTAAACTTACATTTAATTATTCAGTACTCTGCAACAAGTACTAAACGAAAATAAACTATATGAAAAAAACTCTCCACATGGATATTCTCAAGTTACTAGCTTCCATCCATCAGAGTGGTTATGGTTATCAGGTGATTTGTGAAATAGAAATACTTTGTATTGTCAAATTTTGAAGTGTCTAGAGACTGATTTCTCTAATATTTAGCATCATGAATTTGCTATATATATCAATAGATTATCCGTGTTATTATTAAGAGTTAAATATTGTTCAGAAGCGTATTACTATAATACTCGGGCTGCGCCCTCGTGACATAATTCCATCGCATCTGAACTCAAACCAGTGATTTTAGTCAACGACAAATCACAAAATGAGATGTATCATTTCGTATATTATAACGGTATATTCGCACGTGGATAAATCTTTAAGATCTAGAAAGTATCGAGACTTTTTATCAAAATGATTTTATTGTGATATCAATTTTATTGATTATGCATATTAAACATGTAAGTGTTTGTTTAAATTAAATTAAAACATACCGAGGCATTTGTCCAGCTTTTTTTATCGGGACTGAAGAAATAACAGCTCCTTCCGTGATCAGTCCAGTCTCGAGGACATTTCCCAGCTGTAAGTAAATGTTTTACGGTGAAGTGAAGACGCAATTAATTCTTGGCCTAATTACTTCAACACTGTGTCCGAGTTTCAAGCTAAAGTTAATATATTTCTGGTGAATTTAAGACCCAATGAATTCTTCTAAAATCTACAGTAAGTACGCATTTGTCTGGTAAGTTTAAATACAAAAGCATTATTGGCTTGTTAACATCAATTTTTATTTGTGTTATAACCTATAGTAAGTATGTATTTTTCTTGTAAATTGAAGAACCAATAGATTTTTAGCAATGCAATAAAAAACAAAATGGCAGATTCGAACTCACCAATGTAAAAGTATTGTCATTTTCTCAGGGCCTCGTAATAGTTGTCTTCTGATTAAATCAAAATACATAGTAACCATAAAAATGATTTAATTAACATTTACAAATTACACATAAACGCATCATAGACCATATTTGTTTTGGCATAAACTACACACTATTGATTCCGACGAATTAAAATGATTTCGCAGATTGTAGAAAAATAGGAAAAGACACAGATTGCCTTTTAACAAGAACTTAAAACTTACAGTGCCGTACAAAGGCTTTCGAGCCACGTAGGACATCAAGGCGACGGTAACATCCAGCACAGCCGATACAAGTGTGTAAATCCGCTTGATGAAAGATGATATTACACAAAATATTCTTGTAGCAAAGGATCATAGAGTCATACGTCGCTAACTTGATCTGAATTTGAACATAAAATGCTCAATTGTTTTCGTAACAACTGAAAACTGACGAAATCACGTACGAAAAAAAAACGACACATAACGGAAATTACTGAATGTCATTTTTAGTCCTCTACTTTACGTTAAATGAAAAATAATGAAAAATGTATTTCCTTTCGACAACGTTTCTGCTAGAACAATGAGTTATCAAAATATGATATCCGGTCAAGATTAATGTAAATATGTACAAATCATTTTCAATGCTGCTTTCCTGGTTTGCTAGAAAGATATTTTTATCGTTTTAACACTTTTGTTTTCAACAGTGGTGATATTTGAAAAAACGTGCTGCGGCAGTTTTAATTATGCTCGACTTAATTACACTAAAAACTTTTTTATATACCTTACATTGTCTTTAGGAGACCTTCATTTAAGCTGTTAACAATACGTTGACTGAATGAACACTCATATCACTTTATATTAGTTTTCTAAGCACAGGGAAACGTAGACTAGCCACTTGACTGAAAATAAAGAATTTTTCACAACATTTCAGCTTATAATTTTTCTGTTATTTTATGTAATAGCGCCAAATATGCCACGTTTCGTTTTCATTTTGTTGCCAATTGAGATAATTAGATGACATAAATATTTCTGATTTCATAAACTTTCAGATAAACGAAAACATGTCCTTTACTCAAAAATGTTTTAAGTAGATCATAATCCTTCATTTTGAGCAATAACAGTATTTAATCTAAAAAAGGAAAAACTTATAAAGCTTCCATAACGGTGTTTTACTATGTCCTTAATTATTTAACTTTGTCCTAGTTTTCTAAGTGTTTTGCTTTGTATTTTTGTGTAAATGACTGTTTGGTTTTGTTTCGGGGAGGCTGTGTGTTTAGATCTTAGTGTTTGGTGTAAGATCAAATAACTCATATAATAACATTAAAAGGGGGAAACAGGGCACAGATTAACCATTACCATGCTGGACACGATTAGTTCTGCCTTTCCGACCAGTGTGCAATATGTAGATCATGATCAGCCTCAACATTAAACGATGGACAAGCTCATTCTAGAAATTTATCTGGGTAAGTGTTAACCAGACGGACTGAAATTGACTTCACTGTTATACTACCCAACTTACGGCTCAGGTGCGCTTAAAATGCATATAATTGATTACCGCCGAGCTAGATAATAGCTGAAACTTACGTCTTGACAATGATCTAAGGTTTGTTATGAAAAAGATCAAACGAAACTAGTTAAAGCTTCCGACGGAAAAGGCTTATAGACAGACGAGGGAAATTGCGAAGTTATATAAGGAATATAATGTTACTCCTTGGTCAATACTTTTTTAAAAACAGAGCCTTTGCTGAAATATCTAGAGCTGAAACCGTTAATTGTTTAATACTATTTCCTGATATGTAGTTCTTAAACATTACCCTTAAATAGCTATTATCTAGCGTGCGTGTAAATTTACGAAATCATGAATTTTCTTTAATACCTCCATAATAGCCCGCAAGCTTAGCTCAATATGGAGAGCGCAGATCTACGGATGGCGGGGTCGTGAGTTCGAGTCCTGGGGAGGCTAATGTTCTCCGTGACGATTTGATAAAAGACATTGTGTTTGATATCTTCCGTCTTCCACCTCTGATTCATGCAGGGAAGTTGGCAGTTACTTGCGGAGAACAGGTTGGCACTAGTGCAGAATCCAGGAACACTGGTTAGGTTAACTGCCCGCCGTTACAGAACGGAAATACCTCCATAATAACTATTACGTTTTATTACATGTAGTACAAAAAGTGTATTGATTTGAGGAATGTAATGTCATCGAAATATTAGACGTTTGCTTTGTTTTGTTTTGTTCATTTCATTACCTCTCATAAACAGACTCAATGAAACCAAGTCTGCTTTTTTCCTCCTTTGTGATTTAAAACTTCCATAGGTCCTTCATGTACATTTTATTCAATAACCTGATCATTCCGGTAAGATCTTCTGAAATGCATTTAACAGTGTCCAAAGCTGACGACTCTTTTGTTGCATATTAAAAAATGGCCTTATTTCTAACTTGCATCTTTAATTTAAAAATTAAATTTAGACAGGGAGTTTCAGATATCTCATTAGTCGCATTTTAGACAATATCAAGATAAGTTGATAGCAACGTAAACCATTTTATATAAAGGTTTAGCTGTCACTTAAACGGTCCGGTCGCCTCCTGCCTGTAATCGAACTTATAACGTCAAGTTTTATATTCTTGTGATCTCCCAACATAGCATGGCGGATGGGTTATATTTGTCTTAAAAATCTATTCTAGCAAAACTTTGAAGGATAGTCATTGTAATGTTCTAGTTTATAGAAATAGAATGAACATCTGTTCCGTGTTCTTTGTTCAAAGGAAGTGAAAGATGATAAAATTTCTCTTCAAAGAATCAATTATGGGACATTCAATCTTGAACTTCCGACAAAACTGTTTAGGCTCTCGTTTATACAATAAACCACCCTTCTTTCAGTTCAGTATATTTTAACTGTAAAGAATTTTTGAAATTCCAAATGCTTAACTCAAACATCTGTTTGACTAAGTCTTCTAAATTGTCGAAATATAACCTTAAAAGTTAATCGACCGTGTTTAATCACCTGTTAAAATTTCGAACAACTGGATCCAGAATGTTAAGAATAATAAAATGAATTAATATAAGTAGATTATGCAAACAGTAAGTTATTTTAATAAATACAACAACAACATAAAATATTAGAAATGCAACATACAGGTATATCTACATTCATAGATATTTATAATCGGTCACCTATGATTTTCATATATGCTAATTGAAAATTACCCTCTCGAATAAATAGCATATGGGGAAAAAGGTGATTGAGAAAATTTCAGTCGTGTAATTTAAATATTACCCAAGTTATCGCAATTACAACAGTGACCGGTTATAAAAGTCTATAAGTGTATACACGATCTCAAAGTATGAGATAAACTAAAATATTAGAAATGCAACATACAGGTATATTTACACACGATATCAAAGCATAAGATAAAATAAAATATTAGAAATGCAACATACAGGTATATTTATACACGATATCAAAGCATGAGATAAAATAAAATATTAGAAATGCAACATACAGGTATATTTACACACGATATCAAAGCATGAGATAAAATAAAATATTAGAAATGCAACATACAGGTATATTTATACACGATCTTAAAGCAAGAGATAAACGTTTTATATTTTATTAATGGAATACCGAGAAAGGTACCGATATACAGTGAAACATCGCCTGGTTAAAGACCCGAGCACCTGGACTCGCTTGAGCAATTCATGTGATCCCCGCCTGTTTGCCTTATGTGTCCTATATTTGGATTGTATGATACCCTGCATTACTAGAGCGATTTGTTCTCTGCTACTATTTTCACATTTTCCCAAATAAAGCAATTTTTGTGGGGTATAGTTTATTCAGAAAAAATCAATTCAAATATTACATACAAGCTCTATGGCTTTTTCAATACTATACTAACATTGGTATCACTACTTACTGCAAAGTTTAAACAAAATAACTCATTTTGACAAAAAAAACTGATTTAAAGCAGAGTTGATAATATAACTGTGATATATTAATAATAATTTAACAATTTCATATAAATATTACTATTCGATTCTACATTACTGATTATAAAATGTTGTTATTCTACCCCATTTTTCTACATATTCAGTCAATTATCTGTCTGCTTTTAAAACTACATTCTTTTAAAAACTCGATTTCATTTCTAAGTCTATATAATTCCGAATCTTACATATAATATAAGCATTTACAATATGAATTCCAAAACTGTTTAAAATATCTTGCAAAAAAAAACAACAACATTTACTACGAGAGAACAACATGACAAACCTATCAACAAGATATATAATTATTCATATAAAAGGTTTCTTCTCCACACTTATAAATGTATGCTGAAGTAGGAATTCAAATTAAATATCGATAAAGCATGTGTATACTTCTTTTAATGGCTTAGAAGTTCTACAAGAGTCCATCCCTTTTGTTTATCTACTCTACATGTTTTATGAATTATTGCGGTAGCAAGTTTAAAGCTTGCTTTAAGTCCATGTAAAGATGGTATAACATCTCTTCTTTTACAGAGAAATATGTATTTTTTAATTTCTAAACACAGCACGTTATAATTACATACAGATTTTCCTGAATATCCCAAGATAAAGGATTTACAATTAGTAACAAAACTTATCATCGTAAGTCTTGGCAAGTTTTTCAATTTCTGTGATCAAATGTTTTACATGACTACATTCCCAAAATAAATGAACTAGAGTTTTTTTTTGTTTTTTTTTTTTCATGTTTACAAAATGTAAAATATTCGGTTATAGTCTTGTTCATTTTGAATAACAAAATATTGGTACCTAATAGTCTTTGAGCAATTCTAGTTTGTATCCATTGTAAATATGTATCATTACACGTCATATAAACCCAGCTATATATATATATTTCTATTCAGCATTACAATATGAAAATGAAATATCCTCTCATTTTCTCATGCCTGATATTCTCTAATTCTGCCTTTGAAATAAGTAAATCTTCCTGATTAGGTTCGGAGAAATTTTCCTCAAGCTTTTTGATCTTTAAGTTCAAATACTGTTTTCTAGATTTAGTAGATTTACTTTTAAAACTAAAATACGATATAGTTTTACCTCTTATTTCCATTAAAGGAGTTTCTAAGAATAATTTGATCATCGATTGTAAATTAAATATCAACATTTTCCATTTTCTGGCAGCTTAGACATATAAATATGTAATAAAAGTATCTATCTGTAATAATGAATTATTAAATTTCCATAAACCTGTACCAGGTGTAATTTCTTCTAGAGATAATTTTAAAATAACAGGCGACTGATCTGACCTATAGCTTATATCTAAATTACTAACATGGATTTGAGAAAGGAAGTCTTCAGTTACTATAAAAAAACATATCTAGTCATGCTTGCTGGATAGGATTGGATCTTCTCCGTGTATACTTCTTTGCCTCACCGTTTAATTCTCTAAAAGGGTCATGCAAGCGTCTGTATTTGATGGCATCGAGTAAAAATATCCTAGCATTCCAATTATTATTTATAGCTTTGTAGTTACAGTAATCTAAATCAACATTTGTTACTTAGTTAAAATCTCCACATAATATGTATGAACTATTTTCTATGTCATCTATATTTTGAAAAATATGCATGTAGTAATCAGGTTTATCAATATCTTATGTCCATATAAATTTACTAAAGTGAATCTTTTCGAATATACAGTTAAATCTAATATAATGTAATTTCCTTCTTTATCTACAACAATATCATTAGTTTGAAAAACCAGCTGTTTCTTTTTTAAATAATATGCCAATGCCTCTTGAGTTACTTTCACCAAAACTAAATTATAGCAATTTGCATCTGAATAAACTTGTTTCTGCATGCCAGCTGTAATGTGCAGATCTTGCAAACAATAAATATCTGCATCTCTTTCTTTAAGAAAATGAAATACATCTTCTCTTTTCTCGAATCATTTAGTCCTCTACAGTTGTAAGATATTATCTTAATATTACCAGATGTCATAGCTAAACTTTGCTTTAATTTGTACCCGTTACATACATTCAGGAATAACATACAATTATTGTATAACAAAACATACAGATAAACATGACTGAAAATGACATAACTTCAAAACAAGAGTGAAAAAAAAACACACAACAAAAACGTCAAAAACAGCAAATGTGACGGAAAATGTAATGAAGAGGCCTGAAACAGGCTTAATACATGTAACAAGATAAAAAGTGTTTAATTATCGTTTATCCCTTATTTTTTTTCAAATTGCATAAAACGATCACTTAGTATTTCCGTACTCCCACTATATACAATTTACACTTCCCTCTATATACCTATAACAAAAATACCTATATTTAATTACGTATCATTTTTATACCTGCACATATATAACTTATTATTTCCCTATGTCACCGGAATTTAAGCCGCGCCACGAACAACCATCGCGCATGCAACCTCATGAATCCAGAGGTAAAAGATTGATCTAAGTATGGGTTAATTGGCTGATCTATATATGATGTAATAGGGTGATTTATATATGAGATGATAGACTGATCTATATATGAGCTAATAGGCTGATCTATATATGAGCTAAAATGCTGATCTATATATGAGCTTATAGGCTGATCTATATATATGATCTAATAGGCTGATCTATATATGAGCTTAAAGGCTGATCTATACTTTAGCTAATAGGTTGATCTATATATGAGCTAATACACTGATCTATGTTTGATGTAATAGGATGATCTATATATGAAGTAATAGAGTGATCTATATATTAGCTTAAATGCTGATCTATCTATGAGCTAATAAGGTGGTCTATATATGAGCTTAAAGGCTAATCTTTATATGAGGTAATAGGTTGACGAGTTTATTAGCTTATAGGGTATTTTTTATTTGAGCTTAAAGCCTGATCTATATATGAGCTAATGAGGTGATCTATATATGAGCTTAAAGGCTGATCTATATATAAGCTAATAGGGTGATCTATATATAAGCTTAAAGACTGATCTATATATGAGCTAATAGGCTGATATATATATATGAGGTAATAGGCTGATCTATATATGAATTAGGATAGGGTGATCTATATATGAATGAGGTTATAGGGTGATCTATATAAGAGCTAATATGCTGATCTATATCTTAGCTAACTGGTTTATCTATATATGAGGTAACAGGGTAATTTATCCATTCATTAGCTTATAGGGTAATCTATATATGAGCTTCAATGCTGATCTATATATGAGCTGATAGATTGATCTATATATGAGCTAATAGGGTGATCTATATATGAGGTTATAGGCTGATCTATATATTAACTTAAAGTCTGATTTATGTATAAGCTAATAGGCTGATCTATGTATGAGCTTATAGGCTGATCTATATATGATCTGTATATGTCTGGAAAAAACAACAATGTGTCTAATGCGTTTTTATTTTTACAACGTTTTGAAGAAAGGGATTCATATAAGTAAATGGGCTAAATATAGAGAAATAGACTATTTCTGTGTTTAGTTTATTTTGATCTCTGAAAATGGGAATTTATTCATAAACTTTCAAACAACTTAAAAGAGAAAACTAATGAGCTAGTTTCCGGTCCTATATGTGTATATTCCGACAAATTAGTGAAGGTAATTAGTAAACGTAGTTACTGAATACGTGTGCGTATCTTTAAGTCTAAACAGAAATTACGCTCTGGCTAAAATGAGTAAATATGTATATCTTATTTTCTACGCAGGCTGTGAAATCATAAAAGTGCCCGTATCAGACCTACCTACGAAGAAAAAGGCACTAGTTGCAACAATTTGTTATGTATTTTTATGTTAATTTAAAAAATTATATGATCATTTGCCTTTTATATCTTGCACAACACACAAAAATATTAATTACAATAGTTGAATATGAGATGAACCAAGTGTTAATGACAGGTCTCATGTATGTGGTAATATTTTCATAAGCATTAATAATCATACACACGCACTCCCACACACACACGCGCACGCGCACGCGCACGCGCACGCGCACGAACACTTTCACACAAAATAATAAAAAAATGTCAATACAAGCTATATAATATTATAGTTACCTGATTAGCAGTTAAAGATGCTGAATATACGGAATAGTTCATATATCGATTTGTCTTGATATAGTCTTTTTTCTTCTTCTGTTATTCCCTTGTCAACTGAAAAATAAGATACAAAAACTATTAATAAACAGATTCAGAAATTATTTCAGATTGAATAAATTTTCATTGATTCGCTTTTATTTATTAGAATGAGTAAATATTACACACAAAAATAGCAAACACAAAAAAAAAACAATGGCATTTGTTGTCATACTTTTTCATTAGATATTCCCAAGATTCTCATATTAAATTATACCTATATTGACCTCTATGATCTCTAAATGGCAATCGAAATATCGCCTGGCATCTTATCTATTGTTTAGAATTTATTAAAATTATAGACTATACAGGTTTGCTTACTCCTTACGGCTGTTGAGATTCAAGTCACATTGATTAAGTTGAGGTCAAGCTCTTAGCTTGGAGGAAGACCTCAGTTGCCTTAACGGGCACTCTTTCTGGTTCGGTTTGGCAGCTTAGTAGAAAAACGTATGTCACCAGCAAGCCAGGTGAATGTTTTTTGACATGTAATAGTTCGACGCAAAAGCAAAAAAAAAAAAAAGAGAGAGATTAAATCAGCTTTCAAATCTATATTTGCATTTGGGTACAACTTCATTGCATTGGTTGTAACTAGATTTTCTCAGAAGCTAGTACGCATGAACGGCAAGAATATATACGTATTCCAAATTAGAATGATATTCCTGACTCCTGTAAACGTTCACAAATAAAGCGATATTTAGAAAAATAGATAAAACCTGCCACTTATGCTTTTACGTAGAGGTAACACATGTTTCTTCGTGTTAACACATCTTGAGGATGTTGTAACAGGACATACGCATTCGTGAAAAGCTAAATTACACGAATCTTGTGACTATAAGCGATTATTTCCTTTAAACTTCCTGTGTTATTGGGCCGTAATACGTTAACGTCTCACTTAGAAACGCGCATATGTAGAAAGGGATTTTTACTTCACGTGATCTTCTTACTAACACAATTTATCGTCTTATTAAATTGCCCCGTGAAGACGACCATTCTTTCATAGAAACGATTATCCGTTAAGGCGACAAATCACCTCAGATGTGAATGTGACAATTACATACCATGTAAATCTATTTTAGTGCACAGCTGGACGTTTGCAAATGTAGTGCTCTTCAACTTCACACGGATAATCGTTCCACATGTAGCCAATGCCTTTGTTTTCATAATAAACGCAGTCTTCTAAGATATCGCCTTCAGGCCGACTCCAAACTTTGCTGGGTTCGTATTCCATCCAAAACGTGAAAGTAGGAATCTGTCCGGATGATTTCCAGACATATGTGTCATTTCCTTCCTTGTCTGTCAGTCCGATCCAATAGCCTGAATGAAAATTAGTTATGCTCATTTACACTCTCTGTGTGTTTACCTTATTGTTTACAAACAAACTAGAGAAAGTTGAAAATGAAAGTAATAGTTGCCTTCTTTCAAATTAATAGGGACTTTTATATCAAATATGGGAATCAAATCCATATAATTCTAGCTCGCTTGATCTCTCTTGTTTTAATATTTTAAAACACAGTTACTAAAGAAGAGCTTGAACCATATATAATCAATAAAAAGTTATCCTAATGTTAAATTATGCTAATGAATAAATGGGGCAGTAAAGTCATAATTAATAGGCATTTAATGCCGATATAAATTTCGCACAACAGTAACGTACTCATTAGTTATACCATCTAACAGCAATATCAGACAACTACATGTGTTATAACAGTTATATAAATTTCGGCACCCTGTCAGAAATTAGATAGAAGGCAATGTTATTGAAGAAGTCCGTTCTACAACTCATTTAATACCAGGCATTTTACTGTAAAATAAGCTATATAATATTCGAGTGTGAGTCCAACTTCTAAAACCGTTATTACAAGATGTAGAAAAAAGTATCCTTACGTCTGTTGTTGTGCGTAGGCAGAAGTTTTGACAACAAGAAATTATTTTCCGTGACGTCATTGACCTCGACAAGATCTCCGCCAATTTCTCTACATGCTGCCTGTAAACATTCGTCAACTTTAGGTTAAACTTACATTTAATTATTCAGTCCTCTGCAACAACAAAACTCTCTATGTTGGTAACCTTCCCGTACAGTACACCAGTCACTAGCTTGTATCAGAGATGTTTATCAAGCGATTTGTGAATGATTTGTTAAATAGAAATTCGTTAAATTGACATTTTGAAGTATCTAGAGACTGACTTCTTTAATATTTAGCAAAATGATTTTATTACATATTAATAGATTATATTATAAATGTTAAATATCGTTCAAATGCATATTATCATATCACTCGGGCTGCGCCCTCGTGACATAATTCCTTCACATCTGAACTCAAACCAGTGATTTTAATCAACGACAAATCACAAAGTGAGATACATGTATATCATTTCTTATATATATTCACGCGTGGATAAATCTTTAAGATCCAGAAAATATCAAGACTTTTTATCAAAAGTGGTTTGTTGCGATATCAATTTCATTGATTATGCATAATAAATAATGTAAGTGTTTGTTTAATTTGAATTAAAACATACCGCGGCATTTGTCCAGTTTTTTTTTATCGGGACTGAAGAAATAACAGCTCCTTCCGTGATCAATCCAGTCTCGAGGACATTTTCCAGCTGAAAATAAATATTTTACGGTGAAGTGATAACGCAATTAATTCTTGGCTTATTACTTTAACACTCTGTGTCCCAGTTTCAAGCTATAGTTAGTATATTTCTGGTGAATTTAAGACCCAATGAATCCTTCTAAGTTATAATCTACAGGAAGTAGGCATTGTCTTGTAAGTTGAAATACAAAAGCATTCTTGGCTTGTAAACATCAATTTCTTTGTGTTATAACCTATAGTAAGTATGTATTTTTCTGGTGAATAGAAGAACAAATAGATTCTTAGCAATGCAATAAAAATCAAAATGGCGGTCATTGTTAGGTTATGTAAAGTAGTATTTTGTCCTCAACACCAAGTGAAAATGTTCAAGGGGTATATTTTGATAAAAGTTATAATAGCGACACGCGTCTGAAAAAAAAAAAACGCCCGGCCCAGCCACCTTGATTTGGCTCATAATGCCGCAAATTAGCAGTAATTGTGCTGTATGAAGTAACCTTTTCTGCATTATAAGGTAATATAGGCATAGAGGATAGAAGTTGATTAAACATGCCAGATTCGAACTCACCAATGTAAAATTATTGTCATTTTCTCAGGGCCTCGTAATAGTTGTCTTCTGGTAAACTCAAAACACATAGTAACAATAAAATGATGTAATTAACATGTACAAATTACACATAAACATATCATAGACACTATCTGTTTTGGCATTAACTACATACTATTGATTCCGACGAATTAAATGATTTCGCAGATTGTAATGAAATAAAAAAAAAGCTCAGATCGCTTTTTAATCAGGAGTTAAAACTTACAGCTTCGTACAAAGGCTTCCGAGCCACGTAGGACATCAAGGCGGTGGTAATATCCAGCACAGCCGATACAAGTGTGTAAATCCGCTTGATGAAAGATGATATCACACACCATATTCTTGTAGCAAAGTTTAGAACATTCAACAAATGTTGAAACATTTTTTTCTTCAAATATGATGTCGTCTGCTATACATCGGAAGCCATCAAATTTAGGATCTCGCCCAAACTTCGTAAAAACGATAGTTAACGCTGTTTGAAACCTGACAAATAAAACAGAAAGCAAGAAAGATAAATAAACATTATAAAACGCGTTTATAATCATATCGTACTCCTTTTGATATCAAAGTTATTCCAGCACAAGTGTTTTATTATTTAGTGAAGCTTGCTTCTTTTCAGTGACACGCTTCAACTAACAAATGAAATAGAAATGCCACGTAGGAAAGCGTTTGCGAACAAGAGGATCATAGAGTCATAGGTCGCTAACCTGGTCTAAATTTGAACACAAAATTTTGAAATGTAAAACTAAGCGTGAAGAAAACAATAGTTTGCTGATGGCTGACAAATATACACCTTTATGAGGGTTGTTGTGAAGATCATCTCTTGTCATTTTTTTAATGTCGTCCTTAACGTGCTGCATCCATAATAATTTTTATTTTGGCATTTTTCGACCGTAAAATATAATTAATACGACCAATTGTTTTCGTAACAACTGAAAAATGTCGAAATCACGTACGAAAAAGAAACGTTACATAACGGAAATTACCGAATGACATTTTGAGTCCTCTACTTTACGTTAAATGAAAAGTCATGAAAAATGTATTTCCTTTCGACAACATTTCTCCTACAACAATGAGATAAATGTACTAGTATCAAAATAAAATATCCGGTCAAGATTAATGTAAACATGTACAAATCATTTCCAATGTTGCTTTCCTGGTTTGCTAGAAAGATATTTTTATCGTTTTAACATTTTTGTTTTCAAGAGCGAGTGATATCTGAAAAAAATATGCATCAGTTTTAATAATGCCCGACTTAAATATTCCAAAAACGTTTTTATATACCCTAAATTGTTTTTAAGAGACCGAGACCTTTATTCAATCTGTTAACAACACGTAGACTGAATGACCACTCATATCACTCTGTGTTAGTTTTCTAACAACAGGGAAACGCTTACTAGCCACTAGACTGATAATAAAGAATTTGTCACAACATATCAGCTTTTGTAATTTTTCTGTTATTTTATGTAATAGTGCCAAATATGCCACTTTTAGTTTTTTTTTGCCAGTTGAGATAATTAGATGACACAAATATTTCCGATTTCATAAACTTTCAGATAAACAAATACATGTCCTTCAATTTACTCAAAACTGTTTTAAGTAGATCATAATCCTTCATTTTGAGCAATAACAGTGTTTAATCTGAAAAGGAACAACTTAAAAAGCTTCCATAACTGTGCCCCACTATGTCCTTAATTATTTAACTTTGTCCTTGTTTTCTAAGTGTTTTGCTTTGTATTTTTGTGTAAATGACTGTTGGGTTTTGTTTCGGGGAGGCTGTTGTGTTTAAGTCTTAGTGTTTGGTTTAAGATCAAATAAATCATATAATAACTTTAAACACAGATTAACACTTATCATGCTGGACACGATAAGCTCTGCCTTTCCGGCCAGTGTGGATCATGAAAGATGGACAAGCTCATTATAGAAATTTAGCAGGGTAGGGGTTAACCAGACGGACTGAAATTGGCTTCTTTGTCAAACTACCCAACTTGTGGCTCGGGTGAGCTTAAAATTCATGTAATTTATTACCGCCGAGCTAGAGAATCGCTGGAACTAACGTCTTGACTATCATGTAATGTTTGTTAGGAAAAAATTCAAACGAATCTATTGAAAGCTTTCGGCGGAAAAGGTAAATTGCGAAGATACATTAGGAATATTATGTTACACCTCGGTCAATACATTTGTGAAAACAGAGCCTTTGGTGAAATATCTGGAGCTGAAACCGTTATTGTTTCATTCTATTTCCTGATATGCAAATTTTAAGCAGTACCCTTAGATAATTATTATTAAACGTACGTGTAAATTTACCAAATCATGAATTTTCTTTACCTCCATAATTGCCCACCCGCTTAGCTCAATAGGGAGAGCGCAGATCTACGGAACGCGGGGTCGTAAGTTCGAGTCATGGGCGCGGCGTATGTTTTCCGTGACGATTTGATAAAAAAAAAGAAACATTGTGTCTGATATCTTTCGTCCTCCACCTCTGATTCATGTGGGGAAAGTGGCAGTTACTTGCGGAGAACAGGTTTGTACTGGCACCGAATACAGAAACACTGGTTAGGTTAACTGCCCGCCGTTACATAACTGAAATACTTGTGAAAAACGGCGTTAAACCCAAAAACAAACAAAAGCTCAAAGCCCTAATACCATATGCAACATCTACTTTCCGTTTTACACTGTGAAATCTAAGTTCCACGAAGCCCAATTCAGAGACACTTTAAACCCTGCATTCTAAGTTCTGCACAGCCCCATGACATGTGTAGCTTCTATATGTTTAATTTTACACCCTGTTGTCTGTCTCCACAAAGCCCCAATGTCACGTGTAGTCTTTACTTTCATTTTTATACCCTGCATTGCACTTTCCCCACAGTCTCAGTGTCATATGTAGCAGGAGGAAATTTTACACGTTCTCCATAGCCCAAATGGCATTTGTCGCTTTTACTTTTAATTTACACCTTGCATTTTACGTTCTCCATAGCCCCAATGACATGTGTAGTTTTTATTTTCAATTTTACACCTTGCATTCTACGTTCTCTATAGCCCCCATGACATGTGTAACTTTTACTTTCAATTTTATACTTTGCATGCTGCGTTCTCCATAACCCAAATGACAAGTATAGCTTTTACTTTCATTTTTACACCCTATAATCTACTTTCTTCAAGGCCCCATTGACATGTGTAGCTTTTACTTTCAATTTTACACCTTACATTCTACGTTCTCCATAGTCCCAATGACATGTGTATCCTCTACTTCCAATTTTACTCTCGGCAATCTACCTTCTCCGCAGCCCCAGTGACACTTATAAAATCTACGTTCAATTTTACACTCTGTAATTTAAATCCCTCAAAGCCCCAATGCCATGTGTAACATTTACTTTAAATTTTACATCCTAAATTCTACATACCCAAGAGTCCCAAAGTCATTTGTAGCCACTACTTTTAACTTTTTAAAGTATCTTTAATCTGAAACTGTGTGAGATATTAAAGCTGTGTAACTGTTGTTCTTAAAATGCATGAAAATTATCAATATTCCAAAGTTTTTGTGTTTTCTAGTTGCAAATAAGGTATAATAAGAGTTCATTAGTTGATAATAACATAGAAGACATACAAATGAGTTGACTGTTTGCATTTCGTTTTCCGTAAAAATTTCCTCTTCAAATATTAGATAGTACATTTCATATTGTACACCATTCTAAAGAATTTCAAGGTTCGCACTTTAAAGATATATAGATATAAGATTATGATAGAATAATCATGTGCAATGTATATTTCAGCCATTATGGGCCTACAAATTTCGAACAGCATGTTTATTCAGAATTTTCTTATTTGTAAAAACAAGCCTCACAGTAAAAGTTATATGTTACAGAACTGTATTCTGAGTTCAGTGTCAAAGCTCAAGCATATGTTTTAGATAATAAACAATTACCTCTTTGTGAAATTTACTTGTTATGCAGTATTGCACTGAGGGGCACCTGTGGTATTTATTCATCATCAAAAGCTATAATATTGTCTGTTTTACGCTTAACCAATCGAAAGACCTATATATGAGCTACTGGACTGATCTATATATGAGCTTATAGGCTGATCTATATATGAGGTAATAGGCTGATCTATATATGAGCTTATAGGCTGATCTATATATGAGGTAATAGGCTGATCTATATATGAGCTTATAGGCTGATCTATATATGAGGTAATAGGCTGATCTATATATGAGCTTATAGGCTGATCTATATCTGAGGTAATAGGCTGATCTATATATGAGCTTATAGGCTGATCTATATCTGAGGTAATAGGCTGATCTATATATGAGCTAATAGGTTGATTTTTATATGAGCTAATAGGCTGATGTATATATGAGCTAATAGGTTGTATGATCTATATAAGTTAATAGACTGATCTATATATTAGCTTAAAGGCTGATCTATATATTAGGTAATAGGCTGATCTATGTATTAGCAAATAGGCTGATCTATATAAGAAGTAATAGGCTGATCTATATATATCCTAATAGGCTGATCTATATATGAGCTTATAGGTTGATCTATATATGACCTAATAAGCTGAAATATATTTTAGCTAATAGGTTGATGTATATATGAGCTAATAGGCTGATCTACATATAGGCTTATAGGCTGATCTATATATGAGCTAATAGTTTGATCTTTAAATGAGCTTAAAGGCTGATCTATATATGATCTAATAGGCTGAACTGTTATGAGGTAATAGGCTGAAGTACATATTAGCTTAAAGTCTAGTCTATATATGAACTAATAGGTAGATCTATATATGAGCTAATAGGCTAATCCATATATGAGCTCAAAGTTTGATGTATATATGAGATTTTAGGCGGATGTACATAAAGGCTAATAGGCAGATCGTATTAGCTAAAATAGGTTCAACTATTTATGAGCTAATATGTTGATCTGTATATGAGCTTAAAGGCTGATCTATATATGAGCTATACATGTCTGGAAAAACAACAATATATCTAGTTCGTTTTTATTTCTACAACGAGTTGAAGAAAGGGAATCATTTAAGTAAAAGGTCTAAATATAGAGAAGTAGACTATTTCTGTGTATAGTTTATTTTGATCAGTGAAAATGATAATTTATTCATAAACTTTCAAACAATTTAAAAGAGAAAAACATTGGGTTAACTTCTGGTCCTTTCATGTGTATATTCCGACAAATTAGTATAGGTAATTAGTAAACGTAGTTATTGAATACTTTTGCGTATGTTTAAGTCTATGCCATCCTAAACAAAAATTACGTTCTGGCTGAAATGAATCTATATCCTATGTTCTACGCATGCTGTGAAGTCATAAAAGTGCCCATATCAGACCTCCTTACGAAGAAAATTGTACTAGTTACAAACATTTATTATGTATTTTAATGTTAGTTTAAAAAGCGAAATTTATATGATCATCTGCCTTTAACAAGTTGCTCGACACACACAATATTGGCTATATAATTGAATATGAAATGAACCAAGAGTTAATGACAGGACTCCTGTATGTTGTAATATTTTCATAAGCATTAATAGACACACAGACACACGCACACACACACGCACACGCACACACACACACGCAAACAGGCACACGCAGACGCACGCGCACGAACACTCTCACACACAATAATATAAAATGTCAATAGAAGCTATACTTTATAATGTTAACTGACTACCAGTTAATGATAGCGTAACTGAATATACTGAATAGTTCGTATATCGATTTTTCTCGATAAATTCTTTTATCTTCTTCTGTTATTCTCTTGTCATCTGAAAATTAAGATACAATAACTGTTAATAAACAGATTCAGAAATTATTTCAGATTGAATGAATTTTCATTGATTCGCTTTTATTTATTTTACCCCACGACAACAAAGTTGTAAGGGGGGAGGGGAGTATACTGGTTTCAGGTTGTCTGTCCGTCTGTCCGTAGACGCAATCTTGTGCGCACAATCTCTCCTTATCCCCTTGACAGAATTTAATGAAATTTCACACAAGTGATCAGTACCAACAGTAGTTGTGCATGGGGCATGTTAGGTTCTTTTAGAAAAAAAACTTTGCAGAGTTATGGGACTTTTTTTTGTTACTATACTATATACATAGACACAATCTTGTGCGCACAATCTCTCCACATCCCCTTGCACCAATTTAATGAAACTTCACACAAGTGATCAGTACCAACAGTAGTTGTGCATGGGGCATGTTAGGTTCTTTTAGAAAAAAAAATGCAGAGTTATGGGACTTTGTTTTTTTTTTGTTACTATACTATATACATAGACACAATCTTGTGCGCACCATCTCTCTTCATCCCCTTGACACAATTTAATAAAACTTCACACAAGTGATCAGTAACAACAGTAGTTGTGCATGGGGCATGTTAGGTTCTTTCAGAAAAGAAAATTGCAGAGTTATGGGACTTTGTTTTTTTGTTACTATACCATATACATAGACACAATCTTGTGCGCACCATCTCTCCTCATCCCCTTGACACAATTTAATGAAACTTCACACAAGTGATCAGTAACAACAGTAGTTGTGCATGGGGCATGTTAGGTTCTTTCCGCGACAAAAATTGCAAAATTATGGGACTTTGTTTCTTGTTAACATACTATGTACATGCAGTCTGCATATGCAATCTTGTGCGTGCCTAATCTACCAAACCCTTGCACACAATTTAATGAAACTTCACACAAGTGATCAGTACCAACCCTAGTTGTGCATGGTGCATGTTACATTCTTTTAGATAAATATTCTGCATAGTTATGGGACTTTGTTTTTTGTTACTATACTGTATGCATACAGTCTATATACATACAGTCCACATAATTATGCAATCTTGTGTGCGTCAAATTGCAATGAACTGTGTCAGTGCATGCGGGGGGTACATTCATCACCTTTAGTGATAGCTCTAGTTATACCTATATCGACCTCTATGATTTCTAAATGGCAATCGAAATATCGCCTTGCATCTTATTTATTAATTACAATTGATTAACATTATGGACCATAAATGTTTCCTTACTGCTTACAGTTGTTAAGGTTCAAGTCACATCGACTAAGTTGAGATCAGGCTCTTAGCTTGGAAAAATACCTCAGTTGCCTTAACGTACACACTTTCAGGTTCAGCACCTTAGCTGAAAAGCAGGATGCAACAAGGAAGCCAGGTGAATGGTTTCTAACAGGTATTAACTCGACGCAAATGCATAAAAGAGAGATTAAATCAACGTTCAAATCTATATTTGCATTTGGGTACAAATTCATTGGAATGGTTGTAACTAGAATTTCTCAGAAGCTAGTACGCATGAACAGCAAAATATATATACATCAGCAGATATTGTAAACTAAATAAACATTAAAATGACAGTATATCAGTACACTCTGATTAATATTGGATGCTGATACACTGTCATTTTTATGTTTATTTAGTTTACAATATCTGCTGAAAATAACACTTTAATATCTCAACTAATAAAAAATGTTTTAGCTTTTGGGTGAAGTTCGTCCATTGAAAATCAGTAAATTTGATTATATCATTTTGTGGCTCTATGCTGAAAAAAGTATTCAGTACAATTTAAAATGCAACATGTTATGTGAATGTCCACTGCATAGTTATTTTATCATGAAAGTTTCAGGTAAAAAGTTTGAACCATTTTTAAAAAAATAACAGAAATTGTGTTCCTGGCTGGTCACATGTCAGATTACCCCACCCACTTTAAATGTGAATATCTATAAAAGTAAAACAAAACTGGTAACAGTAACACTTGTTAATGAAACTCAATACATGTTGATATATTACCACAAAGTATAAATAAAATCAAAAAACATTTTGCGCAGACACCTAACTGGGACCCCCCCCCCACCCACACACACACCTTTACTCACAGGTTGCGATTAATTCATAAAATGGTTTTCATTTCCGTACGCCGAACCCAGGCTTTATTCTACGTTTTCCGGATAAATGACGTTACGCCAACACTTCTGGTTTATCAAACGTGTAGAACTACCATAATATACCGGATAAGATAAATGACAAAAGGACTATTTTGTCTTCTTAAATTTCTGCTAACAATTTTTAAGAATATAAAGTACATCTGCTACACGTTGTACACATCCTTTAAAATGTACACTAACTTCGAAGTTGTTCAAATTTGTAGTGATTCCCTAAGGTACTACAGTTTATTTCATACACTGAACGGGTGAGCAGCAGTATACTGAATATAGTACCAAAAACGGACATTTCGTATACATAGTTACATGTATATACATATGTACTTAGAAAGTAATGGTTCTTGACTCGAATTCGGGACCAGGAATCGCGCTAGTAGGTCCTAGATGACCAAGCACTTACATTTACTTAACTATATAACACTATCAAACATATGCCTTTTTCACTTGTCAGTTTTGCTTCTGTGCTTGTATATTTCCATACCCGCACAGGTTTCTCTTGGACCATGTCATATCATATTAAAGCTTGGCATATGCACTTTCCTTAGACACTTAGCCCATTGAAATGTGACATTGAACGAATGAACAGCAATACACTAAATCTAGAGCCCAAAACGGGCTTTCGTATTTACACTTATAGACATATGTATGTAGAAAGTAACGGTCTTTGACCTGAATTCTTGACCCGAAAATTGTGTTTACAATTAAACTGAGATATTCCAAGTTAATCAAGCACTTACAAAACGACGAAATAGGTATTAAGCCACAACCACTGTACCTCAATATTTTTGTTGTCAATTTTCTTCTTTAATTTCATGCTAAGGCGGTTCCAGTTTACCAAGCACTTACTTCCTTTACAATATTACAGCTTATAGCCACACCCCGCGTTCATTCCTTTATAGCAGTACTCAGCCCCAACTAAGGACCCTCCTTCTTTCATTTGTCAAGTATGCATACTGAAGTACTAGTATGACATGTGCAAAAACATTAAGCCTTGTTACCGAAATTGGGGCCTGGAAAAAAAACACTTAAGCCTTTTGAAATAAGACATTGAACTGATAAGAGCATCTCATTAATTAATCACCCGAATTTGGACCCGGAATGTTTGCTTTCATTTAATGCTAGAATGACCACAGATGACGATACACTTACCTTATGATAAAGAAGTATTAAACCCCACATCATTTGTCAATTTTCGCCGAATACATTGCATCCCTGTTTCTATATTTCTATACCAAAATCGCGGCTCTCCAGTGTCTTCTGATTGATAGAAATATAAATGAAAGGTATCATACTGTTGTACATGTTATTTCCAAAGACCATACGCATTTTGAAATGTGACCGTGAACGCCCGAGTTCCACCGATCGTTTGAAGGTATAAAATTATTTGAAAAAACATGGGTCTCCAGATCGTACGACGACAGAAATAGGACATCAAGAAATGATTACTATATTTTTTTTCAAGAAGGCTTTTAAAGTAATGGACAGATTATATGTAATGGAAACACACGACAATCAACTGCTCTTTTTACAAATTTTCCATTTAGAATTGAAAAAGGTTTGTAACTCAGTTTTGGAGGTACACTGCCATAATTACGAATATTCACATTTAACGACTGGTAAGTACAAGAACACGGTAAAGTTTTATTGCCGAGGCGGCCTGGGTTAAATTTCTGACTTTGGATTGAGCATTTCTTCATTTAGCATTTTTAAAATCGTTTAACAACAAAAACGCATGTTCAATGTTCATATCGGCGGAATCCATAAAATCAAGTACCTTGATTCGCGATCATTTTTTTGTTTGCTGTCACGCAAGATTTTCCTTTCACGCAGCGGAAATTATACATCAGCGTTTACTTCGAATGTTACTCGTCCGTGCCGATCTGTCAAGTGATAAAGAAATGTGTTTTAATAATTGCATTGAATATTTATCTGTCATGAAAATTTTACCTTTAAACATTATTACCTAAGTCACCAAAAAGACACATTTTTAAAAATGGTTGTTAGAAGCCTAAAATTTCTGCGTCTGAGTTTTTAACATTATATAAATGGAGGTCACACGGCTGTCATAATTTATTTGATATGACTGTTTTTGAATAAATTTAATTAAAATAATGAATGTGGTGGAGGATAAATGTATTTATTATGATAATCAAGTGTGTAAACATTTTCACATGACAACCGTTATTTATTCAGTTTGTTCATAATTTAAATTGAATCCGCGAATCATGTTACTCCGAGGATACTCTGACCAAACTTATTTGTAAAGAATGACCACTTTGAGCCAAAATTTTGAGGTCCGTGCCTTAAAATCAATGGCATACGAAGAAATAAGAAATATGCTTTTCAGCCATGTTTTTCTACTTTATCTGCATAAAAATTCACCGTTCTGGCAACGTTCGAACCACCTACTCTGGTAAAGCTACTACCAGTATGATGTTGCAAAGGCGCTGAACTCATAAACAATTTACATTCTCGGTGAAAGAGATGTATTCAAAAAGCATAAATGTTAGTTTGGGCATTTGAATCTTCAATACAAATGACAGCCTTTGAAACTCGCATGTGCAAAACATCTATGTTGTACTGTCAGTATTCTTTGAATGTTTGTGATATAAGTCGTTGAAATATGGCAGCAACATATAAAAGATATAATTGAAGGTTTTGAAGAATTTTAAACAATCAACGTGTAAAATATATTCATTAAGTGAAATTTCGGCATAAAAATAGACGTAAATCTATTGTAAAACACATTGATTATCTTAAGTAATTACAGAAAATATAATGAGACCGAATATTAAATATATAGTGTCAAACACATTGAGTAATAAAGATAAATAACAACACACATCTTTCTTTCAGTACACGAATACCATCAATATTTCAGTCGTGTGAGATTTTTAATTTCAATTTGTGTGTAACATGGAATCATATTTCAGCAATTTGCAGTTGCACATAGGATAAAATACATACATTAGGCATTAATGAAGGGACATATCAGATACTGGCTGTCAAACTTTTATCCGGGACAGGCTTTAACTTATTTGTTTCACTGTTCTGTGTGTGTGAGAGATTAGAAAATGTTGGTGAAGTAATTAACCATCCAAATCCGACTAAAGAACCTTAAATGTGTTATAATCGACCAAGATACGAGGGAAGACAAATCATTGTTATGCTGTAAGTGCAAACTAAAGAATTCAGTTTGAAATTCAGGTCCAAATCTTTTATAAAATGTAACAGAAAGCAGAACACTTGTAATATTTTCCCTAATTTAAATGCAGTCTTATTTTATATCCATTTAGCGCCTAGGCCTAGGCGCACTATGCTTGTGGAACAGAAGCCGAAAGCGCTGAAAACTATCGTCAAAATGCAAACGCTGTCATATAGAACGGGTCCAATAGCATCTGGGATTATAATCCTCTTCAATTTGACGCCAAAAACATGAATGACGAAGAAAATCCCGTACTGTTTTAATGATATTTGAATATATATATAAACGGAAGAGATCCTAAGTGCTATACTTCTAAAGTGAAACGTTGTAAAGCTCTGCTGATGACGTGTTTGTAAGGTTGTCGTGTTTCAGACACCATGGTTGTGGGCAACTGGCAGTACATAAGGAAAGGAGTTGGAGTTGATCTGTGATACATTGTATTCAACAAGGGTCACGTCGACTGTTCTGTTTTTCATTGTATTTAACTACGAGATTGATCTGTTTTACATTATATTTTAACAACGGGATTGATATGTTTTCCATTGTTTTAGTTGTATATAACAAGTCTCAATTATTGTTTGTTTTCAGAACATATGCTCTGCACATGGTATTTGTATTGTTTTGACGATCCTATACATTGTCATAGCATTGTTGCATTTGTGTTATTGGATGACAATAGTATTTTGTAATGTTCATTTAGTATTTAAGTGATAATGTAATAGCAAAATTGTCATAACCGTTTTTAGCTCGACTATACGAATATTTTGGAGAGCTATCCTACTCACCACGGCGTTGGCTTCGGCGTCGGCGTCGGCGTCGGCGTCTTTCCCCGTCCCCACCTCTATCTCAGTTATTACGATATTGATTTGATTCAAATTTGAAATAGTTGTTCCACATCATCACCCACATCATATGACACAAGGTCCACAACTCTGGCACTAATTTTTCATGAATTATTCCCCGTTTTGACTAACAATTTCAGGTTAAAGTTTAGATGCACTTCCATTCTATCTCAGTTATTACTAAATGGATTTGATTCAAACTTAAAGTAGTTGTTCCATATCATCATCATCCATATCATATGACACAATGTGCATAACTCTTGCACCAAAATTTTATGAATTATGCTCCCTTTTTGCTTAGAATTATACTTATTTAGTGTTTGGATACATTTTATCTTTATCTCTCGTATTACTTAATATTTTTGATTCAGACTTAAGCTATTGTGCAATATCTTCATCCACCATTGGAGTCATTAAACACTCCAGTGACAGCTCCAGCTTCCTCAGATGTGCCCGGTTTCACTATCCAGCATCGAAATAGTTGAGCGCGCTGTCTCCTGTGACAGCTCTTGTTACTGGTCTTTTTAATAAGGTTTGTGCAAGCTTGTCTTTGATAACAAATGTTGTTGTGTGTGATATCTAATGTCCATATATTGAGTAAACGGATGTATTTGATATAGATACATATTTTGATCATTTCTTTCTTTTAACTGTTACAATAAAAACAACTTATGTGAAGAGCCAGCTTTGGCCAAGTCCCAACATGCTAGTTCAAGCTAACATCTGTGCATTACCAATATTGACAACTCACTAGAATTGTTTATGTTTTAAAGATGTTCTACAATAAGCATTGGAAAAATCCCATCAATCCTGTTAGGAAGCGGAAAAAACTAGCATTCTGTGATTTTGATCAACGCTACCATATTTTTTCCGTGATTATCCTCTTCCTTTCAGTTTTTATCCATGACGAGAGAGTACGCAAGAATATGAGATATTTGCGTTATGTGCACAAACTATCTAAGATTTATGTTGTTATGTCACTACAATGTATTCAGTAAAATGCTTGCAAAACAAAAAGAAAAACACATTAAGTGATTAATGTTTTGTATTTGCACAGAAATTATAAATACATCGGTGTGTATTGTAATTTGTGCGAGATATTTAATCTCAGAATATGTATACATGTAGTTAGGAATCTGCAATTTATAGTTGCAAAGAATAATGTTCAAAAAAGGAAAAGACTTATACAACTTTGGCATTGAGAGAGCGCATGTATGACTGTGGTCGACAAACATGCATCCAAAGATTGCTTTTTATAATCTTCTTTGTTGCATGGTCTTCTTTTCTTAATATTAAAAAGACAAAACTATTTTAACGCTAGGCTAGTTGGAGGTAAATTGATTAAGCTGAGCTGACAGATGGGCTCGTACCGAGTACCGTTTACAGAACTTAACGCTGAAGCTTGTCAGCCAATTATTGTTTTTTTTTTTTTTTTTTTTTTTTGTTGGATTTAACGTCGCACCGACACATGATAGGTCATATGGCGACTTTCCAGCTTTAATGGTGGAGGAAGACCCCAGGTGCCCCTCCGTGCATTATTTCATCACGATCGGGCACCTGGGTAGAACCACCGACCTTCCGTAAGCCAGCTGGATGGCTTCCTCACAATTATTGTTTACAAATGGTATTCAAAGGATGCTCAATTTTTCCATAATGTGAAATTTTAGTTTTAAGGAATGGTATGGAAATTAAAAAGGCAGGGCACGAGTAGCGTAGCCACTTTCTTAATCAAGTGTTTAGGTGCAACATTTTTACTCCAGACATTCCACTCTGTACTTCCTTAAGTATTCACAGTTTCTCTTATTATCAGTTGCACTACATTGCCATTTCATTATCTGCAAAAGCAACATGTTGTGCGTACTTAAACTGAAGTTAACAGACGTGCTTTAAATCAATACGTTAATCAGAATTAGGAAATCTAATAATAAGATATTAATTCATGTTAATCCTTAGTTTCATAAATACCTATAAATGACCTTCATATCTGTAATTCAGTAAAATGTTCTCGGGCTAAATTTCGCTATACTTAAAAGAGTATAGATTATGATTGTAAAGTTGTATTTAACTGAGAAAAGTCTCTTTGGAAAGCACATAGAATTAGCTAAATGCAGGCACTTTTGATTGGTAATTCGATACCGGCCTGAATGGCTTCCAATACATCAGCAAATATTTTGACGTGTCCGCCTTTAAGGTGGTTCGGAAAGTGATAGAAACATTTATCTATTTAAAGATACCCATTCATGAAAATCCTTAGTTTCATAAACATAATTAATAGCGAGAAGAATACATATGCCCATGAATGACTTTCACCTCTGTAATTCAGAAAACGTACCTGAGCCAAATTTCGCTATACTTGAAAGGGTATAGATTATGATTGCAAAGTTGTATATAACTGCAAAATGTCTCTTTGGAAAGCGCATAACATCAGATAGAGGCAGAAACTTTTGATCTGGCGCTAAGCAAAAAGAAAAGCCCAGGACAGCACCGTGAGTATAAGTCTCTAATAATCATGGCTGTACATTGACAATTTGTGATTCGATATTGACTTGAATGGCATCCAATACATCAGCAAATATTTTTGACGTGTCCGCTTCTAAGGTGTTAGGGAAATTAATAGACACATTTATCTATTGAATACAAAAGGTACCCATTCATGGCAATCATTAGTTTCATAAACATAATTTATAGCGAGATAAATATATATGTTTTTAAATGACCTTCATCTCTGTAATTCAGAAAGCGTACCCGGGCCAAATTTTGCTACACTTGAAACCTCTGCACTATTTGCCATCTAGTTAATATCTTTTTGGCAAGCACCCCTTTTAACAGTGAAAGGTACTGTCCAAATTGAAATATGGATCAGTTCATTTCAGAAATTTAGCAGGGTAAGGGTTAAGAACTCCCAAAGTAATTCAGCTTTATATTCATGAATTACAAATATTGATAACTGTCGAGAAGTGTTTAGATCCTAAAACAAGCTTTGAAAAATCCCATCAATCTAATTAGGTAATGGAGAGAGAAACTATCGTGTCGCGTTAGGACGATGAAGCATAACAGAATTTCACATCAAGAAATAAATAGTTCTACATTGTGTTTGTTTGTACCTTTGCAGTTGGTATTCAAGGCATGTTTAAAAAGAAGCTTCATTTATCTAAAGCCCGCAAATAGTTTATTAATCGATTTAAATTCCAAAGTGGTACAGTTGTCACCATTCCAAGGTGGTGCCCAACTGTGTTCCTTGATCCGTGATTTCCACTAGTTTTAATTGTTTTACTTTCTCTTTAGGTTCTTCCGCAAATGGTTGAACTTGTATATAGAGATTGCGTTCATGGAATGTAGTTTTTTTATAATGGAGTTTTGTCCTTGTGTTTCAGCATTAAAGCTTGAATTGAATCAACGTCAGCACAATTTTCCGTCATTATATCGTTTTTTGTGACCCTATCATCAAAACAGTTTTTTACTGTTATCTGTGAAATAAACTGACAATGGTTATTATTGGAGAGACAGACAGACAGGGAAACAAACACAGTACGACCAGCCAGGAATTGTTGCTGTTTCCCTGTCTGTCTGCCTCTCCAATGATGATGCCTATTTCTTTAAAATAGGCTCAGCATTGGTTTAATCTCCAATGGTTGTCCTCCTTTTTACAGTATTTATAGTAATAGTAAAACATACAGCGTGTAATTATCACACAATCACCGCACAGCCTCTTGTTTATTAAAGCACATGTGCAAACATGCTGTTCTGTCATTATTCTATACAATACTCACAACTTAAACAACTCAAACATATTTAGTAACTGAACATATGTCAGGTATCATTCATCATCAATATTTCAAGTTGTGTGGACGATTGTATGTGATAAGGAAACAAGATTCACTATTTTACAGTTCCACAGAAAATTAAAAAAAAACTAAAACTAATTAGGCATTGATGGAGTACATGTCAGATACTGGCTGACAAACTTTTCTAGAGAAACACTTTTTTTTTTTACTTTTTTAGTTATTTTCGTTGCCTTAACACTAATTGTGGTGTTGTAAAGAACGTCAAACTGACAAGTTAATTACGTTCAACCGGCATATAGGCTCATTGTAGAGACTATGATTAACCAGTGACTAATCTATGGTCTAGAATTAAGTGTAGAAGCTTTAATAGAGCCATCTATTATTTATTTATATGCTTGTTTTAATGACATCGCAGAATCTTTAGTTTATTTCATAAGACAAATATTCCTATATCACAGAATTGTAGTCTTTGATAAAAATGCATAACCATCTCCCTATTTTAGAATGTCCCATATAATTTAACATTAATTGTTTTTGTCATGTAAATCATGTAATTCGGTCTTACAGAAAACAAGCTTTGATGAGGTTAAATTCACACAGACAGGCCACAGACAAGCCAATAACAGAATGTTAGAATGTAAGGTGGACTGTATCACTGAAATAATTTGAAAATTTATATTTGAATATTATGGGGAAATGATGTTTTTTATTTGAAAATTCCACCAAAATGCATTGACACCATTGCAGAAAACCCCATAAATGAAACCAGTTTTGAAAAAAGTCAGAGGAGAGAAATGACCTTGATTAAAATTATTCATTAGTACTTCACAGTATGCCATTTTAGCGTTTTCTGAGATAAAACCAAGTAAAATATTAATTTCAAGACACTAGATCTTGAGGCAAACATTGCACATTTTGACACCTGTCCCATATTATCTGCAAATAGTTGACCTATAAAGTTTGTATGTATAATTTGATAGCATGAAACATTTACATAAACAATTGTGCTGAGAAAAGTGTCTCTGATCCATTTACTAATTTTGCTACGTAAATCTGGTTGCATGACCGTTTACGTTTAGACTGGCTTCCGATATCACAGGTAAGGTTTTAGACTCGTCCGTCTTTAAGCAGCTCAGAGAAGACCTAATTCAAACATTCATTTATTTAACATTATTAGTGGACATCCTAATTTCAATTAATGTGAAAAAACAACTGAATAAAAACGCCTATAATAAACAAATAGCTTTTGAATTCAAAAATTGTACCCTGGCCGTATTATATGCTATATTTGGCGTTATGCTGCTCACTAGTGCAAATGTGCATTTAAATGTTAAATATGTCGTTGGAAAGAATGTAGAATAAGCTAGACGATGACATTTTTCATTTGGAACTATACGAATGGAACCCAGCAGGACAGTCCTATAAGTATAACGCTTTTAAATTCATGTTTGTTATATTCATATAATAATGGAATTTGGCCTTTAGAAAAACAAATATCAATAAAGCCAAACTCACACAGACCCGCAAGAACAACAAACAGAATGTAAGGACACACGAGGGACAAATTGAAGGCCGTACTTTTCTGGCAAACATTATAGTTACTTTGTTACTTTGAAATCTGTATGGAAAATGGTCGTTTTAGGTGCTGACTTCAAATCACTTGCCCCTCGATGTGGGTTCGAGCCCCACTCGGGGCGTTGAATTCTTCATGTGAGGAAGCCATCCAGCTGGCTTACGGAAGGTTGGTGGTTCTACCCAGGTGCCCGCTCGTGATGAAATAATGCACAGAGGGGCACCTAGGTTCAAAGCTGGAAAGTCGCCATATGTCCTATAATTGTGTCGTAATGACGCTAAACGCAACAAAAACAAAATAAAAATCTACCATAAAAATATGCAAAATATTGGTTTCAGGACACTAGATTTTGAGGCACAAAGTGCACACATTGCGTATAATTTGATAGCATGAAACGCTTATGTAAGCAAATGGCTAAGAAAAGTATCTGTAGTCTACTTTCTAATTTTGCTATTTAAAGCTAAAATTTGAAGGATGACTGCATGAGTGTTTCCGTTTGTACTGGCTTCTAATATCTCAGGCAATGTTTTAAACTCGTCTGCCTCTAAGGAGCTTGGGAGAAGACTAGATTCAAGTATTTATTTATCTAATACAATAATCATAACTCATTAGTGGAAATCCTAATTTCCATTAATTAATAAATTACCAGTTGAATAAAAATGCCTATAATAAACGGATATCTTTTAAATTCAAGACAAATATCTCTTTAATTCAACATCGGTGAGAGGCAAGCGATTCGAAGTCAGCGACTTTAATCACCGGGTTTATAATCCTTTACTTATAATTTTCAAAATATGCATGAAAGGGCATAAAAGTTTGTGTCGCCCATATTCTTTAAATATTTTTGATCTTTGGTCGTGAAACATATAGTAGGAATAATAGTTTAGCATGCGCAGTTGTGCCCCTTGTATTTTGTTTGGGGTTTCTGTTGGTCAGCCCTGAGTTATTGCCCTTCTTTAATCAAAAATATGCATATAAGGCATACAAGTCGCATGTAGCTCAAAGGGTATTTGACACAGAGTCATACAACAGTTGGGGATTGTTATTTAGAATGTGAAGTTGTGTAACAGATGTTATATTCCCTGATTATTGAAAAAAAAAAACACAAGTGCTGAAAACTTTGTTTTGCATTTATCTTACAAATGTTTTACCCAGAGTCATGCAACCATGTACAACTGCTATTCAGCATGTTGATTTGTGCACCTGATTTTTTGTGGGTAAGGATGTTGAATCTGGAAGTTTAAACCAGAATTATGGCCCTTGACTTCGTCAAAAGTAGCATTAAGGGCATGAAAGATTTACCCCATGATAAACTTGTCATAGAGTCATAGAAACATTACATGATTGTAATAAGGCATGTGGAGATGTGTCCCTGGTGTTCTCTTTGGGATTTCACTCCGCTAGACCAGTTATTGTCCTTGACTTAGTGAATGATACACCCAAAGCGTTTAAAAGTTCTTAAAATATTTCATCTAGAATCTTGAATCTATACAAAATGTCAAGAAGTGTGGACACCAGTGTCCTATGGACACACATCTAGTTTCTTACTGAATCGTGTTCTTTTTACATTTCTTCTAACAAAACGATTTCTTAACAAGGTTCAATAAGTAAACTGGGCTTTGTCGATGAATTATGAATAAGATAAAATCGTCATTAATGTATATTTATGTACTGTCGACACTTTCATAGTCAGACGTCCTATGCGCGATAAATAAACTGAATTCAGTCGGTCGGTAAAAGTACCAAGTGTGACTTAATGAGTATGGAAATTGATAGGTAATGGACAGAATGTTGAAAATATTGACTAGCCCTGAGCTAGGAAAGAGCATTCTTACTTATTGTGGTCTTCTTTTGACCATAACTGTTGTACATGTATCTGATTTTCTTTATGGTTTAAGTTTTACTTTTATATTGTGTCTTGTTGGTTCAGATGTCAGTTGAGATTTATAACAAAAAAAAAAATTTTTTAGAAAGGCTTTAAAACTTAATTACTGACAAACTTTATGTTACGGACACACATTATAATTTGCTGTTTTTACTGCTTTTTTTACGATAAAAATCGAAAAGCGTTTGTCACGCTTTTACTCCGGGTAAACTGTCTCGATTATAAAAATCTATATTTTGAAGTCATTATTCACTACTTCAGCTATAGCGTTATTGGTTACGACGACGAGAAAATGTTTTTATTGCCGCGGCGATCCGGGGTTCGATTCCCGACGCGGTCATCTTTTTTTCTTGATTTAGAACTTTTAAAATATTTTAGAAACAAAAATTCATACTCTTCTGTTCATAATATGACCAAACTTCAATTTGAAAGAAAGATTACTTTTTTAGCCAAATCTGGAGGCATGCTGCTTTAAAGTGTATTTAAATCACTTGGACGCCAACAGTCTGTAATCGTATTTCCTATAGTTTTCTATTTTTCGTTACCACGGAACTGTTAAAAACTACCATACACGTGAAAGAAAGTGTAAAATACATGTAAAAAAAGTTCAGACTCTTTCACAACTACATTATTTTATATTTTCATACTTTAAAAAGTTATTCTGACATAATAATGTTTCTAACTGTAGATAAAATCACTTTGCATGTCAGTTCCTTATTTGCAGTTGTATTTACCTGGTGTATTAAGGAACTGGATTTATAACAGTGTTACGAACCTTCTTTTATGCAAAACTATATTTTAGATAATGTTTCTTTCTTCATCGGAACTAAATTACGTTGGAAACGAAGAATTTAATGAGGTATCTACAGACTGTTGAAGTTGTACACTCATGAATAACAAATATTGACAGCTCTCAAGAAGTTTCTAGATTCAGAAAATGTTCTTAAACAAGCACCTAAAATGCAATCAATCTATTTTTGAGATGAATTAAGCTAACGTGATACCGTGACAAAGTGGGAGAAGCTTTCGGAAACTTCACTTGGGGAAAAAGATAGATCTATATTTTGCTTGTTACTTTAAAGCTTTGCTGATGTTTGTTCAAATAGATCGTAAGAAAGAATCCTGATAACAAGTCATCTACTGTTGGAGGTTGTTTCCTCGGGGAAATGTGTTGTTTTTTTTTCACTGGAAATGTACTTTATATAACAATGAAATAAATGTTTTGAAAACATTATTTTGTTTTCTTTATATTTCAGTATAGCTATATTGAATAAAAATATAAATCCAAGTTTTGAAATGTTCCATAGTGTTGCAATAAATTTTGTTTGTGGAGAAATTGATAACATTTTACTGACAATTGCTGAAGCTCGCCTTTTTTTCTAATATTAACCCATTAAATTAATATAGTTAGCAACAGTGCATAAAATGCTAACTGTAGATTGGCCTGCATCTTCTGTCACACTGGTTAATGCATTTTTTTTAAATATTTTGATGCATCCATTTACAGAATGAAACCTAAAATAAACTCATGTTTTGAAAATCTCTAAGAGCTGTAGTGTTTTTTGTTGTGGAGAAGAAATGAGTCTATACACAAATTAAATATGGGTCCTGATTCCTCATCCCTTTTGTAATTCCTCTTGATATTTTATGTTTTGCATATGATATTGTAGCTTTTAGTTATGTTATTGAGAATTATTTAATCCAAGCCTCTAAATTCATAACACAATTTAAATATTATAAAATCCTGCGACCTGATTTACTGTCCGGCGCGTATACTAGTAGGGCATATTAAAGTTTAACGGCGCACGCTTCGTTGATCGATTACCCATACGCTTCATTGACTTATTGTGTATTCCGGCGCATGCTTTTTGAGCTGAAGTTTTTCGACATTTTTAAATGTTTCAATTTACACGTGTTGGTAACAGTGCAAAATGTAATTTTCATTATAGCGTAAAGGAACCAGCGCCTGTGTTGTAATGTACTGACAATATTTTCATCACAAACAGTTCCCATTATCTGCAAGGTAACATGTTGCAAATTAGAAATGACCCATATATATACCGGATTAATCTCGTCTTGCTGATGATAACCAACTACCCGTGCATTGATTTTATATTGTTTTTGCAAAATTCGATAAATAATCAAATGCTTTGATAGTTGCTCTTTTTTATAGTACATTCCTCGATTCAAAATAAAGTTGTTGTTGTTTTATTTTATTATTTTTTTCTTTTTTTTTTTTTTTTTTTTTTTTTTTGTTTTTTTTTTTTTTTTTTTGTTTTTCTAAATACAGGAAACAGCAAATGATAAACCTAATCGGGAATCTCGTTGTTGTGCATCATTAAAACTTTATGACGTCAATTCTCTTTACAAGCGCTGTGTTTAAAACGCTATTGTAAGAAAGAGTGCTACAAAGAAAGTAGTTCGTTCTATAGTTTGTAAAGTACGGTATGCAAGAAAAACCTGCCATTGGAAGAAGATGCACTCTCTGCTATATTTCGTGACATTAAACTATTCCATGAGACCTCGAATCATCATCCACTAAACCTCCAGGCTCTTACATAAGTATGATGTGATAAGGGGTCACTATTGACATCAGAATACTGCAAACAAAATAAGTAAAACTGTTTATATGAAAATAAGAGATGAAGGCCAGAGAGGCGTTTCATATTACATTACCTCTCATGCACAGACAAAAATGTGAGAGTCCACTGCAAGTTTTGCTTGGTGGCATTCTTTGTTTTCTTTTGAATTTTACTGTTTAATATCTGCTGTCTAAAATGAAATTGCTGATCACAATAACACTTACAACCAGCGTATGGAGATATAGCAGAGATAGTTAAATTTTATTTGACATTTTACAAAGCGTCACTTAATTCTATTTTCTTATGAAAGTAAAGATGACAAAACTGTGACAATTGTTTCCTTCTCACTCATTGGTGTTGCCATAGATACATGGTTAAATAAATTAGGAAAAAACTACTCTTTCTAATATGGAGCAACTTCATCTTATTATCAGTTTTTCAAAAGGTTAGGTCGGTCGGTCAGTAGGTCGGTAGGTAGATAAATAGATAGATTTCGGTTTTTAAAACGTTTTAAAATAATGAATAAATAATAAAAGAAGTAATCGGTGTATTATATAACGCAAACATAAACATCATGTCTCTCATGAACAAACTCAATCAAACGGAATGTGCTGTCATTTTTTATTGGATTCGTTTTATGTATTTGATTTCTATTACTGAACGCAAATGTAGTCTTCCAGTAATAAAAATATATTATTAGGCAAGAGAGGTATACCGTGACCAAGGAAACACAAGTTTTATAAATTAGTATTAGTTTGATATGAGATAATATATTCCCTGACCACGTATTGCATGAAAATTAAGTTGCCTAGTAGCAAGGATTAAAACATTAATTTCTACAATGTTGATGTTTATGTCTACAGTGGGCAATAATACTCAAGATTCTGTTCTGGCTTAAAATGATGATTGCCTGACGTGATTACTCCTGGGGATTCACTGTCTGCATGATACAAAAGTATACTTTTAGATCTATTAGATGTATCAAATAAATCTATATCTTTACAGAACACTCCAGATACGCAGTAAACTTTTGCTAATACAATATGGACTATGTTTGTTTCGCTTCCCGCGATATATATTGAAATCATTAATGTTATGCTGTGGCCTTTTGGTCAGAAAGGTTCTTTATTTCTTGGTTTAAATTGGATGTATTGGATTACAAACATATATTTGAATATGTTCATATTGTACTCAACTGTTAAAGTCTGAAGTGTCTTGATTGGTTTCTCCTATCGCCACATCCGAACAATTTTTCAGAAATACTGCTGCAGATATTTACAAGTGCTAAGAACCAATTGGTAGGAACATATATTGTCTTTTTGCTGATACTTAATATATCTTAAGTATTAATAAACCTTAAGCGGCTGGGCCGGGTTTCAGCTGAGAAATCATGCTTACCGAAATGAAGGCAATAACAATTCTGACATATAAACATATATAAAAGATTGTGCAATAACACATTTGAACAGTTAGAAGGTCCCCGTATCCCTGGTACCAAATATGTATGGTTCAAATCGAACTAGGAGTGTGAGAAGACTGGTGTACCCGCAAAGAGACCAAAGTCGCTGCTCTGATCCACTCCGCCGTTTATAATTGTCTGCGTGGTGGAGCAAACACTAAATTTGTTATTTTTTATGCCAAAAAAAAAAATACAAAAAGAAATCATTGATGGTGTCATTGCGTTTCGAACCCACACGTCAATAGATCTGTTGAACATTACCAGTATGCTTTACCACTGAGCTAATTTGTACTTGTCTAACATAGTGAATATACAATAAACAGTTATTGTTTAATGCTTAGATAACGTGTTAATAGAAACCTGGTATGAGTGGCTAGTGTTTCACAGATCTATCGACCAATGAGATAAACGGAATCTACGAGCTATGAAATAATGTTTTTATTTTGCTTATTTTAGCTGACATTTATTCACACATAATATGAAGTTTTGTTTCGCTTATCTCTTGTCTTCATTACACGTTTCAAATACTCTTCCAAAATGACTAATAGAACTCTGCCTACAGAAACATTCATAATATCAAAATGATCTGTTTTGATAATCGTGCTTTTTTAGTGTATGCAAATTTGTAAGAGAAAGTTGTAGTCACTTTCCGCTAAGTGGGATCACTAAGACTGAAAATTGTCTGAGTGCGGAGTATATCAAATAACCGAAGAAACAGAAACCCGGCCTGTCTTCACTTTATCCGAATTAGACACAAAGAGATCACTTCTCATTATTAATTTTTGTCTGGGACAGCAAATGAAGCTTGAAAAGACTGGCATAAACAAACTGTGGTAACCCGTTGTCGTCAATTCGTTTTAATCGGCAATATATCAATTTTACACAGAACAAGAATTGTGATAGATATAGGCAGTAGATGTAATTGGAATTGCCTGAGACAGGATGTATATTTTATCATCGTAAAACATTTTATCATGTAGAATGTATTTAAAGACACCGACCTCTAGATTTCGGTAAAATGATCTTTCTTTTAAATTTATGTTTGGTCATATTATGGATATTAGAACATGAGCTATCTTAAAAATTTCATCTCAAGACAAAAGAAAAACATGCACTACTCGGGAATCGAACCCGGGACGCAGTAACAATAAATTTTTGAACATTTAAATATTTGGTAAAAATGGCTGCCATTTTATTTCCATGACAACAACAACAAAATGACGGATTTATTAAATTTCTAGATTGTTTAATTCTGTAAAATAATTTCTCTACATTTTTCCGCCTACAATGAAATAAATTGTAATGTTTTGTATCTTACACCCAAGACACATATGAAATTAATCTATTCAAAAGGTTATTTGCTAAATAAAGAATTCAGCCGTGTGTAAATGACGTCATAAACACACTAAAATGACAGCCTCCATGATCAGCCATTTTCTTAAATTTTAATCTGCCATCTTTTCTAAAAATTCGTTCAGCGTTATGAAAGGCTTGAGAATGGCTTTCATATAAAATTAACTTATTGTCAAGCATCTCTTGTCCTTTAAATATAACGCTTTATACCTCGGGTATCCCGTTACAAATGCTTCTCAAATTTGAATGGAAACATTATAGTCAAAACAACTAATTCCGACGTGTTTCCATAACATATGATCTGTCAGTAACTATGTTTCAAAGCCTTCTTATGAAGCCATCTTTTCATTAAGAAATCTAGCAATAATTTTCTGATATATAAAACTTTTTTTTTCAGTTGTCCTACTATTTGCAGGTCAGTGCCTTTAAATTTGTTTCATAACTATTTATATTATTCTACATTCTTGAAAACACTAAAATAAATGTTTAATGTAGAAAATATTTAGAAATACATATGTACGGATAGTATCAACAATAAAGTTTAATAAGACGCATGAATGATATTTGATAATTTGACGCAAGAGTTTTTCCTGCAATTGGAATGGCATGACTCGTTGGAAACACATATCATTTTTACAAACAATATGATACATATATAAAACACATTACGGTAAATTCTATCAGTGGTTATTACAAATTTGATATACAATCTATTAATATTTAAGTGTACATTGCATTGTAATTATCATGAATACAATCATGTCAAGGGTAAATTTGACATTTTTACTTGAATGCGGATACGACATATCATGTCAATGTGTTCTAACCTAAAATATGAATATGTATTGTATTTCATGTGTCCGCCACTTGACATTAGATATTCTACCTGTACTTGAACTCAGGTGTTCTTATATTTTCATTTTCTTTGAGATAATTGAGTCCATTCCATATAATTATGATTATGATAGAGTAACGCTTAAGCCGGAGTGATGCTTCACATTTCATTACCTCCACAGAACAGACTCAGTCAAACCGAACCTGATATTATTTTGCCTGGTTGTGTTCTATTTTTCGGAGATAGTATTATTGACAAAACAAGCATGCACAAGTCCACTGACATTGAACATACCTTAGCTGGGAGTCTCTCAGCTGACCCCTCAGAGCATTTCCTTGTTAGACAGTGTAACACTGACAAATTGTCTTAACATGAAAATAAGATAAGCTGTCATTGCCGTGTCTAAAGAAGTCTTACAAGTTTCCTACTGCTGATAAAATACCATTTTTACTTTATTAGAAAATAAGACTGATAAGTTTTTTACGATTATACTTTTTGTATATTCTATTGAATGCCTGGTTTTCATAGAAACGTGTTATTTTCTCTAAATCCAAAATGATATATTAAATAATTGCACATTTGTGGAGACATATACTAGACGGATTAATGGCTATATACCATGTCTGTCTGTAGAAATTCTCCAAATGTGTCCAAATTGTGCACAAAAGATGCATTTATGTCTCCTGCATTTGTAGTGATCATGTTGATCTCACAGATTCAAACTGCCGTGCTTGATTCTTTTATTGACAAACTGCTGATTCTTATGGGATTGTGCATTATCACTTAAACTATTTTCATATTGTTCTCACCTATCAGGGTTAAATATTCTTAATGGATTTCTGCTATTAACTTGTCGGATATGTGTTAGTGTAAAGAAGTAATGGAAACTGTTAGAATGCGTCTTATATTCAGGCTGACATTTGGAGATATCAAATAATTAAATGTAGAAAAAAAACAGTAGTATTGATTCATCGTAAAGTATTCATTGTTAAAAGTGATTGTAAATAATCAGCACACAGTTTTTACAAGCAATTAAGTAATAAAATGAATTAATTGATATTAAATTCACCTCACCGGCCCTCCGGTCACACACACACACACACACACACGTACGCGCACTAAATTGGCATTTTGTGCACACATTCGATGACATATTATATTTTTCTTAGATTTAAATATGATTTAGAAACTTTGTTTTCCCCTTATTTATATATAAGTATTTAGTGCTAATCATAGTAAATGTACCTTCTACAGATGTTTTAACAAATAAGACTTAAAAGTATTTTAACTTCGTCTTTTGTTGGCAAGGGCTATTTACAACTTGACCCTGTGTTGACGAGGGATTTTTATATGTTGACATTGCCTGTTTATAACTTGACCTTGAGTTGACAAAGACTGTTTATAATTTGACCTTCTGTTGGCAAAGGCTGTTTAACTCTTTATCTTCTGTTGCCAAGGGTTATTTTAACTTAATCTTCTTGAATTACCGAGGGATGTTTATGATTTGACCGTCAGTTGGCAAGGGCTTTTATAATTTGGACTTCTATTGACAAGGGCTGTTCAAAACTTGGCCTTCTGTTGGCAAGGGCTATTTACAACTTGATCTTCAGTTATGAAGGCTTATTTATAACTTGACCTTCTGTTGACAAGAACTTTTTTATAATTAGACCTTCTGTTGGCAGAGGTGCACACCTTACTGCTAGTTTTGGAATGTACTAAACGCCGTTAAAAATGCATGGTTTTACTGATCTTTATATTTCTTATAAAATGTTAATACATGTTTTAACGAGACCCATCTGTAAAAAACTCTTTAACAAGTAATTGAAGTGTAACCCGACTAAAGCTTAAATCACGTGCATATTTTGGTATTTTGGCGTCGTAATTTTCATTACCCCAAACACAGCCATAGAGCCATGCATCGCAAAAAAGGCCCACAACAAAAGATGCTGTAACGGAAAAATATTGTAGACGGGTTGCTTCAAATATCCAACAAGTACATTTTAATTATATGCAAAATACAGAAAACGGGAGGGATGCGGGAAGGGGTAAGGGGTAGATAAAAGGGACGGATGTAGGGGGAAAGTGGAGCAAGGATGCAAAACTTAAATAGGACAAATTGGAACTAGCACATATTTTCTGCAAATAATTCACCAGTCCTTATAAGATTTATGTACAACAAAACTCTTTAGAAATATAGAGTGTAACCAAGTAAAATAATAATGAGTCTTTTCATAATGTTAATAAAACGTGCAACGCCCCTTACACCCTCTCCCTACCCCTCTACCCCAGTAATCGCTTAAGCGGAACTCTTTTATGCGTAATTGTTTAATTGACTCCTTAATCCGCAAAGAACCATAAAGTATGATAACACTAAGCTCATTCTACTACAGATCTCTTAGACAAAACAAATGGGTGAATAGATAACGTTTTATAGTATTTTATTATCTGTAATTTCTTAGAATATTGGTTAAAGTGAAGTCAGAACAAGTTTTTGTTTCTTCGGTTATTTAACTAACTACGTGCTGACAGTCAGTTCAGAACTCTAGGCCATGATAGCAATTTTCTTGTAGATTTCATGGAGTGGAAAGTGACAGACAGTACTCAACAAATCATATCAATATTCTATTAAAACTTCATCTGTAGACTTGAATAAGTCTGCTGCTGTGGTAAGTGGTAAATTTTTATTGTTACACAAACTTATTTTTGATACGGTAACTGTTGATGTTGTTGATGCGAGTGGATAATTCTATTTATATTCTTCCTTTGGTGAATTTGGATATGCTTCAGTCAGTATTGCATTTTATAATTCCATGGAATATGTCCGAAACTGTCACAAATTTGTTCAGAAATGTTGGCATCTTCTACAATGTTGACAGGCATCAAACTCCAAATTAACAAGAAATAGCTGGATTTACTTGAAATTGTCCAGTACTGACAAGCAATTCATCGTTTATCGCAGCAAATTGTAGGGAGAAAATGTTTACAACTGACGTATTATTATCAAAGAAAATAAACTGGTTTGCATTAAGACAACATAGCAAGGCAATTATTGTTAGATAGTAGAGACCACTTAGATTGCTAGTGTCCTAATCAGCTTGACTCGTTTAAAACTAAACTGTACATAAAACCTTGAAACTGCAATATAAACCAAAAAAAAGGGAATCAAAATGCTGTATAAACCATATTTACAAAATGTGTTTGACTTAGTGTCACCAAACATGATGGATTGTTATTCAGCACATTAAGCTGTGCGATTGTGGTTTTGTTTGGGATTACACTCAGTAAAGTCAGACTAGAGTTACGGCCCTTGACAATCAAAATATGTATAGATGGCCAAACAGTTTGTGTATGTTACATGTATCACAAAGCCTATTTGACTTAGAATCAGTAAATATTTTAGGAATGTCATTCAGCTTCAGGAAGTAAGTTCGAGCATCTGGTGTTTTGTTGCTAGACCAGATTAATGGCTCTTGAGTCAGTATATACATAGAACCTAAAAGCTTGTGTTGTATGTATTTCAAAAAGTGTTTGACATAGTACTGAATGAAAATAATAGAAAAGATAATCAGTTTGTCGTGAAGATTGATTCATAGTTTGCATTGGTTCTTAGTTTTGATATTTGAGTGCCAGTTTCAAAACACTGTCAATGTCTTAAATACGGACATGGCGACGTACCCTAATGCTATCTGAAACTGACAGAGTATATATTAGAGTAAATAAATGTAAAATTCAAATAAATCTGTCGTTAGCAAAAGGAAATATATGAAAATGGTTTTTAAGTCTATGGGAAGAAACATTGAGTTGTTTGCTTGTTTTGGGTTTAACGCTGTTTTTCAACAGTATTTCAGTTATGTAACGGCGGGCAGTTAACTTAACTGGTGTTTCTAGATTCTGTGCCAGTGCAAGCCTGTTCTCTGCAAGTAACTACCAACTTCCCCACATGAATCAGAGGATGAATGATTTCAGGCACAATGTCTTTTATCAAATCGGCACGGAGAACATGCCCGAGAATCCAACTCACGGGCCCGCGATCCGTAGATTGGCGCAATCCCTGTTGAGCTAAGCGGGCGCGTTGAAGAAACATCGAAATCTTACTTTGTGTTATATTTTACTTTCACGAAAGCACTGACTAAACCTTTTGTCAATGAGAACGTATTTTATTTCCATTATTGAATGCAAATTGAGTTTTCCAGTAATGAAAATATATGATTAGGCCAGAGAGGTATTATATGACCTTTGAGACACAAGTTCTTTAGGTAATATTAGTTTAATATTACATAATATATTCCCTGGCCACGTTTTGCATAAAATAAGGTTGGCTAATAGCAATGAATATAAAAATTATTTCTAAAATGATGATGTTTTATGTCTACTGTTGGCAATAATTCTAAAGATTTTGTTGAATTATCTGTTCGGGCTAATGATGTTGAATGCGTTACAGGATACGCAAGGGATTTCACTGTCTGGCTTCCACAGAAATGTATTTTTCGGAGCAATTAGATGCATCAAATAAATTAATATTTTGTGTAGAAGACTAGAACATTCCATTCAAGTGGTGGACATTAATGCCATACTATGTCTGTTCCGTTCCACGCAATGTGTTTGTTATTACATGTAAAACAAACAAATTTTCTTTTTATTTCATGTTTTGATTAAATTTGTCCATGTTTTAGTTTCTTACCAGTGAAAAGTATATTTGGTATGTTTTCCACTGTGAAAATACCAGATATATTTCACTTTAATAATTAGATAATTCTCTGAAAAACATCAAACAATATCAGTATGTTCTTTTAAGCCGAAGTTACGTATACATATGCGAAGTCTTTCATTTTAATGTCCGCGTGATGGGAGTGTCTGAAAATAACGTCTCTTGAACTCAATGACATTTTACTAGACGCGCATGGGTATCAAGTGACTTCTTGAATATTCTTGTACTTCTGGAAACAAGAATGCACCATCAACTTTCATGTAGATGCATGAATTATAGCGGTGTATTAAGAAAAGGGAATGTTTGGATAAGTCACTTTCATTGAAGTATCTGGAATTGTTAATTATACTTGCAAAAAAAAATAAGTAAAATTGTTGAGCGGTGTACGTCACTTTCACCAATGTTTGACCATTCAAGCTTAAAATTATCTGAGTATGGTGTATTGCAAACAGAAGCATGGTCTGTCTTCATAATATCTAATTTAAACACAAAAAGATATAGACGATATTATATAAGTGTCTTTTCATATTGAATTTATTAAACGAGTTGAATAAAATAATGAAATGCAAGGCTCTGCCGAGCATTTTATCAATTTTATTCAACGGGTTTAATAAATTCAATGTGGAAAGTCACAAATGATATATTATTTTTATCACATGTTAGCTTTTCCTGTTGAAACATCAAAACTTCTACTTTTTCTAACTATATAAACAAGTCATTTTGACCAACGTCTCCTATATAAAAGACGTCGACGTCAAAGCTTTATTACCCTAGTCTATTATTTTTATGTAATGGCTTTATTACACTCCTGCGACGTCAAACATGTGATAAACAAAAATACACGATATTAAGTTAACTCCTTCTCATTCCAGCTTTTATCTGTGATAGCAGCTTAAGATTGGAAAGACAGACATTATGATACTGTTACAGTCCGTAAACGTTTTCTGAATATCAATTTTACATAAAAAAAAATACAAATTGTAATAAAGTTGCAAAGGGAGTGATTGATTTCGTCTCGGACAAGAGAAATGCATTTAAAGTGTTTTAATGTTTCATCACATTCTTGGAAACACTAAAAATGGTACCATAGAATGTCTGTGAAGACAAAGACATCTCTAGTTATTGCGTCTTAAAAATATATATTATGGATATTGATATAAGATATATAATATACTTTAAAATACATATGTACGAATACCATGAATAATCTCCATCTAATAAGAAAAATAAATGACCTGAAGTTATTTTGGAGACATTGCTTGGGGGAAAACAAACTGTAATACTGGCACCGTGTTTTGTTAATGTGAGGCAGCCATCAAGCTAGCTAACAAAACCACTGATTTAGACAATGTTACAAACAAGCGGACGAGAAAACCTACAATTAGCAGTGATGTCACAAAATGAAGTCACATACATCAGGGACACTGTTTATGTAGCTGGTAATTTCAAATGTGTGTATAATTTACAATGTCCTTAACATTCAACAGCTTTTCATTACAGTTGTTTGCCATTACAAGCTTATTACACAATATCAGCGTACATCATACTCAAAAGACGGTATATACATTACTATGACAGATATTCTATGAGGTATGTACCGCTCAAAATGCAAATGTGTTTCTGGATGCCTAACGTGTATTGTATAACAAGTGTCCGCCACACGTCATTTAAAGTCTCCCCTTACTTGGACTTAATTTTGTTATATTTTTGGTTTTGGCCCTTTGAATCTATTAAATATATACATTTATAAATAAACTTCAGCTTAAGCCACCCGCCCGCTTAGGTCAGTAGGGAGAGCGTTGGTCTACGGATCGCGGGATCGTGAGTTCGCTCCTCGGACGGGGCGTATGTTCTCCGTGACTATTTGATAAACGACATTGTGTCTGAAATCATTTGTCCTCCACCTCTGATTCATGTGGGGAATTTGGCAGTTATTTGCGTACAGGTTTGTGCTGGTACAGAATCCAGGAACACTGGTTAGGTTAACTGTCCGCCGTTACATGACTGAAATACTGTTGAAAAATGGCGTTAAACCCAAAACAAGCAACCCAGCTTAAGGTCAGCTTAAGCCAGTTTTTGGTAGGCGGTCCTGTTGAAGATTTCATTACAGAGTAAATCAAACAAAGTCTATCATTATACTGCTTGCTTGATTTCAGCTGCACATGCTTCCACTGAGATTCTGTCAGCTGCTCGCCACAGCATTCGCTTTGAAAAATCTTGGAAATGGCATAGGCTGACTTTGTCTTGACAGTACCTTGAAAAAAGTAGTTCTGATTGAAGTACACCTTTCCTTTAACCACCTCATTTGATCCCATATCACCAACAATACCAATGCCTGATGTTCTGGCCTATACAAGGTCAACAAAATCAAACATACGACACACTGAACAATGACATTGACAAGCATTATTTCCATCTAAAGGTCAACTTGATGAGAGTCACGTTATAATGAGCGATAGGTCAATCAAACTTTAAGATGAAAAGAAACAACAAAAAAGCCCTGTCCGTTTCAATTCTAGGTGTACTTTATATTTGTTGGCATAATTCATTTTCCGACAATTTTGATGAACTTAAATCCACTGGTGGTTTTGACTGTTTCATGTTCTTTTTTCAAACCACTAAGATAGAATAGATAATTGCACATTTGTAAAGACAGATTCTAGACAGATTAATGATTTTATACCATGTCTGTCTGTACAGTTCCTTTATCATTTGTTGTAATTATAAAACAACGAATGCATTTATGTCTGCTAAGTTAAGTTGTTCAATAATGAGAAATTCATTTCTTACCGTGACAAAATGTAGGGAGAAAGTGTTTTCAACTAGACTATTTCTGAAAGGAAACTAATTGGTTTGCACCAGGTGAATATGCAAGACACAGTCAGAATAGTGCACAATTCGCCTGATATCTGCTTAGTGATCTATGTTTTTTTAAAACCACATATAACCTTAAATATAAACACAAACAAAAATAATTGCCATGAAAATAAAATCTTAACAAGGATCCTTTGAAAGCATAGAACGTATTTAGAATAAGAGCAGACAGTTTAATCGAGTCTTTTCATTAGAGGCTAGAAGGTGCAACACTCTCCATGCCCATAGCACGGACTTGTGTGGAATTCGATTGTAGTAAAACGGAATTGACTCCCAACATAAAAAGGGCCGAGGAAATATAACTACACTGAGTCCGGGTACCAGGACTTTTTACAGCAGCAATACGGCACATAATGACTGCTGTGATAAATAACCTTAAGCCTGCTGGCGGCAAGAGATTTTGCTTTTGCGACCAGTGCAGACCAAGCTCAGCCTGCACATCTGTATACATATGTTAATGAAACGGCAGTTTTATGACAATAAATTTAATGGAATGCTGCTCATCAGTGCAACAAAACCAAGGAGTCCAAGCAATCGACCGAAACTGTATAACAACATGTCATAAAGTATAGATATATGAGCCGTGCTATGAGAAAACCAACATAGTGCGTTTGCGATCAGCATGGATCCAGACCAGCCTGCGCATCCGCGCAGTCTGGTCAGGATCCATGCTGTTCGCTAATGGTATTATTATTTTTATTATTTTGATCTGGATCCATGCTGCTCGCAAACGCACTATGTTGGTTTTCTCATGGCGCGGCTCAATTTATGAACAATTTATAAAGGATACATTGTCAGCAGATTTTAACCATTGTCTCCACGCGCTTCATCATTTTTACAGTAAGTTAAAATAATCTTGTTTTGTTTTTATTGTTGCTATAGTAATAAAATGGTCAGTGTGAAATTTATCGCTTTTCACAACCAAAACAACAATAAATCATGTCCCTTAATACCGTTTGACAATTAATTCTGCTTCTTTTGAAAGCTCGTTTGTATCATCAAGCTTGAAAGATCAGAAAATAGATATTTGATTATTATTCAGCTTTTTCGCTGATTTCATGTATTTAATACTAGCGTACTGTTTTAGAAAAATACTGATATTGATTCTATAGTATTCATGGATTATAGTTTACTTAGACACGTTTTCAACGAAAAAAAAATACGATTTGAATAATAAAATGAAAAATGAGTAAACTGAATGTTTTAGATCGAAAAATGTGTAAACAAGTCATTTTTAAGAGAAACTACCCTAACATCTCTAGAGACAGTTAGAATGACGGATAGTTTCTCTTTGGTTTCTTATAAAAGTTATTAACACACAAAAGAAAGCGTTAATTAAAACATTTTTCCTCAGAGTTTGCTATTCATTATAGTCTCATTACTGAACTAAACACTTGTTTTAATCGTTCACAATAAATGCTGAAGATTTTAAACAGTCTTTAAAATACATTAGCTTTATAACAAATTAGATTCTTTAAGTCAGTCCTGAAGACCTTTTTCTAAATAAAAAAGTGCATTTTATTTTCAGAATATTTCTGTCTAATTGTAATGTATGTGCTTTTGTTACAATGCACTTATATACATAAATTTTCTTATAAGATATGTACAAGTTTAAATAAATTAACATAAAAATATTTACATAATACAGCTAGTTCAGTGCAAAGTACGAGTATATGGCACCCGTAAGCTAAAGGGACACCATTTGTAGCTAATATACAGACATTCATACGGTACTTTTCTTCGAATAAACTACTAAAAACTACTGTCTATCAAGCGGCATTATGGTCATTCAATCGGAGAGACTTTATAGTGTTACAGTTATCTGTTTATGCTCTGTTGAATAAGATAATTTTCTCTGTTTTTTTTGGTTTTTTTTGGTCTTCATAGACAGCATTGCATGTGCGCGTAGTTTATAGGCTGAATCTGTAAACTATATATAAGGCATACTGTAGCTGTGCTGTCCGCAGATGCCCATAAAATGCTATATTAAATTTTTAAGACTTAAACTGCATATTATTCAGTTTTAGACCAAATAATTGTTTTCTGTTTAATAAGAAAAAATAATGCCATGAAGAAAATGTATAATAATAAAACTTGTCATATTGATACTGAATTGAAAGAAAGGTTATATATGATACTGGGGGTTCCAACAAGAGAAACAAAGATAAAACGGCCAACTTGAAACTATAGAAAAATCAATGATTCTTGGTGAGTCATGCTCTCAAAATTAAATTTGTTTATCCCAATTAGCCAGCGTTAAGAATTGTTCCGGTGATGCTTGAGTCTACACATTACAAACTGGCATTCATAATTGAGCTGCGATGCTTAATTGCTTAACTGAAGTTCTCAAATTGTTAATTGAAGTTCAAATTGACACTGATATGATTTGTTTAGTATTGTCTGTGATACTCAACTCCCCTGTGATGTTAAACTGCCGTCGATATATAACTGGCTCCCATATTATTTCGTCACTCTACGTCCTTCTCAAGCTCCGATTAATAGTTTCGGTAGTACACCCGTAATGACAATCAGCATTTGCCGTTGGAATGCGTACTGGACGATAATTGGCAATCAGCATTTGCCGTTTGAATGCGTACTGGACGGTAATTGACAATCAGCATTTGGTACTGGACGATAATTGTCAATCAGCATTTGCCGTTTGATGCGTCCTGGACGGTAATTGACAATCAGCATTTGCCGTTTGAATGCGTACTGGACGATAATTGACAATCAGCATTTGCCGTTTGAATGCGTACTGGACGGTAATTGACAATCAGCATTTGGTACTGGACGATAATTGACAATCAGCATTTGCCGTTTGAATGCGCACTGGACGGTAATTGACAATCAGCATTTGCCGTTTGAATGCGTACTGGACGCTTATTGACAATCGGCATTTGCCGTTCGAATGCGTACTGGACGCTTATTGACAATCGGCAAATGCCGTTTGAATGCGTACTGGACGCTTATTGACAATCGGCAAATGCCGTTCGAGTGCATACTGGACGCTAATTAACAATCGGCATTTGCCGTTCGAATGCGACCTGGACGTTAAATGACAATTTGCTTTATGACAACCAGGACTTTCCATTCTATAATATATTCTTTATACGCGATTGTGACATTCTCCGGTTGTAACGACAAAGCAATTTTCTGTTCTGGCCGAATGATGCAGAAATAACACAGGAGAAAACGTAATCAACTATTGCCCAGTCAGATTAAAACTGAAATGACACAGTGGACAATTAATTGTGACGTATTGTGGTGAGTCTATTGCTATTCTGATTAGGCACTTCAACACAAGATAGATGGTAAAAAAATTTATGTATTTGACTAGACAAAGGCTGTCAACTTCAGTCCCCAATGTGAAAAAAACAACATATTTTATGAGAGAAAGAAAGTCAAATACAGCAACATTTTTCATTAATTTATCTAACAGCAGACCTGCAGACGACAATATTGCAGATGCTTCCGGTAACATTGAGGTATCAGAGTAAAAAAAAAAAGACACTTTGAGTTTAATTCATTTTCTTTAATTATTAGTTCGTATTTTATTAATTTTGACAAGGGTCATGTCTATTTATTTATGTCGTCTGTGTAATTATGTGTACATATCTCTCGATTTACGGCGAAATGCCCTAACGAAGGAATTACAAGTTTGACATATACTTTTTTTCAATACAGAGTTTATTGTAAACAAGAGGGTCTTGATGACTGTTTACAAGAGGGACATATTGACTGTACGTCGCTCGCCAGACCTTTACAGCTCAAACAAGGATAAGAAGAAATCTTTCTGCCAAATTGCTTTGAAAATCGATCTGCAGATTCTGATGAGAATATTTTCAAAGCTTTTTCATAAAACATAGACCTGCACCCGACAGCCATGACTTTTTTTAATAAAATAAGTTGGTTTATAACAAGTTTAGTAGAGATCATCAAAAGACAATGTCTATAAAACTTTTTTGAAACCGCTCAAGATGCTCAGGAGAATTCGACTTTTATGTTTTTAGCTCTTGCGGCATGTGTTTTATATGACGACAAAAAAAAAAAAAAAAAAAAAATAAAAAAAAAATAAAACAAGAATACGTTTATCCTTAACAAACAAATATTGAGTATTCTAAGAAACTGTAAATGTATGGATAATATAAAAATAGTAACTTAATGTGATGTGGAACAAGAACTTAGTAAATTGGCCTAGCAGATTCCACTTTCAACGTGACTTTTACAATTGAACAAGCTACTCTAAATATATATATGATTTTACATAGATGTTTTCAGGGATGTTTTTTTTTCAATTTACGTTTTCAACACAACTTTTTTCGGCGATATATGGCCTTTTGTGTTGATTTGCCGTAAAATCCAACTCATTCACTCACTAAAACATTTTTTCGAAATTGGATCAGTAGTAACTGTATCGTACTAGAAGACTCTTTATGAAATCAATTGAATAATCTTGGGTGAGGTTCATCCAAGGCACATATGAGTACAATAGTTTTGGTATCGAGCCTGCGGTTTCTAACAACAGGGTTTTTAAAGTTTCAAATTTATTCGTACAGGAGAAATCGAAAACTCTTCAGACGGCAATGTTTGACAAGTTAGAATAATTTTAAAAATCATCATGGTAGGAGGGTTACGCAAGGATCATTTATTTAAAAATATCTTCAAATTGGACTACTAGTTTCTGACAAAAATACTTTTGACGTTTCCACAACAGCTGGCTTAAACGTATAACTATATCCCGCCCCGTAGCTATGCTTCGTGTAGCACAAATAAATTACGACCTTAATTTACTATGCATACTTCATAAATATATACATTACCAAAATCTTTCTTGGATCAAATTTTCTTAATGCATGGATTGAGCGGTTTTTAATCCTTAAGTGTACTTTTCACGTTTTCTATCAACTTCACACTTATTTTATATAAAGTCAATAGAAAGGAGAAAGTATAAAGCGAGTTTTTCAACTACTGCTTTCCGCAACGTTCTAGACATGTAAATATCATATATAACATTGTTAACGTAGATATTGTACATGTCGTTAATATGTAATACAGCTTTGGAAACAAAAAGACAATTATTAAACAAAATATGTATGTATCATTTTCCCTGTGAACGTTCACAGAACGCTTCACGAAGCATTTGGCACGAAAAAAGACACCGTATTTACCCGCTAAATGGACTGGTAGATTTTCAGATGCAGTGAGAATCTAACAAATCCTTTAGATTTCAATGTTTATAATCCATAGAGACAAGCCTTTGGATTTGCAAATCCGGAAATTTCGCAAACTTATCTACATTCACATTTAGTTTGGAATTCCGAATATTTCACATAGGCCTACTGGTCTACCTTCAGATTTAGTTTCAAAATCCGGATATTTTGCAAACTCGTCTACCTTCAGATACAGCTTGTAAATCCGGATATTTCACAAACTTATACCATCAGATTTAGTTTGAAAGCCCGGAAATTTCGCAGGCTCATCTACCTTCAGAATTAGTTTGCAAGTCCGGATATTTCGCTAAATCGTCTAACTTCATAATAAGTTTACAAAACCGGATATTTCGCACAAAAATAATTTAATGTACAAATAAAAATCGGATTTCCAGTGCATAAATTTTCGATGGTGTCCTCTCTTCCACTGGAAGCTTCTTTCCATTTGACCAAACTGTTTTTTTCTCGAATTATGAAAATCACTTCTTTTCATTTATTACTATTTGTTAGTGTTCATGATTGCGTTTTACAAAATTTAAAACGATACAATTATTTTGATGGTATCCGCGTGACTCTGGGGTCTATTCTTTTGACTACTTGGAACAATGTCCTTAAATATCTAATGTTATGTCCTTATTATTGTTAAAGGTATGTAAAATAAAACTACTTTGTTTTGCTTTAGCGCTCAGTTCTTTCGAGATTGTCAAAGGTTCAAAGACCGTCTTTCCTTCGTATTAGTATTTATCATTTGTCTGTTTTGCACCGGGTTTAATATAGAACAGCAGCAAGCACACGTTTCAAACATTCTAGAACACTGTTCGATTCAGACTATTGCAGAATCTTTTGCGTAGTCAAAATCACCTCATACATTGTACTTGCATCTGTGTTGCAGTTGAAAAGATGCAACATACACAATATATTAATATGATATAAAAAAAAAGCAATTATTGATTGGCTGGTATGTTGACTTGAGGAAAATCTGATTAAAATTACATGAAAGTAACGAGTTTCATAGTTTAAAGGTGGTAAATCAGATTCTGGTCAGCAAATTAATTGGTTTGAACCATTAACAGCTGATAATTCATGTATAATGCACTTGCGGTAATTTTACTGATTATTTTAACCCGTGATATTTCCAAAGGAGATGTTAAAAAAGAATTTAATTTCATATCCTAGTTGCCCAACCAACTAGGATAAAATTACTTTACCATACACATAAATTTAATATACGTATTTTGCCCAGGAATGATATGAATATATAAGACATATTGTAATATATTTGTTCAAGATTTACATGCACAAGATTCTTTTTTGCATAAATACATAAGAAATGCAAGTTTGTAACATTGCCTTTACGTCCCTTTGGTTGCGCGACCAAGATATGCTGAAAATAGATGAGTTCAGAAGCTACGTGCTGTTTTAAAACTTGCCGTTTATTTCAGAAAGTTGCAATACCCCAATATCTATCAAAGCAGATGTAAAGCTAGAAATTGTATCAAAACCACAAGAAATAATCTGCTTTTTAAATACTTTTACAGCGAAGGGATATAATTAAAAAAAAATCATAAAGAACTATAAAGCTTTCAGTTCGTATAGGAGTCTTAAGGTCACACACCAGTAATTAGTATTCCCTATATATTCTATATAAAACTGACATTTTTGAAAAGCTACCAAACATAGCTAGTCCCATTTCAAAGAGCAAATTCTTACCTCATTTTAAAGAGTTATGATAGAACTGATACAAAATGAAGAGAAAAAATGGGGTCTTTTATCTTCTAAGAGAAATTTCTCTTGTCACATTTGCTTACTGTAAAATCACATTAAAACCAAACTGCTGTGACCTGGAAGTACTATTCATAGGTTGCTCACCTGAGTAACACACCATAACAGTGTAAACATGTTTGACCTAGTGATTTCATGGAGACAAATGTTCTGATCAGTTAGAATTTTTTTTTTTAAGATTGGACTAAACATGTGGCCTCTTCAGTGTAAACAAGCATTTTCATTGATTTGACCTAGTGATCCAGATTCGAACTTGTCCAAGATTGCATGAAAACAAGCATTCTGACAAAATTTCGGGAAGACTGGAGCAAAAAAGTGGCCTCTTGTGTGTATACAAGCTTTTCCTTTGATTTCAGCTAGTGACCTATTTTTTGAACCCACTGGCCCAAATTTAATATCATCCAAGACTTCATGATAACAAACATTGTTACCAAGTTTAATCAAGATATGATAAATAAAAATGTGGCCCCTAGAGTGTAAACAAACCTATTCTTTGATTTGACCTGGTAACCTAGGTTTTGATCCCATGTGATCAAGATAAAAACTTAATCGAGATCAAATGAAAACTTTAGCCCCTACTGCACACACAACTTTTCTTTGATTTGATCTAGTGTCCTAGTTTTTAACCTAGGTGACCCGTATTCAGACTTGACCTAGATTTTATCAAGACAAACGGTCTGGCCAGTTCTCATGAGTTTCATCTCTGGAATGTTAATAAGGTTTTCCATTGATCTAACCTAGTTTTTGACCCCACATGACCTAGATTTAAACCTGACCTAAAGAACATTCTGACTAACTTTCATTAAGAGAGGGTCACAAATGTGGCCTCTAGAGTGTAAATAAGCTTTCCCTTTGATTTGACGGAAAGACCTAGTTTTTACCCAACATAACCTAAATTCTCAAACTTAAAATGCGGACTCTAAAGTGTTAACAAGATTTTCCTTTGATCTGGCCTACTGACTTATTTTTTAGTCTTACAATCTTACATGACCCAGTTTGAAATTTGACCTAGAGATCATCAAGACAAACATTCAGACCAAGTTTCATAAAGATTGAGTTACAATTGTGGCCGTTAGAGTGTTCACAAGCTTTTCCTTTGATTTGACCGGCTGACCTAGTTTTTGAACCCAGATGACCCAAGTTCAAACTTGACCTAAAGATAATCAAGACACACATTAATTCTGACTGATTCTCATGAGTTTCAAACTTAAATTGTGGTTTCTAGAGTGTTAACAACGTTTTCCTTTGATCTGGTCAGGTGACCTAGCTTTTAACCACACATGACCCAGTTTCCAACCTGGCCCTGATATCATCAAGAGAAATATTTTGACCAAGTTTCATAAAAGATTAGTCACAACTGTGGCCTCTAGAGTGTTCTTAAGCTTTTCCTTCGATCTAGCCTACTGACCTAGTTTTTAACCCCACATAACCCAATTTCAAACTTGACCTAGAAATCATCAAGACAAACATTCTGACCAAATTTCATAAAGATTGGGTCACAACTGTAGCCTCTAGAGTGTTCACAAGACAAATGTTGACGGACGACTGACGACGAACGACGGACGCCGACGGACGACGGACAATGACTGGTCACAATAGCTCAATTTGAGTACTTCGTGCTCAGGTGAGCTTAAAGCCTGTCAGCCATTACGCGACTAGACCAGATGGCTCCCACGCTGGTTCCTTTACTATAGTTAGGCCTTAATGAGGTAGGTTACCTTGATATTTGTATGTGCGCATGTCCCACCGGAATCTAACGTGACGATTTACGACGACGTTTACGACAAACTAATTGTTATTGTATATCCATTCTTCTGAAAACAAATCATGAACCTGCCTCCGATCTGATGCTTAATGGTTTAATAATGCAGAAATAATGAATAAATTGCCGCTGAAACGCTTCAAAACAATGTTGCCTTAAAACGACGTCATTGGCGTCATGACGTTACGTGTCAGTTATCGCTCAAAATTAATAGCTTTTATTTTGAAAGTACGTAATTCTGTGTATTTTCTTTATCTGAACTATTTTTAAACAGCCATTATTTGCTGAAATATTTTTACGAGTCTTTCGCTCTTAATAAAGATCAGTATTTTGCTTCTTTTATGTAGTTATATTGAAATGTTATGCGGAATGTAAGAAAATGGATGACGGTAACTGATGTTATTGGGTATAATGCTGGGCGAAAGGTCATTTTTAAATAAAAATTGGGCAATTTGATTTGTATAACTTATTTTCCAGTTTCCGTTCATAATTTGTTACTTATAAACAAAGCTAAAACATTGTTCAAGTTTCAGTAGAAAATTGTGGTTTCTTGAATTAAATTGACGTTACCATGGAAACGAAGCCCGTGACCTATATATCTAAATGTAAAATTCAAAAGCGTTGCCATTGGTCTATTTAAGGAACACGGCTTCGGGGTTGTTGGGGTTTTTTTTGCATTTCAACAATATCCATGAGAATAATAGCAGCATGCAGAACGATTTTTCCATTACAATGTCAGACGAGGGGTACTGCTGTAAGCATTTTAAGCTATGAATTTGTTTAAATAAATGCAAATAACACGTAAAAATTTCTTACGATAGAAATAAATTGTTTTAAAGCTACATTAACGAGAAAAACATTTTTTAAATACTATTTATAAGAAATTAGGATAAAAAGCAAGATATAAGCTATTTTAAGCATTTCTGTTGCCATGGTTACTTTAAACTTTAAGAAACATAGGGTACCATGTAAAGTGTTTGGTATTGTGCTAATTATATTAGTAATACCCAAATATTCCATGTTGGTCATTAACAGAATGGCACTGAAGCCGTTGAAAAACCCATTTTCATACATAGTTGTTTAAAAATTAGAGAAAATGCGTTTCCATTGAAACACGAGCCCCGCGACATATACATTTTAAGCTTATATAAGAAAGTAAACGTGCATACTAGTAAAATTATCAATTATGCAGACTTCTACGGATAACAAACCGCCTAGGCAGCCTAGTGGTAGGGCGTCCGCTTCGAGTGCGGGAGGTCGTGGGTTCGATCACCGGCCTCGTCATACCAAAGACGTAAAAAATGGTACTAGCAGCTTCCTCGCTTGGCGCTCAGTATTAAGGGGATAGTACTAGGACTGGTCATCCCGGTGTCAGTATAATGTGACTGGGTGGGGTATCATGCCACGTGTCTACGGCGTGATATTCCAGTGAGGCAGCACTATAAAGTTGGGCATTGTGCTCACTGCTACAAGTAGTCACCGTCGTTTATATGACTGAAAAATTGTTGAAAAGACGTTAAACCCAAACACACACACTCTACGGATAACAATGAAACCAAAATACACCGAAAAGTGTTAAATATCCGTATTTTCCTTCTTCTTCCAATATAAAATACATTTGGAAGTTCATGTACTTCAAACCTGAATAAAAATTGTACTTGAAGGGACAGAGATACACGGAATTGAGATTTTAGCAGTTAAAACATTAAATTACAGGAAATACAAAAAATTGCTGCAGTTCAACTCTTTATTGTACCGGTATGTTAATGGTCTTTCATTTCTTAATTAAATCTCCAACATGATATTAGGAAAAAGAAAAATGTCATAAAAAAATATTTAAATGTGGTTGAACACCTTTAAACAAATATTTCTATGAAAATGAAATAAGATAGATATTAAAACATTAATTTTGAATGCTAAAGGTGATTTTCATCCGTTAGTATCAAGATTACTTAGAATAATTTCGAAATAAAGTCTCAACCATTCTGTAATTGGGTACTATTTGCTCCTGGCATATCACTAAATGAAGAAAGGCTATCAAATTTTCATGTTAAATCCATATTGAAGTCATTATTTATTTCTTCATTTAAAGCCATTAAAAAATGCGTAGGCAATTCTATTGTATAGATATCGAATAGAAAAGCAAAATACAGAAACCAGAAACAACTGAAAGGCAATGTGTTTACAAGTATCATTTCTTTATTAGAATAAACCCAATCCGTTTTGACATCATATTAAACAGCATTGTAAAGAAGGATCTAAGACACTGCAAACCAACTGCCCATTAAAAAATTATCTCATGTAATATTGACATCAATTAACTACAGGAAAGATACAAAGTTTAAACTATGCTCGTAATATATTAAAATCTTTTCGTGCTTAATGTTTTTGCCGTAATGATAATAGATAACCTTGATAATAGCTGCCATGGTTACTAAATGGTCAAGACAAATGTGAATTTCATCTCTTGTTACATGCAAAACAACAATTTAACATATCCCTAAATGCTGTTTAGCAATTATTTCCGATTCTCTTCAAAGCTTTTATTTTAGGACCATTAAGGCGATTAAGGTAATGGGAACAAACGTCTTGTTTGTAAGTAGTCCAACACTAAGATGGAAGTATTATTGTTTTATAAGAGCTTAAAAGAACTTTTTTAAGCTATCTCTCTCTCTCTCTATATATATATACACGATACTTTTGAATCGATGTTCAAACACTACACTGTCACAAAAGTACTAGTTTCAGTTGTTACTCTTGACAATTTTAAACAGATGAATTTCATGAAACTATTCGTTCAGAAATTGACTTCATCTGTTGTATTGTAAAATATGTTTTTAGAACACAACAATTCAACAGTAAAAGCAGCGTTGTCAATATACATACAGGATATTATAGGTTATTAGCTTCGCATCGGGAAATATGCACGAGTTCTTCAGCGGAAATATTGCGCGACTTTAGGAGCGCAATATTCTTCCGCTGAAGAACGAGTTTATTACCTTTTTATTACATACGCATCTACATGTATAAATTTTATGTAAATATCATAAATATGTTCAACAGTCTGAATAGGATTGACAATACTGAACTAAATAGAAAAAATAGTGCAACAATACACACTGAATTACGTCACGCACCCGATATGAAATTCAGGCGTCAGTGTATGGAAAAACTATTGACGTTTCCGGTACCAGCGTAACTTAATGGGGAATAGAAACGAGTATGTAATAATGAACATATATTGGACCCAGCGTTGACAATATACATACAGGATATTGAACATATATTGGACTCAGCGTTAACAATATACATACAGGATATTGGACATATATTGGACTCAGCGTTGTTATATTTTTTGGTCCTTTTTAATCATGGAGAATATTCATTTTGACTTAAAACAGAAAAAAACAATTGAATGCCGTTCAGTGCGCGACATTCGACATACAACATTTTAAAAAAATGAATGTCGTTTAAAACGATATTGGACGATCAACATTCGGACGAGGCCATTCACAGATAAATTTGAATGTCGTTCTCTACATACGACATTCAAATATTGAGTGTCGTGCAAGAAAAAGAAAATTTTACTAATGAATTCTTTGTTATTATTTGAAAATAAAGTTAAAGTTATATAATTATAAAAATAATATAATTATTTTAAGGTTATATAATTATATTCCGATTGATGTATTGAAGGTTATGTTATAAGTCTGACATGGTTTTGCAATGAAATAAAATATGTGTATAGCAAATGAAATATTAATTATCAGCTAATTATTTACTTTGAAATCATTAATATTTGCTCGCGAATTAATTGTCATGGATTTCGTTCTTAATCCATGAAGTCAAATCTCAAAGAAGGTAATTATGAACCGCACCATGAGAAAACCAACATAGTGCGTTTGCGATCCGCGCAGTCTGGTCAGGATCCAGATGTTTACTTTCAAAGTCTATTGCAATTAGAGAAACCATTAGCGAACAGCATGGATCCGGACCAGACTGTGCGGATGCGCAGGCTGGTCTGGATCCATGCTGGTCGCAAAAGCACTATGTTGGTTTTCTCATGGCGCGGCTCATAAAATACCCTTTTATCATGTCTTTATAATTAAAAAAACCGAGAATTCAAGACTACAGTAAAACCTGCCTTAAGCAGCCAGCCAAGGTGTGAGTAAAAGTGGCTGCTTATAGCAGGTGCCGCTGATTGATACAGGTAATGCATAGAATAAATGACCTTTTCGGGAAATGAGACACTGGCTGCTTAAGAGAGGTTGGCTGCTTAATAGAGGTGGCCGCTAAAACAGGTTTTACTGTACTGTATTTTTGACAAAATTTTATGACCTTGAAAATAAATGATTTCATAGCGATATGTTTTCTGTCTATTTAGGAATATAAGAACATACGAAACTGTATACAGTCATTGCTGATAATGATGAATATACTTTTATGGTATAGTTAAGCATCAGGGATTCGTCTGGCTTCCCTAGAAATGTGTTCTCATTTTTCACATCAATAATTTCACATTTATAGAGACAGATTCTAGACACATTAATGACTGAACCATGTTTTTCTTTTCTCCTTCTCTAACTCGTTTAAATGACAATATTCCAGATGAATTATGTCTCCTGTAGTTGTACAGACCCTAATGATTCTTGATTTTTATGTTGATAAATTTATGTCTTTTAATCACATGACTTCAGTTACTAGTATTGAAAGAAATATTAACATATTATTCCACCTGTTAAAAAGGAGTATTGTTAACTGATTTCTGATTTCCTGACAAACTAGAGTTATGTATGGAAGTGTAATGTGGATAGTACCTAAGTATAGAGACTTGAAAAAGGGGTCTTTAGAACTTATAATACATTTACATGCTGTTAAGTGTTACTTTAAATTGATTATAACGTATTACGGCCTTTCTGAAAACAATTTTCAAAGAATGCCCAAGTTGCAAAGTCAACTTTTCGAAGAAAACGCACAGAGTGTTAAGAAACAAGGGTGGATATCCAAAAGGAAATGCAACGTCCGCACTGCAGTGATTGTATAGATGTCTACTTGTTTATAATTGCGTATACACAAACTTACACAGGCATAGTATAAAGACAAAGCCAACAAAGAAAGGAACACAGCATACTCGTCCTGTTCCACGTATTTAAATGAAACAGTTGAAATTCCATTTATCTTTATACAGATACATACATCGCCCTTTTTCCCCCAAAAATTTTTATAAAGGCTATAAAAGGCCGGGAAAAATAAAATCCAATTTTTTTGGGCCCCGAGCATTACGAAAAGAAGCTCTTAGTTATAAAAAATTGTACCTTTTTTGGGGGGGGGGCCAAACAAAAAAACCTATAAATTGACTTACTGCTAAAAATTTGGTTTTATATTTAAGGTCATACCCACGTCTGCGAAGGATCAGATGAATGTATTTTGTGACAGTGCGGTTCGTCCGTTTTTCTGTTTGAAATTTTAATTTTTTCCACCTAATAACGACAAGTGTTTAGCCACTTACTCTGCCCACTGTGCCCTTAAAAAATTTTTAATGCAGTGTACAAAACTAAAAAACACGTTTCCCCCACTATCTTTGTTGGGATTAAAAAATCCAATCCAAACACTTGAAATATTGAAAAATTCCCGTGCATTTAAAGACCCAATACAATTACAAAATGTGATTTCTTATTTAAAAAATTTATGCTAAAAAAACCTTTTAATAAAAAGTGTGCATCCTGTCAGCAGCCCCATACACGTTTTTTGTAAATATGGCCCCAAAATTTAAAAAAAACTCCCAAAAAAGGGCGGAACTCCAATATCTTTTAGGGTTTTTTAAAAATGAGATTTTCGTGTGTTTTTCTTTCATTTTTTTAAATGCTGAAAGTTTAAAAATTATTAAGAAATAAACATCGATATGTTTTTTTAAACTTCATCGCCCTGAAGATCCCCTGCCTAATTTTTCCCCCAAAAGAAAAAGATTTTTTTTGATACCTTTTTAAAACCCCGGGGAACTTAAACAAGTAATTTTTTTTAAAGTTTAGACAGTGTTGTTTGTTATTAATGAACTAGGGCAATTTCTAGGTCCCGGTTTGGAAAAATAAAGTAAATGTTTGGGGGTTTCTTTTTGTTTGTGATTTTTGTGCAAAGCAGGAATAACTCTATGGCGGAAGAATTTCAAAAAAAGAATTTTAAAAATTCTGAAGAATAAATACTTTAAATTAAATCTAGGGGAGTCATAAGTTCTTTATAAAATATTAGTTTAATATTACATAATATATTCCCTAACCCCTTTTGTAAAATATTAAAACACTAATAGTAATGAATAAAGCCGAACAGAAGACGTTTTTCTGTTTACGTTATACAATACAAATAAATTTTTTTGGGCGGATTGTCACTTTGGGCCTTTAAATAAAGCTTCCAAACTTTTACAGTCGATTTTCTGGGAAAAATTAAATTTTTTTAGCTCTCCGTGATTAATCCCCTTAGAAAAATTTCGATACCGCCCCCCGGGGGGCGTCTTTTTCTTAGATTTTTTTTTGGCCGACAAAATGTTTTAAACTATATAAATAAAATAAAACTTCTTTAATATGCACTAAAAAACAGGTATGCCCCATCTGTCCTTTTTTAAAAAGTAAAATTGTTTTGGCAAAAAGACAATCCAAAACTCGTTTTTAAAAGCAAACTTTAAATTAAATTTCATAAACAAATTGATTTGATTTTATTTTCTTTGATTTTCCTTTCACTGCATATAATATTACATAACTGAAACAAACAAAAAATACATATAATTTATTATATATAAAATTCACATGAAAAAAAAAAAAAAACCTTTAAAATTTTTTTTGATTCCAAAAATAATCTGGGCCCGTTAAAAAAAATGAAAAAAATTTGAAAATTTTTGAAATCACTTTTTATAAATGAAACCAATTTTGCTTATTTTGTTATCTCTTATAGAACAGAAAGAAACCATATAAATTTTGATTATCCATGGTCTTTTTTTTTTTTTTTTTTTTTTTTTTTTTTTTAAAGATTATTAAATTAAAATTTGGGATTAAAAGGCCCCAGGTTTTTACAAAAAAACATTTGTCCTGAAATATTTAACCCAAAAAAAAATTTTTTTTTTATTTTCTCGCCCGGCCCCTTTTTTTTGTTCAATACAAAGTAACAAAAATATAAAAAATTTTATTTTTAAAAGATTGCATAAAATCTTGCAAAAAAAATAAACAGTTACAATTACAAACTGCATTTTTTGCCCCTTATCGTCTAATAGTTTTGTAAATTCTTTGGGCAAAAACCCTTTCCTTTAAAAACACAATGGGCCCTTTTTCCCGGTTTTTTACAAAAATAACATTTCCCACCTTGTTTTTTTCCCCCGATACCGCCCTGCAGCTTTTTAAAAAACCGAAAGGAGAATCAATAAGAAAAGGGAAAAGGGGGCCCAAACGGCGCAAAAGGGTGCACAGTGAAACTATGGGAAATCCCTGCCCTTCGTACAGACTGATAAAAAAACAGAACTATGGGGGAAAAAAATGGATTAGCTCATAACTAAAAAATTGGGAAACAAAATTGACTTGCGTCAAACTCACCTTTAACTATTGTTGCGGCGAACAAGATTTATCCCCCCCCTTGCACATTGTTAGACAAATTTTTTTATTTTTAGGTTGAATTTTAAATTTAACCGAGGGTTTATTCTAAAAGGAATTCTTGTAAATCCCCTTACATAAAATTCAAAATGCGATAATGATTTGTGTTCGGGAAACCCGGGAAATTTAAAGGGATAAAATGCGATATTTTTTTTAAATTTCACACACAAATCCAGTTTTTAAATTAGTTTAAGAAAACAAAATAAGGGTTCAAAAATTTATGCTGGGTGATCCGTTCAATACTTTCTTTTTTGTGGGGAACTGACATTTTTGCAGGGTCAAATTCTTATTTTTTTTCCCGGTTTTTTTTTATGTAAAACCCTTTGCAAAAACACGTCCATTTTAAAAAAAAGTTACCACTTTTTTTTTTTTTCTAATATTATTTTTAAAAAAAAACAGATACTTTTTCCCTAAAAATTTCCCAAAAAGAAGCATTTATCGATTAAAAATTTGGGATTTTAAGACAAATAAAAATTTGTTCCTCTTTTCCCAAGTCAAGATCGGGGCCGCTGTGTTTAAATTTAAATCTAATAAAACCAAAAATAAAAGCCCAAAACAATACTTTTTTGCCCCCCAGAACAAGGGGGTTTTTGCAATTTTTCGAACTTTTTGCGGTCTTTTTGTAAAAATCTTGGCATCAAATTTTTTTTTACCATTATTTTTACGTCATTTGTTTTGCTTTGTTTTGTTTTCAGTAAAATAATGTACAATCCCATAACATTTTTAAGGGTTTTAAAAAGGGGACAAAACCTTTAATTGTTTATCCGGGGCATAAACCATGGATTTTCCTCGAAATATAAACTCGGGTCATTATTATCGTTTTTACGTCCAATCAAATTGATGCTGATATTGACACAAATTGTAATATCTGTGGCTTTAGTAATATCAATAAATTCTTTCAGCACTTAACAAGTCATGCCTTGGACAAGCAAATGTAAAAAAAAAGAAATTTTTTAAAAAAAAAAATGGGCCAAGATGAAAAGTTCTTTATGCAGCATTTCCCCTCACTTACCTTTGTAAATCATCAAAAAGATTTTTTTTTTTTCTGGGGAAAATTTGGGGTTATAGTTAATCAAATAAACAAAATATTTCAAACAGGGGCTCTGTATTTTTTTCTAAAACTGCATTTTCTCTTAAAAAAACCTGTTAATTTTTTTCTTTTAAAGCAAAATACTTTCAAAATTTTTGGGGGTTAAAGCTCTTGACAAAAAGTTGGTACGGACAGACGGAGACCTTTCCCGTATTCCGGTGGAGGAAATTTTAAAGCAAGAACTAAAAATTTAGTAATTCCCCGTTTTTTCGATTAGTGTGACCGAATTATATTTAAACCCTGATAAAGCTCGACATTTTTGTTTTTTTTTGATTTTGTCAAAAAATCCTTTTGGGGGCCCTTTTGGGGAAAATGCATTTTCATCTTTTTAAACTGAAATTACAAAAATAAGAAAAAAAGCTTTAAAATATTGCGCAAGAACCTGCTTTATGAAAAGTAAAAATGTCCGATTATACATTTATAAATGCAGTTTGTTCCTTTTAGTTGATATTACACAGTCAATGTTCAATGTTGTCTTAATACAATAAATGCGGATAAAAGAATCCACACACATAAAATCAGAAACCCAAAATTCCTTAAACAATTTTTTTTTTTCTGGTTTTCCCCTAAGGGGGTTATCATCAAATTAAACCGATTTTAAAAATGTTAGTTAAAACCCTTTTCCCCCTACGATATGTCAGGGTAAAGATAAAATTGCTCATTTTTTAAAAATTTCAAGCTACCCGGGTGGGTTTTCATGTTAAATTGAAATTTTTTTCCCAGCAATAAACATGGGCACCATTAGGGGAATTTTTCCCTCATTACAAAGTCTTGTTAGGGCAGAGTGACGAAATTGCAATTTTAATTTTGGGTTTTTATTACGGTATGAACACCAATGTCCATAAAGCGGGACTTTCCAAAGCCTTTGGCGCGGGAGTGACTTTTGGGCGGGGATTAATTTGGTTTTTTTTTAACGTTTATGAACCCCCAATTTCCAATAAAGGGGAAAACCCCTTTCCCCAAAGTTCTTTTTTTGGTTCGGCAGTAAACGTTTTTTGCAATTTAAATTTGGTTTTATTACGGGTTATGAACCCCAAATTTGCCCAAAAACGGACTTTCCCAAAGGGCTTATTGTACGGCCAGAGTAAACGATTTCAATTAGGGTTTGGTGGAGGGGGGATTGTTTGAAAAAACCAAAATGTCCAGTAAAGGGGGAATTTTCCAAAAAGTCTTGTGTACGCAAAGTGACGTTTTTGCAATTAAATTTTGGTTTTAACTTTTATGACCCCAAATTCCATAAAGCGGTTTTTTTTTCCAGAACCCTTATGAAGGCAGAGTGACGAAATTCTTTTTAAATTTTGGGGTTTTTTCACTTTTTTTAACCCAAAATTTCCATAAAGCAATTTTTCCAGAATCTTTGAAAGGGCAGAGTGACGAAAAATGCAAGTTAATTTGGTTTTTTTATTTAAAAAACCCCAAAGGGTCCTTTTAAAGCAGTTTTTCCCCAGAAGTCTTTTTAGGGCAAGTGACGTATTAAAATTTAAATTTTTGTTTTATTACTGTTATAACCCCTAATGCCCATTAAGCGATTTTTCCCTCAGTACCCTTAGGTGCAAAAAGGGATGGGAATTTGTTTTTTTCCCTTGGGAACCTGTGATGAAAAAAACGGGGGGCCCAAAAATAGAAAAAATTAAAAGGTGGTTTTTTAAACTGCAAGAAAATTTAAACCTGTATAAAAGCTGAAAACAACGGGTAAAATGCGAAATTTTTTTAAACATTAAACATTTAAATTTGGACCCCTTTTAGTTTTTCCCCTTCTTTTTAAAGGTGAGTAAATGTTAAATTAAGATTTCCCCAAATTTTCCCCAGACGCTAATACTTTATTATTTTAAAAAACTATGAAAAATATTTTAAAGGAAAAAAAAGGGAAAAAAAAAGGGTTACTTATCAGAAAATAGTGATTCCACATACTCTTCTTAAGTAGGGAAAGGGAGGAATCGCATTAGGTTATTTGCCAATGCTTTTTAACAACACTTGTCTTTTTAAAAAAACCCTTTTCGGGCCGGGTTTATCGGGTTTCATGTGATCAAATAAATCCAAAATTTAATTTGAAAATTTTCCATTTTTGCATAACAACCCGCCCCTTTTATTTGTTTTTTCACTCGTAAATTGTAAAACACGATATCTCATTAAACCAAAATTGAAATCCAAAAATCCAGAAAATTAATACAATGTATTAACGTTTTGCGTGCAAACCAAGACACACGCACTTATAAATTTGCCCTTTTCCCCTTTTGTTCTATAAAATTCCTACAAAAAATGAGAAAGGGGCCTTTCCCAGCCACAGAACGCTGGCATTTTTCAAACTTTGGTACCCAATATATGTGGTTTGTGCGGAGTTTTTGGGGCATGTTTTTGTGCGTGCACTTGCGTACGTGTTCTTGTGCCTCATAAATAACACTCCAGAAACAGGGATGTATATATAACGGGGGACACTCAGGGCCGAGGGGAAAAAGGGTTCGCTGCCCATTGAATCATTTGCCCCTCAAAACCGGGGGTTCCCGGGCTTCACTCGGGGGCGTTGAAATTTTCTATGAAAACACCATTTTCGAGGGTTTCTACCCGGGTTTCCCAACGGTATGAAAAATCACGTAGGGCCCAAACCCCCATCCCGACCAAGCACCAATTACAAAAAATTTTGTTTTGGGGTATAAAAAACCCTTTGACAAACTTTAAACGTATTTAAAAGTTTAAAGAGGGTGTTTTTTGGGATGGCCGCCCACCGAACTTAACCTTTACCCTGCAAATTTCTAAATTAAAGGTCCGTCTTCCGATTTGGAAAATACCATTTATTATTTGAAGGATTTCCTAAAATTTACTAAACTGAATACGAACATTTAAACCATGATCAGACGGGCACGGAATGGGGGGGCAGGGGGATCTGTTTTGCACCGGTCGCGAACCCCCCCAAAACCCTTGCCGCCAGCAGGTTTAAAGGGTTTAAGACTGCTCCCCGTGACCTTTTATAAAATTTCCAAAAGAAAAGAAAAAACTAAGCAAATGCCCTGTGCATCTTACGCAAAAGATCGGGTTTCTTTTTTCCTATTTTTACTGCCGTGGGATTTTTTTAAAAAAGGGTCAAACTTTCATGATAAGGAAAATTTTGGTTCGCAAAGGGGAACCATGGCCGCCTTTATTAAAAAACCCCAGCCCCCAGAAAAGAAAAACAAAAAAAAAAACGCAGCACCAATGATTGGGATGAACTGCCCCCCCCCCCCCCTTTCTACGTCTGGCAGAAAAAATAAAAAATGAAAATGTCAACCTGTACAATTTAAACCCCGCTGGAAAATTTCTGAATGAAAAAAAATTCAGTTTTCCAAGGGGGTTTGGTATTGGGTTTCTATTTAGCCATTTGGGTTCTTTTTTCCAAAAAAATTAATATATTTTCTTGAGTCATGCTTTCCCCGTTTCTTCTGTCTAACCCCTTTTGGGTGACTGAACTTCGTTATCTGACATGAAATTGCTTAAAACCCTTAATAGAAATTCGATAGATATGATTTTTTTACGTACTGTCTACCCAATTCCCACTTTAAATGGAATACATAACGCCCCTTCAAACAATCTTTCAAGCTAAAATTTGGGTCTGTCAGCACGCAATCTATTTAAAATAAAAAAAGAAAGAACAGCAAAAAAATTGAAGAAGAATTTAATTATCAAAAATTTTTCCCCAGGAAAAAAAAATAAAAAAGAAATGTTCCCTAACCCTTTTTATTAGTTTTGTTTTGGGGCGCCTATTTTTTTACCAACTTGGAAATGCTTATTATGGTTTGCAACTTTTTTAAAGGGGTCATGTTTATGAAAATCAATGTTGAAAGCATGGTAGTTTGTTCCCTTTTTCCAAAAAATATGGTTAAGTGCAAGGAAAGTGAATGCAAATCACCCCTTTTTTTTTGGGTTCGGGAAATTTGATTTCACAACTAGTTTTACTAGTTAACATGTTAAAGTTTAACGGTTCTAAAAAAGGGCAATTTTTTTTAAAATGTATTGAATTAAAAACCAAATTTTAAAACGCACCACAAAAAAACTGTATTTTTTTTGGTATTTCCATGATGGTAATTATACATGATTTGCAGGGGAAATTTAATGAATATTCAAATTGAAAGTACATATATATGGCCCAAAAACTTTTTTTTAAATGTCTTAACATTTTAAATTAATTAAAATTTGAAAAACGTACGAATTCAGTGTATTTAGTTAAATTTCAATCACAGTTTGTTTCTACAGTGTAAGATAGTTTTTTTCAAACTATATGTTTAAACTAGGGTTAAAAGAAAATTGACTGAATAAGTTTGGGAGATGAAAATTTTGAAAAACACTTTAATTTAGGGAAAAGCCCAAAATTTTCCACCGAAAAAATTGCAAATATAGCTGTATAAACACCTGAAATAAGAAAAAATTTTCATGAAGTTTTTTTTTGGTTAAAAAAGTAGGTCACAGGGCGTGGTGGGGCCCCTTTCTACATCCTTTATATCCATTTTTAAATTTAAACACGTATGCACTCCCCGGGAAAACCAGTTTTTTTTTATTTAAAACCCCAAAAAAGGGACCTTAGAGTGTCCCAATTTTTTTTTACTACAGCGGCCCCAAAGGGACACAAAACTTGTATGTGGCTTTTTCCCGGGCCTTTCGGATCATGGGTTTCCCTTCAATAGAAATGAATCGGGGGGCGTTAACCGGAGGGTAGGGGGGGGAGAGGGGTTTTCCTCTCATGAACAACCCCCAGTCAAACTGAGTCTTCTAATTTTTCTGCTTGGGTTTCGTTTTTTCTTCCAAAGGGGCCTTTTCAGATTTTTTTTTATAAAAATGGGAAAGGCCCCCTGGGAATTTTTGCCCGCCCCCCTGATCGTTTACGATATAAATTTGATATTTCAACAAAAACAAACAAATATCCCTATGATCCCCTTTAAAACTCCCCCCTTTTTATACAAATGAAACTCGCTGTTTTTGGGGAAAAACACAAATTTTCAATTGGGCCCGTGGTGCGGTATGTTGCTTTGACTTGTTTTCAAACTTTCGTTGCGAAAAAAAAAAACATTTGGGTTAAAAGTTATTTGGGAAAATTTATGGGTAAAGCAAATGAAATCCTTGGGGGAAAATTTTTGGGGTTTTTGGTTAATTTTTGGTTTTAAAATTTTCCCTAATAATTCCATTCCCCTTTCTTTTTTGAAGTATAGTTTTTAAATAGCTATTTTTATTCCAAAAAATTTTTAATTTTGTTTTTCTGTTTTTGTACATTTTTTTTAACACTTTTTCCTGGTAACGATGATTGCCAAAATTAAAGTAATCAACATAGGATTTTACTGTCCGGTTTTCCCTATAAAGGATTTGAAAACAGTAAGAAAAAGAAAATTTAAAATTCCCCATCTTCCCAAAAAAAGTTTCCGGACAAAAGAAAAAAATACCTTACCGTGTATTTTGGCCTGTTTTTTTTTAAACCCAAAAAAAACATATAATTTTTCTACTAAAATTGATTTTTTTGCTAGGGAAAAAATTATGAAACTGCAGCTCTTGATTCTTTTGGGTTTTAAAAAGCAGTCGTTCAAATATTTTTTTATTTCCAAATAATGTCTTGGAATATGTTCAGACTGTTTTACTGTAAATAGATGTCTCTCTCATATAGCTTTGTTACTCTATTTGCAAAAAAAAGAATAAATGAAATTGAATAACTAAAAAAAAACAACAAAGCTCTGGATACAAACTAGACAACACAAAGTATTTTGTAATTTCATACTATCCCTGAAACCGTTTAAACAATTAACTTTACCATAATATAATCAGAGTCTGAAACAACGAAGATTTCCTGCCCTTTCACTTTCTTGGGGGTCAGTCTTTTAATCACGTAATGGATTTTTGCCCGTTTTTCAGCTATAAATTTTAGAAATAATAAAAAATCCCAAACAGCCAAAAAAAGCTTGAACAGGGACATTGAGGTCCCCTGAACCTTTTTCCACAGACTTTTACATGGGGTCCTATTCAACACTCCAACTACATGTATATTGATCCTAAAATAACTATCCCGTCAACCTTAAAAGTGATGTTAGATTAACGGTATTAAACATGTCTAGACAACTTTATAACGTTGTATATACGTTTTACTCAAATCACAACGATCAGAATTCTCGAGGACCCAAAAAAAACCCCCAAAAGGCCCCTTGGGGAAGACACTGTTTTAAGATTTCAGCATGAAAGGATATAAAACAGAAAAGCTTAATAGAGTCAGGGCAACAAGTAATTGGGCATTCACACAGCAAATGTGTCATCTAAGCCGAAAAAGGAAAAGTCTTATATATCTAGCTAACTTTTTTTGGCTCTTTTTCCGGGGTAAATTTTAGTTATCCATAAGAACTGGGCAGCTTTGATTCCCTGTCATTACAAAATTTTCTGGCCCTGTGGGGGTCATGGAGAAAATTCCATTTTTTGAACAGAATTCTGCTAGACCTGTGGTTTGGGGGGTGACGCGAAAGGTGTGTTTTTCACATTTTTAATTTCCTATCATTTTTTAAACCCAGTCCCGATATTTTTCATGGTTGCAAATTAGTTTTTTTAAAGTGCGTAAGGCGGCATGGGCCTTTGGACTTCAGTTTCCCCCATAAAATGAACTCCCCTTAAGGGGGTTTCAGGGTGTTTTTTGAGGGGTTTTTGCATATTTTATCACCCAGTCCCGCATTATTTTGGGTTTGTTGTTTTAAAAACTTTTAAAGGGGCTTCGATAAATTTTACTACGTCACCCTTTTCATGTAAACCTATGTAAAGACTCAGTAAAAAATGCAGTAAGATTTGCCCTTTTCCAAAAATTGACAAAAGTAAAGGCGAGTTTTTTTATGGGGAAATTTAAAATCACATAAAATATTTCTTATATTTGACTTATTAAAGGGTTTTTCCTGAATAGGTTTTTCCCCAAAATAAAAAAGGAAAAAGATCTGGAAAGTAACCTTAATATAATTGATTAACATTCCCTTTTGGCCTTTTTCAAACGACTATCAGATTTTTACCGTTGATTATTTTTTGGTTTTTGATACGTCTGGGTTTTTCACTGAACTGATATTTTTAATGTTTCATGAATAGATATTAACACAAAAGCTACCCAATTTGAGTACTTTCAGTGATTTAATTTAAAAATTAAGTCCAAAACCCGGGAACAATACATGTCACAAATTTTTTAAATATTGATTTTTAAATTAAAAACTTCACAGATTTAAAACCCGGCATTCACTTCTAATTTTTTTATGCAAAATTTTTTGAATGTTTTTTTGATGTTTTTAAAACCCATAATTTTGCCGCTCTCTCTCTCTCTCCTCGAACCTTTTCTCTCTCTCTCTCTCCCTCTCTCCTCTCTCCCTCTAAATTTTTCCTTGGGGCTAACCGTTTTTATTAAAAATGTCTGGGGCACAGTGAGAAAATAACAGAAAACTGGGCCCTGTTTTTCACTTTTATATTGGGAAAAAAAAAAACTGTCAGGGGAGTATATCTTTTTGCTTTAAAGGGTTTTTTTAAAACGAAAATATAAAGCAGCAAAACCCATGTTTTTGAAAATTTTGGGTTTTAAAAGTTTTTTAAAACGTTTTCATCACCAAAAAAACATCACCCAAAATAAAAGGTTTTAAATTATTTTTATGTTTTTTTTTTTTGGTAAATCAGTTTTTTTTTCTTCATTTGGGTTTCCCTTTGAGCCCGGTTTTCCCTAGTAAGACCCCATGGATTTAAAAACCCAAAACCCAAAACAAAGGAAAATTTAATTGAACCCACTTAGGAAAATCCGGGCCCTTTTAAAAAAAGGGGCCCGGGGGAAAGTTTAAATTGCTGGGTGACCATGGGTAGTGATGGGGTAAAATTCAATAAAATAGAAATGTTAAGCAGAAAAGAAAAAAATTTGCCCCTTTGTTCATTTTTTAAACTACTTTTAAAAATTAAACTTTGACAACTTTTAGCACTTTTTTAAAGGGGAAAAACATTGATATATATGACATCAAAGTGCAATTTTTTTCTATAATTTAAAATGCAGAAGTGAGGGGCAAAAAGGGGGTTTTGAAAAAAATGAATTTCCAAAGGGATAACACGGGGGTTTAAAAATTTCTTAATACATTACCCTGACAAAACCCCTCTTTATGAAAAATTCACAAATTTACCAAGTAAAAGGGTTTTTTTTCCCCAAAAAAGATGATGTCCCCTTTTGTTTTTGTTTTTCCCCCAAAAATACAAAATAAAATTTTTTTTGAATATTTTTTTGCTGTTAATGATTATTGTCCCTAAAACCCTTTCACACAAGGGGTTTACAGGTCCCGGCTTTCCACAGAAAAGTATTAAATTACATAACAAAAAAAATCCCAAAATTCATATTTGGCAAAAAACCCATTTCCCAGAAAAAATTTGAACCAAACATTGTTGTGTTGTATCATTCCTGTCAGGAAAGTTTTCTCCCCTTTAAAAAAAAATGCGTAATTTACAAAATGAATTTTTTTACTCAGGTATGCGGTTGGCCCAGAAAATCTAACAAAAACGGGACATCTTTTCTTATTTTTTAAAGATGATCGATTTAAATTTCACTAGTCTCAAAGGGAAAACGTTTCACTTAAAAAACGGTCCCATCCAAATTGGGTTCATAATTTTTTTCACCTGGAAGACGGTAATATCTTTCTGGGCTTATGTTGCCCCCTCCATTTCACCCCCCCCCTTGAAATTTTTGTTCACCGGGAAAGAATTTCATTATATTTTCGTTGCCACCGAGTTCAAACCCTTAAACACAATTGGGCCCAATATTACTAAGGCCCGTAATATCAAAGTTTTGCTCTCACTTGCATTTAACCGTAACAAAGCTTCTCTGACAGATGAAACCAAAATACCAAGAGCCCAAATAATCTCATAACCTATGTTGCCAACAGTTTATAAATTAAAAAATTTCTATTCCACTTGAGACCGTCATCCTTTCGTAAATTGGGTTTTGTTTTTGTCACAGCTAGCGCAACAACGATCAATGTATTTTATAGACAAAGTAAAACCCAACTTTCAAAATGTAAAGTTGTTTCCCAAAATTTAAACCGGGCCAAATTTTACATAACCAAAAAACTGATTCGGCAGATAAACCAGAAGTTTTTAAATTACAGAACAAAAATCTATTGCCCTGAAAAAAATCGTAATTAAAAAGGAAAAGTAAAAAAGAAAAGAAAAATTTTGTTTCCCAAAGCCTTTAGAATCAGCGCGTTTTTTTCCCTGGGAAAAGCCAAAAAAAATCTAAAAAACATACTGGCCCCCATATAAAAAATTACTAAGGCTAATTTTTTAAAATTAGCGGCCTAAATTGCAATGGGGCCGTTACTGAAGAGTTTTAAGACAGTTGAAAAAATTCAAAACCCGCAAACCCAAACCCTTCCCCTTGGGCCCTGTGTAAACAAATTTTTTTTTTTGCCCCAAAATTTTTAATTTTTTTTCCCCAATTTAAAACCCATCCCTTTCCCTGAGCGTAAATAATTGGATCGTAGTTTACATTCTTTAAAACTAATACAAAAGTATACATTTTTTTTTTATTTTAAAAATGCAATAAAAACTTTAAAACAAAAATTTTCGAAAATTAAATAAGCCCTCTAATGTCATATCTTTTTCCCTTGTAAAATTCAAATATTTGACCAATCTTTGAGCGTCCTCTTGAACCCAACCCCTTTTAAAACCAAAAATTTTGGGAGAAAACCCACCCAAAAAGCTGTTCACATTTAAAAAAACCATATAACTTCCCCTGACAATTTCGTGACAAAAAAATTAAAAACTTTTGTGGGCTTTGATATCACTAAAAAGGGTTGTAATATCGGGTTTTGGTTCACGCTTGCGTTTAGCCTATAAGGATGTGTACTGTCCCGGGTGAAACAGCCCATACAGCCCCCCCGGCCCTGAATGTATTTTATACACCATATAAACGGATTTTTTTCATTGTAAATTTCTAACTTTTTTTCCAAAATTTAGACCGCCAAACCGACAAAACACTGATAATCCCCTAAATTATTTTACATTCTATATACACAAAGATATATTTTTCGTAATACAAAAAAAAATAATTGTTTTAAAAAAAAACAACTAAAATCAGAAAACCCCGGGGCTTTGCTAACTTTTAAATCCCGGGAATTTTGTTTTGATAAAAACCCCCCAAAAAAGATAAAAAATATTTTTTTTCTGGGAAAAATCTCCATTTCTGTGAAACCCCCGGTTTTAAGTTGGCATAAACCCTTTTTTAACAAATTTTTTCTAATAAATGGGAAATTTTCAATGACCCACAACAGTCATAAGTTGTCCTAATTTCTTTTAAACGTCTTCATTAAGCCCGAAAAGGAAACCCCCAGTGCGGTGTTAATAGACAATAAACATTTTCCCTATAAAATATCCAGAGATTAAAAAAATCTTTACTGAATATTATTGCCCAAACAACAGAAAAACCCTTAAGAAAAAATTAAATTTTAAAACTGCTTTTTTTTCCTGCTTTATTTAAAAGGCCAAACGGGGCCTTATTAAATTAAGCACCAAACTAATTTTTTACTAAAACGGGAAAGAAAAACTCCAAATATATTTGCAAACATAGGAATTCATTGAATCGCAGGCTGTCCGATTATCGGGTTGTTTTCCAGGGCCAAAACCCGTCAGATTCCCCATTATATAAGAACCCCTAAAAAATGAAAATTTTGTGACCACAGTTTTTATAAGTACCTAAGGAAATCTTTTTTGTAATTTTGCAGCAGGGCCCCTTCTTATGACCCCCTTTCAATGTTGTTTCAAAGCAGTAAAAGCCTTTTAAAAAGTGCAGAAAAACAGAAATAAGGGCCCCCTTTGAACCGGGGTAGTGAAAGTTTCCTGAAATTTTGAATCACTTGTGGGGTTTGGACCTCACTCGGGGCTTGAATTTTTTATGTTAAGGGAAATAATCCAGCTGGCTTAAAGGAAGGCATGGCCTACCCTGGTGCCCAAATGTGTTGAAATAATTCACGGGGGGGGGCGTTAACCTAAGAAAAAAAATATTAACAATTTATATTGTTCCCTTTTGATACACCGGTGTTCGGTTAATGCAAGAAAGCAAAAACTTTTTATTCTGCAGGAACCCAATATATTTTATAAAAGATTTTTTTATGAAAAATTTTTTTTGTCCGCGCCTTGAAAATACTTGGGAATTTCGAGGGGCCCCCAAAAAACCATCCTTATGCCGTCTTTTTTATTTTTTTTTTTTTGGGAAAGAATACATAAAACGCATTTTTGAATATTTAATTTTTTTTTCACTTCTTGCTACCTCAGTCTCCCCCTAGATCTGAATCACCTACATATGTTTTGGGCCCTGATCAAGGGGACTTGCATAGCTGCAAAAATTTTTCACCCCCCGGTTTTTTTTATTATCCGGGCTTTCTTTGTTTGCTGTTTTAAGTAAAAATCCAGGGGAAACAAAAAGCTACTCTTCGCTTTCCCCTTCACCTTTTCCACACTCCCTTCTACATCTAATTGTTTTCAAAAAACCCTTGATACTGAAGCCAGACGTGAAATTTCCCCATGTTATTATGTAAGGCCCAAACAACACAACTTGTTTGGGAACATCCAGCTTAAATTTAAAAAAAACTATAATATTCCCAAAAAAGTTTTTGCCCCAAAAAGACAGAAGAAAAAACCCTAAAACATTTTTTGGAAAATTTATATATGCAGCCCATCAAACAGCCTAATTTCAAAGGGATTAAATGGGTTAAAGGGAAAAATTTTATATAAAATAAAATATTTACTAATACACTATTTCTCTTTTTAAAGGGATCATTTCAAAGAAAACCCGGGCTAATCATAATTTGCCATTACTAGAAAACTCAAATTACATCCCTAGCCCGTTTTCGATGAAATTTCAAGCTTAATAGAACAACCTTTTATACCAATTTCCTCGAAAACCAGTGTCCAAAAGAAGGTGGGTTTTTGTTATCCAAGTGGTGGGTTTAACGTCACCGTCTCGGGGTTTACATCTCACTGCATTTCGTTTTCATTAATTTAAACCTTCTTCTAGCGTAAAGAACAACAACAATAAATAATAAAAATACAACTGGACCGAAAAACCCCAGAATGAAAAGGGTTTTATACCTCTATCAACAAAAAAATTTTTTTTAGAGACTTTACAAACTAAAGGTTACTGGCGTTCGTTACTTGAAGAAAATACTGGAAAACCCGGGGAAAACCCGGGAACTGACAAAATTTTTTTTTCCCAAAGAATGGGAACAATTTAAACTTTTTACCGGCGCAGGTTCTACGTATAAGGTTTTCCAATTTTAACTTTTTTTTTTAAAGAAAAAAATTTTCGTTGAGTCCCGTTTTGAAAGGGAAAACATAAGGGGCCCACGAAAAAATGATGAAAATCTCACATCACTTTTATTGTTTCACTCTCGATTCCCCATTCACGGCATTTACACCTGATTGGGTTTTTCAGAACCATCCAAAAGTAACCCAAATGTGAACAATTTTTTGTAAACCAAAACATAATTTTAAACAAAATTTTATTTTGTAATATTCACATATAAGTGAACCTTTAAATTTTGGGTTTGTTTTAAATAAAATGTATATCCCCAGATGAAAGGGAAAAAGCCGGGTTTAGCATTGAATATCTAAAATGTTTACCCCACCCAGGAATTCCCCGCAATATCCCCATGACATATTTGGGTATCGAAATGCAGATTTAGGGTTTATATTTAGCGCAAGTAACAGTTATCCTATAGCCAGTCCATTCTATGACCCCCCCTCCCCAAATTTTCCCTTAGGACACCCTGAACAAGGTTTAATAATTTTATCCATTTTCTTTCTCTTAAAGAAAATGTTTTTGTTTTTCTGGGGGTGTTCAATTATTCGGGGTTTTTATAATTAAAAATTAATAAATTTTTATAACATTTTACTATTTTTATTACTCCCAAAATTTTTTTTTATTTGCCCCTTTTTTGAAAAGGTCGCACCATGAAAAAACAACAACATAATCATTTGCGACCCCAACCCTGGGATCCCGACCCACCTGCGCATTTCCCCGTAAATCCCCGGGCAGGGTACAGCTGTTCGCTAACGGTTTCTCTAATTGCAATAGGCTTTAAAAGCGAACATCAAGGATCCTGACCAGACTGCGCGGATGCGCAGGCTGGTCTGGATTCATGTTGGTCGCAAATGCAATATTTTGGTTTTCTCATGGTGCGGCTCAAATACTCTTTTGCAAATCAGACATTGGCAAATTCAGTTGTTGCTTTGTATAAAATTGTCACTCTATGAATAAAAATTGATGGCAAACAAGGACAGATATCATCCCAGGCAACACCATTCAGGGATTTGATGAAAAAGCATATAGCCACTGTTGCAAAGCAAAGTCTCAACGTTTTAGCAATTTTATGTAAAACAGATAGCAGAACCATCAAATCAAACTCTTATCTGCATCTTAGATCTGTCTTTCCAAGCTTGCCAAAGCTTCCCAAAGAAACTTTTGCCTACTGTCTCAAATAACACCACTGAGAGGGAAACATTTTATAGCGTTTTAATATCTCTGTTTTCTCCGAATATTGGATAAAACGTTCTGTTTCTTCATTTATTCAATATATCACATGCATAACTGACTACGACAAGAGGATATAGCATTGTATTACATATAGATCCAGGGATGTTAGAAATGACAAACGGTATTCACTAAATCATATAATCATATTTTGAAACTTCGATTAACAATTCAGGAAACTTCAATAAAGCTTAACAGAAGGAACTTAGACTTCTAAGGATTCAATTATCTTTGCTACAGTTTCATACGATGTAAGAATTTCATGCATTTAGATAGCATACCTTGATGACAGATGACAGCAATTGCCTTAGATAAGTTTGCAGTTGCCAGTTTTACATATAATTTGGTCTGCCTTATTTAGAGGTCAGTTATTACACCAGTTCATATCTGAGAATCTAAATTTTCAGTGGATCGTGTTTAGAAAAACAATGGAATAGTTCCATCACTGCCATAGACTTCGTGTAATAAAACGTCTGCGAATAAAACCTTATTCTTCATACTGCAGACATTTAGGACAATATTTAGTAAACTGGAATTTTGACATGCGTACAGTATATCGTTGCAAAGAAAATTTTGTTTATGGTGTTTTGAAGGAACGTTGTCCATTCAGCAGGGTTAAATGGAGTCTGTCCCAAACTGAAAAAGTCTTTTTCCCCAAGTAGAAGTCAAATTACACCTGACAAAAAATAAATCAAAAACTTCCATCGAAAAACGCAATATTATATTGAAACATATTTCATCCTGCTGAATATTTCTCGCAGCAGATGGCATCCGTAGGTCGCATCACATACCTTGGGACGACGCCGATTGATAAAATTTAGATGTTTAATGCGATCAATTTGTAAACTTTCGATAAACTAGGGCTACAAATATAAGGATATGGAAAATATGAATTCATTTTATTTTGTATTACTGAAACTCTATATGTTTATAATGACGTGAAACAGTTTATCAAAGATTCGCTCACAACAAAAAAAAAATATGTCCACTTAGGCTGGTCTTGATACTGGGATATCTTTTTAATTGTGTGATAATTTATTTAGTCTTACAAAACAAAATAAATGATGTCAACACCAGGTTTACAAATATTATCCCTAAAACCCTCGAGTATCACCAGTGCTGTCCCATTCATAGCTGCTGGTAATACTGCGTCACTTTCAGTTTCCTCTATTTTCGCCGAAATCTAATTTACGACACTTTTCCCCCATTTTAACCGGAACCGGAACTATCCCCAAAATCTCTTTTTAAAAAACCTGAATTCAGCATAATTTTAAGATACAGTTCCATTTAAGGTATCCGATCCACAAATAGGTAACATTTCGATGCCTGGTGACCCAGGTATCACTGAAAGAGTTTTGTCTGCTGAATTAGAATTAGTAAATAAGCTGACCGTAAATAATACGTAAAGTCATTTCAGTCATGTTTCTTGACTACGGAATTTAGTAACTGGATTTCTGTTGCATTATCATTAAAGACTATAAAGCAAAATAATAAGAATTCTAAAACATATTTTGTCATGTAAATTATACTTTTTTACAGTAGATAATACACTTTCAAATGATACCAATATTATTTCAGCTTACCAGGCATGAATATTTGATATATTTTAATAGCATTGTTATATAAACTTGCTTATTTGTGAATGGGATACCTTAAAACGTTAAGGGGATGTGATGAGTGTTACTGTGTCTGCTAATATTTTGCACAGTTGCGTTCTATGCTTTGAAAGGACCTTCTTAAAGGTTTGATTATTGATTATACTCTTTCTGGAAGTAATGATATCGAAAATGTTCAGCCCAACTAAAAATGAGACACCCACGCAAACCATATCAGAGAGAATTAGTTCAGCGGTATTTCGCGCTAGGTAAAGGTTTTCAACGAAAACAAAATAATTTTCTTTAATTAAAAGTACAAACAATTGATCATTTATTAAAGGAAATTAAGGGATGTGCCTTCTGAGCAAATGAGAATATTTTTTGCAGATAAAATACATTTATTCATATGAAACTAACTTTAACCTCATGTCTCCAGTAAAGAATCAGCCATTGCCCATTCTTAATTCAGAATGACTTTACACTGTCCCGGGTCTTTGGAACATGGTGGGGATAAGAGTGAGGTTGGGTGCGCACCATAAACCGGTTTAAGCTCCCCAGTGGTGTTTTTGCCACTGACCGTTCCAAGGCGGTGCCCCACTGTGTTTCTTTGTTTGTTCGTTTTGTCCTAATGTGTTGGCTTTGTGTGTGTGCGCGTGTATGTGTGTGTGTGTGTGTGTGTGTGTGCTTGAGGTGTACGCGTCTGCGTGCTGTGGGTTTTGTTTTGGGGAGGCTGCGTTTTTGGTACGTGGCATTCCCTGTTTGATATTTGTCTTTGTTTTTTTTTTACATTCAATACCTCTAAATGTTATTCTTATATATTTTATGACTTATTCCAGCATCATTTTTCCCAGATATGAATTAAATTCCCTTTTTACTCTTTTATCTTGATAAACACTTTTGCAGAGGGGTTTGGATTACTTGGGTCTTAGTTAAAGATAAGACTGAATCCATTAACTATTTTTTAGGTGCCTTATCCTTTTTTGCACGTAAAAATGTTTTTTGTTTAGCTTGTCACTCTCATGTACCTGTCGGAAAAAGTTTGATTATTTGTAAAATATAAAAAGACAAAATAATTCTACCGAAAGATGAACATAAATAAAACTTCACTTGTTGATACTGGCTTAAAAGGAGATGTTACACGTGATATTGGGGCTGTGTCGGAAGTACTGGCAGTTAGATAACATAGCCAGCAGAAAATGTCAGTTACACTGTCAACATGTACCAATATATAAAAGCAATAACTGTCAGCCAGTGACTCATGTTATCCAAATTCAATCCGTACGTCACAAGCAGCTATTATACAGACCTGTATCGGAAATAATTGAGTCCAACATTTCAAACTTGCATTTATAATTGAACTACGAGGCTTAAGAGGAGCTTCTGGGATTGTTCAAAGAAGCGTCAATTGATACTGATATGATTTGTTTAGTACTGTTTGTCACTTTCAACTCCCCACGATCTATAACCAAGCAGTTCACATGCCATCTCAGGCTCAAATTGTCAGTTAAGCACATGATATATTGAATAAACTAAAAGGAACAGAAACCTGACCTGTCTTCACTGGATTCAATTTTCTTGGAAAATGAAGATAATTTAATACTAATAATCTATAAAAAGTTTCTTTCTCTTAGTTTTGTCTTGGATTTAACGTAGGTTTGAAAATGCAAAAAAAAATGCCTTGTAAGTTGAAGACTATCAAAAACACACTATCACCTCTTTATTTCATGTCTTTTTTTACAGATTTGTTTTTAATTATTGCCTTGTCAGGCTAAGGATAGAACGACATAATATCATATTAATGGCCAGTATAATTATAACTACTCAAATGAGGCAATAAAAGCCCCTCGTCTTCTATTCTAGTGAAGCAGACCGGCGGACGACAATATTACAGAGACGTATCGCTAAACTTAGACCTTACATTGAGAAAAATACGAATCTGTCTTATTTACCAGTTGTGTCTTAACCGTGTTAAAAACGGACAAAATACAATATCTATACCCAGTCACTGCCACTTTCAAAAATCTTAATGTATTGTTAATTATTCTTTCGGCGCACACGATTTCGGTATACACCATATAATATTAAAAAAAACCCTGTCATTTCACAAGGAGTTATCGCTCCTTCGAAAAGTTGATGAACTTCTATACAACATCGGCAAGTCTGATTTACGACAATCCATATACTAAAAATAGAAAAAGAGGAAACTCCACAAATCACCCAGCACGACAAAAAGGAAGGCTCCATTTGATTGAGGTTGTTTATAGACGGTAGTGAGTGAGACCGTTTGCGCTCTATAGCCCCAGGTTGAGCAGAGCTCATGTGAGGAAGCCATTCAGCTGGCTTACGGAAGGTCGGTGACCGCTCGTGATGAAACAATATACAGAGGGGCACCTGGGGTCTTTCTCCCCCATCTAAGTTGGAAAGTCGCCGTATGACCTATAATTGTGTCGGTGCGACGTTAAACCCAACAAAATAAATAAATGTAGTCTCAATACAGAGACTATGTGTTACATGCAACACCATTGTGTAAAGAAAATTTGTAAGTATTGTTACTACATGCCAGATTTTTCTCGTACAAATATCAAATCTATTGCCAATATGGAATCATGACACGAAACGGTGGCCAAATTTTCCACACTTCCTAATTAGATTTGATGGAATTTAGCAGATGCTTAATAAGTGACATTTTCCGAATCTAGAACATTCTTGAGAGTTGTCAATATCAGTAAATTTGGAGGCAATTTTTGTCACATACATTGCGCTAGTTGGAAGATAGCGCACATTTTAAAGTATATGGTTACAAAGCAGAAATCTATCCATATGTTAAAGAAAAATTTATTACCCAGAAAATTCAGGTTTGTCTAATATGTTAATCTTGAGTACATCCAACACAAATCATACGAGATTAAAGATTTAATAATGCAAACAAACGATTTCTATTGATATGCATTGGAAATCAAACAAGCACAAAACCATTACTTTATTGAGATGTTATTTATACAAAACGTTAGCTTACTTGGTGTGATTTCGAAGAGAATGTGTCTTAACCCTTATCATGCTGAACACAATTGATTCAGCCTTTACGACCAGTGTAGATCATGATTAGCCGTGCAGTCTGATCATGGCCTGCACTGTTCGCTTTTCAGTCAGTATCGTTTTGGTAAGCACCCCTTTTAACAGTTAATGGTGCTGTCCAAATTCAAAGACGGACAAGTTCATTATAGAAATTTAGCAGGGTAAGGGTTTAAATACTGCTATCATGTGTAAATTCCTCTCTGTTTAATCACTAATAATAAACTATAAAGAAACTTCAACAACAGTTTTACTTTTTAATTTTCTTATACTTTTTAAAGAAAACCACTCTTTAATCGAATTATTTTAACGTCTTTCTTTACTTTAAGGTTACTGCCCACATAGGAAAAGCCTATTTTTTTTTTCGAAAGCAAGGCCAAAGCTACCAGCCAACTGCTTATTGACAACGTCATGAAATATTGGCATCAGTTCAATACAGGAAGGATATATTGTCTAAATTTCTATTCATTTTGTATTCAAACCTTGCATGCGCTTCATCATTTTTTTCATAATGATAACAGATAATCTTGTTTTCCGTACTGTTGTCATGGTTACTAAATGGTCAGGACAAACGTGAATTCTATTACTTGTCACATGCGAAACAACAATAGTGCTTGTCCCTTAATGCTGTTTGACAATTTGTTTAGATTTTCTTAAAAGCCTTTTTGCACAAATAACCTGATTAGTACAAAATAATTGTTTGACTGAAATGTTTTGGAACATTTTTATGTGTATCTTTTCATTTATAATATGACCAAATAGGTGTCCTTCTTAAACGCTGATTTGGGTGATAATTGGACCTTTTCTATTAATTCTATATCAATGTAGAATTTCACAAAAAAAACATTCTGTAAAAAGTATTTTCAACTTTTAATTTTGAAATTTTGAAGAAGAAAAACTAATTTTCAAAACTTCTAAATTTAATTCCATCATAAATAAAAGTTATTCGTGTAAAGTAGTATGTTTTCTTAAGAGATAAAAGTCTACAGATGATAGAAAGTTAAAAGATAATAGAAGAATGTTAAAGAAAACAAAAAACCGGCAGAGAAGTACGTACTAAATAGTTTTCAGTTAACTATCTTGAAATAAAATACCATGCATCTTAAGTAAACAAATCCCACTTCTGGTTTTAAATGGTTATTTTATTCTTTTTCAATATCTTTAATCATCTTGAAGTAACAAATAAAAGAACAATCCTTCGATTTTGATTTTCTATTTTACATTATTAAGTATTTTGCTAAGATTAAGATGTAGTTTGTTCGCATTTTTAATAAATCAGATAAGTGTTCATGTTCACGCCGACAAAGGTGGATGATGATTGACGATTTTCCAGTTTTTGATAGCTAAGAAAGGCACCAGTTACCCCTCCAGGCATTATTTCATCACGTGTGTGCATCAAATTTTCCGTAAGCCATCTGGATGTTTTCCTTACATAGAAGAATTTTACATCCCAAGTGTGGTTTCGAACCCATAGCAGTGAGAAGCATGTGATCCGAAGGCAGTAACCTTTACCACTCTGGCACGGAGGTCAGTAAGATGGATTTTAATTTTTCTATTTAGTACATTTATACCAAATGTTACCGTTGGTAACTAATGTTAAAGTTCCTGATAACAGTTCTGAGAAGCACTTGTAAGAATCACTAATGTCAGATAACACTTGGCCGGGACCATTACTGTCTTTATTTGACAATAGCTAAAAGAAGCAATTCAAATGCACATAAACTATTCAAGATCAGTTCACTTTTAGTATGGTCCTAAATATCCTATTTCAAAGTCCTTATTTGCTTTTTTAGAAACCCTACAGAAAACCTGGCATTCGTTGTAACAATTAGCTGACAAAATACAAGGCAAATGTTATATCAGTATAGAAATTCAATCGAGATATACGCTCATTCATTTATGACTACACCGGTGGATATTATTTTCTATGGTTGTGTCATTTTAAATACAATAGAACTTATAGTCCAAGATTAGCGTTTCTTTCATAAATAGGAATAAAACCTTATCACTAATAGAAATTAAAATAATGCACCTAATTATATGACAATATAATGATGTGAAGTAATATTTTCCAACAGTAAGCATGTCGGTATTTCGACAAATAAATAAAAAAAAACATAATATTTTCAAAAAGTTATGCAAATAGATCAACGTACGTTAGCAACAGTTTTGTTGTTTTCTTTTCATTATACTCGTTTCCCTGGCTCGAATGACATTACTTTTAGATCAACCCTCGTATATGATAATGAGGTTTGATATTCACCTGAGGAGTGGTCTCCAAACAGTTTACATAAACCTTAAACTTTCAGTTGAGACAACTGGCAAATTACTCATCCGTGTACACCAACCTCTAACACGAGAAATACGTTCTTGTTCAAGAAAAGAATTTTAATCCTTGCAATACATCATAAAAACGACATTTTACAAGTTATTTACTTTTTCTTACCGTAACACATTCATATACTTTTTTTAAGAACTAGTGTTAATTTGAGCGTGTTAAGACGGGTTAAAACCATTTTTAGATTTCTGGCAAATCTATGTTTCACAGGAGCCTTCGTGGCCGAATGGTTAAGGTCACTGACTTCAAATCATTTTCCCCTCACCTATGTGGGTTCGAGCCTCACTCTGTGCGATGAATTCTTAGTGTGAGGAAGCTATCCAGTTGGCTTACGGAAGGTCGGTAGTTCTACCCAGGTGCCCGCCCGTGAAGAAATAATGCACGGAGGGGCAACAGGGATCTTCCCCCACTATGGAAGTTGGAAAGTCGCCATATGACCTATAACTGTAACGGTGCGACGTTTAACCAAACAAAACAAACAAATACAGTAGCTGACTACATAGATAGGTGATTTCCTTCTCCTCGTTTAAGATATTCTACAAAAGTGCTTAGTCGTATCGATTTAATTTTGATCTTTACCCGTGAACTTGCTTATTATGGTTCTGTCGCCTATGGAACAACGCCAATTTTTCTTTTTTTTCTTATTTTTTTTTTTTTTTTTTTTTTTTTGATGACGTCAATTCTCTCATTGGTTACATGTACGAGAACTCCTATCTCATGGTATAAAATTACAATAATGTAATTACATATAATGAATGTGAATATTCCGGTATTGGTGGTGGAAGATGTCCGAAAACAGCACGCACAGACCGAAATCTGGAAATATTACCATCCACTATTATTTAATGTACACTGAAGAAATGCTTTGAAAACGCAGTTTTAAAGTTTCCCCCATTTACTGGAATCATTCCAAATAAAATGTTTGATGACAAACTATTCAGATTTATCACAAGTGTGCATAGGCAAAGGGACATTTTAAAATTGTAATATGTTCATGGGTTCTTCACATAAGTAAGATTGGGTTGGTCATACTGCTGTTGGTGAGGTATTGAGCGGACGAAGGTTTGTGCGGCGGTGGTGACGGAGTACTAAGGCACAAGAAACTAAACAGGGTGATTAATCAGTAGGTGGGTGTCAAGTTTGATGTTGTTTATAAAATATGCTCCCGACACGAAATATGAAGTCGACATTTGAGCTCAATTTGTGACCTTAAACTATTGACCTTCATACTTGATTTATGCAGTCTGCACGCCGTATTGTCACTTACCTATATGCAAGTTGATATATATATTTCCTTGAAATGTAAAATGCACGACTATTAACATAAACATTTTATGGGGTTATTTAATAATAAAAAATCAAGCTGAATAAATAGTTTTACGTCTAAAATTTTTAATGATACGACGACAATAATTGAAAATAATTCCTACATCTTAGTATTTACACAGAATGCAAAAATGTTACTATTGGACAAAAACAGTATTTAAATATTAGCAACTTTTCTTTTTGGAATGCTGGACTCCATCCGCGCATGCAGCTCTTATTCCACTTCATACATCATTAAATGTTTCACATTTTATAACGGAAATTGTCTTTCTTTGTAAGTGTCTTTTGTTAGCGTTAATTACAAGCAGTTAATTTGCATTCTCACGGTTCATTCAGATTGATTCATATAAAATGCCCTGACAGTTCCCTGACATTTAATATCGCAATATGTAAAATCTTTTAGCTTGACTCTCATCAGTTGGTCTGCAAGATAACCAGAAAAATTGTTGTAACGGAGGACGTCAACAGGGTAAATGCGATGAAATTGAATTTTTCATACATGATCACAATATCTTCATAAGTGAACTCAGTTCTAACTTCGGTGTAATTGTCTTCTTTTTCATTTTCAGTCCACGCATTATTATCTCTTTCTATCTGTTTTGATAAGTCAATCTTTTCTGCCATGTTCACATGTATCTCCTTTGTGCCATTGTCTTCTTTTGTTGTAGTTTCGTCACCAATTTTCGGCCTTCGTCTGAAAAAAATGGACGACATTTACATTTTTTTCACTAATTTCGAGAATATTTTATAAGTTATTCAGAAAGTACAAGAAAAAACATACAACTGAAATTGTGTAATTCTTTTTTGGCAGTTACTGATTTCTTGCTAAACTAAATGAATCTGAACAATAATTACTGCAACTGACCAAGTTCTTTAAAAAATTTGAAGCTGTAACTCTTGGCAAAGTTAGTCCCTATGACTGAAATAAAAATAGAAAATCCACAAAAGTGAAATCATGTTTACAGGATATTAAAATGCATTCTTAACTTCATTAGGTGACACAATTTAGACACTTTAAATCTTTTAAATAGTCAAACAGACACAATTCTATGTCATATGGCGACTTTTCAACTTTTCATCCAGGTGTGATTATTTGAAACACGGGCAGACACCTGCGTAGAACCACCGACCTTCCTAATGGCCAAAAATAGTGAGAAAAAAAATAAAACTCTAAAAATGTTTCCTTAGAACCAACTTTTAATTGACTGAATCAATGAACTGTTTGATTACTCAAATCTGTAACAGGGGTTTTTTCGAAAATATCTGAAATTCGATTATTATAAATTATTCACATTTTCTACAGGAGCTTGTTGCACCTATGCTAAATTAGATAATAAGACGACAACAAATGAAGTCAGCATTACAATTAATAAAACTTGAGAAAGAGAAACTTTAATTATCACCTTTTATGTTTAAAAAATGATGTGTGATATCAATCCATCAAGCATTTACTTACAAAGAAGTTGGCGGAGTGTATGAACATGAATCTAGGTAAGCCACCCGACACTCACCTGTATCTCGTAATTTTAGCTAGGATCCTTGCAACTTTCTGACATCCATCACCCATCACATACATTTTATTGTGAAGCTCGTGGATTCTGCAAGTTGCAACTGTTACCAAGGTTTCCAGCGAACAGATAATAAACGTTGTCAAAAGATAAACACCTGAAATTGTATTAAGTTTATGTTGTATTTATCGATTTCCAGTTTTAATGCAGGCGCAGGTCGCAAAGTAACCCTCTGTCATACACAACAGTTTGCTCACATGAAAATAATGTCTGCTTCACTTTCTGGCCAACGACCATTAGGAGCGATAGAATTGATGTTACACGGTCGGTCACGTAGACACTTTAACAAACAATGATTTGCATTAAAATTTTATGATATGCTTGGTAATATATTTTATATACATTTTAACTATAAAAACAGGACATGATGTAATTGATTACTTCAATCAAAACATTACACCACACTAGAAATAAAATTTCAATAATCTACATGAAAAGTGTATCACTTTTAAAATGTAGATTTATATAAAAGTTACAAGAGTTTATAATTTGATTTCAAATAACAAATTTCAGTAAAGTAAAAAAAACTCAAGACCGTATTTGAATGCGCACAGTATATTTATTTAAAGGCAATAAAGGCCGCTTCTTACTGAGGACGCATATTTCGGTTGATGTTGGTGGTATATTGTCAGACACGATTGTCATAACAACTGACAATGACAACAAAATTGTCAGAGCAAAACCGATCTTCTCCCCGCTCTCCACTGGCAAGACAAATACGAATGGTGCCATTGCAGCAAGAATGAAAACCGGAAGTATCATGTTCAACAGATAGTAGGAATATTTCCTCGTCAGTTGAAGCGTAAACTCAACTGCTGTCAGCGTGTAGCCACTTACACTTCTGAAAGGTGAGTAAAAAGTCTGCTATGAAACAGTATCTTCATATTTGGTCAAATTGAATAACTAAGAAGTAATATTTAAATGCATCTTTTCAAGTTTTACCTGCTAAACTTCTAAAATGGACTGATCCATCATTCAGTTTTGGCAGTACCACTTATTATTCAAAAGGGTGTTCACTGAAAACGTACAGCGAACAGTGCAGACCACGATCAGCCTGCACGGACGAGCCGTAAAGGCGGCATAATCATTTGCCACCAGCATGCAAACAGGTTAAGATGCATATTTCCAAGCTTTGTCAAAGCACTCTCACGAGCGGGTCCGCCAGCATGCAAAAAGGTTAAGATGCATATTTCCAAGCTTTGTCAAAGCACTCTAACGAGCGGGTCCGCCAGCATGCAAAAAGGTTAAGATGCATATTTCCAAGTTTTTGTCACGAGTGTGTAAGAGTAAATAATAATAATTGAAAAATTAAACAATAAACATTAATGCAATGTTTTCTTCTAGCCTACAAAATATGTATATAAAACTCTCTAATGCATAATTGATGCATAATAGAACATAAAACAGAAAGACTTTAATGACGAGTAGGCTGGTTCCTTATTCCTTATTCGTTTTTAGATGTTACTCACTACACTTTTCATCTAACGTGTTTATGTTATGCTGTGGTACGTTTTTAACCGCGTGTAATGTAATTTTCTCACTGCTTGTACCATTTTGTCTCCGAAAAATGCAGTTCCTTATTCGAACTTTGTACCTCTATTTTAAGTCATACTCTCTCTTATCTGTAGAAAATACCACTTACATTCTTGAAACATTTTATGACGAGAATGTACATACACTTTTTGAAAATATTGTTATGATTGACGTCTTTTCATTTTTCTATGTTCTATTCCTTATTCGAGTTTTGAAAAAGGAATAGGGAACCAGCTCCTTATTCCTTATTCGGTTTCTCGATCTTAATCACTCGTGCTATGATCTAGCGTGTTCATTTTATGCTGCTGAACCGAGTAAGGATTATTTTCTCACTGCTTTTACATAGTGTTCTCCAATTAAGAAAAAGGAATAAGGAATAAGGAACCAGCCTTATCGTCATAAGACTTTATCTTCTATGATAATTATGCTACATAACTTACATGTAATAATCAAACATAAATTAAACAATAATGATATATGACTTTGGAAAGGAATGACTGCCTGTGTAATTTTACAGGTATTGTATATCAATATGTTTATTATGCAAATAATTTTGAGACACTGTAATATTTATGTTGATGACACTGTAATATTTATGTTGATATCAATTTGATAACTCTTAATATTATCGATATGTTATTAGATTTGTACCTAGAAACATGCACAAGTTCTGCAGCTGAAATATTGCATAATTTGGGGAGCGCAGTATTATTTCGCGAGAAAACGAGTGCAGATTTCACGATGCAATTCTATTCATTTATTACATATGCATCTTTACTTAAATTATTATATGATTTATTTAATTGTCTTCTGTATCCCGAGCAAAATTAAAAATATTGTTGTATATGAGCTACACACTGACGTTACAAAATTAATGGCGTCACGCACCTATTGTGAAATGATAAAAACGCATTGATAATTTTGACGTTTGAGGTTCCATTGCAATTTGTCGGAATCTGAAAATCAGTATGTAATAAATAGTTAATATATGTGTGTTAAAAACTGTCTTATTTCTGGAACGGCGGTAGAGCGTGACTTTTGGAGCGCACTATATAACTTCATATATTTTTATAATTCTTGATGCAAATCTAATAGTCTTTGCACTATGTTCTCATTTACACTAATATTTGATACAGATCTACATTAACCACACGTCAGAAATGAAATAGCATACCAATGTGAAATGTTGACGTTTATGGCTCCATTGCAAGTTTATGAGATTAAACTAATGAATAATTAATAGAATCTGATACTTACCTCGTGACATTTCTAACAGACGTTTCAGTAATATCCCATTCACCGTGCTCCTCGTAAAGGTCAAGGTTGACCTTTGAGCTGGTTGCCGCCATAAGATGTAACTCTCTTTTATGGAACATCCACGAAGAAACCTAAATATGAACAGTATCAATATATCTATTTTATATAAATATAATTCAGAAGTAATAGTACACGTTCCATTTGTTTTGGAAGTAGACAAAACATATGGTACCCTTGCTCCCTGTGTTGAGTGTGTGTGCGTGTGTTTGTGTGCACATTTGTGTGCATTTGTGTGCGCGTGACCGTGCGCATGCGTGTGTGTGTGTGTGTGTGTGTGTGTGTGTGTGTGTGTGTGTTTTCTGGTTAAGCGTCTTCAGTCATACAAATGACGGCCTTTTCTTGTTGTTTATTTTATAGTGCTGCCTCACTGGAATAGACACGTTACATGATACCCAACTCACATTATATTGACCTCTGGTTGTCAAGCCCTAGCACTCTCTTCATAATGCTGAGCGCCAAGCGAGGAAGCTACTAGTACCATTTTTCATGTCTTAAATATGAAATGGCCTGAGAGCAAACCTACTCGACGCGGTCGCCCTACCACTAGGCTACCGGGGCTGTGCGTGTGTTTTCTGTGAGTAATAAGTTGTGAAACGTGTCCTTTGTGTTAGTTATAAGTTATCAAACTTCTCACTTAGGTGATTCCGCGATTATGATAACAATGTAAAAGGTAACCCATACAATTACCCGTTAGCGTGCTCAATAACTGGTTATTGAATCATTGACTTCATTTTGACGTCATCTTCTGTCGCGTTAAAGAGTCGCGAAGGTACCTATTCTAGATAAAATAGAAAATACCCGTTATTCTGTTAAGGTGAATAATAACTTCTTATTTGGCAAAGATATGCCTAACCTGCTTACTATCACTTCTAGTACTATAGTGACACACGGGCTACGTTTTCGCGCTGTTAAGTCCTGTTAATAACAATTAAATTGTATATAATATTGCCGTTCAAATTTCATATCGGGTGTGTGGCGACAACATTTCAGAGGTTATTTCAATGGGATTCATCTTTTTAGAAAGTACATAAACGACGATAGTTTCTCTGCCAAAAGTACAAGTGTGTCTTGTTTGTAAGTAAAAAAGGTAGATCTATGTAATAAAAGTTTTGCATAAACTATTCTCGCGTTCATTTACGGCTTACGCCCCACAATACTTCTCCATACAAATTTGATAACTTATATTCTAGCATAAAACTGCTATTTCCTTCGAATTAAGGGGTGTTTTTTTAAGGGAATAAATGTGAGTGAGAGCGATTCTCGTGCTCACATACTCTTAATACTCTTTCTTTCATATGTGCGTTCCGTGGCCATGCGTAGGCTAAATGTATTACGGCCCTATTATGGATAATGTTAAAGGAAATACGTTCAACATGATCAAACAACGCTGACATTCCCGCACTTTTCATGAATATTTAATGACATTGATGGACAATTTATTCATTCCGTTTAATGCTAGAATAGCGTTTACGCCCCACATGGGACCTCAAACATTAAAACAAAGAAATAAAATTTTATATATATTTAAACGTTTGTTTTAAGTAACTATATCAGCAGAATCCCTTTGGATACGTTTGTACCCTTGCCAAACCGGGCTCGGGCACCAATAAATCCTTTTTGATTCTGTAGATGTTCCTGCAAGTATCAAAGTCATATCTTCTTTTATTATGTAATATCGTTTTGCCGCAATATAGTAACATCAAATTTTGTGTAAACCTTATAAATATTGGCAAATTTACCACAATTTTGCAGCTCTGTGAATCAAATGGGTAGTATTTAATGTAAATTGTACACTGTGCTATGAAATTTGCTGGTGCCATCCAATATATGAGCCCATCGTATTTCACGAAACCAGGAGAACTCGCAAAGTTAGAATTGTCATTCAGAATTTTTATTTCGTCAGCTCTGAAAAAAATTAATTGCATTTAAAATTAGGTTATATAACCGTAGACTGAAGTAAAAATATAAAAGTTTGTGTCTTTCATTGTTATTTTAGTTTGTTTTTAATAACACCAACATAGATTGGACCATGGAGACACTACTGCTTGAAAGGGGTGGGGATATGAAAACTCTAAAAGAGAGATTATGAAATTTAAACTGCTATTATTGTATTCTTGAATAATTTTCTATAAAAGAAACAACATGATTTAGCGAAATGTATAAATGACATGAGATCAAACGATTGAACCACACCATGAGAAAACCAACATAGTGCGTTTGCGACCAGCATGGATCCAGACCAGTTTGCGCATCCGCGCAGTCTGGTCAGGATCCATGTTGTTCGCTTTTAAAGCCTATTGCAATTGGAGAAACCGTTAGCGAACAGCATGGATCCTGACCAGACTGCGCGGATGCGCGGATGCGCAGACTGGATCCATGCTGGTCGCAAACACACTATGTTTGTTTTCTCATGGTGCGGCTCATTATTGAAGTCATTTCTAAATAACGCAGGTTCCGGAGTTGAGACTGAAGTCGTTTTGAATAACACAAATTTAGAAATTGAGACTAAAATCATTTCTGAAACGTTCATCTTTAAGTGCTTGCTGTAAGACAAAATGCAAGAAAAGAGTTATAGTTCTTGGCCTTTTTGACCATATCTTGTATATAATGTAACAATACTGTAGTATACCAGAAAATTAACCTAGACATAAAATAACCAAGAAATGCATATTTTTTAAAATAAAAGGGGCCATAATTCTGACAAAATGTAAGACAGATTTATGCTTCTTGTCGTACGTACTAATTTTATAACAAAAGAAATAATTGTACAAAATTTCAAGGCTATGGTTTGTATAATATTCATGCAAAAATGGACATAAACAAAAAAAATGTAAACCAGGAAATTCAAATTTTCTAAGTCTAATAAGATCCACAGTTCTATTAAAGTGCATATTAGAGTTATAATTATAGGCTTACTTACTCACTAAATTATGATAAACAAGTTTGCAAACTTTCAAAACTAATTCTTTCAAAGTATTTGAGTATTACTAAATGGACCTTGACAATTTTTTATACCAAGAATTGCCTGTTCTCTTAGTACAAAAAGGATCATTTTTCTTTAAAAATGTAAACGAAAGGGATGAATCTTGGCCAATATACGCATCGGATATGCAAAACAAAATTCTGTAAAAGTTTCAAAATTATTTCTCTTATAGTTCTCAAGCAAAGTAGTCAGTAACAAACAATTTAAACAAGAAATTCTTATGTACTATAAAGGGTCATAATTCTGATAAAATGTACGTAAGAGTTATGATTACTGACCAACTTACTCATCTAAACAAGTGTGAAAAGTTTCAAAGCTATAAGTCTTATAATTGTTTTAGAAAAAGTTCGACATAAATGAAAACAATATTATTTACTTAGAATTAATAATTATGAACTTACATCTGAATTATATTTGGTTTATTTTTTCTTGCTGACACCGAATAAGAAGTTAAGACTGAATTGATGTATGAATTCTGTGGGTCAGAAAAAAAGATTGAAAGACTGTTCAAAGGTATAAATTATATGCTTACGCATTACTCAAAACAAGCGGCGGAGTCCACAGTTTGGTTAATAAAGGTCTCATATATGTCATGTTCCCGTAGCTAGATGGTATCCACTGCAAGCGAAAATCCATCCATAACTGTAAAGTAAACGTTGAAAGGTATAAATGTCAAGCCTCATTTAATGCAAAAAGTATAGCTTTTGTGAACGTGAATAAGAAAACATAGTAAAAAACTGAAAATGTTTGATCGCCCTTTCTGTCTCGATTTCAAAAATCAAAACATATTCAAAATATTAATAATACTAATTGAGACATGAAGTAAAAGGGCTTGAAATTCTCAGTTTTGTAGCAATACGAAGACTATTTTCTGCTACATTTTGCAAAATAGCCGGCTCATTGGGCTAATTCATGGCTATTCTCCGCTTCATTCTGTATGGCTTAGTAGTGTCGTTAACGAACATTTACATATGAGCCGCACCATGAGAAAACCAACATAGTGGGTTTGCGACCAGCATGGATCCAGACCGGCCTGCGCATCCGCGCAGTCTGGTTGGGACTGGATTAAGAGTCACGTGACTTTATTAAGGTCATTTGGTCACCTTTCCATCTCCGGACATTGTTTAGGACATGAGCAGGCACCGGCATGGAACCACCGACTTCCCGTTAGCCAGTCTGGTGGTTCCTCACCAGAACTAATTCTACATCACACGAGAGGTTTGAATCCACAGCTTTGAAGGATTTGAACGGGCAAGTGATTAAAAATCCCCGACCAAAACCACTCAGCCACGGAGGCCCCCTGTTGCGGATACAATCTAATATTCTGTAAAGTTAACTTAATCTGCGTTTTTACCGATTTTCCTTTTTTTTTTTCAAGAATAAAAGGCCGAGTTCTAATGTTACAGGATATATTGTGGCAAACATATACGACAGCTCTAAAATAAAGGAATAGGAGAATAAAGCTGCTATTGTTTGCATTTTCAAATCTGTGGTTAAAAAGAAACAATTTACTTACAACATGAAGAAATCCAACACTGCATAAACGCTGTGTAATAATGTCCTAAAACGTAATGAAAACAAAATTTGTTTAAATACTGAAACGCTTTATTATGACGTATTCGGTCTTTTCTAGACAGCTCTTTTTATAGAGATCCTAAATATATCATACCAACCTTATACGGTCAGCACCTGTGTTCAAAAGTACTAAAGACATTTTGTAAAGATATGTGACTCTGCAGACCTTGTGAAGTTCTTTCCCTGGCTGTCAGTGCGAAAGATTGCACTTGTCGGGATTTCTTACAGTTTTTTTTTGTTATTCAGATGTAAGATGAGCATATTATTTCAAATTGTTCAAAGAATATTGTTTTGTTTGTTATGACATAAGTTTAAGTTATATGTCGACTTTCCAGCTTTTTATATGGAGGACCTGATGTGCCTTTCTGAGCATTATTTAAGCATGAGCGAGCACCTGGGTAGACCACAAGCCAGTGGGATAGCTTCATCACATGAAATAATTCTACTAGCCAAGCAAGGGCTTAGAGGGAATAGGAATCCGATAAATTACCAGTTCCGTTATATGCGTAAGTCCGAACTCCAGGCCGATATCTGTTTTGGACTGCGGTCTAAGTTCCTTCATGTACGAAGCGAAAAGGTCTCTCTGTAGCGTTGCAGTATCGTTTATTGTGTAGCCTTCAGCACCTTGTATCGTACTTAACAAAACTGAAATACACTTTCATTTTATCTATTGTATCATATGTATTTACAAAATATTGTATGAACTATAAATAAATGAATTCTGATTGGCCAGAAAAATTTTATGCACAAAGCATCTGATGATATTGCATAGCTTTACGATTTTGCGTAGCGACTAAAAAGGAGAGAATATGACATAAAACTTCACAAAAACAGTGAATAAAATTGTTGAAGTAAAAAATTAATCGCTGCTAAGAAGAATATGACTTGGAACAAGTGAATAAAATTCTGTCAATATAACTTATATAACACAAATAAAGTAACAAAATAGCAAATCCTTTAACCTGTGACAATAAATGAAAATTTGAATCTTACTTGAACGGATGTGTAATACATGTTGGCTTCGAATAAGAATCTGAATACAACATTTAGTCGTTAGGAATAAATCGCTGTTAAGTAGCTTACATTTGGGTATGAAATATATGGGTGTGTTTGAAATGTGTAAAGCACAACAGTGTATTTCATACCACATTGAAATCTAATACTAAACGTTAATTTATATCGTATATGTACACTTTCTTTCACTTTCTTTTGACAGATCTCATACTGTGTACGTTCGAAAATTTAGATCTGAAATAACAAAACCGTCAGCCAATGACGGCTGTTGGAATACACGTTCAAAAGTCGCGACACAACGTACCTTATTCTTGTGTAACGTTCGGTAAAATCATTATGACGACGTAATGTACCTAAACAAAAATAGGTCGTAGCCAATCAAACGTTATTGATTCTGGAATGCCCCGCCTTACTTGACGTCATAGTCATGTGACTTAATCATAAATTTTAATTAAGTTCATCGTTGCAAATGCAGAAAAATGTAAATATAACCTGCAAGTAAAAACCAAAATCGTAACTTTTGAACGTGAAGATTTACGTGTATAGATCAACTTTATGCATCGAGGCGTGTCTGCACTTTTAGCTCATAACAATACTGCGGTTAAAGGCGAGGATAGCGGATACGTCACGCCTCACTTATTGACGTAGAATTATAGCTGACAAGTCAATCAAATTCATTGGACAATTTTTATGGACACTTGTTATTATATGTAACCAAACATGCACGTACATGTAAAAGTACTGAAATCACAAGCTCTCTAATTAAATGCAATGGAACCATGGTATTACTAAATACTTACTATGGCATATTTACGGTTTACGTTGTCGTTAAATCATAAGCAAAATATTCATTTAACCTATGTTGTCTCAATATGTTTACCCAAGAGTATTTTCCTATTGTGAAAGAAGATTGATTTATTTGATACCTAATCAGGCTAATGGGGGTTAAAGTAAATAATTGATAAATGGGGCTTTTCTCTACAATGCCAGATATGAAATACTCAATTTGTGGTCAATCCTGATACACAATACTTTAATAGTTCTCAGTTAAAATGAATTCTGTTATAAATCATTTTGTAACCATATATGATCGATGAAACCCATTATTTTTTCTCAAAGTTTAAAGGAAAAGCATTCATAATTGAGGAGCTTTGGAATGAAAATCATTCTCCTTCCAGACAATAAAATGAATAGGGTTTAAAAAAAAAAAAGAATTTTGACTAAACAAATACTTCTTAACCTCTTTGTATTAAACAGAAGTATAGATCAGTGTTTGAATTTCTAATATAAGGTTGGGTTCAACCTAGAAACAAGTGTAAGCTGACGAATGTGGTGTTTAGAAATTTCTATAGACAGAGCCAAATATGAAAACTCACATTCGCTGAAAATCAATTGTGCTCATTCGTACGTGGTAAAAAAAAATCAAGAACGGCATCATCATCACCATCGTCATCATCATCAAATGAGCCGTGCCATGAGAAAACCAACATAGTGGGTTTGCGACCAGCATGGATCCAGACCAGCCTGCACATCCGCGCAGTCTGGTCAGGCTCCATGCTGTTCGCTTTTAAAGCCTATTGGAATTGGAGAAACTGTTAGCGAACAGCATGGAGCCTGACCAGACTGCACGGATGTGCAGGCTGGTCTGGATCCATGCTGGTCGCAAACCCACTATGTTGGTTTTCTCATGGCGCGGCTCAAATAATATTTCAATACAGATTTAACTTCCTTCCCTAATAATGTCACTGCTAAATATTTGTACATTTTTGCTGAAAATGTTGGACAGAATATTAGTTACACAGTGTGTAGGTGAACTAATATGGAATACACACTGCCAGTAAAATCGATATAGGACGATAGCGAAGCAATGAATAAAAATTTGGTTTTAGCAGCTAAAATGTCTAATTATATGAGGTTCTATCATCTGTTCTGTAGGTAATGTTAAAACAAAGTCCTTTTCCATATCATAAGAAAGTAGGTTACCATGTTTTTCCTACATGTGGGTGATGTCATACATGTTTATACATTTTAATTCATGTGAATGACAGCGCACTCGACAATTGAAGAAATGCTTACATAAAAAGCTTCAGCAAAGTTTTCTTATTTGGGAAAGGGGCAATTTTTTTTAATTGTAAGTCGGAGATATGGAACCTGGCTCTAAATGCATCTCATGGTGCCAAAGACTTATGAATAGTTTGAAAGCATTTAGTACAATCGTTCCGGAGACACGTGCTTACAGCAAAATTTCTAACGATGTAACTCATTGCAGACTTGGAGCGGTCTTCTGCGCATGCCCGAAAGTGATTATCAATTGTAGCGCACGGCAAAAATAAGCATATTTTTGCATGTCCGCATGCATTTAGTGTACAATATGCATAAAATACTGACTAAAGGTTAGGGTTAGTATCACCATGGTTACAAAATATATACATTTAAGATATTTTCGTTCAAATTTAGTTAATCCGGTATGTACCGGAGACTGTAATTTATACCGGCGCTCCAAGTCTGCATTGAGTCACAGTCAATTTCTAAAGTGAAAAAGGGATATTACTGTGTCAATATTTAATCCAGAGATATCAAATCTGCTCTGTTTGGTCATCTCATGTTTTCGAAGGTGTTAGTAGAATATGAAACCATTTGGTAACGTAGTTTCTGAGAAAATGCTTACATGTAAAACTTTCACAAGATTTCTGTATCAAAAAAAGGCAGAATTGTTCCAAAATATGCTTAAATTAGCTATATCTGATCTTTTTAAATTACGGAACAGGGAGGAACACTTAATACATGAAATAGTACGAAACGCATGGAAATATTACGCTAAGTGGAATTGTATGAAAACAGAGAATATGGGACAAAAAAAAAAGGAAAACGAAAAGGGTTTCGAGGACAATTAAGCAAACATATAAAGATTTGCACGCTTTAAATTCACTGGTCAGTACTTCTTCGAACATAGCTAATAGACTTGAACTAATAAGATTTTAAAAGACCGACCCCCAGATTAAAGTAAACATATCTTAATTTTCAAAACATACGAGTCCGTGGAAAATCTAGCTCTTTTAATTTTGTATTAAAACGGAGCGTGATCTAAGTACAGTTGAATTCCTGCCAGTACATTACATGCGAGAGGATCACACTTGAGAGCTTTTCTGAATATTTTAAAGACTGCACACGTGCTTTATGGCAAAATACCTCAAGGATCATCTTCATTTTTTACTTTTTAGTAGTAAAGATTTACTAATGAAATAATCTTTAACAAAAACGCTCTTACCGAAAATGCTTGTAAACTTAAGAGAAAACATCTTCGTTTATATCTTGCTGTGAAAACGGTTTTAAATTCCAAAATCACGATTGTCTCTGTAATTTATTTTGAAACATTTTAAAAGCTATTTCACTACAATTGTTAGATTACATGATAAGCAGTATTTTCTTTTCTATTTCATTGAAGCGTCAAATACAGATTAAGTATCGACAGATTATTAAATGGTGTAAAATGGTATGAATAGTTATTGGTAAACTTATATTGACCATTTGGAAGGCAATTAATGTATGTTTATTTTACGGAAGATACGGAAATATCCGATGTTTCACGACTAGTGAAATTGATATTGTGTAAAATATTGCGTACCATTGTTATCTTTATATCAACCGTTTCATGTAAAATTTCTTTAAAGCGGTCCATTGAGACAGTACGATAAGGCATTAGTGTTTGACGTGTGTTATTTATAACTTCGAAAGTTCCAGTTATATACGCGAAATTTCCTGAAATGTTTTTCTAAATTTCGAGTGAATAGCTCGAATTTTCGACTTTAAGTTTGTACTTTTTAAAAATTCTAGTTATTAAGTCAAAATTTGGAGTAAATTTCTCGAAATTTCGAGTAAATAAAAACATAAAAACATGCACCAAGCACTTATGCTCTTCCGTAAAATATCCTAATTGTTTGTCTGTACATAACTTTCAGTGAGATATTCCAATGGGATTGAAGAAATTAAATTCATTGACAATTATTTGACAATTATTTGAAAATTATTTGACAAAATAAAGACAAAGAAAGTATCTTTTAAACTATTTTAATAATAAATGTATAGAGTTCAATGGCGGAGTCTGGTAGTTCTAAATATTTAGAGATTTTTCCAAAATCAGTTGCCATCAACACATTGGGTAAATGTTACAACCCGTTTTGTAATAAAGTTGCAAATTGTAATAATTATTACAAAACGGGTTGGAGTGTTAATTACAATGTGAAATGAACATCGCAACCCGTTTTGTAATTAAGTTGCAAAATTTAATGAAATTTCTGAGTGAGTGTAAACACATTTGTGTCATATATCTAAGTTTCACTATGTGAATAAAAGTGAAGGGGGTGAAGATGTCGTGTGTCTTACTTTTGACACTATGGCTTTTACTTATTATGTATAAGTAAAAGAATGCAAGTAGTTAGAAAATCAATTTGAAAGTGAACATTCATTAAATCATTGAAATTGTTATAATTATTACAAAACGGGTTAGAGTGCTTATTACAATGTGAAATGGACATCGCAACCCGTTTTGTAATTAAGTTGCAAAATGTAATGACATTTCTGAATTACTGTAAGCGCATTTGTGTCATATATCTAAATTTCACTATGTGAATAAAAGTGAAGGAGGTGAAGATGTCATGTGTCTTATAAATACTTTTGACAATATGGCTTTTACTAATTATATATAAGTAAAAGAAGGCAAATAGTTAGAAAATCAAAGTGAACATTCATAAAATCATTGAAATTGTTATAATTATTACAAAACGGATTAGAGTGCTTATTACAATGTGAAATGGACATCACAACCCGTTTTGTAATAAAGTTGAAAAGTGTAATGATATTTCTGAGTGTGTGTAAACGAATTTGTGTCATATTTTTAAGTTTCACTGTGTGAATAAAAGCGAAGGAGGTGAAGATGCCATTTGTCTTACGTTTGACAATCATGACGGCTTTTACTAATTATATATTAAGTATATGATTTTGGACATAGGATATAGACTGGCAATAGTCACAATTTTACAAATAGAAATTAAAATAGGGATTTCGAGGACTGACGCCAGATATATGTAAGCTAATTTTAATTTTAATAACATACTGTCTGTTGAGATGTTAGAATTTTTATTCGGTACTGAAAAGGAGTGTGATCTAAATTTAGCTTAATTGCTGCAAAAGTATTACATGCGAGAGTTCCACATTTGAGAACATATCTGCTTATTCCAAAAACTGGACATGCGATTTATAAATAAAATACAATATGAATCATTTTGATTAAAAATGCCTACTAATTCTCCTTTCTAAAAGTAAAAAAATAGATAAACCTGTAGACATCAACGTTTTATTATTTTCATATTAGTTACAGTTCCGTATTTCGCGCCATGATGACACAAAATATTGAATTATTAAAAACGGTCATTTTCAAAACCGGGATAATTTAGCACTTAAAGAAATAAATGATTGATGTTTTATTTAGACCAATAACTAAAGTCTTGACTTTTATAAACAGACGTTCAAAATCAAAGGTTCGGAAATATACAATGGACAGCTGTCTTTAACAAAAAAAAAAAACTTACCGCAAATGCATGTAAACTGTAGAAAACCCATCTCCATTTATATCTGGCCGTGAAAACGGCTTTAAATTCCAAAGTCAGAATTGTGTCCTGTATTTATACCGAATTTAAACTTTTTAAAAGCTATTTAGATTACATGGACATGTGTTTTTCACTATTGTCTGTTCTGTTTCATTGAAACGTCACATACAGACTGATTATTGTTAGGTTATTAGGTATTTTCAAGAACAGTTAATATATAAAATGTATATTGACCTGTTAGGGTGGCACGTTACGGCATCATCATTTTATGGAGTAACCGCAAATATCCGATGTTTCACGATTGGTTAAAGTGACACCATTTTGTAAAAAATATGTACAATATTGCGTACTACTGTTCTCTTTATATCAATTGTTCGACATAAAACTTCTTTAACGAGCTTTATTAAGATAGTACGACATAGCATAAGTGTCAGGTGTATGTTATATATACATATATATATATATATAATAGAAAATATTAAAAGTTACTCCTGGACAAGTATATAATAAATAAAAAAGAAAAACATCCAATGGGTTTCCTCTATCTGTATTTCTGTCTACCTACCGGTTTCATATCATAATCATCAGGGCAGACATATAAAAAATGTCCATTTTATATAAACTCGAATTTTGACGCTAATTTAGTAACTGTTTTCATTTCGAGTTACTAGTCAGTATCTTGAAATTTCGACTTAAAAACATGCACTTGTCAGTAATGACAAATTTAGATTCAGTATAGATATAAGAGACAATTTTGATTTCGGAATTTAAAGCTGTTTTCATAGCAAGATATAAACAAAGATGTGTTTTCTACAGTTAACAAGCATTTTTGGTAAGAGCTTTTTTATTAAAAATAGTTTCCCAAATTTCAGAACCTTTGATTTGAGCATGTCTATTTGTAAGTCAAGACTTTAGTTATTGGTCTAAATAAAATATAAATAATTTATGTCTTCATATACTTCAAATACTCAGTTTTGAAAATGAAATTATGTGATAATCCAGTAAGTAATCCAGTCATATCAGTTTCAGTATGGAGCAAAATTATGAACTGTATTTGATATGAAAATAATTAAAGAGTCACTCCTACAGATTTATGTCAATTTTTATTTCAAATAATCATTAAAAATCGAAGCGATGCTTGTATTTTGTTTAGGCAAACAATTCTGAAGTGTGAAAACTCTTATATGTAAATACTAGAAGGAATTTAGCTGTACTTAGATCAAACTCCAGTTAAATACGGAACAAAAGTTCTAGAGATTCAGCAGACTGTAAGTTTTGAAAATTAAGATAAATTTACTTTAATCGCGTAAGGGGTGGGGCCCGAGGTGAGTCCATTAAAAGCTGTAATACAACAAAATATATAAATTACTTTGAGAAGGCACATTTAATGTAACTGTTTAATATTTGATTTACTTAAATCATCCCAAGTCTTTTTCCTTTTCTCTTTTCTTTTATACTTTGCCCTACATTCTCTATTTTATAGAGTAAAAGGTAATACAATTGTTCAATGCGCTTAGCACGATTTCGCATTTTAGTATTCCTCTCTGTTCTTTTCTGGATTTGTGTCAAGGTCATTTGGTGAAATGTCACTTTACGACTGGCCAATGCGGCACATGACTTTACTTTTAGAAACAGTTACAACACTTGCATAAAATACCAGCTGTTAACTCTACATAGTCTATAGAAATATCATTCTAGGGGTTCATATAAATGTTAACTGATTGAAGGTGCAAAAAAGCTCATGTGATTTATTTTCTTACCACCTACTAATTTCCGTCTATTCAATTGGTCAACAGATGTCACGTGAAAACCGTTTATTTTCCACACACGTCAGTCCGATCGAATAAGGCCTTCCTTGTTAAGTTTTCACAAGAGCTACATTTTTTTGTGTTTGGTGTCCTTTGTTGCCGAGTAGGTAAGGTCGCTGATTTCATATCACTTGCCCCTCATCGATGTATGTTCAAGCCTCGCTTTGGACGTAAAATTCTTCATGTGAGGAATCCTTCCAGCTGGTTTACAAAAGGTCAGTGGTTCTACCAAGGTACCCGCCAGTGATGAAATGAAATAATGCCAGAAATGTCAGAGTGTAGGTCAGACATAACTTAATGGCATCAGATATACCATATTTTCTTACAAAAAGTATAAGTTTGATTAAGAGTAAAGATTATACTGTAAATGATAACGCTGTTCAGTACAAGTTGGCATTTCATTTCCCGAAACAGTCCAAGAAAAATACTTATGATATTTAAAAATACTTTTCTATTATCAAAAAGCTATTTTGACCTATTCCTAGAATATTGAAAATAATCCGTACAAAGTATTTGATTTTATCCAGTGAGGACCATTGCCAGGTTCTATGTTATTTTTGCGATTAAATTCAAACAAAAGGTATAAAAAATATTGTCATTTTAATCAGTTTAAACTATAGTTGTTCTGGAACAAGTAACGTTTTTAACGAGATGTAGGAAAAGCAAGGTAGCCCAATTCCTTATAATGTAGCCCTATGGAAAAGACTTTGGTCTAGCATGACCTATAGATCGATTATAAATCTTAAGGATATAGTAAACATTGTAATAAGAGTAGATTCAAATTTATTGAAACGTAACAGTTTATTTTACTTCATTTAATCAAAAACACTTATGATTGCTTGTCTCTATCCCTTTTAATCAAATTTGTATCCATCTGTCTCGTCTCATATGGAAATTACTGGCGGTGTAAAACAATAACTGCACACCATGTGACTAAAAATCTGTCAAACACGTTTAGAAAGATATACATATTTAGCAGTGACCTTATCTTTACATAATACTACATTTTTACAAAACCAGTACAGAATTTTGAAAGCAGTTATTTTCATTCTAAAGTTGATTAAAATAAAAGCTTTTCCTTTCTACTTTACAGAAAAATGAATGGCTTCTATTGACCACGAAATTCTGCTTACAACTGATGTATAATAAATATCTATTTCAGCTACTTTTATTAATTATAAACCATTGTATTATTGAAATTCAGGACTGACCAGAAATCAAGTATTGGTAATGTACTAAAAGCCTCATGAATAAGCTGTTTACTTTAGTCCCCATTAGTCTGATGAAATATAAAACAAATCAGTCCACTCTGTACAATAGAAAAACCTTTGAAACAAATTGTGACAAGAAGAGTAAATCAATGATTTGCATATAATTTCTGAATATCGTAAATATGCCATATTTAGTACTTAGTACAGCCACGGTACCATTGCAAATTCTAGAGAACTTGTGATTTCAAAACGTGTATGTACATGTACGCTTAGTATTGTATAATGATAAGCGTTTGTAAAAAAACAATGTCGGATGAATTTGACCGGCTTTTCGGCTAGACGTAAATGTATAGGTTCAAAATGTACGAGTTTGGTTTTCATGCACGCCATATTTACATCGTTTCGGCATTTGCAGTGATAAACCTAAATATCCCATGTGTATACAAATTTTTGATAAATCCGCATGACTTAGACGTCACGTTAAAACGGACCATTCCAGGTGTAACAACGTTTAATTGGTATAAATGTTCACAATATTGAGACGACATGTCATGCCCAAGATCCAGACCCCTAGCTCTAAGGTCAAGGTCACACTTAGGAGTTTATGTTAACATATTCTGTTTCTTGTCCGGTCCATAACTATGCCATTGATGAAGGAAGTTTGTAATTACTTAACATATATCATACATATTCTACATAATTAGACAAAGTGTCATGCGCAAGGTCCAGACCCCTAGCTCTAAGGTCAAGGTCACACTTAGAGGTTTAATGCTAACATGGTTTGTTTCTTGTCCGGTCCATAACTATGCCATCGATGAAGGGATTGTAAAATTATTAGGCATAAATGTTCCCTATAATGAGATGACTTACCACGCGCAAGACCCAAACTCATAGCTTAAATGTCAAGGTCGCACTTAGAAGTCAAAGGTTAACATGTTCTTTTTCTTGTCTTGTACATTTTTTCATGGATTTGAAAATAATTTGACACAAATGCTAACCATATTGAGAACGTAAATCGCGCTTATGATCAGGGTGTCTCAGGTCAAGGTCAAGGTCACAAAATGATTCATACCTAAACTTTTCTGACATATTTTGCACAAACAACAGTAGCATTCTATGGCACGCTTAGGGGCATTTGTCACTAATAGTGACAGACCTTGTTTTGACTGTTTTGTGCTTCAAAAGTATGAAGCGAAATGAAAATATGCAATATAAATCATACGGTATACGGTTTTCATTGGGTATGAAACGTATTGGTGTATTAAATAAACTCTGAACACGCCAATGAATTTCATATTCTAGTGTACATTAGGCAATGATCTATTTATTAATTGAACATGTATAGCTAACTTGTCTGTCCTCATATTCGCGTTCAAATCCATAACGAAGGCATTTCCGTTCAAGTATAAGTCACATTTCCGGTTATTGCCATTATCAGTCAATATATCAATATATACAAAATTGGCATGCAACCATAGCTAGCCAGCCGAAGTTAGATTATTATAAATTGTTCAAATGTGAATTCAAATATGAAAAGTATCTTGATGTTGTTAATAATGCTAAAATAAGAAAAGATCTTTCGAGATTGCGACTAGGTTCTCACTCGTTAGAAATTGAAACTGGTAGATATACAAATATTGAAAGAAATAACAGACTTTGTAGATGTTGTAATTTAAAAGTAGTTGAATCTGAGTACCATTTTATTTTATGTTGCCCATTATATAGAGAATTAAGAAAAAAATATTGTATTATTGTACCATTCCCGTACATCTAGAAATTTACCAAAACATTGTCAAGTATGAATACTGAAACAATAAGAAACTTGGCAAAATATGTACACTATGCTATGTCAAAAATGCAGGAAAAGCTAAACATCATACCTGCTTCTTAGTTAGTTAATTAGTATTTTTTGTATTGATAGATTGAATATTGTGCATGTACTATGAAGTAAATGTTGGCCATCTGTATTGTATTTAAATTGTTTAATGGCCAAAGGTATTGTATTTATGCCGATTTGCCAATAAACTTTAAAACTTGAAACTTGCCATTGGTTACAGGATTTGTTCTTTTGTTACTGACTTTGTACTACAAGTTATTTTTGACGTAATTTTATTCAATGTTTTAGTGACGTTTTTTGCCACATTATCTCTTAGCAACGTTGAACAGCGTAATTGCGTGTTCTTAATTTTCTCACCTCAGATGCTTATCCAAGTCCAACATATAATTTTTGTTACTGTTTTAGTGATGTTCTATGTCATATTATTCTGTCCTTTGACGGAATATTGTTATTGCATGTACCCTCTTTAAATCAGACGTAAGACTACGTAATGTAATCAGGCGCTTTTTGCAAGGAATCATTCTGGCCAATTATAATTCATTTGTATATAGTTCATACTATGTTTTAAAAATACATTTTATGATAAAGTATACATAAAAGAAAGTATCTTTCGGTATTGTTTAGTACAATATAAAGTGCCGACGCCTACACAATAAATGATACTGAAACCCTAGAGGCAGACATTTTCGCTGCGTACAAGAAGCAGCTAAGACCGCAGTCCAAAACAGATATCGAACTGGAGTTTGGACTTATGCATATAACGGAACTGGTAATTTTTCGAGATCATTCTTTCATAGCTATTTACTCTTAGACCGCCCCTCATCGCCGTGAGTTTGAGACCTTGTTTGGCAAGTAGAATTCTTTCACGTGAGAAAGCTTCCAGGCTTGTTTGCAGAAGGCAGATGGTTCTACCCAGATGCTCGCTTATTGACTGACATAATGCTTGGAGGTGCGCATGGGGACTTCCTCCACCATAAAAAGCTAAAAAATCGATATATGATTCGTACTTGGGCTGATGTGACGTTAAATCCAACAAAATAAACAAAACAATACTCATTGATCTATTTGAAATAAAATCTTCAAATTGCATTGGGAAAAAAACTCTTACATATTCCGACATGTGCAACTTTTCGAACCACAGACAACCAGAGAATGAACTTCAGAAGGGTTGTAGAGTTACGTATATTACAAAATGTTTTTGCACCTTTGAACATAGGTGCTAACGGTATAAATTTGATATGATTATATTTACAATCTCGCAAATTATTCTTCATATTTGAGCGTCTCAATGCTTGTGCTGTTTTTATTACGTTTTAGGACATAATTACACAGCGTTTATACAGTGTTGGATTTCTTCATGTTGTAAGTAAATGATATTTGTTTGACCTTATCATTCTTTCATATAAGGCGGCCTCCAGCTAGCTTATGCAAAGTCGTTGGTTCTACCCAGGTGCCTGCCGTGATGCCTAAAACAATGCTCCGGGCAGGAAAAGTCACCACCAAAGACCTAAACAAGTACCAAAAGGAAACTCCGCGCCAAACAAAGCAGTGTATGTAGTATATTATACCAGGAGGTGAAATAACGATAATGGTGTCTTTGTTAAACAGATGGTGTGATGGGGTTTCATGAATGTTGGAGTAAAACATTGTCTTTGTAGTGTGTGCAGGATTTTTATGGTTGTATTCAGTGACCTACTTATTGACTGATCATGACCCATATGCGAAATCGACCTTGATTTATTATTTCGCAATATGGAATGAAATGTATTGTGTACTCGAGGTGGTCTTGTGACGTAGTTGTTCATCCAAAATGACTGAACTTCAAACTTAGCTCAGATGATATCAAGACTATTATTCTGATCAAGTTGGATAAATGTCTAATCAGGAATGTGAGCTCTATATGATACCTTCAAGCTTAATGATGGAAGGACTAAGATGTACAAAAAATGAAACACAACAGACATCTAATGATGCTAAAAGCTCACCCTTGCACTTTGTGCCTAAGAAACCTAAAACGGTTTAAGCAAACAATGGCTCGCACACGCACCACTTTGGAAAAAAAAGTATTACGCGACTGTACTTAGATGATTCTCACCCTGGTGAGTTTACCTCCTTTAGACGATCCTGCTGCTTTCCTTTCTCAGACCAATAGTACTGATAGATTGATTTGAACCGTGGCAAATATTAACGAACAATATAACGATATTATTTTTGTATAGAACTTTCGTGTTTTGATTAAATTAGTAGCAAAATTTGTATTAATATATAAACTAAAGAAAATCAATATGGACGTGGTAATTCTTTACATGAAATAATTAAAATCATAATTCATCAAAGCCTCCGCAACTTGTTATTTCAAAATACTAAACACTAAACATCGTACAATTATACAAATTGAAGCAGTTACTATTTTGGATTTAAAATAATTAACTATAAAAGCATTTAAAAGTAAATAATATAAAGTTATTGTAAGATACACCTGGGATGACGATAAGTAACTCTAAACTGTACTTGTTGGATTTTTTAAGCAACCGGTCTGCTCTTTTTTTCCGTTACAGTTTTTTTTTGCGGGTCTACTTTGGGGTACTCTGTGCTTCCGGGAAATCTACTCTTACCTTTTTCGTATTGTTATCAAACAGACACTTTCGAATTTGCATGGGTTTTTACTATTTTTGCTATCTTTGAGCAAAGTAGTCATAGTTTTGGGAAATTTCTCGGAATGTAGCTTCTCTGTATGACATTATTGTGTCGTACATTTCCTGTACATTTGTATTGACTTATTTATTTCCATTTTGCTTTTGCATTAAATGAAGTTCGACTCGGCAAAAGTCACACATATATGTTGTGTTAAGTTGTGTTATACATGTATATATATAATGCAAGCTAGGATTGTTATTTGTATCATTGATTGATCTCTAGTAATATATCTACTTAATGAGTTCATTTCATACCTTAACAGAATCTTTGGCATTTACTATTTCAACTTATATAGAACATAAATTTTTATGTACTCTTAAACGTGACACAGCAGAGTAGAATGACGTCAAAAATGACGTCCGTTATGAAACCCATAACGTTCAAATAACCGGTTAATCCAATTATTTGCATTGTTTATAGGATTCTGTACTGTACAAGTTTGTAAATAATACCACAAAACGATTACTTTTTATGACCTTATCATAACTGCAAGCAAGAAATTATCTAAGTCAGAAAGCAAAGAAAAAAACTTATATAAACACATCTGACAGCTTATAAATAGCTCAAGGAATAAACAGTGCGATAGTGCAATTAGACAAGGGTACCATACGTGTTTTTTTTTCTTAAAAAGGAAATATAAACTGATACTTCTTTTATTCGTATTTAGGTTTCTACGTGGATGTTCCTAAAAAGTGAATTAGATCTGATGGCAATCATTTTAAAGGTTAACCTTGACACGGTGAATGGGATATTACTGAAACATTTGTTAGGAATGTAACGAAGTAAGTATCAAGTTCTATTCCTTATCTATTTTAAATTCTATTTAGTTGCAATGGCGCGTAGATGTCAATATGTTCGAATTGACGTGTTATTTCATATCGCCTTTGAGATAAATGTACATCTGTTCCATATACAAATGTAAATATGTACGTAAGAAAAAGACTATCAGACTTGCATCTGGTAATATATAAATACATGCAAAAAGTTCGATCACTAATGGACTTCCGTAGTTTTATCCAAGGCTTTTTTAAAACGCTTCATTACGCTTGAATTGTGTGTCCAATAGCTAACGATACCCGTTTATTTCGTACAAATTGCTTTTCAAATGACCGACATGCAGGTCATAGACACTGGCCAATTTACTTGTCATATTGTAAAATGGACGAAAAGACTGAAATTAGTAGCTATATTAAATGCCGCATCTGGCTTGATATAGATTTAAAGTAGATATTTGATGAATTGTGTGGTATATATGGACCTCAGGCCATTTCAATGCGCACAATGTCTAGGTGGGTTAAAGCTTTTAAAGCTGGGAAATTATCTGTCGAAGATGATACCCGTTCTAGTAGGCCTTAAACCTCTGTTACCAAGGCAAACTTTGCTGCTGTAAAAGTTGTGGTCGAACAGGGTGCGCGATTGTCTGTGAAAGATATAGCTAGTTGTTCTGGCATATCAGAAGGCAGCACTCCGGGAGAGGTACGTTCTAACGTAAGTCAAGTCTCGACGGTATTGTGAGACGACATCTCTGCGACAATTGTTACGGTGTCGCTCCGTGCGACCTTGTTGATTCATTTATTTGAGTAATAAAGCACTGATTTTACGTTTTCATAACGGAAAAAGTGAGTTTGAAGTGTAAAAGCTATATCAGCTATATGCAGCAATTTTGAAAACAAGACGAACTTGAACTGATTTAAGCTACACAAATGTTGCAAGGTCTCGATGATAACAGAAAACATGTGACAACGTCTCACATAACTTGTTACAAAGTCTCAACATCATAATTACCATTTGAAATGGTAAAAGATACGTATGTACATTTTCTCTTTTCGTTGAGGCCCCTTCTTGGACACATGCATATATGGTTGGATGATGTCTGAGCAAGAAACAACAATTTAATCAGTATGACAAATGTATTCATCGTTCACAAGCTGAACTATTATTTTACATTATAATCTTTCGCAGGCTGAAATTAAAGTGTTTGAAATGGATGCATACAATTGTATAATTATACAAATTTAGGACGTTAATGCTCTATAATGGAAACTAGTATCTTCAGGTGTTCCCTATAAAGACACTTCCATTTATTTTTAATAGCAGCAATGCTGCAAGCACTGTCGGTGACTCCTACACAGCTGAAACATTACTCATACATTCAGTTTTGAAAAGTGTATACATGTTATGCATTCCAATATTTACATTTTACGTTACAAAGCGGGACAAAAACCGTTTCAGGTTTTGATACTTGGAAGGACAAAAGTTTTTAACCACTTCTGTGTTACAGTTAAAATTCGATATCTCGAAATATATATACATTTTGTATTTGATATATCTCAAAGTACAGTGTGGGAAATTTTGTAATAAATCTGTTATAATTGGTTACTTTAATGTATGTATTTCCCCTTCGTCCTTTTTATGCCCCCCCCCCACCCCGCCCCACTTCGAACACACATCTCAAAACTGACTTTCAGTGACCTTGATTTTGACCTACTGGCTTTCAATGACTTATACAGTCTTGCAAAACATTTGTGTGCATCTTTGTACATTTTCTCCCTGTACAATATACAAAATGTAATGTATCATATTTTCAATATCCCTGTTCCTCTGACAATAAGCTGCTGTCTGGGGGTATTTATTTCCAATAGTGATAGATCTTGTTTACTCTAATGTACTCATGATAGTACATAGATCTGGAGCGATGCATAAATGCATGAAATGTTACTTTTCAATTATTCAGTTTGACAAAAAAAAAATGAGAATACTGCAGAATTTTTATTTCACCTTTTCAGAACAGTAAATGGCAACCCTTCGACATCAGTTGCGTTCACACTTCATCTTACGAGAAAATATTCCTACTATCTGTTGAACATGATACTTCCGGTTGTCATTCTTGCTGCACTGGCGCCATTTGTATTCGTGTTGCCAGTGGAGAGCGGAGAGAAGATCGGGTTTGCCCTGACAATTCTATTGTCATTGTCAGTTGTTATGACAATAGTGTCTGACAATATACCACCAACATCGACCGAAATATACGTCCTCAGTAAGAAGATGTTTTACTTTTGAAGGCGATCGCTAATGGCTTTGATAAATATACTGCGTACATTCAAAGATATTTTTGTAGGGATTTTGTTTTCGCTTTTACTGAAATTTCTTATCTTAAATAAAATTGATTGTGTTTTAACATCAAACTGGTAATAATTGCTTGTGACAGAACTAAAAGTAACAGAAAAACAAACCAGCAACAATTAACAAAAACAAAATTTTATTCCTAAAAGTAACAGTTCAAATACTAGTACCTTTAACATGTCAAATAGTCGTAAAATCCAATCTTATTTGCTAAAATAGTCCAGATCCTGTCCTGGTCAAATTTAAAACCAATCAGTATTAATTCCACAATATTTCACAAGAATTCAAAACTTTATTTAGGATATCAAAAGAATATAAATCCGCTCTTCAAAATAACTTTTTAAATCCACAATCTAATGCAAATCATTCAACTATTGAATATCCAAACTGGTAATATGTTGTAATTAAGAAATACAGGAAATATTTCAATAAAGTTCTGATCTGTTCTAAAACAGCTCCCTATTTAATGCATCATGGAAGGTTCTGGAATTTTCATGTAACACTATGAATAAAAAAAACGTTCTGGAAAAACCAAGAACAATCCAGACTTTGAAAATAATTGTTTGAACCCTTGTGGTAGAACATTCTGGAACACAAAGAATATAAACTTATTTACATGATGTCTTAAAATTAGGTCAATAAACATGACTCATTAATAAAGTTTAAAGGGGGAATGTCATATACATAATATAACAAGAAAAAAAACATTCAGTGACAGAAGCTTCAGTACGGTTGGACCAAAACTTTGGAACGAACTGCCATTAAATCTCAGACAAAGTGAATCAGTTAATATCTTCAAAAAGCCGTTGAAAACTCTCTTCTTCAAAGACTACTATTCATTGTTCTAAAAATCATACTACAGCAATTACATTGAAGCAAATCAAGACTTTATGTTAATACTGATGAATTGTTTTTACTGTTTTTAATGCAAGAGTGTACAACGCCATTGAAGATGCTTTGTGTGTTGAAATAGGCGTTTAAGAAAATTCTCAAGTTTCAAGTTTACATAAGAAGGTAAATCTACTAATATTTAAGATTTTTTCATTAATTTAAACTTTGTTTCTAGTGTGGCGTAATGTTTTGATTGATACAAACAATACCTAAAATATATTCATCTTACCAAGTATATCATACTTCATTTAGTGCAAAGGTGTCACAATGGGCTGTTAGTTCTATAGGAAAGCGCACTTCTTGCTTGTGAGGGAACTGTTGGCTGGGTTTCAGAGGTCACTTTTATTTAGATGATCCGCTTGCATTAGAGCTGGAAATGGCAATATTGTTTAAAATCATGTTCCAGCAATTAATGTAATATAAACCTAACTTAATTCCAGGTGTTTATCTACTGATCATATTCATTATCTGTCCGCTGGAAACCATGGTAACAGTTGCAACCTGCAGGATCCACGAGCTTCACAATGAAACATATGTAATGGGTGTTAGGTGCCAGGCAGTTTCAAGGTTTCTCGCTAAAATTACGAGATACAGGTTGGTGTCATGTTTATATAAATCCGCCATAAGGTTATTAAAGGAAATGCTTAGGTTACAGAATTCTTTCATATACTTGTAAGGAAACAATCCAATTGGCTTGCAGATGGTTGGTGGTTCTACTCAGATGACCACCGGTGTCAGAAACTATACCCGAAAGGGACATCTGCGGATAATCTTCCACAATGAACAGCAGAAATCTCGTCATATGACCTACAATCGTGTAGGTGGGACGTTAAGCCCAATACAAGAAGGGTAATTTGTGGATATTTGCAGGAAATATAAAGGATCTACAATGTCTAAATGTTGTCACAGACAGATCAGAATACATTTTATTTCATACAATAGAGACTATGGCCAAACTAACAATGCCCCCTTTTGAACGAACTCGGTTAGTTGCAATAATTATTGTTCGGATTTACTCAGCATAGCGACCAGTAAATGTGAAACTGAATTACATAATTTGAGTTGTCATTTCATATATTGTATTCATTTAATAACAAAGTAATCTCAAAATCAGGACCAAAGCTATATAACTGTTTTGTTTTTTTCAGACGGAGGCCGAAAATTAGTGACAAAACTACAACAAAGGGAGACAATGGCACAAAAATGAAAGAATAATGACAGGAAAGGTTGACTTATCAAATCAGATGGGACGAGATAATAATGATGCGTGGAATGAAAATGCAAGCAAAGACAATTACACCGGAGTTGGAGCTGATATTTAGTTCGTTTACGAAGATATGGTAATCATGTATGAAAAATTCAATTTCATCACCTTTGCTTTGTTGACGTCATTCGTTACACTCATTTTTCTGGCTATATTACAGACAAACAGAGACGATTCAAACTAAAGAATATCACTTATTGTCAAGGAACTGTCAGTGCATTTTAATTGAAGGTGAAACTGATGTAACCATGAAAAATGTAAATAACGCTAATACTAGAATAAAAACAATTTCATTGATAAGTCGTAAAACATTTAATGGTGTAAGAAGTGGGATAAGAGCTGCAGGGGAAGACCAACGTTCTAAAGAGAAACTTACTGATAAAACTGTTATTGCCTAAACATAGCATTTTTGCATTCTGTGTAATTACTAAGAAGTAGGAAGTGTTCAGTTTTAGTCATGTAGTATCATTAAAAATTTCAAACGTGAACCTATCTTTTTCAGTGTGTTTTTCGTTTTTGTATTACTGCATAAAACGCGTGTGTTGTGAACAGTTTTCCCTTGTTACATCCTCATAACAACGCAATCTATATACATTGTTTTTTATACATACATGTTGAAAATTCGGAGAGTAGTATGTGATGGAACGTGCATTTTGTCTATCTATCCGTCATATGTTCTGTCTGGAACATAACAAAAATCATTTCAAGTAAGGCCTTGAATTTATGAGGTGATGTGCAGATTGCAAAAACCGTGTCAATAGGTCAAAGGATAAGGTCACTTTACCCAGATTCCTATCTGTGCGGGCTATTTTCGGTCATCTTCCATCAACAATTCTGGAATATTTACATTAACCATGCAATTTGTATACTATTAGGAAGACGTAAAAATGTTTATTCCAGTACAAACGGCAATAGTGCAATAATATCAACGGACTCCCCGAAATCTGACGCCATCCACACAATTTACAAGTTGGCCTCCTTCGACTGGCAATCAAAATTTCAAGAAAAAAAACAATCTGATAAAAATCAAAATTGAATCGACATGGCTAGGAAATTTTGAAGGATGTATGAAATTATGAACTGTATTTTTATCTGGAGGCGAATTATAATTTGACATTATGAGTATTTTGGCTGTTTTATCCAAATGATGTAAAGATCGGTCCTCCGACATTTGAAATGAATTTCTGATACATAGAAAAAAATCAACTATTTGTGCAGTCAGCTTCTGTAAAACATGGATTTGACACAAAATAACTTTCAGTTCTTAAATATTTAACTGTATCACGGTATGAGAAACTAAATATTAGGTAATGTATTATTTCCTATGATATATTACATGTATGTACAATGTACATTGTTATCTTAATCAAGAACGAATTTCTCATGGGAGAGGTTAGTTTGATTTAAGGCTGTATACGGATGAGAAATTTTCCAAAATGTCTCAACAGAAATTCATGTATTTAATACAGTGGAATAGTTCACTAGATTAGTGTCAATTACCTATAACAATGGAGATGCTCACGTGGACCGGATACGTAAAACGGAAGGTAGGTTTCACTTATAATTTTTATGTTATAACCTACAATTAGGTAGTGTATCTTCTTGAAAATCAATCTGTAAAAAATGTTGAAAATTAGTTTTATCATATGTTTTCAAGACCTGTCAAATGATTGTTTTTTTCTTTTATTTCCTTTCAGAGTTACTGTATGTATTTGGCAATAATCGCCTCCAACAAAGTCGATTAACTCATTAAAACAAAATAACAAATACTGTAAAATACTTATTTGCTGTGCTGTGGCCGTGCCCTCATCCCCTAAAACAGTCCAATCAGAGAAAACGTAATTCTATTTCTTAACATATTTTAAAATTGAAATTAATAACACCTTGTCACTTATCATTGTATTGTATTTAGAGCATCTGTCCGCTCATACACCATGTAATATTATTTGAGATGAAACAAAGTGTTGACTATGTCTATGTCTACGTCTAACAATAAAGCTGTAAGTTTATACATGTTTTAGTTCCAGGCTTAGTTTCAAGTGATTGTCGCTCATTATGTAATCTGTTTACTAAATTTGAATTTCAAAAGTGAACCAGTACTTCAAATACTAGTATACATTCCTGATGCGTTTCATAACCAACTAAACAATGATAAGGTAAATTTTTAAGAGTTATTTACAAAATTCTATTGATCCGTAAACTAAACATAGTTGTAGACATAATCTTTTGATAACTGATGAAAGTCAGTGGTTTTACCATAAGACCGTCCGCAATGACAAAAAAAAAAACAAGGAGGAACTTTCCGTCGCCGAATTACTGCAGCCATGGGAAAATCACGTAATTTACAGTCAGCCACCTTCCTGCGCTATTTTAGGTAAAATCCTAATGTTTTAATCCACCGTAGATCAGTATTTCTATCTGAAATCCTAAAATGCCCAAATGCAATACGAATTTTAGTGTATATTCTTGGCCAGCGGCCAGTACAAACTGGAGACTAAACAAACCATTGTCCTGATCAAAATCATACCTAAGCCTATTAATATTTAAAAGAAAATAAATTAATCCTATTGATAAATATGCCTTTATATTGAATGTTAAATTAAACTGAAAGTTTAAGAGTTTATACAAAATTGACGATATGTCAGAAGATAAAGAAAAAGATATATTTAAGAACATAAAACAAAACAATGGGTCACAAAATCATCCACAAACTACGGGATGTTTTAAATAAGAACTGTAAGAGTATAGTCACTGGAATAACTGAGCATTTAAATCACAACGAGAGTCCCATATCCCGCACAACCGGCCATCCACATATTCAGGTTGAGTCACAACGCATGATTTCGATGGGCAAGTCCGTTGAAGTGTCACATCCTGTGACGACCAGAAGAATCGTAGAACATATGAGCCGCGCCACGAGAAAACCAACATCGCGTTTGAGACCAGCATGGATCCAGACCAGCCTGCGTATCAGCGCAGTCTGGTCAGGATCCATGCTGTTCGCTAATGGTTTCTCTAGGCTTTGAAAGCGAACAAGATGGATCCTGACCAGTCTGCAAACGCACTATGTTGGTTTTCTCATGGTGCGGCTCATAAGACGTAATGAATTACAGATTCTGTTATTCATTTGGTTGATAGTTTTAATACACCTTATACTATCGAGAAATGTAGGTTTAATTCTAAATAAGTTTATGGTAGCTAGGATAAAAAACTAATGTATATAAAAAAGGCTCGATCGCCTAATGAAAAAAAAAACATTTATATCACTGAGACTGAATCACAATAAAACACGACAGCAAAGAAAGAGAATTAGAAATAATGATGCAAAACCACAAGCTTATTTTACATCGGTCGACCTCTTGGAATACGGCGCTTTGGTCTAAAGCCCCTACACCAAACAAATATCACAAAGCTGAAACTGGTGATATGCAGTGAAGCTAGGTACACATGCATGTCATCACTACAGTTCAAGGCAGGCACTAAACTCTAACTTACCACGAGTAACATCTTTTGACGCTCCTGACATTTCAAGCAGGAGCTTGCCTTTCAATATTGTCAAGATGACTTTCCAATTCAGCTTACCTTTCTAGATTGTCAAGAATACTTTCAAATGCAGATAAGCTTTTAGGATTGTCAAGCAACTAACCCACCCGCTTAGCTCAATAGGGCGAGCGCCGATCTACGGATCGCGGCATCATGAATTCGATCCTCGGGCGGGACGTATGTTCTCCGTGACGATTTGATCCGAAATCATTCGTCCTCTACCTCTGACTCATGTGGGCCGTTACTTGCGGAGAACAGGTTTGTACTAGTACAGAATCCAGGAACACTAGTTAGGTTAACTGCCCGCCGTTACATAACTAAAATACTGTTGAAAAACGGCGTTAAACCCAAAACAAACACAAAAACAAATTATAATGCAACTAAATTATCAAGTTGTTTCAAGAACCTGATCAGAGCTGTGATGGTTGGGTGAAGTTTCCTTTGAGGCGCTAGATTTGACGAGTTAACGTGACATTAAAGAACCGATGCATTTTTTATGCTACATCTAAACATTCTGTCTTTGAACTTATTTCTTCCTGTTCTTTTTCTACAACAGAGATAACTGAGTTTATATATTGAGCTTTTTTAATTCTTAATTGAAGTTTCAATAGATATTGGTATGATTTGTTTAGTTGTTGAGAACTGTCTGACACTTTTTTTCTCGCTAGAACTATAAACTAAAACGATACCTCAAATTGTATGTTATTTGCAAAGTGTATTAAATAAACAAGTTAAACAAAAGATGTGACCTGTCTTCAATTTATCCATCTAAGAACACAAAACTAGTATACTATAAAATGTTAGCTGTACGACAGAGCCTAAATTATGAGTTTATCAAATCTGTCTTATATCCTCGTTATGTAAAATTATTTAATTTCGTGAGCATGAAATTTCGTGGTTTTGTTCAAAACGGCAATTTCGTGGGGATATGAATTCATGGATTTCAACGTTTAACCATAAAATGAATGGGATTTTTACTTGTTCGTTGGGATTTTATTTCGTGGACTGAGTCCTGCAAATTGACAATATCAGAAATTCGATGAATGCAAATGAACACTAATTTGCGCAAATTAAGTGGGATCTTTAATGCATAGATATTAGGTATGATTTCTTCTGACAAAGCAAAAATATTATCAACGGCTTCCCAGGCTACATTTAGCCGTACAAATATGAATTCGACCTCTATCGCTAGAGATGATGCATATGTCGTTGTGTGGAAAACATAATAACTGAAATCGTTTGTTAAATTGTTCGGTGGGATTATTTGTTTATTATTCAAAGCAACTCTTGGCCTGCGTGGCAGAAAGGTTAAGGTTCCAGGCCCTGAGTCATTTTTCCTTCCAAATGTTTATTTAGCACACAATGTCATGTGATGAAGCCATATCGAGCTAGCTGGTAAAAGTTCGATTGATCTACTTTGCTGTCTGTCCTCCTAGAGAGACTCCAAGTGAATACTTAAATTCAACAAAATTAATCGGAAATGAAAATATTTGCTGTCCTGTGTTATGCAAGCTTTTGGAAAATGTTTCAAGAAAAAGTTAAGATTAAGATATCCATGGAGAACCTTCCATTAAAATAGTTTATTTGTATATACATTTTACTAATTTAATTTTAAATTTATAAAATCCTCTCTAAATGAACTTGAATAAATAATCAACTTATCGTGTTTGTAAAGCTGCATTCGCAATTAAAAGCCAATTGTTTTTGTTTTTTAAAAACTTGCAGTCACGTAACTATACATGTTTTAGGTGAGTAATAAACCTAACACACAGTACTTTTTTACACCAAAAGAACGTGTTAATCTAATGTTCCTAAAGATAGTATCTAATGTAATAACTAAGTGTTCGTATTTTGTTCAAATTTTTGAACATATATTTGGGTCTAATATATCTTTAGGAATATTGTTGACTTCATTTATTTGGAAAAATATCTTGTATGAAAATTTCATTGATAAGTGTAACACTAAACAACATTTGCATGCATGAGTGAGACACATTGGAGAAAATAACTTCCATCGTATTATGCTATTGTGCTGTTACATATTATTACATGACTACTGTTACATATCGCCGGTCCGCAGTTTTTCCTATTGATCAGTCTATGGTTCAACACTACATATAATTAAACATTCATTGATCGGCTTACCTGTCAATAGTCAAAACTATTGGCCCTGGGACATTCGGACCTACTATTGACCGGCAAGTTATTTTCAATATGTGTATGACATATTACCTGAGAACCTTTGCGTTGAGGTTATGTTTATACAGAGCCATAAAAGTAGTTCTTATTCCCAAAATGACAATGCATTTTTTGTCTACTTTTGGCAATAACAGTACATAAATTGTTGAGTTATCTGTTTTTGCTGTTAATGATGATTGTCGCAAAACTGTTACACACTTGGGATCTCACTGTCTGGCTTTCACAGAAAATGATTTTTGTTCATAACAAATAGATATAAATTCACATTTTCGAATACAAGTCCCAGACAAACGGAGAACAGATACATTGCTGTACCTTATTTTATTTTGATAATAGCTTACCAAAGTTATTTATGTTTATATTACAGCTTGTACTAACAAAATTCTTATTTCTGTGCTTGAACTTGATGATAGATTTATTTTAATGTTATGCTTATTATGGGATGTCTTTGCTAGCTCGAAATTCAAGATTTACTATTCCCAAAATATTGAATTCGCGACGGCGTGAAAGAGAAGTTAAAACTGGGTATGGATTTTTAATAACTTTGAACTTACTTACTCTCTTTGAAACAAGTTCTTGTAAAAGGTTCTACTGGAAAATGGTTATTAGTAAAACAGTAAAGGTAGTGCACTTATTCCTCCATTACAGTCCTCAATCTGTAGTAGTTGAAGGCTCACACTCTGATTCTTTACCAGTTCTTCCAAGGGTTCCCCAAGGTTCAGTTTTGGGTCCTTGTCTCTTCCTTTGTTTCATCAATGACCTTCCCGACTCTGCTAAAAGTAAAATACGCTTATTTGCTGATGACACCATCATATACCTCATTATCGACTCATTAGTAGACTCCTACAAACTTCACGATAATTTGACAAAATTAGAAAAATGCGAAATCATAAGAATCTCGAAAAAAAAAATCATCTTTCCATATAAATTACATAATGAAGAACTAAAAACCATAGAAAATGCTAAATATCTTGGGATTACTATTAGTGATGACTTTAGTTGGAAAAAACATATTGAATTTACATCTTCAACAGCTAGTTACACCCTCAGATTTATAAAAAGAAATGTACAGTGTAAAACCCGTAATTTCAAAGAAACTGCCTACAAAACATACGTTCGCCCACAATTAGAATACTGTAACGCCATATGGCATCCATGGCAGAAACACTTAACATATAAGATAGAAAAGATACAAAGAGCTGCAGCCAGATATGTTATGAATGACTACTCATACCAAAGCAGCTTGAAACTCTTAAATGGCAGACATTAGAACAAACAAGAATACATGCATCTTTAATTATGATGTATAAAATATCACACAACCCCGTCTCTGTAGATCATAACCACCTGAAACCTCTAGAAATTTAAACTTTATCATTCCATCGTCAAGAACACAATATCATATGAACTCCTTTTTTCCCCGCACAATCAGATACTGGAACGCCTTACCTTATAACATCAAGGACAGTGTAAACCTTCAGTGCTTCACATCTGACGTAGACTCGTTTATGTACTAATGTCATCATCCTGTTTTTATTTTAACAAGCTGTATATATTACTGCTCTTACTCTCTTAACAACATGAATATCATGTATCATGTAACATAGCAACATGCTTTTAAACAACTGCCCCGACCTCCCAGTTATGATAAGAAATTGATTGTTGGGAGTATCTCCGTTGATGCAGATGTAGAAAAAAACTGAAAATCAGCAACTGATATGTGGCATTAAAGCGATGAGCAGCAGTACACAGAATGTGCCAAAACACGGACATGTCACATACAAATTACATACATATGAACGTAGATCATAGCGGTTTTCAACACGATTTTGGAACCCTCAATTTTGCTTGCAATCAACAGAAGGACGGACCCAGATGACCAAATACTTACTTGTTTTCCGTATATAACCCAATGCCGGGACCTTTCCTCTCTCAGTTGTCGATAACCCGCCCGCATATCTCAGTAGGGAGAACGTTAGTCTACGGAACGCGGGGTCGCGAGTTCGATCCTCGGGCGGGGCGTATGTTTTCCGTGACGATTTGATAAAAGACATTGTGTCTGAAATCATTCGTCCTCCACCTCTGATAATTCATGTGGGGAAGTTGGCAGTTACTTGTGGAGAACAGGTTTGTACTGGTACAGAATCCAGGAACACGGGTTAGGTTAACTGCCCGCCGTTTCATGATTGAAATACTGTTGAAAAACGGCGTTAAACCCAAAACTTTCAGTTGTCAAATTCTCCTGTTAAATTTCATATTTGCTGTAAATTATTTTACCCGCGATTAGTAGAACTGTAAAAGGAAGGTATCATATAGTAGCTTGGAACAAGCACTTTTCAACGACACTAAGCCTTTCGAAATGTGACATTGAATTGATGAGCAGCAGTACACAGAATAAAGTGCCAAAGCACGAACATGTCACATACAAAATAACATACATATGAACGTAGATCATAGCACTTTTGAACAAGATTTTGGAACCCTCAATTTTAACCTTTCACCAACAGAAGGACGGATCCAGACCAAGTACCTATTTATTTTCTGTACATTAACCCATGCATAACACCTCTGTATTAAAGCCTATCCCGGGGCCTCCCGGGACTTCTTCTATTTTAGCTTGATACATGCACTTTCCAACAACACTAAGCCTTTTGAAATCTAACATTGAACCGACGAGTAGCAGCAAACTGAATAAAGTGTGCAAGGAACGGACATTTCACATACAAAATTAAATACATCTGAACATAGAAAATCCTCACTAAATGAACATGAATAAATAATCAATTTATCGTGTTTGTAGCGCTGCATTTGCAATTAAAAGCCATTTGTTTTTGTTTTGTAAAAACACTTGCAGTCACGTAACTATACATGCTTTATGTGAGTAATAAACCTAACACAAGTACTTTTTTTACACCAAAAGAACGTGTTAATTTAATGTTCCCAAAATAATGTCTAATGTAATACCTAATTGTTCGTATTTTCTTCAAATTTTTGAACATATATTTCGGTCTAATATATCTTTATGAATATTGTTGATTTTTTCATATTTGGAAAATTATCCTGTATGAAAATTTCATTGATAAGTGTAACACTAAACAACATTTGCATGCATGAGTGAGACATGTTGGATAAAACAAACTTTCATCGGGTTATGCTGTTGTCTTGTTACATATAATTACATGACTACTGATACATATTGCCGGTCCACAGTTTTTTCTATTGATCAGTCTATAGTTCAACACTTACTGGTATAAAAATGATGTCATACAATAAAACATTCATAGATCGGCTTGCCTGTCAATAGTCAAAACTATTGGCCCTGGGACCTTCGGACCTACTATTGACCGGCAAGTCATTTTCAATATGTGAATGAAATATTACCTGACAACCTTCGCATTGGTATTATGTTTATACAGAGCCATAAAAGTAGTTCTTATTCCCAAAATGACAATGCCTTTTTGTCTATTTTCGGCAATAACAGTGCATAGTTTGTTGAGTTATCTGTTTGTGCTGTTAATGATGATTGTCGCAGAACTGTAGAGTTACACACTTGGGATTTCACTGTCTTGCTTTCACAGAAAATGATTTTTGGTCATAACAAATAGATATAAATTCGCATTTTCAAAGACCAGTCCCAGACAAACGGGGAACAGGTACATTGCTGTACCGTATTTTATTTTGATAATAGCTTTCCAAAGTTATTTATGTTTTCGTTTATATCTACTCAGATTATATATTAAACAGGTTCCAGAAAAGTCACAAATTAGCTATATAGCTAAATCTAGCTATATATAGCTAGAAATCGCTATAAAACCAATAACAATTGTTCAAAATATGTGAATATCAAATATAAAATAGTTACTATCTCTTTCAAATGGTTTAGGAGACAAAAGACAATCACAAAGAATGGAGATCTATGCAGTTTCAGTTTCAACAAATGTTGCGAATTTCTGCGATTAGGCATTTATAAATTTGTCATATACAAGATGATTATCATTGTGAAACATTCAGTGATGATTTATCGCAAAATACTGCCGCAGTTATTGAAAATGTGACAACAAAGATCTTGGTTTTGTGTTATTGTCTTTCATCTTACAAACCTTTTGGACGTGATTATGACCATTTTGCATCTTATTTTGATATATTTTGCCTTATTGGTATTGGTTTTAAAGCTAGATCTAGCTATATATAGCTAGATTAAGCTATATAGCTAATTTGTGACTTTTCTGGGACCTGTTAAACGATAGCTAAAACTGGAAATGGATTTGTTTATAACTTTTTACTTACTCTTTTTAAAACAAGTTGTTGTAAAAGGTTCTACTGGAAAATGGTTAAATTATTAGTGAAACACAGTGCAAAGGTAGTTAGTGCACTATTCCTCCTCTCGAGAAAATGAAAAACAGCAATTGATATGTGGCATTAAACCGATAAGTAGCAGTACACTAGATAAAGGGCTAAAACACGGCCATGTCACATACAAAATAATATACATCTCAGTAGATGTAGATGTAGATGTAGAAGTAGAAAAAAATGAAAATCAGCAATTGATATGTGGCATTAAACCAATGAGCAGCAGTACACAGAATAGAGTGCCAAAACACGGACATGTCAAATACAAAATTATATACATATGAACGTAGATCATAGCGGTTTTCAACAAGATCTTGGAACCTTCAAGTTTACTTGCAGTCAACAGAAGGGAGGACCCAGATGACTGACCAAGTACTTACTTATTTTCCGTATATAACCCTATGCCGGGACCTTTCCTCTGTCAGTTGTCAATTTTTCCTCTTAAATTTCATATTTGCTTATAAATTATTATACCTGAACGCGCTTCTCCTGGGCCTTAGGATTGGTAGAACTGTAAAAGAAAGGTATCATATAGTACCTTGGCACACATAAAACCGATGAGTAGCAGTACACTGAATAAAGTGCCAAAACACGGACATGTCACTTACAAAATAACATACATAAATCAACAGAAGGACGGACCCAGATGACCAAGTTCGTACTTATTTTTCGTATATGACCCCATGTTTAACACCTCTGTATTAAACCCCATCCCGGGGCCTCTTCTCCTTCGTTGTCCAAATTCTCCTGGGCCTTGTGATTGGCAGAACTGTAAAAGGAAGGTATCATATTGTAGCTTGGCACGTGCACTTTTCAACAACACTAAGCCTTTTATTTTCCGTATATGACCCAATGCATAACGCCTCTGTATTAAACCCGATCCCGGGGCCTCTTCTCTTTCAGTTGTCCATATTCGAGCAAGCACTCTTGAATGACATTTAGGCTTTTGAAATGTGACATTGAACCGACGAGCACCAGCACACTGAATAAAGGGCCAAAAACGGACATGTCACATTCAAAACAATATACAACTGAACGTAGAACGTAGCGGTTTCCAGCAAGCTTGTAACAAGCACTTTTCAACGAGACTAAGCCTTTTGAAATGTGACGTTAAACCGGCGAGCAGCAGTTCACTGAATAAAGGGCCAAAAACGGACATGTCACATACAATATTATATACATATGAACGTATTAAACCCCAACACGGCACAGACACTTTTCAACGACACTGAGCCTTTTGAAATGTGAGCAGCAGTGCACTAAATAAAGTGCCAAAAAACCCGGACATTTCACATTCAAAATTATATACGATTGAACATGGAACGTAGCGGTTTTCGACACGATTTCAGAACCCTCATTTTTTAGTAAATTAGTTTACCCGCACGCGCTTCTCCTGGGCCTTGTGATTGGTAGAACTGTAAAAGGAAATTGTCATAGTGTAAGTTTGCTCAAGCACTTTTCAATGACACTAACTAAGCCTTTTCAAATGTGACATTGAACCGATGAGCAGCAGAACACAGAATAATAAAGTGCCAAAACACAAACATGTCACATACAATGCTATATACAAATGAATGTAGAACGTACCTTTTTTCAACAAGATTTGGAGCCCTCAATTTCTGCTTGCAATCAACAGAAGGATAGACCTAGATGACCAAATACTTACTTATTTTTCCGAATACAACCCGATGCATAACACCTCTGTATTAAAACACATCCTGGGGCTTCTTCTCTTTCAGTTGTCCATACTCTTCTTTTAAATTTCATATATGCTTGTGAAATATTACACGCGCATGGGCTTCTCCTGGGCCTTGTGATTGGTTGAACTGTAAAAGACATTAAGCCTTTTGAAATGTGACATTGAACCGATGAGCAGCAGTTCAGTGAATAAAGGGTCAAAAACGGACATGTCACCAAAAAAATATTTACATATGAACGTATTAAACCCCAACACGGCACAGACACTTTTCAACGACACTACTTCTTTTGAAATGTGAGCAGCAGTACACTAAATAAAGTGCCAAAAAACTTACATTTCACATTCAAACTTATTTACAGCAGAACGTATTGGTTTTTGACACGATTTCGGAACCTTCAGTTTTGCTCGGATCAATGAAAGGGTAAAGCTAGATGTCCAAGTAGTTATTTATTTTCCGTATTAAACCCCATCCCGTGTCCTCTTTCAGTTGACAATTCTCTTCAGTTAAATTTCATAAGTGGGGACATGAACGACGGAAAATCGCAAAAAAGGCCATCGCGAATCCCTGATTTAAGTCAAATCGTGTATATGATTTCAAAAGCCAGGTTAATTTTCCTAATGGACTTTTAAGCAGTTAATCTCTTTGTACCATTACATAAATGCAACAGTTATTTACTGTTGAAGCGTACTTTAGTGAATTGGGATTTGAAATAGAAGTCAAAAAAGAAATTAATGTATATGAAAAAAGGCTCCATCGCCTAATAAAAAAACACTTCATATTGAGACCGAATCACAAATAAAAACATGACAGCAAAGAAAGAGAATTAAAAATAAATAGGCAAAGTCACAAGCTTATTTTACATCGGTCCATCTCTTCTTGGAATACGCCGCTTTGGTTTAGAGCCCCTAAACTAAACAAATATCACCAAGCTGAAACTGGTGATATGCATTGGAGCTAGCTAGGTACACACGCATGTCATCACTACTGTTCAAGGCAGGCACTAAACTCTAACTTACCACGAGTAACATCTTTCTGACGCTCCTTACATTTCATGCAGGAGTTTGCCAATGCAGCTTACATTTCAAGATTGTCAAGATGACTTTGCAATTCAGCTAACCGTTCTACATTGTCAAGAACACTTTCCAATGCAGATAACCTGTTAAGATTTCAAGACGCAATTTCTCATGCAACTAACCCGCCCGCTTTGCTCAATAGGGAGAGTGCCGATCTACGGATTGCGGGATCATGTAGAGACCGTACCATAGATCTTTGCATACTTCGATTTTTCAAAATAAAGTGGTTTTTCGGTTACGATTAAAAATGTAAAGGTTACATTCTACCAATTCAATTCCTTATTTATTTCATATTAACAACAAAACATTCAGACCTCATTTTCAGCACTTTAGAGCATTTCATTGATATGAAAACCATATATGGTCATTTAGTATAACATGTCTTCGTATCAAAAATAGAAAATATTGACATGTTATGTTGTATATAAGAAAAATAATCTGTTCTGAGAAACATCACCCTCTAAAAATGCCCCCATGAAAACAGCCATTTAGCAATTACGCGTAGGTAGACATTTTCCGCAAAGTATAAAATTTATTCTAGGAAATTCACAATGAAAATGGTCTAGATCTTTTCTCAATACATTTTGGACTACTTCACTGAGTATTCACTTCCTGTTTGGTGTAATCCGTCCTAAACAACGGACTCTCTATGAATCTTTGGATTGATTGAATGCCAGTCGATCTTAGTCCTAATACCGAATGACATAGAATGCAAATGATTTCGTGTGTTGCAGAAAGGTATTTAGTTTGTAACTGTAATTTCCTATCAATTGAAATCCTTTCAAAACTGGTAAAATAACTACTTAAATTTGGACAAAGCTCTACGTCTTTGCCGTTCGCCAGCTGCTGCAAGGGCAAATATAAATGATTCAGTGTATGTTATATTTCACTGGTACTACCAGTTAGTAAGTTCATACTCTACACAACACGTCAGAGAAATTTGGGCAGTTTTGACCGATTAAAACGTTGGCAGCAGTAGATTATATTTTTTCTTTACAAGAAAATTGCCGTTAGGTAACAAAGCGAATACGCCGATAATCCGGAGTTCACCGATAATGATAGTATTGTCACAAAATTGTTCCAGTTCACGTAATGTAGTAGGTGCACTTAAACTGCATAGCTATTAGCTACTGCTGTAATAGGGAAGTGGTAGAGTGTCTGCCCTAGGTGTGAGAGGTCCCCCGGTTAGAGTCCCGGTTTGAGCTTAAATAGTTATATTCTGCTACAGCATATTTTTTGCCATTTACAGACTGTTCCAGATGTTCTAAATTTTTAGCACTCTGTTATTTAGAAATCCAGGTCACAATTGAATGTTAAATTAAATGCACCCAATTAGAAAATATTCACTACGTTATGTCTCTAGGCTTCTGGTTCAGATATTGTCTATATATCTATTTTTGAGAAATATATGGACACTTGCCTTCTTTTCAAAGCTTTTTAACTTCAAACCTATGATTTAAAAATCTTAGGTACTATCTCTAGATCATGGGTTCGATCCTCTGGACGTATGTTCTCCGTGACGATTTAATAAAAGACATAGTGTCTGAAATCATTTATCCTCCACCTCTGATTCATGTGGGGAAGTTGGTAGTTACTTGCGGAGAACAGGTTTGTACTGATACAGAATTCAGGAAGACCGGTTAGGTTAACTGTCCGCCATTACATAACTGAAATACTGTTGAAAAACGGCGTAACCTCTCCACACCCACTCCCACCCCCACCCCCCCCCCACCCACCTTTCCACAAAAAAAAACATTCTCATGCAACTAAATTATCAAGTTGTTTCAAGAACCTGATCAAAGCTGTGTTGGTTTGGCGAAGATTCCCATAAGGCGCTAGGCTTGACGAGTTAACGTGACGTTAAAGAACCGACACTTTCTGCACGCTACATCTAAACATTTTGTATTTTAACTTATTTGAGCTGCGCCATGAGAAAACCAACATAGTGCGTTTGCAAACAGCATTGATCTAGACCAGCCTGGATCAATGCTGTTCGCTTTCAAAGCCTATTGCAATAAGAGAAACCATTATCGAACAGCATGGATCCTGACCAGACTGCGCCGATGGTCTGGATCCATGCTGGTCGCAAACACACTATGTTGGTTTTCTCGTGGTGCGGCTCATTTCTTCTTCACGTGTTTTTATTGCTTAATTCTTTTTACCGCCATTAGCCGAAATGATGAGAGTTCCAGACGATGTAAATGTAATCAGTTTCAAAACTTGCATCATTATGACAATTCTGTTTGGAAAGCCGTTTTTCTTTATATTTTGTCATGTTTCTATTTTGATGGAGTACGTGCAGATCTTACCGGTACTTGGTCTGGTAGGAGAGGTAATACAAGGTTCCAGTAATAAGCATTTATTATGTCAAAGAATATGTGAAAACAGACATTCTATAATAGTTTCGGAATTCGAAACACTTGTAATGCACGAATACAAATTAATTTGTCATCTTGGCTGAAATAATCTTGAAACTCAAACTGAAGTATATACTGTCAGTAGATCATGCCAGTAGCACAATAAAGAGATAACTGAGTCTAGATATTGAACTTTTTCAGTTCTTAATTGAAGTTTAAATAGACATTGGTATGGTTTTTGGATGCGGGTTTATCCCGCTACCAATGTTAAGTGTATTTTTGACAATCATGTAGCATCTTTATTTGATTCCAAATCACATCCAAAGGATATTCATGTGCTACACAAAGTAGTCCCATTCATGATCAATGCGGATGAATTATCAATGATCAAGCAGTTCTTATTCATCCTCTATCCATTCACACTGGCCATTTAGATTATATAAGATTTGTCAATGATTAGGTATTCCAGCCCATGGTTACATCACTGACTTCCAGCTGTTCATGTAAGGTCAGGCAGAGTTTATGTTAGATATGAGGCACATTAGTATGTGTTTCTTGTACATGTATATTTATAGATTGGCATTTAAAATGAAAATAACTCTAGCAAAACCCGCAACCACCAGACATCTCAAGGCTTTAATATTTAATTGTTGAGAAATGTCTGTCACTTTTTTTTCTCGCGGGAATCTATAAACTAAAATGATACCTCAAATTGTATGTTAAGGGCTTAGTGTATTAATTAAACAAGTTAACAAAAAATGTGACATGCCTTCAATTTATCCATCTAAGAACACAAAACTAGTAAAATTCTATAAACTGTTAGCTGTACGAGAGAGCCCCTAAATTATGAGTTTATTCAAATCTGTCTTATATCATTGTTACGTAATATCATAAAGGTTATATGCGTTTTTGAAATCTATCTGGACTGAAATGTTTGATTTCATTCAGTATGGTGACTGTGTATTCATTCACGTTTATGTGAAAGTTATCTCTATACTAGCTTAGCACAAAACTAGGTTGAACGGACCAAAACATACTACATGCATGATCACCTAGATGAATATTGACAGTCTTTCAAAACTTCAGGTCTCAGACAATGAGACCAGCTCAACAATCAGTACTAAACTTAATATGATCCACAGTGTCCGAGTCTGGACACATGTTACCTACAGAAAACAACCTTGCAAACTTCACCTCAGCCTGGAATCCAGTCTGAAATGTCTAACTTTTTATACCTCAAATGACAATTTTCAGAAATCTATACATCCAATTAACACTAATCTGCCAAATTTAAGTGTAGGAATTTTAATGCATAGGTATTAGTTATGATTTCTTCTGACTAAGCACAAATATTTTCAACGGCTTCCCAGGCTACATTTACCCGTACAAGTATAAACTTGTGTTCTGTCTCTAGAGATGATGCAAATGTTGTTGTACTGAAAACTTAATAAATGAAATTGTTTGTTAAATTGTTTGGTTCGATAATTTGTTTATTATTCGAAGCAACAGTTACTCTTGGCCAGCGTGGCAGAATGGTTAAGGTTCCTGGCCCTGAGTCATTTTTTCTTCCAACAAGTTTATTAAGCACACAATTTCATGTGATGAAGCCGGTAAAAAGTTCGATGATCTACTTTGCTATCTGTCCTCCAAATTCAACAAAATTAATCGGACATGAAAAGATTTGCTGTCCTGTGTTTTTATGCAAGCTTTTGGAATATATTTCAAGACAAATTTAAGATTAAGATATCCAAAGAGAACCTTCCACTAAAATAGTTTATTTGTATATACATTTTACTAATTTTAAATGTAGAAAATCCTCACTAAATGAACATGAATAAATAATCAATTTATCGTGTGTGTAGCGCTGCATTCTCAATTAAAAGCCATTTGTTTTTGTTTTTTAAAAAAACTTGCAGTCACGTAGCTATATATATATATATAGTTTATTTACGTTTCATCTAACATACAGGTTACAATTTTCACAATTGACATAATAAAAAAAGCGAATGTATCTAACATGTTATTGGTCATTCAATAAATGAATTATAGGAGACACAAAAACAGATTACATTCATATACTAATTACATTGCATAAAAGTCAGATTACCTCCGCTAACCTTTATATTAAAAAAACTGCCACAAATTAAGTACTATTAAGAAACTGAAATTTAAAAACCGTGGCACTATATGCGCATTATAAAAGATGCCTTAAAAAAGCAGACATCATCCATGATCAGATCAAGGGTGAACTGGTTAGCAGTGATAATCTGAACTACGATAAAAACTTCCACTTAAATATATCTGTAAAAGAGGTAGTTTACATCTTTATACACTAAAATTCATATGAACTTAAAAGAAGGGTAAGAATATACCATCTGAAACAACAAGTATACCAACATTGTAGTTGTATTTGTTCCTTAGAGTCAAACCGTATGTAATCTATTAAGGAATACATGTAATACAATTGAACAGTTTACTCTAAAGATACACAATGATGTATTAATCATTTGCTATTGGATCCTTCCAAGCTAAACAGAAAAACAGAAGCTTGTGCGACGTAAGGGCTACCACCATCAACACAGTTGCCTCCCCTATACCACAAAGCCCCTATAATCAACTTCTGCTTAATTTAAACGGATCCAACACCATGATTATTGACAGTGACAGTGATACAAACATATTTTTCTATAATTTAATATTGAGTAGCAGGATTTTGCAGCGGTCTTAGCAATATCATTATTAGATAGAATAAAAGACAATTTTTGCTCATCTGATAAATTTGGAAACCCATTACATATGCATGTTGCTTTATCATACAGTTCATTTCTAATGTCCAAATAAGCCGGACAATGTAAAAGAACGTGAATTTCATTTTCTACTCCATTTCTGCAGACTGGACAGATCCTGTCATTTATAGAAAGACCCTCGTATCGACCCGTTTCCAACTTAATTGGTGCGACCTCACAACGAAATTTCGACAGTGCTGATCTGTGTTTATATGGCATTAACATTTTAACATACTGTTCTGTTTCGTATGCAAATTTAAAATTTCTGTATGTTCTTAATTTATTAAGCCCAGTTCCATTAGAACTGTTTACTGTATGGAGTGATTCTATCCACTGATCTACATATTCATTCATAACCTGCTCTTTTATTTCATCCAACAGTTCTTTTTTGTACAAATGAACATTTTCTCTACCTATATATTCAAAACAATTATATTTTCTAAGTAGTTCTATTACAATAAAATTCCAGTTTTTACAATTTCTTCCATTAATTGCTTGATTGTAGTTAAAAACCAATTTATTTGTTCTGCTACCATAGAGAATCTACACAACAGATTAACTACACATTTTAACTGTTTAGAAAACGTACAATCCCAGCCCATTTCACCAGCAACTGCGGCATTTGGAGTGTACCTGCCTGTCCCGTAAGAAAAAGCGCATTGCTCGATTTTGTATTGCATCAATACATGTGAATCTTTTAGTGCCCCAAATTGAGGCTCCATACGCAATTACCGGCCAGACAAGAGAATCGTACAACTTGGTATAGACATTGTAAGGCATACCACCTATACTTTTAAACTTTGCAATTAGCAGTCCTAATGCTCTGCCAGCTGCCTGTGAGACAAACTTTGCAGTTACACTATAGTCTAGAAACTCGTTCAAAGTAATCCCGAGATATGTATATTTATCCGTATACTTAAGTACATCATCTTTACATTTAAACACAAACTGTGACTGAGGCATAGAAGTTGTTCTAAAATGCATTACATTACTCTTTGTCATATTAACAGTCATGTGGTTTACATCACACCAATCACACAAAGTATTTAACATAGTCTGTAAACTAAACTCATCTTTAGCAAGTAAAACAACATCGTCAGCATAAAGCAAAATGGATAGTTTTTTATCGTCACCAATATAAATGCCAAGATCTAAAGCATAAATTTTTACAGCCAAATCATTTATGAAGCAGTTAAATAAAACCGGTGACAAAATACATCCCTGACGTAATCCGATTTTAACGTCAAACCAGTCGGACATGTATCCATTCAACTTTATGCAAGACTTCACATTATCATAAATGGATATTATTGCTCTCAACATTTTGTTATTAACACCCATATGAGCCAAGCGACTCCATAAAAGAGATCGGTCAATGGTGTCGTATGCCTTTTTGAAGTCTATATAGGCTACGAATGTAGCATGTTTCTTTTTCAATCTTGACTCAATAACAGAGGTCAAACTAGACAAATGATCAATAGTCCCTCTCTCCCTTCTGAAGCCATTTTGCTCATCACATAACAAATTATTACTTTCTAACCATTCAGACAGTCTATTGTTTAACACAGAGCAGTACAATTTGTACATTGCAGGCGCCAATGTTATACCTCGGTAAGACATTGGATTTCTAGGATCCGTTATACCTGACTTTGGTATGGGATTGATCATACCTTTTCCCCAATCAGTGGGAATTTTACCTGTATCAAAACAGACATTAAAAAGTCTATGTAAAACTGTTATAGCTGTACTATTTTTAAATATTTCATAAGGAATACCATCAAAACCACAGGCTTTATCTTTTCCTGCTTTAAATACGGCTTTATCAACCTCTAGAATAGAAATATTATTGTCTAATTGTGCAGCTGGAGTATCCCCATGCTGTGTGTACATTGAATGAACATTTACATTTTCATTAATGTTATCAGCACTTGAAGCAAATTATGTAACACCAGATTTTCTGCGATAGGTTTATCAGAATTTACGTCTTGCTCAGAGTTTGTAAGGAAGTCTATTTTTCCGCTTAGGAACGATAAATCATCTGCCAGTTCTTTCTTGATATCACCTATTCTTCCATCTAACTCATTACGTAACCGAGAAGTCTCGGAGCTGATCCGTTTATCAAACATCTTCGTCAACTTATCAGTTATTTTCTCAGTCACTCGTTTCTCAACATCCATAATACAATTTTCTAAAGAATCAAGACGTGTTGTCATTTTCACATGAATGTTCTGAATTTCGAGCAATAATTGTTTGAACAACTGTTCATTACTCAAACCAATTTTACCTGGTGATTCATGCTGTTTTAATTTTTTCACATGTTCAGGACTCTCCTCATCGGATTCTGATAACTTTCTCTTCCTTGTTGGTGAATCAACAACTGACACCTGCTGAGTGGACAATACAGCTTCGACATACCCCAACGCTTCACCATTTACAGTGCAGATGCAAGTTTCACTACAGCCATTTCCACATTTGGTAGCCATATTTACCAGTCTCTAGGCTAATTTAGGCTTAACGAAGACGTCTGTCAACGTTACAGAAATAATCTGACTATTTGTATAAAGTTCGAAGACTATGAGGCCACACAGACACTGTTTATCTTCCTCGCGAATAGATGTGACAAAACAGGATAACCGGTGCTCAAGCCACAAACACCTCGGTCGTTTTAGTCCACACGATTGAAATCGCTTTAGAATTGTTTATTCGCTGCAAATTTTACTTTTCTTCGCATTCACCATATAGAAAGGTCCACATTGCATCCAGAGATACGCTATTCTACTGTATATAGTTATTGCTTATATTTTATTTCAGCAAAATTTTGTATCCCGCCAAGCAAAACACATGTATCAAGGTTGAACACCACTATCTTCTATCATGTTTTATGTGAGTAATAAACTTAAAACAAATACTTTTTTACACCAAAAGAACGTGTTAATTTAGTGTTCCCAAAATAGTGTCTAAGGTAACACCTAATTGTTCGTATTTTGTTCAAATTTTTGCACATATATTTCGGTCTAATATATCTTTATGAATATTATTGACTTTTTACATATTTGGAAAATTATCCTGTATGAAAATTTCATTGATAAGTGTAACACTAAACAACATTTGCATTCATGAGTGAGACAAAATAACTTTTATCGGATTATGCTGTTGTGCTGTTACATATAATTACATGACAACTGATACATATCGCCGGTCCACAGATTTTCCTATTGATCAGTCTATGGTACAACTCTTACTGGTATAAAAATAATTCCATATTATAAAATATTCATTGATCGGCTTGCCTGTCAATAGTCAAAACTATTGGAACCTTCGGACCTACTATTGACCGGCAAGTCATTTTCAATATGTGTATGAAATATAACCTGACAACCTTTGCGTTGATGTTATGTTTATACAGAGCCATAAAAGTAAATCTTATTCCCACAATGACAATGCATTTTTGTCTATTTTTGGCAATAACAGTACATAGTTTGTTGAGTTATCTATTTTTGCTGTTAATGATGATTGTCGCAAAACTGTAGAGTTACACACTTGGGATTTCACTGTCTGGCTTTCACAGAAAATGATTTTTGTTCATAACAAATAGATATAAATTCACATTTTCGAAGACCAGTCCCAGACAAACGGGGAACAGATACATTGCAGTACCGTATTTTATTTTGATAATCGTTTTCCAAAGTTATTTATGTTTTTGTTTATATCTACTCAGATTATATATTACAGGTTATACTAAAAAATTCTAATTTCTGTGCTTGAACTTGATGATAGATTTATTTTAATGTTGTGCTTATTATTTATGTTTAGTATAGGGTGTCGGTACAACTGTCCAGACTTATAAGCAATATCACATGTAGGTATAACTTCAATGCACTCACTCTGAGGCTTGACTCCTTATTTATCTACTATACTGTCATTATTCATAGGAACTTCATGCACTTGTCACATTGACTGACCTGATCTTGGAACACAGCTGAAATAATTTTTTAAGTGGTTCATGCATCGAAATTCAAGATTTACTCATATACACAGCATTCACAGAGATTAGTGTCTGTTGCACTTTTCAATGGCACTAAGCCTTTTCAGACGTGACATTGAACCGATGAGCAGCAATAAACAGAATAATAAAGTCCATGCATAACACCTCTGTATTAAACCCCATCCCGGTGCCTCTTCTCTTTCAGTTGTCCATTTACAGAACTGTAAAAGGGAGGTATCATATACATTTTGTAGTAGCTTGGCACTTTTGAATGACACTAAGCCTTTTGAAATGTGACGTTGAACCGATGAACAGCAGTACACTGAATAAAGGGCCAATAACGGACAAGTCACATTGAAAACTATATACAAATGAACGTAGAACGTAGCGATTTTCAGCAGGATTTTGGAACCCTCAATTTTTGCTTGCAATCAACAGAAAGTTGGACCAAGATGACCAACTACTTACTTATTTTCCGTATATAACCCCATGCCGGGACCTTTCCTCTTTCGGTTGTCAATTTTTCCTGTTATATTTCATATTTGCTGTAAATTATTTCACCCGCACGCACTTCTCCTGGGTCTTGTAATTAGTAGAACTGTAAAAGGAAGGTATCAGATAGTAACTTTGAACAAGCATTTTTCAACGACACTAAGCCTTTTGAAATGTGACATTGAACCGATAAGCAGCAGTACACAGAATAATAAAGTGCCAAAACACGAACATGTCACATACACAATTACATACATATGAACGTAGATCATAGCGGTTTTCAACAAGATTTTGGAACCCTCAATTTTAACCCTTCATCAACAGAAGGACGGACCCATATGACAAAGTACTTACTTATTTTCCGCATATGACCCCATGCATAACACCTCTGTATTAAACCCTATCCCGGTGCCTCTTCTCTTCTAGTTGTCCATATTCTTCTGCAAATATATATAGACCACCAAACACAGGTGTTGAATTTTGGGACAGGCTAAGTATTTGTCTTGAAAATGCTTTTCAAAAATGTGGTAAAATTCTGTTAGTAGGGGACATTAATGAAGACCAGCTTAACTCTAGTAATCATAAATTTCGAGACGTGATCTTATTAAACAATATGTATAATGTTATTTCGGAACCGACAAGGGTTTCAGCAAATTCATCAACATTAATCGACCCTATTGCCATCTCTGATGCGGATTTACTTTTACATTCCGGTATTTTTCATACCCCGAGGTATATAAGTGACCATTTTGGCACTTTTATTTACAAGAAGTTTAATTTACCCCCATCTGTTCGTTATAAAAGACTAGTATGGTATTATAACCGTGCAGATTTCGATAAACTCAACGACTTGATAATTGCAACTGATTGGTCATTTCTTGATTTAAACACAATCGATGAGGCTTCCGAAAATTTTAATACTAAATTTATGGAACTAGCAAAACGCTGTATTCCGTCCAACTATGTAACGATAAGGCCAAAGGATAGACCATGGTATGACTCATTCATTCGTCGTACTTCCCGTAAAAGAGACCGTCAAAAATCTATAGCTATAAGATCTGGTAAAATTAATGACTGGAACGTTTACAAACAACTTCGGAATAAAGTAAACAATCTTAAAACACATGTTAAACAAAAATACTATAATGACTTAGAATCTACATTAAGTGACAGTATGTATAATAATCCAAGATCGTATTGGAAAACAGTTAAACAATTAGTAAAAGACAACAAAAACTGTGAAATTATACCACCATTAAATGTTGATATCGATGGCAATGATGTGATTTATACGTCAGATACCGAAAAAGCGAATTGTTTAAATGATTACTTTGTATCTATATCTACAGTTGATGGCTCACGAACAAACCTTCCAGAATTTCTCCCAAAAACTAATAACGTCTTACAGGATTTTTATATTCAAGAACAAGAAATTATTGATATTTTATTTTCTCTCGTTTTAAATAAATTATCTGGGCCCGATGAAATAAGTCACAAAATGTTAAAAGAATGTAAAAACTCAATTTGTAAGCCATTGTGTATTCTCTTTAATAGGTCGTTATCCGAAAGAAAATATCCCGCAGTCTGGAAATCGGCCGTAGTTATGCCACTTTTTAAGAAAGGTAATAAAAATAGTCCTTCAAACTATAGACCTATATCTTTAATCAGCTGCGTTGGTAAGGTTATGGAAAGAGTTATGTTTAAACACATTTACAATCATCTATTTGCTAATGAGTTAATTTACGAAAGGCAGTCAGGTTTTTTACCAGGGCACACTACTGTATATCAGCTGTTAGACATTTATCACCAAATCTGTTACTCCTTCGATAATAAAATCCCAACATGTATGGTTTTTTGTGACATTTCAAAAGCCTTCGACCGTGTCTGGCATGATGGATTACTTTTTTAAATTAAAACAAAACGGAATTAATGGACACATTTTGCAATGGATTGAAGATTATTTAAGTAATCGCAATCAAAAGGTATTTGTAGGTTCTTCATATTCTGATTGTAAGTATGTCACTGCAGGTGTTCCACAGGGCTCTGTACTTGGGCCCTTATTATTTTTAACCTATGTCAATGACATTGCAGACAACCTTGCTAGTGTAACACGGCTCTTTGCAGACGACAGTTCTCTCGCAGTTTCCACCTCTGATATTGCTTCTATGGAAAGTACATTAAATGACGACTTAAATAAAATAGCTGAATGGTCCAAGCGTTGGTTAGTAACTTTTAATCCGAACAAACAGAAGTGGTATTTTTTACTCTCGGATCTGAAGTTAAACCGTCTCTTTACTTTGATAATGTTCATCTTGATTATGTTGACAGTCATAAACATTTAGGAGTTACTTTTAGATCAGATGGTAAATGGCACGATCATATCAATAATATACTTTCATCTGCCTCAAAAATTCTAGGGTCAATGAGAGCATTAAAGTTCAAACTAAAAAGAAATACGTTAAATCAGATTTATATATCCTACATGAGACCTGTTCTAGAATACGCATCAATAGTCTGGGATGGCTGTGCAGATTACGAAAAACATTCTCTTGAAAAACTCCAATACGAGGCTGCACGTATTGTCACAGGTCTTACGAGGTCTGTTTCTATCGAACGTCTTCTTAATGAAATTGGTTGGGTATCTCTGTCCGATAGACGAAACATTCAGAAACTCTTTACCATGTATAAAGCTAAGCATCGTACATTACCGGACTATCTATTAAATCTTATTCCAGATACAGTTGCCAATGATGTACCCTATCTTCTAAGAAACAGGAATGATTATATAACAGTTGCTCGTCGTACGCAAATATTTGCTAACTCGTTTATTCCATCAGCTTCTTCTTTATGGAACGATTTAGAATCCGATATAAGAGAGTCATCCACAATTCATATTTTTAAATCAAAACTTAAACTAAAATACAAACCTTCATCTGTACCTACATATTTTTGTATTGGCGAAAGGCTGTACTCGGTTTACCATGCTCAAATGCGTAATAAATGCAGTAATTTAAATGCTGATTTATATAAAAATCATTTGAGAGACAATGCTGCATGTGATTGTGGTCACGATACTGAAGATGCCGAACATTTTCTCTTTAAATGTAGACATTATGCTTTACAAAGAATACAACTTTTTAACGCCACACGTATCTTTCATCCACTGAATATACGCGTACTCTTTTGTTTGGAGATGAAAATTATACTGAAGAAGAAAATTCACTAATATTTTTAGAAGTACAAAAATATATCAAACATACAAATCGTTTTCATTAAGAAATCTGATTGCTGCCGTATTACTTTAGTATATAAACTTAACGCAGTTGTACCCCACACATCAAGTTACGACCCTTGGAACACTCTGGACTCTCTCTCTCTCTTCTTATATTACCATCTATCTAGCTTTCTTTTAATTTTTACAGTTAAATCATTCTACTTATTCTCCAACATTGTTGTTATTCATTTCGCTTAACTTTGTTCTCTTCCAATTACATTTTGTCATTTTTATAAGAATACAATGCAATCTATAATATAAAATTTTCCTTTAAATATACCTTCGGGGACGGACCGAATTACTAATGTTATATGAACTTGTGGTCCAACTCTTTTACCTTTCTTAGAATGTTTTGTATAATTTCTGTATATGTACATTGTATACGTTGTCATAAAAAGGAAGGAATAAAATATGTTTAAATCAAAATTCTTCTGCTAAATTGCATATATATGCTTGCCAAATATTATACGCGCACGGGCACAGGAAGGTATCGTAATGTAGCTTGGCACATGCACTTTTCAACAACACTTAGCCTTTTGAAATGTGACATTGAACCGATGAGTAGCAGCAAACTGAATAAAGTGCAAGAAACGGACATTTCACATACAAAATTATATACATCTGAATGTAGAAAACCAAGCACTTACTTATTTTCCGTATCAAACCCCATCCCGTGACCTTTCCTGTTGCAGTTGTCAATATTTCCTGTTAAATTTCATATTTGCTTGTCAATTATTATACCTACACGTGCTTCTCCTGAGACTTGGGATTTGTAAAACTGTAAAAGGAAGGTATCATATAGTAGCTTAGAACAAGCACTTTTGAATGACATTTAGCTTTTTGAAATGAACCCGACGAGCAGCAGTACACTAAATAAAGGGCCAAAACGGACATGTCACATTCAAAACTATATTATACTGAGTATATACGAATGAACGTATACGTAGCGGTTTTCAACAGGCTTGGAACAAGCACTTTTCAACGAGACTAAGCCTTTTGAAATGTGACATTGAACCGATGAGCAGCAGTTCACTGAATAAAGGGCCAAAAATGGACATGTCAAATACAACATTATATACATATGAACGTATTAAACCCCAACACGGCACAGACACTTTTCAATGACACTAAGCCTTTTGAAATGTGAGCAGCAGTACACTAAATAAAGTGCCAAAATACTGATATTTCACATTCAAAATTATATACAACTGAACTAAGAACGTATCGGTTTTCGACAAGATTTCGGAACCCTCAATTTTGCTTGGATCAATAAAAGGTCGAACCTAGTTGTCCAAGTAGTTATAAACCCCATCCCGGGTCCTCTTTCAATTGACAATTTTCTTCAGTTAAATTTCATAAGTGCGGACATAAACGACGGAAGAACGCAAAAAAAATCCGTCGAGAACCACATTTAGCTCTTTATGTTCCTGATTTAAGTCAAATCGTGTATCTGATGTCAAAAGCCAGGTTAATTTTCCTAATGTACTTTTAAGCAGTTAATCACTTAATCAGTTGACCATTACATAAATGCAATAGTTATTTACTGTTGACGCCTAATTCAGTGAATGGGTTTTTAAACAGAGGTCAAATATTGTTACAAACGATTTCTGTTAACAGAAACAATGACATAACTGGCTATTAGACCGTTCTATATATCGATGACTGTCCCTACTATTTAAAAATGAGCATTCATTTTCATTATTTTATTGGTCTAATAAGGTCAAAAAATCTTAACATAAACTGTGACAAATCTGTTAAGCCGACTGATTTTTGTTTTTCCTTAATCTTGAACAATTACATAAAAGCAGCACGGAGATCAAAGTATCATTACTGTAACACATGATCATTTAATGGAAACAATGACGTAGCTGGCTATTAGGCGGGTCCATTACAAATACTTTTTAATTCCAACTGCGAAAGGCCACAGATCTAAGAACAAAAGAAAAATGTCTAAAATGTATGGCAGTATTAATGCAGAGAACTGTCAATGAATTATTTTTGAATTCAACTTCTGTTATATTACGTTTAAGCATATAAGCATATTTATTTCCAAAATAAACTTGCAATTACATTTCTGAAATAAGAAAATATTGTACAAGAACGAAATGACGAGACCAGTGGTAAAAACAACCTGCTCAGTGAAAAGTATTAGATATGAATGAAAAAAAAACTCTTTAATTAAGTTGAATAAACTGTCCTGATAAACGACTTAAACAAAACTGTAGGTAAACTGTCGCCTTTTGCTTAAAGAAAGGAATTGTAAGCAATAAGACGGTACAAGAATTTTGTTGTTTTTTTTTTTTTGTTTCAGAAAAAGGCCTTGTATTCAAAAAAAATATATATAAGACGGTTCATAGCTGTTATAATTCTTCTGAATATGGTGCCATTATTTGACCACAAAGATTTTATATGAAGTTAAATATTCGTTTTAAAATTTGCTTTTTTCGGAAATCTCTTAACATGAAGATGAGCTCTGTAGAGCTTAACATGGTACAAGATGAGCTCTGTAGAGCTTAACATGGTACAAGATGAGCTCTGTAGAGCTTAACATGGTACAAAACCGAGGGTAGAATGAAATCACTACATGTGCGAAATTGTGCAAAATCGTAACAGCTAAGGTAAAATTAAATGCTGTGATTATGCCCAGTTTCGCACATACAGTGCGTTCGTACTGCATTTTTACTAATTTTTAGTATAACCAAATGTTTGTTCTAAAATTATGAATAAATTAGATAATTCAATAATCCTCTTGTGTAGTATTTTTGGACTTGTAATCATATAATCTTTTTGTACTGTGTTTTCGAACCTATGATATACCCAGGTAGTACGCGCATGATTTGCCCTTCTTGTAAGGTCAGCCACCTTTGTCAATTTAACGAACCACGACACATCGGGTATTTCCGTATAATACGCAGCCTGTTCTAGTTTCAAACTGGTCAATTTGTTTTCGCAATTAAATATAATTATATAATCTTCTTGTACTGTGTCCTTGAACTCGTAATATATCCAGATAGTTAGCGCGTGATTTGCTGTCTTTAAGGTCAACAAACGTTAACCTATCGGAAAACATCGGGTATTTCCGTATAACATGCGTCATAGCCTGCTATAAGATGGTCATACCCTACTTAACTACACTAATCACCTATCTCTTTTATGCGACGCGTACAATAAAATAAAATAAAATAGAAAAATCTTAAATACTCTTACGCTTGCAGTAAAGATATTAGTGAAATAATAAGTTTACTTTCAATTTAAACATAGATCGGAATTTATAGCTGTTTCCACTGATGGGTTTTCTACAGATTATAAGCATTTTTGGTAAGAATATTTTATGTCTTAGTTTCATACAGTAAATAAGTTTTTATTATATTGTAGTAGTGACGATTATTTTTTAATAAAAGCCAGTATATAAATAGCAGGTCTAGATAGAAAATAAATAATTTGTGCATTAAAAATACTTTAATTTTAAAGTAAATTGTAGTATGCTGCTGATTATATATCATATAGTATCGTTTCAAATTGTATTAGTTTACTCACGGACTGAAATACTGAATTGTAAATTAAAAGAAAAATGTTTAAGGTAAATGCATTCAGACATATGTAACTTTTACTTCTATTATTTCTTTTTTTACATAAATATTTAAATTGAAATGGTCCAATGATTTCTAAATATTTATTATTTGCTGTTATTACATGACTCCTAAACATATAAATCGTCGTTGTTCTATAGACCGGTGTATAGCTCAACACTACATTTTGCTGGGCTAAACTCAAAACCAGTAGAAAAAGATACGAACATTTATTTCTGATGTTGTGTAATTATAAAAAAAAAATCTTGAATGGCTTGCCGGTCAATAATCAAAACTATTGACTTTCAGTCCTTACGTTTATTTTAAAGTACATAATTGAAATATTTTATATATTATGTATCACCTAATCCTCTTAGGTCTAAGAACTTCCGGAATTTATATGAATAAACTGTATATACTCTGTATATATGCTGTAATCTCACACAACAATACGCATATTTAGCGGATAATTTATGATAGAAGTAATTTTTTTATTTATTATATGATATTAGCAATAATCTAGATGCAAATAGATCAACTTAAATCAATGATGATGATGATGATAATGATGATGATTATAATTATTATTATTATTATTATTATTATTATTATTATTATTATTATTATCATCATCATTTTTCATCATCATCATCATCATTATTATTATTATTATTATTATTATTATTACCTCTGATGGATAATAATTTTTAACACCACACTTGCCAGCTTGCACACGCTTCTAGATCACAGTCGGGCATACATTAAAAAATTCAAACAGTTTTCTATGTTTATATGCAATATAGGCATTTTAGCAGTATCTAATTGATAACTTAATATTTATTTTCAGTTTCAAGCTTATTTGATATGGAAGTATTTCCAGAATAAAGTCCCAAGTGTAACCTTTACTGTATTGTACTGGTGCGAAGTAAACACCAAAACCAACATTTTAGTAAAATAATGTTTATCGACTTCGCCATGTTTGCTTACAATTAATGTACAATTAATATTCATATTTAACTAGTTTGATCTACCGAAAGTTATTAAAGTATTGAATTTCAGGATTTACTACAAATCGAGTATTCTATAAGTGATATTGCACACAGAAGCCTAATTAATGAGCTATTTACTTTAGACAATCAATTGAGTATTAATGAAACCAATCGCCAGTGTACAATCGAAAAACCTTTGTAAAAATATTGACATTACATGGGCTAAATGAATTATTTGCTTCCGATTTAAGGAGTTAAACCCACGGTTCCATTACGTATATTAGAAAATTTGCCTTTTCTCTTCTTGTACATGTTACAAGTAGATGGTAGATACACATGTTACACGAAGATGGACATGTTACAGGCAGGTTTTCGTATATATTACACGTAGTATTTTTACATACAAGTATATGTTACACTAGGTTTAGAGAATCCCTAAATTTACATGAAAATAATGTGTCCGATGAATTTGACTGAGTTGCTGACTACAGATAAATCTACAATTCTAAAACGGTTGTACAGATTAAACTGCCTTTGAGGTCACCTGTATTTAACAGCACCCACTTAGCTGACTTTAATCTGATTTCAATTTGTCTTAACCAGCCACCTGCATTAAGCCGCCAGATTGTGTCCCCTTCTGGTTTAACCGTATATACATTACATTAAGAAATATTTATTCACAGTTTTAGTGGCGCTTTCCGTCATATGTTCTCATTTACAAGTCGTGGCACAAGTTACAGAATCTATTATTTTGTTTCTACCTTTGTATCACAATAAGTCTTATTTGACATAATTTTATTCACTTCTTAATGATGTTCTTTGAGATCTCTTTTTGTAGTTACTGTGCAGTTTCATAACTATATACAGCATCCGTACAATTACGCAATATTATGTGAAATTTTGAGCAAGGAGTCATTCTGGCCAATCAGAAATCATTTATTTATACAATACCATTACACGTACAGTTGGTAGATTGTATGGGAAATCTGTATTTCAGTATTGTTCAGCGTGCTGCTAAGTGCAGATGCCTACACAGTAAATGACACTGAGAAGCTACACGCGGACCTGCTCACTTCTTATACAGCGAAACTCAGACCGCAGTCAAAAACAGATGTCATGATACAATTTGGACTATTGCATATAACGGAACTGGTAATTTTTCCAAATCATTTATTTATAACTGTATAGACTATAGCGGAATGCTGAGAAAAGTACCAAATGCTCATCTTTCATCAGAACTTCTCTCTTAGTGAAGAAAGCATTCAAGGGTGGTGTTCAAAACGTTTTCGAGCCGTTATAAATATATGAGCCATTTAAATTATGATACAAGAACTCCCTTAAAACAGTTTGAAGTTCAATCTCTAGACGGATTTACAATGTCGTCGGTTGCCTGGTTGTTTAACCGGATGTTTAAATTTTAACGCGCATGCGCATTTTACGAGTGAACATACCAGTATAAAAATAATAAAAATAGTTTAATGACGAAATGTATTGGACAGAATGCCTTGTTTAGAGCTAGATATGTTACCAATTATATATTACCAGAGGACTCGTATTTATTCTTATTTTTCGTCCGTCCGCAAGCATTCTCAAGTGTCTAGATCCACGCCCAAAACAGACATAAAATTTGCTCCTATCTGAAAATGTCATACTTTCTTTCATCTTATCTGTCAAAAGAGTTTTTCCTTCAAATTACATTGCATTAAAGATATTACAAATGTTAAAGGGACGCGGCTTTGTCACTGAAGTTACTGTTTTTAGTAAACATTTAACCGAATGAGCTAAAGTATAGTTTATTACCTGTTCATTCTGAGTTGTAATATGCACACTATTGTCAAAGTCTCTCATTTTGAGCAAGGCAGATGTCGATGTGTAATGGATAACATATATGTTTGTCATGTATTGGTAACTTATTACAAAACAGACTAATTATGGCCAAATAGTCTGAAATGTGATACAACTTAAACGTACTTTACATTCTGCGACCATGTCTGTTTGCCCTACGTAGAACGCGCATACGCGCAATTTTTCTCCCGTTACTAGGGAACGGGCCGAATGTAAATTCATCTAGTGTTTGAAGAAAACACATTGGTTGCATTCAATTTGCTTTAAAATCTAAGCTCTTGATAACCAGACTTGGAGATTTTTTTCCGCTTAGGAAATCGTGTATTTCAATTTTGATGTTAAACATTAGAATCGTATAGGAAACGAAACGCATTTGAAATATATGACAAAAAAATCCTGTTTAGCTAACTAAGCCAGAAATGTGCCACAATACGAGCCGTGCACGATAACTGAAAGGACATGTAGAAGGCAACATAATTGAATGTACTTATTAAGAATACGGTGATCAGCAAATTTGGTACAACATACTTAGACTCTCGCAATCCATCAATTTATAACTGAGAATCTCAGTGTTTGACACAACTTCTATTTTACGTTTCAGGACATTGTTACACAGCGTTTACACAGTGTGGGGTTTCTTATTATTGTAAGTAAATTACCTTCTTCATCAGTATTGAAAATGTCAAAATAGGTATTTTTGGCATTTATTAAGCTCGGGGCATTTAATTTCTTCCCATCATCCATGGCTAAATTTCATACATTTATTTTTTATAAATCTTGAAATTACTCTTCCTGTAAAACTATTGTTCCTGTATGTTAATGTCTAAAAAGGTTAGGTGCAAAGGTTAAAAGATAAAAAAAAGAAAGTAAATGTTAGAAAGTAAAAAAAAAAACAACAAAAAACAGAAAATTATGAGAATGACCGTCACCAGCCTCTGGGTAAAGATATTGAGGCTGGGGCTAGACCAGGGAGACTGTTTCAGCAACGTATAGTTCTTAGAAAGAAGGAGTTCGGATGATACTGAGTTCGAGACTGGGGTATGGGGAAGTTCAAATTTTCTAGTTGGTATGAGATGGTCATGGTCAACATTAACAAGCTGGTGTTGAATTTTATACAGGAATATGAAAGAGTTATCGACCCTTCGATGTTCTAGAGTTTTCCAGTAGGGGTTATTTAACATTCGTGTTATATAAAACCAGGGGTTCCTTAAAGATCATGTTTACTGCTATAACTATATGTATTGGCAACTTGGCTCACGGTTTGACCTCCCAATTTGACATAACAACTTGTACCTAACAGGACTGGAAAGATAATCGCTTGCAGTGGACAGCCTCTAGTTACGGGAATTTGACGCATACGAGGACGCTATTCAGCGAGGTGTGGACTCCGCCGATAGTTCTAAGCAATGCGTAAGTGCATCTTTTTCTCTCAACTCTTGACTCTAATGACTTAAATGATTTTTTTTTCGCTTTAAGGGTGTTGATAAAAATGAGGAACTGTATTTTTATCGGTAGGTTAGTTACAATTTTTGTCGGGTGGGTCTTTTCGCTTGTTCCATGTAATTGTTGAAATGATATATTTTCTGGTATTTATTTTGGTCTTCTGGTACTCATAGAAAACAAATCACTTTTAAGCAAGCTACCGTAAAAAAATGTAAAGATAGGAATTGCGCGATTCCTGGATTTGCAAGAAGTCCCATTACGGTTAATTGTGCTTAATGGTAGGATTGAATTCTATTTCTGGTCCCTGCATGTATAAACCCTTGCGAATAACAACACAAACATTAAATATAGACCATAAGGGGCGTTGTTTTAAATTGGTATCGGTGATCCCGCATTTGCACAAAGCTGGAAAACGCGCATGAATTCACAACTTCAAGAGATTCATTGATAAATGTGCACTTCTTTCCTACACAAATCGAATTGATTGAACTATATGCTATTGGAATTGTTCCTGTCTAGATGCAAAAACAGCATTTAAAATTCTTAAGTAACGCTGATTGACACAATATTATCTGTTAAGCCTATTGTTCTGCTAAAAAGCGTTTACTCATGTTTGTTCTGAAATATCCCTTGGAATATGTTGTTCCCTTCGCTATATTTAAGACTTTGTTTATAACAATGTGGATTATCTCCAATTTAAATTTTAGATAATATCACTTAACGTCCTCTTCCTCAGTATTAAACTATCATTTCATATTCTTGCATACAAGATGCGTTCTGCCGGAGCTGGATAAACTCGTCTTACAGACGAATCTCTTAATGTAATTTATAAATGAAGGCATAAATTCATACGCTACTATTATAAAATAGTGCTTAAAAGAAAAGAAATCATTATATCTGTTTTTTTTTTGAAGAATATGGTATGCAAGAAAAAAGATTCTTTCACTCGTAGAAGGCGCGGCTGGAAATATCTGGCTCTCGGGGTACTGTTTTTGCGGTAACTCGGCAGCGCCTTGTTTCCGTATAATCCACGCCTTCAGCCAGTGAAAGATTCTTATAATCTCCACCACCAGACATTCTGTAGTTTCATTTATATGGGTTTTATTTCTGTCTGTAATAAAATGGTCCTGCAAGCTTACGGGTCAGCCCCTCTACTAGACTAGCTCCTAGACTATCGTTTTTACATTTTTATGGCTGAATGTAATAAACTGAGACAATCTATATCCTATGTTCAATATCATAGTCTGATAATTTTAACATCATTCCTCTATGAAAATCTCTAAAATAGACTGGCTTTTGTCTCTATGGAATTGAATTCAACAAAACAGGAGAAAAATGTAGAAATATATCTATTATCAGTCAAGCGGCTAGTCTACCCCTCTACCAGACGATTGTTTGTGCCAGACATTATTCCCATTGCGCCTCCGGATGTTTACACCTTTCTCCTCAACCACTCAACATCTTTCAAGCTGCTATATCGCCAGGGACCAATCTGAGTCGGTGTGATTAAAATCCAAACAGAAAAGCATATTGTCACACACTTTTATACATTTAAAACAATAAACAATTGTGTGTCGTAACTGCAACACTTTTTTTCAGAGCTGATGAAATAAAATTGTTAAACGACAATTCTGACTTTGCGAGTGCACCTGTTATGATACACGACGAAGGAAATGTATTCTGGATGGCGCCAGCCAATTTCATAGCGCAGTGTACAATCAACATACAGTACTACCCTTTTGATTCACAGAGCTGCAAATTTGTGGTAACTTTAAAACATATGTTGCCTCTATATTCCGGCAAAGTGATAAGACATTAAAAACAACCATGTCTTAAATTAGGGATAAAGCATGCTTTTTGTGTTATAACATCTGCAGAATCCCGAGTGATAAGTCCGGTAGGACGAGCGTACCAATGTATCACTAGGGATTCTGGAGAAGTTATAACACGAAATGAACATGCGCTATTGCTAGTCTAGCATTAAGGCCGAGCACCACTAAACCCGGCTGTTCTTTATTTCCGAATAAAAAACACTTAATAACATTTTTTTGACATTTTCTAGTATATCAGATTTGCAGAGACTTATATTCACATAAAGAACTATATCGCTACTTTAGGAAAACAAAAAGAAAAGCGAGTCTTAACTTTTATATAAGAAAGCTAAAGTTCGTTTAGTAAAACATGCTGAATTTACTCCTTTTATATTCTTTCAATTTCTCTTTCCGAACCATTAGAACCTTACGCCGCCATTTTTACCTAGCACGCAGTAGGAACATGCCGATTTCGATAGAATGCAGAGTGATACGCGATAGAGTAAAACAAAACACGATGCTTTTGAGAAAGGGCACGGAGAAAGGGAGAAAGATTAGTACTATTTATAATTTGTCTACAAGTGATTTGGTAGTGATCTGCCTAAAACATGGAAAAACTAAAAACTGTTCATGTCACTTTTTACAGATGTCTGCCCGTATGAAATACTGCCCGGAGGAACACCTGCGATCTTCTCCTTCCATGAAAAGCTTGACCGTTGCCATATAATCAATGACTGAGTCGGTGTGACATTAAACAAACAAAATCTGAAAATTAATGAATATGATTCATATTTTAGGTTTCTACCTGGATGTACGCAGTAACTGAGTTAAGTCTTAGTTCTTCCATTCTAAAGGTCAACCTTGACCTGTACTAGCAGCATGGTGAATGGGAAATTACTGATACATCTGTGGCAAATATGACGAGGTTAGTATCATGTTTTATCAAATATCTAAATTCAGTTAAGTCACAAAAAAGACGTAAACGTCGATATTAGGTTAGAAGGTATTAAATGCCTCCGCTATTATTTTCTGTGTAAAATTGACAAATTATAACATGTTTCAGGTTAATCAGCATTTATGGTCTTTCACTGCTTGTCTTGAAGCCTTGTCTTTAAGGTAGGTCTTAAGGCAATCAAAAATTAAAAAAAATAACAAAAAGCAATATGGGGTTAACCATAATGCAATGAAACCATGGTCTGAGACACATGATGCAAACGCCAATATCTCGTAGAAAGAAATTAGGAAATATCTACTCTCACTCTTATTTCACTAAACAGCTTCACACAATGTTTGAAGCATATAGCGTAGCTTAAAATCATCTGCAGACATTCCTCGTTAAAATCAAGCCTCAATAAAGCTTATACCTGGCATGAAAATGACACTATATTATTGATATGGACTATATTCGTGTGGACCACGGAGGCATATCTTGCGAATTACTACCTTCTTACCTTTTGAGAAATACTACGCATGTCTGTTTCGTAACGGAGCTTATGAAATAAGGAAGCAATAATTCTTGGAGCATGTATGGCGCCATAATAGTTGATCGACGTGATGTCAGTGTTCTTAAATAAAAAAGACTGATGACAGATTTGTGCAGAATAATATACAACCGTTTTGTCGCGAAATAAATAATGCGCTCTAAAAGATTATGTTCTACTGTTTCATATTCTATTTTAACTGCGTTACTATTTTGCATACATATTTTACATACTACATTGATATACGGTATAAGTGTTTATTCCATAGATTTCATTAAATAAAATTTATTTTTTCCTATTTTCTCTAGGATACTGATGACAGTATTGTGGTCATTTAAAGAAATGACATAAATTTGGCGGTGTTTCAAAAAGGATTGCATTAAAATTTAACTTTTCAGTTATTGACAAAAATGGGGATGCTGTTTTGTATTTCAGAGATTTAAATGGTTACCTGTTGCCATCAGTTAAGTTTACGGTTCACCTTAAGAGGAAATATTCCTACTATCTGATGAACATGCTTCTTCCGGTTGTCGTCCTGGCTGCAATGGCGCCATTTGTATTCGTGTTGCCAGTGGAGAGCGGAGAGAAGATCGGATTTGCTCTGACAATTCTGTTGTCATTGTCAGTTGTTATGACAATTGTGTCTGAAAATATACCGCCAACATCAACCCATATATGCGTTCTCAGTAAGATTTTTTATTCATTAACATTAAAATGAGGGAAACGGGGCATATGTTACCATTGTCCATACATGTGTGTGTGTGTCGAGCTATGCGCACGATTAAACTTTTTTTATGATATCTACGATGGCAAGACAAAGGGTCGCATCTAGATCCCTAGCTGAAAGGTAAGGATGAAAAGTAAACGTCAATGGATAAAGGTCATTTTTCTTGTGCATCATACCTAGCTTTTATGCTTGAATGGCTATACAAAAACCTTGGCAGAAACAAACACCAGGGGCCGTATTTATAAAGCATCTTAAGTATAAGTATAAGAAATTGATTATTTACTTAAGTATTACTTAAGTAAGAAATTAATTTTACTTAGGTATATTTGTTATTCATAAAACAACTGAATAAGTAATTCTTGGCTTTTATTGTGGACGAAAACATTTAAAAAAACAACATTAATTTCAGACAGATACAACATGCACAATTATGTTTCAAGTGCTTTTATCTGAAAAAAAAACAACAATCTTATCGTACTCACGACGCCATTTTGTTTTCTGACTTAAGTGATTTCTTACGTATCTTAAGTTTAAGCAGTTTTATGAATAGGACTTAAGTTTTTTACTTATACTTAAGCTGAAATCACCACAAACTTAAGTAAAATCTTCAAATTAAGTCAAAACTTATACTTAAGATGCTTTATGAATACGGCCCCAGAACAAGATAAAATGTCACATTTAGGACACGTAGTCTGCTTTAAAGATCAAGGTCAAATTTCGAGGTAAAAACGTATTATTTTTCGTGTCTGGTCTAGAACGCTGTATGTATGGGGTAAAGAAGTAACTATGCACAAACACAATTGATTATATACAAGACTACAGGTAGACCCTAGACTAGAGGTACAGGTCAATCTCAGAAGCCATAAACTATAGTTCTGTTACTTTTGTATCGGTGAACGAATACTCACATAGTTTGGCATAAACATTCACCATTACTAGATGATATGCTGCGTGTACGACATGGACACCTAACTTAAAGGTCAAGGTCACACTTAGAGGTTTAAAAGATTTTACTTATATTTCTTTTTCGGTCGATAACTTTTGTATTTTGTACACGTAGATTGATATTCAAATAGCATATCTCAGTCATTCAACATAACAATACGAATTGTCAGGTACAATTTATAGACCTCTAAATATCAAAGGTCAGGGTCATATTTAGGGGTCAAAGATATTATTCATTTTTCTTTTTTCGTCTTTAATTCAACACGATAACAAGAAAATGTAATTTAAATATTCATGGTCGCGAACACATTTAGGGGTCAAAGATATTACGCCATTTTTTTGTCGTGTTCATAATGTAACACCGTCATAAGACCATGTAATATAAAGATTCAAAAGTGAAAAAAAATGTACAGTCATATCCCAAACTACAGTATTACAAAGTGGACATTACTCACAGGATTCGCATTATCCAGTGTCCTAACATCACATAGCGAGAATCATATGTGCCCTAGCCTGCTGAGACAATTTTAATTGCGTGTTTGATGAGACTCAAAATCAAAACTTTCTTGGTATCTACATATGTTATGACAAGGAAAATGTTTTTGAAATAATACATACTTTGCATCTATTGTAGCTAAAATGTTTTGACTGATATGGTTAATGTGGTTAACCCTTACCCTGCTAAATTTCTAAAATCGAATGGTCCATCATTCAATTTCACCATACCATTTATCATTCGAAGGGGTGTTCACTGAAAATTCACTGACTGAATTGCGAACAGTGCAGACAATGATCAGCCTACACAGACGTGCAGGCTTATCTTGGTCTGCACTGGTCGCAAAGGCAGAATCGAATCGCTTCACGCTAGCAGGCTAAAGGTTAAAATGTGTGCATTCACCACTTATGTAATAAATCATCGATTGCAAAGGTGCATGCGTGGCCGGCCGCTTGGTTAGTGCCACTGACTTCGAACCACTCGCTCCTCACGACTGTAGGTCAGAAAGTCTGCTAAAGAATTAGAATGCTTTAATGTAAGGACATTCGTCCGTTGGTTTTTGGCACATATAGCACACTGAAGTTTGAAATTGCCATCCTAAATTTAGTCCTAATTTCAATTAAAATCCAACATATACTTAATTTAATTGCAGGTGTTTATTTACTGACCACGTTCATCATCTGCTCGCTGGAAACCTTGTTAACCGTTTTCACGTGCAAATTACACGAGCTTCACAATAAAACATATGTAATGGGTAGTGGGTGTCAGAAAGTGGCTCGGGTCCTTGCGAAAATTACGAGATACAGGTTAGTATCCACCAGCGTTGCTGGGTTCCCGTAATTACAACATACTGTTATTCGACAATTTCTTTAATAAAATTGATTACACATCCAAGAGTAGTAATAAAAACTATTCAATTTTTCAAATATATACATGTATATTACTTTTGTGCTTATCGTTGCTGCATTTTTGTACCCCACGACTACAAATTTGTATGCAGGGGACAGAATCTGTGCGATCCAACTCTCCTCATCCCCTTGACGCAATTTAATGAAACTTCACAAAAGTGATCAGTAACAACAGTACTTGTGCATTGTGCATGTTAGGTTCTTTCAGAAAAAAATATCTGCAGAGTTATGGGACTTTGTTGTTTGTTACTTAACTAAATACATAGAAACAATCTTGTGCACATCATCTCTCCTCATCACCTGGGCACAATTTAATGAAACTTCACAAAAGTGATCAGTAACAACAGAAGTTGTGCATTGTGCATGTTATGTTCTTTCAGAAAAAAAAATCTGCAGAGTTATTGGACTTTGTTTTTTTGTTACTAAACCATACGAGTATACATTAACACAATTTTGTGCACACCCTCGTCATCCCCATGACAAAATTGAATGAAACTTGACACAAGTGATCAGTAACAACAGGTGTTGTGCATGGGGCATATTCGGTTCTTTCAGAAAAAAAAAACTTGCAGAGTTATGGGTTTTTTATTATTTATTTATTTTTTTATTTGTTAACATACTATGTACATACAGTCTGCATATGCAATCTTGTGCGCGCTAAATCTTCCGAACCCTAGCACACAATTTAATGAAACTTCACACAAGTGATCAGTACCAACCCAAGTTGTGCATGGTGAATGTGACGTTCTTTTGGATAAATACTCTGCAGAGTTATGGGATTTTTTTTTTTATTAGCCTCCATGTACCATCTCTCGACCCAGTTTTACACTATTTTGTGGTAATTATATAGGCTAAAAAACAATCAAATATAAGATATTGACATTGATTGGTAGACTGACCCTTTTCGAAGCTGTGTATTCTCTTTTGGGATGTTCACTTCTACTACATGACGTAATACAGGTATGTACATGTAGGTAAGTTTGATCGATAATCACATTCTACAAAGAACCAATTCTCGACCTTTCACCAGTACTGCCTTTACGGTGTCATGACCCAAATCAGACAAATATTTCAGCAATAAAATTTAATGCATTTATTTAAATAGTCCATAAGTTTATATATAGTCTCATCAAAATGAGAAAATTTGTACACATGTATGTGTTAGATCTGACAGACGGGAAACATATCAAAACATAAATAATTAGATTTTCTTGCAAATTTTATGATGTCAGTGTACTTTGTCAGTTAGAAAGGGATATGAATAAAATATTCTATAAAACACTTACCAATACTTTGCTCAAAACTGGCAAAAAACAATGAAAATGCCAATAGATTAGTCAAGTACCTTTGCAAAGAGCGGTAATTCGATTATTTATTGAAATCAATCGAGAGATGGTAGCGTTCGATAATTGGTACAAGGAGGCTAACATACAGACTGCATATGCAATCTTGTGCGCGCCTTATCTTCCGAACCCTTGCAAACAATTTAATGAAACTTCATTCAAGTGAGCAGTACCAACCCTAGCTGTGCACGGTGCATGTTACATTCTTTTAGACAACTATTCTGCAGAGTTATGGGACTTTTCTTCTTTTACTATACTGTATACATACAACCTATATACATACATTACATATAATTATGCAATCTTGTGTGCGTCAAAATGCAATATACTGTGTCAGTGCGTGTGGGGGTAAATGCATCACCTTTAGTGATAGCTCCAGTTATTAATTGTATTTGTTTACTGCATTTGTCGTCTCATTATTATTATATTAACAGACCATGTTCGTTCGTTCGATCATGTAGAAAGTAATATGTGTAATTAAATAACAGAATATCAGTTATCAGTTTCATTCCTCTCCTGGTGGAACATCGGAGGGGGCTATAGGAATGCCTTCCGTCTATCCGTCCGTCCGCATATCTGGATCCTGCGATAACTAAAAAATTCTTCAAGCTAGGTTCATAAAAACTGGTGTGTTAATAGAGAGCGATATGTAGATTATACACCAATATTATACTTATACATGACTTATGCTTGTAGGTCAAAGGTCAAGGTCACTTATTCTATTTCTGCTCCATTACGTTTAATTGTATTGAAGAATTTTTAGTGCTGCACAGAAATGTTCCCCATGATTAGGCTATATGCCGCGAATATGAACCCATGATTATTAGTAAAAGGTCAATGTCACTATTGAAGATCAAATAAAAAAATTCACTGGGCGGGAACTTCTGTATTGACCCTGCAATACTCGGTCACTAGTTAATTTTGGATTTATTGAATCACTTACAAAATTTTTTCGTAATAAAAAAAAACTGTTAATTTTGCACTTTTCCAGACGAAGACCCAAAACTGATGACGTGACTACAGTAAAAGAAGACAATATCGCCCAAATGATGCAAGAAAAGGTCGATTTACCGAAACAGATAGGGCGAGAAAATAGCACGTGGGCTGAAAATTTCAGCGAAGACAATCATAACGAAGTTGGAGTGAAAATTGAGTACAATTACGAAGATATGGTACTAATGTATGAAAAATTCAATTTCATCGCATTCACTCTGTTGACTTCATTAACAACACTAATTTTCATGCTAACCTTACAGGCAGGAGGAGGGTCAAACGACACTAATACAGTATAGTGTAACGTGGTTTACATGTGTCCGAATTTTATTTTCATTTTAAATGGTTAGGGAAAATCTATAGATGTTAGATTGGAGGGAGTTTTAAAAACAGTAAAAAGGTTAGGGAAAGATCAGTGCATGAAATTGATTAAAATGTAAATAGCACTTACATAAAAGATATAGAAACATACAACAGAATGAAATGTGTGAAATATTTAATGTTGTGAGAAGCGTGAGAAGAACTGCAGAAAAACTAAATTTTCTGATTTCTGAATAAAGTTATTGCCAAAAAAGTGACTTTTTTTGCATTCTGTGTTCTTACGTGGAAGTGTATTATTGTCAAGATATTTGCAGTTAGCATATACTTATATTTTATGCTAACAGTTTGTGTAACTATTTTTATAACCTTGTGAAGAACGTGAAAGTGTGGAGTAAATAGTGCTAAATAATTGGAAGTTTTTGCAATTATTAACGATGTATTATTATTAAAACTTTAAACGTGAAACTATTGATTTAGCCAGCTTTTTTTTTTGTATTTCAAATACACAAGGTAAAATGTCCATAGACCAACGGATTTATTTTTGAAACTACATTTCGAACAAAATCAAGGTGTGATCATTGGTTTGAATATCACCAGGCCGGGTATTATTCGTTTCCAAAACCCCGCACAATCAAGCGTCCACCGAATGATAAGACACCTATTTGATTCAGAATATGACCTGGTCGGGGGTTGTTAACGTCCAGCTAATGAGAAGACACCTATTTGATAAGACTGTGACTAAAAACAGACCTGGAACGTATACATATGTATTCATTTAAAAACTTGAAAATTTAGAATACAATCTCATTCGCGAAAGCATGCAATTTATTATCTCTGTTCAAATTTTATCTGTGATGTATATTCATACAGAAACCACTTGTAAAAGATCAATACTTCGTTGTAATGAAGATGAACTGCAGGACATTTTACAATGTTTGAACATGTGCAGATTGATAGCGTAAAATATTCACGTTGTTCAATGTGATATATGGATAAAATATTTATACATGTACCAGATTTAGTATTTGTATACATTACAAGACATCAATTAAAGGCATATACTTTTCTTAATTATCTTAATAATAATTTTGTTTCTATTACGATAACGTTTTTTACGTCAGATCTTGACGTTTTCGACGTTACCATTCGGTATACCAACATCGTGCGTAACGTCATGTGATATATCTAAAACTCCGGTATATACATGTACCGGATTCTAGCGATTGGAATGACGAGTATCTTTAATGTATATATTTTGAAATTATGGTAATTCTAACCATAACGTTTAGTCAGTATTCATATTATACACTAAATGCATGTGGACATGCAGTAATTGTACACTCCGGTGATAATGAGTCTGTGGCATGCGCAGAACGACCGCTCCAGGTCTGTAGTGAACAATATCGATTTTTTAATCACCTGGTCATATCCGTTTCCAAAATCCAGTACCGACAAGAGTTCAAATGAGTGATCAGCGTTTAAAATTGAGTTTACCAAAGACTTGAGCCCTTCCTATTATGCCCTGTTTCAAAGAAAACAAAGACGTTGCTAGTGATGATTCTTAACGCTTTCTATTGTTTGTAATATCTCTAGTGAAGATTTTTGGTACATTGTATATTAAATCAAATAATACATGCCTCCTCAGATGATAGTCAAGCATTGAAAATTACTACTTTTCTCAGGTTGACAGTATCCCATATCACCCTCACTAGCCTATGTTATCTATACAGCATAAATATGTTTATTGCGAATACAATCCCGATGCAACATCCTGTACAAAGTCATTGTATGTGATAACTGCAAAGAACACATTTACAGACCCTTCGTACATACTTGCGTTAACAAAACTTTCTCGTACAAAGTCAATTATTTCGCCTTCCGATAGAAGTAAAGTCCCTCATTTAAGTTCATGATACTTACTTAGTTTTTATCATCACCACAAAAATGTCTTTTTTGAAATTCTGCTGCCGAGTTCGATTATTTTTTTCCGAACGAGGACATTATGACTGTGTTATTTTTATAAATGATCTCGCGGTCTCATGTTTGTATGGAAAATACAACTTAATTTTCTTTCTATACAAAGTGCACAATGAATGTAAATATTTAAAAATTGGTGGTGGAAAGAGACCACTCATTCTGCGATGCGCAGTCGATGTCCACAGAGGCGTTGGAGAGTACTTCGTTGAAGTTGAAGTTGAAAAACAGCCTGCATAGACCCGCATCTGGGTAGGGTAGAATCAGTGTCTGAAAGGTGATCTTGAAATATATGTGTACTAAATAATGTTTGAAGTGCTTAGGCAATATGAATTTTTTAAATGACAATTCATAAAAAATTTAACATGGATGGGCATTTGGGCTGTTTTCATACAAATGGAAAGAACCATCCAGTCCTTACAGCACGTTTCTGTAAAGTATTAAATTGCCAGAAGTCCAAGTCAAATGCACTTAAAATAATGCTCAGTTCTTAAATATATACATTTGTAAAGGTATCATGGTGAGTGAAAAACGATATCTGGTAATGTGTAGCATTTTTTTCGACAATTGAAAATGAGCTAGCGCATGTATTTAAGTGCTATCTACGCAAAGCACGATATTCTCGTGTAAAAGTTAGTTTGATGTAGGGGTGTAAACGGATGGCTAATTTTCACAATTTTCTAAATTCTATCATGTGTATATATGAATATTAGTGTATTTCTAAAATTTTGGCGGCCATCTTGGCGGCAATCTTGGATTTCTAAAAACGTACCATGATGCGGCAATTGCACCCAAGATTTTCTGAAAATTGAGTTATTTCCCTACACATTGATGTATAAATCAGCTCTGGACCTTTTTTGCATACGAAACACCCCTAGGGACTGGAGTAATAGTCGGAACTGTTTTAATGGTGTCATAATCACCCTTGTTACCCGGATAATAGGAAATGATATGATAATTCCAAAATACTACAAACTGGATGAACTGTCAAACTTGGTAAGGACATTGTTTATTTCAATATTTTCTAATTACTCATTCTGATCGTTTAAAGTGTTATAACTGATTCAAAATAGTTTACAAGCTGTACCATTTGCACTAAACAATTTGCATATGGGACATATTATTCACTTTGGAAACCCTTTAACAATGTTTACATTTTACTTTTGAGAACGAGTTTGGCGATTCAAACCGTTGTCAACCTCACTTAATGGACTTTTGGTAATGAATATTATTTTGTAATTTTCAGTTATTATATAAACAATGATATGAACATGTTAGGAAGTTTTTATCTTAGATCAATTAACATAAATTTACAAATATATAAGCATATGTATTAGTCGATGGATACTGACCAAAGTGTTCACAGAAATTTCGAAGATAAAGTCCAAAATGTTATATGGATAATAGTCAACATTGTAAACTGACACGAAAAAGAAACGCAACAAGTATTGTAATAGTCAATATTTATAACCTACTGATGTTTAGTCATACAAATTTATATGTGTAATCAAAGTAAGCATAACAGAAAAAAAATTATCATCAAAAAATGAATATCGTCTGAGATCATATTTCTTTCCATGCTTCAACGTCAGTGCAGTCAATAACGCGTAAAGCCACCATTGCTCTGTATGACAGCCTATATAAGGGTGGACTTGAAGGTGTAATTTATTGTTGCCCATACTATGATTCTGCCACCATTGTACGGATAAACCTCACGCACACAGTTATTTGCGAAACGTTCGTTGCGGCGTCTGTATATTCTGACCTATCCGTCAGCGTGATGGAGATTAAATCTTGATTCGTCTCTAAATACAACAGTTCCCCACTGACGTCGTCGGTTACTTAGAGCCCAGCGTTGCTTTTCTTGACGATGACAAGAGCCTGACATCGAGCTGGACGACGCAAATTAATCCCGCGTTTACGCAAACAATTTATGACTGTGTCACGGTGAATTGGTCGTCCGAGATTTCCAATTACAACATGTGACGTGGATTGCGTGTGCGTGTGCGTGTAAGAGAGATCTTGGTGTACCAATATGTACACCTAGGTATTCAAAATGTGAATAGGTTTGTGCTATTAGTGATTATAAAAGGTAGTTGACAATCAAATACATGTATGTATTTTATATGGAATATGGAGACCGTGGGATAAAAAGGGACAGCGGGGTGGGGGGGGGGGGGGGAATAATACTTATGCACATGTGTACTTGATACCAGGAAGGTGCAAGTTGTACACTGTGCCTGTTACCCGCATAAAAATGTTAACAGGCTCATATCATCATGTTGTTACAAAGTAATTTATCAAAACATGTCCACGCACACAAAACTGGTCAATCTGTAATGGGATGTCAATGAGAAAAAAATCAATTTTGGCTATTATCCACTTTCAAAGACAACGCATGTAGGGCATTATCCATGGTCATTTTTGGCTATTATCCATTTTTCATACACAGATGCCACAAAACGGAAAAAGTAAACAACTTACTGTAAACTATGTCAGATAGTGAAATGGTAGAGTCGTATGTACAGTGTATTACAAGCATGAAAAACAATTCTAAATATTTTTTATGATTTTTCAAACTAAACTTACATGACTTTTGTAAACTATTTAACATATTGTGTATTGTATTCACACAAATACAGTGAAATAGTCTGAGTTCCATGGAAACAAATCGCCATTCGTTCTTTTTGCAACATCTCGGGGTTAAAATCTCTTATCAAGCCACAGCAACTTACCGAAAAACGTGAAATTTTCAAAATCGTTGATCGGCCATTTTATAGCATGTTGGAATTATCACATCATTTTGTATTATCCGGGTAACAAGGGTGATAATGTTAGCAAGGATGCATGCAATCATTTTAGTTGGATAAAATGAAATAGTTGGATTTCAACTTTGAAGGTAAAGGTCATACCATGATTAAGGTCATTTTTACATAGTTCTATAGGTCTTGGCGTGCGAATATGAACTAAATTGGGTAATTAATGTGGGCTGTCGGCAATCTGGTTCTTACGGACGGACTGACTAACGGACAGTTCAATCGCTATATGCCCAGTGGCATAAAAAAGATCAGCTGACTTAAGGTTAAACCCCGCAATAACCGAACAATCGGTTATCATAGCATGTTTCAAGCTGGCGTGTGAAAATCAGTGTGAAAATAACATTATTAAAGTACTTCAGAATTTTAATCTGCCTTAGAAGTCGCTGAATGGAAAGCTTAAGAATAACCGATTAATGTGATTGAAATTATAAGCCTATTAACAATTAAGAGAAAACAAACTAATCCTATTTAAAATGCACACGCCTTTTCACTGTCTTTCATGATATTATGACCCAGAAGTAAGAAAGTTTATTTGAAAATTTAGTGCCACAATTTAGAACACGATACTAATATTTTTCTAAAGTATAAAGATTATCACTGTGTGCCTAAAAAGATTTTACATAATTCAAAAGGAAAATTAAAAGTTTTAATTCAGAACATAAAACAGGGCACTGAGTCAAAAAATCGTTCACCAACTACGAGACGTTTTAAAAAAAATATTATAATAAAATCCTTGGAATAAATGAACATCGCCAACACGACCAGACCCACACTCTACAAAAACCGGCCACTCACATATAAAACACCTAACATAGCCGGCTGACCACATATCAAACACCCCGCAAAGTTGGCCACGCACATATATCTAAGTCGCTTCACAACGCAAGCGTTCATTAGAATATGGTCTACCATTTGGGTCGAAAGTCTGCTTTGCGTGCGCGCACATTTCAAAATATACGTGCACGTATAAAAATATGCTTGCACGCGTAAATATATAAGTTTATCTGTATATTTTTATACGTGCATGCGTAAATATGTAGAGCTTATATATACGTGCGCGTGTATACATAGGTGCACTTGTAATTACTCGTGCATGTAAACATTTACGAGCATCCAGAATTACGCGTGCACGCGTAGAGTTATACGTCCACGTATACTTATTTGTAAACTAGAAAATATATGGGTGCACGAGTATATTCCAGTGCCACTAGAATGTGCGTGCATGCGTAAATATATAGGTTTACACGTATATTTCAATATGCGCACGCGTAAATATGTGTTTTTTTGGGTTATTTTTAGATACAGCAGATCTAGTTGCATAATAAATTATGTTACCGACTATTTGTATTGGGAGAAAGCTTATGCAGTTCACTAGTCATAAACATTAATTTTAGTCAGAAACGTTTTGCAATTTCGAAGCTATTCAACAGCTTTAACCTTTAGCCAGCTAAATTTCTAAAATGGACTGATCCATCATTCAATTTGGGCAAAAATGATTTATTATTCGAATGGGATGGTCACTGAATTTACCGTAAATTAGAATTTCGAATAATAAATCTGTATACTAATACATGTAATAGGTCTAGCTATGTAATACGCGTTTCACAAACCCATTGAATGGCCAGAAAAGTTTTTTGCTAAAACATGACTGATTTAAATTGATCAGGAAGCATTAAGAACATAATAAATTTCATTTTTAGAAGCACCATTAAAATCTTCATACTTTGCAGTTTGTGCACATACGTGGATAAATTTTGTACTAAAATTATAAAAGTATGAAATTTCTATTTGAAAAATGGTCATTTATGAACAAATGATTCTTTTTCCCTTCTGTTTTCTATTGTGGGAATAGGGAGTGTTAGTATCAATTTTATAACGAGCAGGGAAGCATTAAGATGCTATTAAATCACAAAACATTTTACATCATTATAATAATGAAATATTAAAGTTTGTGCTCATAATTATGTGGATAAATTATGAGGCATAAAAAATATAAAAATTATTACAATTTAGATAAAATCATTTCCTATATATCTCTATAGTAGCAAAATCAATCAGTTTCGCCGATAGCGTATTTTCAAGGGAGACAATTTCACCGATAAGCCGAAAGCTGGCAATGTGACTGAATACCGGACAGTGCAGGCCATGATCAGGCTGGTCTTGGTCTGCACTGGTCGCAAAAGCAGAATCACTTGCCACCAGCAGGTATGAGAATGAACTGAACTGTCATCTCTGAAATAATCTTGAAACTAAAATCAAACTAATTCCTGTTCGTGGGTCATGCGAGTAACACAGGTAACTGTAGTAGAGATAACTGAGCCTCCATTGAAGTTTCAATAGATATTGATATACTTTGCTAAGTTGTCAATGACGACAGGTTAATTTATCTGTTCCGAGCAATGAAAAATAAATAAACAAATAAACGAAAACATGACCTGTCGCCACTTTATCAACTATTCTCAGAAAACAATATTAGTAAACTAGCTACTGTTAGTATTTCTCTATGACAACGAAATTTATAAGTTGCAGACTAAGAGTATATTCAAATGTTTCTATATCATTTTACTCATCAAAAATAATGTTTAATGTTATTTTTATTGCGAAGTTTGAGCTGGATTGAAATATTCAACTTCATGAAATATGGTGAATGCATATTTGCGAATAATATGGAAAAAGTAACACGTTGTGACCAATATAACTAAATGTTATTTTCATATTGACTTGCCACATACCTGGGTATATGCTATGTACATTTTAAATATTGACAGTCTTTCAAACATTATACCTCAGACAATGAAACCCCCGCACAGTCAGAACAAAAACTGACTGATTCTGATGTCGAAGCTTGAACTTATGTAATGGTTACTCAAGTGTCTGCTTGTGGAACATTCTGCTTCACCAACAATCATCAGTGTGCAGACCACATCTGTCACTATTTTTGTCTGTCTTGGTGTTTTCTCCTTTAAATTATGTATATTTAGGTGTTCGGTGCTTTCTCATCTCAAGTAAATTACCTACACACAGATGCTTGGTGTTTGCTCATCTTAATTATGTACAACCAGGTGCTTGGTATTTTTTTCATCTGAAGTATCTACAATCAGGTGCATGATGTTTTCTCATTTCAATTACGTACGACCAGGTACTTGATGTTTTCTGCAACCAGGTGCTTAATGATTTCTCATCTCAATTACGTACAACCAGGTGCTTAATGATTTCTCATCTCAATTACGTACAACCAGGTGCTTAATGATTTCTCATCTCAATTACGTACAACCAGGTGCTTAATGATTTCCCATCTCACTTACGTACAACCAGGTGCTTAATGATTTCTCATCTCAGTTACGTACAGCCAGGTGCTTAATGATTTCTCATCTCAGTTACATACAGCCAGGTGCTTAATGATTTCTCGTCCTAATTACGTACAACCAGGTGCTTAATGATTTCTCGTTCTTATTACGTACAACCAGGTGCTTAATGATTTCTCATCTTTATTACGTACAACCAGGTGCTTAATGATTTCTCATCTTTATTATGTACAACCAGGTGCTTAATGATTTCTCGTGCAGCCAGATATTCAATGATTAATCACTTTAATTGCGTCAACTATGTGTTCGATTTTTTCTCATTTTACTTAAGTACAACTAGGTGTTCGATTTTTTCTTATTTTAATTACGTACAACAAGATGTTCGATACTTTCCAGTCTTATTTGTGTAGAGTCAGGCGTTCGGTGTTTTTCCTGTGCTCTGTTTAGCTTACAAAATATAAATTTCGGCTTATCTACAGTCTTTGTTTTTTTTAGCTTCATATCAATTGATATTCAACAAAAAAAGACATGTATATATTTCTTGCAATAACGGAATTGGGTTAGACACACTTTTAAGAAAATATAAAAGGACGGTACTGACAGATGGTGTGCTAGTACTGAAATTGAACTTAATATCACACAAATTATAATGTAGGTAGTACGACTTGGACCGGTATAAATAGACTATTGATTAATGGCCATGTTAATTGTAGATGACTATCAACGAAATATTCTTTCTTTTTTTTAATAAAGATAATAAGGATTCACAGGGAAACGTAATGCTTGGAACCCTTTATTTTGTTAAAAATGAAAAAATAGCACTCTGGGTAAACGTCTACTTTGTACGTTTAAATGTTTTCTTCATTTTGTATGAAACTGTCAGGTTCTTTGGTTTGAAATAAAGCAATGATTGGGGAATCATAAGACTGAAGATACTGTATCCTGACCTTTCCTGATTCTTATTTCGTGCGCATTGTCCTCTAGGACCCCGTGTAATTGAAACACTTTATTGACTCAATAGCAAACCAATTTATTTTCTTTGACACAAATAAGGTACTGGAAAGTACTTCCCCCTGCAATTTGTCATGGTAAAAGATAAATTACTTGTCATTCATTGAAATGATAATTGGACAATTCCCAGGATATACAGATTTTTCACATTAATTTGTAGTTTTCTTACAGTAACGAACCACAGCAGAAACCATTAGCTAAAAGAAACATGACCTTCTTCACATTTTCCAATATTCTGGCAAAACAGAGATAGTGAAATACTATAAATGTAGTTTTTTTCTCATTCTGTGCTGTCTGCCGCATACTACTTATACAGTAACCCCTTAACTATGACCTTGAAGCTCAATGTTTTGTTTCTGCATGAATTATGAGGAGGGGTTTCTGGGGAGGCGTGTGGGGGGCGGGGCGGTGGCGGTGGAGGCTGTAAAATGTTTTCTTCTCGCAATAAGCTTAGAAAGACTTTAAGATTTTGATCAACTGTTTAGTAAAAAAGTATCAGTACTGCCCTATCGCCCTCCCCCCCCCCCCGACCCCACCCCACGTGGGACCTGTTTCGTGAAGTATACTTGGGACAAAGGATTACTGCGAATGGTATTCCCGCAAACAAGTTGATTCATTTTAACAATGTGTTATTCCTAGAACTGAAACAAAACAAAAAATATGCAAAAGCTACGGCATAAATAGAATTAGGTACATCTTTGTATTTGCGCCCTTAAATGGTTTTTTTTCTTGATGTTCTGTCTTTTGCAAAGGCACCGAGTACATGCGGTTTTTGTACTTAAGTAATGCCTACACGGCTCCTTAGATTTGCTTTCTATACAAGTTTACATGGATATTTGTATTGTCATCAGTATAGGAATCAACGCAAATGAGGACCTCACACGATATTACAAGCCTTAGTAATTTGGGCTGCTATGATCTAAGTTTTTGTCCTTATCTGGCATTGAAACCATATATGTGTATTAAGCTTTTGACACGATTTAAAGGGCTTTACTGCCGAATCGGATCAGTGTTTAGAGGAGGATGACGGTATCAATTTGGAGTAACAAGGCAGACTAAAAGACAGCTATATCCCCCGCCGCTGTTATGGATAGTGACATTTCAAAATCAAATTTTTACTGGCGCCTTCCCTAAACCTTGCACTTTTACTGCATTTTTTCACCAGTATTTATGTTTCATACTATGATCCTCTTTGTTTCTGCGCCAAACTTAAATTTTGACGTTATCGCCATTGATGTAGTTTGACGTTGACGTCACTTTGTAATGTTTATTTTCAACAGTGAAGAAGGCTAATGTAGCCGAAACGTTGGTGAAAAATAAAGTGACTTGTTAAAAAAAAAATGTTTTTTGTAGTTATGACTATCTTTAATACCTACTTATATTCGTTTTAAGAAAGGAAGTCATCAATAAACGAAATAGCTTCTTTATCTTGTCATATCTCGGGAACTTAGTTTTTACTTGACTGAATGTCAGTGAAAAGTCAATATCTACATACATGTATCTGTGTCAATTTAAATGAAATTCACTCGTTTTAAAAACAGCGGCTACTTATATGAGTATTTGGTGACTTTTTAACACATATCATGCTGGACACGATTGGTTCAGCCTTTGCGACCAGTGTAGATTGCATATCCGTGCAGTCTGATTATGATCTGCTCTGTTCGCCATTCAGTCAGCATCTTTTTTGTATGCACCCCTTTTAACAGTTAATGGTACTGTTCAAATTGAAAGATGGACAAGTTTATAATAGAAATTTAGCTGATGGATAGAGGTCGCAAAATGATATCTTAGCACCGATCAATTTTGCGGAAATTTTATTTGTAATTTGCAACAAACGTGTCTATGGCATAAGAAATTTGATAAATGTACTTTTAGAATTACGAAGATATTGCCAATAATATTGAGGGCGTTAGAATTTAGATTTGTATATGATAGGAAAATAGTGTCAACAGAAACGTATCGAATCGTCAAGGAAGTATAAAGCATGGTGACGTTTTATATTTTATATTTCAAAGAAAGAGGAAAAATCCATTATTAGTAAAAGTGCTTACGTTTACAAGTAAAGAATGTTTAAATTCCCATAAGGCTTTAAATAATATATCAAACACAGATGACACAGCTATCCAAATAGATGTTATGCATAATTACATGGTTAGGAAAGCAGTAAGAGCTGTTAAGTTCGGGAGGTAATCTAAAACAATGTGTTCCATAAAACTTTATTCTGTTTTGATAAATGTTCCAACCTTTGACAAATATTTAAGAAAACAATTATTGAAAAAAGGATTTAACAAAAAAAATAATGTATTTTATGTTCGTTATAAAAAGGTGTCAGACACATTATGAACAAAGGCATTATAAGCCTTTAACAACATGGCCGTAGATACTGTATCATGACATTCCATGATGCCGATTTTGAATACATTGCTTCTGTGTCTCTGCGTAACTGACTCAATAACAAACCTATTTATTTTCTTTGACACAAATAAGTAGTTGAAAATACTTCACCCTACAATTTGTCATGCTAAAAGATAAATTATCTGTCAGTCAGTTGGAAGAGTAATTGGACAATTCCAAGGATGCACAGGCCTTTTTCTTCTAATTTGTAGTTTTCTTACAGAGTAAACCAATGACTTATTGTTAATTTTTCTAATCGGTACATACACTGCCTTCCTTTATTTGTCCATTACCAACTTGCGATTTCTCTTACATTGATGATGGAAACTAATTTTATATGTCTACTTTGGGTTGCGATCTGACTGATCACACAAATCTGAAAAGACTTGTTGACATGTTTTATGATTCAAATCTTTTGCAAATAGGTTTTAAATTTGACTAAGCAAACGATTCTTGTATACTGGAAAGTAGTTGTTGTCCAGCTAGACATCTCAGAAGTGTATCATTGAGTTCTTACACGCTCCTGATTATATTGACACTTGAAAACCTGACATTGTTTTCAATTTTTATTCCAATGTCTCGGTAGCTTATTACATCTATTCCATCGTTATTCTACAACTTCAATTCGCTTTCTGCAATGATGATGGCATTTTTGTTGTGGATGATTAATTCTAATATGCTTGCCTCTGTTAAAACACACTTACGCTAGAATGACGTCACGTTAACGTGCGGTGACGTCAAAGTTTTTGTTGCGACCAAGAAAGAGCGCTACTATATTTTATCTACTGTTTTAGGTTAAGGACATATTAGAATCGAAATAATTTATAGCAAAACCGTGTTTAAACACTATTTATACACTCGGGCGGTTATACGTCGTACAAATAATTTCACTCGGGCTGCGCCCTCGTGAAATTATTACGCCCAACGTATAACCGCCCATCTTGCATAAATAGTGATAAAACACTCTTTTGCTATAAATTATTTCTTAAATATTTTACGCTGTCTTAACAGAAGAGGTAATACTTTTATAGGGTACAACATGCAGTAGTATATTTACCGTTTACACCTGAATATGTTTTATAGTTAGGCACTGCTTTTGCCGCCAAGAAGTGAGAATATTCTACATTTTGATATTATAAATAATAAAGAAACAATAAGATTGATAATAAAAATAATATAGATATATACTTTTAAATTGAAAAATAGAACGTATGCATTTTCATGAGTTCTTCCCCATTAGAATTTGTCTCTAATTACCAGCAATGCTTATCGAACTTCAAAAGTCAGTGCATACGCACTATCTGGCAAATAGTTTCAATGAAAATACGTAGTTATTTCCAAGATTCAGTGTGTTTTTCCGGGGGAAATGTGTCAATTCATGTAAAACAGTTTCCATTTAGAATGCTCTTTCAAACATTTCGATACAATATGCGTTAGTGACGGGACATCGGTTGGAAAACTCCAACCGATTATCGGTTGGAATCGGTTAGCAAACCGATGCGATGTATCGGAAAAATAATCGGTTGAATGTTATTTATTTTCATACTTGTTTATTCAGATAGTCATGTCTTTAAAGTGACTGTTTTACTTAAAATTCATATGCTCTTTTGAAAAATAAAGAACTACCATTAATCAGATGTTTTAAAGCTGGTTCATGGTAAACAGAAACTTGTTTAGTAATGACTAATTAGTTGCAGACAGGGAAACAACAATAAATTGCAATCTGGTTTACATACATGTATCATAGACTCATAGCTGTCATTTGTGACAGTTGACTGGTATACCTGTACCTGGAACATATCTAGCATATTGCAAGGAACTACAGATATTTCAGTCTTTCTCCGGCTGACAAAAATAGTGATTGTAGAAAATCATTAAAATTATGAATTCAGTTATTTTTCGGTAATATTAATATTTTCATACAATAGTTACCATAGCCTGACACGAATGTGTCACTTTATGTACCAGACACTTTATGTACCAGCACTTTATGTACCACTTTGGACACCTTATGTACCACATATATGATATATAGTAGATGATCATTTTTGTTTTGATTTGATGAAAATGTTTTATTTTATGTTACTTGAAATGTTTTTTTACTAAATTAAATGTTAATTGTCATAATTAATAAGGTAATTTATATGCACATAGGAATGTTAACAACATTCTATGGACTTAAGCTGATTAAATCAAAGTTGTTTTCACAGGTAATTATCACATATTGACAGTGCTACACAATGAGATATACTATATAATATATAGGTGGTACACTAAGTGTCAAAGTGGTACATAAAGTGTCTGGTACATAAAGTGACTGGTACATAAGGTGTCGCACCCGCCTGACACTACTGAGTAGTACCATGTTCCAACTACTTGTTGCTATGGCATATAACAATGCCATGAAGCTTGGTAAAAAATGATCAGATAAAAATCAGAGTTTAATCTGTTTCCATATGTACACTGGTCAGCGATATGGGTAAACGGAATTTTGGCAGAAAAAAAATTATGACAACTGCAACTGAAACACCAAAGTTCTTTCTATTGAAATTACGTCATGGACACGGAAAATTTACTGCATTAGTGTCCAGTTTCAACAGATAGATTCCCTCGGGCATACCGTTTTAAAATACGAAAATTTATCAAAGTTTCGCTAATTTTTTTGGCCCCACTTTTATTGACGCTATGGACGCCGCCATGTTAACAGCTGATCCTAACTGTAAGATGTTAAATCCATTTTCATTGGATAACTGAAACGAAATACTAACGTTTGATTGTCGGCATACTTCTGTTTTATCCGTTATGCATGCAGGTAGTCCATATTTCGGATATTTCTAAGGTAAACATGAATTCTCACGCACCGTATTTCCCTTCGGAAACCTTCGTTCATACCCGTATAGATTCGTACCCACTATCGACTCTGAGAAAACATAATCGATTATCGGAATCGGTTGGACTTTTCTAGCCGTCAATCGATTATATCCGCTAATCGGCCCATCACTAATATGCGTATACGTAAATGTATTTATTTTTTAACTAGTGCATAGCTTCGGTAGATAGTCAAAAGCAGTATTCAAGTAAAAAAAAGATTTATTCTGTCAACTTTACAGGCCATTCTTTATCTCAGAAATCGCCAGTTAAAAAATATACCTTTAGTCATGCCACCAGCTGAAGCAAATCACTATCAATGGTTCCTGCAATCAAGATTCAGTCTATTATCATGCATAGCTATCAAAGAAACGTGCGCCTGCCAGTTTCAAGCTGGCATGTATAATTGAACATTTGAGATGTATTTTTTTGATGTTTTAATGATTTGTTTAGAGTTGCCTGTCTTTTAACATTTCCCGAGATATGTATCTGACCAGCTGCAATGCCCTCTTCTGTTCCAAATTATCTCTTTTATGATTGGGGTGGGTATACCAGTCAAACCAATAAACAGAAATTTGACCTGTCTTCACTTTATCCAATATTCTAAGAAAAGAGAAGTAGCATGTGTCTTCTCACTTTATGCCTGCTTATCGCATTACTGTGTCATCCATATCTCGAGTTTTCTTTTCTGCGTGAGTAAACCTAAATATAGCTACTGTAGTATGTTGTTTTGTTGTTGTTGTTGTTTTTTTGTTGTTTTCTTTTGGTGGTTGGGGTGGTAGCGGGAGAACCTATACATTATTTCCTTCTGTTTGCAGTATTTGGAGTTAATAACATGTTATTTAACTGGTAAATACTAGTGCTAGACCGTATTGATGCTGTCTATCAAAGCTTATAATTAATCATCTGTTTTAAATTGTGGGTGTGAATGGTAGTGTAATATGAGGTGTCTGATATATATATAAAGACCTTAGCCAGGGCGAAATGAACAAATAAAGAAACACAATATTGTACTGTCTTGGAACGGTGGGTAGAAATAAAAATTCATTAGGGATATTAAAATGATATCTGCATCAAACCTCACTCTTTGTTCCAACCATGTTCCAACGTTACAGGGCAGTGTAAATAAAAGTTTTCCCCTCCAGGTGAATCCCTTACAAAAGTCATTTTAACAGAATACATTGAATATGAAACAAAAACAAAAATACCGGTTTTAAAAGCAACTCAAAAGAACCATAATACGCATGTTGACAAAGCTATACGAGAAACACAATTTAGGGTCTGAAGGGTCATACCAGAAGACAGATAAAGAATCCCAGCCCCAGTGGGTTTTAGGAACTGTCAATAAGGGAATTTACCATTTGCTGCGTCAGACAAAATTAAAGCGTCCAACTACAAAAGAGTTGAACAGCTGACATGGTTTTTCACTCAAAACAGGCGGATCAAAACTTTTTATAAACCTTTATAAAATTGGAAAATTGACATAACCTAAATTCTTAAGCAGTAAACAATAACCCCAAAAACATTGATACAATCTTAATCTATCTAAATATAAGATTTAATCTGAATTTAGCAAATACTCACGCAATTTATAATAAAGATAACTGTTCTAAACATGTTTGTAATATTTTGATTACGTTTGACTAAGAGTCAGATACCTTTAACACACTGTCATTTAGACTATAAAGTTACTTTATATGGGATCAGTTATGTTTATGTCCTTCGTAAACACCAACAAGAGTGTCTGTCCTGTTGTTTGGTAGCAGAATAATTGTCCATGTTTTGTACATAACAGGAATATGTTGGATGTCCATATTATGCTTACTGTGTTTTACTCATTGGTCTGATTCATGAGGTGATTTTGTAGCCTATATGACTGAATGGCGTAAGTGTGAACCTCTGCGTCATTCCAGTATTTTTGTGTGTGTTTTTTGTTTTTTATTTTAATCACGGACATTGTATGAAACTTCTGTGTGATAGAGACATTCAGTTAGCTTCTTGACTTTTTAACTGGGATAGTGTCAGGGTTGGCATTAGTGACTTCCAAATTAACTAAAGTTTTGAAAAGATTATTATGATCTTCAGTTGTTCTGAGACAACATCAGTGATCAAATGTGCTTTCTGTTTTAATAAAGTCTTTTATAATGATAATAATAATAATAATAATAATAATGTAATGTATCATTATCCTTGTTGTTGTTGTTGTTGTTACTATTGTCATTTTACCTATAATCTTCATTGTTCAGCCTTAGAAATATTGAAGTCATCAGTCTGAAAGCAAAGGGGAATCCCAAGTAGTCAAGGTAGCTGATTTCTAATCACTTGCCCTGCTGGAATCATCATGTAGAAAAACTATCCAACTAATTTGCAGAAAGTCATTATATCTACCCAGTTGCCCAACCATGCTTGAAATGAAGCCCTGAGGGCCGATTGGATTTTTTATTCTACCATTAAAATTTTGGAAAACAACCTTAAATAATTGTATGGGTTTGCAACAAACTGTCTGAGAGTTCACTGTGTAAGTTTTAGCATTATAGAAAAAACCTGAATACTGAAACACATGGTACTTTAGGGAGTATGAGATCAGTTATTTATAATGATTGATATTACATGAAATAATCCATGGTAACCCTTGAAGCAATAAAAACAATATGTATTCCCAAAATAGTGTTTTCTGTTGGGCTGGTAATGTTAGTTGCCCCATAGAAACACACCACAGATTGCTTGACTTTCATAGCAATGTTGCGGGTCTTCTGAAAACAATTAGATATATTAAATAAATTCATATTTACAGATTGGAAGTAGGTCGTCCCGTACTGTTTGTCCTTACTTCTTTTAAAATTTGTTTTAATTATCAACCTAATTTTCTTCAGAAAAATGCTTCTGCTGATCTTTTGCTTGATTCTTATGGTCAGTCTTGGAAATTCCGTATAGACCCGCTAGTTATTTATTTAATTTAAAACATACAGACGGAAAATGTAATATAAAATGCTTCCACTCATTCTTGCATAAAAAATACTTTTTTTCACTGGATCCGCCAATGTTATTATTATTATTATTATTATTATATACCACATTTATATAGCACTCTTTTCATATAAAAATACGTTCAAAAGTGCTTTACATAAAAACATTTATATAATGTTCAATAAAAAAATGGGAATTGAACTATTATAGAAGAAATTAAAATTACATTACGGTAATAAGATACCAAGCATTTTAAATTGGAAGGTAGGCAGATCAAAATATGAAACAAAAATACAATATCATAAAACATTAACTGACCTATCAAAGACACAGGTCAGAGCAGAATAGAACAGAAGATATCTTACATTTTGAACAGACAGAATTAAACAGTATGATGTCTGCGAAATGCATCACAGCATGCAAACCGACCCGGATGATTGGGTCAATCCCTACCTAAACGGTCCGGAGAACATCCATGATACATCCCACAGAAAAAAAACACCGCCAACATTATTCTGTCACACTGGGGTTCTTAATTAAAGTAATTAATTGGCCGGCAAAGTACCTTCATTATAAATCAGGTAATCAGTGAGATGTTAGTTGCCAAAGAATTGTATGAAATAATGCGTCTTTAGCGCTTTTTTGAAACTTTGCACGGTCTTGCACTCTCTTATGCCAGATGGGAGGGCATTCCATAACCTCGCAGCAGCTGTCTGAAAGCTCCTGTCACCAAATCGTATTTTTCGACATTTGGGCACCACTAGTTTTAATGCATTGTCCAATGTATTAACGGGAGAAAAATCGTGTGCAAACAAGGCAATTCACGTGCTGTTAATACCCGATTTTTAGTTTGAAATGCTTTCCCAGGGACGTAAATGTATTTCTGCGCAGATTGACATCTGGTATCTGCGTCTTGTTCCTTTCATGAGAAACCTCTTCTTGTAGCATAAAAGATACAATCTAAATCATAGAATGTATTGCTGTATCAGTTACCAACGCCAAATGCGCTGCCCACAACAATGTTCGTACTCGCTTCTTCCCTTGTTTACTTCCCTTTTAGAACTCAGCGTCGTTTCAGTTTTTGTAGATAACCGTGAATGTTTAAGAATCGCGTGTAACTAGATTGTTTGTTTTTAGGAATCATATTTATGATTTTGGTAAGTATCAATCGGTATGTTTTTATTTAATTTCTCGAAGAATTTATATAAACAGTTTGAAACCTTGACACTACGTTCGTAATTATCCGTACTCCAAATGTGTCCGTACTCAATTTAACTCGAATGTAAAGTTATTCTTCTTGAAATTGTGCTCCTGTTCACCAAATTGGTAAGTTATATGAACAATTATTGGTAATTTCATGTTTGTAATAACTAGAGATTAAAAAATCGTTTAAAAACCTTCAGGATGTACTTCTGATGGTGTTGTGTATATGAGCGCCCTGGATACGGATATTTAAAACATGTTTACCGTTTCCAAGAACAACAGAATGGTAATTAGAAAATGTACCGGAATTGTAAAGTCATCACATATGAAAACAATACATTAAGTCATCGTGTAATGTTTTTTATGCAAGAATAGCGACAATACATGTTTGTTTTGTGTATTAACGTCTGCAGAAGCCCTTGGGATATGATTGTGACCGAAACCGAATGTGACCTCGACCTTCGGTCTCGGTCACAATCAATCCCGCGGGCTTCTGCAGATGTTAATACACACAAAAAACGTTTATTATCCCCCCTACAATAAAAAACGTGTCGTTGTTACTTATGTCATACTGAAACGAAGAATGACGACCAATTTATCAAGCTGAATAGAAATACATATACTTACGTCCTGTGTTATGTTATAAGTGTTTGGAAAAAAACTCATTTTTTCCGTACTTTACTATAATTTTTCATACAGGAAAGAAATTTAACTAGTAGAGTAATGGCAAACTTCAGGTCTTCCCTTATTGAAACTCGGTTTATTCTGATTGATTTTACTATTACACAGTCTAGTTACAATCTTTGCATAGAAGTTAAGTAAGTAAATACCTATAAGTTTTATGATAATTCCCCAAAGTGACAGTGCTTTTGTATGTTTAAGGCAATGCTACCAAAGATTTTTGTATAAATGTCTGTTCTTGCTTGTAATGTTGATTGCCTTATATAAGCACACCAGGGATTCCAACGTCTGGCTTTCATGACGTTCTTTTTCCAAAACAATTAGACGTGTCAAATAAATTCCCATTTGTGGAAACAGCTTTTAGACAGATGAAAAACAGATACTGCCATGTCATGATGTCTGTATTTCCTTACATTTTTAAATTCGTTTTCATTATATCTTACCAAATACATCTATGCCTGAATCAAAATTCTTTAGATATGTGCTATTGGTAAAACAGGAACTTGTTTTTAAAAAGAAATTGTGCTTACTTTTTATCAGATCTATTTGATTACAAAGGGTTTCCTGGAATATGGTCCTGTGTTTGCTCACCTGATTCCAAATGAATATTTGCTATCATCTTATCACAGTATCAAAATTTTAAATGTGAAACGATTAAAAATTTAAATTATAATTACGACCGTTCAGTGTTATTTCTTATCACATGTTTGACATCATAGGACTGAAATATAGCCGTTACATTATTTTGGTACTTCATTAGTGTAATAAAGCTTTAACGTTGGTATAGGAGTATAGGAGACGTTGGTCGAATTGACTCAGTCTATAATAGGCAAAGAAAGAAAAAGCTTGATATTTCAGCAGGAAAAGCTAAAATGTGATAAAATAAGTTTATATGTGTGCTTTCGATATATGAACAGACACTCATATGATATCCCCTATTTTAGTATGCTGAATAAGGGGACGAAGTAAATATCACTTTCAATAGGTACAACTTTTTAGGTTACATTTTAAAGCAAATAAAACTGGTGTAATAAATTCAAGGCGGAAAATTTATGGAAATATGCTCTCATAGTGTCTCCTTTGATGATAATGAGGATTTCCCCACCCTTTTGAAAATTCATGGAAATATGCTCTTAGTGTCTTCTTTGATGCTAATACATGTCCTGTGTATAGTATCACATATTACACTTCGAAACATTCGCTACTCTCAATATTTTTATTCTATCACTTAATCTTAACTGTAGTCGATTTTGTTTAAAACAACGGACTTGCTGTATTTCTTTTATCTCAAAACATATTTATTTCATTTAATTCATGTGGACAATTACAGTTTAGAGACTGGTCTCAAATATTAACAATCCAAATGGTTGATGTGCTTCATTTTCAGACTGGTCTACAAACTCAAGTTTTCAACCATGTATCAAGATTCTGTGCGCAAACATGTAAAAATTTCCATCCTAGTGTTTCCTGCAGACTCTAAAAGGGGCATGGTGCTTCCCTTGAAAAGGGGCACTTTTAATGTGCGGTTTGGCACTGAAAGGGCATTCGTCCAAGTACGCTTGCTGGCATCATTTTACAGACACCATTTTACATACTATTTTCACATTGCATTTGAGAATTTTTCATATCTCAGAAATGGGGTAGATATTTTGTATTATTCCTTAGATAATGTTTACCATACTTTCAAACATTTTTATTTTGTTACCAACATGAAGTGCTGGCTTGCATTTTCAGAGACAGATATCTGGTGATAATTTAATAAGCAACAAGTTTTATTGAACAACTATCAATGCCCAACTTTATTTTGTCAATCATCACATACCATTTCACCATTGAATTACGTTAAGAGCATAGGCAGTTCGTCAAATCTACATGTAATCAATGACTGTGTACCTATATCGCTGATTAAACCCATTGTTCTTCGTTGTCAGTAAGATTTAGAAGACAAATCTACATGGAAAGTTACATTTTTCTTTTGTTTTGGGCATACGAAAACGAAAGTAGAATGCTACGTAAAAAGTACATGCTGTGAAATTTGCTAGATTAGATCGTCTGCCACTATTTATTTAGTTTCTGCGATACATACACTAGTTTGAATCAATGATTGACTAAGAATCTTGGTTTTTTCTATCTAATCATACAGTATTAAGTAAAATAAACATACATGTGAATACCTATGGTTCATTGGATGATCCAATAATCATCAAAAGGTCTTGAGGGTTTGCCCACCCTTTGTACTAAATAAGCACTAAGTATACATACAGCAATCATTTTGTTCTCCCTGTATATAAGGATCTTTGTCAAGTGTTCAGGTCTTTTTTGAGACTTGGGGGCCATCATAACACTCATGTCTAATTTTTTCAGATTTAAGCTATTTAAGCTAACTTGCTTTGGTACGAGTGCTCAGAGTGAGCTATTGTGATCGCTCACCGTCCGTTGTCCGTCTACCCGTCCATCCACACCTGACTTTAGATGACACCTCCTCTAAAAGTACTAATCAGAATTGCAACAAACTCGGTCCTTATTTATGTAACCCATTTTACTGCTTCTAAAACGTTCGAAATCTGGCGCATTTTATGTTCGTCCTCTTAAGCTGCACACTGCTCTGAAACAATCTAGGGTTATCATGGCTTTCTTGTATTAATAATGGGAGAAAAAAAATAAAATAAAATTATATTAGCCATTATTTAGGAAGTCAATGTCTTCGTGATTGTAACTTGCTTAAACACAATATTGATGACTTTCGGCCATTTAATGAAATATTTGGATCATAACTTCTTTTACTTAATATTATTTATGCCATCTTTTTGTTGTAAATATTTTAAAGAATTATGAAATTCAAGCGATATCAAAATCATTGAACAGCCAAAGAAAATGTAGTTTGAATGATAAGTGAATGGTAAGTAATGTAGAACGCAAATTAGGAAAGAACGCAAATTGACGTTATATAACGCTGCCATGGGGATTACTATTATTAAATGTTTTAAAAAATATGATTTCGACATATCAACTGAAGATTCCCTTATCTACATTATATAAAAGGTTTTTATTATTGTGAAGAAAATAGATATGTTTTCGTTTTAGTTCGGTTTAACGTCGCACCGATACAATAATATGTCTTATGGCGACTTTCTAGCTTTGATGGTAAAGAAAGACTCCAGGTGCCCCTCCATGCATTATTTCATAAATGGCAGGCAACTTTATAGAACCACTGACCTTCCGTAAGCAAACTGGATGGCTTCCTTGCATGAAGATTTCAGCGCCCCGAGTGAGGCTCGAACCTACATCGGTGAAGGGCAAATGATTCAAAGTCAGCGAGCTTAACCACTCGGTCACTGGCGGCCCGAAGAAATCAGAGCACTTTTCTGGGTATTTATTTAGATCGAGCATGTGTTCATGTTAATAAACAAATTCCCCTTACTGAAACTGTGTTATGAAGTCTGAACCATTTCTGGATATTTTTTCCTTAATAGTATTGTCAAAATGAAACGCTCTTTGCCGAAGGCATATTAGTTGATTGTGTTCCTTAGCAAGCATGTTGTAAGTAATATGATACTCCAAGTGCTTCCATTTTTAAGAGAGTTTGAATTAACCATTTGCGAGAAAGTTTAACAAAACATCAATTATGAAGTTGAGTAAAAAGACTTATTCTCTGTGTTCTGCTGTAGGTGTTTTTGAACAACTTTTTCAGTGTTGAATAGATTTTCCGTAAATGATATTTGCTATCCACAAAGGGAATACAATTAATAAGACAATTTGCATTTTTCCATTATTGGAAATTCTTTAATACTGAGACATCACATACTTCGAAAATTGTGAGATAAATCGATTTATATGCGTTTGATGTTCCACAGTATACCCTCTAACAATCTTTGCGTGGTAAATAGCAATAAATATAATAATTGTTCCAAAAGTAATTTTGGCAATAATAGTAAAGATTTTCTTGAATTGTCTCTATTTTCTAGAAAGTTTAATTGCCTTATAAAAACACACTAGGGGTTAGAGAGTCTGGCTGTCGTATTTTTTTAACACAATTAGATACGTCAAATAAATTCTCATTTGTGGAGATAGATTATAGACATACAGGAAACAGAATAATGTCTGTGACATGTCGACCTATCACCTCCTCTGAATTTGTTTTAATTATAACTGTTCAAATGTATGTATGTCTCAATTTATGTGTCATCTGTTTTGGCATGGTTTTTTTTTCTGGGAAATTTGAACTTAACAGATGTATTTGATTCTTTATTCTTATGAGAAGTTTTTCATTAGAACTAATGCCGTAGAATATGTCACTGCTTTAATAACCAGTTACATACGGATATTCCTAATTGATTCCTACTATCATGTTGTCACACTATAAAAACATTGTATTTGAAACAGTTAGGATATTGAAATAATGGAAGGCATATGACAATTACTTGACAATATTTCTTATATATTAGACTGATGGTGTTATTACATTTTTGCATATTGGAAGTTATAAACTATTATTAATTTGTTACGTTGTAGATAATGCTCTTTTTAAAATGGGCAGAAATTTTTAACACAAAAATAGATTCTATGCCCTGAACTGTGTTTAATTTCTAATAATACTGAATGCGTTTACAAATACAGTTTCTTTAAAAGCTTTATATATTTCTTTATATGGCTTTAACAGCTAGATCACAACGGTGCATTATTCTAGTTTCAATTATATATATGATATGAATTACATATCTCAGGCAATTGAGTGTAAGGATAAATAAACATTCTCAACAACAAATAATTACGTGATTTATTAAAAATATTTTTGCAGATTAATGCCATAACGATCTACAAGCTTCGATGTTATAATTTCCTGAAATCGAGTCTTTATTAATAAATTGCGAGGCGTATGGGAGTTGCGAATCCAATCTATTTAAGTCCACCCTGTTAAGATTTGAATTATTGTGCTTGCTTTTAAGAGATATTTTATTTTTTTATATTTGATTACCAATATTGCCTTAGAATGTGTCCATATTGTTGCCACCTGTTTAGTGTGTAGATTCTTAATGGATGTCTGCTATTACCTTGTCAATGTATTTGTATGTGTAACAATCAGGAAATTGCAGAAACGGATGTTAAAGAAGGATAATGTTAGATTGCTTCTTATGTAATGGTTGATAGAGTTATTTGTTTTTTTGAATGTCTAAAGACATTAAATATTTTACTTTTGGAATGATGGTGCATTCAATGTTGCTAATTATTTTCTGAAAGCATTACGGTTATAGATGCTGAATTGATGGATAATCCGATCGTTTAAAATCACAGTATACTCACTGATAACCTCTGCAGAGAAGTTAGCTTGGAAAATAGCAATAAATATAATAATAATTCACACAACTTATAATGATTTCTGCCTATTTTGGGAAATGATAGTAAATATCTGCTTCGCTGTTCATGTTAATTGCGTTATAGAAAAAAACACTAGGGATTTCAGTGTCTGGCTGTCATAGAAATGTACGTTTTTTAAAAAGTTATAAAAAAGATTCTCATTTGCGGAGACAGCCTCTAGACATATGCGAAACAGAATAATGGCTGTGACATGCCGTCTGTCCCTGGGTCTATAAATTTGTTATTATCATCAGGTACAATTTCTAATGCTTCCTCAGGTTTGTGCTGCTGCAAGAAGAATAACCTCTTTGTCTGTCAATTTTAAATTGACGAGATGCATTTGAACCTTGATTGTTGTTAGATGTATTTGATAATCAGTTTCGCCCTAGACTGTGTTTATATTGTCCTCACCTGTTTCCAAAGCGATTTCTGCCATCCATTTGTTACACTAATGAATAATGTATATGAAAATGTTAGGAAATTAAAATATTGAAAGTCAGCTGATGATTCTTATAATGTTACTAAATTTTAGCACTTTGGAAGTTATTAAATAAGGAATCTGAATATCCATGATCTGCTTAGTGAGGGATATATTGAATTTTATATTACTTTAAAGGACATATAAAACTACAAATTAAGTGTTAATCTGTGATTATCTACAATAAAATCGTAGTTCTTTGTTGTGAAAACTTTCTCGATGTCACCTTATGCATGTTCTTCTACTAAATGCTCATTTCTTTTCTCGATCTCAGCTTTTTGCTGATTCCTGTTCTTCAGGATCACTTCAGTTAAAGAAAGTCATCACTCTTTAATTGCTTTACAATCCATCAACTCCCTCATAACAAAGTATAATAATGATAATAATATTAATAATAATAACGACTTTATTTTACGTGGATAACATATTTGGTGTTTAACCAATTTTCAATATGGTCCACATTATCAAACAAAAAATACAAATTAATTATAAACTTTACAAATCAGAGAACAGTAATGATTGATAAATATACAGCTATACAGCTGAGAAACAAACCTGAAAAGAAAGTTTAATAATGAACAAATGTAGCATTAAACACAACAAAATAATAAAGGAAACAGCAAAGGCATGCATATATATACATATATTACAAACTTAACACAATTTAGCTAAAACAATGAAATTACATATTAAAATTGGTGGTCCCAGCCTGAAAGTAACACAATAATGGATCTTACTTAGTCAAATCTCACTTAATAGTATTATGATTCTTGTTTTCTAATCATGCTCTCATTGGTTATACGATCTCAGTATGATTTTGCTCACTCTAAAATATACATTTCTCATTAAAACTACAGGATTTGTATCTTATAGGAAAACTGTATTACATGTATATCGTTTGCAAAGACAGTCTGTGGCAGCCATGGAACTTCCTATGATGATACACTCAACACCAATATTTTCACCGTACGTATCTGGAAATGAATTGACATCTGAATCTGCTAGATAAAAATAGATTCTGTATTTAACTGTCAACTTGGAAAATCAGATAATGCAAATGCTGTCTATCAAGACTTAACCTGTTTTATTATAAACAACAATGAAAAAATGTAGGCCAGTTGTAATAATTGTATCTACTGGCATTAAACTGGCATTCATTATTAAAGGTTTGCATTTTTGGGCTTATTATTTTTAATGATATTGAATATTTCACGAGATTCATTTTCCGAGTTCTTTAATTAACTGAACCATTACAACGTTTGAGTCTTAAAGTTCAAATGTCCTGTTCTGGTCTGTCTTCACTTTATCCAGTATTCTAAGAAACCAGAAAGAGTATAATGCTATAAAATATTTGTTTCTCATTATGTGATGTCTGTCAACAGGGATCGTTAAATGAACCAATTTCTATATCCTCTAAAGTACAAATTAGATATTCTGTTCGTGTTAAATTAAATAAATTTATATCTAGAAACCTTCATTGTCTTCTTTTTATCAATATTATAAAGATAATAAAACACTATAAAGCATTCCTTCTCTCACTCATACGAGTTTGTCAGGAACAGCAGTTATACGTTTTACATCAAATTTGGAAATACTGATTTATACGTTTATGTGTTATGATCCTAGGGATGAATCATGTTTTCCTGTAATTTTTCACCACTTTTACCTATAACAGGAACATCATCATTAAGAATTGATTATCAGTTGCAATAGAATGCCTGTTTTATCAGATTTCCTTGAAACAGTCGTTATTAGTCGCAGTCCGTCCGTCCGTCACATCACATACTTTGAAAATTGTGAGATCGATTTACTGAGTCTGCTATTATTTTGCTTGGTTGCATTCTATAAGGATTTTTATACAGATTCCATTATATTCGTTTAATATAACACAATATACAAACAATTTATCAATCCTTGCATAGAAGTTCGGTTGATAAAAAGCAAAAATTATAATAATTCTTCCAATGGCTAGATTCTAATTCGGCAATAACAGTAACGATTTTTAAGTTGTCTCTTTTTTTGGGAATGTTAATTGACTTATAGAAACACACAAGTGGTTACTTATACAGTGTCTGGTTGTCGTATTTTTTTTTTCAAAACAATTAGTTACGTCAAAAAAAAAATCCCATTTGTGAAGACAGATTATAGACGGACGGGAAACAGAATAATGTCTGTGACTCTGAATTTGTTTTAATTATAACTGTTTAAATGTATGTATGTCTCAATTTATGTGTCATCATGTGTGCATGTTTTTTTTTCTGGGAAATGTAAACTTTAGAGATGTGTTTGATTCTTTATTGAAATGAGATGTTTTTGATTAGAACTATTGCCGTAGACTATATCACTGCTTTATTCACTAGTTACGTGGGGATATTCCTAATGGATTCCTACAATCATGTTTGTCACACTATGAAAATATTGTATTTGAAACAAGGATATTAAAATAATGGAAGGCACATGCCAATTACTTGACAATATTTCTTATGTATTAGGTTGATGGTGTTATTACATTTTTACATATTGGAAGTCATAAACTAATGATTAAATTGTTATGTTGCAGATAATGCTCTATTTATAATGGGTAGAAAAGTTTATCACAGAAATAGATTATGAGCGATGATTAGTGGATATTCCATTTAAATTCAATTTTTCACAGCCACGGAGGCCCTGAACTGTGTTAATTTTCTGATAATACCGACTGCGGTTAGAAATACAAGCTTTATATATTTCATTATATGTCTTTAACAGCTAGATCACAATGATGCATTATTCTAGTTTCAATTATATATATGATATAAATTACATACCCAAGGCAAATGGGTGTAATGATCCGAAGTATTTGCTATATAAACATATGGCGCAATCGCCTATACACGAATCTACGATACAATATAGCTGTTCCAATTCCCCGTACGAATGAAGGTGGTTGTAAGACTCTACTCTGCTTCCGTTATATGCCGACTAAATACTTGACATTTTCAGTGCTACGTAGTAATAATAAAAAGTACGTCAAATTTTCTGAAGCAAAAGATTTTTAACTTATGAATTTATTTGTTTATATTTCTACCGTAAGAAAATGTTTCAGCCAGTCTAGTTTCAATGTTAACATCAGTGCATATCTGGTCGTGTAGATTTACGTAATTTACAAATTCTGCGTTGTAGGCATCATAAATGTCAACTAAATTCTACTTTGACAGTAAATAAATTATAGTTCATGCTCCAATCTTCCAAATGTTTACGTGTTTATATGCCACAATGTTCTGGTGTGTATGTTGCAGTGTCATCAAGACATAAGTGACGTGTACTATTTTTAGAAACTGGAATAAAGTATTTACTTCTGATCTTTTCCAACCTAAGATGTTTTTGAAAATAACATTTTCACAGCTTACTGACTGTAACTACTTGATACTTATAATTACTTAATTATTAATATACTTAAAATTCAATGACTATGCAACGCTTTCCAATCATGGGAAGGTTTTATTAGAGCATATGGCAAGCCGAATAAGGTATCGAGCAGAAAACAATGCAAAGAATTTGCCTTGTTACAATCGAAATAATAAATATGTTCCAATAATTTTATCAGTTAATATCAGTCGTTCTGATGCGAATATTAAGTCACTCGTGCTACGCACTCGTGATTTAATTATTACGCATCCGAACCTCTGCCCATATTTTATTAACTGATAAAATATAGGGACATATTTATCATTTCTTAAATAAAATGCTTAACAACAACTAATGGCATGGTCTATTAAAATTATTTTTGCAGATTAATGCCATCAAGGTTCGATATTATTTCCTGAAATCAAGCATTTTCTGAAAATTTGCGAATATTAAGTCCACCCTGTTAAGATTTGAACTATTGTGCTTGCTTTAAAGAGATATTTTATTTTTTATACATGTATTTGATTACCAATATTGCCTTGGAATGTGTCCATATTGTTCTCACCTGTTCAGTGTGTAGATTCTTAATGGATGGGATGTCTGCTATTACCTTGTCTGTCTATTTGTATGGGTAACAATCAGAAATGGATGTCAAAGAAGGATAATGTTAGATTGATTCTTATGTAATGGTTGATAGAGTTATTGTATTTTAAATGTCTAAAAACATTAAATATTTACCTTTTGGAATGATGGTGCATTGAATGTTGCAAATTATTTTCTGAAAGCAGGATATAGATAATGAACTGATGGAAAATTCGGTCGTTTAATATCACAGTATACTCAGCCTGCAGGGAAGTTAGCTTGGAAAATAGCAATAAATATAATAATCATTCACAAAACTTATAATGCTTTCTGCCTGTTTTTGGAAATGATAGTAAATATCTGCTTTGCTGTTCATGTTAATTGCATTATGGGAAAACACTAGGGGTTTCAGTGTCTGGCTCTCATAGAAATGTTCGTTTTCAAAAATGTTAGATATATCAAATGAATTCTCATCTGTGGAGACAGCCTCTAGACGTATAGGAAACAGAATAATAGCTGTGCAATGTTGTCTGTCCCTGGTTCTCTAAATTTGTTCTAATCATCAGGTTCAATTTTTTTTATGTTTCCTCAGGTTTGTGTTGCTGCAAGAAGAACAACCTCTTTGTCTGTCAATTTTAAATTTATCAGATGTATTTGATTCGATTCTTGATTCTTATCAGATATATTTTATTATAAGTATCGCCCTAGACTGTGTTTTTATTGCTCTCACTTGTTTCCATATGGATGTCTGCTATCAACTTGTCACACTAATCAATCATTTATGTGAAAATGTTAGGAAATTGAAATAATGAAAGTCAACTGACGATTTTCATATATAAGGCTAATAAAATTTTTGCACTTTGGAAGTTATTAAATAAGGAAGTTTAGGAGTGATTAAAATTGTCATGCTGTAATACTCTTTATTGACTGGTAGAAATAAAACATTAAACAATTTTCTTACGAATCTGTCGTATTAGAAATGATAGAGTAAAAGCCATTTCAAGACAATTCTTCAATGTCATTGACTTAAATAATTAGGCAACAGATGCCCTAGATTGCGTTTATTTACTGATAATGCTGATTGCCTTTATGACTAGGGAATTCACTGTCTTGCTTTTAAAACAATATTGTTTTCTCTCCAAAATAAATAGACATATACTATGAATTACTGGTTTCAGACAAATATGAAACAGATTAATGACTCTACTGTTTGTCTTTTCGTTGTATTTTACAACATTCATCGATGTTTCTTCAGATTTATGTTCTTACAAGTGTCACGGAGCTAATTGGAAATTATTCATACCTTCCAGGATTTACAAGTTACAGTTACTTTCATAAATACTCATAAGCCTTTACACGCATACCATAAGCCATTGTTGAGCTTACAAGATTAGCGCTAAATTTGAAAGAGATGCATATCACCAAGGCAGAAAACATCTGAATGTCCAAGATCTGCTTAGAGAGGGAAATGCTGAATTTTATATTATTTTAGAGGACATATATAAAACTACATATTAAGTGCTAATTTGTGATTAAATAAAATCATAGTTCTTCGATGTGAAAACTTTATCGATGTCAGTCGATACATGTTCTTTAACTAAATACTCATTTCCTTTCTCGATATCAGCTTTTTGCAGATTCCTCTTCTTACATTCAAAGTAGATGAACACTCCCCTTCTCGGTGTCAGCTTTTGCATGTTCCTCTACTTACATTCTTCAAACTAAATGTACACTGCTTTTCTCGATGTCATCTTTTGCAGATTTCTCTACTTATATTTAAGCTAAATGTTCATTCCCCTTCCCGGTGTCAGCTTTTGCATTTTCCTCTATTTACATTCTTCAAATAAATGTTCACTGCTTCACTCGATATTCTAAATGTTCATTTTCTTTCTCGATGTCAGCTTTTGTAGATTCCTCTACTTGCATCAAGGCTTAATGTCCATTCTTTTTCTTGATGTCAGGTTAAGCGAATACATTTACTTTCATTCTTTAAACAGAGTGATCATTCACCTTTATAGACTGAAAATAAAGACTAACATTGATTGGATAATGTCACAAAACACGAACAAGAATGAAATGCACTAAAAAACTTGTGTCCCTTGAAATTGTGCTATTACTGATTATATGCAAACCTATTTAAACTTTGGCATTATGTATATAGGAGTTGTGTATCCACTGTACTTAAAGTTATATGCCTACAGAATTCTGTTATTTTTTCTAAATTCAGAAACGACGTTTTTTTAGTTAGTAGCTGCAATAGAAATAAATGGATTCCATGCATTGTAGGAACTTTACGAATATAATCAGTCAAACCGAGTTTGCTGTTACTTTTCTTGATTGCATTCTATACTTCCAAAGGATCTTCTTATAGATTTTGTTAAGTCTACCTCTTTTGGTCAATACGTAGAAATATCTCAAAATTATGCTATTAAAATTTGATGTAGAATAGAATTCAGCAGTACTAAATTAAACTTGTTTTATATCATTCTCGATGTCGTATATACATTGCTATCAGTTTTAAACTTCTTGAAATTTTGATGTTGATCTGGATGCATGTCCCTTTAAAATATAATAGGTAAGGGTAGATTTCTCTGAAGCACAGAGCACCAAAAACACAGCCCAGAGCAACGGATTTGCATAGTAGGCCCACAACAAAAAGAAGCTTTAATAGAAAAATATTTCAGACGGGTTGCTTCAAACATCCAACAAGTACATATTAATTTATGCTAAATATAGATGGAGGGGGAGGGGGAATGGTAAGTGGCAAAATGGGGTCGGGTAGGGGGTTAGGGGTGGGGAGGAACCCAAAGGGGAAAGCTGAACAAGGACGAATATACAAGGGAATGCCATGTTCTTTAAAAACAGTCGCACTACAACGTAAACCACAATAGCGCAGACACTCATGTACACAAGTAGGAAAAAACACTCAAGTACCGTCTAAGAATTCGGCTGCTAAAACAAGGGGGAGCCACGAAAACTTACTAAAAAGTAAAGGGGGAGGGGAAGCAAAAAGTAGCGTAAATGCAAGGGAAAGAAGAGGGCAGTAGGGGGAGTGAGGCGGAGGAAAAACGCTTACAACAAACAAGAAAACATTCTCAACAGACAATACAAGACAGACAAAACAACCAGTTGAAAATAAGGACACCGCCTAGAAACGGCCAGTAACCTATATAATACCCCAGTCACACATACGGCGCGGATAGCTACGTCTAGCCACGGATAGAAACGTAGTAATCCGTACCGATCCTTACCTGAACCGTACGTATTGGTACGGATTGATACGGATTACTACTTTAAGGTACCGTTCAGAAACGGATCGATACGGATTACTACGTTTCTATCCGCGGCTAGACGTAGCTATCCGCGCCGTATGTGTGACAAGGGTATAAATAAAACTGGGGGTTTAGACGCGTTTAGGGTATGCCAACCTCGCACTTACCCTATTTTCAACAAGTTAAACAACACAATGTAAATAAAATCCCCGCTGAGAAAGGCTCTAACATTAGTGCAAAAATAACAGATAAATAAAGCAAAACATAAAATTAAGGTAACTTTAAGGTATAATTACACCAATGCACTCAACAACTTGTCTGAAGGCAGAGCAACAAGAGCCTAACTTTTAAAGGCACGACTAAGAAAGACAAAAATCAACTCCCTCAGTCAGTTGTATGTAGAATTTATTAGAAAAGCATCATGGAGTCCTACACTTTATTAGTCATCGCACCTTCAAATAGGAAAGCGTAGCTATTAACTGTAGAGGGGTCAATCACTAAACATGCACTGTGCTTCACGATTTTCGCATCGTATCCTCTTCTGATAAACTTTTTAACCAATTTACAAATATTTGATTAAAATAAGGGGTATGTTTAATTTTCCGAATTTTATAAACTACATCTCCATAGTATTCCGGGTGTGTAAGTCCAAGTTTTAAAAATGTTTTAAGGGTCATATTGTATTTTTCTAACAGTTCCGACGATCTGTAGTAAAATTTACTAAAAGCTTTCCGTAGCTTATGATAACGGTAACCCTGTTGTGGCATACAGACACTAAATAGAAAAATGGCGCGAAAAAAAATGGTAGTCGCATAATGGCGGACACAAATAGTCCTTAGTTTTTTTGCTCTGTAGAGCTATTTTCCTTATTTTCTTTGCATCTTTTTTGCTAAAATCACATGACAGATCTATGCTTGACATGCAGGTAGCATTTTCATAATGAAATAACAACATGACAAAATTTTTCATGGAAACTTAGATCATACACCACCAGTATAATTTGGGGTCTCATTTTTTAGCTGATTTTGCAGTTTGTGTGTTTGACTGAAATTATTTTTCTTGCATCAAACATGACCCCCACTTTTCTTTTGATTTTTAGTTAGCACTGACAATATTCTTCAAGAAAATGTAAGTTACAGAAATTTAAAATGGGTCCTGATGTGTGCTGCGGTCATTGGAAATAGGTCAGTTTTATATAGAATAAAGAACAACAACTATTTAGTGTGTTATAACCTATAAGATGACATTGGTAAAAAATGAAATCTGGCCAGATGATGGTGGGAATGGGCTAGTTTAATTAGAATTTGATAGAAAATGACAAATTAATTGCAATTTTGTTGAAAATGAGGATAAAACCCAAAAATATCACATTTTCACTGTTTTGGGTGTATTTTTTCAAAAACTGCATATTTATAGGCTACTGATTGCTATATTCTGGCCATCAGAGGTAAAAGTGAACATCTATAACAGTTTAAATGTGTAATTTGCATGCAGATCAGAGTAGAAAATGTCAAAACAGGGCAAAACAAGGCTAAATTTAGGGTAACTGCTTCAAAATTATGTCGCGACAGCTATTTTTGACAAAATCTGACGCTTTGTCTTATGGTACTGAAAATGCCGTAAAAACTTGGAAACTGGTGATATCAAGCTAAAACCTTGTATTTCTTCATGCATTTGGGTTTCTTGTACATTTCAAATGAAACTGGCACACTGTCAGAGAAAAAAGTTTTTCTTATAGGCATACAGACACTAAATAGAAAAATGGCGCGAAAAAAAATGGTAGTCGCATAATGGCGGACACAAATAGTCCTTAGCTTTTTGCTCTGTAGAGCTATTTTCCTTATTTTCTTTGCATCTTTTTTGCTAAAATCACATGACAGATCTATGCTTGACATGCAGGTAGCATTTTCATAATGAAATAACAACATGACAAAATTTTTCATGGAAACTTAGATCATACACCACCAGTATAATTTGGGGTCTCATTTTTTAGCTGATTTTGCAGTTTGTGTGTTTGACTGAAATTATTTTTCTTGCATCAAACATGACCCCCACTTTTCTTTTGATTTTTAGTTAGCACTGACAATATTCTTCAAGAAAATGTAAGTTACAGAAATTTAAAATGGGTCCTGATGTGTGCTGCGGTCATTGGAAATAGGTCAGTTTTATATAGAATAAAGAACAACAACTATTTAGTGTGTTATAACCTTGTAACAATTTCTTGGTGATCTGAAGATTTCTGTCATTAAAATCATCTATCTTTGTCCATTTTATCATATATTTTCGTTTCTAGATTCAATTATTCTCAATTCTTAAATTTACTGTTCATATTATTTTCACCTGTTAAGTAGATACTAAATGGATTCTTGCTATCGCAATGTCAGACTCTTTGACTGTGAAACAATTAGGAAATTACAGTAATGGAAGTTAAAGGAGGATAAAGTTAGATTGTTCTCTATGTTATGGTTGAGATAGAGTTAATGTATTCTTGCATGTTTGAAAACATTACATTTAGAACTAAGGAAGTGTGGTCAATTGAATGTAGCAAAATGTTTTGCTAAAAGCAAATTCAGATTATAAATGGCGAACTGATGGAAATACATTATCCTTGGGTTCCAAATGAACTGTAAGATTGTCATGGTTTTATTGAAGGTGCATATTTAATTTGTCTCCTTTGGAGTTAAGATAAAGATATTCAACGCGCATGTTCCATTAAAATGATTTATATTCAAATACTAACTTTAAATGCAGAAAATCTTCATTAAATAATTCTTACTTAACTAAATATATAAACTAATTTGTTCATATTTTCAAATATGAATTTGGGTCCAATATATCTTCAATACATATTATTGTCAGCTTTTAATGTGGCCACACTATATTTTTAGTAATTCCTCGCCTCATTTTATGGCTTAAAGGAAGTTCTTCGATGAAGCTGTATTTAGCTGTTGCATCCTAATTCCAGTGAGTAACATATGATTGTGTTAAACGACTGTTACTTACTGTACACGTGTTTCATGTGTTTCCACTGGTTCTGAAAACCTTGTTTATACCGTCGGTATAGAATGGCTAGTGCTGCTATAACGCTGTCATTTTTGACGCCATTTATGAAATGTAGGCGTAAATTCCTTGAACCAGTAAGGGCAGAGTTTTTCCTCTGTTTTCGTAAAAAATAGAGTTTTTACTATATTTAAGTAACCGATTGACCGGTCTTGATGAAAGTAAAAAACAAATGTAGATTACTATAGGGCGATTGTACATGCGCAACTTTCTTCTGGATTACTTCAGTAAAAGAAAGTTATCACCCTTTAATTGCTTTACAATCCATCAATTCCCACATAACAAAGTAATACATTGATGGATCTTATTTGGTCAAGTCTCACTTAATAGCATAATCCCTCTTGTTTCTAGTAATGCTTTCATTGGTTTCTTACGATCTCAGTATGTTTTTGCTCACTCTTAAATATAAATTTCACATTAACATTACAGGATTTGTATATTTTTAGAAACACTGTAAAACATGTATATCGTTTGTATAAATAATTATGTGATCATCTGTCATCAATCGTCAACTGTTGCAAACCTTTTCTTAGAGACACTTGAATACTGGTGCTTCAACTGGGCCCTCCGTGGCCGAATGGTTAAGATCGCTGACTTCAAATCACTTGCCCCTCATCGATGTGGGTTCGAACCTCACTCGTGGCGTTGAATTATTCATGTGAGGAAGCCATCCAGCTGGCTTACGAAAGGTCGGTGGTTCTACCCATATGACCTATAATTTTGTCGGTGCAACGTTAAATCAACATGATAACGCTTGAAGAAATGTATACCACTTCCAACTATCTAAGGTTCCAAATTTTGTCAAAGTTGTCGATGCAAATGTATAAGTCAACTTTAGTTCATTTATTTGCAACGTTTCATAGTGATTTTTTATGACAGTGTCGCAGCATTGTTCTTTATTTTATTGGTACATCCATTTAGACTGCCGTTTTTATATATTCAATTTTAATTAATTAGCTTCGCAGGCATTTAAAGCACTATTTTATTCTGTCAGAAGATAGTCTGTGGCAGCCATGGAACTTGTTATGATGATACACTTAACACTAATATTTTCACCGGAAGTATCTGGAAATGAACTGACATCTGAATCTGCTAGATAAAAATACTGTAGATCATGAATGTAACTGTCAGCTTGGAAATTCAGACAAAGCAATGCTGTCTATAAAGACTTAACCTGTTTTTATTACAAACAACAATAGAAAAATGTAGACTAGTTGTTAAATTAATGTATCTACCGGCATTAAACTGGCATTCATTATTAAAAGTTTGCAAAAATTTGGGGCTTATTATTTCTAATGGTATTGAATGTTTCCCGAGATTCATTTTCCGAGTTCTTTAATTAACTGAACCATTTTAAAGTTTGAGTCTTAAAGCTCAAGTGGCCTGTTCTGTGCGAAATATATTGAATAAAAGAATAAACAGATTCCTGACCTGTCTTCACTGTATCCAGTATCCTAAGAAACCAGAAGCAGTATAATGCTATAAAATGTTTGCTTCTCATTCTGTGATGTCTGTCAACAAGGATCGTTAAATAAACCAATTTCTGTATCCTCTAAAATACAAATTAGCTGTTCTGCTTGTGTAAATTAAATAAATTTAGGTAAATTAAATAAATTTAGGACCAGAAACCTTCATTGTCTTCTTTTCATCAATATTATGTCGGAAACAGAGATAATAAAACACTATAACGTATTCCTTCTCTCCCTGTAATTTTTCATCACTTTTACTTATAACAAGTACATCATGATTAAGAATTGATTATCAATTGCAATAGCATGCCTGTTTTTATCAAGTTTCCATGAAACAGTCGTTATTAGTCCCCTACCGGTGGAACACCCGAGGGGACTATAGGAATGCTCTTCGTCCGTCACATCAGTCCGTCCGTCACATCACATACTTTGAAAAGTGTGGGATAGTCGGTTTATTGAGTCTGCTATTGTTTTGCTTGGTTGTATTCTATAAGGATCTTTATACAGATTTTATTATATTCGTTTAATGTTACACAATATAAAGCCAATATAACAATTTCGGTTAGTAAATAGCAAATAATATAATAATTCTTCCAAAACTAATATGTTTCTGTCTAGATTCTAATTTGGTAATACCAGTAAAGATTTTTTTAGTTGTCTCTTTTTTCGGTATAGAAATACACAATTGGTTACAGTGTCTGGTTGTCGTATTTTTTTTCAAAAAAATTACATACGACAAATAAGTTCCCATTTGCGAAGACAGATTACAGACAGACGGGAAACAGAATAATGTCTGTGACATGTCGACCTATCCACACTTCTGAATTTGTTTTAATTATATCTGTTCAAATGTATGTATGTCTTAATTTATATGTCATCAGTTTTTGCATGTTTTTTTTTCTGGGAAATTTAAATTTAACAGATGTATTTGATTCTTTATTCTAATGAGATGTTTTTGATTAGAACTATTGCCGTAGAATATGTTACTGCTTTTATCGCCAGTTACGTGGTGATATTCCTAATGGATTACTACAATGATATTTGTGACACTATGAAAATATTATATTTGAAACAAAGGATATTTAAATAATGGAAGGCACATGCCAATTACTTGACAATATTTCTTATGTATTAGGCTGATGGTGTTATTACATTTTTACATGTTGGAAGTCATAAACTAATGATTAAATTGTTATGTTGTAGATAATGCTTTATTTATAATGGGTAGAGATATTTAACGCAGAAAAAGATTGTAGATAATGATTAATGGATATTCCATTTCAATTCATTTTTTCACAGCCACGGAGGCCCTGAACTGTGTTTAATTTCTGATAATACCGAATGCAATTAGAAATACAGTTTCTTTTAAAGCTTTATATATTTCATCATATGGCTTTAACACCTAGATCACAATGATGCATTTTTCTAGTTTCATTAATATATAGGCTATAAATTACATACCCAGGCAAATGGGTTTTAGGATTAATAATATCCTTAGCAACAACTAATGACATGGTTTATTAAAAATATTTTTACAGATTAATGCCATCAAGGTCTACAGTTTCGATATTATAATTTCCTGAAATCGAGGCTTTTAAATAAAGAAAATATGCGAGATGTATGGGAGTTGCGAATTCAATCTATTTAAGTCCACCCTGTTAAGATTTGAGCTATTTTGCTTGGTTTTAAGAGATATTCTATTTTTGATATTTGATTACCAATATTACCTGGGAATGTGTCCATATTGTTCTCACCTGTTCAGTGTGTAGATTCTTAATGGATGTCTGCTATTACCTTGTCAGTCTATTTGTATGCGTAGCAATCAGGAAATTACAGAATTGGATGTCAAAGAAGGATAATGTTAGACTGATTCTTATGTAATTGTTGATAGAGTTATTTTATTTTTGAATGTCTAATGACATTAAATATTTAACTTTTGGAATGATGGTGCATTGAATGTTGCTAATTATTTTCTGGAAACATTAATTTTATAGATAATGAATTGCCGGATAATTCGTAATCACCCAGTATACTCATTGATAACCTGTGTAGAGAAGATAGCTTGGTAAATAGAAAATAAGTATAATAATCATTCACACAACTTATAATGCTTCCTGACTTTTTGGGAAATGATAGTAAATATCTGCTTTGCTGTTATAAAAACACTAGGGATTTCAGTGTCTGGCTCTTATAGAAATGTTCGTTTTCGAAACAGTTAGATATATCCAATAAATTCTCATTTGTGGAGACAGCCTCTAGACGTATGGGAAACAGGATAATGGCTGTGCAATGTTGTCTGTCCCTGCTTTCTAACTTTGTTCTAATTATCAGGTTCAATATTTTATGTTTCCTCAGGTTTGTGCTGCTGCAAGAACAACAACGTGTTTGTCTGTCAATCTTAAATTTATATGACGCATTTGATTGTTGATTCTTATCAGATATATTTGATTATCAGTATCGCCCTGGGCTGTGTTTATATTGTTCTCACCTGTTTTTCACCAAATGGATTTCTGTTATCAATTGCTATCGATTTCTCGTACTCATCGATCATTTATTTGAAAACAAATCAGGAAATTTATCAGGAAATTAAAATGCACTGGGGGCCTCCGTGACCGAGTGGTTAAGGTCGCTGACTTCAAATCACTTGCCCCATCATCGATGTGGGTTCGAGCCTCACTCGGGGCGTTGAATTCTTCATGTGAGGAAGCCATCCAGCTGGCTTACGGAATGTCGGTGGTTCTACCGAGGTGCCCGCTCGTAATGAAATAATGCTCGGAGGGGCACCTGGGGTCTTCCTCCACCATTAAAGCTGGAAAGTCGCCATATGATCTATCATGTGTCGGTGCGGCGTTAAATCCAACAAAAAAAATGCACTGACGGGCGTATAGTGTTTCTAAATTTTTACTCTTTGGAAGTTATTAAATAAGGAGGTTCAGGAGTGGTGAAAAAAATATCATGTTTAAATAATACTATTTTTAACTGGCAGAAATAAAAGATTAACAATTTTCTTATGAATATTTATATTAAATAATAAAGTGACCGATAGAACATTTCAAGACAACTTTTCATAGTCATCGACTTAAACAATTCGGCCATACATGCCTTGAATTGGATTGCGATTATTTACTGATGATGCTGATTCTCTTAAAAATAGTTACTTTAACAGCTGTTGTGGATTCGCTGTCTTGCTTTTACAGCAGTGTAGTTGAATAGATATACTATATATTACTGATCCCAAACAAATGGGGACCAGATTAATGACTTTTGTCTCTACTTGGTTGTATTTTACAAAATTCATCGATGTTTCTTCTGATTTATGTTCTTACAAGTATCAAGGAGCGAACTGGAAATGATTCATGACCATTTACCAGTTACAGTGACTTTCATAAATACTTATAAGCCTTTACAAGCATACCATAAGCCATTGTGGAGCTTACAAGACTGGCGCTAAATTTGAAAGAGATGCATATCACCCAGGCAGAAAATATCTCATGTCCATGATCTGCTTAGAGAGGGAAATATTGAATTTTATATTATTTTAAAGGACATATAAAACTACAAATTAAGTGAAAATCTATGATTATCTACAACAAAATCGTAGTTCTTTGCTGTGAAAACTCCCTCGATGTCAGCTGATATATGTTCCTCTACTAAACGCTCATTTCCTGTTTCGATGTCAGTTTTTTTTGCAGATTCCTCTTCTTACATTTAAACTAAATATTGACCCCCTTTCTCGGTTTCATATTTTGCAGATTTCTCTACTTACATTCAAACTGAATGTTCATTCCATTTCTCGATGTCAGCTTTTGCATATTCCTCTATTTACATTCAAACTAAGCGTTCATTCCCTCTCTGGATGTCAGCTTTTGAAGATTCATCTACTGATATTCAAACTAAATGTTCATTCCATTTCTCATGTCAGCTTTTGCATATGCCTCTACTTACATTCAAACTAAATGTTCATTCCCTTTCTCAATGTCAGCTTTTGAAGATTCATCTACTTACATTCAAACTAAATGTTCATTCACTTTCTCGATGCCAGCTTTTGCAGTTTCCACTACTGATATCAAAGCTAAATGTTCATTTCTTCTCTTGATGTTAAGTTATGCTTAGATTCTTTGAACAGAATGATCATTCACTTTTTTGGACTGAAAAATACAGACTGAAATTGGATAATGGTGCGAATTATGGACAGGAATAAAATGCACTATGAAAAAGTATATAAAATTCAGTCTTACGTAAGACGGAATAATCTATTACGAAGAATTTTGAAAAAGAAAATGCTATCAAATTCAACAGATTTTAACTTTCGTCTCTTTAAATTTTGTCGATCATATGCAGAACTATCTTAATTTTCACAATATGTACATATGGAGCTGTGTATCCACTGAATTTAAAGTTGTATGCCTACAGAAATCTGTATTTTTTTCTAAGTTTATAAACGACGTTTTTCAATTAGTAGCTGTAATAGAAATATACTTATTTACTTGACACTTGATCACTAATAATGCCTTTGGACATGTTCATACGTTTTACCTGTGAAATAGATACAATTTTGCTGTCACAATATCAGACTATTTGTCTGTGAAACAATTAGGAAATTACATTAATGGAAGTTAAAAGAAGATAAAGTTAGATTGTTTCCTATGTTATTGCATGAGATAGAGTTACTGTATTCTTGCATGTTTGAAAACATTACATTTAGAAAATAGGAAGGACGGTAAATTGAATGCAGCAATATTTTTTCTAAAAGCAAATTCAGGTTATAAATGGCGAACTGGTAGATTAACGTTATAACTGGGCTGCATATAAAATCTAGATTGTCTTGTTTTTTTAGAAAAATAAAACATGTTTTATTTGTTTCTTTGTTTGTTTGTTTTGGGTTTAACGCCGTTTTCAACAGTATTTCAGTCATGTAACGGCGGGCAGTTAACCTAACCAGTGTTCCTGGATTCTGTACCAGTACAAACCTGTTCTCCGCAAGTAACTGCCAACTTCCCCACATGAATCAGAGGTGGAGGACTAAATGTTTTTTTTGTCTCCTTTGAAGTTAAGTTAAAGATATTCAATGCGCATCTGCCATTAAAATTATCTATATTTTCAAATACTAACTTTAAATGCAGAATATCCTCATTTAATTACCTAACTAAATATAACTAAATATATAAAATAAATTGTTCATACTTTCAAATATGAATTTGGATCCAATAAATCTTCAATACATACTAGTGGCAGCTTTTAATGTGGCCAAACTATATATTTAGTAATTCCTCATTTTATGGTTTACAGGAATATCTTCGATGTAGCTGGTGTTGAAAACCTTGTTTACACAATTTCAGTATGTTTTAGCTCACCCTATAATGTACATTTCTCATTAACTCAACAGGATTTGTAATTAGTTTAGAAAAACTGTATTACATGTGTATCATTTCGCATAAATAATTGTTTGGTTATCAAATCATGCATTGTCAACTGTTGCAGAACTTTTCTTAGATGCGCTTCAACATGATAATGCTTGAAGACATATATACCAATACCAACTATCTCAGGTTCCAAATGTTGTCAAAGTTGTCGATGCAAACGTATGAGTCAAGTCCAGTTTATTTCTTTGCTACGTTTCATAGTGAATTATGTTGATGACAGTGTCGCAAAATTGTTATTTATTTTCATGGTAATTCCATTTACTAGAATGCCTTTTAAATACGTTACAGTTCAGTTACCTTGTAATTAGCTTGTATATGGTACTTTCTTTCGTGGGCATTTAATTTTCACCAGAAGTATCTGGAAATGAATTGACATCTAGATCCGCTAGATAAAAATAGATCTTAAAGTTAACTGTCAACTTGGAAAAAAAACAGCTGAAGTAATTGCTACAGCGGGTAAAACTACCAAAACTTAAATAAAACAATTTCTGTATCCTCTGAAGCACAAATTAGCTGTTCTGCTCGTGTTAAATTAAATAATTTTAGAACTAAAAACCTTTGTTGTCTTCCTTTTATCAATATTATGTCGGAAACAGAGATAATAAAACACTATAACGTATTCCTTTTCTCACTCACACGATTTCGTCAGGAACAGCAGTTATACGCTTTACATAAAGTATGGAAGTTTATGTGTAATGATCTTAGAAGTTAATCATGTTTTCCACTTTTACCTGTAATAAGTACATCATGATTAAGAATTGATTATCAATTGCAATAGCATGCCTGTTTTTATCAAGTTTCCATGAAACGGTCGTTATTAGTTCCCCACCGGTGGAACACTCGAGGGGACTATAGGAATGTTCTCCGTCCGTCACATCAGTCCGTCCGTCACATCACATACTTTGCAATTGTGAGATAAATCGGTTGATTGAGTCTGCTATTATTTTGCTTGGTTGCATTCTTTAAGATCCTTATACAGATTTCATTATATTCGTTTAATATAACACAATATACTAATAATATAACAATCCTTGTATAGAAGTTCGGTTGATAAAAAGCAAAAATTATAATAATTATTCCAGTGTCTAGATTTTAATTTGGTAATAACAGTAACGATATTTTAGTTGTCTCTTCTTTTTTTAATGTTATTTGACTGACTTATAGAAACACACAATCGGTTACAGTGTCTGGCTGCCGTGTTTTTTTTTTTTTTTTTTTTTTTTTTTTTTTTTTTTTTTTTTTTTTTTTTCAAAACAATAAGTCACGTCAAATAAATTCCCATTTGTCTAGACAGATTATAGACAGACGGGAAACAGAATAATATCTGACATGTCGGCCTGTCCACACCTTTGAATTTGTTTTAATTGTAACTGAATTACAACCTCTGTACAGCAACACCATTTGGGAGATACAAATATTGTCTGTTACGTAGAGGTTGTTGTTCTGGAGAGGTAAATTTGATAGTATATTTCAGCTTAGGGAAAATTTGATGATGTTGTTATAGAGAGGTTTTTGCTAAAGAGAGGGCCACTCTGGAGAGGTTGTGCTGTATGTCTCAATTTATGTTTCGTCAGTTTTTGCATGTTTTTTTTTTCTGGGAAATTTAAACTTAAAAGATGTATTTGATTCTTTATTCTTAAGTGATGCTTTTTATTAGTACTATTGCCGTAGATTATTTTACTGCTTCTATCATCAGTTACAATGGACTCCTACTACTATGAAATCATTGTACTTGAAACAATTAGGATATTAAAGTAATGGAAGGCACATGACACTATTTCTTATGTATTAGGCTGATGGTGTTATTACATTTTTGCATGTTGGAATTCATAAACTAATTAAATTGTTATGTTGTAGATAATGCTGTATTTATAATGGATAGAAATGTTTAACACAGAAATAGATTCTAGATTATAGACAATGATTAATGGATATTCCATTTCAATTCAATTTTTCACAGCCACGGAGGCCCTGAACTGTGTTTATTTTCTAATAATACCGACTGCGGTTAGAAATACAGTTTCTTTTAAAGCTTCATATATTTCATTATATGGCTTTAACAGCTAGATCACAACGATGCATTATTCTAGTTTCAATAATATACTTTAGGGCGCTTTTGTTTGCAAAAATCCGGTTTGGGTTTTAGGTTTTGGTTTGGATAAAAAATAATGACAAACTTAAACTGGTTTCTGTTAAAATGAGTTCTTGAACAAACAGGCGGTTTGTATGAACCAAAGAAGTATAAAATACATTTCTTTATAGCTCTTTGTATGAACATAATGGCGAATCTAGAAAAACTGGTGATTAAATTTATTCTAAATGGAGATAAATGACAGATTTTGTATCTAAGAGCCAAACATATTAAATAACATGTACTACTATTACTACTCCTCATGTGCCGACACTATTTAGCATGTGTATATAGCAAAAGACAGTTGAGTCACAGCCTTTTGCACTCAACAACATAAGCCATTAGACCAAATAAGTGAATACAAATGTTTGTTTTTGTTAAGTTTAATGTCAGACTGACAGAATTATAGGTCATATATCAACTTTCAATGCATTATTTAAGGCATGGGCGGGCAGCTAGGTTAAGCCACTGTCCTTTAAGTCAGCTGGATTACTTAAAAATCCACACATGAAAGAATTCTACACCCGAGCAAGGGTTCGAACACACAGCATTGAAGGACAACTATTTTTAAGTCAACTACCCTAACCATCCGGCCACAAAGACTAAGACTCAGATGTAATCATTTAACTGTATCCACTATCAAACAGACTTTTTTTATTTCAATTTGCTGAAAATTAGAGATTAAGTGTTTTGTAACAGGGATAATTCCTTAACTGAAATCACTGCTGTTTCCTTGTTTAAGACACACTCAGCAAAGTTTGACAGTTGTGATGTAGTTAATGTGCAAAAATAGATGATGTTATATACTACTCAAGGTTCAAGCAAAGCATATATACTCTGACTCTGGTGCTGGACTGATTTAAGTAACCAGTTGTATTTTAGGCCAGCGAGTGTATCTTACCTCACAAAAACTTGTTTAAACAAATATTAATTAAGATTCTTCAAAAAATGGTTGACATATTCAATCTCTGATATTGTTTCTGATGACACACTGTACATCCAAAATCTGGCAACAATGAGTTGGATGGCATCCAATGACACCCCTGACTTGATCAGATAATACTTGATACTTTGAACTTTTATGTCACTGTATTAAGGGGAACCAGAAACCATGGATATACATTATTAAACATAACTGATACGTATGCATATAATTATATATGTATTTCAGTGAATTGAAATTTCTCTACACTACATGCAGCCACAGGAAAACACTGAAGCAATTACAAGGCAGAGACTGAAGCACTCATGAAGGCCATCTCAATGATTGAAGACTCGGCAGAAGAAAGCTCCTCAGTCGTCTTTCTCACAGTTGCACTGTCTGTCGTGGAAGCTTTGATCAACAATAAAGCTCCGCGGCTAGCCAGGAGAATGCAGAGCCTGAGTATAACCTGCAAAGTAGCACTTCAGTGGATTCCATCCCTTTGTGGACTTGCAGGCAATGAAGAGGCAGACAAACTGGCTAAGCTAGGAGCTCAGTCAGAACAACCAACATAACCTGTGAGTTACAAGGAGAAAGTCACCATTATCAAGGCACTAACGAGACCAAGGATGGAGGAAGATGCTTTTCATCTCATTGATCGGTCTGAACAAGTGATGATGGTCAGGCACCGCTCAGGGCACTACAAGCTGAATGCTCACATATACAACAAATACATCATAGCCAACTTGTTTATGTGGTGAAGAAGATCAGACAGCGGAGCATATATTTCAGAGATGTAAAAGGCATGACCAGGAGCGAGCTGCGACTTGGCCGATAGACACCTCAGTCCGCCAGAAACTGAATGGAGGCATTGAGGATCTGCGGCAAACCACAAGTTTCATCAGGGGCTACTGGTCTGACAGTGTAGTCGCACACGACAAGAAAAAGAAGAAGTGAAATGAAATGTCTTCATGTCATTGTACTATTTAGAGTAATATGAGCGGGAGTAGTTATTGATCTGTGGAAAGTAGGTATCATATTTGACCTGATCGGATTTGTTATATGTACATGCCACTTTGATAAGGCAGTAATCACATTTTGAATACCTGAACCATACCTTTACCTCCAGCAATTTGCATATATTTAGTAAAATGGAAATGAATTTTGTCACAACTGGTTAAACACTCACTTTCAGGTATTGTGACATGTGAATATAATAATACCTACCCTGAAAACATCAGTCAATTATTAAAAGTCTGAAAAAAATATTTGAAATCAGTAGCTGGTTAGTGTTTCTCTTTTGACTTTGAAAATGAGACAAAAGAATCTTGTATGGAACAGGAGTACAATGCATTATCAGTGGAAACAAAGTTGTGCAAACGTGTGTCTGAAATTAGCATTGTAATAGATTGTACAACATTTGACAACAAGGTACAGGATTAGCTCTTTTTACAGACTTAATAGTCATTTTATTTTTGTTGTTGATAACTGATTTGTCTATATTGAAATGGCTATTTCAAGGGGACACGAATGTATGGAATTCAACTTTTGAAGATAAAAACTATGGTATTTTATCGACTTGTTAGAAATTAATTACACAACTATGAAATCCATAAAAATTAGTTCCCCACAAGTATTTATGACTTTGCAGTGTTTTTCGGCCATTTTTCTGCATAAGTTAACAGGTCCTCTGTCAGTCAATTTATTTTCAATTAATATCTTGTCAGGGATAAAAAAATAAAAATTTAGTTGGAAAATGAAATGTTCATTGATATGAATAGTTGTATGCATGAAAAAAAAAACTCATTTTGCTCTTATAATTTAAAACTGCATCTTTTAGTCAGGCTAGAGAACTGCTTTGCATATGTATTTATATACTAATGATGTTTATGTGCATATAAAGTTATGTCAATGTGCATAGGGCTTCTTGCTAGGACTTGAACCTAGAATTCTTACAAAGTGTGTTCTTTACACTACAAGAAGTGATCCCTTGCTTAGCAACAGGGACATTAAAAATTTTATTTAAATACAAAATATTGCATATGTATGTTATCCTTCAGAAACAGACACATTTACTATAAATTAAAACTTTATTCTATAACAGTAATTGGAAATTGGACTGTTGGAGGTCGAATAATCTTGGAACGAAATGAATGGAATATTTCGATGGTTAGAGAAACTGATGAAAAAGATGTATGCCAATCAAAGAGAATGTTTTTAGAAGTAATTATTGACAAATGAATTCGGCTGAGCATAAAGATTACCACGGGATTTCACCAGAAATGAAACAATTCTTAATTTTTTTCTCTACCCGTTTCCATTTTGGTCCACACGGTCCGCCATTTTTTCTCGAACTGCAATAAATTTCGGATACAACAAACCGAACAAACCGCCTCCGGGGGCAGTTTGGTCGGTTTGACAAACCGGTTAGCGGTTTTTGAAAACAAACGACACAAACCTTTTCGAGATCAAAACAAGTTTTACAAAACAAATCGAAAGTTTGGCAAACCGGTTTGAAACCGAACTGAGTTTGTTACAAACAAAAGCGCCCTTAGTATATAATATCAATTACTTACCCCAGACAAATGGGTGTAAGGATTAATAAAATTTCTTAACAACAACTAATGACATGTTTATTAAAACTCTTTTTGCAGATAAATGCCATCAAGGTCTACAGTTTCGATATTATAATTTCCTGAAATCGAGCCTTTACTGAAATATGCGGGAGGCATGGAATCTATTTAAGTCTTAACCCTGTTAAGATTTGAACTATTGTGCTTGGTTTTAAGAGATATTCTATTTTTGATATTTGATTACCAATATTGTCTAGGAATGTGTCCATATTGTTCTCACCTGTTCTGTGTGTGGATTCTTAATGGATGTCTGCTATTACCTTGACAGTCTTTTTGTACAGTCAAACTCGCTTTATACGAACTCTTCGGGACCTGGGAAATGTGTTCATATCAAACGAAATTCGTTTTAACGAATGTATGACTCCCGGATAATTTGCCTGAGCAAGTTGGGTACTACCCAGGGTAGTTTCCCCGGAACGCCAATGAATAGCTTCCGATAAATTAAAATACAGTAGTGAGTAGATGTTCATTGGTAGTTTTAAACTGGTTAAGTCAGTGTATTCAGGTTATAATAAAATAACTCAACAAAATTCATACTAAAACACGTAAAAATGTATGAAAATATAAAATTTAATGTACAAATGTATTGAATCATCAAGTGTTTATAGCACATATAGGTCTAGCACATATAGATACATAGGAATACAGTAACGTGTATACGTTAATCCATTTTTGCAACAGGTACTTTACACATGGTATTTCAGTTTTTTACTTGTAATTTTTGGTTGAATTTTACTATTATTTAGTTCTTGATTCTCCCAAAGTCCCGTAGTTCTTAAAAATATTTGAAAGAAATTGCTTTTCTTTTTATGCCAGACTTAGGCGTAGCCATTTTTGATACTTAAGGCACGCTACATGGCCCTAAAATATACAATGAAAATATATTTTCATGGACAGGTGTATAAATGAAAGTGATTATCGCTCAATTGCGAAAGAAATTATTACTTGGACTGCATACATAGTGTTAATATCTTTATTATGTATTTATCGATTACAGCTGATAATCACTTCGATAAAATAACAGCATTGTACAGATTCAAACTGTTAAAAAATCAAGGGTAGCAAAAAATGGCCGCGACTTCTAAAATTACTTCGTATCAAAAAATGGAAACTTATAACATTTTAGCTCATTGGGACTTTTAAAATGTGTTCTTATCTCCCGAAAATTCGTATGAAGCGAGTTCGCTATTACCGAAATAAATTTACAAAGAAATAGAAGGACTCAGCCGGGGAATCCGGATTTTGTACGTTATAGCCGAAAATTCGTATCAAGCGAGTTCGTATTAGGGAGGTAGGTTACCTTGTTACAAGGGTAAATTCAAATTAGTTGAACCGCAGCATTCTTTTGTATTTCGTGTAATATGAAGTTTTAACTGCTACAATCTAAATTTTGTTTGTCTCTGTCCCTTCAAGTTCATTTTTTATCCAGGTTTGAAGAACATGACCCTCCAAAGGTATTTCATATTGAAAGAAGAAGGAAAATACGGATATTTAACACTTTTCTTTGTATCTTAATTTCATTGATATCCGTGGAAGTCTGCATAATTGATAATTTTACTAATATGCACGTTAGCTTTCTAATAAAAGCTTAAAATGTATATGTCGCGGGGCTCGTGTTTCCATGGTAACGCGTTTTCTCTAATTTTTAAACAAGTATGTATAAAAATAGGTGTTTTCGACGGCTTCAGTACCATTCTATTAATGACCAACATGGAATATTTGGGTAATATTATTAGCAAAATACCAAGCACTTTACATGGTACCCTATTTTTTCTTAAAGTTTGAAGTAACCATGGCAACAGAGATGTTTAAAATAGCTTATATCTTGCTTTTTGTCGTAATTTCTTATTAAAAGTATTGAATAATATTATCTTTCTAGTTGATGTAGCTTTAAAACATATCATTTCTAACGTATGTTATATTTTCGTGTTACTTGCATTTATTCAAACAAATTCCACAGCTTAGAATACTTACAGCAGTACCCCTCGTCTGGAATTTTTCATGGAAAAATCGTTCAGCATGCTGCTATTATTCTCATGGATATTGTTGAAATGAAAATAAAAAGCCGAAGCAGTGTTTCTTAAATAGACCAGTGTCAACGCTTTTAAAATTTACATTTAGATACATAGGTCACGGGCTTCGTTTCCATGGTAACATCAATTCATTTCAAGAAACCACAATTTTCTACTGAAATTTGAACAATTAAGATCTTAGTTTTAGTACATAAGTAACAAATTATCAACGGAACCAGAAAAATAGGTACTACAAATCAAACTGCTAGATTTTCTATTTGAAAATGGCCGTAACAAGTAACCTTTCACCCAACTATATTCCAAATAACATTGCTTATCATCATCCATTTTCTTACATTCCGCATAACATTCCAATATAACTACATAAAAGAAGCAAATATTGATTATTATTCAGAGCAAAAGACTCATAAAAAATATTTCAGCAAATAATGGTTATTTGAAAATAGTTAAAATAAAGAAAATGCACAGAATTACGTACTTTCAAGGTAAAAGGTATTAATTTTGCGCGGTAACTGGCACGTAATGTCATGACGTCAAAGACGTCATTTTAAGGCACACTGTTTTGAAGCGTTTCTGCGGCAATTTATTCATTATTTCTGCATTATTAAACCATTAAGCATCAGATCGAAGACAGGTTCATGATTTGTTTTCAGAAGAATGAATATACAAACACATTTAGTTTGTCGTAAACGTCCTCGTAAATCGTCACGTTAGCTTCCGGTTGGACATGCGCACATACAAATATGAAGGTAACCTTTAATATTTAACTTTTGGAATGATGGTGCATTGAATGTTGCAAATCTTTTTCTAAAACCATTAATTGCCGTATAATTCGTATATCACCCAGTATACTCACTAATAACCTCTGCAGAGAAGTTAGCTTGGTTAATAGCAATAAATATAATAATCAGTCACACAAATTATAATGCTTTCTGCCTATTTTGGGAAATGATAGTAAATATCTGCTTCGCTGTTCATGTTAATTGCGTTATAGGAAATCATAAGGGATTTCAGTGTCTTGTTCTCATAGAAATGTTCGTTTTAAAAACAGTTAGATATACCAATAAATTCTCATTTTTGGAGACATCCTCTAGACATATGGGAAACAGAATAATGGCTGTACAATGTTGTCTGTCCCACTTTTCTGAATTATCAGGTACAGGTTTTTTATATATTTTCTCAGGTTTGTATTGCTGCAAGAAGAACATACTGATTGTCTGTCAATTTTAAACTTATAAGATGCATTTGATTGTTGATTCTTATTAGATATATATGTGATTACTATCAAGCTTTACTATCAAGGGGAGATGAGCATATATTATCTTCATGTCCTGATCGGCTGATTTTTCACTCAGTTATTGCCCTTTCTTTAATCAACAATAGTATTTCTCAGAAACCGCAGGTTGGAATTTAATAAAGCTTCATAGGAAGCTTTACTCTCAAGAGGAGATGTGCATATTATCTTGGTGCCTGGTCGGATGATTTTTTCACTGAGTTATTGCCCTTTGATTATTTAACAATAGTATACTATAGTACAATTCTAGTCCGGAGTATTTCTTAGCAAGTACTGGTTGGAATTTAATGAACATTCATAGGATTTTTCACCGATTTATTGCCCTTTGGTTATTCAACAGTAGTACACTGTAGTACTATTCTTGTCCAGAATATTTCTCAGCATCCACTGGTTGGAATTTAGCCATATTTCATAGGAAGCTTTGCTATCAAGAGGAGATGCGCATATTGTCGCCATGTTTCGGTTGGATGATTTTCACTGATTTATTGCCCTTTAATTATTCAACATTAGTAAACTATAGCGCCATCATAGTCGGGAATATTTCTCAGCAACCACTGCCTGGAATTCAGCAAATATTCATAGGACGCTTCACTCTCAAAGAGGAGGTGTGCTTATTTTTTCATTATCCATTGGAATGAGTTTTCAGTGAGATATTGCCCTTTAAACTATATGTGCCAAGTCAGTAATTTCCACTTTTGTTCTTTTAACATGCAAATTTCGGGAGCATCCAACGGTTTTACTAATAGTTCTTGTTATTTCTCTTTTGGACATGTAATCAAATCTCGCTTATTAGCATAATTATCTTGTTTTATAATCATTGGTTATACAATCACGGTATGCTTTTGCTCACTCTAAAATTAACGCTACAGGATTTATAATTTTGTTTAGAAAAACTGTATTACATGTATATCCTTTTGCATAAATAATTGTGTGATTTTCTGTCATGAATCGTCAATTGTTGCAAACCTTTTCCTTAGAGACACTTGAATACTGGTGTTTCAACGTGATAACGCTTGAAAAAAATGTACTTGTTTCCAATTTTTGTCAAAGTTGTCGATGCAAACGTGTAAATCAACTCATCTCATTTCTTTGCAACGTTTCATAGTGAATTATTTTGATGGCAGTGTCGCAGCATCGTTATTTATTTTCACGGTAATTCCATTTAGAATGCCGTTTTTATACATATAATTTTAATTACTTAGCTTGTAAATGGTAATTTATTTCGTAGGTATTTAAAATATCAATCTATTCTGTCAAATGACAGTCCAGTCTGTTGCAGCCATGGAACTGCCAACCTTGATACACCCAACACTGATATTTCTCCCGGAGGTTGACATCTAAATCCGCTAGATAAAAATAGATCCTAATTTTAACTGTCAACTTGGATATACAGCTGAAGCAATTGCTGTAAGCGGGGTAAAACCAAACACTACCAAGACTTAATAGATGTTTTATCGCAAACATCAAAAGACAACTGTAGAGTAGGGGAAATAATTGTATCTATTGATTTTAAAGTGGCATTTATGATTAAAAGTTTGCAGTACTTAATTAAAATTTCGACGATTGTTATTTTTGGCAATATTAAAGTTGTCTGGGTTTTTTTCCCGTGATTCATTTTCCGAGATCTTTACTTAACTGAACCACTACCAGTTTTAAGTCTTAATGCTCAAATGACATACTTAGTGCGAAGTATATTGAATAAATAAATAAACAGATAACTTTATCCAGTATTCTTATAATTAGATACCAGAAACAGTATAATGCTATAAAATGTTTGCTTCTCATTCTCTGATGTCTGTCAACAGGGATCGTTAAATAAACCAATTTCTGTATCCTCTAAAGTACAAATTAGCTGTTCTGCTTGTGTTAAATTAAATAAATTTAGACCTAGAAACCTTCATTGTCTTCTTTTTATCAATAAAATTTCGGAAACAGAGATGATAAAACACTATGAAGTATTCCTTCTCTCACTGGCACGAGTTCGTCAGGAACAGACTGATTTATAAGTTTTATGTGTTAATTCCTGTAATTTGTCATCACTTCTACCTACAATAAGTACTTCATCATTAAGAACTGATTATCAATTGCAATAGCATGCATGTTTTTATCATTGACAAGTTTCCATGAAACAGTCGTTATTAGTCCCCTACCGGTGGAAAGACCGAGGGGACTGTATGAATGCTCTCCGTCCGTCCGTCCGTCATATCACATACTTTGAAAATTGTGAGATAATCGGTTTATTGACTCTGCTATTATTTTGCTTGGTTGTATTCTATAAGGGTCTTTATACAGATTTGATTTTATTCGTTTAATGTTACACAGTATAAAAACAATATGACAACCTTTGCATAGAAGTTAGTAAATAGCAAATAAAATAATAATTCTTCCAAAACTAATATGTTTCTGTCTAGATTCAAATTTGGCAATAACAGTTAAGATTTTTTTTAGTAGTCTCTTTCTTTTTTTCGGAATGTTAATTGCCTTATAGAAACACATAAAATTGGTTACAGTGTCTGGTTGTCGTATCTTTTTTTTTAAACAATTAGATACGTCAAATAAATTCCCATTTGCGATGACTGATTATAGATAGACGGGAAACAGCATAATGACTGTGACATGTCGGCGTATCCACACCTCTGAAATTGTTTCAATTATAACTGAACAAATGTATATATGTCTCAATTTATGTTTCATCAGTTTTTGCATGTTTTTGTTGGGAAATTTTAACCTACAGATGTATTTGATTCTTGATTCTAATGAGATGTTTTGATTAGAACTATTGCCGTAGAATATGTCACTGCTTTCATCACCAGTTACGTGGGGATATTCCTAATGGATTCCTACAATCATGTTTGTCATAATATCTGAAACAATTAGGATAAAAAGATAATGGAAGACACATGGCAATTACTTGACAATATTTCTTATGTATAAGACCGATGGTGTTATTACATTTTTGCATGTTAGAAGTCATAAACTAATTATTAAATTGTTATGTTGTAGATAATGCTCAATTTAAAATGGGTAGAAATGTTTAACACAAAAATAGAATATAGACAATGATAAATAGATAGTCCATTTCAATCCAATTTTTCAAAGCCAAAGAGTTCCTTAACTGTGTTTATTTCCTGATAATGGCAAGTGCGTTTAGAAATACATTTGATTTTCTTTAAAAGCTCTATAGATTTCAGTAAACAGAAATCTTTAGGTCACAACGATGCATTATTTTAGTTTCAATGATATATATGATATTAATTACATGTACCAGGCGAATGGTTGTAAGGATTAATGAAATTCTCAACAACAAATAATTAATGCCACCAAGGTCTACAGTTTCGATATTATAATTTCCTGAAATCGAGCTTTTACTGATTATATGCGAGACGTATGGGAGTTGTGAATCCAATATATCTAAATCCATCCTGTTAAGATTTGAACTATTGTGCTTGGTTTTAAGAGATATTCTCTTTTTGATATTTGATTACCAATATTGCCTAGGTATGTGTCCATATAGTTCTCACCTGTTCAGTGTGTAGATTGTCAGTCTATATGTATGTGTAACAATCAGGAAATTGCAGAAATGGATGTCAAAGAAGGATAATGTTAGATTGATTTTTATGTAATGTTTGATAGAGTTATTGTATTTTTGAATGTCTAAAGGCATTAAATATTTAACTTTTGGAATAATGGTGCATTGAATGTTGCAAATTATTTTCTGAAAGCAGGTTATAAATAATGAATTGCTGGATAATTCGTATATCACTCAGCATGCTCACTGAAAACCTCTCTAGAGAAATTAGCTTGGTAAATAGCAATAAATATAATAATCAGTCACACAACTTATAATGATTTCTGCCTATTTTGGGAAATGATAGTAAATATCTGCTTTGTTTTAAAAACAGATATATCAAATAAATTCTCATTTGTGCCGGCAGCCTCTAGACGTATGGGAAACAGAATAATAGATGTGCCATGTTGTCTGTCCATGCTTCTCTAAATTTGTTCTAATTATCAGGTACAATGTTTCCTCAGGTTTGTGCTTCTGCAAGAAGAACAACCTGTTTATCCATCAATTTTAAATTTGATAAGATGCATTTGATTCAATTCTTGATTCTTATTAGATATATTTAATTATAAATATCACCCTAGACTGTGATTTTATTGTTCTCACTTGTTTCCAAATGGATGTCTGCTATCAACTTGTCACACTAATCAAACATTTATGTGGAAATGTTAGGAAATTGAAATAATGAAAGTCAGCTGACGATTCTTATATATAACGCTTAAAATGTTCGAAATTTTAGCACTTTGGAAGTTATTAAATAAAGAAGTTTAGGAGTGGTTAAAATTGTCATGTGGTAATACCATTTATTGACTAGTAGAAATGAAACATTCAACATTTTTCTTACGAATATTTCATATTAGAAATGATAGAGTTACAGGTAGAACATTTCCAGACAATTCTTCATAGTCATCGGAATTTATAATTCGGCCACAGATGCCCTAGATTGCGTTTATTTGCTGATTGCCTTTAATAGTTACTTTAATAGCTCTAGGGAATTCACTGTCTTGCTTTTACAACAATATTGTTTTCTCTCCAAAATAAATAGATAATACTATAAACTACGGAGGGGCACCTGGGGTCTTCCTCCACCATTAAAGCTGGAAAGTCGCCATATGACCTATCATGTGTCGGTGCGACGTTAACTCCAACCAATAAATAAATAAATAAATAAATTACTGGTCTAAGAGAAATGGGAAACAGAATAATGACTTTACTAAAATTCATCGATGTTTCTTCAGATTTATGTTCTTACAATTATCAAGAAGCTAGTTGGAAATTATCCATACCTAAGAATTTACCTGTTACAATTACTTTCATAAATACTCATAAGCCTTTACACGCATACCATAAGCTATTGTTGAGCTTACAAGATTGGCGCTAAATTTGAAAGAGATTCATATCACATCACCCAGGCAGAAAACATCTGATTGTACATTTTATACTATTTTAGAGGACATATAAAACTACAAATTACAAATTAAGTGCTAATCTGTGATTATCTACATTAAAATCATAGTTCTTCGATGTGAAAACTTTATCGATGTCAGCCTATACATGTTCTTTTACTAATTTCCTTTCTCGATATCAGCTTTTTGCAGAATCATCTTCTTACATTCAAACTAGATGATCATTCCCCTTCTCGGTTCAGCTTTTGCATGTTCCTCTATTTACATTCTTCAAATAAATGTTCACTGCTTTTTTCGATGTCATCTTTTGCAGATTGCTCTACTTCTATTTAAACTAAATGTTCATTCCAATTCTCGGTGTCAGCTTTCTTTACTAGTCTTCAAATAAATGTTACTGCTTTTCTCGTTATTCATAATGTTCATTTTCTTTCTCGATGTCAGCTTTTGAAGATTCCTCTACTTACATCTAGACTAAATGTCCATTCAGGTTATGCGCATACCTTTACTCACATTCTTTAAACAGACTGATCATTCACCTTTTTAGACTGAAAATAAAGACTAAAATTGATTTAATAATGTCACAAAACACGAACAGGAATAAAATGCACTATGAAAAAATATATAAAACTCAGTGACTACGTACGACGGAATAATTTATTATGAAGTATTTTCAAAAAAAAAAAGGTCATCAATTCAACAGCTTTTAACATACGTCTCTGAAATTTTGCTATTACTGATAATATGCAAACCTATTTAAACTTTGGCATTATGTACATGGAGAGTTGTGTATCCACTGTATTTAAAGTTGTATGCTAACAGAATCCTGTTATTTTTTCTAAATTCAGAAACGGCGTTTTTTCATTAATAGCTGCAATTAAAATAAATGGATTCCATGAATTGTAGGAACTTTACGAATATAATCAGTCAAACCGAGTCTACTGTTACTTTTCTTGGTTGCATTCTATACTTCCAAAGGATCTTCTTATAGATTTTGTTAAATCTACTTCATACCGCTTTCTATACGTAGAAAAATCTCAAAATTAAGGTATTAAAATTTGATATAGAATAGAATTCAGCAGTACTAAATTAAAACTCGTTTTATCGTTCTCGATGTCGTATATATATTGCTATCAGTTTTAAACTTCTTGAACCTTTGATGTTGATTTGGAAGCATGTCCCTTTAAGTCTTTGCTAGTAGAGAACCTGTTTCTTTTTTTGTTTTTGATATAAGTCTCACAAACTCAGTTAAGGCGACGACTTTTCTAGTTTTTCGTTGTGTATGAAAGCCTCAGGTGTCCCTCTCCAGGCATTGTTTAAGGCATATCTATATACATTTTGTATATAGGTATAAGGTCAGTAATTCGGTCGAAAATGTGCTTCCGTGGTGTAGTCGAAAGAAGTCCATTATAAATAGACCCTAATTTTCCCATTTTTGGCGCAAATTCGTGTAGAACGAGTGCTTTAATCACCGTTTTTCACTACTAGAATACATTCTGCATAAAATGAGACGATTTTCATGTTCATACACCCCACATGGCGAGTTTTGCAGATCGAAACCGGAAGTAGGTGTTTATTGCGCGGACGAGAGTAAATATGCGCCATTTTTAGGGTAGCAGACCACAACTGACTGACATTTCACTAGGAACTACATAACCTCCTATTTTCTTTTCATTTTTTCGTTAATTTGTGATAGAACTTTCATGAAAAATAGGTGTAGGAGAAAGTGATGTTCTCTAAAGATACGTAAAGACGACCTGAACTTGTCGTTTTTTATATGAAACAAAGAAGGATTTGAATTACTGACCTTTAACCTATACGTATTTACTTGACACTTGATTACTAATATTGCCTGGGAATATGTTCATATTATTTTTACCTGTTAAGTAGATACTAAATGGATTTTTGCTATCACAATGTCAGACGCTTGTGAAACAGTTAGGAAATTACAGTTATGGAAGTTAAAGAGGAATAAAGTTAGATTGTTTCCTATGTTATGGTTGAGATATAGTTAATGTATTCTTGCATGTTAGAAAACATTAATTTTTTATGACATTGTCGCAGCATCGTTCTTTTTTTTCTTTTGTATATCCATTTAGACTGCCGTTTTAAAACATTTAATTTTAATTAATTAATTAGCTTCGCAGGCATTTAAAGCATTATTTTATTCTGTCAAAAGACAGTCTGTTGCAGTAATGGAAATTCTTATGATGATGCTCTCAACACTAATATTTTCACCGGAAGTTTCTGGAAATGAATTGACATCTGAATCTGCTAGATAAGAATAGATCCTGAATTTAACTGTCAACTTTGAAATTCATATAAAGCAAATGATGTCTATCAAGACTTAACCTGTTTTATTACAAGCAATAATAGAAAAATGTAGGCTAGTTGTAATAATTGTATCTACTGACATTAAACTGGAATTCGTTATTAAAAGTTTGCATTTATGGGCTTATCATTTTTAATGATATTGAATATTTTCCGAGATACATTTTCCGAGTTCTTTAATTAACTGACCTATTACAAAGTTTGAGTCTTAAAGCTCAATGTTATGTGCGAAATATATTGAATAAAAGAATAAACAGATACCTGGCCTGACTTCACTTTATCAAGTATTCTAAGAAACCAGACTCAGTATAATGCTATAAAATGTTTGCTTCTCATTCTCTGATGTCTGTCAACAGGGATCGTTAAATTAACCAATTTCTGTATCCTCTAAAGTACAAATTAGCTGTTGTATTCGTGTTAAATTAAATAAATTTAGAACTAGAAACCTTCATTGTCTTCTTTTTATCAATATTATGTCGGAACCAGAGATAATAAAACACTATAACGTATTCCTTCTCTCACTTACACGAGTTCGGGTTCGTCAGGAACAGCAGTTACACGTTTTACATCAAGTTTGGAAAGACTGATTCATTTATAAGTTTATGTGTTGTGATCTTAGAAGATAATTCCTGTAATTTTTCACCACTTTTACCTGTAACAAGTACATCATCATTAAGAAGTGATTATCAATTGCAATAGCATGCCTGTTTTTATCAAGTTTCCATGAAACAGTCGTTATTAGTCCCCTACCGGTGGAACACCCGAGGGGACTATAGGAATGCTCTCCGTCCGTCCGTCCGTCACATCACATACTTTGATAATTGTGAAATAAATCGGTTTACTGAGTCTGCTATTATTTTGCTTGGTTGCATTCTAGAAGGATTTTTATACAGATTTAATTATAATCGTTTAATGTAACACAATATACAAACAATATAACAATCTTTGCATAGAAGTTCGGTTAGTAAATAGCAAATAATATCATAATTCTTCCAAAACTAATATGTTTCTGTCTAGATTCTAATTTGGTAATAACAGTAAAGATTTTTTTAGTTGTCTCTTTTTTTTTAATATTAATTGCTTTATAGAAACACACGATTGGTTTCAGTGTCTGCCTGTTGTATTATTTTTTTCAAAACAATTAATTACGTCAAAAAAAATCCCATTTGTGAAGACAGATTATAGCCAGACGGGAAACAGAATAATATCTGTGACTCTGAATTTGTTTTAATTATAACTGTTCAAATGTATGTATGTCTCAATTTATGTGTCATCAGTTTTTGCATGTTTTTTTTTCGGGAAATTTGAACTGAAAAGGTGTACATGTATTTGATTCTTTATTCTAATGAGATGTTTTTTATTAGAACTATTGCCGTAGAATATGTCACTGCTTTCATCACCAGCTACGTGGAGATATTCCTAATGGATTCCTACAATCATGTTTGTCAAAATATCTGAAACAATTAGGATATAAAGATAATGGAAGACACAATTACTTGACAATATTTCTTATGTATAAGGCCGATGGTGTTATTACATTTTTGCATGTTGGAAGTCATAAACTAATGATTAAATTGTTATGTTGTAGATAATGTAGAAATGTTTAACACAAAAATGGATTATAGACAATGATTTTTCACAGCCACGCAGGCCCTGAACTATGTTTATTTTCTGATAATACCGATTGCGTTTAGTATACAGTTTCTTTAAAAGCTTTAGATCTCATTATATGGCTTTAACAGCTAGTTCACAACATGCATTTTTCTAGTTTCAATTATATATATGATATAAATTACATATCTCAGGCAAATGAATGTAAGGATAGATAAAAATTCTCAACGACAAATTAAAGCTATATTTGCAGAATAATGCCATAAAGTTCTACAAGCTTCGATATTGTATTTCCTGAAATCGAGCCTTTACTGATTATTTTCTAGACGTATAAGAGTTGCGAATCAAATGTTTTTAAGTCCACCCTGTTAAAATTTGAACAACTATGCTTGCTTTTAAGAGATATTCTATTTTTGATATTTGATTACCAATATTGCCTTGGAATGTGTCCATATTGTTCTCACCTGTTCAGTGTGTAGATTCTTAATGGATGTCTGCTATTACCTTGTCAGTCTATTTGTATGTGTAGCAATCAGGAAATTGCAGAAATGGATGTCAAAGAAGGAAGATAATGTTAGATTGCTTCTTATGTAATGGTTGATAGAGTTATTGTATTTTTGAATATCTGAAGACATTAAATATTTAATATTTGGAATGATGGTGCATTGAACGTTGTAAATTATTTTCTGAAAGCATTAAGGTTATAGATAATGAATTGTAGGATAATTCGTATATCACCCCGAATACTCACTGATAATTCGCATATCACCCAGTATACTCACCGATAATTCGCATATCACCCAGTATACTCACTGATAATTCGTATATCACCCAGTATACTCTTCTCTGACAACCTCTGCAGAGATGTTAGCTTGGAAAATAGCAATAAATATAATATTCAGTCACAAAACTTATAATGCTTTCTGCCTATTTTGGGAAATGATAGTAAATATCTGCTTCGCTGTTTATGTTAATGTGTTATAAAAAACACTAGGGATTTCAGTGTCTGGCTCTCATAGAAAATGTTCGTTTTCAAAACAGTTAGATATATCAAATAAATTTTCATTTGTGGAGACAGCCTCTAGACGTATGGGAAACAGAAAGTGGCTGTGCCATATTGTCTGTCCCTGCTTCTCTAAATTTGTTCTAATTATCAGATACAGTTTTTTTTTTGTTTCCTCAGGTTTATGCTGCTGCAAGAAAAAACAAACCTGTTTGTCTGTCAATTTTAAATTCATAAGATGCATTTGATTGTTGATCTTGTTAAATATATTTGATTACTGTCAAGGTTAACTATCAAGAGAAGATGAGCATATTATCTTCATGTCCTGATCGGCTGAATTTTACCCCAGTTATTGCCCTTTCATTATTCAACAATAGTATACTATAGTACAATTCTTGTCCGAAATATTTCTAAGCAACCACTGGTTGGAATTTAATGAAACTTCATAGGATTTTTCATCGGGTTATTGCCCTTTGGTTATTCAACAGTAGTATACTGTAGTACAATTCTTGTCAAGAATATTTCTCAGCACCCACTGGTTGAAATTTAGCCATATTTCATAAGAAGCTTTACTATCAAGAGGAGATGCGCATATTGTCTTCATGTTTCGGTTGGATGCTTTTCACTGATTTATTGCCCTTTGATTATTCAACATTAGTAAACTATTGCGTCATCATGGTCGGGAATATTTCTCAGCAACCACTGCCTGGAAGTTCAGCAAAACTTCATGGGACGCTTCACTCTCAAGAGGAGGTGCACTTATTTTTTCACTATCCATTGGAATGAGTTTTCAGTGAGATATATGTGCCCAGTCAGTAAATTCCACTTTTGTTCTTTTAATATGCAAAGTTCGGTGAGCATCCATCGGTTTTACCGATAGTTCTTGTTATTTCTCTTTTGGACAAGTAATCAAATCTCGCTTATTAGCATAATTATCTTCTTTTATAATCATGCTTTCATTGGTTATACAATCTCAGTATGTTTTGCTCACTCTAAAATTAACACTACAGGATTTGTAATTTTGTTTAGAAAAACTGTATCACATGTAACTGTATGCTTTTGCATGAATAATTGTGTGATTATCCTTTTCCTTACAAACACTTGAATACTGGTGCTTCAACATCATAACGCTTGAAAAAATGTACTTGTTCCAAGTTTTGTCAAAGGTCAACGTGTTAGTCAACTCCTGCTCGATCATTTCTTTGCAACGTTTCATAGTGAATTATTTTGATGGCAGTGTCGCAGCATCGTTATTTATTTTCAAGGTAATTCCATTTAGAATGCCGTTTTTATACACTTAATTTTAATCACTTAGCTAGCATTAATTTATTCTGTCTAAAGACAGTCTGTGGCAGCCATGGAACACTGCCAACTATGATACACTCAACACTGATATTTTCACCAGAAGTATCTGGAAATATCCACGAGATAAAAAATATATCCTAAATTTAATTGTCAACTTGGATAAACAGCTGACGCAATTGCTGTAAGCGTGGTAAAACCAAAAACTACCAAGACTTAATAGACATCAATAGACTACTGTAGTATAGACTAGGGGAAATAATTGTATCTATTGATTTTAAACTGGCATTCATAATTAAAAGTTTGCAGTACTTAATTAAAATTTCGACGATTGTTATTTTTGGTAATATTGAAGTTGTCTGATTTTTTTTCAGAGATTCATTTTCCGAGATCTTTACTTAACTGAACCACTACAAATTTTAAGTCCAAAAGCTCAAATGGCCTATTTAGTGCGAAGTATATTGAATAAATGAATAAACAGATACCTGACCTGGTTTCACTTTATCCAGTATTCTAAGAAAACAGAAACAGTATAATGCTATAAAATGTTTCCTTTCTCATTATGTGATGTCTGTCAACAGGGATCGTTAAATAAACCAATTTCTGTATCCTCTAAAGTACAGATTAGTTGTTCTGTCCGTGTTAAATTGAATAAATTAAGAACTAGAAACCTTCATTGTCTTCGCTTTATCAATTTTATTCTAAGAACAGAGAGATAATAAAACGCCATAAAGTATTCCTTCTCTCACTCACATGAGTTCGTCTGGCACAGCAGTTATATATTTTACATCAAATTTGGAAAGACTGATTAAGTTGTTCATATTTTCCTAAAATCTTTCATTAGTTTTATCTATAACAAGTACATCATCATAAGAATCGATTATCAGTTAAAATAGCATGCCTGTTTTTATCAGGTTTCCTAAACAGTCGTTATCAAATTAGGGCCGGGCGGGTGGATAGGCGGGCGTCAAACGAGGATTTCTGTCAATAACTTTAGTTCATATTGTCACCAAACTTAGTGTTCATTAAGCGTACATGGAGACCTAGCTTTCGTTTCAATCGATATGCTGAATCAAAACTTTGCTTAGAAGCAGACCATAGAAAAACCATGGTTCGGATTGCAGATAAAACCAGATTGGCCATTGTCAGTGGTCTAAAGAGTTGGCCTACGGTTACGTTTTGTTTCATGTAGACAATCTGAGAGTGAGGGATGGATGGATGGCGGTTCAGATTTCAGTTAGCATTTAGTCATTGCAATGTCAATATAGCAGATATTAAAATTGGAAACGAACATTGTTCACTTAATAAATAGATAGTCTCGCCATACATGTAGTATTTTGTCAAAATCTTAAATTCAAACCCATACAATTGTCACCAAACTAAGTTAATAACAAACTTACACGAGAAAATAGCTTTGGATTGTCTTTGGCTGCTGGGTGTCAAGATCAAGGCCGATGTAACTATATAAATATATAGCTAAAAATGAAAAATGGTTCTTTTCTCAATAACACATTGTAAATGAGACATTGCGATATATAGGTAGCTTGAGAGAAATTCTGTGATTGCAATTTGGGTCTCTAATGTCAAGGTCAGTGTTACCAATAGAAAAACACTGACTTAAATTTGGATCGTTTTTTTTTTATTTAAAGTTTTCTATAAAAAGTTTATATAAAGGCCTAGTTTGGGATGATTTTTTAATGTCGCTGTTCCTAAAAACAGAAAATTGTTTTCAGCTCAATAACTCTATTTAGGAATGAGATTCAACGATATGTAGATACCTCAGTTTGGATTGCATTTGGAGTCAAGGTCAACGTCACCATTACTAAAACATTCAAAACAGTTGTTTCTTTTTTTGACCATTACTTTAATTTGAATTGATCTATTCCGACCAATCTTAGTGTATATCAAACTCATATCTCTGGGGCTCATTAAGTCAATGTCATTTTTATAAAAAAGCAAAAATAGAAAATTTGTTACTGGCAGACCTCTGTTGTTAATTGCATTGACATGCATTGTCACCAAGCTTCATGTACAGAAAGCTTACATGAAGACCTAGCTTAGGATTATGTTTAGGCAGTTAAGGTGGATACCTAATTTCGTAAAACTGATGCTTTTTTGTTTTGTTAAAAGATACATCTGACAGTTTCCTAAATGTATATAAGGCAAAAATTTTCCTACGGACAGAATTTCTTTAAACTTTGTGTACTGACAGAGAATCAAGTTTAAAACGGAAATATATATTAAAATCATATGTACCAGTGCTTTATCTTGAATTGTCTGCCCTTGAAAATCAGAAAATACTAAAAAATCCAATTTTCAAGGGCAGATAATTCAAGATTAAGGCAAGGAACCTGTGCATTTTAATTTATATTTCTGTTTTAGTCATCATTTGCATTCAGTATACAAAGTCTAAAGAATTTCGGTCCATGGGAAAGACCAGGACTTTGTGGTATCATTTTGTCATTTTGAAATATATAAAATAAAGCAAAGCCTTGGTCATGAATTGACTGCCCTTGAAAGTTGGAAAATACTGAAAAATCTACTTTCAATGGCAATCTCATTACACTGATTCAACAGCAAACAAGTGGAAAATACTTGGAAAGGTTTAGATTGTTCACGCTTGAAGTCAATCACGATACCCAATAACACGGGTGGTAAACGCGCAATCCAATTCCCACTGGGAATACGCTAAAAATGGGTTGCGCGACTTCCGGTGATGGTGTTGCGCATCAATATATACAAAATCGAGGTAGGTGGGTTTTTGTTTTTGTAAATAATGACACATTTACGAATGTTTTCGAAAAAAGCAAAATGCTATTCGACACAAAAATGAATAAAGATCATATGTGTGACATACCAACTTATTAATTCAAGAATCAGCTCTGTTATCATGAAAACTCTGCTGACTCGAACTGTCAAAAAAGCATGGAATCATGAAAAATGCAGATTTTCTAACTCTTGTGCCTTCTTTCTGGAAATGTGACGCTTCTAATGATCAAACACGTGTAAAACAGTCATGAATATTACATACACTTGAATGAAATGTTGCTTTCGGGGGAAATATTGGCAAAAAATAATCGGGAATTGGGTTGCGCCCCGGGAATGGAGTTGCGTGTATACATTATATACATCTGATGTATACGAGCAACTCCATTCCCGGTGCGCAACCCCATTACCGATGATTTTTTGTCAATTATGTCCCCGTAAGCAGGATTAGAAGCAAATAATTTTGATATTCGTTACTTTATAACAGTTGAGTTATCATTAAAGGCATCAGATGTCCTCAGATTAGGCATATGAGGCTAGAAACTTCCATTTTTGTTGATTTCATACTTTATTCACGCTTCGTGTCGCCCGAGTTTTTGTGATAATAGAGCCGAATCATAAATTACAAACCAGATATTTAACACATATGATGTATTATCATATTTGTGTCGAATAGCATTTTGTTTTGTTTTTTTTCGAGAAAATTTATTCTTGTCTCCTAGTAAGCAAAATCATAACTTCACATACCTCAATTTCGTCTTTTTTTACGCGCAACACTAACACCGGACGTTGCGCAACCCATTTTAAGCGTATTCCCAGCGGGAATTGGATTGCGCGTTTACCACCCGTGTGGCACCCGTGAATAACTTGACGTATCTCAGAATGGCAGACTGAGATAAAGTGCAAAACACAACGCATGGACTTTCCTCTACCGATACAACTGATAATCTGATACTGGTACAGAATCCAGGTTTAACTGCCCGCCGTTACATAACTGAAATACTGTTGAAAAACGGCGTTAAACCCAAAACAAACAAAAGATACAACTGAAAATGTTCGCATTACCTGTTGAATTGGACCATGAACCTAAACACGGGCTTCTTCTGGTTGTATTTCCACACAAAAAATGCTGAATTATTTCTATATATTTTTGACAATAATACCAGAATTTTGTTCAATTATCTGTTTCGCAGATAATGTTAATTACTTTTAAATTTAACAGTGACACACTAGGGATTACAGCGTCTAGATATCATAAAAGTGTTGCATTTTCCAGTACAGTTTGATGTATCAAATAAATTCCTATTTGTTGAGACAGCTCCTAGACATACTGGAAACTGTTGAATTGTTGTACCATGTCAGTATGTACCTATACTTCTATTATTGGCGCCTCAATTTTTGTTTTCTAATATTTGCGCTGTTGCAGTGAGAAGAACGTGTTTATTTGACAAATTTAATTAAACGTATGAGGTTAAGTTTCTGATCGTAAAAGACGTGCATGCAGTTGTGTAGTTTAAGTAGACTAGTTTGTAGGACACTCTTAGACACAGTTTTTCTCAGTTACTTCCCTTTAATAAAACAACGTCATTTGTCAGAAAGACGCGCCGAATCCATTTAGAATACCATTTTAATATTTGAGTATACTTATTAGCTGAAATTGGTACTTCGCTTTATAATGGTACGTATTTCAAGCATTACTTAATTCTGTTGAAAGATAATTAGCAAGAGTTAATTCCATAACGGCCGGGAAGAAGAAGAATATATGTTATGACATACGGCACCACTTGTCAACTGTGAACTCTGAAATGAGACTCGAATACAGGTACTCGACACAGAGATTATTTATACTTTAATTGCTTGACTTACTTTTGGGTTTAAAACAATCTTGTAAAGGTAAGAATACCATAACAATTAACATTGCATATTAGAAACCAAGGGAGGTAACTCAGACTGTCAGGCAACCAGTCACCTGCTACAACCTTGACAGATCCTATCTGCTCCATACTGTCATTTCAGTTAGATCTAAAGAAAAGTCTGATCTAATATAGATCTAATGTTTGAGGAGTCAGCTTTAGATCAATTTAAAGAGACAAAGTGGATCAGGTGGGGATCTGTGTAGGATGTGCTTGCAATCACAGGCACCAGTATCGGACCTGGGACCAAAATAATATGGTCTCTAGACATATGTATTATTTGAAGGGGGCTTATATTTCACTATGTATTCTTCATTTTGGACATTTCTAAGATGAAAACAGGGTTTTATTTCAGTCTAGTCATTTTTTTTTTGGTCCCAGGTCCGATACTGGTGCCTGTGCTTGCAATATAACAAAGATCTGTAGAGTTGAAAGCATTCTGCTGACATTGCCACCTGAAGTTTATTAACATATCATTGCATAGAGGTTAGGTTGGTAAATAGACATAAATATCACAATTATTCACATATAGTAATTCTTTTCTGTCTGTTTTGGGAAATGATAGTAAATATTTTCTTGAATGATCTTTTTTTTTCTGCTGACGTTAATTGCATTATAAAAACACATAAGGCTTTGTGGTGTCTGGCTGTCATGAGTTTTTTTTCTCCAAAACGATTAGAGATCTATAAAAAATCATTTGGAGACTGCTTCTAGACATATAGGTAACAGAATAATGGCTGTGCCATGTCTGTCTGTCGCTATTGTTCTCTAAATTTGTTCTTAAATTTTCCTTTGGGATCAAGGAGAACATACAATTTACTGTTAATTGACTACTACAGTGCTGTGGTTTGAGCAGACTGCATTGGCCTAGGGTGCTGGTGGCAAGTGAATTACCTAAATGTGATCAGTGCAGACCAAGATCAGCCTGCACATCTGTGCAGGCTGATCATTGTCTGCACTATTCACTGTTCAGTCAGTAAATTTTCTGTGAACACCCCTTTGAAAAATAAGTGGTATTGCCAAAATTTAATGATGGACCAGTCCATTTTAGAAATTTAACAGGGTAAAGGTTAAAGGATAGGTGATGGTATGACTTTCATTGTCCACATTTTACATAAACATATTCTGTAAAATTACTGGTCAGATTTGCACTAAACTTGGTCTGAAGCATCCTGGCAAGGCCCTCTTTTAATTTTTATATGCCCGTCTCTGAAAGTGAGGGGTGTATTATGCGAGCACCCGTAGTTTCAGGCGGTCGGCGTCCAAAAGCATGTCCGCTGTGTAAGTCATACAGTTTTTATTTGATCTTCACCAAACTTGGTGACAATATTTGTGTGCATAATATCTCAGCCAAGTTCGATAACCAGCAAATTCGCCCCAAGCACTCTTTAGTTATGGCCCTTAAATTACTCAGAATCTGCAAACTTAGCTTTGTCCGTCCTCTAAAAGTTTTCATTCTATCTTCACCAAACTTGCTGACAATGTTTGTGGGCATAATATCTTGGCAAAGTTTGATAACCAGCAAAATCGCCCTAGGCAGTCTAGAGTTATGGCCCTTGAATTACTCAAAATCTTCAAATTTAGCCTTGTCTGCCGTCTTAAGTCAAACAGTTTCTATCCGATCTTCCATAAACTTGCAGGTAATGTTTATGGGTATATTAAATAATAATATCTCAGTCAAGTTCGATAACCAGCCAAATCGCCCCAGGCACTCTTGGATTATGGCCCTTGAACTACTCGAAATCTGCAAATTTAGCCTTGTCCGCTCTCTTAAGGTAATATGCGCCACCTAACGAAAGTCAACGGACCGTTATGAAATTTTGCCGAATCAAAATTGACGATATTTCAGATTGACTGGTATTTTTTTCATTTTTCTGTTATTCTCCATTTTGCTGCTGTAAATCTTCAAACATTACCACTAACGTCATTTTTTCAGCAGAGCGCAAAATGACGTACTTGACTGGTTTTTTGATTATCGTTTTTATATACAACTAAAATATGGCAAAAAATCTTTATTTTCAAGTTTATATTAAAATTATCTCTCTAATGACGTATAGTTTGTCATGTTTATTTCGACGTCACATGAGAGGCAAACGATTTATGAACGCAAAACACGCAAAACTGACGTCGAGCTTCACCCAAAATTTTGCATGAAGATGCCTATATTTCAGAAACTGTCAGATAGTTTTTTGAATAAATTTGAGCAATCGTGCAAAATTTCAGTCGCTATCGATTCCGTAAAAGAAAAATGGGGGTCACCGTTTTAGATTTCGCTCTATTTACCGTGGCGCTACCCCTACCCCCAGTAAAAAATAACAACGTTTTTATACTTATTTCGTAACTTTTCATAAATTTTAATTCTGTTTCTGTTTCTGTTGGTGGATATATAGGCTGATCACTACCAAATAGAATGTAAGCCTCCGCAGGTCTAGTCACAAGTAGTCCAAATATAAATAGTACTAATCTTTTTTCCTTTCCTAGTGCATTTTCTCGGCAGCAACGTGCTTACTTTTACCCTACCGCGTTTCAGTATGTATCACTTTGCATTCTAATGAAATCGGCATGTTCCTATCGCATGCTAGATAAAAATGGCGGCGTAAGAATTTAATGTCACGAAAAGAGAAATTGAAAGAAGCGAAAAGTAGTAAATTCAGCGGGTTGTACTTAACGAACTGTAGTTTTCTTATATAAAAGTTAACACCCCCTTTTCTTTTTGTTTTTCTAAAGTAGCGATCTAGTTCTTTATGGGAATATAAGTCTCTGAAAATCTGATATGCTAGAAAATGCCGAAACACCGTTATGAAGTGAGTGGATTTTATATGAAATAAAGAACAGCTGGATTTAGTGGTGTTCAGCCTATAATGCTATTAAATTCCAGTAATGATAAAAAGAAGATATGATTGAACGAAATTATTGAAATAAATGAATGATTTCAGGGAATTGCTCTCCTATACATGACACAGAAACACAAAGAAATACCACAATCAAGTTTAAATGTCTCATTTTAAAGGCATTGAAAGCATGCGCACGGTAGATAGTTTAATTAAGCAAATGTGGCCAGGAAATAAAATGGAGACTTTGTAAAACATGACTGTAGTATAAAATTAAATTATAAAATAGGGTAATATATAAAGCCCTGCTCACGTTTTGTGAGCATTTTATTCAATTTACTGCTTAATTTCCAGTAGACGTTTATAATTTTTGTCGGGATATATAGCACAAGTACGAACCTGTGTCTTCTGATATCAGGCGCAAACTCTCCTCGGTGTTGTTTGTAACATTTGCCGGGATATATAAAACAAAAAATTTCGGGTGAAACTCAACGTCAGTTTTACGTATTTTGCGTTCATAAATCGCTTGCCTCTGATGTGACGTTGAAATAAACATGACAAATTATATATCATTGGAGAGATAATTTTAATATAAACTTGAAAATAAAGAATTTTTGCCGTTTTTTAGTTGTATATAAAAACGATACTCGAAAAACCAGTCAAGTACATCATTTTGCGCTCTGCTGAAAAAATGACGTTAGTGGCCATGTTTGAAGATTTACAGCAGCAAAATGGAGAATAACAGAAAAATGAAAAAAATACCAGTCAATCGGAAATATCGTCAATTTTGATTCGGCAAAATTTCATAACGGTCCGTTGACTTTCGTTAGGTGGCGCATATTACCTTAAATCAAACAGTTTTCATCCGATCTTCACCAAACTTAATGACTATGTTTGTGGGCATAATATCTCAACCAATTTCAATAACCAGCCAAATCACCTCAGGCAGTCTTGGATTATGGCCCTAGAATTAGACCAAGTTCGATGACTGGTGTATTTTGTGACAGTCTGCCACTCTTGTATTAAAATGTTAAAATGGGATACATGGCTCTTTTAATAGGGCTGCTACAGCTAAAAAATGAAAAACTGTTACATGAAGCAGTGAATTGATCTTCATCAATCTTGCTCTGTTGTACAAGCATCATTTTAAGGTCCTTTCCCTATTTTGTTCAAATGGTTGAGTTTTGTCCTCTTTTAAGGGGCATAAGAGCTTAAAATAGAAGTACCTTCATATAGTTTCTTTTTACGAACGATCTGAAAGATCTCCATCAAATTTGGCTACTTCGCCCTTTGTAGGGGCTGCTTTGGTAATATGTCATAGAATATGGTCATATTGTTTTCACCTGTGTCTAAATCTTGTCATTAAATTGGAAAGTTTATTTGAAGAAAGTCAGATGATGCTAATGTGACAATGTTGCTTATATATTAGGCTGATAGATTTACTGCATTTTTGCATGCTAGAAGTCATTAAATGAGCCGCACCATGAGAAAACCAACATAGTGCATTTGTGACCAGCTTGGATCCAGACCAGTGCAGGATCCATGCTGTTTGCTAACGGTTTCTCTAATTGCAATAGGCGTTGAAACTGAACAGCATGGATCCACATAGTGACAAGGTGAGCTTTTGTGATCACCCTTTGTCCGTCGTCAGTCCGTGCGTGCGTCCGTCCGTCCGTCTGTCCGTCCGTCAACAATTTCTTGTCTGTACGATAGTGGTTTCATTTATGATTTTATTTTAACCAAACTTGCACACAACTTGTATCACCATAAGATCTCAGTTCCTTTCTTGAACTGGCCAGATCCCATTATGGGTTCCAGAGTTATGGCCCCTGAAAGGGCCAAAATCAGCTATTTTGACCTTGTCTGCACAATAGCAGATTTATTTATGATTTGATTTTTACCAAACTTGCACAGAACTTGTATCATTATAAGATCTTGGTTCCTTTCTTGAACTGGCCAGATTCCATCATGGGTTCCAGAGTTATGGCCCCTGAAAGGGCCAGAATTAGCTATTTTGACCTTGTCTGCACAATAGCAGCTTCATTTATGATTTTATTTTAACCAAACTTGCACACAACTTGTATCACTATAAGATCTTGGTTCCTTTCTTGAACTGGCTAGATTTCATTTTGGGTTCAAGAGTTATGGCTCTTGAAAGGACCAGAATTAGCTATTTTGCCCTTGTCTGCACAATAGCAGCTTCATTTATGATTTGAATTTAATCGCACTTGCACCAAACTTGTGTTGCCATAAGATCTCAGCTCCTTTGTTGAACCAGCCAGATTCCCTAATGAGTTCCAGAGTTATGGCCCCTGAAAGGGCCAAAATTACTATTTTGACCTTGTCTGCACAATAGCAACTTCATTTATGATTTGATTTTAACCAAACTTGCATACAACTTGTATCACCACAAGATCTTGGTTCCTTTCTTGAACTGGCCAGTTTCCATCATGGGTTCCAGATTTATGGCCCCTTAAAGGTCCAAAATTGGCTATTTTGGCTTTTGCAGCCATATAGAGACTTCATTTATGGTTTTATTTGATACAAACTTCCAAAATATCTTCAACAACAATAAATCTTGGATTCCATGACAAATCAGATCCAATCGTAGTTTCCAGAGTTATTTTGTTTCTGATTACCTCCCCTGATTGTAGTCAAAATGGATTTATATCAGTAAGTACTTACAGGACTTATATGAAATTTCATTATTGTCATTAGTTGGACCGAACCAATCAGGGTAGATAACTATGGACTGATTTTGTGTCAAATTACCTCCCTTTATTTCAAATTAAAATGGGTATATCTCTGTAACTAATGAAGATACTGATCTGAAATTTCATTTATGTCAACAGATTTATTTGGCAGATCCTTCTTTTGTTCACTTACAATAATTTTCTTTTGAATTACTTCCCTTTTACGTTACTATAAATAGCCTATTTTTAGTAACTTTTTTATTATTGGCCATAGGGAAAAACCGAGACCACTTTTCTGTGGTACAACATGGATTATGTGTATTTTGACATATCTGTACCTTGTAAGAATTTTGTTTTTCTTTTTGGTTAAATTTCTTTCCTTTGTTGTTCCTGTCCTTTGGACTTAGATATTTTTTCTGAGGACCTTCTTGTCCTCAAGTGCAATGATAACAGGTGAGCGATATAGGGCCATCATGGCCCTCTTGTTTAAATGGCTTGTATTACACTTCAACTCTAGGGAACAGATAATCAAAATAATCATTGTTCATTTCTAATGAAACTTTGTACAGGTGTTTTTATGCCAGTGTTACCACTTGTGGGAATAAACACTTATTCACTGTGATAAACTGACTTACATTACTCAGATTCCATAACACTATTTTGCTTTTTTACAAAAAAAAAATTGCCCCTTTTTCCACTTAGAATTTGGTTTTGTATGTAAGCTGGTATCTCAGTACCCACAAATGGGAATGGATGGAAACTTCAGAAACTTGTTCACTGTCATAATGTGACCTGAAGTGCACAGGTTCCATAACTCTACTTTGCATTTTTACAAAATTATGCCCCTTTTTCTACTTAGTAGTTTTTAGCTGGACTATTCAAAGTATAGTCTTGCTATTCTAATAACTTTGACATGCATGGAGCAATCTCCTTTATATTTGGCATGGATGTTAACCTCAGTGAGACGGAGTGTCTTGCGCAAACAGCAGGTTCCTATCTCAAAGGTCAAGGTCACACTTGCAGGTCAAATGTAAAGTTCAATAATGACTGTCCAGGCCCCGTGTTCACAAAACGTTTTCAGTCTCAGCTGAGTTTGATAATGAAACTTTATGTGTAATTTATATCAAAATAGTATGCTTAAAACTTAATTTTAGGCTCAAAATTATTTTCAAGTGGTTTTCAGTATTGATGGTCCGTCTCGGATGGAATTTAACCTTGAAGTTTTAGTAAAATTGATAATAAAATATCAAACTCAAACTCAGCTGAGATCGAAAAATGTTTTGTGAACACGGGGCAAGAGCATTTCTTCTTCATGCATGGAGGGATTTTGATGTAACTTGGCACAAATGTTCACAACCATGTGACGGAGTGTCATACGGAAGAACCAGGACCCTTGATCTAAGATCAAGGTCACACTTAGAGGTCAAAGGTCAGATACAAGAATGACTTTGTCCAGAGCATTTCTTTTTTATGCGTGGAAGGATTTTGATGTAACTTGGCACAGTTGTTCACCATCATGAGACGGAGTGTCATGTGCAAGAACCTAGAATTACTTCCCTTTGTTGTTACTATAAATAGCTTATATTGTAACTTTTTTATTACTGGTTGTAGGGAAAAATCAAGACCACTTTTCTGTAGCACAATATGCATGTTACATCCAATTTTGAGGTGTATTTTGACCTATCTCTACTGGTAAGGATTTTTTTGTGGACTTAGATTTTTTTAAAGATTTACTTCCCTTTGTTGTTACTATAAATAACTTATATTGTAACTTTTTGCAATCATTTTTTATTTGGCATAAATGTTTGCCTCAATGAGGCAGGGTGTCATGGGCAGCTCCTAGTCCTTTTGACAGCTGGCAGGCTCGACATGTTGCCCGAGGGCATCTAGTTTAAACAGAACATGTTAATGTGGAATTTTCATGTTTCTTGTTTATTTAGTTTACAAGGCATGATCTGTCCCATATTTAGGAAGCAAATTATTTACTTTAATACATCCAGACATAAAAATATGTAGGAATTGAACAGACAGGACCTCAAATTCTCAAATTTACTTTGCCGAAACAAGGTTACAGTATGCCAAATTTGACTTAAACTTAATGAAAACACTCGTATAAATAAGGAATTTGGACATGACTTGAAAAATACTTCAAGATAGCTGGAATTTCAGAGTAAGCGAGTTTGAGATACTGAGTTTTAGCTCTATTTCACAACACTAGTTATAAAACTTTCCAGTTGCAGACAATAAATTGATGGATATTCCATTTTAAGACAATTTCAAATAGTGATTGACTTTAATAACTTGGCTTTGAAATTCCTAAATTGTGTTTATCTGCTGATAATGCTGACTGCTTTTAAAAAAAACTTTAGGGATTCAAATGTCTTGCTTTAAAAGCATCATATTTTTTCTCATAACAATTAGATATATAATGTAAATTACAGACCCCAGACAAATTGGAACCAGATTAATGACTGTTCTGTGTCTGTCTGTTCCTACTTCTCAGAATGTGTTTCAATATTTATTGTTGTCTCTTCAGATTCTGCAGTTGCTAGTAGAGAACCTAATACTAGTAATGTGACAATTTGAACTTCCGTGTTTGATTTATAGAAATGTATTTTTTTATTCTTGATATTTGATTACCAATATTGCCTAGCAATTATGTTCCTATTGTTCTTACCTGTTAAGCAGATTCTTAATGGATTTCTGCTATCACCTTGTCAGACTGTTTGTCTCTGAAACAATTAGGAAACTGCATTAATAGAAGTCAAAGATGGTTTAAAATGTTAGATCCTTTTTTGATGTAATGGTTGATAGAGTTACTATATTCTTGCATGTTTGAAGACATTAAATATTTAACTTTAGGAAAGATGGTAAATTGACTGTTGCAATTTATTTTTCTGAAAGGAAATTAAGGTTATAAATAATGAATTGATGGATATTAAATTTCAAGACAGTTTTAAGTAATTATCCCTGGGTTACAAATGATTGTCATTGCTTTATAGAAAATGCATATTTTATTTGTCGACTTTGGAATACTACCTGTTATTGTCATAATTATTTTGTTGCAACCACATCATATATTATGTAATTCAATATATTTTAAGTCTGAATCTCAGTGATTCCTTCCTTGAAACTAGATATGCTGACAATGCATTCCAGTTTCCATGAAATCTGCTGACCCTTAAAGCAGCACCTTCAAGAGGTCACAATTCTGGTCATTTGGGATCATGGAACCCATATGATTTTACTATAATGGAATCCACTTAAAGCAATGCTGTGGGTATGAGGGGTGTTACAAATTTCAATACCTCTAACAAATAGAGTCAAATTGAGTCTTCTTTATTTTGCTTTTTTTGCCTTCTATGCTTCCAAGGGATCTTCACTACTGGATGCACATGCCATTAAAAGGGTCATGAAATTGGCCTTAATTTTTTCAAACGTTTTAACAGGTCACCATTAAAATTCACCCATTACTTCTTACTATATAATGGGATTTTCAGGACCATAGTTTTAATGCCATACATTAAAAAGCCATGGAATAAGTATATTAAAACCCTGGTGAAATATATCTTGTTAAAATGACTTTGATGGCCACGAAAATCTGCTTAAAATAAACCATTAAAATAAGTTAACAGGCTCCTTAAAACTCCATGAAAAATTTTAATTGGCATGAAATTAATGTGGCATTAAAAAAAGTACCCCTTAATTCCACATTAATTAGTAAGAACTAATGGGGCCATTAATTTTTTTAATACTCTGTTAATGGCTGTTAATTATTTAGAAATTGATTAATGGTCTCATTAAATATGTCAGATTCAATTTTAATGGGTTTGTAATATTTTAATGGTATATCAAATTAAGGGCCATGAAAATTTGCCATCAGAATTAGACATCTTAAGATAATCAACTTCATACTGATATTTGCCGTATTGATTTAAACTACGTATTACTACACATGTAATAGTATCTATACATATGTACTGTTTTGTAAAATGCTAGAATAATATTTGTTTCTTCTTTTTTCTCTCATTATTTTGTAATGTAAACACATGTAACAGCCTCGTATAAACATTTGTCATATTGTATTCTTATTTTGCCATATGTTCATATGAAATGAGAAAATGAATGGATATTGTATTGTATTGTGTTGTGTTGTACTGAGAAGGGTTTACTGGTACCGGTTTAATAGATCAAGTGACCATGTGGGTAGTTTTAACTACTCAACATTATAATATTAACAAACATTCTGACCAAGTTTTTATTGGTACAGACATTAGGCATCAGGTGTATTCAAAAAGCAACTGTTGATGACAATGTCAGCGCACAATGGGCAATCACAATTTAGTTCTACTTCAGTACTTTGCACTCAGGTGCATGCACTTAAACAGCTAAGAGCAAATGTTTGAGGGATTGCACAGTTAAGTAGCCTAAATTACCCCCTCCACAATCAAGCATAATGGGGTTAATTAACGGTTTTTCCTATTTTAATGGATATTTTACAGGGTTTTAAACCATGTTAAATGGTATGTGCATCCAGTAGTGCTTCTTATTATAGTTAACATTGTCTAGTTGTTGTATGAGACACATGCATTTTATCAGACATTGCCCTTAGAAAGCATGGATTGTTGCACAATTGTAAGAAAGTTTGCTTTTCCAAAACCTGCCCGAAGTTGACAATTTTGTTGTTTCCAAATTAAGTACTATGAATTCAAAGGTGTGAGTTGAAATTAGGGAAAATGTGAAGGCAATACTTTGAAATTTTCGTTTGCTTGTGAAATACATCATTGTGTTTAAAGTTACTTACCAGGGAGTAGTTTTGTGTTTTATCACCCATAATTTTTTACACCTTAGGTGTAGGATGACTTGAAATTTATGAATGATTGCATAAATTCATTGGCTGTAACTTGTGATTTAGGAAAATGTGACTATTGCGCATGTAATATGAGTGAAACAATTACAATAAAATGTGAAACAATGAAATATTAGCTGCGCCATGAGAAAACCAACATAGTGTGTTTGCGACCAGCATGGATCCAGACCAGCCTGCCCATCCGCATAGTCTGGTCAGGATCCATGCTGTTCGCTAACGGTTTCTCTAATTGCAATAGGCTTTGAAAGCGAACAGCATTGATTGCTGAAGTGCAGGCTGGTCTGGATCCATGTTGGTCGCAAACCCACTATGTTGGTTTTCTCATGGCTTGTCTCATATAAGCATTCTATTTTACATTTTCTGACAGATCATTATAGGAAAGATAGATGTGTTCATCCATATTGGTTATAAATAATGAACTGGTTAATATTTACCTGCTCAACTGTAAATTTTCTTAAATTAATCATAACAGTCATTTGTTTAATTTTATTTCCCCGAGTGTTATTAAATTTGTATAGAGAATCGAGCTCTGGTTGTAGTTGTGGAAGGGAATATCAGATTCTGGCTCTCGGGTAATTACTTGGGCTAAACAGTTACCCTTCAGCCCTGGTTGAATATATCGGTCTGTTCCTATGGCCAGTGAAAGATTCTTATAACACATAAGGCCTTGTTAGGACCTTATAGTCAGATTTTGTATGTGTGTGATGGTATTGCAACAACCCATATGAACTATTCTCATGCTTGACACCCTGTATGCCTCAACAGCTTTAGGATTACTGGTATGTAAGTTCCATAGAATTGTTAACACTGTTGCACTGTGTGAGTACCTGACAAGTAAGAAGAAATACATTTGCATAAAAATGGGTTTTTTTATGCCTAATGCAGTTCAATTTTTGGTTGTCTTACAATTTAGGAGTGATAAATTTCTGTACGATGTCCATTTATTGATATAAGTCTGCCAAATATCAGACGTATGACCTTACTGGGTAATAACATTCACAACACCAACATGGAAGGGAAACAACTCTGTGTGTATTGGCTATTTTTGGAATCCACACTGTAACATAGACTACCATGTAATTCAGAATGATAGTTTCTCATCATGCGTCTGTTGTGTATTTTCTACCTGAATTTATTAAATGAATAAATATGCAATGTTAAATGTACCTTACTATTTCCATTGTTATACATTTTGACTTTTCAAGGTTGTGAGCAGGGCTTGTAGCGGACCATTATAGTGGATTCACATTCTTGGTTCAAATGATTTCAACAACTGCATTACCAAAAGTAATTTAACTTATTATAAAACCATTGACCTAATAAATAGATTAACTGATTTGCAAGTTTTAATGTATTTGTTTATCCCCTGCAGAAGAGATATAGCTTTGGCATTTTCCGTCCATCGGTCTGTTTATCTGTCCATTAGAAACTATATCTATTAAATGGTACGGAGTATTTAGATCAAACATAGTAGAAATGGTAACTGCAATAGGGAAATTCCATCCTGCAAGTTTCAGTCAGATTGCATGAGTAAGACAAGAGTTATAGCCCTTTGTACATACAAATATGTTGTGTTTTCTACCATTTTCTGTCCGTCCAGAGTCATATCTGAGACATGGTTGCAAGGATTTCATAATAATTGGTAGAAATATTAACTGCTATAGGGCAATGCTGCCCTGCAAGTTTTATTAAGACTGGTTGAGGAAGACAAGATTTATGGCCCTTTACAATTATATATATATGATTATAATAGGGTTATTTTAATAGTAGTCGATCTGGAATGCTGTATCTGCCTCGAGTGGTTTTTTGCCAGATTGGATCTCACGAGGCGCGCAATCGCCGCGTGTGATCCAACCTTGAAAAATCCACAAGAGCCGAATATAAAGTCCCAGATCTAGCTACTGTTAATAATGACCCTTTTATTATATACCTCTATCTTTTTATTTGTTGTTTTGTTATTGAACGAAACCTTCAATGTTTATTGATAGTAAATTGGAACTATTAAAGTTTTTATGTGGGCTATTTATAGAACTGTGTCAGGTCATGCATATTAATGAAAGTAGTCGGGCAGCATACAATACGGAAGGTACAATACAGAATTTAAAAGGTACAATACCAGGATTTTTTTCTGCCTGTTCATAGATTAAATGCGAAATACAAGCCAACTTTTTACAGAATTTATATAGGTATATAATAAATATATATATTTATATAGTACTTATACAGTGTTTTTATTTGATTTTTTGTCTGTCCAGAGTCATATCTCAGAATTGGTTTGTAGGATATCAATAAAACATGGCAGAAATGTTTACTGCTATAAAGAAATGTTGCCCAGCAAGTTTTAAGTTCGATTGCTTGTGGAAGACAAGATTTACAGCCCTCAGTATTTAAATGTTATATTACATAAATTGTGCTTTTATTCCATTTTTTGTCTGCTCAAAGTCATGTCTCAAACATTTTTTGAAGGAGTTCAGTAACACATTGTAGTAATGTTAATTGTAATTGGGAAATGTGGCCCTGCAAGATTCAGCGAAATTGCTTCAGGAACACATTAATTATGGCCCTTAATACTTGTATAATGTTTACTATATAGGCCATTTCGTTGCAGATTTTATGTCATTTTAAGATTTTTTGCTATGGGATATTGTGACCAAGCTTAGTTAATAGTACATAGCTTTCTTGGAAACTTTTGTATGGTATGCGTTTTCATCACAAAAGTCAAGGTCAAGTAAGGTGATAACTAGAGATACAAAGCTTGGGCTTTAAATCATCAAACTTCATCTATTCATTGCTTGAAATCAGTGAGTGATCCCTACTGTTTAAGTGGTCAATCAGTCAAGGTGAAGGTCACAATGACCTTGAAAATGAAAATACTTTCGAGAAATAACTTAAATGTAGAACAAAAATTGACCTGAATGTGCAGAACTATCTTAAATAATGTGAGGTTTCTCCAGCATAAAGACTAGAAAGGCATTATTTTACCTTAACCCTTAGCCTGCTGTTGGCAAGTGATTCTGCCTTTGCAAACAGTGCAGTCTGATCATGGTCTGCACTGTTCGCCATTCAGCCAGTATCTTTTTGGTAAACACCCCTTTAACAGTTTTTGGTATTGTCCAAATTGACAAGTTCATTATAGAAATTAAGCAGGGTAAGGGTTATGTCAGTGTGACTTAAAATCAAGCAAAAAACAAATTTCTTAGAATCATTGCCTTTTGTCAGTAGATGACTCTTATTGTGTTAGGGGTCAGTAGGTCATAGGACAAGGTCATTGAGATCTTGAGAATAAAAATGGGGACATACTTGTTCTACTAACTGATTGAAATGTACATCTGAACTATGGAAAAGAATGAATTCATAGAGACCCATGCTGACATTTCGTTACCTGATAAACTGCTGGATACAATTTTAATGCCACTTTGCCTGTTCATAGTAATGCTTCCAGTGTCTGTACCATTTGTGTTCTCCTATCACTGAAGAGCTTCTATTTGTCACTGATGACCGCCAATCAGTGGAAAGCTGCATTTTGTCATTTATAACTGTCATTATTCTTTCCAAATGGTCAGAACTGCTGCTGTTTTCATTAACTTTGTAAAAGATTTTGTCTTCCAGAAGTAATTACCCTTTCTTTACCTATAAGAAAATACCTTTTCATCACGCTTAACCATCAAAATTTAATGAAAGGTGTCTCACCACCAGTTGTTTTGTCTGGCTTACTTTAAGGTACTTATGCTCATTTGATTCAAAGGGAGTATATTGTTTTTGTCATTATCTTACGCCATTATTTCTTGTGTATCAGAATGTGCAGAGGTACCTAAAGGCATTCTAGAAGTAATTTTGCACCAGGGATTGAATCAGTAAGTTTCTGGAAAATTCTATTTTCTTCAGACAATGGTTATAAAGAATGCAAACTTACTTAGACATATTTAAGACCGACTATTCAGAATGTACTGATGTAATTTGCTTGCATTTTAGGTAGGCTAAGTGTACCTAGCAGTGGGTTCTTCAGAAGCATCTGTGGCGGCAGTGAAAAAGGCAAGAATTGAAGAGAGAAGGTGAGCAAATATCATTTTTGTCTGTTATGCAGTAATGAAAATGATTTGAGCTGCACCATGAGAAAACCAACATAGTGCGTTTGCGGCCAGCATGGATCCAGACTGGCCTGGGCATCCGCGCGGTCTGGTCGGGATCCATGCTGTTTGCTGTCAAAGCCTATTGCAATTAGAGAAACCATCAGCGAACAGCATGGATTCTAACCAGACTGCGCGGATGCGCAGGCTGGTCTGGATCCATGCTGGTCGCAAAACCACTATGTTGGTTTTCTCATGGCACGGCTCATTTGCATTTAACTTGTTTCAAGGTTAGAAAGTTGAAGGAGACCATTTTGAAAATCCAACAAAATTCTAAGTAGATCTCATGATTGACCAGTCAGACACTGATTTTAGACTGGTCTCTAAAGTTCATTTTTATAACATTTTACACTGATGAGAGATAGGGAAGTTTTGAAGCTGCAGACAGACATTTTCTTTGTTTGTTCCAGCATCAGTTGGTCTTTGCTTTCAGAAGAGAGGAGCTAAATTGCTTGACAAAGTGCATTTGGTGCCCACAAGTTAGAATCAGATTATTTAAGGTTCTAAAATTAGATATAAAAAAATCAAAGGCACTTTATTTTGACCTTGACCCTTAAATTTATCATGTTGGTTTCTTGTGTCATATTGAACTTTCCTATTCAAATTGGCCCAATTTTTGAATATTATATATAGTGGAGAATGCCAGACTAAGCAGAGAGAGGTGCCTTGCTTTAACAAGGTTTTTTTCCATATGTCCAAAGAAAAAGCATGCTATGTAGCATACCAAAAACATTCTCATCCATCAGAGGTTCGTCAAAATCCCGAGACAAACCTCAGATTTCTTTCTTGCGTTCATTTGGTGAGCATGTGCACTCATAATTACTACCGGGAGTGGTTTTAGCCAATCAGATTTCACCATGGCACGCTGAATCTAAATTTCAAATAATGTCTCAGTAAAGTACTTACTAAAAATGAATAAAGATGATATTGCATGACTGTGATTATTAAAGATTTATTCCTTTTATCGGATTTTAGAAATTTATCTCAAGAAATAATAATATTCTTCGTACTTCGGTGTCAATATTGGAAAGGAAGCAGTCACTCATTTCACGGCCGATATTGATTGCTTTGCGATGATTTGTCGAGGAACATCGTTGATTGGTTGAAACTTTCCACATATAATGCAATCATACTAAAAATATTGGTGTGCCTGCCCGCTTAGCTCAGTAGGGAGAGTGCACATCTACGGATTGTGGGGTTGTGTGTTCGATCCCTGGGCGAGGCGTATGCTTTCCGTGACGATTTGATAGAAAACATTGTGTCTGAAATTAATCGTCCTCCACCTCTGATTCATGCAGGGAGGTTGCAAGTTACGTGCAGAGAACAGGTTTGTACTGGTACCATACATGTGATAAGTTCAGAATCCCAAAACTGGAGGTTTGCCATTTTTCAGCTGGAGTTGGGGTCTCAAAACTGGAGGTTTTTTATCGACATAAATTAAGCGCGCGGACACATAACTCAGAGACAAAATCCAATATTTTTGGCCACACAATAATGTATACACCACATAACTCTTGATTTGAATTTTGACAGTGTTATGCCACTTTTTAACTTACATTTTTTGTTAAAGTTTTATATAATGTCTAATATCTCTGTTACATTCAAAGCTATTGACTATTATGCCCCTTTTACTGGCAAAGCTTTAATTCAGAGTCAATCACTGAGAAAAGTCGAGCATGCTGTCTTACCTTACCCCACCCACTTTCGTATAAAAACACTGATGATTTTGACATTAAAAATAGAGAACAGAAATGCATCAACATGTATTTACCCTTACCAAAATAATGTAGATTGATGTTATCAAATAAATGAGTGTGTATTTTCATCCAATTTTCAAAGAAATAAGTCCGATTTTAGTAAGAAATTAATTTGGTAAACATTGGAAGAAAATGGCGTAACTGCAAAAGGGGAAATAACACTCCTGTTCTAAAAATAGTAGTGGGTTGGTTTTTCCAACAATTATTTATATGATTTTATTACTGAACAAAACTTTTCTTTGAATAATTAAAATTCATTTCAGTTGGGAATAATTTCTTATGACTGGGAGTTTTTTGCTTCAAACTGGTAAAAACTGGAGCTTAATTGGCAGTGAGAATGGGCCGATATTCGGCCCCGTGAGACAGCTGGAAAAGGCCCTGCTTGTCTAATACCTTATCAAAACAAACAATTAATAATTTCACCTGTGAAAAACAACTCTTTCCTCCAGCTACATGCGTGTCAAATATGTATAATACACAACAGTCGGTGACACTTTGATTTACTGTGTAAACATGTTTGGCACTCCTCGGTAATTATCAACCCAGTCATAATACTGTTTTTTTTTTTTGAAAAGCGGGAAAAATATGGTTTTGGTCGGGAGAGGGGAGGCAAGGAGAAAAAATCGGGATTTTGACCCTCCCGCGCGGGAGATCACATGTATGACTGGTACAGAATCCAGGAACGCTGGTTAGATTAACTGCCCGCTGTTACATAATTGAAATACTGTTGAAAGATTGCGTTAAACCAAAAAAAGATATATATATATATCGGTGAAATGTGCTGTAGTTTAAACTAGGGAACCATGGTACAGAGCTGCAGATAAGCTTTTGGTGCAATTGGGTATTTACCCATCACTTTTTGTCTGAATTGGGTATTGGAAATTTAAATTAGGTAAAAATAATATCATTACCCAGCCTTTTCAGAAGTAATTGGGTATTTGCTAAAACCAACTGGGTATTTTCCAATCTTGCACTAACAATTGAGTATTTTTTCCTTACAGTATACATGGTATATATCATTAAACAGGATTGACTAAGTACCATATAAGTACTTTAATGGCGCCCTTCAATGTTTAATACAAAAATGTATTTAAAATTGTAATGAATGTTCCATGATAGAAACTTATAAACTGCTCAATGATAAAGAGGACATAAATTTTGAAAAGATCTTTGTACTCAGTACACAACCTACTAGAAACAATGGAAGAAAACTAATAGAGAAGGCAAGTAAACACGAAATAAGGAGGCATTCCTTCTCAGTATGCTCAATTCGAGAGTGGAACTTACTGCCAGCCAAAATAGTTTTAGCGCCATCTTTAAATACATTTAAGTCAAGATTGGATGATTTTATGGGAGACACTAAGTATACGGTACATCCCGGAACTAGGGGCTGGATACGCAACCGGGAGGGGTATACAAGAGTCTGAAGACTCGCGTTTCAAAAGGAGGTACAATAGGTACATACATACCAGGGCTCCGGAAATTTTGATAACTCAATCGGTCCGAAACGAAAATCCTGACATCGGCGCTACCCCACCCACTGCATTCCCAATATTACATATTTTGTAAAACGTGATAGAGTAAAGATATAATCATGTCATGCATTAAAACTGAGTTACCGGTCACCGCGTGTTTCCATACAATGAAGACAGTTATTCAGTGTTATGTGTGATTGTTACTTTGTTTAAATTTCGATTTTTTTCCGAGAAAATACTTGTAAGGATAAAATTACCGAGGCATTGACACCGTGTGCGTAACTAGTCTAAAAGCCAACGCACGTGACCGGTACCGTATACACGGCAGATACTTTGTGATGTTTCCTCATTCTTTGACGGAATTCTATAAAATACAATTACATGACACATATTCTCTGCTAAACAGTCTCGGTATTTTAAGAATACTCTGCCGCGGACCGAATGTGTACGTTATATGAACGCTGAGATCGAATTTCCCGCATGTATAGTGCCAAAAGGTCATGCGTGTTGGCCACATATATTTCATTTCACTTATGTTGTACTTCAATAAGCAGCTACATTTTAAAAGTTATATGTTCTCTTCTGATGTAAACAAAATTTCATTTTGAATCGTTTTTTAAAGGACCGATTTGATAAACAGCACCACTCCGGCTTTCTTTATCATTCGTGTTTGCCAGTCCATTTTTTTTTCTTTTTCTTTTTTGCACTGTCGGGTTGCAAAGACGATTTTCTGCACTTGTTTCAACTGGAGCCCCAACAAATGAATCTTGTAATTTTTTCAAATCAAGTAATTATAAAAAATATTTTGATTGGTTGTCCGTGTGATGTCTCATTAAATCAAAGACCTATAATGTACAATTATAGCTCTTTGATTAAATGCAGTGACCATTTGTTTTTTACCATGATGAAAGATAGCCTTTTGAAATAAACCATCCGTCGGATTTTAAATAAAAGAAGTGGATCCCAGTCGAAATGATTTGGATCCAGTCAGACATATTTGGAAACCAGTCAAAAATGTTTAATACATTGCAGTCGGCTGTCTGCAAACATTAAAGGATGTGCCGCGCTAGTACTGATTGCGTCACGTGCTGATTACGGACCGATTATCAAAGTGACAGTCAGACTGTTTGACATGTTTATTGATTATCTGAGGGTGCTACCAACAATTTCCTGCTTGGCAGTAGATGGTGTATTGAGATATCAGACAGAAATTTGTACTTTTCTCCATTTTTACGGGACCGATTTTTTTTGTTTTTTCACTTTATGAATCGGTCTGAAAAGTAAAAAATCGGTCCAAAACTGACAAACCGGCAAATTTCCGATGCCCTGATACATACTGTAAAGTGTTTTCTTTTTCACTTTAAATGCAGTCGGAGATCAGTTCATTCACAATATCACGAACGATGTGGTCACAGCAATATGCATTCTCCCAAAAGATGTCATCCAGTATTGGTGACACTACATCGTTACTTGATTGTACATAGGGAAATCTTCATAAATTTGCTAAAAATAAACCAGAAGGCCTAGATCTTAGATATTTGATATGTAACATTTCCTAGTAGACTTCTACAAACTTTGTTCAAATCATGACCCCTGGGGTGAAATTGGCCCCGCCCCAGGGATTACTTGATTGTACATCGGAAAATCTTCCAAAAAATTTCTAAAAATCATCAGTTTGACATTAGAAACATGTAGCTCATATTACTCTGGTGAGCGATCCAGGGTCATCATGACTCTCTTGTTTTTCATTTTTAATTTTCCATCAATATTTATAATCAACATGTGAAATTTTGTTTCCTCTCCTGTTCCCCCGCACCCCCACACCCTTAAAAAATAAATATATATAATATATATATTTCCATTCCTTTTTTTTTTTTTTAAATGTTCAAACCTTCAACATGTTAAGTTGTGACTGCACAAGCCTTGCCCTCAGTCATGTTCAAGATATCTTACCAGTGTTCTCATAAGGACATCTGTTTTTTAGCTCATCTGATTTTTTGAAAAAAAATGATGAGTTATTGTCATCACTTGAGCGGTTGTCGGCGTCGGCGTCTGCGTCGGCGTTGCCTGGTTAAGTTTTATGTTTAGGTCAGCTTTTCTCCTAAACTATCAAAGCTATTGCTTTGAAACTTGGAATACTTGTTCACCATCATAAGCTGACCCTGTATAGCAAGAAACATAACTCAATCTTGCTTTTTGCAAGATTTATGGCCCCTTTTGTACTTAGAAAATATCAGATTTCTTGGTTAAGTTTTATGTTTAGGTCAACTTTTCTCCTAAACTATCAAAGCTATTGCTTTGAAACTTGGAATACTTGTTCACCATCAAAAGCTGACCCTGTACATCAAGAAACATAACTCCATCTTGCTTTTTGCAAGATTTATTACCCCTTTTGGACTTAGAAAATCAGTTTTCTTGGTTAAGTTTTATGTTTAGGTCAGCTTTTATCCTAAACTATCACAGCTATTGCTTTAAAACTTGCAACACTTGTTCACCATCATAAGTTGACCCTGTACAGCAAGAAACATTACTCCATCCTGCTTTTTGCAAGATTTATGGCCCCTTTTGGACTTAGAAAATATCAGATTTCTTGGTTAAGTTTTATGTTTAGGTCAACTTTTTCTCTTAAACTATCAAAGCTATTGCTTTGAAACTTGCAACACTTGTTCACCATCATAAGCTGACCCTGTACAGCAAGCAACATAACTCCATCCTGCTTTTTGCAATAATTATTGCCCCAGTTGGACTTAGAAAATCATTTTCTTGGTTGGGTATTGTGTTTAAGTCAACTTTTCTCATAAACTGTCAAAGCTATTGCTTTAAAACTTGCAACAGTTTTTCACCATCATAAGTGGACACTGAACATCAAGAAACATAAGTCTATCCTGCTTTTTGCAAGAATGATGGCCCTTTTTAGACTTAGAAAATCATGGGTAGGACAATATTTCTATTACACAAAAAAAATCAGATGAGCGTCAGCACCCGCAAGGTGGTGCTCTTGTTTAAGTTCAAATGTACATGTTAAACAACAACACCTGGTGCCAAACCACTCAAAGACAATATTTCGTTCCAGTTAAACTTCAAGCTCATATTTCAATTAACTGCATTTAATTTTAAAAGCTAAGCTTATTACAGTAAGCATATCCCATTCAAAATAAATTCTTTAGTCAGGATCAAAGTATCATACACATATTATGTACTCTTTAATTAAACATTTGTTTTCTGTTAAATTGATTTTGACTAATGAAATTATTTGCTTCTTATTAACATCCTTAACTTTTTGCCAGATATATTTTTTTGCTATTCCTCACCACAAACCCTTTCGGCGGGGGATACCAATTCATCGAATTTGCTTGTTAACCACGAAAACCTGAGTTATTAGATTGGGGTAGATGTCGGTCGGGCGGGTGGGCGGCGGTGGAGGCGGCGGCGGCGGCGTCAAACTGGTGTTTCCGGTCAATAACTTTTGTTTCGGTAAAGATATTTGAATAAAACTTGGTATGTATGTAGTTTATATCAAGACAAAGACTGGGATTGATTTTGGGGTTTCTGGAGTCAAGGTCAAGGTCACTGTTACTTAAAACAGAAAAAGGGTTTCCGGTCAATAACTTTTGTTTCGGTAAAGATATTCGAATAAAACTTAATATGTATGTAGCTTATATCAAGACAAAGACTGGGATTGATTTTGGGGTTTCTGGGGTCAAGGTCAAGGTCACTGTTACTTAAAATAGAAAAAGGGTTTCCGGTCAATAACTTAACTTAGGAATGAGCTATCATGATGAAACTTGGTGTATAGAAAATTTATATAAAGTTGTAGCTTGGGATTGATTTTGGGGTTTCTGGGATCAAGGTCAAGGTCATTGTTACTAAAAATAGGGTTAGGGTTAGGGTGAGGTTAGGGTTAGGGTAAGCATATCTTCTACATGCATGGAGGGATTTTGATGAAAGTTGGCACAATTGTTCAACATCATGAGACGGAGTGTCATGCACAAGAACCAGGTCCCTAGGTCTAAGGTCAAGGTCACACTTAGAGGTCAAAGGATACAAAAATGAAAACTTTGTCCGGAGCATATCTTCTTCATGCATAGAGGGATTTTGATGTAACTTGGCACAATTATACACTATCATGAGATGAAGTGTCTTGCGCAGTTCCCTTCTTTAGAATTACTTCCCTTTGTTGTTACTATAAATAGCTTATATTGTAACTTTTTCATTACTAGACGTAGGGAAAAATCGAGACCACTTTTCTGTAGTACAACATGCATGTTACATCCAATTTTGAGGTGTATTTTGACCAATCTCTGCCTGGTAAGGATTCCTGTGTGGACTTACAATTTTTTTATTTTTTTTTTTAAGATTAACTTCCCTTAGTTGTTACTATAAATAACTTATATTGTAGCTTTTTTATAATTGACCGTAGGGAAAAACCAAGACCAGTTTTCTGTGGTACAACATAGTTGTTACTTTCTAATTTTAGGTGTATTTTAAGGTATCTCTACCTGGTAAGGAGTTTTTTTGTGGACTTAGAAAAACAAAAGAATTACAATGATTACTAAACAACCACAAAATTAAAGTTACATCTGCAAATACAGGTGCTAGAGTAAAGAAATTTGCTGTGACGGGCGTATATTGTGACATTCTGGCCCTCTTGTTTATTCTTATGAAAAGTGTTGAAAACCTGGTTTCGTGGCATTGCCGCGTTTCTTGTATCGGCATAAAATTGTTTACAAAGCATCCAAATTACACCGATCAGCCGACTGAATGGTCCTGTGATTTTTCCGATAAACTACAACCTGTTCTGCAGTAACGTATAACCAGTCAGTCAAATCTAGCGTTAAAGTCTCTTACCCGTTTTAGTAATAAGGAAAATACGATACGTAAGCGATATTTTACGAACTGGGTATTAGGAATTTTACTTGCGTTTCAGTACGCACACTGTATGAATTAAATTGGGTTTTCTGCAATTTAATTGCGTAAATACGCAAATACGCAGCTTATCTGGAGCTCTGATGGTAGACCTCTGTTATGTGAGAATGACCAAAATGAATACAAAATATTAAGTTGTACCATGGTACCGTTTTAATAAATTTCATGTATCAAGATTCTGGTGATAACAAAATATGTAAAACTCTACTGTTATCTTCAAATAGATTCATCTCCAAATGAGCCAAAATTTTGTTTGCATGTGGGAGTCCCATAAACTACCGAAATGTGTGACAAATTTTCCCTAAATTGTCAAGAAAAAGAGAACACAGAAATCAGTTATTTTTGGGTGACCTTTCCTTTCCCATTGAGTTAAAAGTGATATAATTCAAGAACAGGTTAATTTGTTACACAACTATGAAACATTTTCATAGACCACACTTCAGAGAAACAGCCTGCTAATTTCTATTGCAATTTCCTTCATAAATGGTAGAATTGAATCACTTCAAACACTTCACTAAGTTGTGAATTTCTGTTCTGAGAAAAAGTAGGAAATGTATGTATTGTATGAACATTTTGCTAAGGCTCTTCCTTCATCATAGACTGAACTTCCTTACAAATCACACTGCTTCATTCTAAAGAGGTGGACAGTTTGAAGATAATTAACACTTACAAATAATTAGGCCTCTTGACCAAGACAGCCAGTCAAAATCTATTATATTTACCTACTGAAAATCACCATATAATTTCAGTTATGCCAGAGATATATAACTACCATTAACTCTCCATCCAGAGCCTTGGATGACCACATTATAATTACCCAGATTCAGGAAATCAAATGCTAAGCTGATGGTCCAGAAATACTGTGACAGAATATATAGCCTGGCTGTTCTTTTCAGAAAGGTGTTATGGTAAACCCATGTTAAATGTTTACTGTTTATCCTGCAAATTCATCAAATGAAGGTTTTATATTTGACCTCTAAAACTCTTCTTTTTTTTTTTTTGGTATCTGATAAAAGAAGGTATGATGAATTGTCAGTATTGTTGACTTTGATAAATTTTATGTCTGCAACAAACAGTGAAAGAACCATAATTAATTCTTTTTAACAACGCCTAAAGAATAATAATTTTATCATGTTTGTTTCCAGAACATCTGTTTTTAGTAGAAAAAGTCACAGTCGAGTCCACTTAATACGAACTCGCTTGATACGAATTTTCGGATTAAACGAACAAAGTCCGAATTCCCCGGCCGAGTCCTTCTATTTTCTTTGTAAAATTATTTCGGTAATAGCGAACTCGCTTCATATGAATTATCGGTAGATACGAACACATTTTGGAAGTCCCAATAAGCTTAAATATTATACTTTTCCATCTTTTGATACGAATTAATTTTAGAAGTCGGGGCCGTTATAAAATGTGTTGAAAATAATAATATGGTCAACCTTGTACCGCCTGGTAATTGGACAATAGGGTAGTTCACACTTACTCACAAACAAACACTCGGTCCTTTATGTATCATGTCAATATAAAACAATCTAATCAATTGACAGGTCAAGTTTTAAAAAGGTGTAAATAATTTTAAACACATTATTGACGTTCTAGTGTCGATACAGGTAGGCTGTGTCTTACAAAATATACAAACTTTTATCCCTCTAAGAATTATTCAATGTTGGCGGTGGATGTAATTTGGCGCTCTGGACCTCGACCGCACATTAAAATTTAAATGAATACAGTTTTACGTATTTAAGTATGACTTTTGTTGAGTGATTTCAATGTGATCTGAATAAATTAACTTAATCAGTTTAAAACTATTAACTACTTTCATATATCGGAAACTATTCACCGATGGTACCGGTGATACTGCCGAACTTGCTCGGACAAATTATCTGGTCATACATCCATTAATACGAATTTCGTTTGATACGAACATATTTCTTAGGTCCGGATGAGTTTGTATAAAGCGAGTTTGACTGTATTTATAATTTCTGTAAACTTTGATGGACGGCATCTTGTTCATGAGAAGAATTGGGACCACTTCCTTACCCTTGCATGATCATACCAGCAAACTTAAAGCATCTGAACACTTCGTTTTGCTGTATCTCTGTGATTCCAGCAGGTATAAAAGTTTTCATTTCATAACTCATATTTTTATTTTATGCATATGTGTTGTGAAACTAAATTTAAGTCCTGTTTTGTGCAATACAACCTGTACTGGGTTGATGTGCTGTAAAACCCAAATCAAACTAAATCAAAAACAAATTCTGAAGAAAGTTAGAAGAGTATGGTAGCATCTCTCTAACTTTGACTTGTACATATCAGCTGTACTGAACCAGTTTCAAATTTCTAGAGAAAAATTAATAAGACCCAGTATCTGCAAGTGCAGCAGAGATCCCTTTTTAGACAGAAATAATAGAGGAAAATAAGAAAAATTTTATAATATTGTCACAGAATGAGCTAAATGTGTAGCCAGAATGTGACTCAGACCTATGGCCTTGGAATACCATTCTGATGCTCTACCGACTGAGCTTCCTGGCTGCCTACACATTTTCTCCCCATTTTTATGCCCCCTTTGAAGAAGGAGGGGTATATTGTTTTGCAGATGTTGGTCTGTCGGTTGGTCGGTCTGTATGTAGACCAATCTGTCTCCGGATGATAAGAACGCTTGGGCCTAGGATCATGAAAATTGATAGGAAGGTTGGTCATCACCAGCAGATGACCTCTATTGATTTTGAGATCTGTATGTCAAAGGTCAAGGTCACAGTGACCCTGAACAGTTAAACTGTTTCTGGATGATAACTCAAGAATGCTCGGGTCTAGGATCATTAAAATTGATAGGGAGGTTGGTCATGACCAGCAGATGAGCCCTATTGATTTTGAGGTTGGTATGTCAAAGATTAAGGTCACAGTGACCCAGAACAGTTAAATGGTGTCCGGGTGAGAACTCAAGAATGCTTGGGCCTAGGATCATGAAAATTGATAGGGAGGTTGGTCATGACCAGCAGATGAGCCCTATTGATTTTGAGGTTGGTATGTCAAAGATCAAGGTCACAGTGACCCGGAACAGTAAAACGGTTTCCAGATGATAACTCAAGATTGCTTAGGCCTAGGATTGTGAAAGTTGATAGGGAGGTTGGTCATCACCAGCAGATGACCCTGTTGATTTTGAGATCAGTAGGTCAAAGGTCAAGGTCACAGTGACCAGGAACAGTAAAACAGTTTCTGGATGATAACTCAAGAAAGCTTGGGCCTAGAATCAGGAAAATTAATAAGGAGATTGGTTATGACCAGCAGATGACCCCTATTGATTTTGAGGTCATTAGGTCAAAGTTCAAGGTCACATTGGCCAGGAACAGTTAAACGGTTTCTGGACGATAACTTGAGAACACTTGGGCCAAGGGTCATGAAAGATGATAGAGAGGTTCATCATGACCAGCAGATGACCCCTCTTGATTTTGAGGACAGTAGGTCAAAGATCAAGGTTACAGTGACCCGGAACATTTAAACCATTTCCAGACAATTACTTGATAACGCTTGGGCCTAGGATCATGAAACTTGATAGGGAGGTTGGTCATGACCTGTAGATGACCCGTATAGATTTTGAGGTCAGTAGGCCAGAGGTCAAGGTCACATTGACCTGGAATAGTTAAACCCTTTCCGGACAATACCTTGAGAATGCTTGGGCCTAGGATCACAAAACTTAATAGGGAGGTTGATCATGACCAGCAGATGACCACTGTTGATTTTGAGGTCAGTATATCAAAGGTCATGGTCACATTGAACCAGAACAATAGAAGTTTTGTTTACAGTGAGCAAATAATTTCTGTTCCTTGTGCAGTTGCTGAATGCATCAATAGGGGCATTTTGTGTTTGACGAGCTCTTGTAAAATTAAAGTCCTATACCATGACATAATCCCCGGATATGTGAAATTCATCCTTGAATTCTGATGGGACAGAGAACAAGGTGAACATGCTGCCTACACGCTTTCTTCCCATTTTAATATTCAGGTATGTACTGGAACATACTTCCCATCTAGGAAGACTTTCTAATGGGACTGACAATAAGATGAACATGATCTCGGAGTATATACAGTCATGGTGACCACATTGTGCACCAGATGTCACAGTGCGAGAAACATTTGCAGCCAGACCAGGACTCAGACTTGTGGCCTTGGATTACTGTTCTGATACTCTACCAACTGAGCTACCTGGATGTCTACACATTTTCATCCCATTTCAATATTCAAGTCCTCTTAGTAAATAAACTATGACATTAGTTTAAGTGAAATTTGCATGAAAGGATTTTTAGAGCTCACATTAGATTAGTAGTGAGAGAAGTATAATGATGATCATCCAGACAGTATATGCAACATGATTAGCTTACAGACGAATCTTTTGTACAAAATGTCTTCTTGTTAGGATAAATTGTCTACAGTAAAATTAAAAAAATGACAAACTGCGTTAAAATAGATAGTATCTTATATAGTTTATTTTCACCTCAAGTCTGTCACAGAGACAGGAATGTTTAGTGAATTTTTCAGTTGAATTTTGTAAAAGATATTAAAAATTGTCACCTATTTTCATACAGCCAAATGAGCAAATAGAGGATGAGAAAACTTGTATAGTATAAATGGTCAGTTTAGTTTTTAGGTTGAAACTGCGAAGCGCTTGAAACCTATTATAACTGTATTCTGGATATTGCAAGAATTCAGTAATGACAGTTTTCACTGAAGCAGATTAATCCGCCGTTCTATTTACGCACAACTTTTATTGATTATTTACAGGAAAAACTATACCGTAAAAGTTCCTGGTCAGGTTTAACAATCATTTCAATGCACATGATTAAAGAAAATATATCAAATTATACATCTTCCAAAAATCTCAGATCACAAGCTTTCTAATAGTGTATAACTTCAGAAAATTGAAAGAGAAACTGTGACACACTTGCAGTTTAAAAATAGCACATTCTGTAGATTTTAGCTTAAATAAAATTTTATATTAAAGGCACTGAGCTCCAGATTTTGGCTAAAAAATTATCTTTCTTTCATATTGAAGTTTTGTCATATTATGAACATTAGAATATGAGTTTTTGTTTCTAAACTATTTCAAAAATGCCAAAGCAAGAAAAAAAGATGACCGTGTTGGGAATCGAACCCAGACCGCCGTGACAATAAAGAAGTTTTCAAGCTGTCGTTACCAATAGAACTATGGAGGCTTTAGTGTTTAACGCTTGTTAAATATAGGTATTTATAGTCGAGACAGTTTACTCCGAGTAAACACTTCGATTTTCATTGTAAAAAGCAGTAAAAACAACTCATTCTCGTGTGTTTCTGTAACAGATAGTCTGTCAGTAATTAAGTTTCAAAGCATTCTGAAGAAATAGAGCATTTATTTCCAGATATCTAAAAATCTTATCTAACTTTTTGTTTTGTTGTCGGATGATCTGGTGGCCAGTGCCTTTAACTATTAAATTTGAATATCTAATATTTCTATTGTCTATAATTATTCTTGTTATGAATATTTGTGTTTTAAATGAAACAGACACTGTATTTTTCATTGGTATAATTATAGTAAATTTTACTTAAGCAGATATAGGGTTGCCTTACCCAGCTCGTCAGTGTGTTTCAAGACACTTGATGGTTTTAGTCAGAGCAGAATTTAAATTATATAACGTAACATGATTGCAAATGGTTTGAATGTTATACTGTTCCATGGAAGTGAATTGAACTGTTACAGCAGAGTGGTTTATTGCACATCAGATGCGGGTTTCAGCCTTTCTGTGCTTACGGCAAAAAGATATTATGAATCAAAATTTTGCAGTAAAATGACTAACATGTGTATTTGACCAATCAAGTTGTGAAAAGTTCTTAAAGAATTTGATCAAACTTGACCAAAAACTAGTTTTTCGCTATATACATTTTCTACAATTTTCATGATATCTCTAGAAATGCTCCAGCAATGTGGCAACAATGAAAAATAAGATTGGCAAGATTTTTATGATGAAACTATTTAAGGCTGTAGATTTAGTAAAAAAAAATGCTATATTTTCATTTAAAACAATAAAAATTTTATCAAAATATCTTTTATCACAGACTTGTAAAAGTGCACACGATTAATTCAGTAGGGAGCTTGCGGATCTATGGATTCTGGGATAGGACAGTAATATTCTCCATGATGATATGATAATTAAGATGACATTTTTAGTACGGATACAGAATCAAGGAACACAGTTCACTGGTTACGTTCACTGTCACTGTTACATAACTAGACCACTTGCAAAATGGCACTGAACCCAGAACAAACAGACTAACTTGTACAGATATTAAGGTGAACAATATAGGGCTATCATGGCCCTCTTGTTAATAAAATAGAATGGAATAAATGGCAGAAGTACTGAACTGAACTAAATTTGAAGAACTGTATATTGCTCAAAGTCATTTTACTGTCAAACAATGTATCAGATCTATTTTCCCATGTGACAAAATTTGAGCTTTGTGAGGATATGTTAGAATTGCTGTAAAATTGTGTGCATGATTTTTTCATCATGATTGATTGAAGTGAGAAAGCTTGATTTTTAACTTTTCTGTATTTGATATAGAATAGAGACAGTACTCAATTTAAACACAATTTTCTAAATCATTTGGGGATATTTGAAGGTTCATGGTGAGGAATTACTTATTTGTGTGTATTAAAATGCATTACTTGGTTAGATGCTCCTATCTGTACAACAATTTTGAAATATTCTGCCTATAGCTTGCTCATATACATGCAGGGGAAATGCATGTTAGTATGCCCATTTATGAAAAAGGAGATGTATTATGCCATAATGATGTATTTCTGTACTTTGGTCCATTTTTCATGCCCCCACATTTATGTTGGGGCATTTAACATTGCTGCTATATGTTCGTATGTCCATCCGTATGTCCCTAAATCTTGTGTGGCCCAACTCCTCCCAGGTTATTAGTCTGATTTGTTTCAAACTTTTACAGAGGAACAACCTTGATGTGCAGATAAGCATACAGGAAGGAACTTTTACTGTGACTATTTTTATTGAGCCTTTTGATAGTTTTGCTATATAAGATATAGAGAAAAATCTTGTCCAACTCCTCCCACACTATTAGACTGATTCGCTTCAAACTTTCACAGATGAACAAGCTTGATGTGCAGATAACCATAAAGGAAGGACATTTAGTGCTGTGACTATTTTAACTGCAGTTATGGCCCTTTGATAGTTTGCTATATAGAATATAGGGAAAAATCTAATGTGTCCAACTCCTCAAACACTATTGAAAGGATATAATTGAAAGTTTCACAGATGAAGGACCTTGATGTAAAGATGACCATAAGTAATGGACTTTTTCTGTGGCTATTTTTCCTAGAATTATGACCCTTTCTTAATTTCACAAAATAGGCTATAGTGAAGAACTTTGGCGTGTTCAACTTCTCATACACTTCTTGAAGGAATAGATTCAAATCAGATGCACAACCTTACCTGAATACAATTTACTTCAAACTTTTAGCCAAACAATGGTCTATACTATAGACTTGCTGTTTATAGGATGGAGCAGTATGTTGGGATATCTGTGTCCTATGGATAAAATTCACTGGATCGGTCTGTATGCTTGATTTGGTGTACCTTGACAATTCTTATAATTTTTAGCACAGTTATCACTCTTAAACTGATAAGTTTGCAAGAGTTTTTCAGACTTTGTTTGTGGAGTATTACAGCCCTATGATAGATGCAGATATTAAGCTGATTTGTTACCATAGATGTACACATTGGATTTGTTGCCATAAATGCAGACATTAGACTGGTTTGTTGCCATAGATGCAGACATTGGACTGCTTTATTGCCATAGATACAGATATTAAGCTGATTTGTTGCCATAGTTGCAGACATTGAGCTGACTTGTTGCCATGGATGAAGACATTGAGCTAACTGGTTGCCATAGATGCAGACACTGGACTGATTTGTTACCATAGATGTAGACATTTGACTGATTTGTTGCCATAGATACAGGCATTTGACTGATTGGTTGCTATAGTTGCAGATGATTTGTTGCCATTTATGCAGACATTGAGCTGATTTCTTGCCATGGATGCAGACATTGAGCTGACTTCTTGCCATGGATGCAGACATTGAGCTAACTGGTTGCCATAGATGCAGACACTGGACTGATTTGTTACCATAGACGTAGACATTTGACTGATTTGTTGCCATAGATACAGGCATTTGACTGATTTGTTGCTATAGATGCAGATGATTTGTTGCCATGGATGCAGACATTGAGCTGATTTGTTGCCATGGATGCAGACATTGAGCTGATTTCTTGCCATGGATGCAGACATTGAGCTGATTTCTTGCCATGGATGTAGACATTGAGCTGACTTCTTGCCATGGATGCAGACATTGAGCTAACTTGTTACCAGATGCAGACACTGGACTGATTTTTGTTATCAAATTATGTAGACATTTGACTGATTTGTTGCCACAGATACAGACATCAGACTGATTTATTGTCATAAATGTAGATATTGAACTGATTCAGATTTGTTGCTATAAGTGCAGACATTGAGCTGGCTTGTTGCCATACATGCAGATACTAGACTGCAAGTTTTGCATGTCCCATCAAGTTAGAGAAAAAAAGTTTGACTGTACTAATAAACTTTGATAATGTGGCAGTTGAGTCCAATAGGTCCAGGGATGTTTAAAGATAATCCGCCCTAGATCTATTTCAAAGCAATTATTGGATTTACCTGTATTGGACAATAAACAGTGTCGATTGTATTCAGGTCAACTGCCACATTATCAAAGTTTATTAGTACAATACAGCAAATCTTAATTTTTTGTTTTGTTTTTGTTGGGTTTAGCATTGCACCGACACAATTATAGGTCATATGACGACTTTCCAGCCAACTTTGATGGTGGAGGAAGACCCCAGATGCCCCTTTGTGCATTATTTCATCATAAGTGGGCACCGGGTAGAACCACCAACCTTCCGTAAGCCAGCTGGATGGCTTCCTCATAGGAAGAATTCTACGCCCTGAATGAGGTTCGAACCCACATCGATGAGGGGCAAGTGATTTGAAGTCGGCGACTTTAACCACGGAGGCCCCTAATCTTACTTTTGATCACTCGTCATACCATTTGATACAATCGGTACTAAGTCTAGTTGGGTATATTAATGGTTGGGTTGAATTATTTGTGGCAGAGTTGAGGCACTTTAAAGTTTTTGAGTTATTTAAGTTTGTCCAGGACTTAGCTTTATAATAAAATCAATTGTGCATTTTCTAGGCAGTTTTATTCCAACTGAATTGTATTCTGCAGAGTTATATATTGACCAAACAATTATTTTTATGCTGTAACTGCCTTCAGAACAGGGCAATGTATGATGACATGCACTATTTACTGAAAGCAGTCTCTAATTTCCTGTTTGAAATGGATAACATCATTGCCAATATGAAAGCTAAACACAGTACAAATTGTGTAATTACCAGGTCCACAATATAATTGTACCAGACAAACAAAAAATGCTGACAAAAAAAAAGTTGCTGACACGGGGATTTTACAACTTGTATGAGTGCAGAAATGTATTGCTTAATGTCCTGTAATCTTGTAAATAATGACAGATCAAAGTGGAAACATCATTCCCAGGATATAGAGACCATCACTCTGGACACGGGTGACTGCCCCATGAAATTGGAAAATGTTTTGTGTATGGAGTACTCCCATTATATATATCCTGTTGGATGTCATTCTAATATCGTTTAAAGATAATTGGAAAAAAAAAAATGTTGTTTCGCTAAACAATATTTGGCTTCGTGTTTTACTATTTTATATATTTTTGATTTAATAAAAGGACTATACAAGTTTGTGTCAATGGAGAAACATAATTAATAATTTCAAACTTATTACATCACGGAAAATGACAAATTAGGTTTACTGAAATACCTTTTCTTTCAAGTCCCATGTTGCCATACAAAGCTGTTTGTAGGACAGTAGAATTATATTAAGAGCATGTTTTGATCAATGGACTTTTGTGGCACTTAATTGGTAAAAAATCCAAGGAACACTTATGGTTTCAATAGAGTCAGTTGTTTACATGAGCAAAAGAGCTTTCTCAGATGTTTGTGTGAACAATATATAAATATCCCAAGCATTCAAGTTTTTCAGCAGATATTGTGAACCAAGTACATAATTAATATCTAAAACAATAACAGGTCAAATAGGCCACATCAGGAAATATCTAAATACAGATACCACAAAATCACTAGTAAATTCACTCGTCACTTCATGCCTTGATTATTGCAGTGTGGTGTTGTATGGTTTTCCGAAGTCCTTGCTGAATAGACTTCAAAACTTTCAGAACACTGCAGCTTGAATCATAACGAGAATATTGCATAATGATCACATTACACCGGTCTTAAAAGAACTGCATTGGATACCAGTTACTCACAGAGTGGACTTTAAGATTCTAGTTCACACATACAAAGCATTGCATGACCAATCACCGATCTATGTTAAAGACTTGCTGGAACTCTAGGTCCAAGAACAACTCAAAACAACTAGTTGTTCCAAAAAGCAAAACTGTGGGGTACGGTGATCATAGTTTTTCATCAGCTGCACCAAAATTATGGAATACTCTTCCGGCTACCATTAGAGACGCTCAGAGTTTGGATGCTTTCAAAAGGTCATTAAAAACACACTTTTTCTTCAAGATTCATTATGTCTCCCCTCCTCTGGGGGAGACATATTGTTTTTGCCCTGTCTGTCCGTCCGTATGTACGTCACACTTCATTTCCAATCAATAACTGGAGAACCATTTGATTTAGAACCTTCAAACTTCATAGGATTGTAGGGCAGCTGGAATAGACACACCTATTGTTTTTGGGGTCACTCTATCAAAAGTCAAGGTCACAGGGGCCTGAACATTGAAAACAATTTCCGATCAATAACTAGAGAACCACTTGACCCAGAATGTTGAAACTTCATAGGATGATTGGTCATGTAGAGTAGATGACCCCTATTGTTTTTGGGGTCACTCCGTTAAAGGTCAAGGTCACAGGGGCCTGAACATTGAAAACCATTTCCGATCAGTAACTTGAGAACCACTCGACCCAGAATGTTGAAACTTCATAGGATGATTGGTCATGCAGAGTAAATGACCCCTATTGTTTTTGGGATCACTCCGTTAAAGGTCAGGGTCACAGGGGCCTGAACATTAATAACCATTTCCGATCAATAACTTGAGAACCTCTTGATCCAGAATGTTGAAACTTAATAGGATGATTGAACATGCAGAGTAGATGACCCCAATTGATTTTGGGATCACTTTATTAAAGGTCAAAGTCACAGGGGCTGAACATGGAAAAACATTTCCGGTCAGTAACTTGAGAACCACTTGGCCTAGAATGTTGAAACTTCATAGGATGATTGGACATGCAAAGTAGATGACCCCTATTGATTTTGGGGCCACTCTATTAAAGGTCAAGGTTGCAGCAAACAGAACATGGAAATCTATTTCCAGTCAGTAACTTGAGAAACACTTGACCCAGAATGTTGAAACTTCATAGGGTGATAAGACTTACAGAGTAGATGACCCCTATTGTTTTTGGGGTTACTCTATAAAAGGTCAAGGTAACAACGAACAGAACATGGAAATCCATTTCCAGTCAATAACTTGAGAACCATTTGAACTAGAACCTTCAAATTTCATAGGGTGATAGGAGTTACAGAGTAGATGAACCCTATTGTTTTTGGGGTCACACCATCAAAATTTAAGGGCACAGGGGGCTGAACATAGAAAACTTTTTAATCAATAACTTGAGAACCACTTGACCTAGAATGTGGAAACTGTATAGGATGATTGGACATGCAGAGTAGATGACCCCTACAGATTTTGGGGTCATTCAACCAAAGGTCAAGGTCACAGGGGCCTGAACATGGAAAACAGTTTCCAATTCATAACTTGAGAACCACTAAGTTCAGAATGTTTAAACTTTGTGGAATGATTGGACATGCCAAGTAGATGATTCCTATTGCAGTCAACCATCAGTGTCACTTTGACTTTTGCTCCTGTCCCCTATTAACTTACTGCCTATATGACTATGCATTGTGGGTGACATGCGCTTTTCTACAAAAACATCTTCTAGTTACAGATTCAAGTAATTGCACAAGCATAAACACTTACTCATATGTTTGTGCAGACATAAGCACAGCACATATTCAGATAATTGCACAAGCATAAACACTTACTCATATGTTTGTGCAGACATAAGCACAGATTCAGATAATTGCACAAGCATAAACACTTACTAAAATGTTTGTGCAGAAATATGCACATATTCAGATAAGTATAATTGCTTACTCAAATGTTTGCACAGACATAAGCACATATTCAGATAAGTGCACAAGTATAAACACTAACTCATATGTTTGTGCAGACATAAGCACATATTCAGATAATTGCACAAGCATAAACACTTACTTATATGTTTGCACAGACATAAGCACAGATTCAGATATTTGCACAAGCATAATTGCTTACTCATATGTTTGCACAGACATAAACACAGATTCAGATATTTGCACAAGCATAAACACTTACTCATATGTTTGCACAGACATAAACACAGATTGAGATATTTGCACAAACATAATTGCTTACTCAAATGTTTGCACAGATATAAATACAGATTCAGAGAATTGCACAAGCATACTTGCTTACTCAAATGTTTGGGCAGACATAAGCACAGATTCAGATATTTGCACAAGCATAAACACTTATTTAAATGTTTGTGCAGACATAAACACAGATTCAGATATTTGCACAAGCATAAACACTTACTCAAATGTTTGCACAGACATAAGCACAGATTCAGATATTTGCACAAGCATAAACACTTACTCATATGTTTGCACAGACATAAGCACAGATTCAGATATTTGCACAAGCATAAACACTTACTCAAATGTTTGCAAAGACAAACACAGATTCAGATATTTGCACAAGCATAAACACTTACTTGTATGTTTGCACAGACATAAACACAGATTCAGATGTTTGCACAAGTATAATTGCTTACTCATATGTTTGCACAGATATAATTATAGATTCAGATAATTGCACAAGCATAATTGCTTACTCAAATGTTTGCACAGACATAAGCACAGATTTAGATATTTGCACAAGCATAATTGCTTACTCAAATGTTTGCACAGATATAAACACAGATTCAGATAATTGCACAAGCATAATTGCTTACTCAAATGTTTGCACAGACATAAGCACAGATTTAGATATTTGCACAAGCATAATTGCTTACTCAAATGTTTGCACAGATATAAACACAGATTCAGATAATTGCACAAGCATAAACACTTACTCATATGTTTGCACAGACATAAGCACAGATTCAGATATTTGCACAAGCATAATTGCTTACTCAAATGTTTGTGCAGACATAAGCACAGATTCAGATAATTGCACAAGCATAAACACTTACTCAAATGTTTGTGCAGACATAAGCACAGATTCAGATATTTGCACAAGCATAAACACTTACTCAAATGTTTGCACAGACATAAGCACAGATTCAGATAGTTGCACACGCATAATTGCTTACTCAAATGTTTGCACAGACATAAGCACAGATTCAGATAATTGCACAAGCATAATTGCTTACTCAAATGTTTGCACAGACATAAGCACAGATTCAGATATTTGCACAAGCATAAACACTTATTTAAATGTTTTATTCTGATTTTGTGCAAACATAAGACAGAGCGCATTCAGATATTTGTGCTAGCAAACATGTTTACTCTCAACAGTTTTTCATAGTTTAGGAGGAACAAAACTGCAGATTCAAATGATGAAGTTGCAATCTCAGTTTTTTATGACAGTTAGTTGAAAGAGCTTACAATCTGGCTGTAATGTGCAGACCATGACAATTTTACTTCTGAAAAAAAATCACTTTGTGTTAATACAAACTGAATTTGTAAATTCTGATAAAATAGTGAGAGAAAAAATCCTGCAATTGTAAACCTCTATATAAAATTGTGAGTGTACAATTATAAACCACTGCACATTATTACAACAGTGAATGTTTAAAAGTCAAAATGTCAGGACTGAAGAATTTGCTGACTTCTCAATTTTTTTATTTAATCCAGAAAATGGAAGTTTGTTTTCTTTTAACAGACAAATAGCCTAGGGAAATGTTGTGAAATGTCCAGGTCAGCTCCTGTATAAACAATAAAAGGCTGTTTCTGGAAACAATGGTTGCTGAAAGGTGATCCAGAATTGTGAGATAACTTTGTATATATAATCAAGTGCTGATTTACACCTGCAGTATCATAGCTGGAGGAAATTCCATCAAACTTTAGATCAAAATGGTTTTATTTTATATAGTTTGTGTATTAAATAATCACAGACTTCGTATATCTAGTTAAAAATAAATAAGTAATTTTGATTGGCATGAAATTTCACGATGTTGAATTTGTGAACTTGAAGTTTAATTGTACATTTTGAATGGATTGGAATTTTATTAGTTTATCAGGACTAAATTTCATGGATTGATTGAACCAGGAAAAATAGCCTTTCACAATTAATAATGATGTCACAGAATTTAAGAATTTACCGGCTTGGTATTCATTTAGGTGTGTCCAAGGATCAAGAATGAAAGATATGTTTCCAATAGAAAATGTTATTGAGGTATGGGTGCTGGTTCAGTTACTTATAAGGGGCCTCTGTGGCCAAGTGGTTAAGGTCGCTGACTTCAAATCACTTACCCCTTATCGATGTGGGTTCGAGCCTCACTCGGGGCATTGAATTCTTCATGTGAGGAAGCCATCCAGCTGGCTTATGGAAAGTCGGTGGTTCTACCTAGGTGCCCGCTCGTGATGAAATAATGTCCTCCACCATCCAAGCTGGAAAGTCACCATATGACCAGTAATTGTGTTGGTGCGGCATTAAACCCAACAAAATAAATAAATAAATAAATTACTTCTATAACAGGTTCTCTCAAACAATAATGAACACTATCTTTATTTCATCAAAGTTTTATCTCAGTCCCTAATCAAAGTACTGAAAGGCTGGCCAAGCTGACTTATTAAATGGGAAAAGCCTTTCTAATGCATCTTTGAAATGAAAGTTTCACAGTCAAGGATAGAATATTCAATTTTAAGATAATATGGATGTGTCAGTATAGAACTCCATCAGACCTGTTTATATTAGAGTATTCTTTGTGAACAGGTAGTCCTTTATAAGAGGTAAATTTGTGTCAATATAGAATGTCTTCAGACTTTTCTGTAAAGACTAGCCATATAAAATTAAAGAGTATTCTTTGTGAACAGGTAGTCCTTTATAAGAGGTAAATTTGTGTCAATATAGAATGTCTTCAGACCTTTCTGTAAAGACCATCCATATAAAATTAAAGAGTATTCTTTGTGAACAGGTAGTCCTTTATAAGAGGTAAATTTATATCAGTATAAAATGTCTTCAGACCTGTCTGTAAAGACAGCCTAGAGATTCCTTGTGAACAGGTCATTCCTTGTAACAGGTAAATTTGTAACAGTAAAGAACTTCTTGAAACTTGTCTGTAAAGACCATCCATTCAAAACAAAAGAAATTCTTTGTGAACAAATTGTCCCTTATAACAAGAACTTCTTCAGCCTGTCTGTTAAGACCATCCTTGTAAAATGAAATAGATTCTTTGTGAACAGTTGATCTCTCATAACAGGTTCTTCTGTACTATTTATAGGTAAAAGGTATTAGAAAGTGATGACTAATCAAGGCAGGATATATCATTTTGGTCTTTATTCAGAGGTAGTTACATGAAGTTAGAAAATAGCTGTTAGTTTAGAAACAAGGGATCGAAACCATCCTAGCTTGTTAATAATTTATCCATTGTAGTTTTCCTATCAATTGTCTAGTCTTGTTGGCCAGTTTTCCAGACAGCAAATATGTCAAAACAACACTTTTTAAGACAGACAATTTCCCCTGAAACATCTTAGTATGGAGAAAATGATGATTACAGTAAAGACATCCATAAAAATATCTAGGTCATATGTACAGTCAAATTTCGTCCGCTCGGACTCGATGGGACAAGTAAAATACAGGGTTTTTTTTTTTTTTTGGCTGTTTTTATAGCCATTATTCGGCTATATTCCCAATGCCAAAAAGTATGTATTTTTCCCAAATGAGTGCAAAAATTCCAAATCTACTTTCTGAAAAAAAGTTCATCAAAATTGCATAAACATTGACCAAATTATGGACAATTTTGTAATGGAAGTATGTTAAAGAGGTTGTACAATGTGAAAAAAAGTGTATGAGAAAGTGCTTAAACACATCCTTACTGTATTCTATGGGACTAAATATTTCCCAATTTGGAACATTTACGCATCAAAATTCCCAATTTTGGGGGTATAGGCTATGTTCCCAAGTTGGCTAGAAAAAACCCTGAAAATATGTTTGAGATATCGGTAGTTCGAGCCATTGAAAAATATACACTGTATAGAGGTATTATGCAGGGACCTGACAGTTAGTTTGAGTGAAGGGTGATGCACGAATTTACAGAGTTTGAGTGAACAAAGTTTGACCATATGTAGAAGGATCAAGTATAATAGTACTCTTATTTGCTGTAAAGCTGATATATTATATATTATCTTTTATAGCAACTTCAGCAGAGTGTCTGCCTTTAACCCTTTTCATGCTGGACAAGATTGATTCTGTCTTTGCAACCAATGTAGATCTGCACTGTTTGCCATTCAGTCAGTATTTTTTTGGTAAGCACCCCTTTTAACAGTCAATGGTACTGTCCAAATTAAAAGATTGACAAGTTCATTATTATGTCATAGCTTCTATTTTAACCCTTACCCTGCTAAATTTCTATAATGAATTTGTCCATCTTTCAATTTGGACAGTACCATTAGTTGTTAAAAGGAGTGATTACCAAAAAGATACTGACGGAATGGCAAACAGTGCAGATCATGATCAGACTGCACAGATGTGCAGGCTGAGCATGATCTACACAGGTTGCAAAGGTAGAAAAATCATGTCCAGCATGATAAGGGTTAAGTCAGAGACACCCTGATTCTTATACTAATCCAACTGCTGTATATCAGCAACTGCTGTATATCAGCCTCTTGTCTTGTATTTCCATGGTAGTCAATGACCATTTAACTCGTTTCTTTAATTCCTTTAACTTGGTTTTTGGAAAAACTTCTTAATTTAGTGACCCATACTAACATTTAAAAACAAGAGGGCCATGAAGGCCCAGTGTCGCTCACCTGTTTTGTACAATTTCATCGTCATCTTGCTTGTTCTAAGGAATGCCTCCAAAGTCTATGCCCTTCATGTTGTCCAGTCAGTGAGTTCAATGGGAGGTTCTGGGCGGCATTTTGTGTCTAAAAGGAATTGTTACCACTGCTTTACCCTAGAGGGGCCTAATAAGAGTCTGCTTACTTGGTTTTGCTGTTTCTCTGATTCCAGCAAGTATAAAAGTTTTGATTCCATACCTAACATTTTTGTGAAGAAATAAAGTGTGAAGCCAAACATTTTGGTTCTGTTTGGCACCATAATAACCCTAACTGTGTTTGTTCCCTGTAAAAACCAAACTGAAAGTTACAGTTTCTCTAGTCAATAAAGAGCTTCTGTTTGTCATTTATGACCCCCAGTCAGTGGATAGATCCATTTTGTCATTTATGACCATCCTCTCTCTTTCCAAATGGTCTGACCTTCTGCTTTTCTCAGTATGTGTTTGAACATTTATATTACAGAAATAATTATCCTTGCCTTTTATGAATTTATTGACCAGAAAATATCTTTTCATCACCCTAAACCATGAAATGAATGGTAGTCACTATTATTTTTTTTTGACAAAGTCTGTCAGAATGTTTTGTCTGGCATACTTTAAGCTTGTTAATAGGGATTGAATCATTAAGGTTCTGGAAAGTTCTCTTTCTTTAGAAAATGGTATTTAAGGCTGACTATTCAAAGTGTACTAATGTAATCTATTTGTAATTTAGGTAGACTGGATGTATGTGGCTGTGATACATTATTTAGAAACATTGACAGAGTTAAAAGGGGCAAAAAATAGAGAAAAGAAGGTGAGCAAAAATTAGTTTTGTCTGTTATGCAATAATGCGAGGATTGCGGAAAGCTGGTTAGCAATGCATTTTTTAGGTTATAAAGATTAAATTTGAAGATAAGTCTGAATTGGTAAATTTTAAAATAGATCTGAGAACTATCCAGTGAGATGGAAAAGTACTGAGGCTGGTCTCTTGTACCTTACCTTGCTAAATTTCTATAATGAACTTGTCCATCCTTCAATTTGGACAGTACCATTTACTGTTAAAAGGGGTTCTTACCAAAAATATACTGACTGAATTGCGAACAATGCAGACCATGATCAGACTGCACCAATATCTAACTTTTATTTTCACCCACTTTTATCATTTTTCAGTGTTATATATACATTCTATGCCGAACTTGGTGGAAATGAATATGTTGAAAAATTTCACCCAAACTGTTGATGTGTAGCTTTAAAGTTCAGTTTTGTGGGAGACTGATTTGAATATAATATTCATTGGCAATGAAAGGAATGACAATACTTGTTCATAGACATTTATGTCTCCCACCACACAGTGGTATGGGAGACATATTAATTAACTCTTGTATGTGTCTGTCTGTCTGACTGTCTGTCTGTGTGTCTGTCACAAATCTTGTCCGCACTCTTAGTCAAACATTTCTCGTTTAATCTTCACCAAACTCAAACAAAATGTGTTTGCCAATAAATCCGCTTCCATGTTCGATAACTAGCCAAATCGGCCCAGGCACTTCAGAATTATGGCCCTTGAAACTTGTTGTTTGATAATCAAAGCACTGAAAGTCTGATAAGGCAGTTGTGAGAGACAGGCACTTTTCTCAAAAGCAGCATTTTATCTGCTTTTTAAAGAGAAGAACTAAGTAACAAGTCTAAGTGCACTTGTTGTGCCAGTTTAGAAAAGTGTGAAAATAAGGTTTAAACAGTGAATTTCTAGTTCGCTTTTAAGCTGTGAACAGGAGAGTTGTTAGTGTAATTAAATTAAATAATTGGTTTCCATTGTCTACAATTTACCATAAATATATAATTTGTCCCAGTTTTGGCACAGTGGTAATTAAGTTTTGTCGAAATGTATTTATCAACAATATCTGGACATTTTTGATATGAGGTCGATCTGGGATGCAAAACTAGATCCAGTCAGGTAAAATCAAAGGAAAACTGTGTTGATACTGATGCAGTCACATTTTTCTGCCAAATCTACATAAAATCTGTTTGGAATGTTTTTCTTTATGAAATTTCTGTCAAGATCCAAACTGAGTGATATATGGTCAGAAGCAAGGATACATTGTCATTTCATAACAAAACCTTTTTAGCACTAAAACTTGTTAAGTCACAATAATTACCCAATTCACTTTAATGATTGACATTGCTTCTCCAACAAGTGGAATATTGGCAGGAAATGTCTTCTTTCCAGGATAAATTGTCACCTATTTTATACAGTGAAATGGGCAAATGACACACAGCATTAATAGATTATACTTTATATGGGTATGTTTTAGGCTGGAGTTTGTCAGAGTGACAAGAATGTGTAATTTGCTTTTTGTTTGATTTTTTCGCAATACATATATACTATGTTAGTGGCTAATATTGCAACATATTCTGCTTTTTTTTTTTTTTTTTTTTTTTTTGGGGGGGGGGGTTGGGGGGGGGGGGGGGGGGGTGGAATTTTCTCAAGATTAAAAGCACACTTCAGTTAACACAATACACTGATACTAAATGCAGTCTTTGACATTCATTTGTTTCTCACATTTATTAAAATTATTATATCAGTTAGTTTTAGACAAACTTTAAAGAATATTATTGTGGTAAGTGATATAAGGCTGTGTTGTGAATTAAATGTACAAATGGCAAAAACCTCACAGAACTGGTCTGTTCTGCTCTTAAATCTATTCTGCTATGAAAATTGTCAGATCTATATCTTAAGCTGTCTATTCCCATGTGTCACACTATGAGCATTGTTGAAATATATTTTTTGTCATGATTGAATGAAGTGATGTATCTAGATTTTTAACTTGTCAATGTTTGATATATGATACAGACATTTCTCCATTAGAACACTGTTTTCTAAATCATGTGGGAAAGGTGAGGATTTACTTAATCGTATGGCTTAAAATGAAAAACTAAAAAGAAATACTTAGAACTATAGTCTGGTCTAGGTAGCATATTTAGTTGAAGCAGTGTCAAGCAAAATAACCTATCAAATCAACTAATGATTTTGTGTTCCATTAAATTTTAGGAATTACATGTCTGCCAAATTTGTGTTCACAAAAAAGTTTTTTTCCAATGAACTTTACATACATTTCCAACTTCTATTAAACTGTCATAGTGGTCTCCGTGGCGGAGACTGACTTGGAATCACTTGCGCCTCACCGATGTGGGATAGAGCCTCTCTCAGGGGCCTTAGGAAGTACCAGCTGGCTTATAGAAGGCCTGGGTTCTACCCAGGTGCCCACCCATGATGAATAATGCACGGATTCTTCCTCCACCATCGAAAAAAGCTTGAAAATCATCATAAGACCTAGTGTTATGTTGGTGTGGTATTAAAGCTAAAGATAAGAATAAATTTTTAAAAAATACTGTCATATCACAGAGTATTGTTATTTTCTCATAATGGTATACTTTAAATACCCAAGATGCATTGCTACAAAGAAACATTAAATTAAGAATTATGTCAGTCTACCTGACAGTTTGATTTTTGCAATAGCTGAATTAGCGTCTACCTTTACCCTGCTAAATTTCTAAAATGGATAGGTCTGTCTTCCAATATGGACTGTGCCATTAATTGTAAAAAGGGCTCTTACTAAAAAGATACTGACTGAATGGCAAACAGTGCAGATCTTGATCAGACTGCATGGAATTGGCTGATCATGATATACACTGGCCGCAGAGGCAGAAAAATCATGTCCAGCATGACAAAGGTTAAATGATTACCAGGCATATTGTTGATTTCCTTTTGAATTGTTTTTTCTGCCTTATTGTTCTTAAAAATATTTTGTTCATTCAGTTATAGCAATGGCATGTATAACACTCAGGGTTCGCACAGGCCTTGAAAAGTTCTTGAATTTGGTTGCAACCTTGAAAAGTACTTGAATTTAGTGTTGCCTTGAAAAAATGCAAAAGGGTACTTGAATTTGACTGAAAGTCCTTGAATTTAGGCAAACAGCCTTGAAAATCCATTAACAGTTTCTGTCTGTTATCAAAATCGTATGTTAACGGTGTAAAAATGAATAAAAAAACTTTTTTTCGGCAAATTTAAAATACTAGAAATTGTGAAAATGGCAGCGTCCATGGTTTTGTAGAAATGGGGAAAATCATGAAGAAGTGTTCGTTCCAGCACAAGTGGGTAGGAAAGTATCAGTGGGTAAAATCCACGAGTAACCAACACAAAGCCCGGTGCACGCTGTGCATGAAAGATATTGACTTGACGCACATGGGTGTAAGTGCAATAACGTCGCATGCTAAGAGTGAAAAGCATAAGAAAAACGAAGAAGTGAGATCATCGTTGGCATCGTGTGGGGTGGCATTCATTCGACAGGAAGGAACTTTCAATGTAAAGAGCGAAACTAGTGCTGGCAGTAGCCGAGATATCAACAATAATTCAACTCTACCTCCCCCATCCACTCTTGAAACTGATGGAAAGTTCTGTCACTGGTATGACTATCCCACCCCCGCCCACTTCAGAAACTGTTAATAGACCCCAAGGGCCAACAAGGATTAATCAGTATATTGTGAAGTCAGGATTACTTAGGGGTTGACATGGCCTGCCATTTTATTAGTGGTAACAGTTAAATACTCTAAAATCTAAATCTAAAATTTCTGTATTTGGGGATTGGTTAAGGATTGACATAAACTGACATTAATTTTTTTATCAGTGGTGACAATAATTCATTTAGTGTGTGTAACTGTATGTGGAGGCCATTGTTGTTAAGAAATGAACTGTGTTTTCTAGTCAGTAATGAAACTATTTAAGTTAGAAACTAATACATAGTTATCGTGTTCATGAAATACATTGTCGTAATTGTATAATTTGAACTGGGTACGGATTTAAAAAAAATCCTTGAAAATACAAATTTAACCTTGAAAAATCCTTGAAAAGTCCTTGAATTTCGGTAAGAGAATTTTGTATGAACCATGACACTGTTATATAGTATTAAATGCCTGAAAACATTGCACTATTTATTGAATGCAATTAATTAAGTTTCCATTTTAAATGACACAACATCTAGAGATGGTACCTACCCAAATAAATCAAAGGGGGACAACTCTGAATTGATCAATAAACTGAAGCCAACATTAAACATTGATCAAAAGTGAAAGAAAAATCAGATAGGTCCTTTTTCAAACAACTTATCAGGCAGACAAAATATGACCTACATTTGCTTAAATCCCTTTTTATTCAATATACAATATGCACGCTTTTCTCATGACTTACACTGACAGTTATTTTGTAAGTTGTAGTGAGGTCCTGATAGAAAGTTTAGTAATGCATGAAGATTATATAGAATAATGCATACATTCCTTTGAAGAAAATTAACGACATTAAGAAACGTTATTTAGTTTTGATCTTTTAGCCAAAGTTGTTTATTTATTGTTCTCAATGGTGATACATTGGTTTACACAAGATTTATATATCAAAATGTAAAATGTATATATCCAACAATGAGAAATAACAAAAAAAGTTAAACTGGTAACACAAAAACGCATTGTCGTCAAATATAATTACAATGTTTTAAGGTAGTGGTTGTAATTACTACATGTTAAGGTAGCTGACAGGTAATGAATCTATGTAATGTATTTTAAGCTTTCTCAATTTAAACATTCTCTGGAGGGAACTAGCACGATCATATGCTTTCCTTGAAAAACGAATAAATGCTGAAAAAGCATATGGAGATTACTCTGTTTGATGATTTTCGTTACAGGTCAACTACCCTAAACAAACTAAAAGGTGTTTTATTTATTGTTGAAAACAAAGTAATCGGATAATTTCAGATATCAACATTAATTAAAACTTAAACTGTTTACACAACTTGAAAAAAGGTTTTTGTTGGGGCCTCTCATTTACAAATATATCAACAATTATCACCTCAATTGAGTGCATTCATGAGTGGAAAATATTGATGGTAAAATGGTGGAGGGGTTTGTTTACAATATAAAATCTTTAATAACTTCTTTAAGGTACATTTTTGGTATGGTTTTGGTAAGCTTATAATAAAGAGCATGTCATTCTCTTTCACTCAGAATTTTTTCAAGCGTTTCTTCAAGACTCTTGGATAGTCTTGGAATTTGACTTTATTAAAAGACAAAAGGAAGTTCAGTATAGGCTCTTTCAAAATGTTGAAAGTAGAGTAAACTTACCTTATACTCTATTGAATTTATTTAGCAGTGGGAGCTTTTGATATAGATTATAATTGGGGAAGTCCTAAAATCTTTGAAAAAAACGGTTAATACAAGAGTTGTCCATTTTGCTTCAGATATTTTTAGAAAGTCATTTTTTAGATATCAAATATTTCTATTTTTGACATGGAGAAGAGGAAAACCATCAATATATTTAGAAAATTGGTGCACTTAGCTATCATTTCACTCTGAAAAAAACCTATAAAGATGAATTTGAATTTTTTAGGTACCATCTCTACAACATCAAGCCAATGCGTATATCATAACTTTATCATGACATCACAGTACATTAGGGGTTCTAACTGACCAATCAGAGAGCTGCATTTTCAAGTACCTGCCGGTTTCCACTTGGGTATAGCGAAGTATATTTACAATGAACATATAGTGACTTTAGAAATAAATATCACACTATTTTAGAAATCAAATTAAGATTTTTCACTGCACATGCCCCAGGTGATGCTACAAACAACAAAACCTTGAAGTTTCTTTGTAATATAGTATCGATTTAATACCTTTATTTTAGTTAAAAGTTTGCGATTTTACACATGGAGTCTATGATAAAGTCCGAGTAAAATTTAATCAATACCCAAGTGAAATAAGTATCATTCAGCAATGTTTTGGACATGTTAAAATTAGGAAAATAACCAAAGATGTGAAATTTCCTTTCCTGAAAAATGTTCTACAAGATAATAAAAATCCAAGAAAAGGTTGTTGACTCTGGAATTTTACAACTTGTTTGAGTGCCAAAATATATAGCTTAATGACTTGATTGAATTCCATTTATTTATGACAGATCAAAGTGGAAACATCATTCCCAGGATATAGAGACCATCACTCTGGACATGGGTGACTGCTTCATGAAATTGGAAAATGTTTTATGTGTAGAATGATCCAATTATGTATCATTCTATTTGATGCCAAAGGTAATTAAAAAACTGATGTTTAGCTATACAAATTTTGGCTCTGTGTTTTTCAGTTTTTTGATTTACTAAAAGGATGCAAGACTGTGTCATCAAAGAAACATGATTAATAATTTAAAACTCATTAGCTTTTGGAAAATGACAAATTAGCTACACAGTGAAACCTATTATTTTAGTTTCCTTAACATCAATATTGACCTTTTGTGTCCCTCGGATGTTTGTGTGAGCAAAAGTGCCTTCTCAGATGTTGGCATGGACTTATAAGCCTTACTTGGCTTTAGATTTTGCTCAAACAAAAGTGTTACTCAAGTGCTTGCACAGTCAAATATTTACTTGGCAAAAAGGCTTTCTCAATTTTATACATTTTTATGCTCCCGAAGGGAGGCATATAGTTTTTGAACCGTCTGTCAGTCTGTCGGTCTGTCAGTCTGTCCGCAATTTTCGTGTCCGGTCCATATCTTTGTCATCGATGGATGGATTTTCAAATAACTTGGCATGAATGTGTACCACAGTAAGACGAAGTGTCGCGCGCAAGACCCAGGTCCGTAGCTCAAAGGTCAAGGTCACACTTAGACATTAAAGGATAGTGCATTGATGGGCGTGTCCGGTCCATATCTTTGTCATCGATAGATGGATTTTCAAATAACTTGGCATGAATGTGTACCACAGTAAGACGACGTGTCGCGCGCAAGACCCAGGTCCGTAGCTCAAAGATCAAGGTCACACTTGGACATTAAAGGATAGTGCATTGATGGGCATGTCCGGTCCATATCTTTGTCATCGATAGATGGATTTTCAAATAACTTGGCATGAATGTGTACCACAGTAAGACGACGTGTCACGCGCAAGACCCAGGTCCGTAGCTCAAAGGTCAAGGTCACACTTAGACGTTAAAGGTCATTTTTCATGATAGTGCATTGATGGGCGTGTCCGGTCCATATCTTTGTCATTCATGCATGGATTTTAAAATAACTACCGTGAATGTGTGACACAGTAAGACGACGTGTCGCGCGCAAGACCCATCTCCGTAGGTCAAAGGTCCTAAACTCTAACATTGGCCATAACTATTCATTCAAAGTGCCATCGGGGGCATGTGTCATCCTATGGAGACAGCTCTTGTTCTTTCTAAAATACTGAGGAAAAACTTTTATGAAGTATGTTTGAATCTATAAGCCTAGTAGAAAGTAGTCAATATTTTGAAAATATTTAATTTCCTAGTAGAATCTTCCTCAAATTTGCCCCTTTCAAAGACTACATTTTTGGATATAAAGTGTTATGCTTTAAAATTTTGTCTCTTAAAACAGAAAAGAATTTTAGTCTTTTATGTTAACAGAAAGAGAAAATGATGTCATTTCAAGCCAGGTTTCATAGTTGTAGTCTTCTATGGAGCACATTTGATAGTTCATTTACATACACGACTACTTAGGAAAATAGCTATTGACTTAGAAATGAGACCCAGAAACACCCAGCCTGTAAATAATTGTATTTTCCTATCATAGACAACTGGCTAGTCTTGCTGACCAGTTTTTTCAGATAGAAAATATATCAAAGTAGCACCTATTTTTCTCCAAACTATTTGAAGAATAAAAAGGCTACATTGGCATAGTCATCACTGTTACATTCAGGCTGAAGTTTTCTGTCAAGCTACTTAATTTCACTGTATTCCTTTTAACCAATGCACCTTTTATCATCATTCTTCACATAAGGGTTGGTCTTGGTAAGGGGTAGGTATCTGATAGTTTTGGATATGGTGATCTTAAAAGTCAAGATCACTTGCTGGTTAAAGTTTCATGACAAGCTTCTCCATTTCAATATTTTCTCTTAAGTACTTCCCCTAAAATCATCACACCTCATATAAGAATTAATCTTAGTAAGGGGCAGACATCTTTAGGTTAAAGGGTCAGATACTTCAGAGGTCAAGGTCACCAGGGTCAAATATTATAATATATGGGATTAAAACTTTATGGCAAGCTTCTCAATTTTACTTTATCTTTTTAATTACTGCCCTCTTAAAGCATCAGACCTCACATAAGGAGTAACGGGCAGACATCTTTTGGTTATGGGTCAGGTGCCTCAAAGGTCAAGGTCATTAGGGTCAGGCTTTTTTATGGCATGCCCCTGTATTTCTCTTCTATCTCATAATATTTCTTACAGTATACCACTGGTATCTTTCATACCCTAACTGCAAATCATCAACAGTTTTTATTACAGTTTCATTCTTGAAGCACATGGTGTAACAACATTTCTTGTCTTTCAAAATTTACTGAATCTGTTAAGAGGTCATTCTATTTAAAAAAAAGAGATCACTTTTTGTAGGTCCCTTGGGTGGTCTTTTAATATGGTATCATTGACTGTACTATTCTAACTGAATTGCAGTATGTCCAGAAGCGTACACCAACTGTCTTTGGAAAAATGCTATAGATTTATAGTGTTTGTTCTGGGTTTAAGACCGTTTTTCAACCATAGTTCAGTTATGTTAGGTCAGGCATTTAACCTAGCCAGGGTTCCTGGATTCTGTACCAGTACAAAACTGTTCTAGGCAAGTAACTGCATATTCCCCCCACATGAACCAGAGTCAGAGGACAAATGATTTCAGACACAACGTCTTTTAACAAAATGTCACGGAGAACATAATGCCCCGCCCGAGGATCGAACTCTTGACCCTGCGATCCGTAGATCTGCTCTCTCCCTATTGAGCTAAGCATGCCGGCAGCCTGATTTATATAGACCCATACTGACATTTAGTTACATGATAGAGTGCTTGATACAATATTTATTGTCACCTTGCCTGTTTCCAGGAATGCTATCAGTGTCTGTGCTATTTGACTTCTCGTTTCAGTGAAGAGCTTCTGTTTGTCTTTCATGACCTCAAATCAGTAGGGAATTGCATTTTGTCATTTATGAACCACATCACTTTGTCTAAATGGTCAAACCTACTGCTTTTCTCATTATCTCTGTGAAAATCTATATACTAAAGATATTGACCCTTTCCACAAGCATTTCTGTATTTACCAGAAAATGTTTTCTCATCACCTTAAACCAACTAATTGAAGGTCTTTCACCACCAATTATCTGACAGAGTCTGTTAGAATGTTTTGTCTAGTATTAAGGGCATATTAGTAGTAATTCAACTACAGGGATTGAGTCAGTAAGTTGATGAAAAATTCTTTTCGTTACAACATACACAAACTTACTAAGACATATTTAAGACTGACACTTCAGAGCACACTGATGTAATCTCTTTGCATTTTAGGTAGAATGGATGTTCCTGGCTGTATAATACTTACAGTGACAGTGAAGAAGGCAAGAATTAGAATATAGGTGAGAAAACATCCTTCTGTCTGTTAAGCACAAATGCAGAGAATTGCAGTATAAATGTTCTGAGGTTTTAAGACCAGTCTAAAAATCCAGATTTGTCATTGGTCAGCTCCAGGAAGATGTCAAAATTGACCAATCAAATGGTTGAGTTAGAGACTGGTCTCTTAAGCCAAGTTATATGACCTTGTACACCGGTGAAGTACACTGAATAGAATTGTGAAGTATTCCATCTGCGTAGATCATTTAGAACTCTACCATTATTGAAATTGACATGAAATATTCAGTTGTAATATCATGTTTTGTGTACTGCTGATAGCCTTATTTTTGACTGAAGAAAATAATAAAATTACAATGGAAATTGGAAATACCAGGACATACTTTGTACGATTTTTAGCTTATCTGATTTTTTGAAAAAAAAAAAGAGATGTTGTCATCACTTAGTTGGCATCGGAGTCGGCATTGCCTGGTTAAGTTTTGTGTTTAGGTAAGCCTTTCTACTAAACTATCAAATGTATTGTTTAAAATTTAAAACGCTTGTTCACCATCAATAGCTGACTTTGTACAGCAAGAAACATAACTCCATCCTGCTTTTTGCAAGAATTATGGCCCCTTTTGGACTTAGAAAATCAGATTTTTTGGTTAAGTTTTGTGTTTAGGTCAGCTTTTCTACTAAACTATCAAATCTATTGTTTTAAAACTCATAACACTTGTTCACCATCAATAGCTGGCTCTGTACAACAAGAAACATAACTCCATCCTGCTTTTTGCAAGAATTATGGCCCCTTTTGACTTAGAAAATATCAGATTTCTTGGTTAGATTTTGCGTTTAGGTCAATTTTTCTCCTTAATTGTCAAAGCTATTGCTTTAAAACTTGGAGCAGTTATTTGCCATTAAAAGCTGACTCAGCACAGCTGTTACCATAACTCTACATTGCTTTTTGCAAGAATTATGGCCCCTTTATGCGGTGCTATCATCCTCAGCCTTGTAACATAAGGTCAGCAATTTTGCCTAAGTTTTGGCCAGTACCTGAAATAATGCACAGAGGAGCACATTGGGTCTTCTTTACCAATGACTGAAATTGTATTTGTATGATTTTGAGCAAACAAACAAAACAAAAAAGAATTATTCTTTCTGAATATCTTGTGATTAGATATTCTTGGAATCCAACAGAAAATAAAAATATTTGTTTTTTGTTATGTAAATGATACCGAATTTAAGTAGATGTGTGGTAAATTGCTTCATCATAGTACTTTCCTCAACCAAAACCATGATTGATGATGCTGATAAAAGTTTATATTTTGCTTTGACATAATATCTTGTTGATGTAAGTAATGTTATTCCAAATATCTCTCAATGTGTTCCATATTTTCTGCATGCATAGATGGTTCAGTAGGGACAGGACAAGTGTCAAGTTTGATCCTCAAAATGGGCATGGTTCTTGTTGTTCTTCTTCTTCAGGATTTTAGGGACCACTAGAACTAAAAATAGAAAACCCTTTTAACGTCTTTTTCTGGTGAATCCCCCAAAGATGGTCTCTAGCATCCTTGTAAGATCCTGTCTCAGTTTTGTTCAAAGGGTTCTGCTTGACTGAATTTTAGGGGCTGCCAGAGCTAGCCAGGGGTCAACAGAACTAAAATAGAAAAATCGTTCAGTGACTTCTTCTCATCAGCTGGGTGATGGAATGTCATCTGACTTGGTCTGTAGCATCTTTCTAAGGGTCTCTCCTATATTTGTTCAAATTGATTTGCTTGACTGATTTTAAAAGCCCCTTGAGCTAAGAACATGAACGCCTTTAGACAACTTCTTCTCACAAAATGCTTAATGGATCATCACAAAATTGGTCAAGGTCCTCGCTCAAATATGTTCAAACAGGTCAGCTTGATTTATGTTAGGGGCTGCCAGAGCCAAAACAAAATCAAACTGTAAACAGCTTTTTCTCATGAGCTTGATGGATCATCACCAAACTTGGTCTGTAGTAGCCTTGTAAGATCCCCTCTCAGATTTACTAAAATGATTTTGATTGATTGATTTTAAGGGTGCCACAGCTAAAAATAGAAAAACCTTTAAATGACTTCTTCTCATTGACTGCTTTATAGATTGTCACCAAACTTGGTATGTAGCATCCTTCTAAGGTACTTGTTCAGCTGTGTTCAAATTTATATGCTTGACTGATTTTAGGGGCTGCCAGAGCTAAAAATAGAAAAGCATTTAAAAAACCTCTAATGAACAGCTTTATGGATTGTTACCAGACTTGATCTGTGTATCCTTGTAAGATTCCACTTGGTTGATTTTAGGGGCCACTAGAACTAGAAAACCTTTAAATAACTTCTTCTTTTGAACCGCTTGATTAATTTTACCAAATTTGGTCTGTAGCATCCTTGTAAAGTCATCTTTAATTTTTTTTCAAATAATTCCATGTAAGGTTATCTTTAATTTTTTTTTCAAATAATTCCATGTGATGATTTTAGGGCCACTAGAACTAGAAAACCTTTAAATAACTTCTTCTTTTGAACCACTTGATTAATTTTACCAAATTTGGTCTGTAGCATCTTTGTAAAGTCATCTTTAATTTTTTTTCAAATAATTCCATGTGATGATTTTAGGGGCCACTAGAACTAGAAAACCTTTAAATAACTTCTTCTTTTGAACCACTTGATTAATTTTACCAAATCTGGTCTGTAGCATGCTTGTATGGTCCTCTCTCAGTTTGGTTCAATGGTTCCTCTTGACTGATTTTAAGCACCTCCAGAAATGAAAATAGAAAAAGCTTTAAACATCTTTTCATCTTGAACTGCCTCATGGATCATCATTTAACATGGTCTGTAGCATTTTTGTTAAAAGTCCTGTCTCATATTTATTAAAATGGTTCTGCTTGACTGATTTTAGGGGTGACCAGAACTAAATAGAGAAACCTTTTATGTTAGGTTACCATTGATGACATGCATTCAGGGTCAAATTGTCAGTTTCAGGTGAGTGTCATGGGGCCACCTTGGTCCTAAAGAAAACCTTATAGTAGTTAGTGCAGCCAGAAGGAACATACTACTGTATGGCTGTAGCCCCTCCAGTTGAGTTTTGCATTAAGAAAATGAATTTCATATTTCATAAAATTTTATAATGTTGTCTCCTAGAATTTTCTTGTCTTCAGACTAAGACAACACCATTACTATATTTGTAGAGAAAACTATATAGCTTTGAGGCCGGTTTTCTTCTAAAACATATTTTTTTTTAGCTTTTAAAGAAATCAATCTGTTTGCTTCTCTCTAGGGTATTCGTGCTCGACTTGTATGAACCAGTTTACAGTTTCTTGAGAAACTTTAAATCAGAGCTTGCATTGTAAAGTACATTTGAGTTCTGCTTATAATAAATATAATAGAAGGAATAAATGAGGAATTTGTATTAATAATTTACTGTGAAGCTTACAAGATCATGATATCAGTATCAGATGCATAACATAATTGACTAATAGCTGCTTTGTGACATGGAACCTTTTACATGAAATGTCCTCTTTCCAGGATAAATTGTCACCTACTACATGTATATGCAGTGAAATGGGCTTTAATAGATAAGCTTTAAATGAATGTTTTTAGGTTCTGGTTTATCAGTGACAAGAATAATGCAATACCCTTTTTTTTCAGTTCATATTTTGTAAAAATCTGGTCTGGTCTGGTCTGGCCTGGCCTGGCTTTAGAACAAGCCCTTCTACAGGGAAAGGAAACAAATAACTAGTTCACTGCTTTTCACCGGAACTGGCTCTACTATGTTTTGTACTAGACAAGCAAAAAATGCTGATAAAAAAGTTGCTGACACTTGAATTATACAACTTGTATGCAGAATGTATTAATCAAGTGTACTGAAATCCTGTAAATAATGATAGATCAAAGTGGAAACATCATTCCCAGGATATAGAGACCATCACTCTGGACACAGGTGACTGCTGCATGAAATTGGAAAATGTTTTGTGTATAGAGTACTCCCATTATATATCCTGTTGGATGTCATTCTAACATTGTTCAAAGATAATTGGAAAAAACTGTTTTTAGCAATGCAATTTCTAGCTACTGTTTTTTCTTTCTTTTGTAGTAGATTAAGGTAAAGTCTTTCAAGAATGTGTCAAAACAGAAACATTATTTATGATTTAAAACACATTATATACTTTTTCAACATTCCAGCAAGAAGTAAATATGTCTGGTCTAAACATTACAAGCAAGTCTGGAATGTCCTGTTGGGAGAAGTGCAACTTCAAATCATGGAAATCAATAATCTTCATAAAATTATGCCCAAAGACATTATGTTTTGAAGTTTAATATGCAATTCACATAATTTTTTGTGTGAAATGGTAGCCATTTTACTCTTTTCCTTGATTCCCTACTTGTACTACCTTGTTCTCAGCAAGTAACAAATGACTTCTCGACTTCTCCGCATGAATCTCAGGCAGAGGATGAATGAGTTGGGACATATTTTCTTACATCATTTAGGAGAATATTTTAGGCATATTGACTGGTTATGAAACAGCTATTAACACTTATTTTTTTTTGGTAATCTGTCACTTTAATAATAAAAATATTTATACTTTAGTTTAATGATATTATCAAGTTTGCCTTTTGCTTCTTTCATTGCATTGAATTGCATAGAAATAATTTCAGTCACTATAGGTAACAATCCAGATCGGCTATTAATTGTTTAACTGAAAACTGTTATAATGCATGAAATCTAGATTTTAAGTGTTAAACATACAGTTTTATATCAGTTTTTTCATTCTCTCTATAAACAAGTAGAAGTTGAAATGTCAAGACTGGAGATTTTTGACAGATACAGTTCCTGACTTTCTGGTTTTTTTTTTTAATCAGGAAATGGAATATTGTTTTGTTAACATAAGACAAATAGCCTAGGGAAATGTTGTGAAGTGTCCAGATCACAGCTCCTGTATAAACAATAGACGGCTGCTTCTGGAAACAGTAGATGCTGAAAGATGGTCCAGGATTGAGTTTATTGTTTATTCAGATTACATTGCTGATTTACACCTGTAATATCATATCTTGAGGAAATTCCATCCAATTTAAGTCCAGACTATAATTTGTGTAAGACTTGCTGACTTTCAGGTTATAAATAAATATTCTTGCTCTGGTTATGGAGGAAATCTTTGCTGTGAAAAAGTTCAGTTTACACTAACTGAGAGGGAAATTAAGTTGAAAGTCAATATTACAGACTTGCTTATCTAGAAAATCGAGGCTAATTTCAAGTCCTGTCCTGTGAACAAAAAATATCATTATAAGGCAAATTTTGGTCATGTTGAAGTAAAACGCTCAATCCCTTGGAGTTCCAGATACCGAGTTTCAACAGTTACTGTGCTTAAGTTCACTTTGACTGTAAAACTTCATGGGGACAGGTTAATGATAGATGTTGAACTTTCAGTGATGGACCTTAAAATTATTGGAATTTTATTTGTTTGGTTATTGACTGATCAGATTTCACTGCTATAATAGTATTAATTAGGTGTTGCTTTGGGTCATAAATAAGATATCCATCCCTCTACACCCATCTACCTCTCTCCCCTGCATATCTTTTTCTTTCATAAAGTATGCATTACCTTGATAGCCTGCTGGCGGCAAGTGATTCTGCCTGTGCGACCAGTGCAGACTGATCATTATCAGGTCTGCACTGTTTGCTATTCTGTAAGTAAATTTTCAGTGAACACCCCTCCAAATGATAAATGGTATTGCCCAGATCTTATGATGGACCAGTCCATTTTAGAAAATTAGCGGGTTAAAGGTTAAGAAGTTTACTGGAAAAAATGCTGATAACCAGTATGGACAAACTTTGTCTAATCAAACGTGGCATATACTACATCTTATTTCTGTTTTAGCCATATTGACTAGGTAACTAAGGTTAAAACTTCAAGAAAAAATTTCCCCTGAAATTTACTTTCCTACAGCAAAATAGAATGTAACTTGCAAATATATCAGTGTAGCATTTTTTTTTAACCTGACCATAAAAGAACGCTCTTGGTAAAATGAAAATGTGTACCTTGTAGACACATGGTGCCACATATAAAAAGGTGCTTCTTGTATAAAGGCAGTCTTTCTTATGAGAAGTTGTTCTTTGTTAGCAGGCTGTCTCTCATGAAAAGGTGTTCCTTGTAAACATATGGTCTCTCATATGAAAATATGTTACTCGTTAACAGGTAGTCTCATGAAAAGGTGTTCCTTGTAAACATATGGTCTCTCATATGAAAATATGTTACTAGTTAACAGGTAGTCTCATGAAAAAATATTCCTTGTAAACATATGGTCTCTCATATGAAAATGTGTTACTCGTTAACAGGTAGTCTCATGAAAAGGTGTTCCTTGTAAACATATGGTCTCTCATATGAAAATATGTTACTCGTTAACAGGTAGTCTCATGAAAAGATATGAAGTGGTGTTCCTTGTAAACATGTGGAGGTGTTCGTAGTTAACTGGCGGTCCGCCTTATGAACAGGTGTTTCTTGTTAAATGGTAGTCTCTGTTATGAACAAGTATTTACTAAACATATTGTCTCTCAGATGAAATGGTGTTCCTTGTTACAGGTAGTGTCTTGCAAGAAAAAGTGCCAAATTGTAGTCTCCCCTGGCAGAATTGTACTGTATGCAGCGGGTGTGTTTCAAGGAAGATTGTTTAGTTGTGGTCTTTATTGGGAAGCCATATTTAGTATTAATTTGATTGCTTATATTAAGGAAATATGGCCATTGACTTGATAAAAATTTATCTGTTGACTTGTGTTTCCCTATCAGAGAGTCTTGTTGAGCAGTTTTCTAGACAGCAGTTTCGTCAAAACCACACCTTTATAAGAGAGACACTTCCTGGAAATACATCTGTGTCTAGAGCAAAATCACAATTCCATGCATCCATAAAAATATCTAGGGTATGACAAAATTAGCTGGATATTTGGGTAAGTAACAACTCTCTTAGTCCTGATATGGTGACTCTTCACACATCTGTACAATACAAGTTACTTCCTTACTAACTGTACAAACAGCCACAGTCCTCCTACAAACTAATATATTATTCTGAAAGCTATTGTTCAAAACAAAAATTCAGGAGGTTTGGAAGTTTAATAGACTTGTTACAAGACTTCAAAATATGTCTGAAAAAATTAGTGACTTCTTTGATGATGGTATATCTATTACAGGTTTAACAGTTACCAACTGTTACATTTTTTGAGTCGGCTAAAGGCTAAAAGCCTTTTGACGAGTCCTTGCTGTTCAGCGATTCTCTAAATGGACCGAATAACACGTGAAGGGATGTAGTTCCATTAGATTTCTCAAACTTCAAACAGTTCACTGCATGAATGAAGTTAAGTTGTGTCAATTCCCTTTGCTATGACCAATATACGATGTAATCTGTCATATTTATGACTTGTAATTGTGCAATACTCGAATGTAACTCATTAAGCATAAGTGTGCATTTTAAGAATTGCGAAGGCTTACAAAGCTTGGGTAACATCCAGCGAAAGACAAAAAATAGTTCCACAGGGCTCCAGATAAGATGCGTATTAGCGTAAATTACGTATAGAAATAATGCAAATACGCATTTCTAATAATTTCTAAGCGTATAAAAACGTATATAAAATTACAGAAACGCACACAATGCTTTTTTAAAAACAAAATCTGAATCGTCTGGATGCGTTAGGTAACATAGCCGATCAGCCTTAATTCTCCCACATTGAACGTAAACACGCATCGTATGATTTCTATAAACTTTGCGTGGGTTGAATTTTGCAGTCAGTAAACGGATAAATTATCGGAAGAAGAAGCTTCTACTGGTTTGTTTAGCTACTACTGATATTAAAAATGATTTTAATTCTTATTTTTCGAGAAATAAACAAATCGGCGAAACATTAAATTGTATTTTCTTGTAGTTTTTGAAATCGAAAGTAGATCGTCTATGTTTGGCTGCTTTGACGAAACGAAACAACTTTTTTATGAAAAGATTTAAATAAGAGGTAATTTAATCGTAAACTTCAATGTCAGATACTGCCAATTGCTGCTAAATGTCTTCGTATCATCACAATTTGTAAAATATATTGTTGAAACTGGGGAAAAGTGTAATCGTATCCGGATATAATATTTTGGATAAATATGGAGCTGTGTTATGAAATTTTAAGAAAAAAACTAAAAACAAACTTAAACTGGTAGACTATACTGTCAGTACATCAATCATTAGCCGACTCAGGCCCTTCAGGCCTTTGATTTATTCTTTTGGCACTATAGCCAAGTATCAACAAGTTCCCTTAACTCAATTCTGTATGGGCCCTCTAGAGTCTTTTCTATTTTAACATATGGCAGCCCAGTTCTTTACAGTTCTAATCAATTCAGTTCAGTTACTATATTAATCCATTTGCTGTATCCCAGCCTCTTGTGTTGTATTTTGATGGTAGTCAATGACCCTTTAACCTGTTTCTTTAATTTCAATACTGAATGAATTGCAGTATGTCTAGAACCATAACTCCCACTTTGGAAATAACACTTCAGTGACCCATACTGACATTTAGTTACCTGATAAAGTGCTTGGTGCAATTTTATTACTACCTAGCCTGTTCATAGGAATGCTATCAATGTCTATGGCATTTGTGTTCTCCACTCAGTGAAGAGCTTTTGTTTGTCATTTATGACCTCCAATCAGTGGAGAGCTGCATTTTGTCATTTATGACCCTCATCACTCTTTCCAAATGGTCAGACCTACTGCTTTTCTCATTAACTGTGTGAAAATTTATCTTCCAGAAATAATTATCCTTTCTGCAAGTATTTCTTTTTCAGAATTTATTTACCAGAAAATATCTTTTCATCACCCTAAACCATCAAATGAAAGGTCTCTCACCACCAATTGTTTGACTCACAGTCTTATCGGAATGTTTTGTCTGGCATACTTTAAGGCATATTAGTGGTAATTCTGCAACAGGAATTAAATCAGCTGGTTTCTGGAAAATTGTTTTTTGTCAGACAATAGTTATAAATTATGCAAACTTACTTAGACATGTTTAAGACTGACTTTTCAGAGTGTACTAATGTAATCAATTTGTATTTTAAGTACACTGTATGCTCCAAGCTGTAAAGAATTTACAGAGGCAGTGAAAAAGTCAAGAATTAGAAGATAAAAGGTGAGCTCACATTACTTTTGTCTGTTATGCAATAATGCAAGAATTGCAGTAAGCTAGTCCTGAGGTTATAAAATTGAATAATGAAGATAAGTCTGAAATAATCGGACTTTGCCATCGGTAAATTCCAAAAAGATCTATCTCATAAGAGACCAACCACTGGTAGAGACTCTTAAGAGGTCTCTATAACCTCAGTTGCATGACCTTGTACGTAGGTGAAATATAATTGAACAAAATATCCAAGTACTTCACTGAGCTAGTGGAAACTACTTTGGCCAGTGAAGTTGAAAGTAACATTATAAATATGTTTTTGAAGGGGTTATTTTTGTTTGCTGAAGATCAGCTTCACAGTACAATAGTCTGAATGGAACACACTGAAAATTGAATGAATTGGGAAATGCGATGAAACTTATTTTGTATTAGGTGTAAAAATGAATCTGAAAGAAAACATGCTTTTATTATTGTTGCTAAAGGAAGAGTACTGCAGTACACTTGAAATTTGTTTTTCAGGAAAAATATCTTTGCACATACACAAAAAAGTATTATTTTATCATTTACAGATATTTCTATCCAATTTAATAGTAAACACGATGACTGATATCAATGTCCGTAAGCAGAAGTGACATCATGACGTTTCAGTGACATCATGACGTTTCAGTGACGCACAGTAACAAAGTTCTACTTGAGATTTATCATTTGTATCAACATATTTGAACTGAGAAATATATTATAAGGAACAGAGAGAAACTATCAAGGTACCTTTACATAAAAAATATATAATAAATGCATGAATTGTCAGTAACTGTTGTCATTAACAGCACAAGAGTCATCTGGAATGGGAGGGGCCAGATGGGTTTTGCCGGCATGGGTATAATCACCAGAAAGGCCAGTCTGATGTGCAACAAAAATTGTATTTGTATCACATAAAAATAATAGACAAAAGGAATTATTATTTCGTATTCTAACACGACCAGCAAATAACCTACATACACATAGAAAGAAAATCAATCCACGGTTATTTTGCGATAACCCAAGCACGTGCAAAGGATTGTTTTTGCTGTTCATTATACCGCCAAACCCCCACTTGTAATTCTTTTTATGAATGAAAGTCATCTGATATTTGTAAATACAAGCGTAAAAATCATGGTATCCGCATACAACAACAACAACAACAAAGTTTGGCTGCAAAATGGCACAAACAACTAATCTGTTGCGTTAAGAAACAATCTGCGAGATTCGCCGTGGTTTTGAAGACTGGAGGGTAATTGATGAAAGGTTTGATGGTCATGTTACACAATATTTGCTGCAATCCTTAAGCAATGGGGAGAATACATGGAGGAAATTTCAACAGCCAGGTTTGTAGCACGAAGTGTAGTTCATGTCGTAAAAAAGTAGTTACCATTTTTAGCTCGACTATTCATAGAATAGTAGAGCTATTGGACTCGCCCATGCGTCTGCGTCCGCGTCCGCGTCCCGATTTGGTTAAGTTTTTGTATGTAAGCTGGTATCTCAGCAACCACTTGTGGGAATGGATTGAAACTTCACACACTTATTCACTGTGATAAACTGACTTACATTGCACAGGTTCCATAACTCTATTTTGCTTTTTTACAAAATTATGCCCCTTTTTCGACTTAGAATTTTTTGGTTAAGGTTTTGTATGTAAGCTGGTATCTCAGTACTCACTAATGGGAATGGATTGAAACTTCACACACTTGTTCACTGTCATGATCTGACATGCACAAAGCAGGTCCCATAACTTTATTTTGCTTTTTACAAAATTATGCCCCTTTTTCAGCATAGAAATTTTTGGTTAAGTTTTTGTATGTAAGCTGGTATCTCAGTATCCACTAATGGGAAAGGATTGAAACTTCACATACTAGTTCACTGTCATGATATGACATGCAGTGCAAAGGGTCAATAACTCAACTTTGCATTTTACAAAATTATGCCCCTTTTTGAACTTAGGAGTTTTTGGGTTAAATTCTTATATGTAAGCTGGTATCTCAGTACCCACTAATGGGAATGGATTGAAACTTCATACACTTGTCCACTGTCATGAGCTGATAAGCACTATGCAGGTTCCATAACCCTATTTTACTTTTTTACTAAATTATGCCCCTTTTTCGACTTTCTTATTCGTTCAAGTGACAAGGCTGTTAAATAGTCGAGCGTTGCTGTCCTCCGACAGCTCTTGTTTTCTAACATTGTCCTATTAGAATCGAAATAACAAGTTCCCAAGTGTGATTTAGAATAGAATAACCCAAGGTTTTCATTCTTATGCGAAACAATATATCACTCAGGCCTATGGCCTTCGTGATATATTCTTACGCATAAGAACGCAAAACATGGGTTATTCTATGCTAAACCACACTTAGGAACTTATTGCTTCTTAAATACCTGGTGTTTGTGTAGACCTCCTTAGAATCCAAACAGAAAAATGCTTGTTTTTAGTTCACCTGAGCCAAAGGCTCAATGTGAGCTTTTGTGACCGCTCAATGTCCGTTGTGCGTCATGTGTCAACAATTTCTAAAAAAAAAAAATCTTCTTCAAAACCACTGGGCAGATCCTTGGGTGGCCGCCATTAAAAATTGCCAAAAGATTTAAAAATCCATTCAGAACTGTGGTTGCCATGACAACCGAAAGGAAAATTAAAAAAAATCTTCTTCTCAGAAACTGGTAGCCAGCTTTCAAAAATATTTTGTAGAAATGATATCTAGGTGACCCTCTATGAAATTTGCTTAAGCTGTTGTATTTCGGTAAAAAACATGACCACCAGGTGTCTGGCTTATTTTTCCTATATGGCTATATTGTTAATTTCAAAATCCTTTTCTTCAAAACCACTGGGCAGACTTACAGCAAACTTCACAGAAATGATCTTTTGGTGGCCCCCTTTCAAAATTGCCCAAAGAACTGAAACCGAAAGGCACAGAGCTTATATATTTTACATGTGGCATTGTCTAGTGGTCCTTTACTAAGGTTGTTTAAATTGTGACCCAGGGTCCATTTAAAGCCCTGCCCCGGGGTCACTTGGTTTTTATGAGTTATATAGGAAAAAATGCTTGAAAACTTATCTGACCATATTTCCTAGACTATTTAATTATAATTACCTGATGATCCCAAGTAATGAGGGTCACTTGACTGTGACCTTGACCTACTGACCAACTTTCTTGTTTTTAAGATACAGCCTTGAATTTGGATGACAATACATTTCTGAACACCCATCTTAAAACAGACTTTCAGTAACCATGAATGTGACCTACTGACCTACTTTCATAATATTTATCATCAGTTTGGCATTAAATTTGATAAAATATTGTTCACACAACTGCAGAAAGATTTTAATGCTTACTTATGTTTTACTTTCTTACCTCATCTCTTACACTTGTCTGTGTAGCTCATATTAATCAGGTGAGCAATCCAGGGTCATTATGACCCTCTTTTTTTCTAGTTACTCTTTGTATAGGAATGTTATTAAATCTGCAGTATATTACTCCTTTGTTGTATTTTCCTTAAACTCAAACCATGATTTATGATGCTTACAAAGTTTATGTTTTTCTTGGACTGCATCACAGACAGAATAACTTTGTTGAAGTAAGTAAATCTCTCAATGTTTTCCATATTTTCTGTTGTTCTGATTGGCATGGGACCCTATGTTTTGTTCACAGGAGATAACTCCAGAGGCGCTGACCCGCTTAGCTCAGTAGGTAGAACGTTGGTCTACGGATCGTGGGGTCTTGAGTTTGATCCTCAGGCGGGGCATATGTTCTCCGTGACTATTTGATAAACGACATTGTGTCTGAAATCATTATTCCTCCACCTCTGATTCATGTGGGGAATTTGGCAGTTACTTGTGGAGAACCAGTTTGTACTGGTACAGAATCCAAGGTCACTGGTTAGGTTAACTGCCCATTGTTACATGACTGAAATACTGTTGAAAAACGGTGTTAACCCCCCCCCCCCCCAAAAAAAAAACAACAAAAACTGAGGCTATTCAAATTTTGTATAACCTATGTCCCTTTTCTTCTCAATATAGAGCCAAGATCGTTTGATCAGAATATATAAGAAAATTAATAAAAAAAAATAAAAAAGATTATCTGGTAGATAGGCATACATAGATGGTTCACTAAGAAAAGGACAAGGGTGATTTGATCTCTATTGTGGTGGTGTTCTTATGCCGTCTGCCTCTGATTTAGGTAGAAAGGATGTTAATATTGACTTATAGAGAACATGTTAATCAAATGATTCAGTATCCAAAGGAAAGTTGATAACTTTAATTCAGTATCTATTGTTCTACTTACCAGTAAAATTTGCAGAAAGGATCCATAGATTTTTGTCCCTAGAGAATGGATTTCTTATTTAAGAAATTATGTGATGTCTCAGAATTTTCATGTTTTTATGCCACCACACATTTAGTTGGGGGCATATAACGTTGCTGCTGTCCATATGTATGTACATCTATACATCCATACGTATGTGCTGAAATCTTGTGTGTCCAACTCCTCCCACACTATTAGCCTGATTTGCTTGCTCAGACAGAGACAATACCATGATAAAACAAGTAGAGAGAACTCTAGTGCTTTTAACTTAAGGAGAATATCATCCTTGGTACTTCTGTTCATTGAAGACTGATTTCTGAAATGTGTTGTAGCTTTTAAAGGAATCTGTTTAATTTGTCCATGATTGATTTATAACTTTTGGCAGTATTGAACCAATTTATAATTTCTCGATAAAATAAAATTAGACATTGCATCTGTAAGCACATGTAATAAGTATAATAGAAGAAATGAGAAATTGTGTATTAAATGTTTTTTATGAAATGTTAGAATTAAGTGACAGAATTAAATGTTCAAGATGTCAAGCTTACCAGATCTTTAGATCAGAATAACCATGATATCTGTGACAGTATGTACAACATGATTGACTGATGGCTTCTTCAGCATGGGGAATCTGACACAAAATGTCTTCTTCCCGGATAAATTGTCTCCTATTTTATACAGTGAAATTGGCAAATGACACACTGCATTAAAAGATAGGTTTTATTTTCAGATATGTCAAAGTGACAGGAGTATTTAATAAGCTTTATTTAGTTTATATTTTGTGAAATATTTTCTTTTCGGATAAATTGCCGCCTAATTTTGTAGAGGGAAAAAGCAACAAGTACACTGCTGTTCATTGCCTTGATAGCCTAGTGGTAGAGCGCCCGCTTCGAGTGAGGGAGATCGTGGGTTTGATCCCTGGCCACGTCATACCAAAGATATAAAAAATGATACAAGTAGCTAATCCTCGCTTGGCGTTTAGCATTAAGAGGATAGTGCTAGGACTGGTCAGCCCGGTGTCAGTATAATGTGACTGGGTGGGGTATCATGTGACGTGTCTATGGCATGATGTTCCAGTGAGGCAGGACTTGAAAGTTGGGAATTGTGCTCACTCCTACAAGAAGACACCTTTGTTTATATGACTGAAAAGTTGTTGAAAAAGACGTTAAACATGAACACATACACACATGCACGCACGCACAAGCACACACACTGCTGTTCATGGTTATTTGTAATAGTTTTCTGTGGATTAACTTTTGGCTCTGTTCTATCTTGATAAAGAGTTTTTGGATGTTGGTCACAAAAGGTGACCAATTTGTCTGCCACCAATCAAATTTTTAAAACTAACAAACTTGACCCAGATTCTGTAGCTGTAAAAGTTTTCTTCATATTTCAATATTATTGCTTTATAAATATGGTTGCTTATGTATTTACTTCTTGTAAAAAAAAAAGGGAATGAGCCCTTACAGAAGCAAGCCTCTGTGGCGTACATGCTGCGTATTTGCTGTGTATATGCCGCGAACACAGTAGTACGCCAGAGGAGTACATTTTACATACACCGCATGCCGCGTACTATTTCGACGAGTACACAGCATGTACGCAGGAGGTCACTAGTACAATTCAAGTACGCAGCACAGACTCTGAAAATTTAAGGAGTACACTGCATGTACACAGGAGGGACTTGTACAAGAAAATAGTACACTGCATGTACACCGCAGATACTTTGACATTTGTGCAGTACACTTCATTTACGCGGGAAAGACTTGTACAATTTCTTTTGGCATTACTTACTTAGTTCTTTTTTTATAAGTTAAAGTCTGAAGTAAACTTCATATACGCGGGAGGGACTTGTTCATTTTCTTTTGGTGTTTATACTTTGAATTTTTTTAGGTAAAAGTCTGAAGTACACTTCATGCAGGAAGGATTTGTACATTTTTTTTTTTTTTTTTTGGAAGCAAGAACTTGATTTCCGAGTAACTTTTATCCTAATAGCATAGAATAGTTCAGATTACCGGTATTCTGAACAATGAAAATTTGCCAAACTATCTGCAATGTTCATTTGTGAAGCTTACATCTTAGTGATTTCTGAGCAGCACCTTGCATGCAGTGTAAAAATATATTCTTTTTCATTTTGAATTAATCCTGGAGCTTTCTAACTTGGATAATTGAAAAGCCTTATTTGAACTTCGTTGCATTACATTTTGTAATACATAAAATAATTACCAAGATAATGCCTCAACAGCGCCCGAATGAGAAGAATTAATAGCTCTCACTGTTATTTGAATACTCTTAACCAAAACACCATTCTATCATGTTTTATAAAGGCTTTAACTCATTAAGGCCTCACCAAATTAAAAAGTTGTTCATCGGATTTGCCGCTCGTATATTTTCAGAACGTTTTTGGCTAATTGCGCTCGCCCCATTGGAAAAAATCAATCCATAATTTTTTGGTGCGCTACTTTTTACGGACGTTAAAGTGTATAAATGCTTATATAATTCCAGTCCTAGATTGTTCTCAGATGGATTTTAATCAAAATAAATACATACTACGCACACATCATCTATAATAAATCATAACACTTATATTTAGTTGCATTAAAGTTGTTTCCCTTTGATGCAGTTACACCATTTTCTTCAAATGTTTACCAAATTACATGCTACAAAAATTGATTTATTTCATTGAAAAGTGGATGAAGAAAATCATACTAATTTATTTGATAACATCAATCTACATTATTTTGGTAAGGGTAAATACTTATTGATGCATGTCACTTATCTTTTTTCTGTTTTTTTCTGTCCAAATGATCAGCATTTGGATACGAAAGTTGGTGGAGTAAGGAATTTACATTATCACCGCAGTTTCGCCACAAGAGTACACAGCATGTATGCAGCAGGAGTACACAGTATGTATGCCGCAGGACTCGGCCCAGGAGTACACAGCATGTACGCCGCAGGAGTACACAGCATGTACGCCGCAGGGGTAGTACACCGCAGGCTCATTTGCATGTGAAAAGTGTATGTGCCGCGTACATGCTGCGTACTATTTCCCGCATACTAAATTCCTCCAGCGTACATCCTGTGTACTATGTAGTCCATAGCATGTACGCAGCAAGTAGTACGCGGCAGAGCTCATTTGCATGTCAAAAGTGTACTACAAACGTACTATCGGTGTATGTGCGGTGTATATCCTGCGTACTATTCAAAGCCCTTGATTTCAGTACACATCATGTACGCATCATATACGCTGTATGTACACAGCAAGAGTACGCAGCAGGCCTTTTTCTTCTGTAAGGGAGGGCAAAAGTTGGCAAGATTGCTTAAATAATAGCTATAATTATGGCCTCTGATTTATAAAAGTTGCTTCTTTTTTATGCCCCCAAAGGTGGGCATATTAAAATCGCACTGTCCGTTCGTGTGTTTGCGTCCTGTAAATTCTTGTCTGGGCTGTAACTCTTCTATTCATAAAAGGATTTTGAAGTAACTTGGCATAAATGTTCACCATAATGAGAAGATGTGTCATGCGCAAGACCCTGACCCCTAGCTCCAAGGTCAAGGTCACACTTAGAGGTCAAAGGTTAACATGGTCTGTTTCGTGTCCGGTCCATAACTCTGCCATCCATGAAGGGATTTGAAACAACTTGGCATAAATGTTTACCATAATGAAACTACTTCGGGGGCATTTGTCACCAATAGTGACAGCTCTTGTTTTTACTTAAAATTACATAATATGTAAAAACCTAAGGTTTTCAACTTGAGCAAATATTCATATGAATGATATAATGTGAAATCAGTTATATTCATGGGGGACTGATTTAGCCCTTATCATGCTGAACATGATTGATTCTGCCTTTGTGGTCTGTGCAGATCATGATTAGCCTGCACATCTGCACTGTTCACCATTCAGTCAGTATCTTTTGGTAAGCATCCCTGTCTATCGCTATATATCTATCTGTCCAAATTCAAAAATGGACAAGTTCATTATAGAAATTCAGCAGGGTAAGGGTTAATTTTCATGGATTACATAATTGCATCAATCCCAATGAACAAATAAAATTTTTGTATGGAAAATTTTAAATCCACAAAGTCATTTCCCCATGAAAATAAATTGCTTCACTGTAGGGCAATCACTGCCATCCCCTTAATAAAATAAGAAGTAAATAAATGAAAACTCTCAGAATTGTTCCATTTCTTGAAGCCATTTTGCTGTGATTTAATGGTAACAGTTTATCATTATATATAGTCTATATTTTAAGTTGTCTATTCCCTGGTGACAGACTTTGAGATTTGTTAAAATGTGTTAGAATTATAAACCATACATTTCTCTAAATTATTTGGCACAATTTTTATCTTGATTGACTGAAGTGATGAATCTGGATTTTTTTTCTAGTCAATATTTGGTATGTTATACAACAGTTCACCATTAAAACATCATTTGGGAATCATAGAAAATAAATGATTAGGATATACTTATTTGTTTGGATTAAAATACATTGCTTGGTGGGATGCTTCCATCTGTTCAACAATTTTGAGATGTTCTGCCTAGAGCTACCGCTCATGTGCCTTTTTGCAAAATAAAATTAATGTTTGTATGCACATTCTTGAAAACAGGACATACACAGTGGTTATGTATCTCTGCCCATCTTTCCATCTGTCTTGCTTTTTTACTGCCCATCTTCAGGGCTTTTTATACACCAAAATCCAAAGAATGTGGGGGTTATAATTATATTGAACTCATGCATTTCTGTCCGTTGGTCTGTTGGGGTCACTTTCAGTTGTGTCTGCTCAGTATCTGCATAATCGCGGGGCAGATTTTCGTAAAACTGGCATCAGTCTTTTACCTCATTAAGATGATGTGCAGAGAATAAAAACCCAGGTCACAAGGATCAAGGTCACTAGATGGTCAAAGGTCAAATAACTCAACGTTCAAGTTCGTTCATTATTTTCTCAATCATTGGAATTAATTTCATTGGATTATATTCCATTGTTAACCTTATCTAGCCTTGATGTATATTACACAACCAAGGTCATTAGGTCAAAAGTCAAGGTCACACTTAGCAGTATTAGATATGTTTTTGCTCCATACCATGTTAACCACTGGAAGGATTTTCATAAAGCTTGCATCAGTTGTTTACCCCAAACAAAAGCATACAAAAGCACTTGCTGAGATATTTAAGCCAGCAAGTTCTAACTCAAATACATATTTTGAAACAGCTATAGTACTGTGAAATTTTTTAATTTCCTCGGCACGAAATTTCGTGTTTTGGCCAAAATGGCTATTTAGTGGGGACATAAATTCGTGGATTTCAAATTTTTAAATTTAGTTTGTCATTTTGTTCTTAATGTGAAACCAACACGTGTCAAACAGTGCTACCATGGTTATCGAATTGGCAGTCTACACCAGGGGAGATTAGCGAGTGATTATGTGCTAATTAACGACCGCGTTATCTTATATGACCCCTAATTTGCAAAACTTAATAAAACTGTGAAGTGTTCAATAAGAAAAGTGTCAAAACCGTAGCACCTGGGATATAGTTTTGCACAATTAGCAGTCGTAATTGACACAAATATCCAAATTTATTATGTTTTTTTTTTGCAAAATGAATGAGCGTCTGCATCTAAAATTACAAGCTATGGTGATGACATCGTAGCTTGTAGTAAGTACCGCTAATTGCTTACCTTCAGAAATTTTATTGGCCCCCAGTGGATGTAAATCCGTTACAAATAGCCTTGTTTTCGGTAGGTGCGAACAGCATGTAATTAAAAATCATCAGAAAGCATTTGAAATAATGACTCGGATTTCAATCAAAGTCGATTTAAGATGTATTTGAGTAAAGAAAAATGCTGAAAAGTGTTGAAAACAAGTGATGTGTGATTATTATTTTCATGTAAAACGGATCATCCTCTTGATAATAAATGCATTTCGTGTAGAAAAAAAAAATAGTAGAATATACTAAATATTCATACAAAGGGTAAAGTTAAGCAAAATATATCTTTTATTAGACTCTCCCACCCCCACAGTCATAATTTTACGCCTTTTTTAATTGAAAATATTGTTCATGCTATTACGTGTATCTACTGTCAAAATGCAAGAAATGCCACCTGTCTTTTTAAAGTATTGCACCATGTGCACGTGATCATCCGATAGGAAGTCGGCTATAACCTTACTTACGGGAGGGCTACATCCATGTAAAAGTAAGTAAAACCTATATAAATTATACGTAAATGAAGGCAAATAACAAATATTCTATATTCAAAAAAGATGAACAAGCGATGAGAACGATTATTCAATCTTAATTCGCCAATGTCTGAATTACTTCCAGTGTAAACGAAAGTAGAATTATGCATATCGCTGCTAAGGGTATGATAAATTCATAAGATTTTGAGTTGATTTTTTGATCATTTGATGACTGAATATTCGAGTATTTGTTCGGAAGGTTGGCCGAATATTCAAATACCAAAATTGCTATTCGTTGCCATCCCTATTTACTATATGTCAGTAAAAAATAAAGGCTAGTGTATAAACATTTCAGAGGGGGGCCCAATGAATGCAAATAACAGCCGCCACATAGTGTGGTCTGTCACGTGGTGCTATAACAAACTACTTTTTTAGCTCATCAGATTTTTTGGAAAAAAATGATGAGTTATTGTCATCACTTGATCGGCGTTGGCTTTGCCTGGTTAAGTTTTATGTTAAGGTCAGCTTTTCTCCTAAACTATCAAAGCTATTGCTTTGAAACTTACAACACTCGTTCACCATCAATAGCTGACTCAGTACAGCAAGAAACATAACTCCTTTCTGCTTTTTGCAGGAGTTATGGCCCCTTTTAGACTTGGAAAATATCAGATTTCTGGTAATGTTTTGCGTTTAGGTCAACTTTTCTCCTTAATGGTTAAAGCTATTGCTCATCGTTGATGGAGCCTCCATAAACTATACAAAAGCGGCATATCAGTACTGCCACTTGCACACATAGTTTACTATGGACCAGATGGCTACGGAGTATGGTGTCTTTTTTGGTGATATTTAGTACAATTAACATTATCTTGGGCACAATTTGTTCATTGGGACCTCATTTCATGGTTGGGCTGGACCATGAAATCCGTGAAAATTAATCCCCCCATGAATAATAATGGTTTCACAGCATGTGCAATAATTATCCATTTTGTTGATTAAGTTTCTTCATCATTATTATATTCTTGTGCAACTAAGGAGGCATAATTATCTGAACTTGTGCAGATGACAAGAAGAGTGTTTGTTGGCAAATTATCTTTTTGGTGTCTAATTAAAAAGTGCAAACTGTGATATAGTGCATTTGAATACAGTATTTTAACTATGAAAATGTCAGACTTTTTTTTTTTTTTTTTTTAATCTGGAAACAGAATATGGTTTTGTGTTAACATAGACAAAATAACTGAGGGAAATGTTGTGAAGTGTCCAGATCAGCTCCTGTATAAACAATAAAAGGCTGTTCCTGGAAACAGTAGATGCTGAAAGATGGTCTAGGATTGTGTTTATTGTTTATTCAGATAACTTTGTATATAATCAAGTGCTGATTTATGCCTGTAATATCATATCTGGAGGAAATTCCATTCATTTTTAGATCATCATTATAATCACACACTTCTTATGAATATAAATAAATTGATATTCTTTCATGTGAAGTTGTTAATGTGAATTCATTATACATTCTGACAGCTTCAAATTTCATGGTTTTGGCTAAATAAGCTTTTTTGTGGAGAAGTTTTTTAATTCAGTAGTTTGTCAGTCACAGACAATACTCCCCCATCCCCCAAACACACACACACTCAGACTAGCTAAGATGATTGTGTATTGTCAAGACCATTAGTTGATCACAACCTTGAGGCTTAAAATAACTGATGCAGGTTCATGCCTCACTCTGGGCATTGAACTTTTCATGTGAGGAAGTCATCCAGCTGGCTTAGGGAAGGTCGGTAGTTCTACTCAGGTGCTTGCCCCTGATAAAAAAATCATGAAGGGGCTCCTGGGGTCTTAGCTGGTAAATCGCCGTATGACCTATAATTGTGGCCATGCAACATTAAACCCAACAAAATCAGATCAAAATAAAATAACTTGCCCACTTAATAACTTATGCTACTGGGGCCTACAACTGTCAAACAGTCTAGGATTGCTGCCTATGATCACTAAATTGACTCTGTTTGGGGATCAGTAAGTCAAAGGTCCAGGTCACAGTGATCTTGATGCTGAAATTTGTTTCTGCTGGGTAATTAGAGAATATTGGCCATGCAGCCATCATACTTCATAAGAGTTATTTAAAGACCTGCTCTAGTCCTACCTTTTAACCTTAAATTGTCACTGAAAAAGCATGAAAATCCTGACTATGAACAGTGAGGCCTGTCAAAATAGTGCCTATTTTATATAAAATTCTATATAAAATACCTGTGGTTTCGCATGCTGAAGTGTGGCGCGTGGCTGTTAACTGTTACCTATTGTAATCATGGGTTGCATACACACAATAGAATTTGAATAGCCGCGGAGCAGGGCTTTAACTAGTCAATGGATGACCCCAATTGTTTTGGTGTCAGAGGTCAAGGTTTCCTTGATCTTTTCACTAAAAAATGCTTTCAAACTCGAGAACACTTGAGGCCTACTGTCTTCAAAGTATATAGGGTGATATCAAAGTCAACAGGTGACCCCTAATGCTTTTATGGTCTATAGGTTGTGGTCACTTAAGCATTGAGACTGAAACTGGTTTCAGACCTGTGACTGCAGAACTCTGCATGTTATGACTTCATATGATGAATGCCTGTCACAGGTCTATAGATGACCCATATAGTTTTGGGGATCAGTATGTCACAGTGACCTCGAGTCTGAAAATAATTTTTTGATCAAAAATGGAGATCTTGGCTGTCGAACATAATAGAATGATAACCTGTGTTCAGTGCATGACTATAGTAATAATAATATTAATTTTGATGTCATTAGGTTCAAGGTCAAGGTCACAGCATACTCCATACAGAAAATTATATATCCAGTTACTTCAGACATGCAAACAGATCTTGTTTTTTTTGCAAAGCTTTGTTTATTTAAGGATTTCATGCAAGAGAAGATGGTGAGGCATCATTAGGCTGGTTATCTAGTTACAGTCTTTACTTTAGACTGTTTGACATTTACTTGCAGAATGAAAATAGCTACTGACTTGGAAATGAGCCCCCAAAATACCAAGCTTGTTAATAATTTATCCATTGACTGGTGTTTTCCTATCATAGACAATTGGCTAGTCTTGTTGGCCAGTTTTTCAGACAGCCAATATGTCAAAATAGCACTTTTTTAAGACAGACAATTTCCTCCAAAAAATGTAAATATTTGGAGAAATTGATGACTCTAGACATCCATAAAGATATCTTGGTCATGTAAAATTGGTTGATGAATACTTGAAATAACATGTCTACTGCAGCTTAATTTAAGTTTCAAAGTCCTAGTTTGAAACAGAAATTCAAAAAGTTATGGACTGTCATTAACATGACATTCTGAAAATTTTGGGGACTTTTATAATGAACGAGTCTCTGTTACATGCAATACAGTAATTATCAATCCTTAAATTTGATTCTATTGCTTCCAGTAAGTCTGTGGCCCAATTCCAGGCTTTTCCCATTTATTTTCTGTATCGCAGGAAAAAGTTGGTATCTAGCTCAAACACAGATCACATCTCAAAATTCCTTTTTAAGTCAAAGAGAGTTTGGTCTTGTCAATATACTTTGAAAGAATATATATAATTGATATTGATAAGACAGATTCAGGGTATTGAGAATTTGTTTGTATGCAAAGAAAATGTTACTGTTTGATCAACTTTTCCATAACAGTGTTTTCCTTAAACAGAAATTTATATGTTCCAAAAATGAGACTTTTAGTCTTAATGAAATAAATAAAATTTAGTCAAATAAATGATTAAGAAGGGTAGCAAAAAAAAAAAAAAAACAACCAAAAGAAAAATAATTGTGTAGCATAAAGTTTATTTAAGGTGCTTGCCTTGTAATGACACTCGGCATTTTTTGCAGGATTACGTCTTCATGTTAGGCAACTCAGTGTACTTTTTTACGTCAGTGTAGCTCAACATGCACATGGCTTTCCATAACAACTGGAGAAGGCTGAAATAGTGTTTGGAAAATATGTAATTTGCTTATTGTTGTTGAGTGCACTACCTGAAGACAAAGTCTTCTTATCATAGCTAAAGGCAATGTATCTTGGTTATTGAGACAACAATTAGTCACCTCAGCCTAAGTGGCTAACTGCATTCACATAGAGAAGCAGTTAACTTTATTATCCCCCACCGATGAAATCGGGAGGGGCGTATTGAAATGGCTTGGTCCGTCCGTGCATCCGTCCGTCCGTCCGCAGCCATTTCTCAGTAACTAGCAGGTAGAATTTCATGAAACTTGAAATAGACATGAACCAACATACTGCGATGATGCCCGTCAAGTTTTTTTGGGGGGTTGGTCAATTTCCCTTAGAGTTATTGCCCGATTTAATGAAAATGCCCAAAAATGTCTGTCCGCAGCCATTTCTCAGTAACTATCAGGTAGAATTTCATAAAACTTGACATAAACATGCACCAGTATACTGCAATGATGCCCGTCAAGTTTTTTATCGGATTGGTCAATTTCCCTTACAGTTATTGCCCTTGATTTAATGAAAAATCTAAGTCTGCAGCCATTTCTCAGTAACAAGCTGGTAGAATTTCATGAAACTTGAAATAAATATGAACCAACATACTTTGATGATGCCAGTCATTTTTTTTTCAATTGGTCAATTTTCCTTAGAGTTATTGCCCTTTAATTGTTTAAAAATCAACAGATTTGTACATAACAAACCAACCCATTGGTAGAATTTCATTAAACTTCTTTCATTCTTTTCCATGGACATTTAGTATAAACATGTGAAGTTTTGTACCCACACCTGGTCACCACCTTGCCTTGGTCACACAACCTCCCCCTCTCCCCACCCCACACAATTTTTTTTTTTTTTTTTTTTTTTCAAACCTTCCATGAATATTTATTAGCATGCAGAGTTGTACCATTCCCCCACCTCACTCTCCACTTGGTCTTGCCCACCACCCCGATCATGCATCCCCATCCCTCACCCAGTTTTTTGTTTTTTTGTTTTTTTGTTTCATTTTTAATTTTCCATCAGTATTTATAATCAACAGGTGAAATTTTGTACCCTCACCCGGTCACCCCTGCTGCCTCCCTCCCCGCTGCCGCACCCCCCTTAAAAAAAAAAGCATTCATTTTCTGTTAAAATGATTTTGACTAATGAAATTATTTGCTTCTTAGTAACATCCTTAACTTTTTGCCAGATATATCTTTCTGCCATTACTCACCATAAACCCTTTCGGCGGGGGATACCAATTCATCGAATTTGCTTGTTTATTTTGTTTTGGGTTTAATGCCGTTTTTCAACAGTATTTCAGTTACGTAACGCCATCAGTGAGCCTAACCAGTGTTTCTGGATTCTGTACCAGTACAAATCTGTTCTCTGCAAGTAACTGTCAACTTCCCCACATGAATCAGAGGCGGACAAATGATTTCAGACACAAATTTTATCAAATTGTCACGGAGAACATAGGCCCACCCAGGGATCGAACTCACAGCCCCGTGATCCCTAGATCTGCGCTCTCCCTATTGAGCTAAGCGGGCAGGTGTTAACTTTTTTTAAAATCTTTTTAGCTCACCTGAGCAATGCTCAGGTGAGTTTTTCTGATCGCTCGATGTCCGGCGTCTGTCATCCGTCGTCTGTCAACATTTAGCTTGTGTATGCGATAGAGGCTGTATTTTTCAATTAATCTTCATAAATATTGGTCAGAATGATAACCTTGATGAAATCTAGGCCGAGTTCGAAAATGGGTCATCTCGGGTCAAAAACTAGGTCACTAGGTCAAATCGAAGAAAAACCTTGTGTATGCGATAGAGGCTGTATTTTTCAACTAATCTTCATGAATATTGGTCAGAATGATAACCTTGATGAAATCTAGGCCGAGTTCGAAAATGGGTCATCTCGGGTCAAAAACTAGGTCACTAGGTCAAGTCAAAGAAAAACCTTGTGTATGCGATAGAGGCTGTATTTTTCAATTATTCTTCATGAATATTGGTCAGAATGATTGCCTTGATGAAATCTAGGCCGAGTTCGAAAATGGGTCATCTCGGGTCAAGAACTAGGTCACTAGGTCAAATCAAAGAAAAACCTTGTGTATGCAATAGAGGCGGTATTTTTCAATTGATCTTCATGAATTTTGATCAGAATGATAACCTTGATAAAATCTAGGCCGAGTTCGAAAATGGGTCATCTGGGATCAAAAACTAGGTCACTAGGTCAAATCAAGGAAAAACCTTGTGTATGCGATAGAGGCTGTATTTTTCAGCTGATCTTCATGAAATTTAGCCAGAATGATTACCTTGATAAAATCTAGGCTGAGTTTGAAAATGGGTCATCTTGGGTTTAAAACTAGGCCACTAGGTCAAATCGAAGAAAAACATTGTGTATGCAATAGAGGATGTAGTTTCCAATTGCTCTTCATGAAATTTGGTCAGAGTGATTGCCTTGATGAAATCTAGGTCGAGTTTGAATATGGGTTATCTGAGATAAAAAACTAGGTCACTAGGTCAAATTAAAGAAAAATCTTGTGTATGCGATAGAGACTGTTTTTTTCAATTGATTTTTATGAAATTTGGTCAGGATGATTGCCTTAATGAAATCTAGGTGGAATTTGAATATGGGTCATCTGAGGTCAAAAACTAGGTCACTTGGTCAAATCAAAGAAAAAACATGTGTATGTGATAGAGGCTGTATTTTTCAATTGATCTTCATGAATTTTGGTCAGAATGATTGCCTTGATAAAATCTAGGTCGAGTTTGAACATGGGTCATCTAGGGTCAAAAACTAGGTCATATCATAATCTAAGAAAATGCTTGTTTTATCACAAGAGACCAATTTTTTGGTCCAATCTTAATGAAAATTGGTCAGAATATTTGTTTCCATGAAATCACTAGGTCAAACATGTTTTACACTGTTATGGTGTGTTTCTTAGGTGAGCGACCTAGGGCCATCTTGGCCCTCTTGTTTTTTAGGTTGATCTGACTTATGATTTGTCAAGTCTTCAAAAACCCAACTGCTAAAAGTTTGTTATCATTTCTCTACTCTTCCAACAGTTACTTGTCTTCTGTTGATTTGTATGTTGTCTGTTAGTGTTGAGATTTAACAGTTGACATGTGTTGTTTAAGGTTCCATAATGCTTTTAATTTTATGTTAAAAACGATAAAGCAGCTGTCCAAATTGATGTAATGCATAATTACATTTCTTGAAAATGCAGCATTATCAGTACTGCACATGGACATACTGATAGTGGTAAAGGGAGGTAATAAATATAATGAACTTAATAATACCTTCTGCTATTATATATTAATCAAGAAATTACATGAGAAGGAAAATGCCAGCCTTTGAGAATGAGAAACATTTCATGATTTTCTTTTTACTTATAATTTTTTCATTGTCTTGAAGTTTAAATTGTAAGGAAGTCGATTTGCCATGAAAAAAGCCATTGAACACAATGGGCTTTTTGATTCAGAGAGATTGCTTTAAGCAAAGCTTATCTATCCAATTCCAGCAAATATATTATAGCTTTTTTTACAGCATTTAATGGCATTTATGACATTCTCAAAAATGACATCAAACTAGTGGCAAATCCTGAACTACTGAATTTCTTATGCTTTAAACAGGTGCTTGCTAAATTTTCTAAATATCAACAGACACTTTTCCCAGAGCTGATTTCCTTGTCTTGAATAGTTTACTATTCATGCTTTTTCCTAAAATTTCTATGGAATATTAAAACGTTTTTGGACTTTGAAAAAGAAAGGTCAGAAGTTTGTTGTCTTTTTTTGTATTAAATTATAGACTTCTTGTATCTCGGTTTCCAGGTCAGTGATGTTTTTTGTACTTTTAATAATGAACAGTCCGTTATTTAGGTAGTGTTATTCAGTGTGATATAAAGTGGTTTTTACCTAAATAAGACAAGCTAAATCATGCTGTTTTTGCCTATTCAGCAGACAAGTCTATAAATTGAACTCTCAAACTATACCTAGTTTCATTAACTTTGTACTTACTTTATTTGCCTTGATTGTGTTAGCCCATTTGAAGAAATTTGTTTGAATCATTCTTACATCTGCCTGAGACTGAGTCTTGGTGGTGGGGGGGGGGGGGGGAATATTACTGGTGACATATTCGAGAAGTGGTCATAGCTGCAGTAGGCTTTGAAACTACAGCATAAGGGTTAGTTGAAGAACATAATTTGAATGAACTACTTCAGCACCAGATTTATTGATATCTACTGGCTGAAGACAATTGATAGAGTTTTGCAATTTCATACTTGAATGGGTATAATGTCTGTGTAAAGTTCAGTAAGCAACTGATGTGTCAAAATTTACATGGTGAAGTTGTTGTAAAAAATTAAATCCTTTTATACAAGCTTGTAAAGATTCTTTGCAAGTGTTTTCTTAGAAATATTTTTTTTTACAGACATTGAAAAGAAAAAAAAAAGAAAAAGAAATTTTGTTTATTGTACATGCAAGGTAACTTGTTGACATCAGGTTTTTACATTTGTGACTCATAGCCACCCTACTCATGGAAATATGAGCCGCGCCGTGAGAAAATCAACATAGTGCGTTTGCGCCCAGCATGGGTCCAGACCAGCCTGCGCGTCCGCGCAGTCTGGTCAGGATCCATGCTGTTCGCTTTCAAAACCTATTGCAATTAGTAAAACCGTTAGCGAACACAGCATGGATCCTGACCAGACTGCTTGGATGCGCAGGCTGGTCTGGATCCATGCTGATCGCAAATGCACTATGTTGGTTTTCTCATGGTGCAGCTCATATTGCATATGCTGTTCACTGGGTGGAAGATACTTTGATCTTAACACTGAAACATACAAACATCCTCTACATAACCTTGCAGCTTCTGCAGAGAATAAAGATAATTAGTTTTGGTTTCCTAAAGCCAAATGTAAGCACCTGTTTTTATTTCATTTCCCTTGTCTATGTTTTTTAATCAGCTTTCGAAGAAATGACTATTTGTTTTCTGTCTAATTTGATTCTTCCCAACAATTGACTTTGTTAAAATTTAATTAAGTTTTTTAGGATGTCTGCTATTGTTTGGCTTATTAAATAAGTATCTGTATGAAGGAACTTGTGTGTTTGTCTCATCTTGTTTCCATACCTCATGTTTTTAGCTCACCAGTCACAGAGTGACAAGGTGAGCTTTTGTGGTCGTGCAGCATCCGTCGTCCGTCCGTCCGTGCGTAAACTTTTGCTTGTGACCACTCTAGAGGTCACATTTTTCATGGGATCTTTGTGAAAGTTATTCAGAATGTTTATCTTAATGATATCTAGGTCAAGTTCGAAACTGGGTCACATGCGATCAAAAACTAGGTCAGTAGGTCTAAAAATAGAAAAACCTTGTGACCTCCCTAGAGGCCATATTTTTCAATGGATCTTCATGAAAATTGGTCAGAATGTTTACCTTGATGATATCTAGGTCAATTTTGAAACTGGGTCACATGTAGTCCAAAACTAGGTCAGTAGATCAAATAATAGAAAAACCTTGTGACCTCTCTAGAGGCCATATTTTTCATGGGATCTGTATGAAAATTGGTCTGAATATTCATCTTGATAATATCTAGGTCAAGTTTGAAACTGGGTCACATGTGGTCAAAAACTAGGTCAGTAGGTCAAATAATGGAAAAACCTTGTGACCTCTCTAGAGGCCATATTTTTCATGGGATCTGTATGAAAGTTGGTCTGAATATTCATCTTGATGATATCTATGTCAAGTTTGAAACTGGGTCATATGCGGTCAAAAACTGGGTCAGTAGGTCTAAAAATAGAAAAACCTTATGACCTCTCTAGAGGCCATATTTTTCAATGGGTCTTCATGAAAATTGGTCAGAATGTTAATCTTGATGATATCTAGGTCAAGTTTGAAACTGGGTCATGTTTGGTCAAAAAATAGGACAGTAGATCAAATAATAGAAAAACCTTTTGACCTCTCTAAAGGCCATATTTTCATGGGACCTATATGAAAGTTGGTCTGAATATTCATCTTGATGATATCTAGGTCAAATTTGAAACTGGGTCAAGTGTGGTCAAAAACTAGGTCAGTAGGTCTAAAAATAGAAAAACCTTGTGACCTCTCTAGAGGCCATATTTTTCAATGGATCTTCATGAAAATTGGTCAGAATGTTCACCTTGATGATATCTAGGTCAAGATCGAAACTGGGTCATGTGAGGTCAAAAACTAAGTCATTAAGTCTAAAAATAGAAAAATCTTGTGACCTCTCTAGAGGCTATATTTTTCATGAGATCTTCATGAAAATCGGTGAGAATGTTCACCTTGATGATATCTAGGTCAAGTTCAAAACTGGGTCACATGAGCTCAAAACTAGGTCACTATGTCAAATAATAGAAAAAGCGATGTCATACTCAAAACTGGGTCATGTGGGGACAGGTGAGCGATTCAGGACCATCATGGTCCTCTTGTTATTTTGATGTAAATGTGATGTGAAACCAAAATTTGTAGTCCTGTTTGGCGCCATATAACCTATACTGTGTTGGTGCGCCGTAAAACCCAAATAAATAAATAAATTGTCTCATCTTGTAGACCAGTCTAAGAATACAGCCTTTATTGGTTAATTTCAAGATAGAGATTCAAAGCAACCAGTCAGATATTGCTGTTTCTAGACTGGTTCTAAAAATTCAGTTTTTTGATCTTGGAACCTGGTGAAACATTTTGTATGTTGGAGATATTTAATAAATAATTTATTAAGATATTATAGAATAGTGTTATTATGAAGTGAACATGCACATATTTGTCAGTACATACATGAACTTTGCCCCATTTAGGAGTTATGGCCCTTTAAAAGTAACATAATCTTTATATTCCTACCCTGATAACTGCTGTAACAGTTTTCAAAGGATCTGGTCACAGTGACATGGAGACTGAATACTGTTTCCACTCAGTAACTTAAACAGTTATCTATCTAACTTCATAGGATAGTTGCCTGTTAACAGGTGACCTCAACCTTTAGGGGGTCAGTAGGTCAAAGGTTTAAGGTCACAGTGACCTTGGAACACAAAAAGGTCTCAAGAATGCTTTTGAGTTCAGTCCACAAACTTAAGTGTCAGTAGATCATACCCTGGAGAAGGAGATGCATTATGTGTTTTACAAACATCTCTTGTTATTAACCTATTGCTGGTTTTGTATTAATACTAGTGTTTTGTTTCTTTTTTTTCCTACACAATTATTTATGCATTGATTAGTGAATGGAATTATAAATGAAAGGACCTCTTACATAGTTATTGATTTAAACCATTATTCAATAATAAGGCCATTATAGGCTTATTGCTAGATTATCATCCCTGCATGTGTGCTATCTTTTGATGCCACTCAGACATTCTTTATTTTCTCTAAAAAAAAATTAATTGCCTTTAAATCAATAACTGTAGATGACTGTGCATAACTTGCAGGTTTTTGTCTCAGATAGCCAACTTTTTGTCCACTCATTATACAATAGAGTTTAAAATAAAAGACATAAATAAAAAATATCCCAACATTAAGATTGATTTGAGAGGCAAGCCCACCAGAAAGAGCTAAATCCCCTATTATTTCTGGACAAATCACATATCCTTTCCGCAGCCTTAACATAGTAAAACGTATTAGCGTCTGATGGCCCTTTCACGCTTCCGTAGAAACAACATCTAACAACTCCAAATGCCGTCTGCTGCTGTGTCAAGAAATATAATAAATAATAAATAACTTCATATATAAAGATATTTAAGCTTGTTATTTTGTGTGTTTTATTAATGGATGAGGATCTATTATCAGAAATAAAAGAATAAAACTAAAATCCAAGCGCCTGGCAATTTAAAGAAAATTTTGAATGATTATTATCTAACTGTTAGTTGTTTCCCGTTTTCATACATTTTTTTTTTTACATTTTTACAATCCTATTCCATTAAATGTTATCATGCGTTGTGGGACATCATTTATGAAACCATTTTGATGTGTGAATCTTTGCATTATATAAAAAAGTTCATTAACAATGATATCATCAATTATTATATTAATTAATATGTGCAAACATGCATGTAATAAAGAAAGATTTATTAGCTTAGCATCAGTAAGCAATGCATTCCGTTACCTATAAATATTGCACTTCTGCAGTGATGAAATATCGCAATAACTTGTGCATATTTCTTGATACAAAGCTAATAATCTGAAATTACGCAGTACATTTTGTATTTGTTTTGTACTTGTTAAACTAATTTTGTAGTGCATCACTGTAACCATGCTGTGGGACAATTTTAGCAGATGCTGGTAAGTCCAATAAGGCCAGTATTTTTTTATTATTAGTTTTACCGATTTTTTTGGAAAAAAGATAGGGTCGGCGGTGGGAAAATATTTTTTAAAAAAAATCCTCGACTGTAAAGTATTTTTGCAAAAGCTCGACCTAAACTGAAACTACTAATAAGACAACACTCTTACCAAATTATTTGACGATTATTGAATCAAACTTGTGAAACAAGTTGGCGGATAAAAGTTAAAGACAGTCGTTATAGTTTTATTTTTCTCACTTTTAATTTTCTTTGATTTACAGTACGTCCAAAATGAAAAGTCCCAATGGACACACAGCGTGTCCAGACAAGGTGCTCGCCAACCATGCTGTTTTGCCGTGAAATCGCGGTGAAACGCAGTTTTCAAGATTGTTTTAAAATATGCTATTTTCCATTTTATTTTATCCAAAAATGAAAGGAAATATATATATGTATGATAACATTTAATAACATCATAATTTTTCAGTTTCAATGTTCGTCTGCTAGTTGATTTTGGAGACTTTTCGTATTTTGCAGGTAGAGCACTTGACAAGAATCGTATACGATGAGACTGTGCTTAATAAACAATAAAACCTGTGAATTCAGTTGTTTTATTTAGAGTTCACTTTTCAGTTTTGTATGTTGGTTGCAAACTTCTGTTGTTATACTAACAAAAATTTTAATATGATAACGTTATTTAACACCCTAACAATTAATCTTCGTTCACAGTTTGCATGGAATTTGATAATTATTTAAGAGGTAAGTTACCAGTTAAAATCAATAATTTTTAAATAACTTGTTAATTTGTTACGAATTTATTTGCTAATGTAACTATCAAAAAGAATTTTGAAATATAATTTTAGTACAATATAGAATATCAGAATTAAAAGTTTTTGCTCAGGAAACAGTGGTATTCACTTTTATATAAACAAAGCAATCATCCATTTAAACATTTCGATGCATGTCTACATGTCTGAAATAACATTAATCGAATTCTGTCACATGACATGTCGAATTTCAAGAAACTATTAATGTGTAACATACATCTGTATTAAAAATATAAATTTTATCTGCTTTTTTTCAGGGCAAGAAGAAAGCTGTACACGAGCCTTGGAAGCAAGAACTTACAATTTAATGTTTGTTTTGTTAATAACATAATTTTATTAGCATTAAATGTCATAATATATCTATAGCATCATATAATACAAAGACCTGTGTATTGATAGTGTTAACAGATTATTTTGTGTTCATCATATATTTCATATATGACAAAAATTGTTTATTCTCCATTCTGTATTATTTTCGGCAAAATTAAGATATTTGCATATTTGTAAAAAACATAATATGTGATCTTTTTCATAAAGTTTGGTCTGTGTAATAGGCTAAGGGGAATAGCAGCAAAAAATAAATACAATACACTGTTTTATTTTAACAACTGAAGGTATATTTGTCACATAATATCTGTGATTATCACATGACGGTTTATAGAATATGTATGCCTGTCTGTCTGTATTTTATATAAATAAACATGAATTGTTGGTATTGTTTAAATCTATGTACATCTTATGAATAAGAAATAAAGAAATAAAATTAAATGGAAGCATTATAATTTTTTATGAGAACGCAACATAACAAATGTTTTTCTGTCTATTGCAAAGCATTCTTGGCTTTTTTTTGTTTAAATTGTTTGTGCTTCCTAATAAATGTTATATTCTGTTAAATTTTGTATAGAATAAAAGGGAAATAAAAAAGATATAGAAGGCCGATTTTTGTTTTCTGCTCCTTCCCTCCTCTGGTGTTGTGCTGTAATTTTCACTCTTGTTGAAAGTTTCTTCCTGTAAGCATAGATAACAACTATTTTACGCTTTCATTATTTATTATACACCATGTGGAAATAATACATATTTATAAGTGGCTTTAAAACATCCTTTAGTGAACGGTCCCACACGACGGCCAAAAATTTAGAAGTATGTGATTATCACTGTTTGAAAATAAACTTCTTTTTATACAGTTATTTGAAATCAAAAGCATTATCAAAACTACTCATATAGTCCAAACACGACGGTCTAGCTGAACGTGCCTCACGTATGACTAGCTTTAGTACCGTGCGGGACCGTATTACTAGCCACTAACGCGTCATGCTCTGAAACTTTACTTCTTGTTTCTTTCTAATTTTATGTACTAGTAGTTTGTGACTGTACCTGAAATAGAAAACAATAATTGCTTCGTTACATTTCATTTATCCCTTAATTCATTGTAAACATTACGATAATAATAATACGGTACCATAATCGTAGCCACTGCCTTACGATAATAAATCAGTGCAAAATAAAAATAAACGGGTAAAAATGAAATTGATTTAAATATCGAACAACTTTTACGAGTTGAAGTTAATATTAACTGTTTTGAAACTGCAAATAAGTTTTTACTCGAAAACAGTCAAAAATTTAATTACTCTTTATTGATAACAAACGTATGGGCCGTATTGAACGGGCACCGACAAATTATTATCTAATTAGCACTGTCTTATTAACCAACATGAACTTATTAATTATAAGTAACTTACCAAATAGTTTTGTAACATGTGAAAATAGGCAAACATGCTAAACGAAAGAAAGAATTAGGCAGTTTAATTGCAGCTGAGGTGAGTAAAACATTTATTCCAACATGTAATGTTAGTAGTAATTGTTAATGGACGTTTTAACAATTTTACATAGAATTATAAACATCAACAAAGGAAACTAAAAGGTTTATAATTACACATCTTATAAGCTTGGTATTTACCTGAAAACAGAAAACAAAATATGGGAGCAAAAATTATCTTTCTACAATGAAAAACGGGGTTAATTTAATTAGACATTATATACACAGAGAATCACCGCGATTGCACACCACAACACAACGTGTCCGCCGATCGCTGGGCGCGGATAAACGGACACGGTGTTTGTATCGATGTGCTTTTTGTTGCACGAAAAATTGACATCTCATGTGTGCATCATTTTTTGACACTTCGATTTTTTTATGAAATCTTTTTTTTTTTTTTTTTTCACTTTCCCAAATTTTAGGGTCGGCGGGTCGGTAAAACTAAAGATAAAAAAATACTGGTCTAAGTCTGGAAATCAGCAAAGTTACACAGGTTTTTTTTCTGGCCGTTTTTATAGACGTTATTCGGCTATATTCCCAATGCCAAAAAGTATAATGTATTTTTCCCAAAATGAGTGCAAAAATTCCCAATCAACATTCTGAAAAAAAAAATTCATCAAAATTCTACTAACACTGACCAAATTATGGACAATTTTGTAATGGAAGTATGTTAAAGAAGTTGTTAAATGTGAAACAAGTGTATAAGAAAGTGCTTAAACACATCCTTACTATATCCTATGGGACTATATATTTCCCAATTCCCAATTTTGGGGGTATAGGCTATCTTCCCAAGTTGGCTAGAAAAACCCCTGAAGTACCTAATCTCCTTTACCTATGTCTTTTTGTAGCCATAGGCTCTAGGATCGTTTTTGTTTTCAAAAGACCTTTCCAGAAATTAATAAGTCTGCTTTCTCAAAATGGTACAAAAAAGGAGTAAAACTTTAAATAAAATTTCATAAAGCAATATAACGTCACTAATGTCCAAAACTGTCAAATTTTCAATTTTTTAATTGTCAGATGCTCCTAATGAACACGGAACACAATACTCCTAATGAAAATCATTAGATTAATGCTTCTAATGAAAATAAATTAACAACAATGCTCCTAATGCTGCTCATATTAATAATGATGAACCACAACACTCCTAATGAACACAATCCTCTTAATGAACAGAAACTCTCCAAATGAGTCAAAACTTCGAAAACTTTGTATAAATGGAGAATTTTACATTATCAGGTCAAGGCATAGAATATGAGAGGAAACCCGGAATTGAAGTATTGCAACAGCTTTTGTCTATCACTTTATGTTATTAGAAAAAGTATCAATAAGACAAAAGAAATTGCTATAATATTTCATGAACTAGACCAGATATACTGGAGCCAGCTGTCATATTTGGAAACAAACAAGTGATGTTTTATACTCAATTTCCTCCAGAGGAAATTCCCGATAGCATTGTCATAACACACTGTTGTATCACAATAAAGCGTTTGATGTAAGTGGCGTCTTTTGCTGAGATGCACTAATGAGTATTTCTTAATTGAAAATTTTTCATGCCAACATATGAAAATCTCACAGTATACGGAAAACATATTTTCAACAAAATGAAATAAAAAGACTGAGCTACGCTATGAGAAAAGCAACATAGTGCCTTTGTGACCAGCATGAGTAGTACTAGCATGGATCCAGACCAGACTGTGTGGATGCACAGGCTGGTCTGGATCCATGCTGTTCTCTAATGGTTTCTCTAATTGCAATATAGGCTTTGAAAGCGAAAAGTGTGGATCCTGACCAGACTGCAAGGATGCGCAGGCTGGTCTGGATCCATGCTTGTTGCAAACGCACTATATTGGTTTTCTCATGGTGCGGCTCAAGTATCAAGGGAAACAAAGATTTTGAGGTATGGGTGTCAGGATATGAGTTATTGAGTCGGCTAAACGCTTTCAAGCATTTGACGAGTCCTTGCTATCGCCCGATTTCTCATTCTTAAATGGCCTCACAACACAGCGAAGTGATGTAGTTCCATTAGATTGTCTCTAATTTCAAAGAGTTCATTGATCGAATGAAGTTCAATTATGTCAATTCTACTTGCTATGACCAATATACGATGTAATCTGTCATATTTATGACTTGTAATTGTGCAATACTCGAATAAAGCCACATATTTTCTTCTGCGGTAACTCATTAAGCATAAACACGCATAACGATTCTGCGGGATTTGGTAATACATTTGCCCATATGATTATGGTGACGAATTTTACGCCCTTTTGTCACAAAATAGCAAATATGATGTTCACAAATTCAAATAAAAACTGCATATCACTTATTAGCCAAATTATCCATTTGTTACCCTCTCCGTTTCAAAAAATAATCTTTAAAATCATTGCGCAAATAAATTTATTGCACTGTGCATTTTATGAATTGCGCAGGCTTACCAAGATTGCGTAACATCCAGCGAAAGACAAAATATAGTTCCAGAACATACTGCTAGTATTTTATTGAGTGGGTACCTCTGAAAGCATTGGAATGTCTCTTATCAAAGAGTTTACCACATCGATGAAATTAAATTATGACAGCTTCATTTCAAATGACCCAAATAAGATATGTGCAGTACGTTAATTCTTCCCCGAGACTTCGTGGATGAATCCTAACTACATTCTGGACACTTGTCAGCGAACACGCGTGACCTGTTTATAACAATGCTTCTACGACTTTGCGTTGGTTGAATTTTGCAGTCAGTAAACGGATAAATTATGGGAAGAAGAAGCTCTTACTGGTTTGTTTAGTTACTACTGATATCAAAAATGATTTTATTTCTTATTTTTCGAGAAATAAACAAATCGGCGAAACATTAAATTGTATTTTCTTGTAGTTTTTGAAATCGAAAGTAGATGTCTATGTTTGGCTGCTTTGACGAAACGAAACAACTTTTTTATGAAAAGATTTAAATAAGAGGTAATTTAACCGTAACCTTCAATGTCAAATACTGCCAATTGCTGCTAAATGTCTTAGTATCATCACAATTTGTAAAACATATTGTTGAAACTGGAGAAAAGTGTAATCGTATCCGGATATAATATTTTGGGTAAATATCGAGCTGTGTTATGAAATCTTAACATTCAAGTAACATACATGATAAATATTATTGTAACAGAAATGATTCTAGAATTAATTTTTATAACACCTACATATAATCTATATCAGACTCATATTCTAGTCCTGAGGCATGATCTGAAAGTAAAAAGATGACGTGACAGTCATACTTTGGATATTGTAATACTAGAAAGAATCTAGATAATATTTAGAAATTGAAACATAAGATTTTCAGTTAAAATCGCACCAAAGGCTGTATCAAGGGTATTCAAAAATTTCTTGTGGTAATACCCCAAACCCTACTTGCAGGAGGGGGTATCCTCCCACACCCTTCCCCCATATTGCCACTTTACAGTTTGATACATTTGCCCTTTTACCCCTGCCGCAATGCCCATTTCAAAATCTGACTGCAATTTAAAGCAGAAAGAAACACCCCTCCCTACACCCACCCTGCTACCAACCACGTAAAAATGGCTCAAACATTTTTCTGCCCAGTCTGGGCCTGTCTGTCTACATAAATCAAAATGGATAATTGAAAGTGCATGGACTTCGGGATTACAGACATGATTTTTAAGGGGTTAACAGGTCTGAAATAGAATAAATGATAGTTTTAACTATAAAAGAACTGCATTTATTAATATCGGTTACACTATATATTGACACTCAGCAACATTTACATACTTGTATCTCTAAACGCAAAAGTAAGTATACTTTAAATTGACATCACTTATAATATGATTGAACAACACCTAACATATGACAAGGCTATCGCCAGGCCCATTATAATATCTGTAAAATATCAGTTCTTTCGTCCATCCGTTACAAATTGTATGTGGCAATCCGCACTGTAAAATTTTAATATATCAAATTTTCATATTCAAATTTTATCATGTGCGAATATATACCAGCCGATAATTGCCTCTTTTGGCAATGCCGGAGGCAAATGTTTACTGGAAAAATATATATAGTCATGGGCAGTATCTTAGTGTCAGCTGTCAAATTGTAGTTTGTACTTTCAACATTTTTATTTCTGCGAACCACTCTTCAATTTTAGAGAAATATATTAGGTTTAAATACTTGTATAATGTCAATCAAAGTTTTACTAGGCATCGTCCGAATGTTCATTTAATTTATTGTAACAAAATCTCTCTTTAGTTGGGGAAAAAAAACTAAAAACAAACTGAAACTGGTAGACTGTACTGTCAGTACATCAATCATTAGCCGACTCAGGCCCTTCAGGCCTTTGATATGACCCAGGGAAGTGCCTACGCCTTTAGTATCGCTAAGATGACTATGTCTTAGACAAGCTGACAAACAAAATGGAATGTCCTTTGTTAAAACGTATAGCTGGTGAGACCATAATTATATCTCATATATAAAATTTTCCTCTGGCTACCTTGCCTAAATGATTCGTGTACCAATGGTTCATAAATGATTTCAGTTATGAACTTAGATAATTTCAGGGATCGGGCAAAAATCATTCAATGTCTTCAAATAATGTAAATCAGCTCAAACTCCTAAAGGCTGGAGATACTATACTTGACTGGTCTTTTTGTTGAAGTTCCCATGAGACAATGTCTTTGAATCAACAACATACGAGTCCTATCGCATAGATGCTCAGCCTGTGTCCTTTTAATTGTAGCTGCAACTCAGTATATGTTTGCCCTGACTCCTGAATGCTCAGCGCTTATATGCTATCACATTGTTGAAATTCTACAACTCTTCTTTTGTCTATGAATTTTAAACGTCTCCTTTTTAATAATTTATCCGCCCTGACAGTGTAGTTGCAATTACTTCCTTATCAAGGTTTTGGGATAAATTATTAGTTGAATCCTTGATGTGCCTTCTTCAGTCGCTGGATACCGAATGATCTCTCTGTCTACCTATCTATACTTTAGCAGACGTAAGCTTTGATTGGTCCAAATTTATACATAGTATTTCACAAGGAGTACTTGCTCTTACAAATATCTGGTTCCCTTTAACTATTGTATATGACATAATGTGTGATGCTGGGATCCAGCTATCAACATAATGAACCCAAATCAGCCATAAATGACCCAAATCCTACAGCAATTCAACAATAATTATAGCAATGATAGCATAAAAAGGGAGTCATGCACTATCTGTGTTTATGTGTAACGTTATCAATAATATATTAAAAATACAAATTATTCTGACAATGGGTATACATTTATTAAGGTATTTATTGCTGCTGATAGTATAAAAAATATATAATAGAAATATTCAAAAAAAAAAAAAAAAAATTAAGTTTATTTATTTTGGGTTTAACGTTTTTCAACAGAATTTCAGTCGGGTAACAACAGGCACTCAACTGTTAACCTAACCATTGTTCCTGTATTTTGTACAAACCAGTGTTCTCCGCAGTTAACTGCCAAATTTCCCACATGAATCAGAGGAGAAGGACAAATGATTTCAAACACAATTGTCTTTTATCCAATTAACATGGACAGCATGACCTTGCCTGGCGATTTAACTAACAAACACACAATCCCTACATCTGCGCTCTCCCTATTTGAGCTAAGCCAGTGGGCTTATCAAAAATTAAGAGCTTGATAAAAAGACTTCTTTGAAATTTTGTCAGTATGAAGAATCAATTATCTGTGTAAGACTAATAAGTTTTCCATATACATTGTAATAGAAAATGTTCATTATAAGGTAATTATTATTTCTCTCATTTTCCTGATTCTAGAAATAATAAAGGCACAGTAAAAAAAGTCCAGAATACACACCATGAATTAGTTAATTCCGTAGAAGATAGTTCAAGAGGTATAATGCCTTTAGCAATTAACCATGTACAAGACTAAGGAAGGTTTGTCATCATGGGACTTTGAAACTAGCTTTTGAATAAATTCGGAAACTTGCTTTCTTAGATACTTTTACTAATTAGTATACCCGATTCATTAAGTAGATTTAATTTCTAAAAAGAAACTGAAATAGGCTCAGACTTTGTTGATCACCTTTGGGGCAACAGTTTGGTCGCATTTAAGGCAGTAAATGCATTTGAAAAGCAAGAGTATGATCTAGTCTTGTCCTTTGAAACATATTAGTGTCCCTCATTCAGTTTCTTGTACTTGAAATTTATGCTTAGCAGTACCAGCAGTGGCCAGTTTTATATGCCAGCTTTGGAAAAACTTGGATATAATATGTTTTCACCTCTTAGTGACGGGTGGTTGGGCATGTGGATGGAATCAGTGTCTCACTCATTAAACTAAGATAAAACCAGACTTATACAAAATGTGTTTCTTTATAAAATCTAGGTCAAGTTTTGAATATTATCTGGAGAACTATGGCCCTATTAATAGTTCAAATTACAAAAATCTCAGACGTCCACTCAATAAAGTATATATTTTCTCAGAACTGAACCAACTGTACACAAAGTTGTATAGAATTTAAGCCAAATTGGATAGCAGCCACCTTTAACCAGAATCTCATAAGTTATGGCCCTTCCATTAGTCATAATTGACATTGTCAGCAAGTAGAGTAATTTTCCTTTTATCTCAACCATTCGTATAAAAAATCTAGATAAAGTTCTATAACCATCCAGTTCAGACTATTATTTCTAGAATAAGAGTCCTTGAATAAGTTAAAATTGAGTAAGTTTTCAATGTCTACATTATTTTTCAGAACTAATAGTCAAACTTGATCAAACAGTGAATCTCTATTAGTCTATGCCATGCTTGTAGTCACATTATTCTGACCTTTAAATTTAGAGTAAATGGCCATTTAATTAGTGAAAAAAAAATAAATTCGACCAGGTCCACTTTATCATGTGTGTATATTTTGAAAATCTGACTCTGGTTCATTATTGCCATCAAACACACTATTAAGTCAGACTGAAAATTTTTATTAATGTTCTTTTCTTTGTTTTATTGCCAATTTGTAAACAATGTAATTTCAAAATTTCCCACAAATTCCATGTTAATCCCAGTGTAACAAGATTGTTCAGGAAATAAAGGAAACATGATTCCATTAAATTTAATTAACATGATCATTATTCTGTGCACATTGAAATTATTTGTCTTAAAATAGTACCAGGAAGTAGTACAAGAGTGTAGGCATTAAACCACTAAAAATTTGTCTAAAAATAGTGCCATGCAATCAAGTGCAGACAGAAGACACTTCATATTTCCCTCATTACACAAAACAAATGTTAAATTGCAGATGATTTATTAAACATAAGTTTCAAGTTCTGTTTTAATTATTGTTCTGCAATGTTTTGATGAAAATTCATTTGTTAGTTTTTGTCATGTTTGTGACATTTTGCCAGTTGAAAAGATAGTGCTTCAGACTTCACTTAAAGATGAAATATCCAGTGTTATGTATTTTGTTGGAGGTGTAGGGAGTGGGTGGGTTGGGGCGTGGGGGAGGGGGCAGTGAACTTCCTGGAATTTGAAAATTGACAAAATTGCAGCAATTCTTAGGAAACCAAGGAATGGGATAAATGAAACTTATATTGATAATTGTTCAATTGACATTGATCAATATAAGTCCTGTTTTGTACAATTGTGAATTTCAGAACATATGTTTATCTTATATAACATATTATGTTTGATATTGCCTTTTTATGAGTGCTTTACACTGGTAAATCACTTGCAACTATGGGTAAACACTTACCAGATGTGTTCAAGGTTTGTTGCCATCATAAACTTGCACAACAGTTACTGTAAATGAGGAAAGATCTGCAAAGGTCCTGGATTGTTCTCCTATATTTGAATTTATGTCTTTAGGAGTAATAATTTTCAAATAAATTGGAGATAAAACTAAGATTTTGTAATTAGTGTTTTTAGTGCAATTTGTTGCTAGAAAACAATCATGTTAGTCCACTTTTTCCAGCAGATCAGTTCATTTTTCTGGACCTATCTCAGTGTAAATGAAGTTACAGAAAATTTTGTGTTACTTGATCTTCTGTCAGTGTATTTATGCATCACATCAAAAAGTTTAACTATTATATAACAACAAAATAGAATAAATGGGAAAATATTCTTAAACCCATCCATCTTAGAAAGTTTCCCAGCAACATAATGTTTGATAAATCACTTACAACTATATGCAGGAAAACAGTAAACAGATGTCTCCAAGGTTTGATGCAATCGTAAATTGTACAACAATTAATACTAAAAAGCAGGTTTAAAGGGGTTGCCAGATTGTTTTCCTTGAGTTCAGTTTTGTCAGTTACAGTTAAAATTCTCTTTAAAGGAATTCAAAAAGTTCCAATGCCATAATGGTACGAGAAGTGTTCAATTTATTATGAAACACTTTCAAAACACACCTATAAGATCTTCTAGCTTACAAAACCTTTTGTAAAGCGATTAATTCATGTGAAGTAGTGTATGGTACACATACTCAAAACATTTGAATTCAAAATTCAATATGGTTAGACCAAAAATAAATGAATTAGTTGAGGGCATTATTTTAGGGCTTTTGAAGCAAAAAATGTCCTACAGAAACATTGTGAAACAAGTAAATGTTTCTGTTGCTACTGTGCATCGCATTCAACATGGTAAAGGTGTTATTCAAAATAACGTACGCAAAACTGGTAAAAGTGGAACTTTTACCAAACGTCGTACAGCAGCTACTGCTGACATCGTACGGAAAATCCGTAATATGATTAAATTGGTGAATCTGCCAACACAAAGAGAAATGGCAGCTAAGTGTGGAGTGTCTCTAGGCACTGTTAACAGAATTATAGCCATAGTTATAAAAGCCAAACTCAGGAAAAAATGCCGTGTTCATAGACTTAGTGAGGCCCAGATTCTGAAATGACGTGCTCGATCATGGCATCTATATCTCGTCTTAACTGTAGAAAATGGAAAAACGTAGTCACCACTGATGAGGCTATGTTCTATATGGGCGGTAGTTATGGTCGACGTCGTGTTTGCTACGTTCGTTCTAATGAGACAGACCTAAACAAACTGAAGTTCGTAAAACGAGATGCATTTGCACCTGCGTTTATGGTTTGGGCCGGTGTTAGTTTCTACGGCAAGACATCTTTGATTTTTATCAATAAGGGGTGAAAGTCAATGCAAAGTATTACATAGGCAAGGTTTTAAAGCCATCTCTGAAAAAAGATGTTCCGTGCTTTTTTCCTGGAAGAGAGAATGATATGGTGTTCCATCAAGACTCAGCTTCTAGTCACACTGCTAAAATAACCATTGTCAACAAACACAAAGTAAATTATATAACTCCTGTAGAATGGATGCCAAAAAGCCCAGATGCACCCATGGACTTTGGTATTTGGGGCATACTGAAACTTAGGCTACAAAAACATAAGATCTATACCATGACTGGTCTTAAAAAGGCTCTTGAAGACGAATGGAACAAACTTGAGCAGTCATGCATAAACTGGACTTTAGAAAGCTGGACTAGAAGGTGCAGAATGATTTACTATTGCCATGGATCTCAGATTGAGCATCTGTTGCAATAAAACATATGCGAGTAAAGAATTAAGCTGTGTTTAAAACTGTTTCAGAATAAATTGAACACCTCTTGTATAATGTTTTAAATATTTTACATTCTTTATACCAATTTCCAGTACAGAGATTTTATTCTTCCACTTTGGCTTAGGCCCTTAGCTCAGTAAGGAGAGGGTTTTGAGTTTAATCCCATGGGAGGAGCATGCTCTCTGTAATGATTTAATAAAAGAAATTGTGTCTGCAATCATTTGTCCCCCACCTCTGATTCATGTGTGGAAGTCAGCACTTACTTGCGTAGAATAGATTTGTGCTTGTACAGAATCCTGGAACACTGGTTAGGTTAACTACCCGCTGTTAAATAACTGAAATTCGGTTGAAAGTGATGTTAAACTCAAAACAAGCAAACAAAAAATCTTAAAACTGTTACAGCTGCAGTAAAGAAAATTGTATCCATGTTAGGTCTCGGCTATATTTAACTTGGAAATATACCATACTAACAGAAGTTACATTGGTTTGACACATTTGCTCCGCAGCAGTTGGTTCTAATAAAAGTTACAATTCAGTAGTTTATAATGTTGAACATTTTTACATGATTGGAGTAGTTCTTCTGAAACAATGAAGTGAAGGGAAAATGGCATCTACATTTCAGTTGTCATATTGACAGATATATAAGGCACTACCTTCAAGGATGTTCACTATTCACATTATGTAACTTGTGCTTACATCATTTTATCATTTTATGAGAGAATCACATCAAAACGAAATTCATACAGTAATAAAACAACAAAAGAGAATAAATGGGAAATATTCTGGAACCCAGCCATCCATTAGTCTACTGGAATAAAACAGAAAGTTTCCAGCATAATAGTGCTTGATAAATCACTTGCAACTATGCACAGGAATACAGTAAACAGATGTCTCAGATGTTTGATGCAATCATAAAGAATGGTACAACAGTTACAGCAAAAAAGAAAAATGTTGGTTCTAAATTGCTTGCCTAGATTTGAGTTTTGCCTTTTAAGGAAAAAATTCTCCTAGTTCGAAAAATATAAAGGAAATTCAGAAAGCACAATCACATTTATTTTTCTATTTGATAAGACAACAGACATGCTGCTGTTGTGATGTATTCATGCTTCATAGTTGGGTTTTGCCTTTTGGAGATGATGAATTCTTGTGATGCTTTGTGGGCAGATATCACTGAATATAGATTTTTGCATGTAAGTGGTTAAGGTCGCTGACTTCAAATCTCTTGCCCCTCACAGATTTGGGTTTGAACTTTACTAGGGGCGTTGAATTTATCATGTGAGAAAGCCATCCATGCAAGTGGCTAACGGAAGGTCGGTGGTTCTACCCAGATCTCCGCTCAAGCACAGAGGGGCATCTTGGGTCTTCCTCCACCATCAAAGCTGGAAAGTCCCCATATGACCTATACTTGTGTGGATGCAGCACTTTAAACCCAACAAAAAAAAACAAAAACAACAACAACAAAAAAATGAAGGTGCTGCAAGGTCCGTGATGTTTATTCTGTGTAATTTGAATGCATCTGTGTTTACAGGACTTGTACTTGCAAACAAACTTTCCTATCTATACAACATTTGCAGTTCTTGTGTCTAAAAGTTAAGATTTCATGTTTACATAATGTCAAAGGATATATACAATGGAAAAACAATCATGACTTTTGTAACATAATGCAGATTGTTGTGCAAAAATTAGGAATGATTCAGTGCTAGTAGGTGTAAAATAGTAATTCCTTGCGTTTGATAACACTAGTTATTATTGCAACCAGTGCACTGCACTGATCGCTATTCAGTCAGTAAATTTTAAATGAACACCCCTTTTAATAATAAATGGTATTGCCCAAATTGAATGATAGACCAGTCCATTTTAGAAATTTAGCAGGGTAAGGGTTAATAATTGATGTTGCAAAAGTCTTTGCCACCCATCATTATTGACATATGTACAAAGTTGTTGCAGTGCAGCTTTATATATTTTTAATTGTTATAGCTGTTATAAAAAATATTGAATCCACCTAAGACATAATGTTTATGACCTTTTCTAAACAGACATGAAATCATCCTTTAATATCTTTGTGATAGTGCATGCAGAAAAAACAACATACCACAGAAGAAATTGCAAGTTTGATACAAGATACCACTTGTATGCCCTTTGCAGCTGTTTGATACTTGTTTAGATATCCAAGATATTACGAGTGAAATTTGCAGCAATTAATTATGTTCTTGCTGTTCTATGTCTTTTGTGTGCTTAATATCTCAGTATTTATTACCATTACATTAGTAAAATTATGAAAACATTTTGATTGTATAGAGAACACAGTAAATGCTTTGATGAGTTTTTGTCAGTGTCTGCACCCGCATACGTGTTAAATAAGTTTTGCATGTAATCATGTAAGCAGGTTTCTCAAAAACATGTGTATTCGGCATTGTAAGATGACCTCATAAGACAACTTACATACCTCCAGCTTTAATTTTGTCAAGATAATGCACTTAGAGGTCAAAGGTCAGATACAAGAATGACATCCGGAGCATTTCTTTTTCATGCATAAAGGGTTTTTGATGTAACTTGGCACAATTGTTCACCATCATGAGACGGAGTGTCATGCGCAAGAACCTGGAATTACTTCCCGTTGTTGTAACTTTTTTATTACTGGCCGTATGGAAAAATCAAGACCACTTTTCTGCAGTATAACGTGCATGTTACATCTAAGTTTGAAGTGTATTATGACTTGTCTCAACTGGTAAGGACTTTTGTGTGGATTAGATGGGTTTTTTGCACTCCCAGTCTTTTGACAGCTGGCGGGCTTGACATGTTGCCAGTGGGCATCTTGTTTTGTTAAAAATGTCCCTGTTTAACTTAAAAATGTTTGTTGAAGGTTTCTCAAAAACTACTAATCTAAATGCTTTTGGCATTATAAGGGCAAGGTATTTAACTCTTAACTTTTATTTTCTTGAAATTGTACCGTGCTTTAACACAGAAATTTTGGCAAAGTTTTGCATGTATGTGTAATCTCTCGGGAACTTTTTAGTTCACCTGAGCAGGAAGTGCTCAAAGTGAGCTTTTGTGATCGCCCTGTGTCCGCCGTCTGTCCGTCGTTGACAATTTGACTGTTAACACTCTAGAGGTCACAATTTTGGCCTAATCATAATGGAACTTGGTCAGAATGTTACCCTCAATAAAATCTTGGACGAGTTCTATATTGGGTCATCTGGGATCAAAAACTAGTTCACCAGGTCAAATCAAAGGAAAAGCTTGTTAACACTCTAGAGGTCACAGTTTTGGCTCAATCTTAATGAAACTTGGTCAGAATGTTACCCTCAATAAAATCTTGGATGAGTTTGATCATCTGGGGTTAAAAACTAGGTCACCAGAACAAATCAAAGGAAAAGCTTGTTAACACTCTAGAGGTCACAATTTTGACTCAATCTAAATGAAACTTGGTCAGAATGTTACCTTCAATAAAATCTTGGATGAATTTGATATTGGGTCATCTGGGTCAAAAAGTAGGTCACCAGGTCAAATCAAAGGAAAAGCTTGTTAACACTCTAGAGGTCACAATTTTGGTCCAATCTTAATGAAACTTGGTCAGAATGTTACCCTCAATAAAATCTTGGATGAGTTTGATATTGGGTCATCTGGGGTCAAAAACTAGGTCACCAGGTCAAATCAAAGGAAAAGCTTGTTAACACTGTAGAGGCCACATTTATGACTGTATCTTCATGAAACTTGGTCAGAATGTTAATCATGATGATCTCAAAGTCCAGTTTGAATCTGGGTCATGTAGGATTAAAAACTAGGTCACCAGTTCAAATCAAAGGAAAAGCTAGTTAGCACTCTAGAGGCCACATTTATGACCATATCTTAATAAAATTTGGTCAGAATGTTAATCTTGATGATCTGTAGGTCAAGTTCAAATCTGGGTCAGGTAGGGTCAAAAACTAGGTCACCAGGTCAAATCAGAGGAAAAGCTTGTTAACACTCTAGAGGCCGCATTTATGACTGTATCTTCATGAAACTTGGTCAGAATGTTAATCTTGATATCTTAAGGTCATCTTTGAATCTGGGTCATGTGGGGTCAAAAACTAGGTCACTGAGACAAATCAAAGGAAAAGTAAGGAAACACTATAGAGGCCACATTTATAACCATATCTTAATGAAACTATCTTGATGATCTTTAGGTCAGTAGGTCAGGTGAGCGATACAGGGCCTTCATGGCCCTCTTGTTTACCAAATCATTTCAGATTCCTCACACATATTTGCAATCATAAGATGACCACATATGACAAGTTTCTTTCCTCTGGCGTTCATTTTACATTGTGCCCCTTTCTCAACACAACAAATTTTGTTAAAGCTAACTTAGAAAGTGGATTGCTTTCTCATTAGGCAGCTCTTTTTTGTATACTTTTGAAACTTTTAGAAAACACTTCTACAATTCTCATGTTAACCTTTAGCCTGCTGGCAGCAAGTTATTCTACCTTTGCGACCAGTGCAGACCAAGATCAGCCTGCACATCTGTGCAAGCTGATCATGGCTTGCACCGCTTGCTATTCAGTCAGTAAATTTTTAGTGAACACCCTTTCGAATTATAAATGGTATGCCCAAATTGAATGATAGACCAGTCCATTTTAAAAATTTAGCAGGCTAAAGTTTAATCCACTTGGTTTTCAGTGGAGGGGTTACAACTTCAAATGGGGGTCACTAATGCAAGTCTAACGGAGAGGTTACAAGTTTGAACCCAAGGTGAGGCAAATGTTCAGTGTGATGACAGCATGTTGTTATCTTTGTAAAGAAGATGTGCAGTTACTTATGGAGAATAAGTCATGTGGAGAAGATGTCAGTAACATGTGGAGAATAAGTCATGAGGAGAAGATGTCAGTAACATGTGGAGAATAAGTCATGTGGAGAAGATGTCAGTAACATGTGGAGAATAAGACATGAGGAGAAGATGTCAGTAACATGTGGAGAATAAGTCATGTGGAGCTGATGTCAGTAACATGTGGAGAATAAGTCATGTGGAGAAGATGTCAATTACTTGGGGAGAATAAGTCAGCAGTAGCTTAGAAGGCGGGAGCACAACATTGATAAGATGTGTACTGTTTAAAAATGGCCTTTAGGCCATTTCAAACAAATAAGTCCTATTGACACAGATTACAAAAACAAACAAAAATGTAGTGTATTCTTTTGTTCATCATATGATACAAAAATTCAGATATGTTAACTTTGAATCGTACAATATATATATATATATCACCAATTTTAATTATTTTCATTCAGCATAAGATGGAATAAATAAATCTGCCTTCAAATTGTCTGCCAGAAAGTAATTTATAAAATTGATTGTCTCTATTTTTTCAGTTTACTGGCCTATCGAAGTTGTGGGCGGGCGGGCAGCGTCCACAAAGTTTGTCTGGAGAGTTTCTTCTTCATGCATGGAGGGATTTTGATGTAACTTGGCACAAATAGGCACCATCATGAGACGAAGTGTCTTGCTTAAGAACCAGGTCCCTTGGTCTAAGGTCAATGTCACACTTAAAGGTCAGAGGTCAAGTTCAAGAACGACTTTGTCCGGAACATTTCTTTTCATGCATGGGAGGGATTTGATGTAACTTGGCACAGTTGTTCACCATCATGAGATGGAGTGTTGTGCCAAGAACCTGGTCCCTAGGTTTAAGGTGAAGGTCACACTTAGAGGTCAAAGGTCAATACTTTGTCTGGATCATTTTCTCTTCATGCATGTTGGGATTTTGATGTAACTTGGCACATATGTTCACCACCTTGAGACAGAGTGTCATGCGCCAGAACCAGGTCCCTAGTTTTAGATTTACTTTTCTTTGTTGTTACTATAAATAGGGTATATTGTAACTTTTTTATTACTGTCTGTAGAGAAAAATCGAGACCACTTTTCTTTGGTATAATATGCATGATACATCCATTTTTTAGATGTATTTTGACCTATCTCTACCAGATTGTGCATATTTCTCGGAACAAAGTTAATAACCTATAAATATTAACTAGTATGTGATATTAACTACGGGTAACAGCCATATTGGATGGCCTATAGTGCATCAGTATTAAACTGCAAACAGCTGAGCTTAGATGAAAAAAATTGAATGAAATAAATTAATTTTCCTTGAATTCATGAAATTATTAGATCTACATGAAAAACTGAAACTGAATAGTTTGATTAAATGCCTATTTTTAGCTCGACTATTCGAAGAATAAGTAGAGCTATCCTACTCACCATGCCGTTGGCGTCGGCGTCACACCCTGGTTAAGTTTTTCGTACCAGTCCGCATTTTGACAAAATCTTTTGAGATAAAGCTTTGAAACTTTCAACACTTGTTTACCATCACCATGTCCAGTTATAGGCCAGAGTACATAACTCTGTCAAGCATTTTGACTGAATTATGGCCCCTTTTGACTTAGAAATCTTGGTTAAGTTTTTCGTACCAGTTCATATTTTGACAAAGTCTTTTGAGATAAAGCTTTGAAACTTTCAACACTTGTTTACTCTTGTTCAGTATTATAGCCTCTATCAATAGGCAAGAGTACATAACTCTGTCATCTTTTTTGGCTGAATTATGGCCCTTTTTGAACTTGGAAATTGGTTCTGTTTTCGTATATGTCCATGTTTTGTCAAGACTGTTTGACATATGTCTTTTAAACTTTAAATACTTGTTTATCATTATGATTTCCATCTGTAGGCAAGAGTACATAACTCTGACAACTATTTTGGCTGAATTATGGCCCTTTTTGGACTTTGAAATTTTTGTCAAAACTATTTGAACTGTGGCTTTGAAATTTTTAACACTAGTATATCAACATGATTTCCATCTGTAGGCAAGTGTACATAACTCTGTCAACTATTTTGACTGAATTATGACCCTTTTTGGACTTGGAAATTAGTTAAATTTTTCATACAAGTCCATATTTTGCCTAACATATAACTTAACATATTTGCCATCATGGTCACACGTTGCCATTTAGTGCAAGACTAATCGAAATCCACAAATACAGGAACATTTTTTGTTTAATCCATTTTTTTCTTTTGTCTGAAAATCTATGCAAATATTTTGACCCCATTCTTCAATCAATTCTTCGAATAGTCGAGCGCGCTGTCATCCGACAGCTCTTGTTATACAATGACATATTCAGTGGCATTGTATATAATAATACTAATAATAATAACAACAAATAACAGCCTTATTTTAACAAACAGTCATGACCGCACCCCTCCCCTTGAAGTCATTTTACCCCTATTGCAAATACCGATGCTTAAAGCATCACATGGTACACCGAGATGAGCTGCTTATAGAAGTTCAAACTCCCTGGTTAATGGTGCCATCATAATATACTTTTTTAAAAAGAAATACTGCACACTACCCTACCCGTAGAGCCTGTGCGTTTAATTAAACAAACCTTGGAAAAATAAATGTTGAAATGACACATATATGACACAACAGACTATTTATGACAAAAAAATTCTAGAAACAACAGAGATTGTCCCTTCAATTATATATTTCTGGCAAAGGTGCTTATTAATTGTGATTACACAATTACACAACACAGACATACTCTTACACACCTCTTATTTTGAAAGATAGGCTACTTATTAGTCTAGAAACTTTTCCGCCCAGTATATTAAAGCATTTAGATTTGGATTTTTATCAGTCATTTTATGTGTCTTGGCAATGGAAATAATCAAACATAATTGCCACTGAATGTCTGAGAAGAGACTATGTGACCCAGGTCCCATGCTTCATTAAAATATAAATTACTTTGTTTGTTATCGCTGCCAGTTTCTAACTTCCATAATCATTGTTGATGAACTAAAACTTATTTTCCTGACACTGGAAATGATAGGTGGGTGGAAATATATATCTGCTTCTTTTCACTGATATCTAAATGATAAGGTTCTCATAGAGTTACATTATTTGTCTGAGTTATGTAACTGCCATGTTTTAGTATATTGATAAATTTTGGTGGGTTTTTTTTTTCATTTGCCTTGGGAGAGTTTCTAGACACAGGATCTGTTTTTTTTGGTTGGTTATAATATGAGGAAAAAAATGAGCCGTGCCATGAGAAAACCAACATAGTGGGTTTGCGACCAGCATGGATCCAGACCAGCCTGCGCATCCGCGCAGTCTGGTCAGGATCCATGCTGTTCGCTAACAGTTTCTCTAATTGCAATAGGCTTTGAAAGCGAACAGCATGGATCCTGACCAGACTGCGCGGATGCGCAGGCTGGTCTGGATCCATGCTGGTCGCACACCCACTATGTTGGTTTTCCCATGGCATGGCTCATTTTATGAATTTTACATTTTTACTTTGCATGCTTTTTATGCCCCCCAAGGGGAGCATATTAAAATCGCACTGTCCATCCATGTTTGTGTATGTGCATGGGTCCGTGTAAATGGCCCAGGTCCCTCAGGTCAAGGTCACAAGATGGTGTCCGGTCCATATCTTTTCGGCACATGGAGGAATTTTGAAATTAGTTTGCTCAAATGTTCGTCTTGTCCCAAGGGTATGTTGTGTCAATGATCCGGATCAATGATCAATGTCTAGGTCACAATTTGACATATTGGTTTTCTGCATGCAGTCACTGTTTTTGTTTTTGTTGTTTATAAATTGATTTAGAAGCCATTTTGTGCAAATAACTACATTGTATTTTAGTCTGAGAATATGCTATGTGCATGATCCGGGTCTCTCAGGTCAAGGTCATTTTTTAAATTTTTATTTATTTTGTGCAGACAACTGTAGCATTCTTGGGCACGCTTCGGGGGCATATGTCACAAATAGTAACAGCTCTTGTTGAATCTTGAGATGCTTTCATGCAACAAACTTGCAGTGGTTAGGTCAGGATCTGTCTGCTGAAATAGAGTTTCTCTTCTACAATTTAGGTTTGAAAGTTACCGTCATTACCACAACTTTGTCAGAAGTTCCTTGCAGGTTAGTTGTTTATGAATTATTTTTCATTTGAAATCATATATTGGAGTCTAGTAAAAGCCTGCCCACTTAGAATTACTCTAGTGCTTTGATGTAAAATCATGTTTTCAATCATTTTTTCCCCCCAAGAAATTTTTGTATAGAAGACAGTTTGATTCTAGACTGTGTTAGATGTAAATTAAAAGATTTTATTCAGCAGTAGACAAGCAAAATATTTGTATATGTAAATTTGTTATGGATTTCTTAATCATAGGAAGCTGTTTGTGATCACTTGTTCAAGACCAAAGGGATATAGTTTTCATATTGTCTGTCAGCCCAAATGTTGGTCAGTCTGTCTGTCATATTTTGATTTTACCTCTTTAATCTCTTGAAGGATGTTAAATGAAACTTGAGTGGAGTGTTCATCTCTGTTGGCTTAAGTGTATATCAGACAAGGTCAAGGTCACAACTAAAAGGTAAAACATTTGATTCTTGGAGTTTGTGTCCAGTCCATATGGTATAAACTCCTCACAATGGAACAAAGTCTGCAGATGTAACTACTTGGCCAAGGAGGCCCTTTACCCAGCTGCTAGTTAAGTAGATACAGTTTCTAAAAAGAAGCTAAAACAAGGCCTGTGTTTTCTGAGCAGATAGAATGTGGCAACTAGTAATTAGTGAAGCAGGAGTCGAAAAAAAGATTTTTCCTTGTTTTATTGCTACTTTATAAAAAAAATATAATATCAGAATTTCCCACAAGTTCCATGTTAATCCCTGTGTAACAAGATTGTTCAGGAAATACAGGAAACACGAGTTCATGTTTTTCCATTAAAAACGTGATCATTATTCCATGCATGATTAAATTATTGTGCAAAAAAGTAGTACCAGGAAGAAGCATACAAGTTGTGCTGGCATGGTTTAATTTGTCTAAAAATAGTGCCATGTAAAGAAATGCAGGCAAAATACACTAGATAATCTCATTACAAGCAAACAAAGTTAAATTTACTAAAGATAAGTTTCAGGTTTTAAAATTCTAGTCTTTTTTTTTGTGCAATTTGTTGCCAGAAAACTGCCATGTCGGTCTATATTCTGTATCTGCTCATGTCAGGTGACTGAACATTTCGTCACTTGAAATGATGTAAAAGGAAATTCTAGTATTATTGCACCCTTGCTTTTAGCTCTATTGCATTAAAAGTGGATTATCTATCTTCCCTCGTTCTGTTTCAGCCCACCCACTTAACGCAATAGGGTGAGTGTTTATCTATGGACCTCAGGCGGTGAGTTAGATCCCTGGGCAAGGTGTATGTTCTTGACAATTTGATAAAAGACATTGTGTCTAAAGTCAGTGGTCCTCCACCTCTGATTCATGTGGGAAAATTGGCAGTTACTTGTGGAGATCAGGTTTGTTCTGGTACAGAAACCAGGAACTTCGGTTTGGTTAGGTGTCAGCTGTTACATAAATGAAATACTTTAGACCCAAAACAAACAAACAAACAAACAAATCATCCTGTTTCAACAGTTTTACCTAAACATCTGTTCTGAATTTACCGGTCAGAATTAAACCAGACTCTTTAAGTAGTATCCATGTATGGCCATCTCTCAAGGTTGTTCAAATGGTTTAGCTCAACTCTTTGTAGGGCCTACCAGAGCTTAAAGAGGAAAAAGCCTTAAAACTACTTCATATGATGGACCTTCACCAAACTTGGTCTGTAGCCTGTCTCAAGTTTGTTCAAATGGTATTCCTTGGAACCTTTTAGTAGGCTGTCAGAGTTACATATAGGACAAAAAACTTTTTAAGCAACAGGGATTTTCACCAAAATTGTTAAATAGCATCCTTGCATATACTTCTTTCAACTTTGTTCACAATTTTTGTTCTGCTTAGAAAAATCTCAAACGTTAAGGTCCTACAGGTCCATTTATGCATTTTTAAGCATACTTTTAGACAATTAACTACTTACATTTTTACAGAAATAGACCATTATGTGACAAAGTTGCAGCAGTTCTCATGATTTTAGTAAATTCAGGAGCCAATGGGATAATTGTGTGCTTGTTTGTTTTGGCATTTAACCCTTTCCCACATGGATACGTTTATCACCGTATCTATCGATTACCAAACAGAAACGTATTGACCCGTGTCTATCGGTTCCCCGATAGAAACGTATTATACCGATTAACGGCCATTTGAACAGAATCGTTTTATCCCGTGTCTCATAATCAATCGCTTTATTTTCGTTCTTTTCCTAAAGAAACAAATTCCGGATGTTTACTAACTCAAAATATGGGATTTCGTCATCATTATTTACGTAAAAGATCATGTGGTTACTATTTAAATTTATCGAGTACTTTGCAAAGAAAGACACCGGGGTTTTTTCCCACATGTGCACGACGGTACGTCATGGAAAATTACTGAGAAACTGCTTGCAACTAGCCGTTTCGCGGGGCTTTCCTCGTTCTAAAAATAACAACCATTTAACATCAAAGTATTTTTAAATGTGTTAGGTCATGAAGGTCACGCGTGATACATGCAGATTTCCCCTAAACAACAATTTGTGTATACGATGGCTTGGAATTTATGGCCTTACATAACGGGAAGTGTTAATCAAAACAGAAGGACCGCGGCTTTCAAATATTTTATGACACCCCAAGAGTTAATTGCTGCGGAAGTCACCCGTGATGTACCGACGTTTGATCATCAAAATATTACGTAATATTATCTTAAAAATATTTAATTTTTAGCACAAGAATACTGTAGTCGGTTACGAGTCTCGATCTCCACGATCTTTTTGCACTTTCAGAAATTTTACGATCCGTTATTTTTGTAGTGTTATTCAGTTTGATGGTTGTTTTTTATATAAATACTTACCGATTCCGATTCGGAAGATAAGTCTATTAACTATAAATCAAACTTTCAAACATCAAAATGAAATTGTATATGAATTTCAATGTGAAAGTAATCCAAAACAGAATTTTATGCCTAAAAATATATATTCCCGTACTTTAACACTTCATATCTTCGAAACTCAAAGAGAAACTACAATAAATTTTGTATCATCGGAAAGAGAATTTAAATTGCTATAAACTTTATGTTGACAAAAATAATGTCAAACTTACAGAAAATATTAAAATAATGACATTTTTAACATGTGTGTGTGTAATCACAAAATAATGCCAACACCTCTGTTCAGATAAGACAGTCACCTTTATCAGCCATATACCGATTATTGATTATTGATTATCACTTATCAGTGTTATGTAAAAGAGGTTACTTTGGCTTCTGTTCTGTGTGGTAAAGGGTTAAGGGCAGCACTTCATACAAGCCTTTTACACCTTGCTTTCACCTTTCACATAATGTAACATATGTTTATATTATGCCTTTTGGGACACATCAAAACAAATGTTATACTGTAATAAAACAACATAAGAGAATAAATGGGAAATATATTCTGGAAGGCAGCCATCCATTAGTCTACTTGAATAAAGCAGAAAGTTTCCAGCATAATAGTGTTTGATAAATCACTTGAAACTATGCACAGGAAAACAAACAGTTAACAGATGTCTCCAAGGTTAGATGCAATCATTAACAATTGCAGAACAATTCTTGTAAAAAACTAATTAACTATGGTCCTCGATTTTTTCTCCTACAATTGAGTTGTATCTTTTAGTGTTATAATTTTATTGGCTGAATATATGAGGGTACAATACAGAGGTCATAATACTTATAATATTTTTAAGCACATACATTTGATATTCTTTAAACATGAAATTCTATTGATACCTAGAAATTGAAAATGAGTTTCAACTCGGACAGTCTGTTTGCAAATTGTAAATTTTTGTTATTTATAATTTATTAAAGTTTAGTAAAGTTCTTGACATTGTGGTTGTCCATGTTGAATCTATAACTCGGCTTTTGGATCTCAAGATACAGCTTTTTGATAGAAGGCTTAATACTCTTGAAAACATGGGGCCTCTGTGGCCGAGCGGTTAAGGTCGCTGACTTCAAATCACTTGTCCCTCATCGATGTGGATTCGAGCCTCACTCGGGGTGTGAGGAAGCCATCCAGCTGGCTTACGGAAGGTTGGTTGTTCTACCCAGGTGCCCGCTCGTGATGAAATAATGCACGGAGGGGCACCTGGGGTCTTCCTCCACCATTAAAGCTGGAAAGTCGCCATAATTATGACCTATCATGTGTCGGTGCGACGTTAAATCCAACCCAAAAAAAAAAAAAAAGTATTGAAAATGTGTATTATGTATTGCTTCCTAATTCAAGAAGTTTTGATGTTTGCAGATTTGGTGTGCATTCAAATTACAATTGTCACACACTTAAAACACTTCCACCTTTAATACAAATGGAAAAAGTTATTTTTAGCTCGACTATTCGAAGAATAGTCTAGCTATTCTACTCACCCTGGCGTCGGCGTCGGCGTCGGCGTCGGCGTCGGCGTCGGCGTCACACCTTGGTTAAGTTTTTGCATGCAAGTACATACAGCTATCATTTAAAGGCATATAGCTTTGAAACTTATTTATTCTTTTTCTAGGTCAATTACCAACCTCACTGGGTCAAGTTCCATAACTCTAACATGTATTTTGAGCAAATTATGCCCCCTTTTGGACTTAGAAAATTCTGGTTAAAGTTTTACATGCAAGTTACTATCTCCAAAACTAATGCAGATATTGAATTGAAACTTCACATGTGTCTTTGGGGTTATAAAACTAGTTGATAGCACCAAGTCCCATAACTCTGACCTTCATTTTGGCCAAATTATGCCCCCTTTTGTACTTAGAAAATTTTGGTTAAAGTTTTGCGTGCAAGTACATACAGCTATTACTAAAAGGCATATAGATTTGAAACTTATTTTTTCTTTTTCTAGATCAATTACCTACCTCACTGGGTCAAGTCCCATAACTCTGACATGTATTTTGGCCAAATTATGCCCCTTTTGGACTTAGAAAATTCTGGTTAAAGTTTTGCGTGCAAGTACATACAGCTATTACTAAAAGGCATATTGATTTGAAACTTATTTTTTCTTTTTCTAGATCAATTACCTACCTCACTGGGCCAAGTCCCATAACTCTGACATGTATTTTGAGCAAATTATGCCCCTTTTGGACTTAGAAAATCCTGGTTAAAGTTTTACATGCAAGTTACTATCTCCAAAACTAATGCAGATATTAAATTGAAACTTCACATGTGTCTTCGGGGTTATAAAACTAGTTGATAGAATCAAGTCCCATAACTCTGACATGTATTTTGGGCAAATTATGCCCCCTTTTGGACTTAGAAAATCCTGGTTAAAGTTTTGCGTACAAGTACATACAGCTATTACCAAAAGGCATATAGCTTTGAAACTTATTTATTCTTTTTCTAGGTCAGTTACCAACCTCACTGGGTCAAGTTCCATAACTCTTAACATGTATTTTGAGCAAATTATGCCCCCTTTTGGACTTAGAAAATTCTGGTTAAAGTTTTACATGCAAGTTACTATCTCCAAAACTAATGCAGATATGGAATTGAAACTTCACATGTTTCTTCGGGGTTATTAAACTAGTTGATAGCATCAAGTCCCATAACTGATATGCATTTTGGTCAAATTATGTCCCGTTTCGAACTTAAAACTCTTTTGATATTTAACATTTTGGGTAATAATTTCCTGCTTCTGTGACAATATTTCGAATAGTCGAGCTTGGCTGTCTTACGGACAGCTCTTGTTTGTATTAGAGTCATCCTGTTTTCATTTGTTATGTACAGAACCTCAAAATTATATGTATACTTGATGGTCATATTTAAAATAAAAGTTACAACCTCCATAATGGAAGCTGCCTAATAATTCACTGAGTTTAATTTGGCATATCATGTTAAAGAATAATTTGTCTCCAGTAGAATAGCGTGTGATTCTTGAAAGGTTTTAATAGTACACATTATATTCCCAGTATGCAAGTGCATTTCAGTAATTGATAATGCAAAAACATTTTGCCAACTGTTATTATTTTCATATGTGCAAAATTATTTAATGAATCATAATATATTAATAATTGGAACAGCTGCCATAAAGAGAATGGAATTTATGTAAGACATAATTTTTATGTTCTTTGTACATTGACATAAAATTACATTTGTACCAGTACATACAGAAAATACACCGTATTAACCTGCTAGCATGTGCCATTAGAAGGAGTGTGCGCTGAAAGTTTTCTGACTAAATAATGAGCAGTACAGACCGTGATCAGCCTGCGTGAACGTGTACGCTGATCTTGGTCTGCACTGGTCATAAAGGCAGAATCACTTGCCCCAGCAGGCTAAAGGTTAAAGAGATCTAAGATATTGGCTGCATATGTTCCTTCTGGTATTTAAGTGAAATTCTGAGTACTTACATATACACAAGTTGAAATGTGGTTGGATTATGACAAATGAATTTTGTGAAGTAACTTGACAAATGATGGAATGATTTTATATCATAAAAACAGTTGATTATTAACTAATTAACTGTGTGTCCATATTGTACAATCCAGGAATTGCTGTTATTCCATTGTATTTCCTGTAAATGGAAATTTAGTTCAAAGGGAAACAACTTTCTTTGCAAATGGGGATTCATTTTAAAGGGGAACAACTTTCTTCATAAATGGGGATTCATTTGAAAGGGAAACACCTTTTTCTGCAAATGGGGATTCATTTCAAAGGGAAACACCTTTCTCTGCAAATGGGGAATCATTTCAAAGGGGAACACCTTTCTCCGCAAATGGGGATTCATTTCAAAGGGAAACGCCTTTCTCCGCAAATGGGGATTCATTTCAAAGGGAAACACCTTTCTCCGCAAATGGGGATTCATTTCAAAGGGAAACACCTTTCTCCGCAAATGGGGAATCATTTCAAAGGGAAACACCTTTCTCCGCAAATGGGGATTCATTTCAAAAGGAAACACCTTCCTCCGCAAATGGGGATTCATTTCAAAGAGGAACACCTTTCTCCACAAATGGGGATTCATTTCAAAGGGAAACACCTTTCTCTGCAAATGGGGATTCATTTCAAAGGGAAACACCTTTCTCCACAAATGGGGGAAACACCTTCCTCTGCAAATGAGAGGAACACATTTCTCTTCAAATGAGAGGAACACATTTCTCTGCAATCGAGGCTTACAAAGGGGAACAACTTTACTTGCAAATGAGGTTTCATTACAATGGAAAACAACTTTCGTACAAACATAATTGCAATAATGCAAGGATGATTAATTAGGATCATAATACAAGGGTGGAATTAGTAATTTGTGAATTCAGCCTAGTTAGATTGGACCTTTTAGTTTTAATAAAATATTTCTAAGATTTCTGGATGAACTTATTGAGTTTGTTTTTTTTTTTGATGATCTGTACATGTCTTTATTGCCAGATCATTATTCATTGACTAAAAGAATGATTCATTTACTAAGTCTTTTAACTTTACTTTTGATGAAATAAGCAATTGAGAAAAAATGTTAACTGTTGATTTTCAGGAAAACCTTCTAAGCCCAGAAGGTAGAAGAAATTTGCATTTTCCCTTGGATGGAGCAAAATTTCTTTTTTTTTTTTGACAGTTTGACAGACAACAAACATGAAAGTAATACATTCTCTACCACTGATTCATATTTGAAAGTTGTCATCTACTTGTAGAGAATAAGTAAGAATTGGAACAGAATCAAGAGCACAGTCAGAGCTGGAACAGAATCAGGAACATTGGTTTGACTTTTAGCTGCTGTTGCATAAATTGAATACATTTTTGTAGTGTTGAAGGATGGCATTAAGTCCATGTCAAACAAAAATACCAGTTCTGTTGGTATTGGTCATGTTTTCAAATAAAAAACAGACAATAGCATTTCTATAGATATAGGTCATATTTCAAATCACAAAAATAGACAATGGTATTTCTATATTTCAAATCACGAAAACAATCAATGGCAGTTTTATGGATATAAATCATGTTTCAAATCACAAAAACAGACAACAACAGTTCTTTAGATATAAGTCCTGTCTCAAATCAAAAAACAGACAATAACAGTTCTATAGACATAAGTTATGTTTCAAATCACAAAAACAGACAATAACTGTTCTTAGATATAAGTCCTGTTTCAAATCACAAAAACAGACAATAGCAGTTCTACATATATAGGTCATGCTTCAAATCACAAAAACAGACACTAACATCAGTTTTATGGATATAGGTCATGTTTTAAATCACAAAAACAGACAATGGCAGTTCTATGGATATAGTTCATGTTTCAGATCACAAAAACAGACAATAGCAGTTCTATGAATACAGGTCATGTTTCAAATCACAAATACCAACAACAGCAGTTCTATAGATATGGTCATGTTTGAAATCACAAAAACAGACAATAGCAGTTCTACAGATATAGGTCATGTTTCAGATCACAAAAACAGACAATAGCAGTTCTATGGATATAAGTCATGTTTCAAATCCCAATAACAGACAATAGCAGTTCTGTAGATATAAGTCATGTTTCAAATCACAAAAACAGACAATAGCAGTTCTACATATATAGGTCATGTTTCAGATCACAAAAAACAGACAATAGCATCAGTTCTATGGATATAGGTCATGTTTCAGATCACAAAAACAGACAATAGCAGTTCTATGGATATAAGTCATGTTTCAAATCACAATAACAGACAATAGCAGTTCTGTAGATATAAGTCATGTTTCAAATCACAAAAACAGACAATAGCAGTTCTACAGATATAGGTCATGTTTCAAATCACAAAAAAACAGACAATAGCATCAGTTCTATGGATATAGGTCATGTTTCAAATCACAAAAACAGACAATAGCAGTTCTATGGATATAGGTCATGTTTCAAATCACAAAACTGGACAAAAGTTCTATAGGCAGATGTTATGTTTACAAAATTACAAAAGAAAACGGTGCCAATTCTAAGGTATAATACAGAATATGTTTACAAAATCACACAGACACAGTGACAGTTCTATGAGTATGGGTCATATTTCAAAATCAACACAACAAACATTGTCAGTTATATTGGCATTGGTCAGGGTTACATGTCAAACAGACAAGGACAGGTTTATGAGTATTGCTCATTTTTTCCAAAATTACAAAATCAAACAATGCCAGTTCTTTGAGTATACATAATGTTTCCAAAACCGCTAAAATATTTTTTATGCAAGAATAAGCTAGACAAAACTGCATTATGTAAGCATTGATCTCAGACAGACCATATATATATATATATCACTCTTTATTTCTTACCTACATTAATGGAATGAATGAATCTCCCTTCAAATTTGTCTGCCAGGAAGTTATTTGTTAAATTGATTGTCTTTACATGTCTATCAAAGCTGCTATATTTGCTGTAAAAGAGGTCAGGAGCATTTAAATTGCCTAGTTTAGAGTCCAGAACAACAAAAAGCCATCAGTTAATTGTCTGGAAGAGGGGCAGCATGGTCTGGTGGTTTATGCATTATCAGCTCAACATAGAGATTACACAAGGTTTTTCATGAGCTAGAAGGCAATGTTTGGAATATAGGGACACTTGCATTTTTGTGTTCATCTGTCAACAGCCAATATTTTTTGAAAGGCTGTATTGTTAGCTCACCTCTCACATAGTGACAGGTTGAGCTTTTGTGATCACCCTTCGTCCGTTCGTCCGTCCACAATTTTCTTGTGAATACATAGAGACCACATTTTGCATTTGATTTTAATCAAACTTGCACTCATCTTGTATGGGCATTATATCTTGGTTCCTTTCGAAAACTGGCCAGATTCGATCATGGGTTCCAGAGTTATGGCCCCTTAAAGCGCCAAAATTTGCTATTTTTGGCTTGTGAACACGATAGAGACAACATTTTGCTATCAACTTTAATCAAACTTGCACACAACTTGTACTTGCATAATATCTTGGTTCCTTTCGTAAACTGGCCAGATCCCATCATGGGTTCCAGGTTTATGGCCCCTTAAAGGGCCAAAATTTGCCATTTTTGGCTTGTGAACACGATAGAGACCACATTTTGCAATCACCTTTAATAAAACTTGGTTATAGTTGTATTGGCATAATATCTTGGTTCCTTTGGAAAATTGGCTGGATCCCATTATGGGTTTCAGAGTTACGGCCCCTTAGAGGGCCAGAATTTGCTATTTTTGGCTTGTGCAGTCATACAGAGATTTCATTTATGGTTTGATTTGATACAGACTTGCAGACTTTCTTCAACAACAATAAATTTTGGATTCCATGATGAATCTGTCAGATCCAGTCATAGGTTCTGGAGTTATTTTATATCTGATTACCTCCCCTGATTTTAATCAAAATGAATTTGAATCAGTAAGTACTTAGAGGACTCATTTGAAATTTTATTATTGTCATTAGTTGGACTCAGACAATTAGGGTAGATAACTATAGACTGATTTTATGTCAAATCATCTCCCTTTATTTAAATTTAAAATGGGTATATCTCAGTAACTAATGAAGATACTGATCTGAAATTTCATTTATGCCATCAGATGAACTTGGACTATTAGTGAAGATACATATTGACTGAATTTATGACCAATTACTTCCCTTTATCTTTTATGCAAATGAATTTACCTAGCAGCTTCTAATGAGATTGGTTTGAAACATTATTTGTGTCTTCCATGGTAAGAAACCTCTACTTTTACTTACTTTTCTAATATATTGTTGTAAAGGCTTGTACTCTGTATCTTCTACATGCATATACCAATGCATGATTACCTCTCCTGATTTTAATAAAAATGATTTATCTCAGTATGTATTTATAGGACTTATTTGAAATTTCATTTATGCCATCAGATGGACTCGTACAATCAGGGTAGATAACTTTTGTCTGAATTTATGACAAATTACCTCCCTTTATTTTATGTAAATGAATATACCTCAGCAGCATCTTATGAGATTGGTTTTTAAAAATGTTATTTAAGTCTGCCAGGGTAAGGAATAGTCATGCTAGTACAAAAATGCAGCATTTGAGCTAAGGACCCTAAAACTTGGTATGGAGATTGGCTATGACTAGTATGTGACCCAAAAGGGACTGTTTAAAGAAAATATTATCCTGATGATATTTAAAGTGTATGCCTATGTGATCTATGTCAAAACTTGATCTTATCATTAAGAGCAATGGTACTCATGTGAGCGATTTAGGGCCATCATGGCCCTCTTGTTTTTAGATTTACAAGTTGAAACAAGTGTACATGAATTTTTATAGATAATGACCATAATTGCTTGATATACAGCTTACAGTAGATCTACATCTTTTACTGCATACAGTGCAGTGCATCAGTACAACTGTGACAAATATTAGAAGTATCACAGTATGATAGTTTTACAGAAATTGATAAATTTTCATAGAATTTATGGTTCATGAAAATAGTGTGAAGCAATAACAATAAAGTGCTTTTGGAATGAATGAAAGACACATCTGATGGTTAGTTCCTTTTTTATGTCCCCGAAGGGAGGCATATTAGTTTTCAACTGTCCGCCCGTTCGTTCATTTGTTCGTTAGTTAGTTCGTTTGTCACAACTTTAACTTTTTGCATGAAGGCACTTTACTCGTGAACCACTGCACCCAGGACCTTCAAACTTCACATGCTGATAGTACTTATTGAGTACACGACCTCTACTGACTTTGGGGTCATAGGTCAAGGTCACCAGGTCAAAGGTAAAGGCACTGTGGGGGCATTTGTCACCATTAGTGACAGCTCTTGTTGATTACACAGTTCCAAAACATGGGCATAATTTTGCAGACTCTGAATTTGATGGACAGGCTATTTATAACATAATGCTTAGTTTTTTATACCCAATATATGAAGAAAGCAACTCCAGGGGAAATTCTAATTTTTATCAGTCATTTAATGTGTCTGTGGCGATAAAGATGATCAAACATAATTGCTACTGAATGTCAGAGAAGCGGCTATTTAACCCATCTCCCAGGCTTCATTAAAATACATTTGTTACATTGTTTGCTATAGCTGCAACTTCTTTGACCCTTAGGCATACAAAGATTGAAATTTCAGTCCTTCAGAGATTTTACCGTTTTGCCTGCAGCCCACATTAATGACCTAATTTAGTTCATTTTTACACTCCACAATCCTTGTCCTACAAACTGACTTATTTGAAAATGACCTTTTCCCTCATATGACCTTAACCTTCAAACTTAAAATGTTAATAAACAACATTTTTGGTCCTACAGTCCACATTTAGTTCATACTTGCACTCAACAAACCTTATGGCAATACCTACAGACTGACCTTGATATATAAATGGCCTTGACCTTCATTATGATCTTCACCTTTAAACTTAAAATTTCAAGAAACAAAACTTTGGTCATACACCAGGGGCATGATTTTGCGTTATGGTCCTTTTTAAGTTTAGTAATCATTGTTAATGAATGAAAACTTACTGTCATGACACTGAAAGTGATAGGTGAATGGAAACATATATATCTGCTTCTTTTCACTGATAATCAAAGTGATAAGGTTCTTACAGAGTTGCATTATTTGTCTGAGTTATGTAACTGCCATGTTTAAGTATATTGATAAGCAGTGATGGAACCTTTTTATCTGTCTTTGGAGAGTTCCTGGTAAAAGAATCATTTTTCAAATTAGTAGTTATAATTATGCAATAATTGTGCAATGTGAGAAAAAAACAACTTCCATCAGTTTTATTTTAAACTTAAAGCTGCTCGCCCGCAGAAAGGTTTACGGATTCACAGCACTATATGGTTATGTAGGAAAAAGTAAAGCGTTGCAAACGGTTTATCAATTTTCCAATAAAGCCATATAGAGCGGTGAATCCGTAAACCTGTTTTCATAAGCCATTTTCTCAGAACGTTACGTAGATTTTCGCTTATTTTGTTGATCATGCCTTTTTATTTTACATTCTTGTTAATAAAAATGTTGCTTTTGTGAAATTGAATATTTTCGACCAAACTGAGGGCGAATAATAATAAAACCTGGACAAGATCCTTAATGGAAGCATATAGAACACAACGAAGCAACATAATAGCAGACGTCTATTGTAGTTAAAATGAATAGGCTCCATTATCCCAAAAGAAACAGAAAATATAAGAACACTGAGAAAATAAATTTGTCTACATGCACTTGTGGCATTGTTTTCATGTATATCATTGTCTTATTTTGTTTTCCTGTCTCAGTGCCTCTTTGTAAGGAAGTCAGCTGGTTGGTTTGCAAAGGGTAGGTAATTCTGCCATCATGCCTGAATTATAAATGCTCTGAGGGTCACCAGTTGTCTTCCTCCACAGTGAAAATCAGGATTTAGTCATATCAGACCTAAACTTTGTCGAAGTCACTTAGTACCTAACAGAACTAAAAGGTCTTTGTAATACTTACATATCAAATTGTTCTTCCTTAGAAATGACATTGTGGGGTCTTAGCAAATGCCTGCTTGGCAAGAATTACTAAACTACTTCCATTTTAAAATCTTTGTTTCAATAATTTTCTTTCAAAGATAGTGTTGAATAGAAGACGGTGTAATGTCAGAAGTAGATTAAAATATTTTAATTAGCTCTTAACAACCTTAAAGGTGGCATAATATTTCTGTTTCAGTTTGAAGGCATTGTACTTCAAGGAAACGGGATCAGACAGCTGCTAGTTTATCATTTTGATATGTGATATATTGTTACCAGCCATTTTATTGACCTGTAGGTCAGACATCATACACTTTTTAAGGAATTTGTAAGTTTTCCATCTTTTGCAAAACTAATAGCATAATGTGAAATGAGAAATCAGGAGTTTGTTTGTATTCTTTAGGTTTTGATGTGCAATATTTTAGACAGTACTGCTCCTGTTCTCTGTGTCAGTCTGATTTGATATCATCACTACTTTATTTCGTCAGAACCCTTTGAAGTAACATTAGGAATTTGGGCTCTTGTTGAGCTATTGTGATCACTCATCATCGGTCCATCATCTCTCCATACACTTCTTCAAACAACATGAAACCATTTAGTGCAGTCTGATCATGATCTGCACTGTTCGCCATTCAGTCAGTACATTTTTGTATGCACCCCTTTTGCTTATTGTTGAGAAAATAAAGAAACAGTTATAACCCTGTTGCATAACAAAAGTAGGGGAAAATAATATTATGAACTTTCAGATCATCTCCTTTTGTCCACAAAGGGATCCATAGAGTCAAACTACTGTTGGTCTGTCTGTATATATGTAAGTTAGGTAATTTATCAGTTTTTCTTTCAGAAACAACCTGTACCTCAGCAATAACATTGAAACAATGAAATTATGAGAGATAGTATTTGGATGGCAAGATTTCTGGTGTTGCACTGTTAAGGTCAAGGTCACACTTGGGACATTCCTCACTTAGAAGTGATATCTCTTGTTTACTGGGAAAATAACATTCTATGTTATTGAATGTCATCTCATTACATTTTAGTAGAATTTATTTCATTTTTTATTGAGAAATGAAAGTCCTTAAATGCTCATAAAGATTTATATCTTTTATAGGAAAGGAATTGCTTTCAACTCTGTTTCAACATCTCTTTTATCTTGACAGCTCAGAAACAATTTTACTTTGAAATCTATGCTTAAAAAAGCTAGACTTTCTGGAAAAAAATGTTGGGGTAGAAGTGGGGTATATTGGGCAACACTCTACTCTCTAAACAAGACCAGTTTGCTATAAACCTTTAATACAGCTGAACAATTAGGCCATAAGTCAAACTAGAGTAAAAGGCATATTTCCATAGGGTTATCTTGCTTTATATCTTGTTTATAAAAAAATATAATTTTCAAAATCCCCCCAAGTTACTTGTCAATTCCTATATAGAAAATTGTTCTGACATAATTCCATGAATTTCTTTTAGATTCCGTAATTCTGAGAACTTTGAAATTGTTTTCGAAAAGTAGTTCCAGGAAGTAGCATATGAACTTCAAGTGTGCTGGCATGACACCACTAGAATTTATCTAACAATAGTACTGTAACTGTGTAATCAAGTACAGTCATTACAACAAAACCAAGTTAAAAGACATGTTACACAATTTTCTTTATTAGTCCCCTACTGGTTGAAAACCAGTTTCAGGGACTATAGGATGCACTTTTCCGTCATTCTGTCTGTCCGTCCGTCCGTCCGCAATTTGGTGTCTGGTCCATAACTCTGTCATCCATGAAGGGATTTTAATATTACTTGGCACAAATGTTCCCCATGATGAGACGATGTGTCATGCGCAAAACCCGGACCCCTAGCTCAAAGGTCAAGGTCACAATTGGAGGTCAAAGGTCAACAGGGCTTTTTTCCTGTCCGGTCCACAACTCTCCCATCCTTGAAGGGATTTTAGTATTACTTGGCACAAATGTTCCCCATGATGAGATGATGTGTCATGTGCAAATCCCGGACCTCTAGCTCAAAGGTCAAGGTCACAATTGGAGGTCAAAGGTCAACAGGGCTTTTTTCCTGTCCGGTCCATAACTCTCCCATCCATGAAGAGATTTTAATATTACTTGGCACAAATGTTCCCCATGAGGAGACGACGTGTCATGCGCAAAACCTGGAACCTAGCTTAAAGGTCAAGGTCACAATTGGAGGTCAAAGGTCAACAAGGCTTTTTTCCTGTCCGGTCCATAACTCTCCCATCTATGAAGTGATTTTAATATTACTTGGCACAAATGTACCTCATAATAAGACGATGTGTCATGCACAACTTTCAAACCCCTAGCTCAAAGGTCAAGGTCACACTTAGCATTCAAATGTTAACATAGCATGAACAGGGTCTGTTTCGTGTCCGGTCCATAACCCTGACATTCATTAAGGAATTTTAATATCACTTAGCACAAGTGTTCCCCATGATGAGATGACGTGTCATGCACAAATCCCAGACCCCTAGCTCCAAGGTCAAGGTCACAATTGGGGGTCAAAGGTCAACAGAGTTTTTTTCCAGTCCCATCCATAACTCTGCCATCCATGAAGGGATTTTAATATTACTTGGCACAAATGTTCCCCATGATGAGACAACATGTCATGCGCAAAGCCCAGACCCTTAGCTCAAAGGTCAAGGTCACAATTGGAGGTCAAAGGTCAATAAGGTTTTTTCCCTGTCCGATCCAGAACTCTGTCATCCATCAAGGGATTACAATATTACTTTGCATAAATGTTTCCCATGATGAGACGACGTGTCATGCGCAACACCAAGTACCCTAGCTGAAAGGTCAAAGTCACACTTTGAGATCAAAGGTCAAGAGGATTTTTTTCCTGTCCGGTCTATAACTTTGTCATGCAAAGCAGGATTTAGATATCAGTTGGCACAAATATTCCCCTGGATGAGACAACATGTCATGCACAAGAACCAGGTCCCTAGGTCTAAGGTCAAGGTCATATTTAGAGGTCAAAGGTCAAATTCAAGAATGACTTTGTACAGAACATTTCTTCTTCATGCATGGAGGGATTTTGATGTAACTTGGACCAAATGTTCACCACCATGAGGCACCCTTGTTTTTAGAATTACGTCCCTTTCTTATTACTATAAATAGATTTTATTGTAACTTTTTTATTACTGGCGGTAGAGAAAAATCGAGACCACTTTTCTGTGGTACAGCATGCATGTTACATCCAATTTTTAGGTGTATTTTGACCTATCTCTACCTGGTAAAGAGTTTCTTGTGGACTTATATTATATAGATTTTTTTTTTTTTTTTTTTTTTTTTTTTAAAGATTAATTTCCCATTGTTGTTACTATAAATAACTTACATGATAACATTTTTATAATCAGCCAAAAAAATTCAATATGAAAACAACTGTAGGTTTTTATATATATAAATTTTAATCCAAGTGTTTTGTTATAACATATTGTATATATAGTACAATATTGTTTATACATCATTGACAGATATCAGTTCATTATGTTATACTGCAGTAGAGAAAATTAGGTGCCTTCAAGTAGGGGACTTTGTATTGCATGGCAATACTTCATTCACTTGTTAAGTCAAGTTACAGGACATGTCACTTTAAATGATGTTTTAAAAAATTACAGTGCTTTTACACATTTTAATTTAGCTCAATTGCATTAAAAGATATGAGCCCAGAATCTGGGAAAATCAAATATTTCATTACGGTGATGTAGGGACTCCAATCATAGTCCTGGTTGTGTTGTAGCAAATGACCTCTAGGATGAAATTTCAACGTGTTTGATAATGGTATTAAATTTTGAGTCATATATTGCTTAAATTTTACAAAAAATTACAATGTGCAGCATTGCTTATGAAACCAGTGAAAAACATTCTCATCCATCTGCGATTGATCATAGTTTAGAGAGGTACCTCCGATTTATTAGTTTGACTACTCACCCTGACATTGACTAAGTAGCCATTGGTGTCACACTTTGGTTAGTATTTTGTGTGCAAGATTATATCTCTGTAACCATTGCATGCAAACATTGGATTAAATCTTTACAAAAGACACCTAACTGTATTACCAAGTTAGAGAAATCTTTGTTGAATTTATCAAAAATTATGGCCAATTTTCAACAAAGAAATTTTGGATAAATTTTTGCATGCAAGCTGTTATCATTGCCATAATAAAGTTTAAAGTTATATAAGTCTTACCAAGTTATTGCCCTTGTTTGGCTTAAAGCTAGAGCTGTTTTATAGAGCTAGGACAGCTCTTGTTTCATTTAATGTTTATTTTGTGACAGGGAATAGTTTCAGCCAATCTGTGATTTCCGATATTCAAACTGATGGATTTAAAATTCAAGCAGCATTTAAAAACAGTAAGACAATGTTAACAATAAATACAGACAATACAAAATGACTGCCATCAGTTTAAGTTTTTTCTTCTAATAAGATAATTTTAAAGATTTACCTTTATCATCGATATAGAAAAGGACACAACGATGCTTTTCATGGATGTTTTTGAGTGGTTAATGAATATCTGTTGCAAAATGTCGCTGAATGGTTAAAAGGTTTAACTTGTAATTTAAAGAAACTAAAAATATCAGCGAAATGTGCCAGACATTCAACCAGAGAAACATGGTAGGCCTCTGGTATGTAAAAATGGGGAAAAATGGCACCAGTCCTACTATTCTAAAATGACAATGAGCCCTGTTTGTGCACAGCTGTAAATTTCAGGAGATTCACTTTTTATACGCCCGTTTGAAAAACGGGACGTATTATGGGAACGCCCCTGGCGGGTGGGCAGGCGGCGTCCACAGACTTTGTCCGGAGCATATCTTCTACATGCATGAAGGGATTTTGATGAAACTTGGCACAGTTGTTCACCATCATTAGACAGAGTGTCATGCGCAAAAACCAGGTCTAAGGTCAAGGTCATACATAGAGGTCAAAGGTCAAATTCAAGAATGACTTTGTCTGGGGCATATCTTCTTCATGCATGGAGGGATTTTGATGAAAGTTGGCACAATTGTTCATCATCATGAGACGGAGTGTCATGCGCAAGAACCAGGTCCCTGGGTGTAAGGTCAAGGTCACACTTAGAGGTCAAAGGATACAAGAAAGAAAACTTTGTCCGGAGTATATCTTCTTCATGCATGGAGGGATTTTGATATAACTTGGCACAAATGTTCACCACCACGAGGTGGAGTGTCATGCGCAAGAACTAGGTCCCTAGGTCTAAGGTCAAGGTCACACTTAGAGGTCAAAGGATACAAGAATGAAAACCTTGTCCGGAGCATTTCTTCTTCATGCATAGAGGGATTTTCATATAACTTTGCACAAATGTTCACCACCACGAGGCGGAGTGTCATGCGCAAGAACCAGGTCCCTAGGTCAAAGGTCAAGGTCACACTTAGAGGCCAAAGGTCAGATACAAGAATGACTTTGTCCGAAGCATTTCTTCTTCATGCATGGAGGGATTTTGATGTAACTTGGCACAATTATACATCATCATGAGACGAAGTGTCATGCGCAGTTCCTTTCTTTAGAATTACTTCCCTTTGTTGTTACTATAAATAGCTTATATTGTAACTTTTTCATTACTAGTCGTAGGGAAAAATCGAGACCACTTTTCTGTAGTACAACATGCATGCTACATCCAATTATGAGGTGTATTTTGACCAATCTCTACCTGGTAAAGATTTTTGTGTGGACTTACAATTTCTTTATGGATTTTTTTTTTTTTTTTAAGATTATCTTCCCTTAGTTGTTACTATAAATAACTTATATTGTAACTCTTTTATAATTGACCGTAGGGAAAAAACAAGACCACTTTTCTGTGGTACAACATAGATGTTACTTTCAAATTTTAGGTGTATTTTAAGGTATCTCTACCTGGTAAGGAGTTTTTTTGTGGACTTAGAAAAACAAATGACTTAAATGATTACTAAACAACCACAAAATTAAAATTCCATTTGCAAATACAGGTGCTAGAGTAAAGAAATTTGCTGTGATGGGCATATATTGTGACATTCTGGCACTCTTGTTCACATTATGTAACATATATTTACATTTGCCTTTTTATGAGTGCATCACATCAAAACAAAAGTTATTCTGTAATAAAACAACAAAAGAGAATAAATGAGAAATATATTCTGGAACCCAGCCATCCATTTGCCTACTTGAATAAAACAGAAAGTTTCCAGCATAATAGTGTTTGATAAATCACTTGCAACTATGCACAGGAAAACAGTAAACAGATGTCTTCGAGGTTTGATGCAATCATCAGTTAACAGTAATTATGTCTCCCCCAGGAGACATATTGTTTTTGCCCTGTCCGTCCGTCCGTCCGTCCGTAAGTCACACTTCATTTCCGAGCAATAACTGGAGAACCATTTGACCTAGAACCTTCAAACTTCATAGGGTTGTAGGGCTGCTGGATTAGACGACCCCTATTGTTTTTGGGGTCACTCTGTCAAAGGTCAAGGTCACAGGGGCCTGAACATTGAAAACCATTTCCGATCAATAACTAGAGAACCACTTGACCCAGAATGTTGAAACTTCATAGGATGATTCGTCATGAAGAGTAGATGAACCCTATTGATTTTGGGGTCACTCCGTCAAAGGTCAAGGTCACAGGGGCCTGAACATTGAAAACCATTTCCGATCAATAACTAGAGAACCACTTGACCCAGAATGTTGAAACTTCATAGGATGATTGGTCATGAAGAGTAGATGACTCCTATTGATTTTGGGGTCATTCCATCAAAGGTCAAGGTCACAGTGGCCTGAACATTGAAAACCATTTCCAATCAATAACTAGGGAACCACCTGACCCAGAATGTTGAAACTTGATAGGATGATTGGTCATAAAGAGTAGATGACCCTTATTGATTATGGGATCACTCCGTCAAAGGTCAAGGTCACAGGGGCCTGAACATTGAAAACCATTTCTGATCAATAACTAGAGAACCACTTGACCCAGAATGTTGAAACTTCATAGGATGATTGTACATGCAAAGTAGATGACCCCTATCGATTTTGGGGTCACTCCATTAAAGGTCAAAGTCACAGGGGCCTGAACATTGAAAACCATTTCCGGTCAGTAACTTGAGAACCACTTGACCCAGAATGTTGAAACTTAATAGGATGATTGGTCATAAAGAGTAGATGACCCCTAACGATTTTGGGGTCACTCTGTGAAAGGTTAAGGTCACAGGGGCCCGAACATTGAAAACCATTTCCGGTCAGTAACTTGAAAACCACTTGACCCAGAATGATGAAACTTCGTAGGATGATTGGTCATGCAGAGTAGATGAACCCTAACGATTTTAGGGTCACTCTGTTAAAGGTCAAGGCCACAGGGGCCTGAACATGAAAAACCATTTCCAATCAATAACTTGAGAACCTCTCGACCCAGATGTTGAAACTTCATAGGATGATTGTTCATGCAGAGTAAATGACCCTTATTGTTTTTGGGGTCACTCTGTAAAAGGTCAAGGTCACAGAGGCCTGAACATTGATAACCAGTTCCGATCAATAACTTGAGAACCACTTGACCCAGAATGTTGAAACTTCATAGGATGATTGAACATGCAGAGTAGATGACCCCTATTGATTTTGGGGTCAGTCTATTAAAGGTCAAGGTCACAGTTGCCTGTTCATGTAAAATCATTTTTTGGAAATAACTTGAGAACCACTTGACCTACAATGTTGAAACTTAATAGGATGATTGGACATGCAGAGTAGATGACCCCTTTTTATTTTGAGGTCACTTGATCAAAGGTCAAGGTCACAGGAGCCTGAACAGTGACTTGAGAACCACTAGGCCACAAGTGTTGAAATTTAGTGGGATGACTGGACATGCCAAGTAGATGATCCCTATTGCAGCCAACCATCAGTGTCTCTTTGACTTTCGCTCCTGACCCCTATTGACTTCTTGCCTATAGGACTTTGCATTGGGGGAGACATGCGCTTTTTTACAAAAGCATTTTCTAGTTTGGGAATTCAAAATGAAAGTTTTGATACAAACCCAGACGAAATGTTGACCATGGTCACCACGGTTTTTGATGGTTGACCGTGAACTAACATGGTCAGCCATCAAATACCATGGTGAAAACATGGTCAGGACCACGGTCAACCATGGTGATATAAGGTTGGCCATGGTCGACCATGGTCAGAAAAGACTATCAGTAGTTTGACCATGGTCAACTTTTTATGCCCCCACAGGGAGGCATATTAGTTTTCAACTGTCCGTCCGTTAGTTCGTTCGTTCGTCACAACATTAACTTTTTGTATGAAGGCACTTTACTTGCGAACCACTGCACCCAGGACCTTTAGACTTCATATGCTGATAGTACTTATTGAGTACACGACCCCTACTGACTTTGGGGTCAAAGGTCAAGGTCAAAGGTCAAGGTGCTGCAGGGGCATTTGTCACCATTAATGACAGCTCTTGTTTCAACCATGGTCATGTTAGTGATTTTCACACTTGTCTAGTTTTACAATGCACCAAAGATGCCTGACTGCATTTGGCAAATAAATGACTGGCTTGCAAAAATAGATATAGACTGCAATTGTCATGTATTTTCATAACCCTTTCAAATTCATATTTATACAGTTTTTAATAGTCAATAATCACCATGGTCGACCATGGTTGTGGACATTGGTCAACCAATGTTGTCTGTGGTTGTAAACCATGGTTTTTTACCATGGTCTAATACCATGTTCTATAAATGTGGTGCCAATTACCACAGCAATGGTCCCATGACCATGTACTACCATGGTACACAAACTGTCGATTACCATGGTCACAAACCTTGGCCGACCATGGTAATGTGACCATGGATGGTCTGATACCATGTTCTATGACCGAGGTGCCAATTAACGCACTTGGTAAGCCATGGTTAACCATTGCCCCATGACCATGAACTACCATGGTAATAAACCATCAATTTTGACTTGGAAAGGTCATTCTGTTTTTACTATATTGACATATTAGTACCTTAAATTTTATTTATATTTTATATTTATTGTATTGTAGAAAGTGAAAAATATTTTCATTAGGACAGTTTGTTATAAGTGGTTTTTTTTTTACCCTGGATACAAAGTATTATGGAGGCTATATTGGAGTCTTGCAAGTCTGTTGATCCATCTGTCATCAGGTCCACTCCATATCTTCTTAGTTATTGAAAGGATTTTCATAAAACTTGCATGAATTTTCATTTTCATCATTAGAACCTGCAGGTTGCACAACTTAGCTCATTAGATTAAAGGTCAAGGTCACACTTTGAAATCAGCAGTCAAGTATCTTAACTTTGTGCCCACTCATTTTCATCTTAACCTCTAGGAAGATTTTCATAAAACTAGTATATGTTACTTACTGCGCATCAAGACAACTTGCAATGTGTACTTACCAGGTCACTAGGTCTAAGGTCGAGATCACATTTGAAGGTCAGAGGTCATGATCATAATATTTTCCTGTATCAAAGCAGTGTCTGTAATGGTTACTGACAGAGAAGTTCAGTATTCCTGAATATGAAAAACCTGCGCACGTGAAAAACTTGAAAACCGAAAGCGCGTAACGCTCGAGGGGTTTACCGTTTTTCACGTGCTCAGGTTTTTCATATTCAGGAATACTGAACTACGAGGTCAGTAACCGACTTACACAACTGCGGAAAACAATGCATATGTCATCATGTCTGACAAAGAATACAATTTGTATCACAGGCTCTGGACATTTTCGATGAGCATGAAGCGAACAAAATCTTTCTGACACAGAATACGTACAGGTTAATAGGTATAGCTAATTATTGCATACTTTTAGGACTATTCTATTCCATACATGTGATAAGTTCAGAATCCCAAAACTGGAGGTTTTCCATTTTTCAGCTGGAGTTGGGGTCTCAAAACTGGAGGTTTTTCATCGACATAAATTAAGCGCGCGGACACATAACTTAGAGGCAAAATCCAACATTTTTGGGCACAAAATAATGTATATAAGTCTACACCAGAAGAAACAATCCTCATAACTCTTTGAATTTTGACAGAGTTATGCCACTTTTTAACTTCATTTTTTTTTTATGCCCCCAAAGGGAGGCATATAGTTTTTTAACCGTCTGTCGGTCTGTCAGTCTGTCCGCAATTTTCGTGTCCAGTCCATATCTTTGTCATCGATGGATAGATTTTCAAATAACTTAGCATGAATGTGTACTACAGTAAGACGATGTGTCATGCGCATAACCCAGGTCCGTAGCTCAATGGTCAAGGTCACACTTAGACGTTAAAGGATAGTGCATTGATGGGCGTGTTCGGACCATATCTTTGTCATCGATGGATGGATTTTCAAATAACTTGGCATGAATGTGTACCACAGTAAGACGACGTGTCGCGCGCAAGACCCAGGTCCGTAACTCAAAGGTCAAGGTCACACTTAGACGTTAAAGGATAGTGCATTGATGGGCGTGTCCGGTCCATATCTTTGTCATCGATGGATCGATTTTCAAATAACTTGGCATGAATGTGTACCACAGTAAGACGACGTGTCGCGCGCAAGACCCAGGTCCGTAGCTCAAAGGTCAAGGTCACACTTAGACGTTAAAGGATAGTGCATTGATGGGCGTGTCCGGTCCGTATCTTTGTCATCGATGGATGGATTTTCAAATAACTTGGCATGAATGTGTACCACAGTAAGACGACGTGTAGCATGCAAGACCCAGGTCCGTAGCTCAAAAGTCAAGGTCACACTTAGACATTAAAGGTCATTTTTCATGATAGTGCATTGATGGGCGTGTCCAGTCCATATCATTGTCATTCCTGCGTGGATTTTAAAATAACTACACATGAATGTGTGACACAGTAAGACGACGTGTCGTGCGCAAGACCCAGCTCTGTAGGTCAAAGGTCCTAAACTCTAACATCGGCCATAACTATTCATTCAAAGTGCCATCGGGGGCATGTGTCATCCTATGGAGACAGCTCTTGTTTGTTAAAGTTTTATATAATGTCTAATATCTCTGCTACATTCAAAGCTATTGACTATTATGCCCCTTTTACTGGCAAGTCAATCACTGAGAAAAGTTGAGCATGCTTTCTTACAGAAGCTCCCTCTTGTTCTAACTTTAAACTTTCTTACGGATTAAATTTGTAGAAACAAAGTCTCAATTTAGGTCTGAAATGAAGGTGAACATGCATTAACATTATTCTACTTGATGACTTAAAAAAACAAAGCTCTAAATTGGTCTGAACTCAACTCATAAATTATGTAAATTCTTTACCCCACCCACTTTCGTATAAAAATACTGATGATTTTGACATGAAAAATAGAAAACAGAAATGCATCAGCATGTATTTACCCTTATCAGAATAATGTAGATTGATGTTATCAAACAAATGAGTGTGTGTTGTCATCCAATTTTCAATGAAATATGTCCGATTTAGTAGCAAATTAATTTGGTAAACATTGGAAGAAAATGGCGTAACTCCATAAGGGGAAATAACACTCCTGCTCTAAAAATAACTAAAATTTAGTAATGGGTTGGTTTTTCCAACAATTATTTATGTGATTTTATTACCGAGCAAAATTTTTCTTTGAATAATTAAAATTCATTTCAGTTGGGAATTATTTCTTATGACTGGGAGTTTTTTGCTTCAAATTGGTAAAAAAATGGAGCTTAATTGGCATTGAAAATGGGCAGATATTCGGCCCCCGTGAGACAGGTGGAAAATGCCCTGCTTGTCTAATCCCTTATCAAAACAAACAATTAATAATTCACCTGTGAAAAACAACTCTTTCCTCCAGCTACGTGTCAAACATGTATAATACACAACAGTCGGTGACACATTGATTTACTGTGCAAACATGTTTGGCACTCCTTGGTAATTATCAACCCATTTTTTTTTTTTTTGAAAAGTGGGAGAAATATGGTTTTGGTCGGGAGACGGGAGGCAAGGTGAAAAAATCGGGATTTTGACCCTCCCGCGTGGGAGATCACATGTATGCTATTCGAAATGTATGAATCAGGTGGGTCGGGAACATGATAGTGTTTCTGAGGAATTTTATTCCAATGTAACAGTACGTTAAAAACTCTTACTTCAGTAAAAAGACTAAAGTTGGAAATCGCATCACAATTTTTGGTACAAGAATTCTATGTCATCAAGCATAAATGCGAAAAGCTTTGTAGGACCACATTCGTAACAGATCGCATTTGTGACATAGATTTCGTACGTATGCGATCGCATTCGTAACTGGTAAAATATGTTAAGATTGTGTTTGTCCATCATGGGGGTTGACATCAAGGGGGCCTCCGTGGCCGAGTGGTAAAGGTCGCTGACTTCAAATCACTTGCCTCTCATCGATGTGGGTTCGAGCCTCACTCGGGGCGTTGAATTCTTCATGTGAGGAAGCCATCCAGCTGGCTTATTGAAGGTTTGTGATTCTACCCTCTTGATGAAATAATGCACGGAGGGGTACCTGGGGTCTTCCGCCACCATTAAAGCTGGAAAGTTGCCATATGACCTATCATGTGTCGGTGCGACGTTAAATAAAAAAAAAAAAAAAAAAAAAAAAAAAAATGTATCACGTTGAGTGCAACATCAATAAATGACTGCCATAAGCACCAGAACAAGTTAGCCTCTTTGTCATCGATGTCAATGACGTCATCATGTTATTTGAGCCGCATCATGAGACAATGGACCTTTGGGAATCTTCGAGAATTTGTAACCAGTGTGGGCCTAGATCAGCCTGCACTTCCGCGCAGTCTGATCAGGGCCCACACCGGTCGCTGTTATTTCAAAGAAGGCTTATTCTACCTGAATATGAAATTTTCTGACCCTAATTCAGATGCATAAATGCACAGGTCAGTCTAAATATACAGTAAAATATGTCACGTAAGTCACGTAAAGTGGAACTTTTGTTTTTCCTCTCACAGCATAGTAACAACATTTGCAGATTTTATTCAGTTGTTTTATGTCCATTTAAAGGAGGGTCACAGATTTACAATAATTGAAAGGTGTGATTATAAATAATTAAAGCGGATTGGCTTCTTATGAAACTATAGAATATGAATTTACGATCACTGCTTGAATTTATCAATATGGATCCACAGTGACCTATGACATTTGACATTTTCGGAAGAGTGTTTATAAATAATACATTATAAGGTTTTCAAACAAAGTGCATTTTTATTTGACCGGCATCAAAATATTTCATCTTATAAATAAACGTTTTTGTCTGCAGAGGTCAAATCTCACAGGTCAGTGTTGTCCTATAGTTTGTAAAATGTTAACAGTTTAATTTTGGTTGACTGAACATGAATAAAACTTGATTTCGCATTCAGTGGGAACCAATTTGATTGTAAATGTTTAAAATATTAATGCACAGCATAGATGTTTGTTTACAACAATATTGCATGCTACACAGTGCATCAGGAATACTTTTAAACTTCGCTGGCCTGAACTTAGATAAATTGAACACCACTCTTTGTTGGAACTTATCATCAGGTCCTCACAAAATTACCGTTTAATGTATTTTGCTCAATCATAGTCAATGGCTCAAACTACATATTTTTCCAGCCCTATCAAGTTCTAGTGAATGAAGTTTGACTGTAATTAGCAAATAGTTGTGTTTATATTGGTCTTAATATTTAAATGAAATTAATTACTTTAAGCGAAGCAGTGGATTCCTTGTTTATATGAAAGATAGGTCTAATGGTAATTATGTCTCCCACCACACAGTAGTGTGGGAGACATATTGATTTACTCCAGTTTGTGTGTCGGTATGTTTGTCACAAAGCTTGTCCACACTCTAAGTCGACATTTCTTATCAGATCTTCACCAAACTTGAACAAAATGTGTTTGACAATAAGACCTCGGCCAAGTTCGATATCTAGCCAAATCCACATAGGTACTTTTGAATTATGGCCCTTGAATTACTGATTGGATCAACTTGCCCATACCATATCTAGATCCACTCATTTAGACCATCCAGTGAAAGTACTAGAGACATTTTTGATAGGAACCATTTAATTTGTCTGAACAATCCGACAAGCAAGGCAGTTGTGGGAGACAATGCGTTTTTCTCAAAAGCATCTCTAGTTTTAATTAATTCCTAGCAACAATGTTCATTAATTTTGAAGAAGCAATTATACAACACAGTCAGGTTCCTACACACCTCATATTTTGATAGATAGGCTATTTATTACAGTAGAAGTTTTTCCACCCAATATATGAAAGTGTTTAGATTTGGAGTTGATTCTCAGCCCACGAGACATTCTAGTTTTTATCAGTCATTTAATGTGTCTTGGCAATAGAAGTAATCAAACATAATTGCCACTGAATGTCTGAGAAGAGACTATATGACCCACGTCCCATGCTTCATTAAAATATAAATTACATTGTTTGTAATTGCTGCCAATTTCTAACTTCCATAATCATTGCTGATGAACTAAAACTTATTTTCCTGACACTGGAAATGATAGGTGGGTGGAAATATATATCTGCTTCTTTTCACTGATATCTGAATGATAAGGTCCTCATAGAGTTACATTATTTGTCTGAGTTATGTAACTGCCATGTTTTAGTATATTGATAAATATTGGTGGGACATTTTCACCTCCTTTGGGAGAGTTTCTGGTAAAAAAATTGTTCCAGAATTGTTAGATTCTGTATGATTTAGTTCTGAATATTACGGTCCAATTTTCAGAATGTACTTAGAAAATTGGGTAAATAAAAATACAGGGTCAGGTGCTTGATTTTTAGCTCACCTGAGCATGAAGTGCTCACGGTGAGGTATTGTGATCATGCTGTGTCCGTCGTCCGTGTGTCCGTCAAGTCGTCCGTCGCCAACATTTGTGTTTAAACAACATCTTGATCAAAACCACTGAATAGATTTTGATGAAACTTGGTCTGGATGTTCCTTGCATGGTCCTCTACCAAAGTTGTTCAAAGGGTTCCGCTCGGTTGCACAGGGGCCGCCAGAGGTAAAAATAGAAAAATATTCAAACAACATTTCCTAAACCAGTGGTCCAATTTTAAGATAATTTTACACAAAATTAATGATCGATCTGTCCCCCTCTACCAAGATTATTCAAAATTTACCGATTCATCAAAAAACATGGCCGCAGAGGGCGTGGTCCCTAAATGTATATAGTTCTTCTTGTGCGAAACTGCTGGCCTTATTATGTCTCCCCCAGGAGACATATTGTTTTTGCCCTGTCCGTCCGTCCGTACGTCACACTTCATTTCCGAGCAATAACTGGAGAACCATTTGACCTAGAACCTTCAAACTTCATAGGGTTGTAGGGCTGCTGTAGTAGACGACCCCTATTGTTTTTGGGGTCACTCCGTCAAAGGTCAAGGTCACAGGGGCCTGAACATTGAAAACAATTTCCAATCAATAACTAGAGAACCACTTGACCCAGAATGTTGAAACTTCATAGGGTGATTGGCCATGAAGAGTAGATGACCCCTATTGATTTTGGGGTCACTCCGTCAAGGTCAAGGTCACAGGGGCCTGAACATTGAAAACCATTTCCGATCACTAACTAGAGAACCACTTGACCCAGAATGTTGAAACTTCACAGGATGATTGGTCATGAAGAGTAGATGACGCCTATTGATTTTGGGGTCACTCCCTCAAAGGTCAAGGTCACAGGGGCCTGAACATTGAAAACCATTTCCGATCAATAACTAGAGAACCACTTGACCCAGAATGTTGAAACTTCATAGAAAGATTGATCATGAAGAGTAGATGACCCCTATTGATTTTGGGGTCACTCCATCAAAGGTCAAGGTCACAGGGGCCTAAACATGGAAAATCATTTCCAATCAATAACTAGAGAACCACTTGACCCAGAATGTTGAAACTTCATAGGATGATTGTACATGCAAAGTAGATGACCCCTATCGATTTTGGGGTCACTTTGTGAAAGGTCAAGGTCACAGGGGCCTGAACATTGATAACCATTTCCCGTCAGTAACTTCAGAACCACTTGACCCAGAATGATGAAACTTCATAGGATGATTGGTCATGCAGAGTAGATGACCCCTAACGATTTTAGGGTGACTCTGTTAAAGGTCAAGGCCACAGGGGCCTGAACATGGAAAACCATTTCCAATCAATAACTTGAGAACCTCTCGTCCCAGAATGTTGAAACTTCATAGGATGATTGTTCATGCAGAGTAAATGACCCTTAATGTTTTTGGGATCACTCCGTTAAAGGTCAAGGTCACAGAGGCCTGAACATTGATAACCAGTTCATATCAATAACTTGAGAACCACTTGACCCAGAATGTTGAAACTTCATAGGATGATTGATCATGCAGAGTAGATGACCCCTATTGATTTTGGGGTCAGTCTATTAAAGGTCAAGGTCACAGTGGCCTGTTCATGTAAAATCATTTTTTGGAAATAACTTGAGAACCACTTGACCTACAATGTTGAAACTTTATAGGATGATTGGACATGCAGAGTAGATGACCCCTACTTATTTTGAGGTCACTTGATCAAAGGTCAAGGTCACAGGAGCCTGAACAGTGACTTGAACCACTAGGCCAAGAGTGTTGAAATTTAGCGGGATGACTAGACATGCCAAGTAGATGATCCCTATTGCAGCCAACCATCAGTGTCTCTTTGACTTTCGCTCCTGACCCCTATTAACTTCTTGCCTATAGGACTTTGCATTGGGGGAGACATGCACTTTTTTACAAAAGCATTTTCTAGTTTTGAAATAATTTCCCCTCATCGATGTGGGTTCGAGCCTCACTCGGGGCATTGAATTCTTCATGTGAGGAAGCCATCCAGCTGGCTTACGGAAGGTCGGTGGTTCTACCCAGGTGGCCGCTCGTGATGAAATAATGCACGGAGGGGCACCTGGGGTCTTCCTCCACCATTAAAGCTGGAAAGTCGCAATATGACCTATCATGTGTCGGTGCAACGTTAAATCTAACAAAAAAAATAATAATAATAATTTTACACAAATGGGCCTTGTGTGACCCTCTACCAAGATCGTTCAGAAGAACTTTGAAAGAGGGCTACCCAGAGATCATTTGTATAAGTTTCAGCAAAATCCAACAGTGCAGGTCATGATCGAACTGCACGGATGTGCAGGCGGATGCACTGTTCGCCATTCAATCAGTATCTATTCGGCATGCACCCCTTTTATTGAAAGATGGACAAGTTCATTGTAGAAATTTAGCAGGGTAAGTGTTAACATCGTCAGCATAAGCAGCAAGAAGGTCTTTGCAGTTGAGCTGCTTATGCTTCTACAAATTGAATAAGTTTTAATAAGAAATGATATAATGGAGTGTTGTAAAAGCCCACTGGCTTAGAATTACATTATCGCTAAAATATAAAGTTTCTTTTTCGATCAGTTTATTTCCAAGAAATTTTTGAATAGAAGACAATTGGCACAGAGTGTAGACTATGTCATAAGTAGATTAAAAGATTTTATTCAGCAGTAAACAAGCTGAATATTTGTATTTCATCTTGACGGCATTGTCCTCTAGGGAATAAGGCTCAGACTGCTAAATCATTCCATTTGATATGTGATATATTGTTTCCAGCTATTTCATTGACCTATGGGTCAGACTTGTACAATTTTTCATGAATTTGTTACTCTTCCTTTTTATGAACAGGAAAGGAATCAATATTGGCCTAAGATAAATTGTGAAATCAGCAGTTTCTTGTATGCATAAAATTTCGATATGTAAGAGTCCTAGACAGCAATGCTACCGTTCTTCAAACTACTACAATGGCTTTCTTGATAATTTAGAACTTTTTGTAAGAAGTGCAAATACTTCAATGTTATTCAGGGAAATCAGTTAATTAACCGAAATGCTGGATTCTATTCTTGTACCATTTTGTCCTATCCAATGATTTTAACCATCAATAACTTATTATGAGGACTGTGATTCGATGTATATTCAGCTGCCCTGTTCTTAGATGCAGTACATCAAAAAAAACCCAAGGTTACGAGTTCAAATCCCTATTTGGCATTCTGAAATTTGTTGTTTTTTATCTGGCATGCTGAAGTAAAAAACTGTGGAGCTTTCTAGAACTTTGGCATTTTTATCTACCAAACACCTTTTACATGGGGGAGATATACTTGTAATGGATTACTGATGACAAATATAGTCTTAGGTATCGTTTGCTTAGATTGTCACAGAAAACTATTGACTTCTCTGTTCATAGATCTAAAGATAGTTGTATGGATCCTAGTTAGCAATTTGTATGAATCCTACAGAGCAAACTGTGTGGATTCTACAGAGCTAACTGAATGAGTCCTACAGAGCAAACTGTGGCTTCTGCAGAGCTAACTGAATGAATCCTACAGAGCTAACTGTATGGATTCTGCAGAGTAACTGAATGAAACCTACAGAGCCAACTGTGTGGATTCTACAGACCCAACTGAATGAATCCTACTGAGCTAACTGTGTGGATTCTACAGACCTAAATATGTGAATCCTACAGAGCAAACTGTGTGGATTCTACAGAGCTAACTGAATGAATCCTACAGAGCTAACTGTGTGGATTCTACAGAGCTAACTGAATGAATCCTACAGAGCTAACTGTGGATTCTGCAAAGTTAACTGAATGAATCCTACAGAGCTAACTGTGTGGATTCTGCAGAGTAACTGAATGAACCCTACAGAGCTAACTTTGTGGATTCTACAGACCTAACTGAATGAATCCTACTGAGCTAACTGTGTGGATTCTACAGACCTAACTATGTGAATCCTACAGAGCAAACTGTGTGGATATTGAGCCCTTGTCATATAAAGACTGTTGTGAACAACTTTTTAATTATTTAATGTCTTATTTCATTACATTACTTCATTTTGCAAAGTAAAAGTCTGAAATGCAAATACTAGCAGACACATTTATTTTTATTCAGAAAGGATTTTTCAGTAAAGCTTTTAAAGAGTGCCTTTTCTCTTGGCAGCATTTCATTTATAAATTTACTTTGAAGTTGGGGCTTATAACAAAATGTAGTAAAATCAGTTAATTAAATTTCCAGGTTTTGATGTTTAGTACCTTATATTACTACTTTATATTTTCTGCCAAATCACTCCCATACCATAGAAAATTAATGACCATACCCCTGTAAGGCTTTTCCTCATTATTAGCCAGAACAAATAATTAATTCAACATAAATATAATTACAGCCACATTTATTCCTACAAGACACTGGTGAAAGTTACAGTTAGCTAGTGTATATCCAGGAACCTATGTACATGTCTGTTAATTAATCACAGGAAAATAATTATCAAGAAGGTGTTGTTTTCTATGTAAATAAATCAAGTGCATCCATAGATCTTGGATACCGACCTCTGACTTCCTTAGGGAAATAGGTTTCAGTACATTTGTCAGCAAAAGGCAAATATTATCTATCCTGCACTGTATGGCTGTAGGAGAAGAGACCTAGGATTTGGCTCTGCAGTTGCAGCGAAAAAAATATTTAAAAAAAAAAGATAACTTTTGAAAATTCAATTCCAAGATAATTTTTTTGTCATAATTGTTTGTCCTATTACAGCCAGCAGAGAACAAGACTTTAGTGTCATCAACAGGTTCTGTTTATTGGTTTATAGGGTCCTGCTTGAAGAAGGGCTAATTGTAGCAGCGATGGTGCAATACTTATAAGCAGTATAATGTAAAGGACTCTGTGTCAGGTAGGCAAGTCTTGTTTGCTGATAGACAGTTAAAGTTGTTATTCCCTTATCTGAGCCATTTGTTGGTTTCTTGGAGACTTGGTACTGCATGAATAACTCCTCAACTATGATATATCATTTGCTAATTTTTATACGCTGGAAGGAACGTATTATGTTATATCCCCAGTGTCCTTCCGTCCGTCCGTTAGCAATTTCGTGTCCGCTCTGTAACTCTTGAACCCCTTGAAGGATTTCAAAGAAACTTGACACAAATGTTCACCACACCAAGACGATGTGTTGAGCGCATGTGTTGGATGTCTCACTTCAAGGACAAGGCCACACTTAGGGGTCATAGGTCATATCAGTTTGTTTAGTGTCTGCTCTGTAACTCTTGAACTTCTTGAAGGATTTCAAAGAAACTTGGCACAAATGTTCACCACACCAAGACGACCTGCAGAGCGCATGTTTTGAATGACTCTCTTCAAGGTCAGGGTCACACTTAGGGTCAGAGGTCATATATGACTTTGCTTTGTGTTTATTGCTCTGCATTGCAGTGCTCTTGATTTTATTTGGCAGATCCTTTTTTTGTTCACTTACAATAAAAAAAATTTTTGAATTACTTCCCTTTTATGTTACTATAAATATCTTATTTTGAAACTTTTTTATTATCAGCCGTAGGGAAAAACCGAGACCACTTTTCTGTGGTAAATCATGGATGGTACCACTAATTTTTAGGTGTATTTTGACATACCTGTATCTGATAAGGAATTTTTTGTAGACTCAGAAATTTTTTTGTGGACCTAGAAATTTTTTTGGAGTTTCTTCCCTTTGTTGTTCCTGTCCTTTGGGCTTCAACAGTCAAGTTCTTTAAATTTTGCTGCCATCCTCTGATGTAACTCTTTGGGCGTATATTGCCCCGCTTGGCAGAGCTCTTGTTAAAATTGTGAATATAGCCAGTCTGTACTGAATAATGTTTAAAAAGGGAATGTTTCTAGAGTAATATCAATGTTATTATAATAGTAGCTTGATCTGGGGTGCTGTATTTAGCTTGGGTGGGTTTTACCAGATCAGATCTCAGGTTAGCAAGCACCCTTGCAAAATCCATGAGAGCAGAATACAAAATCCCAGATCTAGCTACTGTTATATGTAGACCAGTCTTAAAAATGGTCCTTTTGATTGGTTATTTCTAACAACCATTTTGAAATTGACCAGTCACAAAGCTCCAATTTGAGACTGGTCTCTAAACTCAGTTTCAAGTTGTATTATGTTCCAGTTTCAAGTTGCATTATGTTTGGTTAACAAGTATGTTATCAACATGTACATTTAAATCCTGATGAGTTTGCTTTATTCTGAATGTGGACACCTACTTTTAAACTCTTTCTTGAATCTTGTTCAGGACACTATCAGATTGGATCAGCAGATATTCTGTAGACATATTTATACCAAGCTCATTTTCTGTAACCCTGATGAGGGAGCTGCATCATGGTGGGCCAAAGACATGTTTATGAATGCAGTATCTGGAAAAGACATCTAACTGTCCACTACTTAATTGGCCATGTCCTGGGATAATCATTTGCAGGCCAATTGATCTGACATGATTAGTATCACAGCCCAGCGGAATCTTTCAGATCTCTAGTTGAGTTGATAATTGGTTTCAGGGTCAAAGGTTATAAATCTGAGCTTGGAGACAAGTCTCAAACTTCAAGCTTTTGATTGGTTGTTTCTTAACCTTTAGCCTGCTGTCGGCAAGTGATTCTGCCTTTGCGACCAGTGCAGACCGAGATCAGCCTGCACATCCGTGCAGTCTGATCATGGTCTGCACTGTTCGCTTTTCAGTTAGTCAATTTTGGGTGAACACCCCTTTGAATAATAAATGGTATTGCCCAGATTGAATGATGGACCAGTCAATTATAGAAATTTAGCAGGGTAAAGGTTAAATGACAATTTTGAAATTGACCAGTCACAAAGCTCCACTTTGAGACTGGTCTCTAAACTCAGTTTCACAGCTTTGGGGGCATGGTCTTGGGGTATAAATCAGAGCTTGGAGACATGTCTAAAAAATCTGGCATCTGATTGGTTTTTTCCAATAACAATTTTGATTTGTTTGTTTGTTTTGGGTTTAACGCATTTTTTTTTCAACAGTATTTTGGTTATGTAATAGCGGGCAGTTAACCTAACCAGTGTTCCTGGATTCTGTACCAGTACAACCCTGTTCTACGCAAGTAACTGCCAACTTCCCCACATGAATCAGAGGTGGAGGACAAATTATTTCAGGCACAATGTCTTTTATTAAATTGTCACGGAGAACATACAACTGGCCTGGAGATCGAGCTCAAGACCCCGCAATCTGTAGATCTACGCTCTCCCTATTGAGCTAAGTGAATTGGCAATAATCATTTTGAAATTGAAAAATTTATCTTACTTTTTAAGAAATACTAGCTGTTTAATACTTAATACATTGGATATCATAAATTCTCAGCAAAATTTAACTCACCCTGTGCTGGCTACCCGGCATTACTGTAGGCTTACTTATTTTAGTGGTGTACTAATAACAGCGTTTTTAGCGCTAACGCACGTGCGCTAATTCATGTCCGCGCATTAATTTGTCCAAGCATTTTTCATTTACATTTTCATTTGATGATGTTTTCTTCGAACTTAAGCAACTAAATACTCTGGAGAGTTTGCAGTAGTTACACTGCTTGCTAATATTTTCAGGTTAGTATGATATTCATGTTTATTGTTCATATTATTATTTCAAATATATGATCATACAAAATAAAATATTTAAGATTGCAGTTTGTGTTTTTTCTCATTTGATCAAGTTGTTATCGATTTCCGTATCACCTTCGGGCATGTCCGTTGTTGCAGTCGCTCGTTTACGGAAAGGTGTGAACGTTTGTATTGAGACACACTGCATGTAGGACAAAGGGGATTCAATGATTAAAATGTGTGACAATCTCGTTTTATTTTAGCAATTATTACTAGTATACAGAATATAAAACACACAGATTATCATAATTAAATACAAGAAGAGATTTAACGTATAACACTTAAGTAATATATTTTAAATTAATCGTACTTTCTTTAGCCCGCTAACAATGAAAAAAGTCGATTTCATAATCAGTATGACGTATAATTAGTATTTTTACAGCAGAAACACATTACATAAAAATTACCAACGGTTAAGCTTATTTCTGAATATGTTCGTGAATCTCCATAAATCTCCGACAGCCTTATCTCGGACAGCGCTAAAATTAAAATTAGCAGTCTTGCGAGAGCGCTAATTCACGTCCACGCATTAATTAGATATTTCACCAAAAATTGCGTATGCGCTAAATTTTTGCCGCGCTAATAAATGTATGCCTACAGTATTCTAGCTTTTCCAGATAAATGATGGTACCCTGTCACTTCCAGTTAATCAGACATGCAAAACTACCAAAAATCATTATTTGGATAAAATGCATTTGTATGCTCAACATGACAGGGTCACACTTTGGGTCAGAGGTCATATATGACTTTGCTTTTTGGTCATTCTCTAAGAGAAATTGGGCTAACAGTTTCTGTAAGTATCCATTTTAAGTAGGGACAGTTAAAAGGCCTGAGAAGATAATTATGTCTTTCACTGAGTGAACATCAGATGCAATATTTTCACAAGTGGCAATGTTCAAAGTGTAAGGTGATTTCTTTCATTACGTGCTTTTCAGTAAATTATTGATATATCCTTAGGACACTATGCAATCTCGCCAGGCATATGTATGTTTTTGACAACACAGAAAATGATGTCACTCGACTTTCAGCTATATCCGGAAGTAAAGAAAATGAAAGTAGACATGCTAAACATGGAAACGAAAGTCATTTTTGCATTGGTCAATAGTCAGGGGTCACACGCAAGGGTCAACACCGCCAAAATTTATGTGCCTGGACTTTTTTTTTTTTTTGCTAATGGGGAGTAAATTTTCAGCATTTCCTATCGATTTGAAAATACCTGGGATTTCATGTCAGCTTTTCATCTACGAAAACATACTTGAACTTGGAATAAACACAAATCGGACAGGGGTCCGTAATGGAGCAAGGGTACATAGAGATTTTTGGAACTTTGTCAAATCACTCAAAAGGTCCTTTTTGATGTTGTCTGAAAGTGTCAGTACATGCCTCGGATGTAAGATATTTCCGTATTTGAGAGCTGCATACCTAGACATTTCAGAAATATTTTCAAAATGAATTTCGTGTGATAAATGTTGATTCTACAGAAGCCTGAAAGGGCCATCAGACGCTAATATGTTTTATTATGTTACAGGTGCGGAAAGTAGGTCAAATCGTAAGGAAACCATGGCAACATATAGATGTCTCATATTTAACCTGATTTATACAAAGTTTTGTTAGGTTTTTATGAAATCTAGTGTAGATTTTTATCTTCGTCATTTCTGTTATAAAAACTAGGTCATTAGATCATATCATAGAGAAACCTTTTTCACACCATAGAGGTCACGTTTTCAACTTGATCTACGTAAAATATTTTTTGGCATGTTTGTCACTGTAAAATTAAGGTCAAATTCAAAAGTTGGTCATAAAGGAAGAAAAAAGGGCACTAGGTAAAATCAAAGAAAATCTTCAACCAGAACTTTGTACCTGATAATTTACCTGAAATTTGGTGGGCATATTGGTCTTGAAATTTAGGTTCAGTATGAAATAAGGTCATATTAGGTCAGACACAAGGTCACTGGGTCAGATCAGACATTGGCTAAAAGTTGTCTGATAACTCAAATTGCTCACTTGACGCTGCTCTAAAACTTTAAAACAGGTAAGTTTGCTTTAACGTGTACAGTTGAAGGGGTGAGGCTACATTTTATGAATAATTTGAAATGTTTTTTATTCTGACAACTGATATATTAAACTTACATATAGGCTGTGATACCCATACTGGTATGAACTTGTAGCCATTTGTTGTTGCAGTTTTTGCTGTCAGATGTACTTCACCGTGAAGTGCACCTTGATTTATAGTATGTATTAAATGGCCATAACATCAGTCTTAAGGTCAACCTGCTTGGTCAGCTTTTTGTCAGATTTCGATTTGTGTATTGTCCACCAACACACTAATTAAGGTAGGTATGCATGTTTGAATCATATTTTTGTCGACAGTAAAGACTTTGATATAAACCATTTCACTTTCAAAAATTGAATGCAGGACTCTGATTGGCTAGTGAAAAGGTCGTCAGAATGTGACCCTCTATCGGTTGTTTTCAAATCCTACGCATAGGAGATGATTTTAATCAGACTGAAAGATCTTCCAGTTTTAAGCTATTTTTAGATTATTTTCAATTTTAAGTATATAATAATATTATTTTCTTTGATATAGATAGACTTTAAAAAACAGAAACTTTTCTGGGTATATGTATAAAAACACTGGTTTCCATTTATAAGAGGAGCATTTCTGTATGCCAGATTCAGGCATTATTCTGTGTTCTTCGGATTATTTTGTGTTTTCGTGTGACTTCGAATTTATCAAACATGCAGAACTACCTTAAAGAAACAAAAACTTATACTGGTGCATGTATATAATGACCGTTCTCCTTGAAACATCATTATACGGCATTTTATAGCTATAGGTTTGTCAACATTTTTGCTTCTTCAAGGAAGTTCATAGGACAAAACTGAGAGGTATGATACACTTTTGTTTCATAAAATAATTCACAGAAAATAAAAGATAAAATTTTTGTTAAAAGGATTTACAAAAAAAAAAAAATACATTGTATTATTTTTCATACTAGAACATGCTATAGTACTAACCATTTAGTATAATTTGTCAGCTGAGCGGATCAGTATAAACAACTAGTTTCTATAAGGGTCATAATGTGCCACATGTCTTTTGTCATAAACATAAGATATGATCATTTCTTGTTAAATTTTATTTTCCTTAACTGTTTTCTCAATATATTTGTCAAAGGTGTTCCTGTTGATTAACTAAAAGAAGGAAGTATTACTGAATCAGTTGTTTTTATTACCTCCCTTTATTACTCTAACTGCAAGTTAATGTGCAATATCTTTCTATGTAATTATGCAAATTGTCTAATTGGGTAGCTGCTGTGTCTATTTCTGACATGAAAATGAAAGTTTCAGTGAAATTTAATATTGTTTTTGCAATCATATGCCATTATTCAGTAGATAACATGTAAATATTTTCTTGAAGACTAATTTGTTCACCCATATCAAATAATAAACATGTTTATATAGATATTCTCAACTGACATGCTACCTTAACTGATTAATGCATTATCTCACTTTTTCTCCCTGATTTGCTGCGTTTGACAATCTGAGCCATTTTGTAAGCCATTTTGATGAAACAATATTGTATTTTAATGGAAAACACATCATTCAAGAACCTTCTGTGTACAATACAAATGTATTTTTCAGTTCATTAGCATATATACAATCCATAAAGTTACAAATTTTGATAAAGCTTGGAATATTGTCTAATTTTTCATTTCATATTGAATGAAAATATTTTTCTCTAATTGTGCAAAGAAAATTCCTGTTCAGTTGTGATAACAGATTTTTACTGCATTATATACTCTTATCTTAAAAAATGAAATGTATTGTGTGAAAACATTAAACTTTTCATGCATGCAGGCAGGTGGGCAAGTGGAATTGATGTTTGCTCTTTAACTGGATCTTGTTTTTTTTTTTTCACTTCTGGAACCAAACTGAAACGGATTGTATATCTCTATAAGATTTAGGTCAAATTCAGCAACCATAGAGTTCCAGAGTTATGGCTCTTGAATTAGTCAAAATGTGGCATTTGACATTGTTATTCCCTTAACTTGAGTATTAATTCTTTATGATGCTTATATAGGAGCTGTTTCACTATCTGGAGTTATGGCCCTTGACTGAGATGGCATTGCAACAATTAACAGTGTCTGCTGTAAATAGAATGATAGTCTTTGATGTCAGCCATATTTAAACATAAGATGTTTTACTATAAAAGCTAGGTCAGGTTGTATAATCAGCCACTTTTGGTCAGCATCTATAGGAGTTATGTCCCTTTATTTAGTCAACATTTCTTAAATTGACAGTATCTGTACAGTAACTTTAAACTCAACCTTATTTATACAGAAGATGTTTTACCATATAATCTGGCTCAGATTCAATAACCAGCAAGTTTTGACTGGTATCTTCAGATGTTGCAAAAGGAATTACCAGAGTAAATTGTATTAATATTAATTTGCTGTGACAGGCGTATCCTGTTACTTCAGCATGAAAATACATACTTTTCTTTGTTTTGAAGAACTTCTTATGGCTGCAAAGAGACTGTTGTTTTATAACTGTTCAATTTCATTGCAGATGAAAAACGAAAAGGTCTTGCTTGTCGGCCTTATTTTGGTACTTCTTGTACATGGAAGTCAATCTTGGGGCCTCTTAGATAAGATTAAAGAAGGCCTTCAGACAGTTGGAAACAAGGCAAAGACAGGAGCACAGTCTGCATTCAACAAAGTTAAAAACGAAACACAGTCTGCTTATGAAAGTGCTAAATCAGGGGTCCAGTCAGCATTTGATTCTGTTAAAAGTGGAACACAGTCTGTTTATGATAAATCAAAAGGATTGGGTGAAAAACTGCTTCGAAGCACCAGGAATGCAGTTAGGCAGAGCGTAAAGAACAAAAAGCAAACTGGCAGCAAAATGGTGGATGTAAGAAATGCTGCCACAAAGAAAAGTGGCATCAAAATGGTGGATATGAGAAAAGTTACAACAAAGAAAATTGGTGGCAGAATGGTAGATATGAGAAAAGTTGCCACAAAGAAAGTAGGCAAAGCTAAGTAGTGGATATGCAGAACCTGCTTCTGAGAAAATTGGAAGTAAGATGGTGGATATGTGACAAGCATCAACAAAGGAACAACTAAGCATTTTCCACAAAATAAATCTTTACTGTCTCTAAAGGTGAAAACAGTAATGTTTTTGGCTTTATGATAAACAAATGAGATATTCATTGGGAAATGGAAGCAGTTGCTTTGGAGATATAATTGTTCTTTTTTGTATCAGATTTTGTAGTGTGTGAAGGACTGAAAATTTTACTGTAAAACTTGTTAACTTTTAATAAATATATAAAAATAGATTAATAAAGATATGTTTGCAATACTTCATGTCTCCTAGATTTGTGGTTACACTTTTCTGTCCTCCATTTAGCCATTAATTATAAGTAACCCAGTCAACAGCATATTATCAGGAGTTATTAAAGGCACTTAGAATTGCCAGTGTCTGTCCATCTATAGTCTTGAAACCATGTAAGCAAGGGGAATTTGTGTGCTTGAGTTTTGGTTTTCACCCTGCAAGACCAGAGTTATTGCCCTTGACTTAGTTAAAAATATGCGCATGAAAGGCATAAAACTTTGTGTCCCATATATCTCAAAAAGTATTTGACCTAGAGTCATAAAACATTGGAGGATTGTTAATTATCATGTGAAGTTATGCACATGGTGTTCTGTTTGTGATTTTTCTCAGCCAGAGCAAAGTTACGGTCCTTCACTTAGTGAAAAATTCACATCAAGTACTTAAAATATCTTAAAAAATATATCACCTGGAGTCAGAAACCATGGACAGTGACAGGAAGTAGGGGATGCCAGTGTCCTATGGACACACATCTATTTCTGGATGATTTTGACATAATTACATTTATTACAATACAGTTGAACTTTGTTCACCTGAACTGGAGGGAACCAGCAAAATTTGTTGGATATATCATTAATTGGAGTCATCGAACAATGAACATTGTATAGAGATATTGCCATGATCAGACAATGAGTTCAAGCGAAGGATTGTATTTGAATTATCCGAGTTCGAGGGAAGGAAGTTTGACTACATCCCTGTGAAATTGTTACGAGTGCCATTGTGTGATGTATGAAAAGAATTGGAACCACTGCCTTACCCTTGCATGATCGTAAGAGGCGACTAATAGGGTCTTAACACTTGGTTTTGCTTTAACTCTGCGATTCCAGCAGGTATGCAAATTTTGATTCCATAATTCATGCTATTATTTCGATGTAAATGAGATGTGAAACCAAAATTTGTAGTCCTGTTTGGCACCATATAACCTATACTATGTTGGTGCGTCGTAAAACCCAAATAAATAAACTGTTCTCAGTGCAAAGCTAATCCTACTGTTGGTCTGGAGTAAAATTATTACTGTTAATGTACTTCATGCCATGTCATCCTTTAGTGTGATGCCATTAGTGATGTCACACACCGGGTATGAAATTTACATGTAAATATTAATAGATGTTCCATTTCAACTAAACAAAGTTAAAAAAATTGGCAGATGAGCCGCGCCATGAGAAAACCAACATAGTGGCTTTGCGACCAGCATGGATCCAGACCAGCCTGCACATCCGCTCAGTCTGGTCAGGATCCATGCTGTTCGCTTTCAAAGACAATTGCAATTATAGTAACCGTTAGCGAACAGCATGGATCCTGACCCGACTGGGCGGATGCATCCATGCTGGTCGAAAAACCACTATGTTGGTTTTCTCATGGCATGGCTCATATGATAATTCAGTTTTGTTAGTTTGACTTGTTCAAAATTTACTGCTGTCATTTGGGATTTATTGATTATGTGACTTATGAATCAAGTAACAAATATGGCGAAATAAGTTTACGTTTGATTCTCAATGTTACGTTTAATTATAACAAAATAATCATTAAACCTTGTATCAAGTTTTCATTCAAATCTGTTAAAATTTGGCAGAGATGAAATAAAAAGAAACAGGTGTGGAGTTAGAATATTTATAGAATAAGCTTCCATATTGTGCGTAATTTTTCACCTTTTTTACATTTTGTAATTTAAGACAATAACTTCTATTCCAATGAAGATGATTCAAAGTGATCTTATACAATCATAGACGTAAAGAAATTAAACTGAAACATACAAGAACTATAACTGTTTCTTGACTAATTGTAAAATTATCTTCTAGATTGATCATTAAAGGTGAAATGAGTATTATTTGAGCCGTGCCATGAGAAAACCAACATAGTGCATTTGTGACCAGCATAGATCCAGACCAGCCTGCACATCTGTGCAGTCTGGTCAGGATCCATGCTGTTCACTTTCAAAGCCTATTGGAATTAGAGAAACTGTTAGCTAACAGCATGGATCCTGACCAGACTGCGCAGAAGCAAACACACGATGTTGGTTTTCTCATGGCGCAGCTCATTTATTATTTTAATCTTTTCAAACATCTTTTACAAGGGTTATTAATCACATTTAGTGATAGTTCTAGTTTCAACTAAAGTTCAGTCACTTTAAGACTATTTGCATAAGTTCCAGATTTTCAATCTGTCAACGACATTTTTCCACAATTTGCATTAAAAAATTGAAAAGAAAAAGTGATCTTGAATATCATTTAATGTAATGTGAGTCAAAATGTATTAAGGTACCCTAGTATTGGCACATTTGAGAAACCTAGTCACAAAATGAACAGCCTACTTTCATTTTTCAGTAAACAATGATATAAGCATGAAAAGTGTGTTTTAGTGTGTAAAATACATTCCATTACATGGCTGCATAATGAAATAGAAAAAAAGGGTCTATTTATTTGGGACTTTTTTCAACTACACAATGGAAGCACAGTTATGGCCGAATTACTGGAATTATTCCTATTCTTCTTGTCGTTTGTGGTGTAGTCATAGCGATATTGCATGGTGCTTATAATGGTTTGTTAAGAGAGTGCCAACAGCCCAGCACCTCTGTTTTCAACTCTCTAGGTTTCTTTCGGGGTTACCTCACCCTTAGTTCCGAGTTAAAACCCTATCCTGGGAACACAGGAGCTATTTGTCCCATAGCTGGGGGTCTGTTCATAGCCATCAGGGCCTGTCTACACACCGGTTGGCCTGGCATGCCACATGTCTGGGGGCAGACCTCCTCCGAGTCCCCTGCAGTTCTGCTTGAGGCCACAAGGTGCTCAGTTACCATGTGGCGCCAACTCTGAGGCACTCACTGTTGAGCTGAACCATTCATGAACAATGTGATGAATGTTCCTCAGAACTGTTCACGAACCAAAAGTTCATGAATTGTTCATGAAACTATTCCTGAAAAAGTTCACCAGCTGTCTGTGAACCTAAAGTTCAAGAATTATTCATGAACTGGTTCTTCAAAAATTTCACCTTTGGTGCATGATTTTAAGTTCACGAATTATAAGTTCAGTAATCAAACAAGTGACTTCATTCAGAACTCCAGTGCAGTATTTGATTTTATTTCAATTATGCTGATGGTTCATGAACCTGAAGTTCATACACTGTTCATGAACTTCAAATTAATGAATTGATCAATCAAGTCTGAAATTCATAAAATTCATAAAACAGGATCCGTTTACTTGTAAAAGCTTCTAGTATTTACAGCTGAAGGCTAATACCAGAGTTACTGATAACATACATATGACTAGGAATGTTACTACATGTATTTTGTATTTTATGTTGTCTGCAATTTGTACAAAATTTTGATTAAACATTGGGGATAGCTAACAGAAGTTTCATCATTATTTGGCAATTTAGAAAATGTCACTGGAAAAGAATAATGGTGTACACTGATACTTGGTTGGTGAATTTATTGATGTCTTTCATTTCATACCAGAAATCCTTGAAATATTCATGAACTTGTTTAAGAATGAATCAAGATTTTTTCATGAATGTCAATATACCTATAGAATTCAAGAAAAATTCTTGAAAAAAAAATATGAACATTTTATGAGCAGTTTAAGAATATTAAATTCTTAAAACATTCTTGATATGTTCTTAAGAAAAAGTCATCTAAGATTCAATAAAAGTACTAAAAATTCAAAACCTTTTTCTAGTTCAGTACCAGTTCTTGAACCCAATAAGGAGTTTCTGAACTGTTCACTCATTAAACATAAAACTTAGGTTTTCCTTTTACAATAAATGAATAAGTTCATGAACTGTTCATGAATGTTCATGAACATTAAATTTATGTCACATGATCAGTTTCCATTATTTTGTTGCATGCTGGGAAATCTTTTGCCCATATGATTCAGCAATTTTTTAGAAGTTTGTGCAGCAAATGAGAAGGAAATATTTATCATACTACAGTAAGAAAAGGTTTAAAAGGAACATGGTATACTGAATATCAAATAAGTAATTATGGTGTTGTCATAAATTGTTCATTTTAAAAATATAAAAACCTTTAAAAATGTCACATGTTTTCACGACCCTGAAACAAAGCTAGTATCTAATCTGAATGTCAATCTTGAGATTAAAGTAAATTAGACCGTGTAGCAACTGAATTTTGGATAAAATTTCACTTTGGATTTTGTTGTTTTTTCTGCATTTTTATATTTTGGAATTTAAAGACCTTTTTCAGTGTCGGCGTATGAGGGCGTAATAATTTATAAATGCAAAATGGACACAATCGGATGTCCTTGGGATTTAATCACAGGTTTAAACAGTGCAAAGTGTTCTCAAGTCACTGACCTGAGAAAGCCTGCTTTTCTCAGACAGGCTTTATCAGGCAGTTGCTATAGTAATGTCACTATTGTCAAAATCACTGTTTCTAATTCAGCTGGGTTCATCAACTTTCCATTTATCTTGTTACTTTCAGTTCATGAACCCCTGGTTCATGAACTATGGTTCATCAACTTGATGAATAGTTGATGCCGCAAAAAGTCCCATTTGTAGTTGATGAACTGTTCATGAATAGTTCACGAATAGTTCAAGAATTATTCATGAACTGTTCATCAAGTTCGCGAATTTCTGGTTCATCAAATTCATGAACCTATCAATTCATGAACTTTGATGAACACATCCAGTTCATGAACCTGATGAACCATGCCCAGTTCATGAATTTTTGATGCCGTAAAAAGTCCCATTTGTAGTTCACGAACTTTCATGAACTATTCGTGAACTGTTCATGAACAAAGTTCTGGAATAGTTCAAGGATTATTCATGAACTGTTCATGAATTTCTCAACAGGGTGCAAAAGGGCTTCTTTGCAGAGAGGCTATGTACTGGCAGGGAAGACTTACGCCCTCGGCTCCCTTTTAGCTCGATTATTTTTTCTTTTTCTAGGTCAATTACCAACCTCACTGGGTCAAGTCCCATAACTGACATGTTTTTTGAGCAAATTATGCCCCCATTTGGAATTTTGGTTAAAGTTGTACATGCAAGTTACTATCTCCAAAACTAATGCAGATATTGAATTGAAACTTCACATGTGTCTTCGGGTTTATAAAACTAGTTGATAGCAGCAAGTCCCAAAACTTCATTTTGGCCAAATTACGCCCCCTTTTGGACTTAGAAAATCCTGGTTAAAGTTTTGTGTGCAAGTACATACAGCTATTACTAAAAGGCATATAGATTTGAAACTTATTTTTTCTTTCTCTAGATCAATTACCAACCTCACTGGGTCAAGTCCCATAACTCTGACATGTATTATGGGCAAATTATGCCCCCTTTTGGACTTAGAAAATTCTGGTTAAAGTTTTACATGCAAGTTACTATCTCCAAAACTAATGCAGATATTGGATTGAAACTTCACATGTGCTTTCAGGGTTATAAAACTAGTTGATAGCAGCATGTCCCAAAACTCTGATATGCATTTTGGTCAAATTATGTCCCCTTTTGAACTTAAAACTCTTTTGATATTTAACCTTTTTGGGTAATATTTTCCTGCCTCTGGGACAATATTTCGAATAGTCCAGCTTGGCTGTCTTATGGACAGCTCTTGTTCACCAGAAGGCTAGCCAGCGGTGGAGGCTGAAAGCGGAAGGTGACGAGCACACAACACACAGCACACCTCACTTGACGCATCAGCAGACCAATGCCACACGAATTATTCCTTTAATGGGGAACAAAGCATTGTGTTCACAATCTGAGATAGGTTTTTTTATTTGGAACTTAGATGTTTTAATTGATTGGTCCTTATAGTATAGTAACATTTGTTCACAACCGATATCTTCTTTGGTCATTTTATGAGAAAAGCTGAGCTAACAGTTTCTGCAAGACAAATAAAATCTCCATTTTAAGCTGGGAGCAGTGGACGGCCTGGGAAGATATGATTCCTTAATTAATATCAGAGATGATAGGAAATCAATGGGGAAACATATTGAGGAGGGATGTTTGAGGAATTATTTGAGCCATGTCATGAGAAAACCAACATAATGGCTTTGCGACCAGCATGGATCCAGACAATAGCAATTAGACAGACAGTTAGCAAACAGCATGAATCCTGACCAGACTGCGCAGATGCGCAGGCTGGTCTGGATCCATGCTGGTCGCAAAGCCATTATGTTGGTTTTCTTATGACACGGCTCATTTCATATTGACACAGCTAGAAGCTAAGATATAAGAAATGGCTGAGAGATAGATCACCACAAATCCTATTAGATTATTACTCTGTCATCAATTTCTGCGACAGCTTCATTATTTTTTAATTCTCGTACGACTTTCTTATGACTTCATTTAGAAATTTGTCTTTTTTAAGGTATAGTTCTGCATGTTTGATATATCAAAAATAAAGGCGTAACATCATTTTCTAAGAAAATAAAAGAATAAAGCCCAAGATTAAATGGCAGTGTTAATATATTTTTAAATATAAGATATAGAGAATATTACACAAGTGTCGACTTTTCATATTGAATTAATTAAACGAGTTGAACAAAATATTAAAATGCGAGGCTCTGCCAAGCATTTTATCAATTTTATTCAACGAGTTTAATAAATTCAATGTGGGAAGTTACAAATGTAATATTATTTTTATCACATGTTAGTTTTTCCTGCCAAAACATCAGAATTCTTACTTTCTTTAACTATTATAAAGAAGTCAATTCCACCAACATCTCCTATACTTTAAGCAACGTCAACGTCGAAAGCTTTATTACACTAGAGTATTATCAAATGTAAGTAATGGCTTTATTTCACTCCCCAACGTTAAACGTGATAAATGGTATTAAGAATTTCGACATCTTAAATAATTGTGCAGGCTGGTCTGGATCCGTGCTGGTCACATGCACTATGTTGGTTTTCTCATGACGCAGCTCAAATAATAGAAATTCGAAAAACTAATGACACAATTATTCTCCCTTGATTTGTGCAAATGTCATTGCTTTTCCAAAGGGGAATAACTTTTCTAGGATACAGCATAAAGTGAGCAGGAAGTGGGTCCATAACCTTGTGTGACGCCGACATTTGATTTGTTTCCAAACGTACTTCAAAAACTAATTTGTTCACATCAGTATAACTTTTTCTGGTCATTTGCAAGAGAAGCTGAGCTAACAGATTCTGTGAGACAAATAAAATCTCCATTTCAAGCTGGGGAAAGTTGAAATGCCTGGAAAGATATGACTTCTTAATTAATTTCGGAGATGATAAGAAATCAATCTTGAAACATATTTAGGAGCCCTGTTTGAGGAATTATTTCATATCCACACAGCTAGAAGCTAAGATATAAGAAAAATTGCTGACAGATAGATCACAACAAATCCTATTAGATTATTTCTCTGTCATCAGTTTCTCTGACAGCATCAGCATTTTTTAGCACTGTTAGGACTTCGTTTAGAAATCTGTCTTATTTGAGTATAATATTGTCACAATGTAATTTAGAGATAAAGATACTGGAGGCAATGTTATTTACGCGGACTTTTATAATGAAGAGTACCTAAATAATGAATCTTATCAGATACATTGACCTTGAAAGGTAGTAGGAATCCATGCAAACAAAATTATATCTAATTTTTTTCTTCATGACTATTTTTATGAAAATGTATTACTAGAAGGATATGTTTATTGACAGGTTTGTGACCTTGACCTTTGATTAGTGTCTGTCCCAGTTTAATTTATAACCTTGACTGACCTGTTTGATGGTTTGTGAAGTTACCTCTCAGTAACACAAGAGCAATGTGTTGTTATCAAACAAAATAAGTTGAAACCAGATTTTAAACTGGTCTTTAGACCCAACTTTTGCAATGATAAATGGTCTTCAAACTCATGTTTACAATGTTGAAGCCAGATTTTACACAGGTATTTGACTTTACTTTTGCAATGTTGAAAGATCTTCAGACTCGACATTTACAATGTTGAAGGGTCTTCAGGCTCAGCATATACCATGTTGAGGCCAGATTTTAGACTGGTCTTCCGACTGAATTTTTACAATGTTGAAGGGTTTTCCAACTCGATTTTTACAATGTTGATAGGTCTTCCACTTCAGCTTTTACAATGTTGAAGGGTCTTCCGACTCTGCTTTTTCAACACTGAAGCGAAATTTTCTTCTCCTATCATAGACAAGTTGTAGGCGTTCAGTTTTAGACAGGTGTGTGCATGTTTCTGCTGGTGCAGTCTGATAGATTACAAATTTTATAGTGGTAGACAATTTGAAGATTGAAATAACAGATGTATCAGGATTGAAGAAAAATAAAGCATGCCTTTAGATAAGGCTATGATGAAAGACATCCTGTTATGATATAATTGTGAGAAAAAAAGCCACAGCTGAATAAATGGATACCTGTGAAAATCTAGAAATTGAGAACAAATATTGCACAAAAAAGTTTTTTCTCTTTCTTCTTTCTTCTTTCTTCTACCACCAATTACTAAACCAGGCTTTGTTAGGATTCCAATTCCAGAAGTTTGAGGAAATGAAGGTGTAGGTACATTATCTGTTATGTAGAGAATTATCCATATTTTTTTTAATCAGATAGCAATCTTTATAAAACATTAGAAGTCATGAAACAGTATTTATAGGAGTTAATAATTATGACTCACAAAGTAGACAGCTTTGTGTATATTTTCGATACTGTACCAGTTGTAAAAAATCACAGTCTAGAACTCTCTGAATATTCTTTTTTTTACTTTTTATTTACAGTTACAAAAAAATGAATTTACAGTTTTAATTTTAAGATTTGAAAGAAATTGGTATAGATAAAGCACACATTTCAACTGAACAAATCCATACAGATGGCGCCTCAAAACTAAATATATTAAATTCTTTCTGAATGCTTCTTATTTGTGGTTATGCCCTTTGTACGGTAATGTATGAGTTACTGCCCTTTTTGGTTAAAACTCCATTTGTTTTAATACAAAGTCACAAAGATATCTATCAAGCTGTTCCTTATTTACATAAAATGAGAATTTATTGTGTCTGTGTGACAGGTTTTTATGTTCAAGACAAGATTTATTTTAATTCTTTGGCTTTTGAATCATTTCCTTTGGGTTATTTCTTGTCTGACTGAAAATAAGAAAATATTGTCTTGTTATTTCCCTTTTTCGTTCTGGACTCATTAAATTTTGTATTAATTCCATAGTTTTCTTATATTTTCAAGAAAATTTATGTTGTCTCTCTGGACTACTTTCTATTTTTAAAATTTAGACTTTTTTACATTGGCGTATATATCACTGTAGGTACTAAACGGGTTTGTCCACACATTTTACTTAGATATAACAAATAAAGACAAGATAGTAGAGATATCCCTTACAGAAGAAAAAGGCCTGCTGCGTACTCTTGCTGTGTACATACAGCGTATATGATTTGTACTGAAATCAAGGGCTTTGAACAGTACGCAGGATATACACCGCACATACACCGATATTACGTTTGTAGTACACTTTTGACATGCAAATGAGCTCTGCTGCGTACTACTTGCTGCGTACATGCTGTGGACTACATAGTACACAGGATGTACGCTGGAGGAATTTAGTATGCAGGAAATAGTACGCAGCATGTACGCGCCACATACACTTTTCAGATGCAAATGAGCCTGCGGTGTACTACCCCTGCGGCGTACATGCTGTGTACTCCTGCGGCTTACATCCTGGACCGAGTGTACTCCTGGCCCAAGTCCTGCGGCGTACATGCTGTGTACTCCTGCTGCATATATGCTGTGTACTCTTGTGGCGAAACTGCGGTGATAATGTAAATCCTTACCCCACCAACTTTCGTATGCAAATGCTGATCATTTGGACAGAAAAAAACAGAAAAAAGATAAGTGACGTGCATCAATAAGTATTTACACTTACCAAAATAATGTAGATTGATGTAATCAAATAAATTAGTATGCTTTTCTTCATCCACTTTTCAATGAAATAAATCAATTTTTGTAATTTGGTAAACATTTGAAGAAAATGGCATAACTGCATCAAAGGGAAACAACTTTAATGCAACTAAATATAAGTGTTATGATTTATTATAGATGATGTGTGCGTAGTATGTATTTATTTTGATTAAAATCCATCTGAGAACAATCTAGGACTGGAATTATATAAGCATTTATACACTTTTACGTCCGTAAAAAGTAGTGCAACAAAAAATTATGGATTGATTTTTTCCAATGGGGCGAGTGCAATTAGCCAAAAACATTCTGAAAATATACGAGCGGCAAATCCAATGAACAACTTTTTAATTTGGTGAGGCCTTAATGAGTTAACATAATGAGCATTAAAGCCTTTATAAAACATGATAGAATGGTGTTTTGGTTAAGAGTATTCAAATAACAGTGAGAGCTATTAATTCTTCTCATTCGGGCGGGCGCTGTTGAGGCATTATCTTGGTTTAGAATTTTATGTATTACAAAATGTAATGCAACAAAGTTCAAATAAGGCTTTTCAATTATCCAAGTTAGAAAGCTCCAGGATTAATTCAAAATGAAAAAGAATATATTTTTACACTGCATGCAAGGTGCTGCTCAGAAATCACTATGATGTAAGCTTCACAAATGAACATTGCAAATAGTTTGGCAAATTTTCATTGTTCAGAATACCGGTGATCTGAACTATTCTATGCTATTAAGATAAAAGTTACTCGGAAATCAAGTTCTTGCTTCCAAAAAAAAAAAAAAAATGTACAAATCCTTCCTGCATGAAGTGTACTTCAGACTTTTACCTAAAAAAATTCAAAGTATAAACAAAAGAAAATGAACAAGTCCCTCCCGCATATATGAAGTTTACTTCAGACTTTAACTTATAAAAAAAAAACTATGTAAGTAATGCCAAAAGAAATTGTACAAGTCTTTCCCGCGTATATGAAGTGTACTGCACAAATGTCAAAGTATCTGCGGTGTACATGCAGTGTACTATTTTCTTGTACAAGTCCCTCCTGCGTACATGCAGTGTACTCCTTAAATTTTCAGAGTCTGTGCTGTGTACTTGAAGTGTACTAGTGACCTCCTGCGTACATGCTGTGTACTCGTCCAAATAGTACGCGGCATGCGGTGTATGTAAAATGTACTCCTCTGGCATACTACTGTGTTCGCAGCATATACACAGCATGTACGCCACAGAGGCTTGCTTCTGTAAGGGATACCAAGAATGCAGCAGAGAGCAAATGAAAATTGAACACAGCTGGGAGCATGAACCCACATGACATGATTACATACATACATATCTAACTGCACCAAACTACATAATCTGATTTGTATCCAACCTCTCAGCTCAATAGGGAGAGTGCAGATCTACGGATCACAGGGTCGTGAGTTCGATCTCCAGGTGGGGCATTATGATCTCTGTGACGATTTGATAAAAGACATTGTGTCTGAAATCATTCGTCCTCCACCTCTGATTCATGTTGGGAAGTTGGCAGTAACTTGTGGAGAACAGGTTTGTACTGGTACAGAATCCAGAAACACTGATAAGGTTAACTGCCCGCCATTACGTAACTGAAATACTATTGAAAAAACGGCGTTAAACCCAAAAGAACATGTCTGATTTGGTTTTTTAACACCCCTTACATTTACTTGATTATGATATCAGAGGAAAATATTGAATTATTGCTTTGCCATCTACTTGCAAATTTGACATCTCTTTCTATATAAACAGTTAGAATTATATATGTGTACCTGATAACAGAATATTTCATATCCTGGTTTTTGTCTCAGAATACCAAAATGCCTTGAGGTGCTCATTAAAGATAAAAATGCTAGTATTTTGCAAATGAACTGAAATTTCAAGATTGGGTAATTTTTCAGGACAGTTTTATTTCCTGATTTGAAAGACACAACACAGTTATTTACTTTGTTAAGTACTTTTGTTCCTAGCTGTTTATACTCAAAGATAATGCTTCTGGAGGGGCTGCTAAAGCTAAAAATAGAAAAACATTTAAACAACTTCTTCTCATGAACTGCTTGATAGATCTCCATCTAACTTGGTCTGTAGCATCGTTGTAAGGTCCTCTCCCAATTTTATTGATATAGGGGCATTTGGTCCATTTTGGGGCTGCTGGCATTGAAAATAGAAATACACATTTAAAGGACTTCTTCTCATGAACGCCTTTTTGAGTCGATTTGCCGTAAAACCCAACTCATTCATTCATTCTTCTCATGAACCACTTGGTCTGTTGCATCATTATAAGGTCTTCTCTTCTTTTTGTTCAAATGCAGGAACTAAGCCCCTTTTTGGGCCACTAGGGCTAAAAACAGAAATAACTTTTAACAGCTTCTTCATCTTTATCAAACTTGGTCTGTAACATTCTTATATAGAGTCCTCGGTTGACACTAGAGCTAAAAATAGAAATATCTTTAAATTACTTTTTCTCCTTGAACTGCTTGGCAGATCTTCTTTAAAGGTCCAATACTAAGGAAAGTGAACATTTTAATTTCTTTTAAAAAGCACAGAAACTAGATCTATTTCATTTTATTGGAAAATGAAAGTTGGTATGTAGAAATTCGAAATAAATCGCAGTATATGTACAATTATTTTTCTATGAAGTATGAAGAAAGTTAAAAAGACCTGGGGGGTCATTCTGTCGATTCATTGAAATTTCAACATAATACACATACATTTCTTGGAGTTCCATAGACCTTCTGTAAATTTTGACCTGCCAATCTTCATTATTTAGTGTCTTGCAGAAGTCTATGCAGTGGCTATGAAAAAAATTGCCAACTCACTTTCCCTTAGTAATGGACCTTTAAACTTAAAGATTACAGTTTCGCATGATCATTTATATTAAGGTATCTTACATACAGTTTGCATGCTTAAAGTGGTTTAACTATTATTGGTTTAGTCCTGCAAATAATCACTTGAGGCATGCCATTGCTGTTGATGAGGTGTAAAAAAAAAGAACAAATTAACTAAGAATTAACAACTTAGAAAATTAGGTCTCATTTCCCTCCTGAGTATGTATGTAATGCCTTCAAAGACATTTTTTTATATAATCCAAACTCTTAGTAGATGTACATAATAATGTAATTAATACCATTTAAAACACCAGACAATTTGCTTTTAAGTCATTCTCTTTTCAAGTCGAACATACTTATTTATTATGACATGATTGTTCCCCTGTTTTAGTTGTTACAGTGTGATTGTCACCTCCTAATGTGTCCTGCTACCATTCCACAAAAATTACATAGTCAAATATTTGCACCCTGTAACCTTTTAAAGTCACATTTCTGGAAAGGGACACAATTTGTACATCTTGCCATTTATCTAGCCCTTTTTATTATGAGTTGCATCCCTTGTTACTTGATATGATCGGTAGCATGTCTTTAAAGACATAGTGATTGGAAATTTGTTGGAAGCTTATTGATCTGAGCCTGTAAGTCAATAATTAGTGTCAGCGATGGAGAGATAAAATCCTCACCATTTTCTGGTAATTAATTCCCAGAGATGCGTACACAGGATAGAAAACGAAACTTTCTTAAAGGGGCATTTGACATGAAATGAATGCGTATATTACATGTTGTTTGGTGCTATGAGAATGATGATTCTCTAATGGGTCTGCGGTAATCAATAACGGTTGAAGTTTTCTGCAAACTAATGCTCTTTTTGCCCAAAATTGAAGGTCAATAGCGCTGATTATACCGTCTTCAATTTCTGCAATGTCTGTATTTTCCGCGACTTGCGTCAGGGTAATGAATCGTTTGATGAAAGTTGAACCGCATTCCACCCTCATTTTCCTATCATCGTCGCTACCCTGGCCACTTTGCTGCATGGGAAAGTAGGATATCTTTTACGATTGAAGTGGCTGGCTTAAGCATGATGGCTTTTTCCTTCACTTGGATAAAATGGATGTAAAAACTAAAAGCTTTTAAATGCATTCGGGCTTTAACTGCAAGTATTTGCTCCGAATTGATTAAACTCTTTCCCATTACCGTTTTCATCAATATAAAACACTCCTGTGACATTTGAAGGATGTAATTTTTTCTTTTCCCTTTTTACTTTCATTTACACAAAGTTTTGAGAGTTAATTCAAATAAACTTCATCTTAGAGTTCTTCGCAATTTTATGAAAATAAATACTGCTAGTATAAATTAAACTAAAATATCTATCATTTTCCCCCTGGAAAATGTTAAAAAGATTTTCGTTTTTACCTTTTCCCATTTCCAAAACATCTTACTAAATTGATAAAAAGAAGTCAAAATGCTGTTTGCTAGTTCAAAGGCAGAATCACTTGCCGCCAGCAGGCTAAAGGTTAAAGGTTGGTTTTTTTTTCAGTGGAATATGAGATAAATAACATAATTATATAGTTATACAATATGCAACAATATACAATTACCAAGCAATTTGATTCATTCTAAATCCTGATCTTGCTTGGTTACTTTATGAGAAAACACCAATAATGTTTTTAAGTACAGAGTAAACTCTGAAATTACTGATAAAATTTAAGGTAAAGTACCAAAATTCTGGTTGCCTTTAAAATTGCTCAGTGTTCTTGTGTAATATTGTGTTGGTAAAGAAGATTTGGTCTGGTAAAATTGATTGGTGTCCTCACTAGAGGGGTTCTGGTTTACAGGAGAATTTTTCAAATAAGAACCTCAAGCCAAATTTAGGGACTGCAAAATTTGTTTAATTTGGTGGAATTTCTGGTATTCAGAAGTCCTAGTGTAGAGGGGTTTCGCTGTACAGTTAATTGAAGAGAAACTAAATGAAAAAGTATATAAAGATATAATCCTATTAAGATATGTTAGTTATATAATATATCTGACAAAAAATTCTTCTTCCTTAAAATTTGCTCTAATTTTGATTTGAGAAAAGAAGTAAGAAGTCATCAATTAAAATTGCTTTTCTTCAACATTTTGGAGAGTTTCTTTAACTTGACAACAAATTCTTGTGTAAAATTTGCTCTAGTTTTGATTTAAGAAAAGAAGTAAGAAGTTATCAATTAAAATTGCTTTTTGTTCAACATTTCGGAGATTTTCTTTAACTACAAGGAAGAAGGGCATAAGATATGCCAAATTTTTATGATTAAATCATTTCACATGCTGTGTCAAAATTGTGTCATAATGACCAGATATGCCATTTTGATGTCCGGTCATTGCTCATAAATGGACAAAATGACCATCCTATATCTGGTCATTATTGAGAAGCAATTTGTTATTAATGAAAATGACATTTTTGTTGATATTATTTGTATTGCTTCAGGGCAGAAAAAAAAGGACAAAGTAGGCGATTTGAAATCTTGATTGTTGCGAAAAAAGAGACAGGTCTGGTGTAAAAACGAATGTAAAATTGATTTGATGCAAACAAGAGATTAGGATCAGATAAAGTAGGGATTACAGAATTGAAAGTGCTTGCTTTTATTTTGCAATTCACCTAGTGTGAAAAAAAGTTAATGGAACGGAAAATATGCCAATACAAGTTAAACGCCTGCTTTGTAATCCCCAACACCTGCTGACTGTTAAAGGAGACATCTCCAAAAAAGGGCATCAAAAGATTTTGCGGCAAAGAAAAATACTTCAAAAGATGTGTGGGATGTTATCGAACTAATTGGTCTCAACCCAAAAAGAAGACAATAGAAATAAAAAGAATGGAAGATATTAGTAAAGGGAAGGCTTTACTAGTATTATGGACTCCTTTAATTATTTCAAGTGCAAGCGCCCTTTAAATGAGTGTTTAAAGATAATTACAGTTTCAGTTGTTTTTTTTTTTTTCAGTATATTCAATTAAAAATATTGATATACCAGTTTAAGTGGAGAAGAATACTTTAAAGACAACATACCTATAGTCTTCTAATTTTTGTTAAACTGAAAGGGGAAAAAAACATATTTACGGCTGCAAAGAGTTAATTCATTCATTTGTAAATGTTAAGGTAAATGATCAGAACCATGTTAAAATATTTCTTAAAGATTTGAATGATGCTGCAGAAGCACTGTCAAAGTTTGAAAAAAAAAATCAAACAAAAACAAAAGCATTGAAACAAAATTATCTAATTTTTTGTGCACATTTCTTGCTAGGTAGCAAGGAGGGAATAATTATGTGAGTCGTACCATGAGAAAACCAACATAGTGCATTTGCGACCAGCATGGAGCCGCGCAGTCTGGTCAGGATCCATGATCCATGCTGGTCGCTAACAGTTTCTCTAATTGCAATAGGCTTTGAAAGCAAACAGTATGGATCCTGACCAGACTGTGCCTGATGCGCAGGCTGGTCTGGATCCATGCTGCATGGTCACAAATGCACTATGTTGCTTTTCTCATGGTGCAGCTCATGTAGTCTTTTTAAGTGTCAAAAAGTCAGACTATTAAACCAAGGGTGGTGAGCTTGATCCTGAGCCCTACACTAAAACTTAACTAACAATCGGTCTTCAGTATGAAACTTTATAGTAACTTCTTTTTATGGGTGCTTTATAGAAATACCATTGAAATAAGAGTGTTTTCTGTGTCTTGCACCATATCTAAACACACCTCAAGATTTTTTAGGATAACTGCCTAATGTCTATTTTTTTTTTTTTTTTTTTTTTTTTTACTAATATTGCCAACTAAAAATTCATGTAATTTTTTGTTGAATGTTTTGGACAAAGGCAAATACTGATGTGATAAAAATAGAATTAAATATGGGATTTGTCTTCAATTTAATGCTTGTAGCTGGCAGGACAATTTTTATGGCTGGCCAGTTGTAACATTATAAGATTATTTCAGATAATGCTACTGCTTTTTTTTGATTGACAGATGACCAGCCCTTTATTGTCCGATAGACAGTCTGTGACCCTAAGGCCAGGAAGCCTTTTTTTAGTGCTACAGTAATAAAAAAGACCCCTATTATTTTCTCATTGTAAAAGTGATCTCCATTTATTGTTAGAGTTTTCATGCCAGTAGCTATTTTATTTGCTCTCACAATTTGACTTCTTTTGGAATAAGACAGTGCTGTAGACTGCAGTGATTTTATTTGCTAACTGGATAATAGAGTTAGTATCGTGAAAAAAATGTATGTGCTTTTTTTTATAAATTAATTGTCATAGAAAAAATTTAATTAAATGATTAATGAATATTTTTAATTAAATGATTAATGAATACTTTTAATTAAAGGATTAATAGATACAAAAATATATTTGTGGTATATATTATCAAAAAAGTGACAACAGTAGAAAATAGTGTATAATAAGTATAAACTACACTTATTTACTCAAATGTTGAAATAAATGAGTGGTCAGATTTCAAAGAGGAACATATCTGAGGATTTGTTTCTCGGAAATAAATCCTGAAAAATTTTTTTTTAGAAACAAATTGAATTCTGATGTGCAGTTGTGAAGAATAGCTAAAATGAGACAAAATGTCTGAGTGGTTAAATATTTAAGTATTTAATTGGTTTGCAAATGTTCAAAAGACTAAAATCAGTGACTAAATTTATATTGATCGTGCTAGGATACCATGCAAAATGATTCACTTTAATGATTCAGTATAGTAGACAAGATTGTATCTTCAAATTGCAGCTCCGTCATAAGTTTCATGTCATGACTTTTACCTCTGCTCCTAAATTTAGAATTTTGTGCTTTGTCTATCAAGGTTAAATTAAAGTGAATTCAAAGGAAATGGAAACCCATAACCAAACTCAAAACATGAAAGTGGCCTCTATGGCCGAATAGTTAAGGTGGTGCCGTATCGAATGTTTTTCCCCCTCACAGTTGTGGTTTCCAAACCAGTTGCTTGGAGTTTAGAATTCTTCATGTGAGGAAGCTATCCAGCGGACATACAGAAGGTCATTAACTCTACTTGGGTGCCCGTTATTGCATGAACCATCAGAGGGGCACCCGTGGTTTTAAGCTTGAAACCTTTCCATATGACCTGAATTGGATTTAGTGACTCTTAACCCCCCAAAAAAACATTAAAAAGTATAACATGAATTTTAATGAAATAATGTCTCGGAAATATACTTTTGACCTTGAAATATTTGCACATTTAAATGTTGTGGCAAAATTCCAAAAATGTTACTTCAGATATTTACTTTGTGACTAACGCAGCAGAAAAAGATTTCTACCTATTTTAGAGACTTCAGTTTAGTGTGTTTAAAATTAGAAGACTTCAGTTAAATGTGTTTAAAATTAGAAACTGCCTAGAACACTCATTGAATCATTTACAGACAAATGAAATTTTCAAGAAAAAAAAAGACAGATAAGAATGAGAGCATTTTTAATATACCATTTTTACTAATTGATACTTACTCAATAACAATATCTTACAAAGTACCCATTGTTACACATTAACATGGTAATAACATTGGTTTGAACATTACTTGTCTACAAGATATATGATAATGATAGTGTAACAAGTTCTTTTTTACCAATTTTCTTTGTCCAAATTATAGAGCCATATCAGCAGCAAGACTTTGATAAATAATCTGGCTGGTAGCCATATTTTACAGGTTTTGCATATTTTTAAAGCATTCATTGAATTTTGTAGAAAAATCGCTTAATCTAGAATACCTCGTCAAAGACGTCTGGGCATACATGTTTAATGAGCGTTGCATTATTTACTCCATACTAGCCGCAATTTCATCTCCAGGTTCAGGCTAAATTATAGGGTTTGATGGTCCGATGCCTTACAAGGGAAGATTCACATTGATTTTTTCCGCTGGGCGTCTTAACTGATAGTTTTAGGAGTGCGTAAGTAGCCCGACTGGAACTGATGAATGCATTATGAGCTTATCGTTATGTTTCTTACTAGTCTAAAGAAACTGCCGCCAGCAGTACTAGTATGTTAATACATACCAGCTAAGTGAAGATTAAAAAGATATTCACATTGTATTGAACATGCATTAACAAAAGAAAACAAGATAATTGTTGACATATTTTTTTTTTTCCACAAAGTTTGGTATTGAATTACAAAAAAGTCCATATTTGAATGATAAAACACTGTTTTTCTAATTGATTCTTTTGTGAATTGCAGTATTGATACACAACAGAAGTTCAACCAGAGAGAAAACAATGCGATCCAGCGACACACGGGTGCCGTAAAAAAATACTGGATACCAATATGACAAGAGAGGATTTTTATGGACAATTGAAGTTCATTTGTATGATCTAGGGAATGTGCAGTGCACTGAAGTGAATAATTGCGATATGAAATAAGTCTTAAAGTGATATGTGCATAGTTTTCAGAAGAATAGACTTCAAAGAGAATTTGCAGGAGGGAATTTTCAAACTTCACACCTGAGGACCTGTGGTTTCAGGTTTGTTTGAGGACAAAATAATTTCAATTAAACCGAAGAACAGTGTTATCAGTATTACACAGAAAGTGAGAGAATATAGCCATAAAGGTAAATTTATGGTAATGTTTGATTGAAATGAATCAGTTTTATTCGATTGATTTATCGGATGAAAAATAAAAACAAGCAGTTTTATCGTGGAGAATACCTGGCCCAGTATTGATTAACCATATAGTATATACTAATCACTTTCCCCTGGATTCTAATGGAATTACACTGAAAAGTGAAAATAGTGTTAGAATGTGATTTAGTGGAATTCATTTTCCAGTATTCATTCCAGTACACTCCTGAGGACATTATCTGGAAATTATTATATAGCATAGTGAAGATAATTGTGCTCAAAGGACTTTAAATTGGACATTACACTGGAAAGGTAGTACTCATTGTATCATAAATCTTTTTTAGAATATTTTCATTGTAGATCAGAGAATTGCTGAAAGAAATTAATACTGGCGTAGCATATTTTCTTTTATGTGAGGTTATGCTATATATCTATCTAAAAAAACGATAATATTCAGAAGGGCTTTTCTAGTCGGAGAAATCTAACCAGTAAATGAAGACTATTACAAGTCTAATATTGGAGTTAGTGGATGTTATATAAGTAAAGTTATTCCAGCTTTCAGTTTTTAGCAACTGCGAAATGATTTTAAAATATTTCTGGTGGAATTCTTTTTGTGGATTTTGTGAATATGCAAATCCACATAAAAACCTTAGAACCAAATAAAATCCTCATGTATTTTTTTTTTTTTTAAATCTAAAACCTACAAAGTCATGACTCCACAAAACCACTGTTTAGGCTGAAACCACAGAATTGTACTAATATAATTATATGCCATAGAAATTAAATGGTTTTTTTGTACAATATTAAGAACATTTTAACTAGGAAATCTTGTCAGCAAAATATCTCTTTGCCAAGATGCCTATCTATATAATATCCAAATGGAAAGTAATAATTTTTAATCACACTTTATGTTTCATGTAGGGAAGTTGTCAGTAATTTGTAGGGATAAAGTTCTTACAGGGAACCCATAATTGGAATTGTTGCTTTACAAATTAATATTAAAAACGCCTTGGTAGCCTAGTGGTAGAGCGCACGCCTGCTTCGAGTGCAGGAGTCATTGGTTTGATCCCTGGCCATGTCATACCAAAGACATAAAAAATGGTACAAGTAGCTTCCTTGCTTGGTGCTCAGCATTAAGAGGATAGTGCTAGGATTGGTCAGCCCGGTGTCAGTATAATGTGACTGGGTGGGGTATCATGCCACATGTCTACAGGGTGATATTCCAGTGAAGCAGCACTATAAAGTTGGGCATTGTGTTCACTGCTACAAGTAGACACCATCGTTTATATGACTGAAAAATTGTTGAAAAAGACGTTAAACCCGAACACACACACACATTTTAAATGCATTCAACAAATAACAGATGAAATAAACATTTTGTTAAGGATCTCCTAAAACCTTAAAACATGCCCTTAACCTTTAATGATTAATCTGCTCTCTTCACTCAAAGCTGTAATGGACATTAGAAATAAATCATTAATAAGTACTTTAAACAAATTATTATGGTAGAGTATACAAGGGAAGAGTTGACATGTTACCTGATATATTTATTGCCTTCATAAGGCAATCTATGGAATCTATGGCTGGTCCTATAGAACTTTATTGGAAGCTGGTGAATTTCAAATGGTTTTGACCAATGATCCAATCAAACTTTCATTGATGTTTACTGAACTGTAAATGAATTTATTAGGCATGCTTTTAGTCCTGAAAGTGACATTATTAATGAACCTTTCAGTTTTGTAGACCTTATAATAAGTAGTTAAATGTGAATAGAATTGACTGTCCAATGCCAGACCCTTCAGAGAGCTGTCTAGTTATGCAGCAATGTCTTGTCACTTAGTTAGTTTTGTGGTATTACTACTGTGGAAAATTACCATTAAATTTAATGGTAATTTTCAACAGTATTCGAGTTGTATAGATTTACAGTAGTCACTGAGTCAACCAGTATTCCTAGATTCCTTTCCAGTATAAATCTGTTCTCCACATGAAACTGACAACTTCTCCACATGAATTCATAGTGAAGAACTTTAATGACTAAAGATATATCAAGTTCAGTCAGCTCTTATAGAGAACACACTACTTCAGACATTTTGTATTCAGTCAGCCTTTAAGGAGAACACACTACTTCAGACATGTTGTACAGTCAGCCTTCATGGAGAACACACTACATGTACTTCAGACATTTTGTAATCAGTCAGCCTTTATGGAGAAAACACTGCTTCAGACATGTTGTGTTTATTCAGCCTTCATGGAGAACACACTACTTCAGACATGTTGTATTCAGTCAGCCTTTATGGAGAAAACACTGCTTCAGACATATTGTGTTCAGTCTGCCTTTATGGAGAACACATGACTTTAGACATACCATGTTTAGTCAGCCTTCACAGGAAACACATGACTTTAGACATACTGTGTTTACTCAGCCTTCACAGGGAACACAATCATGACTTTAGACATACCATGTTTAGTCAGCCTTCACAGGGAACACATGACTTTAGACATACCATGTTTACTCAGCCTTCACAGGGAACACATGACTTTAGACATACCGTGTTTAGTCATTCTTCACAGGGAACATATGACTTTAGACATACCGTGTTTACTCAGCCTTCACAGGGAACACATGACTTTAGACATATCGTGTTTAGTCAGCCTTCACAGGAAACACATGACTTTAGACATACCGTGTTTAGTCAGCCTTCACAGGGAACACATGACTTTAGACATACCGTGTTTAGTCAGCCTTCACAGGGAACACATGACTTTAGACATGCCGGGTGAGGCAGAGATGTCAGTGCTTGTTAATTAAACACAGTTATTATATCGTCCTAAATTTAACAGTTAAGTTGTTTGTTCTGATCTTCTTAAAAGTATAAAACTATCCTTTAGTTATTACAGAAATATTAAACATAGCCAATGGTTAAGGAAGGTTTGTGTAATGACGAGATTTGCTTGATTTTCATTATATGAGCCGCGCCATGAGAAAACCAACATAGTGGGTTTGCGACCAGCATGGATCCAGACCAGCCTGCGCATCCGCGCAGTCTGGTCAGGCTCCATGCTGTTCGCTTTTAAAGCCTATTGGAATGGGAGAAACTGTTAGCGAACAGCATGGATCCTGACCAGACTGCGCGGATGCGCAGGCTGGTCTGGATCCATGCTGGTCGCAAAGCCACTATGTTGGTTTTCTCATAGCACGGCACATATTTACACGAGGGTTAATGTTCGCAAAGTGAGGGACCTCGAAAAAATAGCGAAAATTAAACCCTCGCGAAACTTTTTCTGCTTTTACAGTATTTTATTTCCATGAAAGCTATTGAACACCGAATTCAGGCGGAACACATTCCTTGAGCTTTGAGAACTAAAATAGTAATTGACGCTTTTGTAATTAAAATGCTTTTACCCAAAACGAACAGTTGGATGAGCATTTAAGATTTGTAGCTTTCACAATTAAAATGCTTTTACGCGAGACGGAAACTCCGATTAGCATTTAAAAATGTTGCTCCATTTTCAGATTGAATTTTATAACTCCGATATTATGACATCTGGAGACTGAATTATGACTAGATTTTGACAGCAACAGTATTCTAGTTTTGGCAAAAAATAAAAAATCTCTGAAAATTGTAGCTATAAAACTGGCAGTCTGCACTGTCTTTGAACAATCCATGTGTCATTTTGAAAATGCGTAATTCTTAATTACCCATGATTTAGTGCAGATCAATATTCGTGCTTTGTGAATGTGCTAAAAGACTTTTTATGTGGGAATATTTGAAGCGAGGTTGCGATTGTAAATTAAAGAGAATGGAAATATCTGGAGGCATATTGTAAGAATATATCATAATACATATACCAAATTGACTTAAAGGAATTGACTGATTTACATGATTGTTATGAATTTATTCAGAGGGATCAATATTTCAGTCAAGCTTAAGATTTAATATCAATAATACTCAAAAGAAGTGACTTGATGCATTATTTTATATTTGAGTTGTTTTCTTTTGTTTCAAGTAATCATTTGATAATATTTGCTGAAGTTTGTAAATTCTATCTGATTAATAAAGCTGGAGACAGACTATCAATAGGGAGACAGACTCCCCATTTTAGGGAAACAGACACCCATTTTATGGAGATAGACTTCTTATTTTGGGGAGGTAGACTTCTAATTTTTTTTGAGACACACTTTCAGTTTTAGGGAGACCGACTTACATAACTTTAGAAATAAAGATAGCAAGTATTTTATGAATGATATACCTAAGTTTGCCACCCCCTCGGATGCTCATCAAAATAGAATTATAAATCTTGATCTTTTTTTGGGGGGGGGGGGGTGGAAAGCAAGAGGGGAGGAAATGATGTCTAATTAAGAAAGAAATTTTACTAATTGCTTCTTATTACTTGCTTGGGTGATGCATCTAGAAGTTTTTTTCCTGTGTTTGTAAAGGATCAATGGTCAGGTCACGGGACCGGTCAGTCGCTAAGTGGACAGATGGTCACAACAAGCTACCAAACAATCTGTGGACAAAGTTTTTAATTATTTCCGATGATTGTCATCCATATTGGAGATTACACGCTGATAAATTGCGCTTATCCTTTGATGTGTGTAAATTCTGTTACTATGCTGTATTTATTAGAGATCCTGACTTAATTATAGAAAATGCTGCACTTAGCTAGTTTGGTATAGTTAGGAAATAAAAATGAGTATTCTATTAATTAAAGGATCTATAAAAATTTGGGGCTTTGTGGGTAATTTTTGTGCAAATATTTCTTGAATATGTTCTGAGTTTACATTTAGGATTGTTTTCCACACACAAGCCATTGCTATAAATAAAGGACTGCATTAAAAATAGCAATTTGACAAAATAGAATGTTAGTTGTAAAAGAATGAACAGTTTAATTTTCAAATCATGAAAAAGTAAACTAAGTTAGTCAGTTTTAATTGAAGTTCACTATAATTCATATTGCACTCCTTTATTACTAAAGATATTTACTTTTATTTTAATTTACATCACTCATAAAGATATATTATTTCCAAGCACAAAAATTACAGTTTGCCATCAAGTTTAGTCACAAACACCCACAGACTTTTGCACTTTTGACAGATTTAAACCCGACTATTCTTGTTAATCATAAGCCTGCATTATTTACTTTTATATTAAGAATTGTCTCCATAAATTTAATTTGTCCTTTCCCATCATGTCTTCAGACAGTTTTCTATAGAACGGCAGCAATTAAATCAGATGTAACGATTTTCCTTAAGATATTATTTCCATAAAAATCATACGTTCGCACATTTTCCACCATATATTGCCTTTAGAATATGGCCGATGTCCTCGCAGTTGCTATTCAGCCTTAATCAAAATGTAAATTTCTGCCCCTCTACCGTCTTTGGCAATATTGGTTTGGTTTTTTACGATTCTGATTGTCAAGAATTGTTTCTTAATGAAGCAAAAAGAGAAGATAATGTGACTCAGAACTGGACATTCTTTCTTCAATATGTAGTTTGTTTCTGTCTAGCTGGAAGGTAAGTCAGTTGGAAAATTCCCCTTGAATGGTGTCTGGCAGGCTGTTTCACTGGCACTGCTCTTGGCTCAAAATTTAGTGTCCTTTTGCCTGTTTTTCAGAGTCTGGAAGTCAATTGTGTGATAAGACTCCATGTTTAAACAGTTGTTTTAACCAAATAAATTTACTCCATAAACCTCTAAAGATGTTTTCCTTATTTCTGATATTTGTTATTACAATATTCCCTTAAAAAATAGAGAAAAAAAATATAGTATTTCAGCCATCACTACATGTAAGAAATCTGAACATTTTGAGCAGTGAATTTAATCATAATTGAACAATTTTCTTCTGAAATGTTACATTTTTACTTTATTTTTAATGTAATTTTTGCCCTATGGCACAATTTTCCCCAACCTCCTTCCTGCAAATAGTGAAATAAACATTGTTGAAGTATGCAGTGTTCTAAGATAGACTGTGTTGACAGCATCTGCGTGTTTGAAGTAACCTTTGTTGTCAGCCCTAGTGTTGGGTATATCCTTTCTTGTCAACACCAGTACTGGATATATTCTCTGTTGTCAACATCAGTTTTGGACTATCTTATGTTGTCAGCATCAGTTTTGGATGTATCTTGTGTTGATGAACACAATTGTTGGATGTACCCTGTGTTACCAACATCAGTGTTGGATGTATCTTGTATTGCATCGATTTTGGATGAACCCTGCGTTATCAACATCAGTGTTGGATGTATCTTGTATTGCATCAATTTTGGATGAATCCTGCATTATCAACATCAGTGTTGGATGTATCTTGTATTGCATCGATTTTGGATGAATCCTGCGTTATCAACATCAGTGTTGGATGTATCTTGTGTTGATGAACACAATTGTTGGATGTACCCTGTGTTACCAACATCAGTGTTGGATGTATCTTGTATTGCATTGATTTTGGATGAATCCTGTGTTGTCAACATCAATGTTGGATGTATCTTGTGTTGATGAACACAATTGTTGGATGTATCCTGTGTTATCAATATCAGTGTTGGATGTATCTTGTATTGCACCGATTTTGGATAAATCCTGCATTGTCAACATCAGTGTTGGATGTATCTTGTCATTCTTGTGTTGATGAACACAATTGTTGGATGTATCCTGTATTGTCAACATCACTGTTGGATGTATCTTGTGTTGATGAACTCAATTGTTGGATGTATCCTGTGTTATCAATATCAGTGTTGGATGTATCTTGTATTGCACCGATTTTGGATAAATCCTGTGTTGTCAACATCAGTGTTGGATGTATCTTGTCATTCTTGTGTTGATGAACACAATTGTTGGATGTATCCTGTATTGTCAACATCAGTGTTGGATGTATCTTGTGTTGATGAACACAATTGTTGGATGTATCCTGTGTTATCAATATCAGTGTTGGATGTATCTTGTATTGCACCGATTTTGGATAAATCCTGCGTTGTCAACATCAGTGTTGGATGTATCTTGTGTTGATGAACACAATTGTTGGATATATCCTGTGTTATCAATATCAGTGTTGGATGTATCTTGTATTGCACTGATTTTGGATAAATCCTGCGTTGTCAACATCAGTGTTGGATGTATCTTGTCATTCTTGTGTTGATGAACACAGTTGTTGGATATATCCTGTGTTATCAACATCAGTGTTGGATGTATCTTGTATTGTCAGCACCAATGTTGGATGTATCCTGTGTTTTCAACATCAGTGTTGGATGTATCTTGTATTGCCAGCACCATTATCAGGTGTACTTTGCCAGTAGCTTAAAAACGCAAATTTAATACATCAAGCATGCAACATGCCGTGATAGCTTTAGGAAAAGTTTTTAGCATTTTAAAGAATGTCTCTTCAAATCTTTACAAAAAAGGGAAGAAAAAACTGCCACCAAGTAAAGGTTAAATATAGTGATTTTGTTCGCAGATATATAGAAACTTGATGATCACAGCATACTAGAGAGGCTGACACACGAAGCAATAAGACACGACACATAATGACTCATTGACTCAGTGTCACCCATAATGCCGTGTGGAAGTACAATGGAAATGTAAACTGATCTTCAATATTGAGGATTATTTCAGTCTAATGGTATTTTTCGATTGTGATCACTCTCTCCATATTTTTTTATGTTCGACTGATTTCTGGTCATTTTGGGTGCTTAATGTTAAAGCTGTATTGATGGCAGTATTTTTTACATCTTCTGGTCCGTCATTAGAAAGCTTAGTACAATTTTTTCCCTGGACTTAATACAGCTGTTATGTATGAGAATGCATCAGTATTGGTTACCGTTGTGAAATGAAATATAATGGTCTTAAATGTAATCACAGGTGGTCTATCATAACAGGTAGATTTAAAATTGTTCTGTTTGTTGGTGAATGAAAGGGAAAGTGGTGACCTTTCAAGGCAGGTTTTTGTATTTATGGTCATATATTCGAGGCGATGTACAGTACGGTGTTCACAATTTTTGTACAGAACTATTCCTGAGCTGGGTATGTCCAGCAACAATGCAGTATAAATGTATCACGATGTTGAAGATGAAGTTCATTCCAATTTACACTTCATCAACCTTTCAGCCTCTGTTGGCCCTTATCAAAATAATAAAAACACTGGTAATATTCTACCATTCTTTGAATACCAAAAATGTTGAATTTTTGTCGTTTTGATAAAGGTCATGAGGCCAAAGCATAGTGAAAAAAAGGCAAGAGACTATAGTTAGAGCAATATTTAGCTTTTACTTACATAAAACGGTTCTGAAAGAGTTTTCGGAATTGATATAAATGTCCATAGCTATCAGAAAGTTTAAAATGATGTCATCTAGTTTTACTGCTTCACCAAAAACTTTCAGTTTATGTGCTGATTCATTGTTTTAATGCTTGTATGTCTCACAGGATCAAAACTAGACAAGTCTCCATCAGTTAATTTTCTCGGTAAGTGTAAAATGATTTTTTTTCATGACTGATTGAAATCAAATTTGTATTGAACGGTCGACTCAGTGTCTCAACTGTCTGTTTCGTTCCTGATTTTTTTCGCAGCATTTTAGCAAAACAATTAAGTTATGATTTGTTATGACGTTTGGTAATCGGTTAAGTTTGCAAGATTTATCGATTCCAATCTGATCCTTACAAATAATATTGCTCTAGCGAAATCTGAAACTTACATTGAGGCGATTTTAATGGTTAATAAGCAATTAACCATGATGCAATGGACTTGATGTCAATTACCCGCGACAATTTATACCCGAAGGTATTGTCACTGTGGCGTGTCAATGACAGTATCATATTCACACCGTTTTCTAAATATTGACAGAACTAACATGAAAATATTATTACTTTATAAACCCTGTTATACAGATATTTTATATGGGAGACTTTCCAGATTTCTTGAACAATTAAAGCCAAAAGATATTATATCAAATGTAAACAGGGAAATATGCGAATGAAATTTTAGAACTCTGAAGATTAAATATTGAGATACCTTACAGTCTATCATTTTTATAGTTTTTCTGAGATTGCAGTCTGTTTGGAAAATAATGAAATAATCTATGCGTGCAAATGTTACTAAATAAATTTTTTTTATATATCTTGCCAAGTGTTTTGCCAAGGATCAAAGTGCTGCAGAAAAACTTTGCTGGTTTTTTTTTTTTTTTCATTAACAAATATACATATCTTTGAAAGATTGTGGACAATCAGTTTTTGAATATTTATGAAAAAATTTAGTTTTCAGTTGAGAAGAACAAATGTCACCATTTGAGCTTGCAAAGTATTGTAATTTCAAAGTGTGTGAGTAACATTACCCGTGATAGGTATGAGAGCCTGGGATAGTAGTAAATTTGTAAATTCCATAAAAATACATTGATTCCAGTGAGAAAAAAAGAAAAAAAACTTGGAAAATACAATTTTTAGAAATATCATGGGAGAGTACAGAAGTGTGCCCGTGACACAAAACGAAAGTGGACCCTGCCACATAAACAAAATGCCGATTGTTGAAACTACCATCAGATAAAAAAAACACCAGCAGTGTTAATTAAGTTGAAAAAATTGATCACATAAAAATTATCTAATTATTTTTATTGTGAAACATTATTATTGACATGGGAACTACTTCCGACCATAATTCCAGGCAATGCCAATACATGTTAATCATTAAAATAACGTGTTGACTTGACCAAAAAAAGAAAAACAGTTATGTTTACCTCAGTGAAAAGGCGTGTCATGCCCAAACCCCATATTCCTATCTCAAAGGTCAAGATCACAGTTGGAGGTCAAAGGTCAAACTGGTTTGTCCGGAGCATTTCTTCTTCAGGCATGGTGGGATTTTGATGTAACTTGGCATGAATGTTCACCATTATGAGATGGAGTGTCATGCGCAAGAACCAGGTCCCTAGGTCTAAGGTCATGGTCACACTTGACAGCTGGCAGGCTCAGCATTCTGCCCATGGGCATTCATGTTTTGATATTTAAATTCCATAAATTCTGTGATGTGCCCAGTGAAACAAAACCATTTTGGCCCATTAACCACAAACTTTACCTGCCCATTGAAACTGAAATACCTAACTCATGATAATTGGTGATATTATTTTACATGAGATATTATTTATGAATGAAACACATTACTTATTAATTATACACTCGTAGCTATATATATATATATATAAATGTCTGACATTTTTTTAGTTTTTAGACACATTTTGAACTTGTTTTATGTAGAACACAATATTTCGCTTGAAGACAGTGCATTTTTCAATTAAGATGAAAGGAAATAACCTTGACACAAAATGTAAACATGTAATTAATGCTTTCACAGAAGTTCTCTGTGGAAAAAATCCCAACAGCTGAATGTTAGAAAAAGAACATAGGGGAAACTTAAAAGCAAAATAAATGGAAATAAAATGACACTAAAATGATACCAAAGTAATATTTCAAGATTATGCCATTTTTTAATCTGGTGGAATATATGGCGTTTTTGATTTTTATCTTGAGATTCTGTGATACTTCTCTGATAAAAAACGACATACATATAAAAAAGACATATATATAAACAACCTTTCCTGTTTAGACATGTCAGAAGATAAATTTTATTGCAAATCACAAATGAATAAAACATTTATTTTAATGTGAGAAACATTCCCAGCAATATGTATTTCTCAGTAAAATTTGGATTTTTATGCCCCCGAAGGGAGGCATATAGTTTTTGAACCGTCTGTCTGTCTGTCAGTCTGTCGGTCTGTCGGTCTGTCCGCAATTTTCGTGTCCGGTCCATATCTTTGTCATCGATGGATGGATTTTCAAATAACTTGGCATGAATGTGTACCACAGTAAGACGACATGCAGTGCGCAAGACCCAGGTCCGTAGCTCAAAGGTCAAGGTCACACTTAGACGTTAAAGGATAGTGCATTGATGGGCGTGTCCGGTCCATATCTTTGTCATCGATGGATGGATTTTCAAATAACTTGGCATGAATGTGTGACACAGTAAGACGACATGCAGTGCGCAAGACCCAGGTCAGTAGCTCAAAGGTCAAGGTCACACTTAGACGTTAAAGGATAGTGCATTGATGGGCGTGTCCGGCCCATATCTTTGTCATCGATGGATGGATTTTCAAATAACTTGGCATGAATGTGTACCACAGTAAGATGACGTGCAGTGCGCAAGACCCAGGTCCGTAGCTCAAAGGTCAAGGTCACACTTAGACGTTAAAGGATAGTGCTTGATGGGCGTGTCTGGTCCATATCTTTGTCATCGATGGATGGATTTTCAAATAACTTGGCATGAATATGTACCACAATAAGATGACGTGTCACACGCAAGACCCAGGTCCGTAGCTCAAAGGTCAAGGTCACACTTAGACGTTAAAGATCATTTTTCATGATAGTGCATTGATGGGCATGTCCGGTCCATATCTTTGTCATTCATGCATGGATTTTAAAATAACTATGCATGAATGTGTGACTCAGTAAGACGATGTGTCGCGCGCAAGACCCAGGTCCGTAGGTCAAAGGTCCTAAACTCTAACATCGGCCATAACTATTCATTCAAAGTGCCATCGGGGGCATGTGTCATCCTACGGAGACAGCTCTTGTTTTTTGTCCATATTAATTACAAGGAGTGATAATATTTTAAGCTTTGAGTCAATGTACTTTTGTGGGTGTTGACATCTAAAGACAGCTTAATTCTATTTCAGATCAGATTAATCACACCCAATCTTAAAATACTTTCCAGTAAGTAAGTAAAGACTTTATTTAATGAGGCTACACATTTGGTTTCCCAATCTTCCATGTGGGCCTCAACATATATACATATAAACAACAGAGCATTACACAAAGTTACAATACAAAACAAATAAGAATGGTACATAAATAAAAGTTTTGTACAAACTGAATAAGAAATGCGGCGTTGTTAACATAATTTAAAGATTGTCATACTCAAATAATTAATATCAAGTTTAACACAAAGCAAATATATTTTTGTTGGAAATGAACACGTAGATTATAATTGCATTATTCACATATAAGAAGAGAATTTCCACTTAACGTATGAAGCTTGGAATTCCTTAAGTGTTCCAGTACTTCTGAGGTCTTCAGAAGCATGAGAAATTGTATGCTATTGGAACAACAAACATTCTCATGTTACTTCACAATATACAGTTATGAATTCCAATTTTGAGTAAAATGCACCCATCTTTCATGACAATATAACACGTAGTGTAGCCATAATAGAACTCCATGATCCCTGAAATGCTGTCAACATAGCCGTGTGCCAGTCCTAATCAGCCCTAATTTTTAAGTAACTGACCATTAAACATTCCAGGCAGGACGAGGGTTCATGAAACAACTGCATAAAAACCCTCTTGTTTTGGACATGGCCAATATGGAAAACCTGCATTGTCTGCTTCAAGTAGCTTAGAAACTTAGAAATTTACCAAATTTAACACTTTTTAAATCTAAGTTCAACTATTTCAGCTGCAAATACCAAAACGTCACATATCTTTAGGAGAGAAAAAAATACAGTCTTTAACAATGTAGATGTGTAGGCAGGAAGAAAAACATATGTTGCAATTTGTCTTGATATGTTTGACTGGTGAATGAGCTATAGCTTCTGTAATCAACAAGTCTGCTAAAGTTTAGTCATGATATATTACGCCCAAGTCAGACACTTCTCATACTGACTTGGTCGGTTATTGCAATTTTGCATGGCATTCGCCTCTCTTATTTTTTCCAAAACACAGATAACGTATTACCAGTTGCAGTAAGTAATTAACACGCATCTACTGTTTTAGTGGCAAGAGAGATAGCAACGTCACATTTAGGGTGCAAAGTAATTCTGAAACTGAAATACGTCAGTATTGGGTCTGTGTTATCAGGCTCTTTGTTTCAAAATGTTCTGTTATATTTATATAACTATGTACATACTTAGCCTCCTGCATTATCTAAATAAATCATCTATACCACCAGATCAATAGTTTGAATCATAGTGCAACTTACTTAGATTAAATCCAATATTTTATAAACCAGTCTGTTCATTTGCTACTAGAATTATTCTGCGGTCATGGCCTTTCATCCATATATCTTGTCACTGATGTTATGAATGATATTTTCTACAAATTTTCTGTTTTGGTCATGTTTCTTACATCATGTATTCAGCAATTACACTTTATACTCTCCTCATGTAAATTTCATATGGGTACTTTACATCCATTAAAACTGTTACCCCACTTGTTCAAATGTAACACTGTGTATACTGATACACTTATGACTTAATACTCTGTAGTTGTTACACTTCTTACACATAATCCTGCTACTGTTAAATTATTGCACATGACCCTGCTACTGTTAAATGTCTTACACGTAACCCTGCTACTGTTACACTTATTATAAATACCATGCTACTATTACAATAATACTTTTAATGTCATGGACTGTTACACTTCTTAAACATCTTCTGCTACAGTTGCACTTCTCATGAACGACAAGAAGAAAGAAGAAGTTGCACTTCTTATACATACCTTGATACTGTTACACTTCCTACACATTTCTGTGCAAGTGTTACAGTTTGTGTACATACTGTACTACTGTTGCAGTTCTAATAACTATGTCAAGCTTCTGTTACACCTCTTTGATATGTCATGCAACCATTTCACTTATTACACTTACTGTGCTTCTGTTACACATCTTACACATTTCATACAACTGTTCCACTTACATGTCATGCAAGTATTACACTTCTTATACATTTCATGCAAATATTACACTTTTTATACTTACTCTGCTTCTCTTACACATCTTACACAAGGCATGTAAGTGTTCTCCTCTTACAAGTATCTATGCTCAGTACTGTTACTCTTGCTACACGTCACACTGCTACTAGCTGTTACACTTCTTTTTAGTTCACCTGAGCACAAATTGCTCAAAGGTGAGCTTTTGTGATCACCTTGTGTCTGTCGTCCGTCCATCAGTCGTCCGTTGTCAGTCGTCTGTCGTCAACAATTTGACAGTTAACACTCTAGAGGTCACAGTTTTGGCCCAATCTTAATGAAACTTGGTCAGTATGTTACCCTCAATAAAATCTTGGACGAGTTTGATATTGGATCATCTAGGATCAAAAACTAGGTCACCAGGTCAAATCAAAGGAAAAGTCTGTTAACACTCTAGAGGTCACAATTTTGGCCCAATCTTAATGAAACTTGTTCAGAATGCTACTCTCAACAAAATCTTGGACGAATTTGCTATTGGGTCATCTGGGGTCAAAAAGTAGGTCACCAGGTCAAATCAAAGGAAAAGCTCGTTAACACTCTAGAGGTCACAATTTTGGCCCAATCTTAATGAAACTTGTTCAGAATGTGACCCTGAATAAAATCTTGGACGAGTTTGATATTGGATCATCTTGGGTCAAAAACTAGGTCACCAGGTCAAATCAAAGGAAAAGCTAGTTTACACTCTAAAGGCCACATTTATGACCATATCTGAATTAAACTTTGTCAGAATGTTGATCTTGATAATCTATAGATCAAGTTCAAATCTGGGTCAGGTGGGGTCAAAAACTAGGACACTAGGTCAAATCAAAGGAAAAGCTTGTTTACATTCTAAAGGCCACATTTATGACTGTATCTTAATGAAACTTGGCCAAAATGTTGATCTTGATGATCTATAGGTCAAGTTCAAATCTGGGTCATGTGGGATCAAAAACTAGGTCACTAGGTCAAATCAAAGGAAAAGCTTGTTAACACTCTAGAGGCCACATTTATGACTGTATCTTCATGAAACTTAGTCAGAATGTTAATCTTGATGATGTTTAGGTCAGGTTCAAATCTCGGTCATGTGGGGTCAAAAACTAGGTCACCAGGTCAAATCAAAGGAAAAGCTAGTTAACACTTTAGAGACCACATTTATGACCATATCTTAATGAAACTTGGTCAGAATGTTAACTTGATAATCTTTAGGTCAATAGGTCAGGTGAGCAATACAGGGCCTTCATGACCCTCTTGTTTAAACATGTAACACTTCATACACACCATGCAGGAGTTACATTTCTGATACTTTTCTGTTCTTTGCACTGTTCCATTTTCTTTTTTCACTTTTTCTGCTGCTTTTAGTGCAGCTACTGCTATGTTTCCCAGATGCATTAAGACTGCAATATTCTAACATAATTGTTCTAATACAGTATGACAGGCATGGCTTCTGTGAGTGATAGATTATGCTGTTGTTTGTAGAATTCTCCACATACCAGGGGCCTCATAGTGTGAAACATTGTCCATCTATTAAACTTATCTCCTATTTTCTTGAATCTTCATTATATCTGATGTGGAAGTGTCAACTTTAATCAGGATTTGCCAGGATGATTTATGTTATTTAGTAGACTGTGTCCAGATTCTGTTATAGATAATGTGTTTTGAGGTCTATGACAGGAAATAAAAAAGACCATTCTGTTATTAAAAGTGATGCAGTAAAATGATCAAATGGGTTATTGTGTAACATGAAATTACATCAAGTTTCCTAAGGATTTAACATGATACAAGTTCTGGGAATTACCGTGTTACATAATTTTAGATAGGTATCTGAGGTTGTAGGCTGATATCAGATCTAGTTATCTGAGGGTGTAGACTGATATCAAATCTGGAAATTTTGAGGGTGTAGACTGATATCAGATCTAGAAATTTTGAGGGTGTAGACTGATATCAGATCTAGAAATGACACAAAGGCTCTAAAGGTGTAACCCAATTAGAGATTAGAAATTGCACATATATATATGGGTGTAACATTATTTCACTGACTTAGAAATAACATCATGTCTCTAAGGGTGAAACATTATTTCAGATTTTTGAAATGACACAAATTCTCTAAAAGTGTAACAGGATTACAGATTAGAAATTTCACTAAGTTTATATGATTTCTGATTTGTGAAAAAACACCAGGTCTCTAAGGGTGTAACATGATTTCAGATTTGTGAAATAACACCAAGTCCCTAAGGGTGTAACATGATTTCAGTTTTAGACATGACAAAATTCTTTTTGATTGTATCATGATTTCCAATTTAGAAATGTGACTAAATATCTCTAAAATAATTCTGTTTTAGAGTGCATGCAATGGTGATGATGTGTTGCCTGTCCTAGTGTTTCTTATAATGAAATGTGAAAGCTTGCTGAGGAAGGTCCTAGTTGAAACTCAATTTTGAAGAACTGTTATATCATCAAGCTCCATAGTTGTTGGCAAGACTTTGTATTTTCAGCCTAGATGTAATATTAAAATGATAAATGGATATAAAAAACAAAAATCTAATTGACTGGTCTTTCATCATATAGGGATAAGTTCAGCGTAATAAAAGGAACTTTTGTTTTTAATTCATTTACTATACTGTACACATGATGAAAAACTATACCATACCCAAGCTTTAAACATTTTATATCACTATATTCTACCCAAGCTCAAATGCCTTGCTATACCCAAGCTCAAACACCATACCATACCCAAGCTCAAATACCATACCATACCCAGGATCAAACACCATACTATACCCAAAGTCAAACACCATACCACACACCAGCAAAAAAATCACTAAAAATCTATCAGAAATCTTACTTTACAGTTAGATTACTGGTTCAGTTCTAAAAACAATACCTGGGATTTGTTCCCATCATTTATGACTGACAGACAGAGTAAATAAATGAGAATTCAGTAGAAGGATAAGATGATCAGTAGCTAGGTATGGGGTGATGAATGAGGAACACTGCATGTAATAGGAACCTGCATCTATCTTAACAAGAAAAATGATAAGATAAATTGAAACACCTGTAGCTAATGAATTGTGATACTTAAAATTGATACACTCTTCACTCCTCTAAAAGCAGAGAGTCTTAAAATTGATACACCTTTCACCCCTCTTAAAAGCAGAGAGTATTCACTTTAATTCAAGAATGTTTCTTTTACATCTATTTTAGATCAATCTTGAAGTTATGTTAAATATGCTCAGAATGGAAGGTAGTGGTAGCAGGCTCAAATTTCATTCAACCAAAAATGTATTGCATCCCATTTTTCCATACATTGCAACACCTAAAATTGATTGTCTCCCATTTTTCCATGCATTGCAACACCTAAAATTGATTTCTCCTATTTTTCCTTACATTACAACACCTAAAATTGATTGCCTCCCCTTTTCCTTACATTACAACACCTAAAATTGATTACCTCCCCATTTTCCTTACATTGTAACACCTAAAATTGATTGCCCCCTTTTCCTTACATGACAACATCTAAAACTGAATGCCTCCTCTTTTTCCTTACATTGCAACACCCAAAATTGATTGCCTCCCCTTTTCCTTACATAACAACACCCAAAATTGATTGCCTCCCCCTTTCCTTACATGACATCAACTAAAATAGATTGCCTCCCTTTTCCTTACATGACAACACCCGAAATTGATTGCCACCCCTTTTCCTTACATAACAACACCCAAAATTGATTGCCTCCCCTTTTCATTACATTGCAACACCCGAAACTGATTGCCTCCTTTTTTCCTTACATTACAAAACCCAGAATTGATTGCCTCCCCTTTTCCTTACATAGCAACACCCAAAATTGATTGCCACCCCTTTTCTTAGATGACAACACCTGAAATGATTGCTCCCCTTTTCCTTCATTACAGCACAAAATTGATTGCCTCCTTTCCTTACATAACAACACCAAAATTGATTGCTACCTTTTCTTACATTACAACACCTAAACTGACTGCCTTCCCCTTTTCCTTACATTGCAACACCCAAAATTGATTGCCACCCCTTTTCCTTAGATGACAACACCTGAAATTGATTGCCTCCCCTTTTCCTTACATTACAGCACCTAAAATTGATTGCCTCCCCTTTCCCTTACATAACAACACCCAAAATTGATTGCCTACCCTTTTCCTTACATTACAACACCTAAAACTGACTGCCTTCCCCTTTTCCTTACATTGCAACACCCAAAATTGATTGCCACCCCTTTTCCTTAGATGACAACACCTGAAATTGATTGCCTTCCCTTTTCCTTACATTACAGCACCTAAAATTGATTGCCTCCACTTACATAACAACATCCAAAATTGATTGCCACCCCTTTTCCTTAGATGACAACACCTGAAATTGATTGCCTCCCCTTTTCCTTACATTACAGCACCTAAAATTGATTGCCTCCCCTTTCCCTTACATAACAACACCCAAAATTGATTGCCTCCCCTTTTCCTTACATTATAACACCTAAAACTGATTGCCTCCTCTTTTTCCTTACATTGCAACACCCAAAATTGATTGCCTTCCCCTTTCCTTACATAACAACACCCAGAATTGATTGCCTCCCCCTTTTCCTTACATTGCAACACCCAGAATTGATTGCCTCCTATTTTTCCTTACATTGCAACACCCAAAATTAATTGCATTCCCCTTTGCCTTAGATTGCAACACCCAAAATTGATTGCCTCCCATTTTCCTTACATTACAACACCTAAAATTTATTGCCTCCCCTTTTACTTACATTACAACACCTAAAATTGATTGTCTCCCCATTTCCTTACATTGCAACACCCAAAATTGATTGGCTTCCAGTTTTCCTTGCATTATCTCTGAATTGATTGTTTCCCCTGTATTTTTATTACACTGGAATGTCTGCCCAAAATAGATTGTTCATACTTAAGTTCACAAAAGTTTGATTGTCTCCCTTTTTCATTATCATCAGTGAAGTTGTCTACCTTTGTCATTGAAAACTGATACCATAACTTCTGGAACTCTTGTATTGTGAAATAGTGTCTTTAATGAAAAAAAAAATCCTTTCAAAGCCAATTTTCATGTTGGTATATAAATTCTGTCTTAGATTTCTAGTATTGATTAACACTGCTCCCTCTCTAGGTAAAGAAATTAAAGATGTATATCATATGCTATCTTTAGGCAAGGTGAGAAGTACTGTTAAAGCTTTATTTGTCTAATATTTCAAAAGGAACAAAGAAGAAGAAATATTGCTATAGTTCAGTCAGGGAAAGGCATTATTGTTCAAATGTGTGTTATTAAATGTTTCTGTATAAAAGAAGTAAATTCTGACAAAATACAAGAGGAAGTAAGTTCTGACAAAGCGTAAAAAGAAATAGGTTAAGAATCATCTGGGAAAAAAACACATTAAAAAGAACAAAGAATATTAAAAAGAACAAGGTTCAACCAAATGTATTTAAAAAACTACAACAGAAATAACTTCGAATATGCTATAGCTTTCTCAACAATGAAATATTCTGCTGCAAGTTGGTACTTTTTTAGCTCGACTATATGAAGTGTATGGAGAGCTATCCTACTCACCCTGGCGTCGGCGTCGGTGTCTTTCCACATCCCCACCTTGGTTAAAGTGTTTTTACACTCTCTTTTTTCTCCTTATCTCTGTCATTACTTGATGGATTTGCTTTAAACTTAAAATAGTTTTTCCTTATCATCACCCACATCATCTGGCATAAGGGCCATAACTCTCACACTAATATTTCATGAATTATCCCACCTTTTTGCTAAGAAATTTCAGGTTAAAGTTTTGATCCACTTTCAATTATCTCAATTATTACTAAAAGCATGGATTTGATTCAAACTTAAAATAGTTGTTCCACCTTATCACCCACATCATATGACACAAGGTGCATAACTCTGATACCAATTTTTCATGAATTATGCCCCTTTTTACTTAGAATTTAAGGTTAATTTCAATGCATTTTCACTATATCTTAGTTATTCCTAAATGGATTTGATTCAAACTTGAAGCAGTTGTTCCACATCATCACCCACATCATATGACACCAGGTGTATAACTCTTGCACCAATATTTTATGAATTATGCCCCCTTTTTAGCTCGACTATTCATAGAATAGTAGAGCTATTGGACTCGCCCATGCGTCCGCGTCGGCGTCCGCGTCGGCGTCCGCGTCCGCGTCCCGATTTGGTTAAGTTTTTGTATGTAAGCTGGTATCTCAGCAACCACTTGTGGGAATGGATTGAAACTTCACACACTTATTCACTGTGATAAACTGACTTACATTGCACAGGTTCCATAACTCTGTTTTGCTTTTTTACAAAATTATGCCCCTTTTTTGACTTAGAAATTTTTGGTTAAGGTTTTGTATGTAAGCTTGTATCTCAGTAACCACTTGTGGGAATAGATTGAAACTTCACACACTTATTTACTGTGATAAACTGACTTACATTGCACAGGTTCCATAACTCTATTTTGCTTTTTTACAAAATTATGCCCCTTTTTCGACTTAGAATTTTTTGGTTAAGGTTTTGTATGTAAGCTGGTATCTCAGTACTCACTAATGGGAATGGATTGAAACTTCACACACTTGTTCACTGTCATGATCTGACATGCACAAAGCAGGTCCCATAACTTTATTTTGATTTTTTACAAAATTATGCCCCTTTTCAACATAGAAATTTTTGGTTAAGTTTTTGTATGTAAGCTGGTATCTCAGTATCCACTAATGGGAAAGGATTGAAACTTCACACACTAGTTCACTTTCATGATATGACGTGCAGTGCAAAGGGTCAATAACTCAACTTTGCATTTTACAAAATTATGCCCCTTTTTCAACTTAGGAGTTTTTGGGTTAAATTCTTATATGTAAGCTGGTATCTCAGTACCCACTAATGGGAATGGATTGAAACTTCATACACTTGTCCACTGTCATGAGCTGATAAGCACTATGCAGGTTCCATAACCCTATTTTACTTTTTTACTAAATTATGCCCCTTTTTCGACTTTCTTATTCATTCAAGCGACAAGGCTGTTAAATAGTCGAGCGTTGCTGTCCTCCGACAGCTCTTGTTGCTTAGAATTATACTTAATTACTTATAGTGTTTTGAAACACTTTATCTTTATCTCTTTTATTACTCAATTTTTTTTGACAAAGACTCGAGCTATTGTGCAATATCTTCATCCACCATTAGAGTCATTAAACACTCAAGCGACAGCTTCAGCTTCCTCCGATGTGCCCAGTTTCACTATCCAGCATCGAAATAGTCGAGCGCACTGTCTCCTGTGACAGCTCTTGTTTCAAGTGATTTCATGCTAGTTGTATATAAATAATATATAATATTTAATCCTTAGCCTGCTGGCGGCAAGTGATTCTGCCTTTTCGACCAGTGCAGACCAGGATCAGCCTGCACGTGCTGATTATGGTCTGCACTGTTCGCTATTCAGTCAGTATCTTTTAGGTAAGCACCCCTTTCAACAGTTAATGGTACTATCAAAGTTGAAAGATGGACAAGTTCATTATGGAAATTCAGCAGGGTAAGGGTTAATATTCTTAAAGTTGATGAATATTATGATACTTCTATTGTTAAAGACCTAGATTCATTACTATATAAGTGTCCCCTCCCACCCACAAATCCAATATACAACTCCCATCTTTTTTTCAGTTCTTGCTCTAGAAATGTACTTTCTTTGATAGTGACAAAAAGTCACATAGCTGATTCAAATTTACCGATTTGTTTAGAGATATTCCACTACCGAATGCAGCTGCAAGAAATGCTTTTAACGCCTCACACAAAAAGCTTATTCCAGTGTCATATGTTACTGTTTTATTACAGTAAATCAAAGGAAAGTCGACTGTAAATTTCACAAATTATTTGTCATTTTCTACCATCATTGTGGATTTTATTGTCGGAAACCTTTGCCATAAAAGGGACATAAATCTTTGAAGCGGCTGCCGGCTTTGGGTGACGGAAATGAAAAAATAGAAGTGTAGTGATTAAATTATATATTAGCGTGGATTATTGAAAATTTGTGCCACAATTTTACTACCCATTTTTCTATCCAATTATTTCAAACAGTTATTTTATGTTAATAATTCTGACAAAATGCTATAAATTTATATTGAATATTCCAGGCAGTAGCATTATGAGGTCTAGTCATTAATAGGTAGAACTATTGCACATAGCCATTCGTTCAAATTTGGCATCCAAATTTGGTTAACTTTTCATATATAAACTGGTATATCAGTGACTGACCTTATGTGGGAATACGATCAGTTTTTCACTGTGATGTTCTAACATACAGTGCAATTTCTGGTTAAGATTTTACATGAAAGCCTGTATCCCTATACCCACTAACCGGAATGGATTGAACTTCACACACTTGTCCACTGTGATTTTCGACAAGGTTCCAAAACTCTGTTTTGCATTTTTGCAAAATTACTATTTTTATTTTTGTATGTAGTAATTTAAATTTCACACTGTGATCAGAATTGTCCAGCTGCTCCATTCATCGCCATGTGCTTAATGCCTTCTATATTAGTTAACTTGCTGGCTTAAAAAGCCCACTGTTACAGTCAAACTTGTGCTTAGGACCATCTCAATGTAACAGTCACTACTATAAAACCTGCTTATGAAAGCCACTATTTTCGCTTCTGGTTCTACCATAGATATGTAAATATTTACCTGTCAAAAAAAAATATTTTTTTTTCATTTCCAGTTTGCGTTTACCCAACATACCCATGAAAATCACTGCAACCCAACTTTTTTTTCTGGCCAGTCAGGTGAAATTTTTTTCCCCTATATGATTAAAATGCAAAAAAGAAATTCCTTATCTTAGTAACCTACCCACACACACAAAAATTCGGATTGTGTTATTGCAAACAATTTTTAAATCAAGGCCTTATAGAGAGGTTTAACTGTATTTCCAATCTTGTATGACAACACTCCTGAAACAACTTCTAGTCTACCAGAAACCGTTAAACAAAATTTCTTTCCTTTTTCGCATGTTAAACTTACTTAAATTCCCATAAAGAGTAAGTCTAATTTGGTTGCCAAGGAAACAGATTGACATTTAATTCTTTCTCAGTTCAGTTCAGGAACTTCATGTAATTTTCTTTGTTTTCTTAAAACTAGAGTTTGATTTCTAAATATTAATTGGGTGCGTGATTGATTTTGAATCACTTGCGTATCCCGGCTGTTGGTTTGACACCCAGCAAAAAGATGTAGAATTCTTTTGTGAGAGGAGGTACCAGCTGCCTTACTGGTTGCACTATACAGGTGTCCAACCATGCCTGGAAGTATGCTCATTAGGGGTATCTAGGGTCTTCTTCCGCAGTAAAATGCAGTTAAATGCCAAATTTGCTGTTTGATCTCTATTGTGCATCTTAAAACCTTAGAAAGTAAATAAATTTTATAAAACTACACAAAGAATTGCCCACTGGCTGTCAGTACAGCATGTAACTGTGGTACTGTTTTGGGGGGTGGAGGGGGGGAGGTGGTTAACAAAAAGAATTTGTCAGCAACATCTAACAAGTGATTCCACTTAGTTTTCCTGTCTATGGTAACCAAATACATCCCAACATGAGTCAGTGGTGGAGGGCGTGCAAATAGTACTGCATTGTGTGAAAAATCTATATTTTTTTATTTTGCCTAATTTTTAAGTGGGTTTGTGTATACCCTTGATTAAATCTTTCTGATTATATCTTTCTCACTTCAATTATTTTTGTTCATTAATGTAAATTGATTTTATTTAGTATCTAATAATTGAATTTAGAAATGTTTCAGCTCTTTGCTTTGCATTGAATGAAATAGCAGTTTATCAGTGAACTTATTAATTGAAATTTATGAGGTAAGACCAAAATTATTTATGTTTAGGTTTTCAGTAATGGGCTATATAAGAACAGTTGTCCAAGGCCCTAACGTCTTACATGTAAATGGAAAATCCCATCAAAGTAAATTTTTGATAATGAAAATAATTTGTTACCTTTCAACAAAATTACAAAATTTAAGCACCTTCTGAGTTGTAAAGAATGATGTATGATATAAAAATTATCATTGTTGTAAAAAAAAAACTGGTAAAATCCTGTTGCAAAATCTGTAGGGTTTTTAAACATCATTTGAGTAGAAGCTTCTACTCTTTGGGAAATTTCTTTCATGTGATAAAACATTATTAAACAAAGTGTTTTTACCATATGTTATACCACAATTAAACCACATTTATGAGAATGGGTGTAGTCAAAAAGGCTTTGATAGTTCCAATCTTCCAGTCTAGCATTTTGGTTGACATTTGTTAAAAATGTATCTTTTTGAATTGACTGGGTGGATACAAGTATTTTTAGATGGTCCTTTTTTTTGTCATTATGTTTTATTATGGATCATAATATATCTGTTTTGTTTAATTGATTGAGAGAAATTCAGTTACCATAAACCCACAAATAAACGCACAGGGATATTGCATTATACATATTGTTTTCTTGGTCCATCGGGAGTTCAGAGTGGCACAGAATTTGAGGAAGTAACTTTTTAAAAAAAAACAAACAAAAAAACACATTACAGTTTTGTAGTGCTCTTGATTTTATGTGAAATATTTTTAAAGCAGCTTTACATAAAGAGAATATACATAATTAATAATAATAATAATAATAATAATAATAATAATAATGATGATGATGATATAATAACAACTTTATTTATTGAGGCAAGCCCAATCTTCCAAGTGAGCCTAAAAAAAAACCATTACATCATTAGAAAAGGGCTTTTTTCGGTGCTTTACATGAATTTATATGGATAGAGCCATAAAGGGAGGTAATAGAATTCAATGGTTTTAGTAATATTTTTTGCTATCTTAAATATTCAAATATTGATTACCAGCAATTATCAAACATATAGGAAACAACAAGAAAAATTAATATAATAGTTACTATGTTCATAACAAAAATTGTGGCAGCCACTTATAACTATAGCCATTATGACCCTTTAAATATGAGCAGCAAAAAACAGTTTCTGGTCTGTTCTGTTCTGTTATGTTCATTCAGTATTGTACCATTCTGTCTTATCCCATGTTCCTATATATTTTAACATACAAAGAATGTTTATTCTTTTTTTTTTATCTCGGTTGAATTCTGTTGCATTCTTATTCAGCATGAGGGTAAATTATAACTGAGATTGGAGACCAGTCTCAGAATACAGGTCAGCGATTGGTCAATTTCAAATTTTTGCTCGGTAGTAACCAATTAAATGTAAAAGTTTTGAGACTGGTTTACAAACTCAGTTTTGTATCCTTGGACCCAGAATAATTTTAGTCTATCAGTTCAGTTCTGTTCTGTTTTCCTTAGGGCAAAAACTCTAACTACCATTTCATGAATATAAACAAAGATTATATCAACAGGAGCGTTTTAAATACATGAAATATGAATGAACATCATAGTATGTTTAAGTTAGAGGTTTTTTCACATGAGTAGTTAAGTGGTGAAATACATTTCATATGAATTATATTCGCCTTATCCCCCTACAGTGTCAGCCAAGTACAGCACTAGGAGGAGAGAGAGCTAGAGAAAAAGCAATCATATGTTTCCTCCCATAGTATTGGAATTTCTAGCCGCATTTTCACATTTCGTCCTAGTCTATCAGTCTAACTGCTTGCTTGACAAGTGGTTCAGTTTTACACTGGAATGTTTCGGCATTTAAAACGGTTATCTTTAAATTGAAACGAAGCAGTAGCTGTAAAGTACTCCAGGAAATGAACGTATTATATTTATTATCGAGACAGTTGTGAAGTTAATTTTAGTGTTTCGGGCAAATTTTTTATATGCTTTTTTATGCGCTGTTTATCAAGTGTTCATAGATATTGGATTAATAAACTTAACTTTTCCCGGATTTTATACTCACCGTTAGTTCACTTGACAAGACTTTAATGATATTCGTGGTGATATAAATTTCAATAGCAGTAATTGGTAGTATTTAAGACGTATTTGAGTAACGTTGTTTTTTTCTTGCCTGATCTATTCGACAGACGTGCTGAGCCGGAATGTAGAGTGGGTATTATAGTGGGTTTAAGGATAGTTTACAACGCGTGACTACTGTCATTATTTACGGGTCGTGTGCTCGTAATATACCCATATTTGCATACTCTTTCCTGTATTGACAGTAGCGTAAAATCGGAACATGAAAACCAAGAAATAATATCTGTTTTTGTGGTCTCTAGATAAAACCTCTAGTGTCATATTTATAAGTATATTTTACATGCACTCTACAAAATATATATTTTGGGAATTTACGGTTCATTTGGAAATTACATTGTGTGTGGTGATGTTAAGCTTACTGGATTAAATATTTTATTATAAAAAGGTTGCACAGCACCACGTTTAATTACAGAATATTGGATTTAAAAAACTCAACAAAAAGCTAGTTTTATCGTTAGAGATTCGTTTGACGGAGGGATGAATTGATTGGTGAGTAGAAGCAGTTGGATCTAGGTTTCCTAACTGTGTAAGAATGTAGAATTTAGGATGGATTTTCAGTTTGGCAAAATGATGATTTGTAATAATTTATATTTGAAATTTTGTAACATCTTTTTTTTTTCTCCCTTATGTATGATGTTTAAACTGTCTGTTTAAAAGTAACTCATTTGAAAATTAGATAAGATAATTTGAAAGTTTTCATTTTCTCAGAATAAGATTATTTGAAAATTGTCATTTTCTCAGAATATAAGATAGTATGAACATGTTCATTTTCTCAGGATAAAGTTATTTGAAAACTTTCATTTCCTCAGGTTAAGATAATGAAATATATCTGATTTACAGAAAGCAGAATAGGACTGAAATACATGTCTCATTCCAATGACTTTGTTTTATGTATTTTACAGAAATACTCTGCAAGTTACATACCGTAGATACCCGTATATAATGCGCACCCATGTATAATGCGCACCCCCGATCTTAGTCCAAAATCCTGGGGAAAAAAAAATAAAAAAAAATAAAAAAATAAAAAAAAAAATTTTGGTCAATTTTGAGGTGGATGGAGAACGAAAGTAGGGTTTACATCGACACCGGTAATAAATTTTATCTCCGCGGCGGAGAGCAGCATCGGGTTCACGGTACTATCGATTTTTGTTTTCTCGAAAATAAAACCAGTAAATTATTGTTATATTTGTTGTTTTACCTTTTTTAATTCACTATTTTGAATAAATAAATAGCAGCTGATTCAATATTTCGGAATGGTATCTTTCAAAATGACATGAGCTTCTCAATTCAAACTGATAACAAAAGGTGTGATAGTCTTTTTGTCACGATCATAAAGCCAGTACTTACCGGCAATTAACGTGTCACCTCGTGTCAATTATGTTGTTCACAGTTTGATCTCGGTTAAAGATAATTCTCGATCTTTAATTAGTATTATAATTTTTGTGATTTGTAAACATTTCTTTCGTCAAAATACTTTTAAATTTATATGAAATTAATTTTGTTTGAAAGAAAAATAAACAATTCGATCTTTTACGGAACGTAACGGCAATCTTAGATTTTAGCGGAGACAGTAAGCGCGGGGAGTAGTTTCCCTTTACCAAAATGGCGAACATCGGTAACAAACTTGTTTTGAAGTTGGAAAATTGTCTATACCTGTGTATTATGCGCACCCACGATTCGGGGGTGGTCCCGAGGGTCAAAAAACTGCGCATTATACATGGGTATCTACGGTAATATTAAAGATTTCATTCAAGAGGCAACTTTCACAAATTTAATTTTTTAGAAAATTTGAAAATTTAATGGTCACTTTCAGGAACAGTAGAGATGTATGCAGATTAGATCCCACATAATATCATGTATTTTTATGTTGCATTAAAATTCTAAAATTCGATCTGTTTTGGTTTATCTGCAACTTTAAATTCCTCATGACGTCAGATAAACTCTTTTTGCAAAAAAAAACCCCAACATTTTAAAAACAGACATTACTCAAAATTTATTTATTTTGATTTTATTTTCTTTTATCAGCAACACATTCTGACTTTTTAAGCCTTTTTTTTTACTCAAAAGTTGGTGCTGTAAAAGTAACCAGAGGTACAAACATAATGACATACAAGTTTCACAAAATATCCTAATAAATTAACAATCTTTGTGCATTTTTACCAATATCTAGTGCTAATTTTCGCTCGCTTATCATCTTATTACACTGTAACTGAGGAATTTTGTACTTAAATGACTGTTCAATTAAAAATTTATAATTAAGGTTGTGGACTGTCAGTAATTAAGTTTCAAAGCCTTGTTAAAAAATATAGCAAACTTTTTCTGATATCTTGAAATTTCCTTATCTCTTTATTGTATGATCTGGAGGTCAGTCCCTTTAAGGAAAACTTTTACTGACTTACATCAGGATCCTAGTAAGTGGTAAACTAACAGTCTGCCATAATATTGTTTGTACAAAGATAGATGCGTATTCTCTGATGAATTGTCTTTCTTTATTCATCAGGAATTACATTTTCTGCCACCAATTTTTTCTTCACAATTACATTATTGGACATGGTTATGATATAGTCAGAAATATAACATCTTCACGCGTCCCACGACGCACTGACCTCTGCATTCTTTCACAGATATGGTTGCTGTTTGAAGTCCTCTGGGATGTTCATAAGATATTTTCTTGTTCGAAGCAATATTTGTATTATGACATTGTATGTTCCAAGTCCCTGTGGTGTCCATTTCTCAAATAAGATGTTGACTTCAGAGTGTGAACATAATACCTAATAGCTATACTCAGAATAATGCTTTTTCTTTCTGCAAATAGACAGGGGGGAAAAAACAATTGAAAAGATGATCAAGGCTATCAGCGACAAATAAAATTGCATTAGCAATTGATCTTAGTAAATGGGCTGAAATATCATCCAGTTTGAGATATGCAGACTCGGGGAGCGAAAGCGCTGGTGTCTATTTTCTCGAAAATGTCAATCAAAATATTTTGGAATGATTGCCGAATGTGACATAGATACTCCCAAAACAGTCGTGAAAATAATTTTCCATAAATGAAAAAGAATGAAAATAATAGGAATAAGTGATTCTCAATAGATTCGAAATTGAAAGCCTTAATGTCAAAGAATATTGGGATACGTTTGATGTAATTTTATTCATTAAAGCTCCATCAACGCTTTATTTGATTACTGATTTGCATCCGTATTCACCCATCGTCTGACCTACAATTGTAATCAGATAACCGTTGAATAACTCTTACATCAGACCACAGTTCATATGATAATTGGCTAATGAAATTTGCATGATTAACAATTATCACAGTGATATTTACATGATTGTTAATTTTGTGTATTTACAGAATGGGTACGTGACAACTGAACATGGGTAGCATGACGACATAAACTAACTTTGATTCTAACATGGATGGAATAGACATAGCAAGTCACTGAGTCGGCAAAAAAAAAAAAATGAAGCCTCCTCAAGTGTTTGGCACACTTTCAGTGTTTTGGATTTTACATTCCGTGAACGGTAAGTACCGAATAACTTTTTGTGTATCCATGGATTAAATTTAACAATTTTTGTTAAAAAATAAATTCGAAATATCCACATTTCTTGAAATATCACAGTACAAATACAAAAAAAATTCTCTAAGAAATAATTAAAAATTTAGTCATGTGGAAGGAGATTTATTTGACTTGTTTATATGTTTAGAAAAGTAGTTACATCAAAGATGTCAGTTGTAACTGAAACAGACAGCTGTCTGGAAAACATGAGAATATAATCAACATATAATAAGAAACTGATAATAGTGGACAGTGATTGTGCTTTATTTTGTGAAATAGTCACAAATAAAATCACCTTGTGAAGATCATAAGTAGTTTCAATTAGAATTATTTTCAATGTATTTTACTGCCATTTTAATAATGGTGTAAAATACATTGTGTCATTCCTGGCCTTGTTAAAAAAAGTGCATTTCTCCAGAGAGATTATTCTTTTCTGTGGTATTCCATTCACTAAAGGATAGATTCATAATTATTATGTACAAATATATAGAAAATTAAAATATTCAAAATAAAGTAAAAAATTGTGTAAATCGATTTATAGCTTAATCGTGTATGTACAAAGGCAGATAATAGTGTATCCGCTATTAGTAAAACACCATCTCCGAGGGCCAGAAGTCTCTTTGTGAAAACAAATATTTTTCTTCCCACTTCACATATAATGTTTATTTTATAAGTAACAATTGTTACCTCTATAGAACAACAGTGTTCCCAATTAAGAGTTTATTGCAACCTTACCACAGGTTACACTGTATAATATGTTTACGATTATAACATAAAACACCTGAATATATTATATTATATATCATCATTAAATAAGTCTTCTTATTTTCTTTTTTATATTCCAATTTTCATTTGTTTGATCTTCTCTAATGAGATCTAGAGTTCCCACTGTCTATTACTGCGAAAGTAATAAAGAGAACTTGATGGAAAGGAGCCGTGCAAGTCAGTGATTGCTATTTGTATTTTATACGTTTTTGTCTTTGAAATGTAGAACTTAAGGGCAAGACAAATGTAGAGTAATCTGATAAATGTAGAACTAATTAATGATTATTTCCCCTTTTCTCTCCGAATCGGAGATTTTAATTTACGAAATGAGTGAAAAAAATAAAGGCTTTTCTAATTTGAAAGTAGATATATTTCAAATTATCTAAGTCATTCGCAACACAATTTCTGTCTTCTGAGAAGGTATTAAAAGATAATACAGAAAACAAGATTGGCTTAACATGCTTAATATGATGATTCTATAAAAATTTGACTTTTTCGTTCATTTCAGATAATAGAGAATTCTTTTAATGTTTTTTTTTTTTAATTTATTTATTCTCTGTTAATTATAATTGGCTTATACAGTACAATTTCTTTAAAAAAGATGGGTACTTTTAAGTGGATGATTCAGTTATTTTTTCAAAAAAATAGAGCCATGATTTTATCGTATATTACAGCATTTAAGATGATAATAAACAAAACAGAAACAGGCTGTTGATCTAATTTAATCTTACTATGAAACCTACAATTGGACTACATGTATATGTAAAGTCGTGAAAACGTGACAAAGCATCCAATCCGGACCTTGGTCGTGACACTTCGGTTACCTTAGCCTTGTTCATGGTATAAGATATAGATGAGTAACATTAAAAAAAGATAAGTGAAATACAAACTTTCTAGCAAATTTGAATGTTATCCTAACAAAATTTAATATGGCATACCATTATTGCTTCTAAATTGTCCAAGTAAAAAAAATCTTTTTGAATTAAACATGACTTTGTGAATAAAATGTGAGAAAATCATAATTGCTACTTGCTGTAAATAAAAAAAAATCATTTTTTGTCCACAATTCTATCAAGTTTGTGTATTTCTTTTAACTATCCTCTCCAAATGAAAATTATACCTCTGTATAACAAACACCTTTTAGTCTGCCCAGTGGATGCTTGAGAGAGGTTGGTCTAGTGCAACTGAGATAGTATCAGAGAAACAAGAGCTTTCTCCATAGGATGACACATGCCCCCGATGGCACTTTGAATGAATAGTTATGGCCGATGTTAGAGTTTAGGACCTTTGACCTACTGACCTGGGTCTTGTGCGCGACATGTCGTCTTACTGTGCCACACATTCATGCGTAGTTATTTTAAAATCCATGCATGAGTGACAAAGATATGGACCGGACATGCCCATCAATGCACTTTCATGAAATATGACCTTTAACGTCTAAGTGTGACCTTGACCTTTGAGCTACGGACCTAGGTCTTGCGCGCGACACGTCGTCTTACTGTGGTACACATTCATGCCAAGTTATTTGAAAATCCATCCATGGATGACAAAGATATGGACCGGACATGAATGCACTATCATGAAAAATGACCTTTAACGTCTAAGTGTGACCTTCACCTTTGAGCTACGGACCTGGGTCTTGCGCGCGACTCGTCGTCTTACTGTGGTACACATTCATGCTAAGTTATTTGAAAATCCATCCATGGATGACAAAGATATGGACCGGACACGAAAATTGCGGACAGACTGACAGACCAACAGACCGACAGACTGACAGACAGACGGTTCAAAAACTATATGCCTCCCTTCGGGGGCATAAAAATCATTTTTTGTCCACTATTCTACCAAGTTTGTGTATTTCTTTTAACTATCCTCTCCAAATGAAAATAATACTTCTGTATAACCAAACACCTTTTAGTCTGCCCAGTGGACGCTTGAGAGAGGTTGGTCTAGTGCAACTGAAATAGTATCAAAGAAAAAAGTCTGAACATATTAGAATCTATATGTAACAAATCTCGAGTTGCCATACTAAAAAAAATGGAATCTGCAGAACACAAAGCAGCACTGTGTTTTGGTGTCTAGAAATTTTATTTAATGCTTGTAAATTTTTTATAGCTCTGTTCTGCATAAAGTGTGCAAACCCTTAGAGATTGCTATCAAGTGTGTTGATGTTGTGTTTATACATTGTGTGGTGTTTATGTGAAATGCAGAACAGACATGTTGTTCAAACAAGATATTGTTTTAAGGCGGTTCTTGAAAGCCAGGAGATAACAATAAAAAAATGTGTTTAAGGTGTTTTTATGCCCCCGAAGGGAGGCATATAGTTTTTGAACCGTCTGTCCATCTGTCAGTCTGTCGGTCTGTCCGCAATTTTCGTGTCCGGTCCATATCTTTGTCATCGATGGATGGATTTTCAAATAACTTGGCATGAATGTGTACCACAGTAAGACGACGTGTCGCACGCAAGACCCAGGTCCGTAGCTCAAAGGTCAAGGTCACACTTAGACATTAAAGGATAGTGCATTGATGGGCGTGTCCGGTCCATATCTTTGTCATTGATGGATGGATTTTCAAATAACTTGGCATGAATGTGTACCACAGTAAGACGACGTGTCACGCGCAAGACCTAGGTCCGTAGCTCAAAGGTCAAGGTCACACTTAGACGTTAAAGGATAGTGCATTGATGGGCGTGTCTGGTCCATATCTTTGTCATCCATGGATGGATTTTCAAATAACTTGGCATGAATGTGTACCACAGTACCACAGTAGGACGATGTGTCGCGCGCAAGACCCAGGTCCGTAGGTCAAAGGTCCTAAACTTTAACATCGGCCATAACTATTCATTCAAAGTTCCATCGTGGGCATGTGTCATCCTGTGGAGACAGCTCTTGTTTGATTTGTAATGGATTTTTTTATTTCTTGAAAAACTTCCAGAAAACCACAAAATGCTAAAAAAGTGTTAAATATAGTAATGTTACATTAAAGAAACTGACATTATTTAGAAACTGTGTCTATATCAGGACTGACATGTTATAAATATGTGGAACATACCTAAAAATAGTTCCGAATATTCCAGAAACAAATATATACCAGACAAGTTTTCTAGAATCTAGCCATTATTTACAGGCACTGGGTACTGTTTTTGCCCTATTATATGGTCCGTTAAATTGATGTAAAGTAGACCCATGAGTAAATTACATTTATAGTACAGAAAATTGCAAATAAATTAGATAAATGTTGCCGGAATTCTGAATTTTGATGGAGTTTGTGGAAAAAGGAGGCATTTTATGGTTTTCAATCATTGTGATAAAATTTGTAATGAAGATTTTTTTTCACTTCTGTTCTCTCAACAACATCAAATAAAGTTTAAATTTTGTTAGGAATGCAGATAAGCATATCAGAAATAGCAATGGCTTGTCAAAAAATTGTTAAAGCGTTTGCCTGACTGAACACTTAATGATTTGATAAAATCGTTGAAATGTAGCAATCTGTTTTATTAATTTATTTATTGAATGTTAATGGGGCTGTTTGCCATTGCAATAAAACTTGCTGATTTATTAATTTTATATCGTTTGGTGTTTTTTTTTACCTGTGTTTGATTTAGTGTGCAGAATAACTTCCAAGGCCAAGAATGAAAAAACAAAATTATGCAAAAACATGGATTCGGATTCATTCATGAGTGTATTATCTGATTCCCACTCATCCAACCTGTGCTGCAGCGATAAAATTATATGTGGATTTTAAGAAACATTTTGGCTCCTATTTCAAGTTGATATAGTGCTTTATTGTAGATTTTAAAATGTACCTGATGTTTTCACTGTTTCTTTGTACTTATGAAAGAGCACTGGAAATCAGAATGTCACTTCAGCAAAATGCGTTAGGAGTTGGTCTTTTTCTATAAACCCTTTTACATAAATTTGTTGTTAATACAAGCTTGCTGTCAAAGTAAATGTAATATTAATGGCTTGTTTTCTCGATATGCAGGTAGATTTATGCAATATTTTTCTATTTTTGCAATTTTTCTCTATTTAACATTAGTTATATGTCACACATGGGTTGGAAAGCCGAGACAGGAATCTGCCAGAGTACAAAGTACCTTTTTTCAGTGGACAGTTACGTCCTTGTTTAGAAGGCGTAGTTTGATGTATTATGTCGAGTTATTTGATACAGGTTGTCAGTATTACTATTACAATCCTCATCCTCAGGTCGTAACGGAAAATAAAACCCGCTAGAATACCGACACCAGACAACTTGTGTCACTCGATGCCATCTTTTGTCCAAAAAAGGTGGAGTATTTAGATGAGGCTGTTTGAAAATGAATGATCAATTTCTGGCGGCAATACGGCAACAAAATGTCATCTTCTTAACAAGGGATGCTTTTTATTTGTGTAATTTTAAGATTTCCCTTTTTGTAATCTGCAACAATGGTTTTAATCATTTCTTTCGTAATCTGTTTAACTTAAAAAAGCAGCTGCATCTGAAATTACAATATTGTATAAAACGTGTGGACTAATTTCTTTGAAGAAATTGTTTCTACTGCATAATAATGCATAATGATAGAACAGGGTTATGAAAAAAGATATTGGTTTCTTTGGCTCTTTGGCTTTGCTTCCAACAAGTCTCGCAAAAGTTTCTTTACTGTAAGTGCAGTAAAGAATGTCAGCATCCAGAATTTAGAAGCCCATGAAATTAAACGATTACACAGTATTATAACTGTTAAATCCACTTTTAATGTAACAAGGTTTTTCCTTGATTTCTCTTTAACCCTTACCCTGCTATATTTCTAAAATGGACTGGTCTGTCATTCAATTTGGGCAGTACCATTTACTATTTGAAGGGGTGATCATTGAAAATTTACTGACTAAACAGCGAACAGTGCAGACCATGATCTGTCTGCATGGATGTGCTAGGCTGATCTTATAGTCTGCACTCACTCGCTGCCATCAGGTAAAATGTTAAATGTAGATCATATGGGAAGCTTTTTTAGAATGATGTATTAGGTTATAACTCGGATCCTACAAAATCAGGCTATTAGCTGGATCAAACAGTGCCTAGCAGGATTTTTGATGTGAGAGAATTCTTATTTCAGTCGTAATTTAATAGCTGTACTTATATCTCTACATATATGTGATAAGGATGTTCTTCCCTTTCAAATTATATTTAAGTGTTGCAATATTAGTTTTCAAGTGCTTTTTGTAAGGACCTTTTTAAAGTTTTTTTTCCATCCAGGATGAGGCATATTAATCTTTGGATTAAAGCATTTTTGTGTCTTCACGCCCATCTTAATATGTACCATATTGATAATGAAAAGAATGCTGCACTTTTGTATCAAAGTCCCTTAGTTGGTGTCGGCTCCATATGTTTGTTTATTAAAGTCCTTTACTGGTTGAAAACTAATTTTGGAGACTAGCAGCCTTTATGCCTTGTCTGTAATTGACTGTCCGCCCTTCCCGTTAAGTCTTGTTGATATTCTACTGCTTTCAAATCATTGGTTACATAAAAAGGTAACAATTTTGATAATTGGAAAAATTGATGTGCAACATTTACCATGTCTTGCAGGCGGGAAAAAAATTCTTTTTCTCCTGCGGGGAATGTAGATAATAGTCAAGTGTCGGACAGGTCCAGTAACTACAATATTGACTTCCATTTCGGCCACTTGCGATATTTCGATATCAATTTCCAGTTCCTTGGAATCTAATAGCAACTGGTAATGAAAATATCTGAAACCTATCACTTTGTGTCATTGTCAGGGTCTACGAGATTACGGCCTGGGAAAATTACTGTTTTAGGCAAAATAAAAAAGAAAAAGAAAATTGAGGCGTCCATTTCTTATTGTAGGCTATGGTAGTAAACAGGAACTTTATTATGAAGATTAAATTATTGCAATGCATGATGTCTTAAATCTGGATCTCTAAAAGCTCAATGATCTTAGAATGCATGCAGTGTAATTTTAATGACATTATGAATCCTTAAATCCTATCCCCACTCCGCAGAGCCTCAACTGCCTAAACAGTTATCCTTGCCAGATAATCCCATCTGCACCATAGAGCAAGTGAAAAAGTCTTATAAAGTACAAAGCTTTTAACATACAGACATTGCAGATAGTTCACTGGCAAAAATTGATTCTTTTGTGCAAAGAAGACCAAATGTCATCAATTAATATTTCAAAATGTGCGGTTGGATCCAGAAGTGGGGAGTCACAATTGAAGACTTGCCCGCATTTTAAATCTATCAGGCATACATTTGTTTGTGTCTTTTATATGAAGGGTTAAGATCATTTTAGAAGTTTATGACCTAAATTAGTTACATAACTTAAGATGGAACTAAAACCTTCAAAATGCATTTAAAGCTATAGATATTAAAAAAAAACAACAACAATATGCTACTGCTAAAATTTGAAGTACGTCTTTCAGTTTTTATCATAATCTGCTGAGAATTTTTTGTAGGGCCTCTCTAAAAGCTTGGCACCATCCCCTTTTATCCTGGATCTGCCCCTGCTTTGTTTCAAGAGAGTCATATTTCATTTCAACTTCTGATAATTTGAGATAAAGGTATTTTATTTTATTTTTGAGGCATTAAACAAAATGTTAGTGACATTTAAGTAATTTTTCTGTCTGGCAGTCAAATTGGCTAATGGAAGTTATACAGCTTTTATTTAAGGTGCCGCCTTTTGGTAAAAGACTTAAATGGGAAATTCATGTAAGGTATGTTTTTTAATGGCAGGCACAGCGGAAGAATTAAGTCTTACGTTGGATACTTTATTTACATAAACACGATAATGCTTTTGCAGAATGGATGTAAGTGAAACAGGGATATATACTCTCAGATGTTTGTTTTGGACTATTCTTGGAAAGGCTATAATGTTGATCAATTTGCAGACCACAGTTTTTCCTCTATATAGGTTAGTCAATCCTGTAAATAAAGACCTTGCTTGGGTCTGATTTTTTCAGCAGGTCATCTTTCTTTGAGGTGATCTCTGTTCTAAGATTAATCCTTACCCTGCTAAATTTCTATTATGAACTTGTCCATCTTTCAATGTGGACAGAACAATTAACTGTAAAAAGGGGTGTTCACTGAAAATTTACTTACTGAATAGCGAACAGTGCAGACCATGATAGACTGCATGGATGTGCAGGCTGATGTTGGTCTGCACTGGTTGCAAAGGCAAAATCACTTGCCACCAGCAAGCTAAAGGTTAGAACAGAAATGAAATTAGCTGTCTAAGAAGTCAGGTAGTTTCTGTTTGAAGGTGGGCTAAAGTCCAGGTGACTAGAAGTGATAACTGAGGCTTACATTGGCTGTTAGGGTACTACTGTATTGCGGAAAGGACTTTTGCAGTACTGTTGATGTTCTGGAAAAGACTATTGCAGTAGTATTGATATTGCAAAAAAAAGACTGTCACAATACTATTGGTATTGTGGAAAGAACTATTGCTATGCTGTTGATACTGTGGAAGGGACTACTGCAGTGCTATTGATATTGTGGAAAGGATATTATTGCAATGCTGTTAATATTGTGGAATTGACTATTGCTATGCTGTTGATATTATTGTGGAAAGGACTATTACTATGGTGCTGATATTGTGGAATGGACTATTGCTATGGTGTTGATATTGTGGAAAGGACTATTGCTGTACTATTGATATTGTGGAAAGGACTATCGCTATGGTGCTGATCAGGGCTCCGGAAATTTTGATAACTCAATCGGTCAGAAACGAAAATCCTGACATCGGTGCTATCCCACCCACCGCATTCCCAATATTACATATTTTGTAAAACGTGATAGGGTAAAGAAATAAGCATGTCTTGCATTAAAACTGAGTTATCAGTCACAGCGCGTTACCATACAATGAAGACAGTTATTCAGTGTTATGTGTGATCGTTACTTTGTTTAAATTTAGATGTTTTTCCGAGATAATACAAGGCATTGACACCGTGTGCGTAACTAGTCTAAAAGCCAACGCACGTGACTTCAATTCCGTATACACGGCAGATACTTTGTGATGTTTCCACATTCTTTGACGGAATTCTATAAAATACAATGCGTCAAAGTGAGTTACACGACACATATTCTCTGCTAAACAGCCTCAGTATTTAAAGAATACTCTGCCGCGGACCGAATGTGTACGTTATTTGAACGCTGAGATCGAATTTCCCACATGTATAGTACCAAAACGTCACGCAGGTTGGCCACGGATATCTCATTTCACTTACGTTGTACTTCAATAAGCAACTACATTTTATAAAGTTATATGTTCTCTTCTGATGTAAACAAAATTTCATTTTGAAACGTTTTTTAAAAGACCGATTTGATAAACAGTGCCACTCCGGTTTTCTTTATCATTCGTGGTTGCCCGTCCATTTTTTTCTTTTTTGTACAGTCGGGTTGCAAAGACGATTTTCTGCATTTGTTTCAACTGGAGCCCCAACAAATGAATCATGTAATTTTTTAAAATCAAGTAATTATAAAAATTATTTTTACCGGTTTTCCGTATGATGTCTCATTAAATCAAAGACCTATAATGTACAATTATAGCCCTTTGATTAAATGCAGCGACCATTTGTTTGTTACCATGATCAAACATAGCCTTTTGAAATAAACCATCCGTCGGATTCTAAATGAAAGAAGTGGATCCCCGTTGAAATGATTTGGATCCAGTCAGAAACGTTAGGAAACCAGTCAAAAATGTTTAATACACCGCAGTTGGCTGTCTGCAAACATTAAAGGATGTGCCGCGCGAGCACTGATTGCGTCACACGCTAATTACGGACCGATTATCAAAGTGACAATCAGACCGATTGACACGTTTATTGATTATCTGAAGGTGCGACCAACAATTTCCTACTTGGCAGGTGATCGTGTATTGAGATATAAGACCGAAATTTATACTTTTCTCCATTTTTACGGGACCGATTTTTTTCGTTTTTTCACTTCACAAATCGGTCTGAAAAGTCAAAAAGCGGTCCAAAACTGACAAACCGGCAAATTTCCGAAGCCCTGGTGCTGATCATATTGCAGAATGGACTATTGCTATGGTGCTGATATTGTGGAAAGGACTATTGCTGTACTATTGATATTGTGGAAAGGACTATCGCTATGGTGCTGATACTGCGGAATGGACTATTGCTATGGTGCTGATATTGTGGAAAGGACTGTTGCTATGTGTTGATATTGTGGAAAGGACTATTTCTATGGTGTTTGTATTGCTGAAAGGACTATTGCTATACTATTGATATTGCAGCATACTGCAGTAGTTGTTTGCATATCCAAAGACTAAATAGATGAGCTGTTTATGTCTCTTTACTTTTTGCAACACATTTTACACTCTGTCAAACTTTTGTCAGAAGGCTCTTTAAATGAACCAATGTCTACTTTAAGACATCTCATTTGCAGCCTTTTACTTTGAACGGCAGAAAAATTTCATCCTCAGGTCTGATAAAGAAGAACTTAGTAATCACAGACATGACTGGTTTCTTTTGGTCTTTTCCATTTTTTTTCCACGTAGTTGATAAAGATCAGTCTTGTTATTAATTTGTCTGGTTCCCGATGTTCAGAAAATTGTTGTTAAATCATCTGTGCCACAATATTGCTACTCGGAATGAACCGAGAAGTACGATATGTCATGAAATGTTCATGATTCATTGACGCCTTCACCGTTATCTATGTCTTGAATTGCACTACTTTAATTACTTTTCTTCTCTGTTCATTATGATAAAATCAATTCCATTCTCTAATCAAAACAGCATACACAGGAGGTTGTGTGAGAAATTGGTAAATCTTTAATTTTTTTACCAAATGTTGAAACATTTATGCACAACGGAAAATTTGTACTGAAATATTTTAGTTTGATCTCTTTGCTGTTATGCATAAAATCATAATGATATCGCATTGTATACAGTTTTCTTTCCAAATCCACAATTTTAGAAACTTTGAGATTTTTATACTTGTATGGATATGCGTGTAGATTCCTTTACATGGTACTTTACAAATAAGAGTCCGCTAAAAATTATCTGCTAAGTTGCCTGCTATATAGGTAAAACTATTTATTTGGCTATGCATGTGCTGGTAAATAATGTGAATAACTTGCCGTAGTCTCTAAATTTGGACCCTTGACGTTATTGAAATAAAGAGGAGGTCCTTTATGTTCATATAATATTATGTGTATTGTCGCACAAATATAAAATTCCAACCTCTCCATTTACAAATGGATAGTTCAGCTAACTCAGCAATCACTTAATTCACTGCATTCAGCATTTAATGTACTCCAAGTTCTGTTTACATAGGTCTTATGACGGATCAAGTCAGTTATCTTAAAAAAAAGTAACATGTTCCAGTATTTTCATATCAGAAAGTGCTTCTTCCAGATCGCAAGCTGAGAAATATATTGTTTTTTCATGGTTGAAGTGGAAATTGATCCAGGAGGTTAAGTTATATGGAGTAATCAATAGACAGTGATGAGAAAGTGATGTTTTTACAAACTTCCTGGCATTGTCAGACTATACGGTTTCTACAGATTTGGCTTCGGCTGTCTCAAGTATTAATTTTGAGAGTCCATTTATCAGTCTGCATTGCCTAATGTTCTGTCTATAACTTCATGTTCGCTAAACATTTCCTTGTAAAGATGGGACCGATTTCTGGATCTTTTTATCACCTCAGTGTCTATCGTGTCTTGTTCATTTTCATTCTATTTAAGGAACTGATAGTAAAACATTCTTTTATACGGAAAGATCAGCCATTCCTTCTGATTTAAATAAATAATATGTCTCTTAAAACATATATAATCCCATATTTAAGTTTCAAACTCACCATTACACATAATGAATGTACTACAGTTCATCCATTTGTAAGTCTTACAAAAAAAGCAAGATGATCAAAAAAAAAAAAAGAAAGAAAAACAATTTGTATGTGAATTATCATGATGAAGGTGTTAGCCTAAACGTTGATGCGATAAATTACATTACAGAAAACTTATATATGTGTTGTTGTTGAAATACCTACTTCAAGATGATCAGGCATAATTATGTAGAGATTTAAAAGCTAAAAAAAAATGGACCAGTCTAAATATTCAAGCATCTGATTGGTTAATTCTCACAAAGATCATTTGACCAATGGTTACAAGGTTGCATTCAGTGGTAGGTCTCCCAAAGTAGTTTTATAAACACATATGTCAAGAAATGTTATAGCCTGTTTCCGAATTCATAGCTGAAATGGCATATTACACATGTTCACAGTTAGTAACTAATGAACGTTAATCATTAGTTACTAATATACAATACACATTTTTGTCTTCGCATGTCTGATTACATTATGTTGCCTGAGTTTCTACCATAATGGATTTGTGTAATTAAACATTGTTTGATTGTCAGTGTGTAGGAGTGGGGAGATGGTTGTGTAAATATATTGCTGCGTGTTACCAGAAATAAATGGCTATGTCTGTAATTCAAGCTCTTGCGCAATTGAATAGCTGAAGATTTAAAGACTACTTTCCAAATGAAATATGTGATGGTGTGACTGAAATATGTGACGGTGTGCTGTTACATGAGCGTGTTTTTATTGTGCATGATTTTGAAAGATCCAAATGAGATACGTGACATTATTACATTACAGCATTTGTACTGTGCACTTATCTTAAAAACTTGAAGACCTATTTCCAAAATGAAAAATTTGACAACATTACGTTGCAGGAACATTTTTAATATACATGAATTTTAATACGGTAAATATGTGAAAGCATTACTATAGCTGCTTTTTAATAGCTCACCTGTCACCTAGTGACAAGGTGAGCTTTTGTAATCACCCTTCGTCCGTCGTCTGTGTGTGAGTCCGTCAGTCAACAATTTCTTTCTGCACGATAGAGGTTTCATTTATGATTTTATTTTAACCAAACTTGCACACAACTTATATCACCATAAGATCTCGGTTCCTTTCTTGAACTGGCCAGATCCCATTATGGGTTCCAGAGTTATGGTCCCTGAAAGGGCCAAAATTAGCTATTTTGACCTTGTCTGCACAATAGCAGCTTTATTTATGGTTTGATTTTTGCCAAACTTGCACACAACTTGTATCACCATAAGATCTTCGTTCCTTTCTTGAACTGGCCAGATACCATTATTGGTTCCAGAGTTATCACCCCTGAAAGGGCCAGAATTAGCTATTTTGACCTTGTCTGCACAATAACAGCTTCATTTATGATTTTATTTTAACCAAACTTGCACACAACTTGTATCACCATAAGATCTTGGTTCCTTTCTTGAACTGGCCAGATTCCGTCATGGGTTCCAGATTGATGACCCCTGAAAGGGCCAGATTTAGCTATTTTGACCTTGTCTGCACAATAGCAGCTTCATTTATGATTTGAATTTAATCAAACTTGCACAAAACTTGTGTCACCATAAGATCTTGGTTTCTTTCTTAAACAAGCCAGATCCCATTATGGGTTCCAGAGTTATGGCCCCTGAAAGGGCCAAAATTAGCTATTTTGACCTTGTCTGCACAATAGCAGCTTCATTTATGATTTGATTTTTACCAAACTTGCACACAACTTGTATCACCACAAGATCTTGGTTCTTTTCTTGAACTGGCCAGATTCCGTCATGGGTTCCAGAGATATGGCCCCTTAAAGGTCCAGAATTTGCTATTTTGGCTTTTGCAGCCATATAGAGACTTCATTTATGGTTTTATTTGATACAAACTTCCAAAATATCTTCAACAACAATAAATCTTGGATTCCATGACGAATCTACCAGATCCAATCGTAGGTTCCAGATTTATTTTATATCTGATTACCTCCCCTGATTGTAATCAAAATGGATTTATATCAGTAAGTACTTATAGGACTCATTTGAAATTTCATTATTGTCATTAGTTGGACTGAGACAATCTGGGTAGATAACTTTGGACTGATTTTATGTCAAATTACCTCCCTTTATTTCAATTTAAAATGGGCATATCTCCATAACTAATGAAGATACTGATCTGAAATTTCATTTATTTCAACAAATGGACTTGGACAATCAGTGAAGATACATATTAACTGAATTTATGACAAATTACCTCCCTTTATTTTTTATCTAAATGAATACACCTTAACCGCTTCTAATAAGATTGGTTTGAAACAGTCATATTATTTTGAGCAATGGTACTCAGGTGAGCGATACAGGGCCATCATGGCCCTCTTGTTTTGCTTATATACTTATTTAACTAAATAAAAATTTAGAAATTATGAGAAAAGAAAAAAAAACAGCCCATCATTTATCTAACTCTCCATTAACCAAGTTCCAGACTTCTTTTTCCACTTTGTTGGGAATGGAATTTTGCAAAATATATTATAGATGTCAGGTGTTTTGGATCACCTGTAAGAGGCGTTTGTAAGCTAAAATCCTCTTGTTATGCTTTACCTGGTGAAAGAAGCATCCATCTTATTTAATGAATGCTGTACTCTTTGTTTTATTACGAACTTGAAATCAGAATGTAAAGTAATGTGGAAAGATGATGAAGGTTGTTAAGTTTTGGGTATTTCCTCTTCTAAGAGTTGTCTTTTCTTGCATTCTGAGATTCTGTAAGAGATTATGTATGAAATGTTATTGATTAACTTAAAGCATGTAGTCTTAAAGAATTAGATTCTTATGGTGATTGTGGTAACAAGAAGAAAATTAAGAAAGCCTTAATTAGATTGTATATTGTGCTCTTAATTAAGGTATCTCTGTACATAGGAACTGAATTTAATTTAAGGTTGTTGGAGAAAATGTTTTCAAGTAAGAATTACATTACATTACTGTGTGGTGTAAATATAGACTTTTCTACTGATGATTTTATTGAACTATAAGAAAGGCAATGCTATAAAATCATTATGATTTGAGAGGGGATGGGGGCAGTAATTTTTGTAGATTTCATGGTTGCTTTAATCATTGAAATTAACCCTTATCCTGCTTAATTTCTATAATGAACTAGTCCATCTTCCAATCTGGACGGTACCATTAGCTTACCAAAAAGAATACTGACTGAATGGCGAACAGTGTAGATCTTGATCAGACTGCACAGATGTGCAGGCTGATCATGATCTACACTGGTCGCAAAGGCAGAATCAGTCGTGCCCAGCATGATAAGTCATTTTCTTTGTATCCAAGACATGTAGATTCCATGAAAGTCGTGTCCCAAAGAAATTACTGTTTTGGCCAAAGTCAGGAAATTTTATGCTTGCAAAACTCTAAATGATTTCATATTAGTTACGGGTTGCGCTTTAGAGTCGTAACAGCAAATTAATGATGATGTTGCATTTTTATTAGGAAAACTTAGTAATTGAATACTACCTCTACATGAAACATCCTGGACTGATGTGCAAATTTTTTACGCCATTACCATATTAATATAAACGCAATTGAACGTCAAACAATAGACATCTCCTTTTGAATAATCGCCCTTCATTTTGTATAAATAGAATTGTATTATTACCTTTATGCCTTTGAAAATTCAATTATAAGATAGTATATTGAATGTATGTGGTCCGCGGTTTTTATACAGCAATATTTACGGTAATTAATTCGTACAGATGATAGTAGTAATAGTGATGAAGCACTTTTTCCACCTGAATCTTTTCTTACGGCTATTTCATAAAAAAAATTTGCCTAAAACAAAATGTGAGGTTTTTAATGAGATTTAGAATGATCTAAGTATACAAATTAAAACAGTTAATGGCCTTTTCAAATGATTTTAAATCGTAAAGAAAACTGTTTTAGTATAAACTATTAAAATTGAAATTGTGTTGTGTGAAGCTATTTGAGTTTTTTGTCAAACAGATTTTTCAATGGAATAATTCATTCATTCATGAATATTCCGAGTTATTGAATGATTTCTGTATTCTAAGATAAGTATAGAAGATTGATTTCGGGTATCGCCAATAATTTGTATGGTATTATAAAAAACTGTCGAAATTACCGCATTTCAATGTCAATAGATTTAATGGCGAGTGATCAAATATCATGATAAGACGCAATAATCTGGATGTTATACCAGTAAAAAGCATCAACGGGGAGCTTGTCTATTGTTGACGTACCTGCCGATTTCACTTTGATCAGCTAATCATTGGCCTAATGATTTCCTTTCATCGTAACAAGAGTTTCGATGAACGATAGGATTGTACGAAATAAGAAAAATCGAATTTCGCCAATTAAACTGTAGCAAGAGGGCAAAGTGTTAAAAAGTTAAGTAGACAAAATATAGTCAGAATTATCATTACATTGCATTTTGTATTGTGTAGATTGAGAATATGTATTTTCATAATTTTGGCTTTATTGTTCGTAATAACGCACAGTAATGCTGTTGTGGCAATTTAGCTGAGAAAACTACCTAAACTGTGTAATTTGACTGACAGTGACACTTCAATTGCAGAAATCAGTCTCCACCTGGGCTGTTATCGAGGAATGTGTTTTTTTAACATAATATCATTCATGAAAATATTTTTTTAGCAAAATCCAAGTCGAATTTCTAAAGAAACATGCAAATCAATTTGTTTTGTAGTATAGTTCATTGTATTCTGCATGTTTGATCTCTGCTCTAAAGACAGTAGTTCATAAAAGGTACATACTAACATTTGTATTTGGTAGCATCGGGGTTTGGGTCCGTGGCGTCTTTAGGAATGATTGGAGGGTACAGTCAGATGCAGAAGGAGGCACTGTTCACTTTATAGTCTTTCTAACAGCAACCATATCTAAATTCAAAACATTTTCTTTCCAAATGGACAAGTAACCCCTCTATCACATCAATAACTGCAGTACATCTGCATGCATTTTGATCCAGAGAGTTGCAAAGTAAGAAAAACATGTCTTCCAGGTTGATGGGTTTTATATGTATGTCTAGTATATTTCTCAGTCAAACATAATTTTGCTTTCAAGAGAACCAGGACTCCAGGACTAAAATGTTAGGAAACTAGACAATAAACTACTAGTCAGTTGTGAATTGCAAATGAATAATGTCCCCTTATTCAACTGCCTGTCTGTTTCATAACAAATACGAAGTTTTCAATTAAAACATGTAGATTTGCAAAAAATCCCTTCTGTATCAATTCTAACAATATAAATGTGGTATTACCACCATATACCAGTTTTAAAAGAAAAAAAAAACATAATCCAATTTAAGTCCAGACAAGTTTGTTAAGGAAAAACAGATTTCAAAACCCAAAATATTTTAAAATGAAGTTACTTTGCTAGAAAAGGTGCAGTAGACCCAAGAAAATGTAATTTAGTTTAAAACTGTCTGTGAAGAAGGAATAAAATATGAGTTCCCCAACTCCCTACAACCCTATAGTTACAGTGAATCTCACTGCCAGAATGACAGTTCTATCTTTTTAATTTAGTTTACCAACATAGATACAGTCTATAATTGCTGGAGATAGATTATGGGTGACAGTCTACTGAGCTTGATTGGATTAATTTGATTGGATTTCACTTCTCTGGTCTGACCAATCAGTGTGCTGATTAAATTGTTTGTAACAAATGAGCTTTGCAATTTATCAGAAACTTCTCTGTCTTGTTTTTTTTTTTTGTGTGTTTTTTTTTTATAAAGATAAGGCACTAGCAAATTATTCAGATTTGTTTTTTTAAAGATAAGACATTTAGCTATTTATTCAGATCCCGATGTTTTGTTCATAGGAAATAACTCCTGAGGCTACTCATTTTTCAAAACAAATGATAATCAGAGCCTAGAGAGAAATTGCGGAAATAGTTAAAGCAAAAAATAATATGCCAAAAAAATTAAATTTTAACCCTTACCCTGCTAAATTTCTGTAATGAACTTGTCCATCTTTCAGTTTGGACAGTACCATTAAATGGGGTGCTTACCAAATAGATACTGACAGAATAGCGAACAGGCAGATCATGATCAGACTGCACAGATGTGCAGGCTGATCATGATCTGTACTAGTTACAAAGGCAGAATCAATAGTGTCCAGCATGACAAGGGTTAAAGCCAATGAAATTGTAAATAATTTCACAGGTCTTTATAATGTAACAAGAAGTGTTTCGAGTATATATGCTTCATTTCTGGTGATCAGACAAAATGCTTAAAATGCTTATAAGATAACATTATACTTTTGCTTCTACCAGATGTCTACAGAAGGAATGTGCTAATGTGCATAAAGAAATGCATCGTGGTCTTTTAATTAAATTACCAAACAGTCTGCAATTTGTAGCAAAAATTCTTGTTTACCTGATGTCATAGAGGCCCAGAATGAAAAATAATTTGTTATCATATTCCATTATAATGACAGTATGAATATTTTGGTCTGTGTTGACTTAAGATTTAAATCTCCAGGTTATTATGGCTGATGAACCTTGATAAAAGTATTATAATGCTGAAATATCTCAGAAAAATCGGCATTGGGATCAAGTCTTTTATACAGTAGCATGGAGTTTTGTAATTTACTATTGTTTGTCATGACACTATTTTGTATAAGGGTTCCTTTCTCATTAATTAATTATGGGTGTAATCTATTGGCAAAAATACGGACAGTATTTTAGGCATGAGGAATGATTAATATCACGGGGAATCCATCCAATTATTTCATGAATAATTTTTTTTCCAAAGAACTAAAAAAAAATATGCAAATGTGTTCAGATATTCAGATTTATGAAGAAAATGTTGATAGATTGACTGTGTCACAGATTCATCAAGTTTCAGTCCCCTAGAAAGTGAAGCAATTAGTACCAGTCCACAATTCCAACAGATGTCCCCATGGCAACCAACAGAAAAATTACTTCAGACATCCACTATTTGGGCAGACCTTTTTTCTTGCCTGTTTTGCTAATTTGAAATATTTTCTTAAAATGATAACCAAATTGAAAAGAAAATCAAATCTGATTGGAAACATTTTTAAGACAATTGCCACTCTGTCAGAACAAGCCAACAGTTTTGTTCAGACTGGTATAAATACGCTAACAGATGGTGCTTATGCAAATCAGTCTGAAAAATGAGAAATTTTCTCTTGATTTTGACAGACCCTTAAATGTTTGATGTCAAACAATTTGCTAGCCCCTTTTCCATAACATTGGAATTTTTATGTCATTGCTCATTTGGTAGTGTCGGACCTTAAAAGAAAAAAGCATTAAGAATATTAAACTTGATTGATCATTTTAGCTACAAAGCAATGAAGAATTTGTAATAAGATGGCTGACTTTTACAAGCAAAAATTTGGTGCTAGTGCATGCTTGGAAAACTCGGAAAGAAAAAGGAATAACATTTAGGCATTGCATGCCTGATTGAAATAACCTTCCTAGCTACTTTAGATATCTCGAGTTATCTAATTATACTTAGTTAATGCCAAAAAACAAATTGATGGCAGTAGCTAGCATACTTTTAGCCTGTTTTTTTTTTTGTTTCATGCCTTCATTTATATTTTATGGCATAACAGTGCATGTTAACTGACAGTATCATATATTTATTTTTCCTTTCCTCAGGTTTATAAAGGAAAAAATATAAATAATCTAGTGAGTTAGATAATTTAGATTATCTTAGCGTTAGATAGCCATGCAAATCAAATAATAAAACAGAGAAAATGCTAGCTGGCACTTCTAGAACAGTAAACATGTTAAATTCGAATTTCCAGGATAAAGTAAAACAGGAGAAATGTTCCCAGGCATGAAAGAGGTAACTAGCACTAATCTGTGTGGCATTATGGGTAATTTTCTTATTAAATGTTATTAAAGGTGCTAAATGTAGCAGGAAATTAGTATATTTGTATTCAGCATTATATGTATTTTAATATATCATAATGAACATGTTATTGATATCATGTCACGTGATATCACACCAAAGGGTAAATATCGTAATGATATTACCTATTAGGTTAAAGTTCAAGGTCACAAGGCTTTGAATTTTATTCACAGATGAAATAGCTGTCCAAGTAGTTTTCATGCATCATTAGCACTACCGGTACTTTCATTACTAATAGGGATGTAACGATACATCGAAATATCGATGCATTGCGATACTGAGTGTCCCGATAGTATGCATAGATAGAAAAATCATGATCCAATAACAATCGCCGATAGTTCCTTCAACAATCGATAGTTTCAATAGTTTTGATTTTTTTTTGTAAATACAGAAATAATTTATAATTTATAAACCAAGAAACAGAGCCAGCTTTCATTTGCGCCTCGGAAAATGTTTACGTCTCCATTACAGTAATTACCCTCACGGAATCAAACTACCACAAAGGACTGGGAAGTCTGGGAGATAATTAATAACTTTAGTTTCTTAGAAACTTCGATTAAATATATTTAAATAATCTGTTTATCTTAAATGAGAAAATGTACTATGGACTTGGAGAAAGTAGGCTACTTGTATGATATAGCAAACTGTTTGGTAGGACCCTTCATTTAGTGCTGGTACTCCTTAGTCCGATCCGTCAATTTTCGTCCTTTTCGATGCTTTGGGTTATTAAACATGTTGACATTCGCAACAAAATGGCCGATTCGTTTGACTATACTTTGCATAGGTTTATTGTTTTACTTATTGTTTCAAAGCCAAGGAAGGCAAGAAATAGAAAAAATGTTAAAAATATTTAATGTTAGATTTATTTCTGTCCATTTCAGTTATACAATCATCTCAATGTGTAATTATAATTAACAGCAATTATAAACAGTGCCGTGTCTTACACACTGTAACAAATTATGTCAGTTGGTAGTTTTACTGTATAAAACATGGTGGACGATAACTATTGCAATAGTATCGCAATAGTAACCTGCAATAGAATAGTATCGCAATAGTTTTTCAGCAATATCAATAGTATTGCAATAGTCAAAATTGGCCTCAATAGTCACCCCTAATTACTAAGCATGAACTTATACAGTTAGAGCCATAAAGGGAGATAATCAAAAATGTTGGATTAAATAAAACCTTCTGTTATAAGCCTTACCATGCTGGACACGATTTATTCTGCCTTTGCGAGCAGTGTAGATCATGATCAGCCTGCACATCCGTGTTCGCTATTCAGTCAGTATCTTTTTGGTAAGCACCCCTTTTAACAGTAAATGGTACTGTCCAAATTGGAAGGTGGACAAGTTCATTATAGAAATTTAGCAGGGTAAGGGTTAAGCAAAGGCATTATGAGCCTGTAAGACTACCAGCACTTGGAAAAGCCCAACACTTCCTGTCTACAATTTCATCTTTATACTGGCTTCACAGAATATATAATAACAATCTATATTTACTTCACAGAATTTGAATAATAATCTGGAATTCCTCCATTTCCCTAGATGATGGATGCTGTATAGTCTATTAACTGTTTTGCCGAGTGTTCAGTTTCATAAATGGCCATCCATTTTATTAATAATTCAGTAATATATAGCGAAGATTACCCATAATGCCGCACAGATCAGCAGAATGGATTCCGCAGTAAAGCTGTCTGATTTATTGCTCATTTGTTAGGGATAAAAATTTATGAATCTGATAATAATTTACCAATAAACAAATTGAGAGGTGATATATTTTTTCGGGGAGCAGATATCGGGGGAATATTTGTGATCGATCATATCACAGTAGCTTTTAACAGCCAGTATGTATTTTTTCCTACTTCCAGGTTTGTTCAGATTCTGTCAAACACATTTTGTTCTTCTTTGGAATTGCGAGGCATACCAAAATTTCATAAAATTTAAAATGTTTTAATAAGGTGATGTTTAATCTTTTTTAAATTGAAAAAAAAATTAAGTCCTTTCAGTATTTGCATTTCTAAGCCGACTTGACATCATTTTGGCAAGTAAATCAGAATGATTATAGTCATCAGCAGAAATTTGGTTAACTACAGCCTTGGAATTGATCACTTAATTTTGGTAATACACCTTTTGTGTGAACCCACAAAAAAACACCATTTTCTCTCGAAACTTCTCAGTTTCAGGGAATTCTTTCATTTTCTTAATTTAATCGTGGCTGCATGAATAGCAGATGTGGCCTTTTTTGGTGGAATACAGAAAGCATTTTAGAAGTGGTAAAGCCTTCCATTCAGATAAAACGTCTATATCAAATTAACTAAAATGCCTGTCTATAGAAATTTGTGGCATTCAAATTCTGGAACAAGATGACGATGACAAAAGCTTGCAGTTAGATAATTCTCACTTATATCTCACTTGGTGATTAATCACACTAGCTGATGCAGCAGGATTTGATAGGACAGAATACATAGTTTTACTTTATTACATTTTATGTGTACAATCTCACCATAAAACGTAATTGCTCAAGAAACATAATCATAAAACCTAATCAAAATCTAAGTGATACTTTTCCATAAGACATATTTTACATAAAATTTGTCTAGTCAGCAAATTTTGGATTTCTGCTGTTAAAAGCTTTTATGAACAACAACAAGAGCAGCTTTAAGAAATGTTTGATGCTGAAAATAACTTAAAAAAGATGGAAAATCATTGCTAGAATCTTAGCTTGAGAGATTAAGATAAAAAAGTACGGCATTTAAGAATCTATATATATATATATGGATATTTTGCTGTATTATTTCTAAGCAGACTTTGTTTTGGCAAGCAATCAGAATGTTTGCAAGTCATCAGTATAAATTTGGTTTACTAATAGCATCGGAATTGATCACTTAGTAATAATAACTCCCCCTTTTTGTAAACCCAAGATGAACACATTCATCTAAAACTTTCATTTTTGGGGAATTTTTGAAATTTCAGAATTTCTCGCTTAAAAGAGAAATCACCCAAAATTTTTTGGTGAATACAGAAAGTTTTATTGAAAAATACTAAAGGCCCCATTTACAAAATTCTATTCAAATTTTAAAACTAAAATCCCTTCTATAGAAATTTGGGAACAAGTGCCATTTAAGAAGTTTGCATTTAGTACTTTTGCTTATAAGGATGATAAAATGACGATTCAAGACTTTAAAACATGATGCAGGGGGGTTTTGATAGACCTTTGACCTAATTTTTTTTTTTTAATACACCCTTGAATTTGGAGAAATTATACAGTTTTGCACCCCGTCTTTAAATCGACTTTCAGTGACTGAATGTGCCCACTTTTTTAAATTTTTTTAGCATCCGGTTGCATTTGAAAATGTAGCTTTTTACGGGTGAGCTATAAAGTGAAATTTAAAAAACAAAAAAATGTAATTGTTTCATTCTTTTTATTAAAACAAGAAAAATTTTACGTAATCAAAACTTTTGTAATCATGAAAAAAAACAAATAAATGTTGCCAAACTTCTGTAATCAAAAACAAGCATAAATAATTTTAATTTTAAATCTAAACAAGCAGAAAAAAATTCTAATTAAAACTTCTGTAATCAAAAAAAAAAACAAACAGAACGTAATTTATTGAAAAAATTTGAACAGATTGTACATTCACTTAAAAGAACAAAATATACTAAACGATAGCATGCAGAGTGAACAAAACAAAAGAAACCATTAAAATTCATTCAATATTTTTATTGCAGTGTGCCCTGCCGTGAGAACAAAGAAAATTTAAATTTTTTCTAGATCGTTTTCCCCAGGGTAATCTTTTTTCTTAAAAAAACAAGCATGGTTTAGTTTTGCTTTCTGAAACAAGCAAAATATAATTGTTGTCAATTTTCTGTAATATAAAACAAGAGATAATGATTTTAATTGTTAAAAACAAAAACAAGCAAAATAAAATTCAATTTATAACTTCTTAATCATAAAACAAGCATGATAATGATTTTAATTGTTACAATCATAAAACAAGCAAAAATATAATTCTAATTATAACTTCTATAATCATAAAACAAAAAACAAGCAAAATGTAATTGTTGCTCATTTTGCAGCAACATGGAATCATATCAAGTCAGCATTATTTGGTCGTGAACATATTTCTATCTTTAGACCAACTTGGGGTGGGGGGGGGGGGGGGGGGCGTAAAAAAAATAGTGGAACTTTGAGAAGAATTTAAGTACAGAACTTGGGATTTAATTTTTTTGACACTAAATAAAACAATCAAAATAATTTTAAAACGAATTCCTTGCCAGACAGGTCATGATTTGTATAAAATATTTTTTTTTAGAAGTTATTCAATTATTGCTGATTTAGTATAATTTTTGTTGCATTCTTCATATGACATTTGTAAGCATACTTATTTTAGTGCGTCAGCTGCAGAAAATTAGAAGTCTTGGGAAAATTTTTTCAAATTGTAACAAACATGGGGTTCTAATTTTTTGGTAATACACCTTTTTGTGAACCCACAAAATTTTAACACCATTTTCTCTTGAAACTTTTACTTGCAGGGAATTCTTTTATTTTCTTAATTCAATTTTGGTTGAATAGCAGATGTGGCCTTTTTTGGTTTAAAAGGAGAAAGTCTGAAGCCCAATTATTAAAAAAAATTTATCAAATTAACTAAAAGCCTGTCAAAAGAAATTTTTGGATTTTAAATTTGAACAAGTGCTGTGCTTGCCCCTTTTGAATGATAAAATGAGGGGTTTTTGACATAAAAAGTTGTTGCAGCAGGGTCTGAAAAAAAGGGGAAAAATTTTTTTTTAATTTTTACAGAAATTTTTGACTACACCAAATTTCCCAGTTTTCAGTTTTCACCCAAAAAAGGGCCGGGAACCTAAAAAAAAAATCAAAAAGTCAATGTTCCCAATACTTCCCGGATATAACTTTTGCTCATAAAAAAAATTTGCTTACCAAACCAGAAAAACACTTGAAAACAAAAAAAAATTTTAAGCGCTTGAAAAATTTTGATAAGATTTTTGAGCGCACCATGAAAAACCAACATAGTGTGTTTGCGCCAGCAGGATCAAGACCCGTCTGCGCACCCCGCAGTTTGGGCAGGATCCATGCGTCGCTAATGGTTTCTCTAATTGCAATAGGCTTTGAAAGCGAACAACATGATATTCAAATGAAAAGTACTGCAATTGACATTTCTAAGCAGACTATTTTGGTAAGCAATCAAAGTGTTCAAATTAGTCATGAACAGAAAGCATTTTAGAAGTGCTTACATCTTTAATTCATATAAATTACCTCAAATGCCCATCTATAGAAATTTGTGGCATTCATAATCTAGAACAAGTCTTCATGCCAGTGGAAAAGCTTGCAGTTAGATAATCTCACTTTTGAATAATTAATTGAGGGTGTCCAGAATGAAGCACTGATGCAGTGGGATTTGATATGATGAAAAAAAAATAAATAAGGGTAACCATTTTACTATTGATTCACTATTTTGTGATATCCTACATTTTTATTTAATATCTTAAATTCATTTTATGACTTTTAACAGTATCATAAAGTCAGTTTGAAGTTATTCAAAACTTAACTATTTTAACTTTATTTTTGGATATCAGTAATTCATTAAATGATATCCTAACACTGAATTGAAGATATCTGTATTTTGTTTAATGATATCCTAAAGTTTCTTTAGTGATATCACAAAGTCAGATTATTTAATGATATCCTTTATTCTGTATAATGATATACTGAATTCATTTTATGATATCAAAAAAAAATCAATAATTATTATTGATATCATGAAGTAAAATTAATGATACCATTTAAAATATGAAGGACATTCTAAAACAAGATCTTCCTTAATAAAATTTTTAGTATTTATATCAATTCATTTTGTGTTGTGTTATTTTTTATTGCATTAACACTATCCAAAAATAATGATATCATAAAATGAATTTGTGATATCCATAAATTGATTTAGGATGTCACAAAAGAGTAAATTGTTAGTAAAACAGCACCCCATATATTTTTATGTTTTATGACAATAGTTGTTACGAGTTGTAACGAGCCTGGCAGAATTTCATAATGTGCTCAAAAAGCATTATCAAATGTAATTGTTAATCAATGCATTTGCATAAGACATTTTGCGGATAAAATTATGTGTAGTCAGCATTATTTAGTTAATCGATTTCTATCTGTAGATCGAATGGAACGGTGGTGTGGAGTGGGGCAACAAGAAGTACAGAAACAGTTTAACATTTAGCCTGCTGCTGGCAAATGATTATGCCTTTGCAACCAGTGCAGAACAAGATCAGTCTGCACAGATATGTTCTGCACTGTTCGCCATTCAGTTGGTAAATTTTCCATGAACGTTCCTCTGAATAATAAATGGTACTTCCCCTGCAAAATGAAACATTACTGTTCATGAACAGTGCATGCATATTTCATGAATGGAGTTCATGAACACTTCATGAATTGTTCGTGAAGATAAAAGGGCACAAATTCTTGAAACATTCTTAAATACCGTGTTCATGAACAGTGCATGAAAAGTGAAAGATGACTTCAAGAACTAATGTACATGAATAGTTCATGAACTTGCTATATGTTTTTATTGTGCCATTTTATCTTCACAAACTAGCAGTGAACCATTCATGAACATGATTTTTCATTAGTTCATGCACTACCTGTCAAAAGTAGTGCATGAAAGATTCAAGAAAATAACATCATGATTGTTCCTTTAACCTTTTATCATGGACAATTCAAGAACTCTGTGTGATTCTTGAGTATTTCATGAACTGTTCATGAACACTTTTTAAGGACAGTTCATGTCCAAAAATTCATGAACACAAATCAAGAACTGTTGAAAGTTAGTTCATGAACAGTTCTTTAATGGTTTGAAGTGTTCATGATTTCAAGAACTGCATTTCGCAGGGGTGCCCATACTGAATGATGGACCAGTCTATTTTAGAAATTTAGCAGGGTAAAGTTTAATCATGTTTGACACTAATGATAACTATGAAATATTAATCAGACACAACATGTAACAAGCATAAACATATTGCATATTATAATTTTTATCAATACTTTGCTTCATTAACGATATTTGAGCCACGCCATAAGAAAACCAACTTAGTGGCTTTGTGACCAGCATGGATCCAGACCAGCCTGCGCATCTGCGCAGTCTGGTCAGGATCCATGCTGTTCACTAACTGTTTCTCTAATTGTAATAGGCTTTGAAAGTGAACAGCATGGATCCTGACTAGACTGCATGGATGCGCAGGCTGGTCTGGATCCATGCTGGTCGCAAAGCCACTACATTGGTTTTCTCATGGCGCGGCTCATTTATTTTACACCTCATTGTTGACATTTCTAAGCAGACTCTATTTTGGAAAGCAATATCATAGGCAGAAATTTTATAAGCAACAACCTTGCAATTTCATGATCACTTAATTTTGGTAATACACCTTTTGTGTGAACCCACAAGATAGCATTTTCTCTTGAAACTTTTACTTCCAGGGAATTCTTTCATTTGCTTAATTTAATCTTGGTTGAATAGCAGATGTGGCCCTTTTGGTTGAATACAGAAAGCCTTTTGGAATTTCTGAAACCTTCCATTCAAATTTCTATATCTAATTAACTAAAATGCTTGCCTATAGAAATTTGTGGCATTCAAATTCCAGAACAAGATGCTGATTACAAAAGCTTGCAGTTAGGTAATCTCACTTTACAATGATTAATTGAGGGTTTCCAGACATGAAACACTGATGTAGCAGGATTTGATATGACAAAAAAGACAACATTTTCTTACTTTTTATTGTAAATAAGGAAGAACTGAGCTGTATTTTCACAAAACAAACAAAGGCTAAGGCCTCTTCACAGTTGGCGATTCATAATTTGCTTTAGAAAATGTTACAGATAAACAGTATCAAAGTCTTATTGTTACTCGATTACTTTCCTTTAGAACATATTGTAACTACTGAAAATCTGGCTAGTCAGCAATTTTTGGTCATAAATGGATTTCTGGACAAGGAGAAGCTTTTAAGGGAGACTAAAAGTGCAGCCATGGCTTAAGTAATGTTTGATGCTAAAAATAACTGATAAATTGTTAAATCTAATTCCTTCCTGGAATCATAGTGCAAGTTTTTGTAGCAAAAAGGCATGCGTATGAGAATTTACATCAATATTTTGCTGTATTTATAATATTATATTGCCACTTCTGCCCTTCAATATTGATATTTCTAGGCAGACTTGATTTTGGCAAGTGATCAGAATGTTCGGAACGCTTGTGCAGAAACCGTTTCAAAATTAATGATTGTTCTTATATTTAGTATTCATTGATTTGTAGCTTTATGTTCCCCCGCTAGAAGTTCATGATGCCATGGATGTAGAGTTATTTTGACCTCCTGTTTATGCATAATTCATGCAAAAATAATGATTCACTGGCGTTTAAAAGGACTACATTTTTCGTAATCCAGGCAGACTTACATTTTGTATATACATTTTCTATTGTCTTGTTAAGAGTTTTGTAAGGAGAAAATCCTAGGAGAATATTAACCCTTACCCTGCTAAATTTCTATAATGAACTTGTCACTCTTTCAATTTGGACAGTACCGTTAACTGTTAAAAGGGGTGCTCACCAAAAAGATACTGAATGGCGAACAGTGCAGATCATGATCAGATTGCACGGATGTGCAGGCTGATCATGATCTACACTGGTCGCAAAGGCAGAACCAGATGAGGGTTAAGAAACATGCAATGTATTGCACCCTAATTCAGTACTAGTATTTTGATAAGTTACCCTACTTGAAGCCTTCCAATTCCTCCAACATGTAACATTTAATTAATGCCTGTCCAAAATATTGCTGACATTATATGCAATGGCAGTTTCAGCTTTGGTCATAATTAATTCAAACAGAAGTTTCTTACTGATAAAAATGCATATCTTTTGTAACAGGAAACAAAAGAAAACTGGAGAATGCTTGAAAAACATATCAATACTTCTCACAGAACATGATCTGCCATAAATAAATAGGATTAATAGATTCTAATATGAAACCAGGAAATTCTAATTCCATGTGACACATCCTCACAAATACCAGAATGAGGCTGAAAGCTCTGGAATGAGCCAAAAGTTTTCCCAGTGGAACCCAATTATGCAAAATGAGCCCAAACAACAAGAAAGGATTGCAATGGTCATGAATTTGATATAAAAGGTTTTATCAAGAATCCATGAATAACACAACATGCTGCTTTAGTAATTAGCTGTGTTCTCAAAATCGTAAAAGAGATCCTTTTCTAAATTTGTTTAAAATGTAAATATTTGTTATGCAATGTTCTCTCTTTGTTCAAAATTAATGCAGTTTCTCATGAATGCAGCACTTGGCAATAGAATATAGTTTACAGAAAATGGATTCACCAAATACAACAATTATTTCTGAGAAACAAGGGCTTAAAATGTAAATTTTGATTGATTTCGCCTTTAAAAATGCTGAAGCGTACACTTGAGGAATAATTAGTTGGCCAATTTCTTGAACAGATTTTAATAATGAGAAAGCTGAACATGATGGCATTTAAACATTGTAAAACTAATTACTTTTCAAAGTGAACTTGAAATGCAGGCAGTGAATTCACCTGTCTTCTTTATTACTGTATTGCATTTACACCTCTTGGAGTATTTTTTTCTGGACCCATTAATTACTCCCCTTTGTAACCCTTCCACCATTTGCAAAAAAAATCAGATTTGATATAGTGCATTTGCGACCAGCATGGATCCAGACCAGCCTGTGCAGTCTGGTCAGGATCAGTGCTGTTCACTTTCAAAACCTATTGCAATTAGAGAAATTGTTAGCGAACAGCATGGATCCTGACCAGACTGCAAAAACATACTATGTTGGTTTTCTCATTTCAATTACATCAACATAATTACTGGCATTTTTAAAACATGACTGAAAATTTATACACGTCTTATTGCCCATGTTTTTGCTGTGCTGACTAACTTTTCCAGTTGGTACGCACTTAAATTTCCTTATACCCTGTACATACACCACTACTGTTAAAGTAGATTCCAGAATGAAACATCAAAATTGATAAGAGCTGAAAATGTACCAAGACATTCTTATTTTCTTGCTGTCCCTTATTGCCTATTGATTAGGTGGAAAATAATCTTCATCAATTACGTGTTTCTCCAAATAATGACTGCAAAAGGTACAATCATCTTGCCTGTGTTATTACCGGTGAATAATTAATGATTACTTTCACAATGTCCCTACCAGGGCGTAAGGGAGTCTATCATTCTGGAATGGTGGGAGCCTGGAAATGGACGGGGAACATTCCCGTCCAAATTTGGCATCAGTAATATTCAATTTGATACTCTAATTGTAATTAAATGCTGTGAAAATAGATATATTCATGAGGTGGCTTCATTTCAGAGCACTGGGCAGTTGGTCACTGAAATTTGATACATGTTGTTTCTGATGTTTTCCCAACAGAGGACGGAACTATTTTATTCATGAAAAAATCTAATGAGTTCTGTCCAGCTAAATTAACTGTCACCTTAAAGCATGATTACTCTGCTCTATAAATGGTGCCTGTAATGAGCAAACATGTTGTTTTCGATGGTTTTTATTGCTCGTGACTCTCGTGCCGCGGGAAATTCCGTTATACTATTTTTGAATACTAATGATGTTCATGCTGTCGTCAACATCTTAACGTTAATTTTTCCCAAAATTGAGAATCCCTGGTCTGCCGTCTCATTATGGTGTTGATAATTTGGTTGTCACCAAGAAGACACACCATAAGTTAATATTGATAGGTTGCCATGGCAACTGTTGGAATTTTGTCGTCACATAGTCTCTTATGGTTAACAAAACTTAAAACATGCCCTCAGATTTAATCACTTTAATTTGCTGATGTGGAAAATCTAATTTTGAAGAGCAGTTTTTGTGTATATTTCATTGTATTCTATTATTCGGCAAATTGCATTCCCAGAAATAAATGTGATGAAAAGTAAAAATTCCTTTCTTTAATTGTTGCAGTGATGTTAAAGAGCTGTAATTGGAAAAATGAAGATCAGATTTAAAGAGGACTGTGCTATGAAATAGACTGACTCTTTCAACACGTAGGACTTTTAATTAGGCTTGATTATTGCAGAAATACGTTCTTACCTTTCAAAAAGTAAATGTCTCTTAGCTGGTTTACTGCAAGTCTCAGGTAGTTGTAAATGTTTTTTTTGTCTTGAAATATTCTAAAAAGCCTGTAAGCAAGAGTATTCCAAACCTGTAAGCAAGAGCATTCCAAACCTGTAAGCAAGAGCACTTAAAAGCAGTGGGCTAGAGCTTCTAGTTGTTTAGGAAAGACTACTTCAGAAGTGAATGCAGTGGTACTCCAAAACTGTAGGTACAGACACTCCTAACTAAAGATAAGAGTATTCCAGATTTGTAAAGCAGGTGCACCCAAAAGCTGATATAAGATCAGACAAGAGCACACCAAAACTCTAGTTAAGAGCACTCTAGAACTGCTGCCAAAAGCATACCGAATCTGTGGATAAGGAGTGCTCCATAAGTCGAAATAAAATCACCTCGTACTTCCAAAACTGAAGACAAGAACACTGAAAAACTGTAGGCAAGCGCACTCAAAAGCTGTAGGCAAGAGCACTGTAAACTTGTAGACAATAACAAATCAAAACTGTAAGCAAGAGCTTACAAAGCTAGAGGCAAGAACATTAAAAAGCTGTGTAAGAGCATTCCAAACTGTAGACAAGAACTTTCCAAAACAGTTAAAGCACAGGGCTCCAAAAGTATAAACAAGAACACTCCAAAACTGTAGGTAAGAACATTCACCCCAAAGCTTTAGGAAAAAGCTGACAGATAAAATTTAATGAGGTGTTTTTTTCTGTGATCTTTGAAATGTTGTAATCATAATTATTAATTGATTCAGATTGTAGCTATTCCAATACCTCTGTGCTAGAAAGCTTTTAAAAATGCCTGCTGTTGAAAATTGGCGGTATTGCGTAATTGCTGTCTAGTTAATATTGTAACTTATGTGTTCTGCTTTAAAAGGCATGGTACCAGCAATTATTATAACTCTTTTCCAGAGGTGTGATGCCTTGGTGTCTTTAATAGCCGAGCCTATTAGGTTGCTGCAAATTTTCACCAAGCTTATAATTAAGCTGTTGTCTTGAGACAAAATTTTTGTGACAATTCCATTATCAGGTCACAGTCTCACGTCTCTCAACAGTCATTAATAAGCAGAGAGAGTATGGAAACATATGGAGCACGTGGAACTACGTGCAAAAATGGTATTACTTATCACACATTCTCTTGGCTTCCCTAATTTGGAAAATTGGTCTAACCGAGCTTGGCATGCGTAACTAATTAAGCATCCAGTATTTGTATCTATTGTATTTTCTCCAGAATACACTAGTTGTTGATGTCTCGGAATACCAATCATGCTTGATGAGCTTCTTCACAGATACATTTTATTTTTGCGGTATAACAAATTTTTTTAGCTCGTAGCCTAGTCATCCACTATTATTTTTTGAACTTCTTTTTTGACATGAGCAGTTTTTATTGATTATTACATGGTCACAGCTCCCAATCAGGTGAATAAGGGAAAAAAGTATTTGAAAGGTTAACAGAATTTTCATAAAGCTTTCTGTTTTTGGGTGTTATCATATGATATTGGATTGTTTCAAATCAGACTAAATGAAAATTTGTTATTAAGGGCTAAACTTTGTAAGTTCATGTCATCAAAGCTGCGACAATAGACTCTTGTACCCGATAAAAAAAATATAGATGGTGGACCTTATCTGGAAAATACATTTTTTTTTTGTAAATAAGCACAACTACTCTAATTTTGCAGTGCCATTTTGTCAGCATAATATATTTGGAATGCCATTTTGTTGGGAAAATTCATTTTGCTTCGCCATTTTGTCAGGAAAACTTATTTTGCACAGCCATTTTCTGCGGATAATTTTGTCTTGGAAATGGAATTTTGAACCCACAATGAATATAGATATATAGAAGAGCAAAATATGGTAAATATTAAGTAGATTTTAATGACCATTAAATGTAGGGGAGATGATAGCCTTTTTGATTTCCCTTGAAACTTGTAAATAAGTTTTATATCAAAACAGCCTAGAAAATCTGACAATTAAATTCATAATGGGCTCCCAGGGACCCAAGCACCATGTAATGATCAGGCTACTGGCACTTTACTGACCATAATAATGACAGAGACAAAGGATTAGAGAGTATGGCACATGTAGTAACCACACTTTTGTTTGGTTTAGAGACTATGGCACATGCTGTAACCACAGTAACTTTGTTGGGTTTGGGGATTATTTTTCCTCAGGCTTTCAGGATGAACAGCTTAAGGAAGAGAAAGAATCCCCATAGAACATCTAAATTTGCTTTTATGTTCTATTTTTGGAAATTAGTCTTACTAATTCAATTGAATCTCTCTTAAAATTATATTTTCTCCAATTCAGTGAAGATTAAAATATCCCAATTCAGTGAAGATGAAAATATCAAATTTCTTGAAGTAAATTGTATTATCTTGCAGACTTATTGGTAATACAAAATTTCAAAATTTTCAGTAAATTCAAGAAGTACAATTTTCAAAGTGCCATGTGCATAAAACTTCTAGACAAACCCAATTTTTTTCATTTTCTGTGGCAAAGTCTTTTCTCAGTGTCAGTGCAAGTTTTATCCTTATTATACCTTTGTATGCCACAATTCCTCTTATCCAACCTTTCTTGGTTGCTACTTTGCTTCCAAAGGATCTTCTTCTAGATTTGACTGAAAAATTTAAACTTGCAGATGTTCATATGTTGTTAGAAAAGTCATTAACTGTGATGTGCTGATCTGAGTAAAGACGAGAATTCAGATGGGACATTATTCCTTGTGTTATCACCCATTTCAAAAGACTGCTGTTTCACAATTATCCTTAAAGAATCAATAAAAATTGTTTATAAATGTCATGTAAGGTGTGGAAAATCGACCTTTTGATACAGAGATTGTGATGAAAACTTGTAATAACTCTATGATACCTTAGAAAAAAAAGATCTAGGTATCATAGAGGCAAAATTGTGAAAGTTCTTCTATATAGACACTGTTAATCCGACAGGCAGTTAATTTAAGAATCAGTAGGTAGCAGTACTGGATGTGAAGTAACTCAGCTGGGAGTTGAGAGATCTGATTAGATGTAACTGGATCGGTATTTAACAGTCATTAACTGAAATGTCACCGTGTAAGGTCAAAGAGTAGTTTCATTCTCTTATGCTGGGGACCACTGGGGCAAAACCCTATACTTTAAACAGCTTATAGTTTTATCAAAACGACAAATCTTGACATTTCTCATTATCTTGAATTCTATCTCCCATTATTTTAGATAAAACATGTTTACAAGAGTGTAATTTTATTTTCTTTCTTCCCCCTTAAAGCTATGGGTCACCAGACAGAAAGGTTAATTCACTTGTTGACAATGATGACAATAATCAAGGTCTTTTAAATGCTTCGATCAGATGGAATCCATTCCAGTTATTAGGTGATTACGTCATGTCTGTCATTAAAAACTTCCTGCTTATAAGAAATTTGAAGATCACTTCTGTTACATGCCTGCTTAGCTCAGTAGGGAGAGCACAGATCTACGGATCGCAGGGTGGTGAGTTCGATCCCTGGGCCGGGCATATGTTTTCTGTAATGATTTGATAAAAAACATTGAATCTGAAATAATTCATCCTCCGCCTCTGATTCATGTTGGGAAGTTGTCAGTTACTTGCATAGAACAGGTTAGAATCCAGGAACACTGGTTAGGTTAACTGCCCACCGTTACATAACTGAAATACCATCAAAAAACTTGAAAACCAACAAACAAACAAAGTAAGAATGTGACAGTAAGCAAGTCAGTGACTTTGCCTTCTCTTTGCTGAGACACAAGTCTGAGTAACCTCACTATTGGTCAGTTTTATTGTTTAGCCCAGAAACAGCCTATCAGATGCTGTAGCTTTGCGATAGTTTCCATACACAGACATAACCTTAGACATATATATAGCGCTTGTATACTCTTACCTGGACTTAAAATGTGATTCAAATAGGTTGAAAGTTTTTGTCATAAATGAGTGAAAATGAATATACATTAAAATGTATAGTATACATTATAAAATTCATTTAAAGATTAGCAAGAGTTACAGGAAAAAGGCAGTGCATTCTACTACTTAGGTCTTTTTAAATCATTGAAGGCAGTGAAAGAATTTCCAAAATTCAACATGGCCGCCAAAAACAAAATGGCAGATTTAATTCAAATTTTAATATTGGACTGTTTTCTTAATTCTGACAAATAATCACTGATTTAATCTCCTTAACAAGAAAGAAAGAAATTATACTGTTTGAAAGGTTATTTGCTGAATATGTAATTCAGCAGTATGTAAATGACATCATAAATACCAAGATGGCTACCTCCGTGATTAGTAACTTTCTTAAATTTAAAACTGCCATATCTTTGTCAATAGTGGTCCAGTTCTAAAAATTCTTTCATCGTTATGAATTGTTGTATAAATGCCCTTCTTTTGAAACAATATTTGCTTAGAAACTTCTATTCCTTTAAATTTCACAAATGTATGATTTGTTGTCTCAAAAGTCAATTTTATAACCTTTGAGCTGCCAGTAGGCTTCAGATATAGAATTTATTAAAGAATTGTGTGCCCAGCATCTACAAGTATAATAAATTCACTTTATTCTTAAAGATGATGCCAGAGGTTTTTGAGTTATTATGCTATTATCTCAGGAAGTCATCAATATTGCAGAAATGCCTGGGGGAAGATCTCAGTTTTATAGTTTTGTCAATAATTCCATGCACTGATGGATATGACCATCTTTCCTGGAGATGCAATACCAGCTAACTATCACTTCTCTTATTAATTGGCATTTTTGTTTTCTCTTGGGTGAGGAGATAATTCTAGCCCATTTAAACTCCTTTTTTTTTCAGTTTGATCATCATTTAATTTTCGTTCTTAAAACTGGCTAATTAATTGCAGTCATGTTGTATAAATTTAAACGAACTTTATTTTATGCATTTGCTCTGATTTGCCCTGTTTGATTTATTGAATTCGGGACAGTTTAGTGAAAAGGGAGCCGGAAGTTCATTTAGATATATCTTGTATATATACTGATTAGAATTTTTCGTATTAGAGGTTTCCAACTGGATGACACTTAGGAATTTGAACTCATCGCAATTAAAGTTCTCACAAATAATTAGCATTTTACTTTTTTTTTTTTTTTTTTCAGTTGTTTCCCTTGATTAGAAATTTTACATAAGATACAGGAATTAAGTGTCAGATTCAGTGAACTCAGGACAACACTTGATGCTGTTGTGTTGGATTTTGTAATTTGAGGAAATTGTGTTGCTTTGTTGTATGGTTCAGTTATGCTTCTATCCAGGTATGGTTCTACCCAGGTATTATTCTAACCTGGTTCTACCCAGGTATGGTTCTATCCATATATGGTCTATCCAGATGCTTGGTTGTTGATGAAAGATCGATGCTCAAAAGGTGACTTAGGGACTTCAGCATTGAGCCAACTAACCTTACATATATACCTCACAGTGAGATTTAGCCAGTTGTGCGAAATTCTCAAACACTGGAGACATCCTCTGCTTTACATGTTTTCTGTGCCATCTTGTTATTATTGTCTACACTGACATGCCTTTTGCTGTTTTCCCTGCTAAATTCTGCCAATACTTACAGCCAGTATGTGTGGTCTATTACAGAAAACATGAAAATCCTGTCAGTCCAGGCACGTAAAAGCATGTTACATCCGATTGTTCGGTCTAATACTCTCGAAGAATTTCATTAACGAGGTTTCCGAGTACTGGTGACATGACAGGGACACGGTTCTATCCAATCAATAACAATATCTCTATGTTTCATCGCACCTGAGGGGAATCCACTTACTAGTTTATCCTGGAATGGTCGGCAGAGCTAATATGGCAAGAATAAACGTGTATATCTTGTAAATAAATCTGATTACGATGCTGGAGTAGCCTCGGCACATAATGAAATCTTCTTTCGATTTAATGTAAAAGGTTTCTTGTCATTCTTTATAAATCATATTAAATCTTATAAAGTTGGATTTGGGCTTGAAGCACCATATATTTGATAAGAAAATCCTACATTTTGAGTCCATAAACTAATTTGGTTTTTACTAAATTTTCCTGATTTCCATTTCTCAACATGAAGATAAAACCTTTGAGCCGGACAGATTATTCAGATAGAAAATTCCATATAAAACTTCTCATACAAGTGCCTAAATAAATATCATTTCTCATTATTTACAAATACATTATGTTTTACTGTCTTAAAAATGTTATTGTAAATATTTTCCGAAACCCTAAATGTCAGTCAAAAAACAAACAAACTATTTTCCACTGATTACCCTCTACATGACAAAAGGACATTGTCAGTGTTCATAATAATAATAACGGATGTGAAATATTTGACGACATATTTGACGCTACTGTTTGATATAGGTGTCAAAATTTTATCGGTATAATTGAATTTCCGTGATGAATATAGAAAGATAACAACACCCTCATTGACCGTGCCTCTTGAACCCGATAGTGTACTTGTGACACCTCCTCAAAATTTAAAACGTCTTAGATTGTTAAAAACATGTCGTATTTAAATACCCATATTATACCATCCAAACTATAACAATTTGCCACTAGAGTGGTATCGAAAGATCATCTTGATGTTTTTGAAAAATGTTGACACCTTCTCCAATTGTCCCTAATATGAGAAAAATAAATTATGAATGGGTATGGTAGGGATGGTACCAGGGTATTGAAGTACTTTTCTGTGATTAATACAGTTTGTGCTTACCCAACCTGCCACACCACTCTAATGGTGCCTGTCTGCTGTGCCACACCAATGAAAAATACATAAATATGGGACAAAAGCCTAATGTATGGAACGAAATAGGACAAAAGGTATTGAAAGATATTTTCTTTACTTATCAGTTAAATTGTTATTAACTAATATTGATGAAATTTTATATTTCAGTGAATTAATATATTTAATGTAAAATGTCAGAATGAGTGAGAAAGTTAAATACACAAAATATCTACAGTGATTTTAGTTTTATATATCTGGCCATCTTTGTTGCCTTAGAAAATACCCTGTTGCTAAGTAACCAGCAATTCCTCTTTTCCAAATGGCCATACATAAGCAAGAATTTTTTCAGGCACTTAGTTACTAAGGTTGTGACACTATATGGTAACTTTTACTTCAAACAGGTATTGCTTTGACAAAGGTTGTACTGTACTTATATACATGAGAAAACCAACATACTGCCTTTGCGACCAGCATGGATCCAGACCAGCCTGCGCATCTGTGCTGTTCGCTTTCAAATCCTATTGCAATTAGAGAAACCGTTAGCGATGTGCAGGCTGGTCTGGATCTATACTGGTCACAAAGGCAGTATGTTGGTTTTCTCATGGTGTGGCTCATTTGTATAACATATGATGTCTTTAAATGGCACCTCTAAAGAGCAAACACCTGTCTACAATGGCAGATATCTTTTAAAATTAGATGAATTTCTTAGTAGATTAACCTCACCAGAGCAACAACCTCTGTATAAGAATCGCAATTGTATTTTTCCAGAAGTGTCCATTCTATGGAGGTTGCACTGTACTGTTACTTCCTAGGGTTTCCATGATAATACTAGTAAAACTCAAATTTGGTTTATACTGTTTTTCTTGGCAATTTCACCATTATAAAAGTTAGAAACCTCTGGCAGATCATTACTTTAATTTTGATGGCTTTTATTTTATGTTTGTTTAATTGCTCCTAGCTGCATGTAATCCAGAATTTATGTCTTTCATTCCATGCTTGTAGCATTTAAAACTGAAGAAGCTGCCTCACTTACAGTCATGAGCTGAAACCCATAGATAATATGCTACATAATTTTCTCAGGTACTCTTGAATGCAAATAAATGAGCTTACATGATAATATTCTGTCAAATTGTTGCAAGTCTTTGTGATGGAAACTAGAATTTTTTTGAGTAATTTGGCAACAAATTTTGACAACAGATTTTGGGAATAGATATTTTTTTTAATTCTATTGTTCAGAGACCTGGTATCACTAGATAAACTGAATAAGGAGAGTAATGTTTGTTGGCTCTCCCATCCCATTACCTTTAGGTCAGATGTGAGTTTGGCTTGTAGTAAACTGGTTTTCTGTTTGGAAGTTTTGAACTGCCTGTGTACCAAGACTGTATTGATTTGATTTGTTTGATGCAACCAGTATGTTGTCATTATAATACTGGCACCAGAAAAAAGGCATATTTGACTGAATCACACGTATAATTTCAATTGCTACATTGTAATTCATTCAAAATTTCCTCAAGATTTTTATATATTATTTATTATATTTATGATATGTTTTTGTCTTTTGTGTTATAGAATACCTGGTATCACAGTTGTGAATGTAATTTACCATTTTTCCATCAAGAAACTCAGAAAGTTATCATGTTTTTATTTGTTCTCATTTAATTTGTTTCCTTAAATAGGTTTCTAATCACCAGCGATGCTGAATTCTTACAAAAGGTTTAGTGTAGATTCCTTCTTTCATTATATTTTGACGAGGTCTTGATTTCATATTTGTGAAAGGATTAATTTTCCTTAATGAATATTTTATGTGTCATTTGCGTGTTTATGACATCCTGTGTCCAGCAGTCCAGGTAGTTTTATGAGTTTCTTGCAGTGATATTTTACCAGTTCTATAGATCGAGTCGTAAATTTGCTACCGGTAAAGAATATAAATCATTTTTTGGTGCTATTGTTGCCTTTGTAATATAATGTGGTCAATGTCTTGTTATTCTTGTGACATATTGCAAATGGCAGTGTAGTTTACTGGTTACTGGAAGACAAGGGCATAAAAAAGAATCGTAACTCGGAGATTGAAGAACTCAACTTGCTGACCAGGCTTCTGAATTCTGTCTTTAAATGAAATGTCAGCATTCCTTTAAAATGAACATGAAAAGAAACCATATAAACAAAATAATAAAAATTTTCCAGAGAGGCCTTGATATGTCTATTTAAATAAATGTTCAAAATGTTCAAAATTTGCAATATAATAATCAGTGGTGTTTAATAATACTGGAGAGGTAAAAATTTAACCCGGAATTGTGCTTTTGTGTTTTGGAAATATTGAACAAAAAATCAAAGTTGCAATGGGAATGGGGCCTGCATAACCTGGCATCATGGGGCATATGAAACAGCCAGGACCAAACTGAAAATGAGGGTAATATCAGTTGCATAGGAAACAAGTTTTAACACTAGTCCTTAAATGCATATAAAAATTTGTATGACAGTGTTTAAGGCAACAAGACCACTTTGTTAACAGATTGTGTAAGCTTGAATCATCAGATGAAATGAAAATATTACTAGGAGAAGACATTTATAAGCTTAGCTTTCGGATCTTATCCTTTTTCAACATGTATAATATCGATATTGTAAATTGTAAAATGTAATATGCACATATGTTTGAAATAAAATATGTTTAAATCAAATGAAAATATACTTCTTTACCAAGCAACAGAAATCTTTTCTTTTGTACAATTGTACAAATATTGCAAATTGTCAGACTCTAGCTTTCCTCTCATATTGTGACACAGATTGGTTGCTTTGACTGACATTGAAATGTTGGACAAGTATATATGTCTACAAAATACCTCTACTTAACCCGGCAGCAAAACTTGTTTCTTTGAAAGCTCTTGAAAAGCTGTCTGCTTCCTGCAATACTGCAACAAAAGCAAGACTTGGCAGGTTTATGTTACCTCAGTGGGGATTGATATATCAACAATTAATTTCTCCAGAATTAAATCTACTTGTATTTAGACTTCTCAGTAGGAAAATCTTTGCTTTCAATGAATAAACCAAGCAGTACTTATTCAAATATTTACAGAGTTGTGATTTCCATTGAGTTCAGTTTTTTTGTCTGGTGATTTTATAAGTGGCTTTGGAGGTGTTACTGATGGCAGTTTCTTTTTGGGACATGTCCAGAATGATTGTTTGAGGCAGGGAGCTGGTGTAAGTAGAAACCTGGATTCAGAGAATATAAAATTTGAGTTTGGGGACCAGTCTTTGAATGCAGCTTTACCATTGGTCAATTTTAGGGGTAATAGTCCAAAACAACCAATCATCTGCTTGCATTTTGAGACTGGTCTCCAAACTCAGTTTTTTTTATATTCCTAGTGTCTGTTCTCTTGCTGGTCCTTTATTAATACAACAGATTGATGGGATATTGATCCTATCCTAAAAAAATGTATCTGAAATTTTCTTTAGTATTTTAATCCTAATTTTTCACATAATATTTTTTTCTGTTTATATCATAATGTCTCAGGAAAGAATGCTATAAATTTATTTCAGTTTGGCACAACAGAAGTAATTTATCATTGAGCCTCTTTCCAAGAATTCCAATCTAACTTTTATATGTTTCAGTAGCCTCAAGGAAAGCTTTAGTGACAGGTGTAATCTCATCTGAGCCTCCGTAGAACAAAATATCTTAGTGCCACTTACATTTACAGTGTTTTGGTAAAATAGGTTGAATGCAATACTGTCATAAGTCCTTCTTTATTTAATACGAGTTACTACAGTATTGCATTCAGTCCTCGAAATGGTCTTTCTGTTTTTATTGTATTTTGGCTTTAAGTGACATTGCAACTGTAAGTGGTGGATGTCAAAGTCCTTGTATAATGTCAGGCACTGTGTGAGGGTCAGCACCAACCTTTCACTTACCAGCCAGTGAAAGAATTTCACATCACTTGATGTGTATGGTTTCAGACTAAAAATGATGTGTGCCAAGTGGTTCGATTTAGTCAGCAGCCTTGAATTACCAGTTGACGATGGAGGCCTGTGAACACGAAATAAATTGATACTGAATGAAAAATTAATGCAGCTTTGTTAAAGAAGTCTTTGATGTTAGTTGAATTGATGTGTAAAATTTTGGGGAAATTCCATTTAGTACAAATGAAATGCTCATTCATTGCATTGTAATATTTTTGTATTTTAAACAAAATCATATTCAGTGGGATTTTTTTTTTCAATCTCTCAGTATTATGAAAAATGCACTTGATGTTTAACTGCATAAGGATGATTATAAAAAAATTTCGTCATACAAATTTTGATAACTAATTACTCTGGGAATGAATAGCATTTGTTGGCACCTACAATGAACTTAACTACAAAACTTAGCACCTGAATCCCTATGAAACTGATGATTCTCAGAAAGTGTTAAAGGGAAAAATACACAAATTTGAAAGGATAAATTGCTAATTTACATTGCTATTTCTTGTATGGTTTCTTGTCAATTTATTTAAATCTTCAGACCTGCTTACTGCGGTCTGTATTTGTCTCCCATAAAAATAAATGATGAAAGGTCAAATGAATACAGACCAATTTTCATTTTGAGCTCATCCTTCCATTTGTATTCACCATGTTTGGATTCATTTCCGCAGAAAAGTGGAGTACTTAGAGCCTGCCATTGTTGTGAACAGTTTCCACAGGAAGTTATAGACTGGTTTTCAACAGCTTATTGACTCTAGTTCTCTTAGAAGCTTTTATGGACATTTATCAAGCTTTTGTATAGGATTCTGATCACACAATTTGGTGACCAGTCTGAACAGAAGAGGTCCTTTTTGATCAGTTTTACAAAAGTAAATGTTATTTTGCAGAATTAGCAGAAGTCTAAATAACAGGAATTTGTTTCTTTGAAGTGAAGTTAACAAAATCAATATCTGTCTTGATTGCACACTGAAAGGAAACTATAAACTGTAATTTACATCACTGTGAATGACTTACCAAGTAATAAAACACGAGTTCTTGGTAAATTAAGATGGTACTTTTAGACAGGGGAAGACACTAACTTGGTTTTATTATGTCTTTTTATTCCTTAGAGAAAATTTAACAGTTTCTTTTCAGTTAGCTATAGTTAAGTAAAACACACTTTGTTTGCCGTCATGTTATTAGGACAGAAGTGCTGTTGCCATGGACACATTTTCTTGCTTCACTTTTGAAAGTCTATCTCTAGGGGATATTGTTGCATGTGCTTTGAAGATGACATTCATTTTATTTTCAATGAAATAAATTCTAATTTTGGAGTGTAATATTGTTGGAAATGTTTACATCTCAAAATCTATAATATTTTGGTGTTATTTGAATTGTTTGTAAAATACTGTATTATGTACTTGCAGTACAGAAAGCAACTTGAAGGCAAATAATTATGACACAGATTAAAATATCGTTGTGAATATGATGCCTTGACATTTCATTCTCTTAGCTGTTGCTTTTTAGATGTAACAAGATAGCATGGAAATTTCAATCCATTTTCCAGCAACATTCCCTTATATCATTTTATTTATATGATATGTGGTTTACAAGACTCAATCTGACCTAGAGATGATTGCTAGGAAAGTGTCCATCTTTTTTTTCTATCCAAGCTGCCTGTAGATAATTACAGTTCAAGAAGCAGACGTAAACATAGAAATTACTGAGATATTGTATTGACATTTTGCGTGTGGACATGCACAGGATGCACGTCTTTGGTGACCACAGAATGCGTTACCATGGAAACAGTTCTAATTAAGCCAAAAAGGACACATTCTGATGACAATAAATGTTGGTCATCTGCGATTTTGATTGCCTTGTCTCAGAAATCCATTTGATATTCCATAATTACCTTTTCACGGAGTCTTGATAGAATGCAGTTTTTTCTTCATCTTGGAGCTGTCATTGTTATGTGACGAAAAAGAAATTATTCGTCAAGTCCTGTCATGCTATATTTCACTGTTAATCAGTTTTATGCAGAAGCATGATTTCTTTAATTTCCACGTCTTACTGCGTTACTGAAGAAGCAAATATTTTCTCCTTGCGGAAAGATAATTTTCGTCTGAAAATTGTTGCATAAAGAATTAGTATATTATTGTGTAAATCTAGAACTTCATAATGTTTGTTTACAAAAAAGACCCGCCAGTTTTGTCAAAGTAAAATATAAAATGTTGCTGAAGAATTCGATATGAAAGCTGTTGCAAATGGTGTTTTTTTACTCGGAAATTGATTGCGTGAATAACATCCAGTCATCATGTTGTGCAAATTACAAGGTAGTCATAATGACAGTCTTGAATGTTTGTTGTGTGTATTATGCACCTGGGTCGTTTATAGACTGGAATTTCTTCCTATTGTATCTTAGTATCTTTGACTTGAATGAAACTTTGCAGGATTAGACCCTGTAAGCTTTAGATAGCTCTGCAAAAGCCTCTCAGAAGGAAAATTATTGTACAGTGGAAGTCTAGCACTTGTAAATCTTTTTAAAATCTGATCTAAATACTGTTGAAAATGGGTACTAGTTGTGCACCGTCAGTACACTGTGCTATGCAATTGGGTTGCTTGATATTGCCAGGCATTGTTACATTGTAGATACTGGTTCAAGTTATGCCATCTGTTCATATGGTTATTGCTCTGTTTTGTGAAAAAAGCGAAATTGTTCACCCAGATTTGACTGTGAATATTGCTGAGCAGTTTATATGTTTTTGGAGAATCGAAAGATTTCTATTCAGCTGATGTTACACCTTGCAGTTAAGTTTTCAGCATTTCTCATTGAAAAACAAAAACTACAAACTCTTTTTCCCTCAGTTTAGACTTTGATTTGTCATAATGTTAATGTTCTTTATTGTCTTAGTCACACACTTGTTCACATTCAACATGTCCCATAGTACATGGTACAAATAAAGATTTATGTGGGAGAGTATTCCCAGGGTGGTTTCAAGAGCAACTTTCATGTTTCCGCTAAAATTGCTATGCTGTGAGGAAGAATTGTGTGATCACTGGGGACTATATTTCACAGAAACAAATTACATGACAGAATTTGTTTAATATAAAACATTCTGTGGTATGTTGAGATGTATAATTCAAAGAAGGTTGATGTGAGGTTTTTCTTTTGAGGTTGAAAAGATGTGAAGGATCAATATAAGCTGTTATATTGTAGTGCAGAGGTATTTTTGGATTGGAAAAAATTAATGCAAACATGATTCTTTTCTAGGAATTCTGATTGAATTCTTTCTTGTGTCCTAGTACTTTGCCTTTCCAAAAAATTTATATAGTTTGCAAAATGTTTTTATATATGTAAATGCCATCAACAGACAAATTAAAATGACAGTTAAAACGTGGATACACTTCTGTTAATCATTTTCATATAATATAGTCAAATATTTACAAATGGTGGTATTATAAAGGAAAGCAACAATTTTGTACAAATGGAATACATTTTGTAAAGGGAGACTACCACTGTAAAAAAGGTTATTATAGTTCCAGATTTCACTTAATCTTGAATAATGATAATTAACAAATGCATTTAGGATGGGATCAAGGAAGGGATGTGATGGAGGGTGCATGGGGACAAGTATGAGATTCTTTTATACAGAGGAAGAGAAAAAGATTTTTTTTTTCTCTGAACATTACAAATGAAGTATAATATTGTCATAGTAAATAATACTTGTAAATTTCATTAACCTTTACAGACTTTAATAAAGACTTAACAATGTAATATGAAATATATATCTTGGCATTATGAAAGCATCCCTCCATAACTTGTTAAAGCTATTTCTAGGAATGTAAGAAAATGAAAAAAAGAACCCATTGTGTATGACAGACACGCCTTGACATTTTAGTATTTTTTGTGGACATATGGTATTTTATGATTACTGGAGAAAGTACTCTGACATTTTAACACTAAGCTATTAAGTAGGAAACTTGTTTTATACCAGGTTTCATTGTATCAAATAACAACAACCAAGGAAGACATATTATGAATTATTAAAAACCTCTTGAAGTAAGAGAAATGAAATTCCAGCACATGGAAATATCGATATTAATTGACAGGTAATATCTGTCTGTGTGAAAATATCTGCTAGCTTTCCTAGGTCTTTTAGATGTTGCTGCATGTTATATGAAAGTGTTATTCCGAGTGAGAAAATTATGAGTATTAAATGATTGAAGTCAATTTGATAAGTGTTTCCTTTTAAGCAAGTTGAGGTTCTTGACGGCAAATCTTAAAGACAGAAAATCCATATTTTAGCGATAACTAGCATTGCAGGATTAAACTGCTTTAAATTAAAATATGCAAGTCAACTGAATAAATTTGTGTAATGATTAAAAATGACAAGATATTTTTGATTTAGTAATCAGTTAGATCTTGCGAGGCTGCCAGTCAAGGGAAGGAACTAAACTGGCCTTTTAAGACAGGTTGTTGCTTAAAACAGGTTAATTTGCAGTGAATGTATAGCAACGGGAAATAGCCAGTTAATGTGGCTGCTTAGACAAGTTGCTGCTTGACACAGGTGACTGCTTGTACAGTTTTGACTGTATTTTTCATTATACGGCAAAAGAAACAAAAACCAGTACTTGTGCCCACCTGCTCAGCTTTAAAAGGAGAGAGCAGATCTGTGGATCATGGGGTCATGATTTCCCAGGCAAGATGTACCTTCCTATTGATGATTAGGTAAAAGACCATTTACCTGGAGTCATCTTTTGGGAAAATACTTAGATGGCCCTGAATGTTAAATGTACAGTTCTGTAAAATTGAGTATAGAGACCTCTGGCCGCAGTCAGAATAGGGTCATCTGCCAGTATAAAAAAACTTCTCTGATTATCAAGATACACAAAGTTGTTTTTTTTATAAATTTGAAGTCCAGGAAAAGGCACTAATCTGAAAATGCAAAAAGAAGTAATTATGTGTTTGTGGAAAGACATATCCAGGTACTATAATGCATGTTGAACCATTATAAAAAAGACATCTATTTCACAGAAAATACATTTATAATTCTTTGTCTAAGAGCCTTTTATACTTAATGGACTTCAATGGAGCAGATGATAGACGGGCACCAGTAAAGTCAAACACTGGTCATTTCCTGGCTGATTACTGTTTACCCATTAATGGGCATTTAGCAAAGGGAGATAAATGCATTCTGTCACTTCAAACCTTAGAAATGCATTTGTAATCATTATTTACATAGCTGTGATGATTGGTGTAAGTGGGGCTTCCGACAAAATGAAACATTTCTTATGGACACAGAGATGGTTAATGTATTTGAAATAAAGAAGTTTTCTAGATAGGTTATAAAAGCCTTAGTGAATGGTCAGTAAAATTGTGTGGTATATATGTTTAAAGATGGTTTGATAAGCTGTTGCATACTGTTTAATGGCAATACTTTGGAGATTTGAGTGGTCAATACCAGACTGCAGTTTATTTAAAATTCATTTATTCTGATGGCTAACACCCAAGTGTTTATTGTCAAGAGGTTTGTGCCTAGAATACACAGATGGTGTGTCTTATCAGACCTAAGAACTGCACAGTACTTTTAGTAATTAGAACTGCTGTACTAAGATTTTGACTTTGTCTGAGTGCTTTTATGCTTATTGTTAATTTCATTTCATTCAGATAGGTTCTAATTCAACAATCTGTTAAATAGAACAGATCTGAATCTGTCAAAAGAACAAACAGTGAAATGTCACTAAATCTGAGGTAATCAAATGAGATATTGTATGTTTATTGATGAGGCTTTTTTCCCATTTTGCTTAACCTTAAGCTGGCTGGCGGCAAATGGTTCTGCCTTTGCGGCCAGTGCAGATAAAGACGAGCCTGCACATCCATGCTAGTAAATTTTCAGTGAACACCCCTTCAACTAATAAATGGTACTGCCAAAATTGGGGTGTGATGCTTTCCTAGTGGAATGTTTCAAAGTGTTGCAAAAAGAGTATTGATCCCAGTTGACTTACGCCCTTACCCTCCTTGTGTGTAGCTGAACAAAGTATTTTGCTTCAGTCTTTTTGCTGCCATTGATATGGGAGGCAGGGGAGGTTTTCATGTACATGTGCATGATATCCTCAGTTGCAGAATCAACACTTCTTTCTCTGATTCCTGGACAAATTGATAGTGCCTTGACAATATTGAGTAAATTATTGATGTCTGTTGTTCAGGTAAAATGTTTTTTAGGTACAAAACACCTATGTTTTCAAGTGAGATAGTGTCGTCTCAGATTTATTAACTATGTAAACTTAATTCAGTCACATATTCCGGTTTTAATAAGAAAAAATGTTTCCTATTCAATTATATTTTATGAACAATAATTTCAGCTGTATCTTATTAAGAATAATTTCTCTTCACGCTTAATATTTTTCTTATTAATCAATCTACAGACATAATGGAAACTTTCTAAATGAAATATTCGCTCACGTAGAAGCAATAACTATTGCAAAGCATACAAGAAATGAACTTGTTACCAATTTTCTGGGAAAAAATGTATCATAAAACATCCTTGTAGAAACACTCCAGGGTTTTTTATTCGGTGTTTTGATTGCTTGTAAAAATATGCGCAGCTTTTGTGTGATTGAATAGAATATGATAACATCATTGCAATTAAGTTATAGAATGTAGTAAAGTCTCATAAAGTTGCCAGATAACCAGATTTTGGCCCATAATCCATGGTGTTCTATCTAATGAACAAGCATAAATAATGTCATCTGATCAGAAATTGTGACAGTTCGCATCAGGACAAACTTTTCAATATAAAAACGTAATAAAAGTTTTGATGGAAAGCAATATGGCTGCCTTATTCTCTGTCACCCATGTTCTATTGTCATCTGAGTCATTAAGTGGATGGACATGCTTCTGGGTGATCAAGATCAACATTTCCCAGCATGCTCTACCATCTGATAAAAGAAAATAGCCTCATTTGGTAAGGGAAATTTTATAGTGGTCAGTCATGAAATTGAGTGATTCTTTGTCCTGATAGAAAAAAGTTATTGATAGGTCAATTTATCTTTTCACCTCTGTTTTGCTTCTAAAGGAAACATTAGGTTTTTAATGGCCATGACATATGGAAAATGAATGTGAGTCATTCATAATGTATAGAAGTAAGAAAGCAATTTTCAGATGTCTGTACATAGTTACAGATAGAGCACTCAGAGGTAGTGTTCATGAGATTTTATGTCCTAACTTAAACATCAACTGTCTAAAGCTTCTGCAGGCTTCCTTCTGTTGCTTGGGGGGAAAGAGCTAAAAAGACAGATTTGTGTTACTTAGCATCTTTTTGCCTACAAAAGAACAGTTAGATATGAACATGTTTTCACTTGGTGTTTTACTCAGTGCAATTTTATGTACCTGAGCTGGAACAAAATCTGTTGGCTTTTTGTTCTTTTAAGGGTACCAAAAGGGCTGAGTGAAGTTGGCAGTAATCAGCCAATGTAGAAGGAGTCATGACTGCATGATGTAAATTGCCCCAACAGGAAAGAACTAGATTCATATAGATTTATTTATTTTACATCTTCTGTTGAAAAAAAATTACTCAACTTCTGACTAATCGAAGCAAAATCATGGATTGTTTAAGTAACTGCAGTCATCTCAAGTTTGAAGACTCGGGACATTGATCTACATCAAAGTCTGTGGTCTCAATTAAGCCAACCAAAAAAAAAAAAAGACAATTTTTCAAAATCTGACATTTCACTTTATGCAAATCTAGCAAAACAACATTGATCATTTACATCTTGTAGTCTCAGACTGGGAGAGATCTAAGGGTCACATGATTACAGTGCATCCTGTGGGGACCTAAAACAAGTGTTCAACAAAGAGATCCTTCTTTATAAACTGCTACATCATACATCATTATGTCAACTCTGATCCTTTCTCATTTACAAAAGTCATGTTAGCCAACTTTAGGTCTGCTATCTGGCAAACAATCTTCCATTTTTAAGCATGTTCTACAGAATTTGCATAAAATGCCATAGTCTCGCAGATTGCCCCTTTTGACTTCCAGATTGCCCTCATGTTCTGTATCAGACATTCTGATACAAGCATTTTCTTTAGTCTGTACTTGGACCTTATATTCTGTTCATAGGAGATAACTCCTGAGGTTATACAAATTTTGTATAATTATGTCCCTTTTCTTCTCAAAACATAGATAATCTGAGCTAAATGTGACTTTGCTGCGACAATGTAGAAAGTTAGAAAAATATTTTCAAAAGATTAAAAAGGATTATCTAGTCTGAAGCCAGAGCTTATATCACATCCCAAAGGACAATTGGGTTCTTTATGTCTACATTTCGATGTTAAATTTTTCCTAAAAGACAGTAACAATGTTTTTTTTTTCTGTTCAAGAAATTGGTATATTTAAATATAATTTTGAATTTATATAAAAGTACACTTGATACCTATGAAAAAGTTACGATGTTAATTCACTTTGACCAAAACTTGTTCCCTAAGATTGTCCCTTTTGACATTATGATGCACATTTCAGAAATATCATTTTTACGTGGTGATGCACATATGATATGGCAATACACATAATATAAGAAAATTAAAAAAAAAAAAAAAGATTAGGAAATACCAACTTAAATGTATGAAATTAATCTTCATTTTCCTAAGATTTCATCATCATAAAAAGTATTGCTTCTGAGAAAAAAAAGTAAATAAAAATGAAATAAGGCAAATGAGCTGCACAAAACATCAAGATCTGGTTGATAATTGTAGTAATTACTCGGCATACTATAATATTCTTCCCTTTCCAAATTGCTTCAGAAGCAATTATTAGCAAAAATTCTAGCTTCTGTTCAATTTCTTCCGCTCGGTACTATTCACTCACAAAGCAATTTTTTTTTGTATGGAAAATGTATACATAATACTTTCAGTTTTATACAAAATGTTATATTCAGTTAAATCTGGGCAACTGAGAAAAATAAAAGTTGGAATTAAATTGATGTTTTTCATAGTGACTGGTTAGGTCAGTGGGTTACAACAGTTATACAAATTTGAGAAGTTGTTTCTGTAATCCTAAAGTGGAGTCTAATTTCTGTATTTTGCAGTACAGTCTCCTCTGATCTCAGTGGAGAAGTTGTCAGTTGATTCCGTAGAACAGGTATTAAAGTACTGGTATGAAATCCAGGGACTTTCTTCAACATAACTGAGAGAAATATTGACATATGGCAAAACTTAACCAATAACATACATTAGCAAATAATTCATAAATACAGGGTATATGTAATGAGCCGCTCCATGAGAAAACCAACATAGTGCGTTTGCAACCAACATAGTGCGTTTGCGACCAGCATCCAGACCAGCCTGCGCATTTGCGCAGTCTGGTTAGGATCCATGCTGTTCGCTAACGGTTTCCCTAATTGCAATAGGCTTTGAAGTGAACAGCATTGATTCTGACCAGACTGCGCCGATGCGCAGGCTGATCTGAATCCATGCAGGTCGCAAACGCACTATGTTGCTTTTCTAATGGCACGGCTCAAATATGGTTTTGTTATCTTCTTAAGCTGAAATCCACAAACTGACAAATGCAAAATGAAATAGCCGTTTTTATCCAAACTACAAAATTGCATGTCAACAAGATTAAGTGAATCTTAAATATGTCAGAGTTCATTTTAACAAATCATTTAGAACAATTTCATCTTTACCAATCACTTTAAACACAGATTGGAATAATTTAACCAGTTCTTAAATATGTAGGGAAGCTAGCTTGTCTGGTAGAACTAAATTTCCAACTGTCATATTAATACATAGTTATAAAAAATGCAAAATGTCATTCATAATACAACATAGCAGACATTCAGTGTAAATGTCAGTCATTTCATCTTCTCAGTCCCCAGTTTATTGGCAGACTTTCTGACCAGAAGGCCATATTGTAACATTCAGTCAGTCCAACTAAGTCATAATATTGTCAAAGAAAATCTTGGTCAGGGAAACATTGTTTCCTGGTTGATATTATTTCTAGATGAAAAATCTAGGTTAACAAGTCCAGTTAAAAAGATAGAAAACCAATTTACTTACTTAGCTTGCTCAGTAACTTTAACTCCCTTCCAAGAACTTAAATTACGTCACTAGACAAATTATATGCTTGAAGCAGACTCAAAAAGCAAGTCCACAAATTAAAAGAAACTATGTCTGCATAAAATTTATAACCATTCTGTGACTTGCTCAGAACGTCAAGGGGCTGTTGCAAAAGTGCTCTTGTAAAACTTAAAAATTGGGTACCAGTCTAAAAATAGAAAGCAGCTTTTCCATTGGTCAGTTTTTAAGTTTAAACTAAGAGTCAACCAATCAGATGCTTGAGATTTGGAGCCTTTATGGCTTATGGAAGGGTGTTGTTTTTTTACCTAGGTACCAGCCCATGATGAAATAATGCACAGAGGGGCACCTGAAGTCTTTCTCCACCATAAAAAAACTGGAAAGTCACTATAATTGGCCTGCAGTTGTGTCGGTGTGATGTTAAACCCAACAAAAAAAAAAGAAAAAAAAAAAAGACAGGCTTAAGATTTGAATCTGGTCTGTAGACTGGCTTTGGACCCTGGTGTTCACAGGTTATGGACCCTAGTGTTTGGTTATGGATAGGTTTTGTTCTCTTGTTATTTCTTTTCTGCTGAATGTAAACTGTGTTTTAGCATAAACAAGCCATTTACTGTTGCTGTCAAAGATGTAACATTTTGATCTTTCCTCTGCTTTTGAAACATTTAGATTCTAATGTCACATACCTAAAAAAATTGTTTCACAAAGTGACTGGAGAAAGCCATTTTGTTGCTAAAGTACTCTTTCTTTATTTAGATAAAAAAACTGATTGACATGCATTATTAGTAATGTGGTGACAGCATGAGAACAATACTTCTGTGAGAACCACTTTCTTGAGTGAGCAATAGAAATGTATCATGCTTTCTTCGGGTCAAGGGCCAATGAAAATGCTGTGATCTCCATCAACTTTTATTTAATTTACGCTATATTTGAATAAAACTGCATTCGAATTTCATCTCCATTGAAATACAATTCTTGCAAAGGACATAAAATCTGTCTGATTTCTTTTTTATTTCCATGACAACTGTTTTCTCACAGTTGCCAGGAATTCTAAATGCTATGGTTTTAACATTTGATTCCACTTTATGCTGATGATTTTTGTCAGTTTTCCGAACAATCATCTTAAGAATGGCACATTCATTGGGTTACACAGTGCAAGCAAGAAGGAGTCAATGAAGTCTCGAAATTAATGCCTGCCGATTTTATTGCTTAATAAAACTTCATGTCAAAAAATTCCAGAGGAATGTTTTGTTTTATGAATAAAATTGATTATTTTATCAGATTTGGTAAAATTCTTGAATGCCTGCATGCTGATGCTGCGAATGAAATAAAGAATATTAACATGACTGCTTAGAGTGCTTATGAATATTTTAAGAGATGTGAACCCTCAATCCGTATAATGTAATAATGTTTACATACGCTACATTCTGAGATGAAAATTTCCAGGATGCCGATGCAGGAATTATGCAAAGGAAAGAAAAAAGGGCACAAGAGCAGGAGATTTGCAGAAATGCATTTGCAGAAAAAAAAAAACATTTCCTGGAGAATTATTTTTTGCTATCAAGGCCATTTTCAAGATCAGTTTTGAAATTGAACTCATAAGAATTATGAAATATCTAAGAAAAAAAATTATATCTAACTGTGATTATTAAATTCATCACTGTCACTAATAACCAAATTGTTATGTGACAATGAAAATCACATGGCCATTGCAAGGAATTTTCATTTTTGTTATATTTGTTCATACAATAACACCTTATATGACACTACAAAATTCTCAAATGATTGACAGTGACTAAATCTTTAATGAAATAAAAAAATATATATATACAAATACTTGCTCTGGTAGATATCTCTTAAATGTAAGGGGAGACAACTGTATAGGATGTTGATATGGTAAAATGAGAGAACAGTGGAAAAGGGAAACAACTCTTGTAATACTGCAGACATGCGTGTTACTATGAACTCATAACGTTATATTCAATAAAGATGCAATTAAATTTTAGAATTATTTTATACTTTTTAGATTTAATTAAAGAAAATGCAGTCTAGTGTGACGAGGGACATGTGAATACAGATGCCATTGAACTGAGTTATAAATGACTAAATGGTATATAAATTGTGACTGACTGGGATTCATTTCCTAAATTGTCTAGTAAAAACGGCTTCTGTATGTTTTAAAGGGAAATAAATGGTTTTTACGCATCTGGAATCAAGAAACAGGAGCCATAAATACGAACATGCAGGAAATAATTTTTGATGTACCGCCATTGTCTTGTCACCATAACAGCAGTCACATGACCTCAATTTGCTGGTAACCAATCAAATTAATTAAATTTATTTCTGCACAATTCATCTGTGGTCAAGTGCATAGCCATGTCACAATTGAATTAATAAAAAGAGATCAATACACTGTGTTCTGGTGTAATCAAGCTAGATATGGAGTAGATCGAGCTGTCGAAAACAATTGTTGGTCAATTGCTCACCATCTTAATTGAAATCTTAAGAAAGGCCGGAGAAAGTTTTGACCGTCGGTATTCAGCTAAAATTGTTCTCAATGTTTCTATAATTATGTCCTTTGCCTGCTTAATTCAGGACAGAGAAAGTTGTTGTTGTTTTTTTTTCACGGAAATCTTAGTTTGTTGTAGTTTTTGTAAGGTTTAACCTTTAGCCTGCTGGTGACAAGTGGTTATGCCTTTGCGACCAGTACAGACCAAGATCAGCCTGCACATCCATGCAGGCTCATGGTCTGCACTGTTTGCTATTCAGTTAGTTAATTTTCAGTAAATATCCCTTCAAATAAATGGTATTGCCCAAACTGAATGATGAACCAGTCCATTTTAGAAATTTAGCAGGGTAAAGGTTAAGGTCACATCTATTCAGTTATAGGTTATATGTTGACATTCCAGCTTTTGATGTTGGAGGAAGACCCTAGGTGCCCCTCCTGGTATGATTTCAGACACAAGCGGGCACCTAGGTAGAACCACTGGTCTTCCGTATGCCAACTATGGACGTCTTCCTTCCATGAAAAAATTCTACATGGTTAGGAAGGTATCAAACTGACAGCAGTGGAGGAAAGAAAACACTCTTGGTTTACAGCAGATACTTTAAAATTATTCAAATTTGTTTGCTTGAAATTTTGTGATTCCTTGGCCAAGACAACTTTTTTATTGGGGCATGAATTCGTGCATTTCAAATTTAAATGTAGATAAATTGTAATGCAGTTTATTTGTTACAAGATTTAACTTTGTGGATTCTTGTAGAAAGAAGTCAATGAATATAAAATACATGAATTGCTTTTATTTCTTATTTTGCAGTATTTCAAGAAATTTTCAAGTTTTCCACTTCAGATGCTGGTACACTGTATGAGATTTCTGTTTTCTAAGTTCACTTTTCTATAAATTGGATTGAATTATAGTCAGGGGAGTTTTTAAAAACTGCTTTGGGTTTATTGACATATTTGAAGACCAGATTCAAAATAAAGTTTGATAGCTTCAAAGCAGAATTGTGCAACAGGGAATCTTATTCATGGCTTTAAAATAAATTTTATATAAGATTGTTTTAAGGCGAGCAATATGAGTTTTGCTTTGATGATACATGGGAGTGCAATAGTTACGTTATATACTGCAGAATAAAAAACTAAATGTTCTCGGAATGTTTAGGTAAATAGTGGCATGAGAATGAATAATGTGTGGTGCAGGTTCCACAAATTACATGTTTGTTCAGTTTCTTTAATTTAAAAGCAAACAAAACATTGCAGAAGACAAAACCGAAACATTAGATCGAATTATGTTGAAAGTGTTTGAAAAAACCTACAGCTGTCTGAATAAACATGGCAGTTTAAGTGGCAGGGGCAGGGGCATGGTGGCCCGGGTACCGTATAGCGGGTTATTTCTGCGGTCAAAATATTCTGCGTTTTGGTCCCAAAAATTATGAAAGAAATTTCTGCGTGTTTAATTTCTGCGTTTTCACATAAAAGGAAGTGAAATTTCTGCGTTTTCGATACCAAGGAGGAGGTAGTTCCCCGCATGATCGGACGTCGTGAGAATGATAGCGTATGAAAACAATAAACTAAATTAACGGTAACTGCTGTTAAATAGCTTTTCTTTTAATGAATACATTGTAGAATATAATAACATGTGAATTGGACAAATATAAGTCCAACAACTGCAAACTGCGGTATATCGGCATAACGGTTACATAAGTATAAAGGTTACTAAGGTATAGTTCGGAAGATGTTAATAAGAACAACTCAAGTGAAATTCACTCAGTTTATTACATTCACACAAAAAATCAAACAAACAAAAAAAAAAAAGAAGAAACGTTTTCTGAGGGATTAACAGTTAGGACTTTGATTGACCATCACACCTTATTATACCATTATCGGTAATTGTTAGATGACAACGGTAATTTCAAATAATTAGACCATGCCATTGTGAACTTCGGATTACCTCGGGTAACATATCGTGAAACAACGTTGATGAAAAAATGCAGATTTTTTTGCGTTTTAAATTTTTGCTGGATGAATATTCTGCTGGAAATATTTTTGCGATTCTACTGAGAGACCGCAGAAACGCAGAAATATTGCCCCCGTAGAAATAACCCGTTATACGGTATGTATTTTAAATAAAATAGGTACATGTTCTTTAAAGGCATTTATATTCAACTGGTTATTTATGATTTAGAACTAAGGATTCCTGCATACAAGTTACTATTGTGTAAAATAAATGATGCTTGAATTGGTTTTCCTGGCTTTGTGTAGACAGTCTGGTCTAAAAACTTACCTGAGGTAACAGAAGTCAGACGAAATGGAAAGGGTCAATAAATTGGTCACGCAAGGTGTGCATTTTGGGCCATTTTTGCCTCAAAATTTACTGTCCTGAAACCGAAGTTTTACTTGTTTTTATCATGGAAACAATGGAATTGGCAGGCTGAAAATGTCACATGATGGAATTCCTCAAAATAGGCTTTTTTATGATTTTTATTCGCACTGGTACCAACACAGATTTGTGGAATTTTCAAATTTACTATCCCTTGCCCCCATAAAGAGTTAACAAAATGGCTACCAGTCTGGCAACCATTAATTAAAATTGGTCTTACTCCCTTGTTAAAACTGGAAAGTCACCATAATAAATTAACCCTCACCCTTTTTTTTTACCCATTGTAGAACATTTCAAATAATAGAGTGGAAGAGTCTAATTAAGAAATGTGGGGATGATAGGTTAATAAGTTAAATGGATTCCTCCTGGAAAGTCTATCAAACCAAATGAAGATAAGTTTAGTTTTATGGAATGTCATCAGCAAATCAAACTGGTATCATTACTAAATAATTCAGGGAGGAAGTTCTGTATCAGAAGAAAAAGATCTCCCCTGTCATTGTGGAGGATTTTCACAGCTTTGCCAGATCCATTTCTTGGCAGTAAAATCCCCGTTTCTGATGTCTGGAAGCAGATAGTTCTTTCAAGATTTATGCATTATTAAGTGATTGCCTGATGACAAAATAGATATAGAATCAAATAGTTTTTATCTCTAGTCAAAAAATGTTATCGGCATCATTGTAATTAAAGATTTATTTAAAGACTTAATTGGCCTGATCTTAAGGCCAGATTATTTAAATTTGAATTACCGTAATATCTTGTCAATAATCTGCACCTTCATGTAAGGCGCATTCATCCTATAGCCCACATTTTAAACTTGCACAGTTGTATAAATCAGATTTGTTTAATTTTTAGCTCATCTGATTTTTTGAAAAAGAAAATGATGAGTTATTGTCATCACTTGATCGGTGTCGGCGTTGCCTGGTTAAGTTTTATGTTTAGGTCATCTTTTCTCCTAAACTATCAAAGCTATTGTTTCGTTATTGCTTTGAAACTTGCAATACTTATTCACCTTCAAAAGCTGACTCTGTGCAGCAAGAAACATAACTCCATCCTGCTTTTTGCAAGAATTATGGGCCCTTTTGGACTTAGAAAATATCAGATTTCTTGGTTAAGTTTTGTGTTTAGGTCAACTTCTCTCCTTAATGGTCAAAGCTATTGCTTTAAAACTTGGAGCAGTTATTCACCATTAAAAGCTGACTCTGTACAGCAAGAACCATAACTCTACATTGCTTTTTAGCTCACCTGAGCACAAAGTGTTCAAAGGTGAGCTTTTGTGATCGCCCTGTGTCCGTCGTCGTCGTAGTCAACAATTTGACTGTTAACACTCTAGAGGTCACATTTTTGGTCCAATCTTAATGAAACCTGGTCAGAATGTTACCCTCAATAAAATCTTGGACAAGTTAGATATTGGGTCATCTGGGTTCAAAAACTAGGTCACCAGGGCAAATCAAAGGAAAAGCTTGTTAACACTCTAGAGGTCACAATTTTGGCCCAATCTTGATGAAACTTGGTCAGAATGTTACCCTCAATAAAATCTTGGACGAGTTTGATATTGGGTCATCTGGGATCAAAAACTAGGTCAACAGGTCAAATCAAAGGAAAAGCTTGTTAACACTCTAGAGGTCACAATTTTGGCCCAATCTTTAAATGAAACTTGATCAGAGTGTTATCCTTAATAAAGTCTTGGATGAGTTTGATATTGGGTCATCTGGGGTCAAACACTAGGTCACCAGGTCAAATCAAAGAAAAAGCTTGTTAACACTGTAGAGGCCACATTTATGATTATATCTTCATGAAAGTTGGTCAGAGTGTTAATATTGATGATCTTAAGGTCCAGTTTGAATCTGGGTCATGTAGGATCGAAAACTAGGTCACTAGGTCAAATCAAAGGAAAAGCTAGTTTACACTGTAGAGGCCACATTTATGACCATATCTTAATGAAACTTGGTCAAAATGTTATTCTTGATGATCTATAGCTCAAATTCAAATCTGGGTTAGGTGGAGTTAAAAACTAGGCCACCAGGTCAAATCAAAGGAAAAGCTTGTTAACACTCTAGAGGCCATATTTTTGACTGTATCTTCATGAAACTTAGATGTTAAACTTGATGATATTTAGGATAGGGTCGAATCTGGGTCATGTTGGGTCAAAAACTAGGTCACCGGGTCAAATCAAAGGAAAAGCTAGTTAACACTTTACAGGCCACATTTATGACATATCTTAATGAAACTTGGTCAGAATGTTAATCTTGATGATGTTTAGGTTAAGTTTAAATCTGGGTCAGGTGGGGTCAAAAACTAGGTCACTAGGTCAAATCAAAGGAAAGCTTGTTAACACTCTAGAGGCCACATTTATGACTGTATCTTCATGAAACTTAGTCAGAATGTTAAACTTGATGATCTTTAGGTCAAATTTGAATCTGGGTCATGACGGGTCAAAAACTAGGTCACGGTGTCAAATCAAAGGAATTGCTAGTTAACACTTTAGAGGCCACATTTATGACAATATCTTAATGAAACTTGGTCAGAATGTTAATCTTGATGATTTTTAGGTCAATAGGTCAGGTGAGCGATACAGGGCCTTCATGGCCCTCTTGTTGTAAGAAATATGGCCCCTTTTGGACTTAGAAAATCATGGGTAGGACAATATTTCTATTTATACAGAGACAATAAAAATCAGATGAGCATGATGCATCCGCAAGGCGGTGCTCTTGTTATATTTTTAATTTAAAGAAACCTCTGAAAAACTGCAAACTAAAGCAGATACTGTGTAAATTTATACCACTCATACAAGGCAATAGACACGTCATATATCCTGCATCTGGGATGGGCGTGTGAAATATACCGTAGATACCCATGTATGATGCGCAGCTTTTTTACCCCCGGGACCACCCGTGAATCGTGGGTGCGCATAATATACAGGTATAGACAATTTTCTAACTTCAAAACAAGTTTGTTACAGATGTAAAGGGAAACTACTCCCTGCGCTTACTGTCACCGCTAAAATCTAAGATTGCCGTTACGTTCCGTAAAAGATCAATGGTTTATTTTTCTTTCAAACAAAATTAATTTCATATAAATTTAAAAGTATTTTGATGAAAGAAATGTTTATAAATCACAAAAATTATGATACTAATTAAAGATTGAGAATTATCTTTAACCGAGGTGAAACTGTGAACAGCATAATTGACACGAGGTGACACGTTAATTGCCAGTAATTACTGGCTATTTGATTGTGACAAAAAGACTGTCACACCTTTTATTATTGGTTTGAATTGAGAAGCTCATGTCATTTTGAAAAATACCATTACGAAATATTAAATCAGCTGCTGTTTATTTATTAAAAATAGTTAATTAAAAAGGTAAAACAACAAATAAAACAATATTTTATTGGTTTTATTTTCGAGAAAACAAAAATCGATAGTACCGTGAGACCGATACTGCTCTCCACCGCGGAGATAAAATTTATTACCGGTGTCTATGTAAACTCTACTTTCGTTTTCCATCCACCTCAGAATTGACCAAAAATGTTTTTTTCCCCAGGATTTCGGGCCAAAATCAGGGGTGCGCATTATACACGGGTGCGCATTATACATGGGTGTCTACGGTAGGCAGGACATACAGCAACAACATTGACCTCTATGTTTGACCTTGACCTTTGGGGTACAATCTAATACAAGAGTGATGACTTACTTTGTATCTCAGATTCTGTAAATTAATCTCTTAAATAAAATTTGTGTGTGTGTGTGGTTTTTTCTCTCAATATATTAAACTGTTATGAAGGGCTATGAATTTATGAAAGAAAGAAATAATTAGAAATTTATTATGCAAACCACAAAATCTACAAAAAATTAGATTTCCACGAATAGTCGTGAGCTGTTTCTCAAGCAGCATAATGTCTGCAAGTGCACTGTAAATTTCATTATTGTGGAGAAACTGGCAATTATTGTTCAATACTTAAAAGTCAGTATGTAAAATACACATCCTTTTGTGCAATAATTCATCAACTTTGAAGATTATGACATAGACAGATGAAAGATATTCAGACATCAGGGAAATCAGACCAAAAACAAAAGAAAATTATTACTTATAATTTGCTTTGTATTGACAGTGCATAGGAGATATGAAAATTTATTTTCAAACAATTAAAAATGAGCTTTAAAATTATGTTTTTTAAGTGTTTTAGTGTACAGCTCGTTTAAATGGGTAAGCCCTGTTGATATACTTATAAAATAGACTTGCCCGGTTTATAGGTTGGTCAGGGCTACGGGTATGTATTAAATTTTGCCGTCGGAATATTTCTATAAAATGCTTCTTCCCCTTCCGTTTGCATCCGTCCATGTTTACAAACACGTTTATTTATTTTATGGACTGTATGTCTAAATTTTTGAATTCCAGTATTGTGAGTGTTGATTATGCTCAGATGCTTATAGAAATATCAAATATGTGCCATCATAAAAGCTTGAATTCACAACATCTTATTATATATATTTATCTTGCCGGCGGCCATTGCTTCAGATACTCGTGTTTGCTTTACGGAATTAATACTATGCTTCTATCAGATATAAGCTTCAGATTCATATTAAGACTTATCTAATGTATTGGAAATTGGTAGTGAAGCTGCCAAATGACATGTTCTTGATGATTTAATTTGGGCCGGATGAAGATAAAAAGGACGTTGTCAAATTAATGCTGCAAATTTCTAGAGCTTTCCTACTGCTGATAAGACGCTTTAATGAATGTCGAAATTGACATCGACTTTTGCTTAAAGTAACGTATTTTGAAACGTCCTACTTATCTCAGAGTTCTGTAACAAGAAAAAAGATGTTGTCCTCATGTTTGTTATATTGTGGTAATATATGAGCCGTGCCATGAGAAAACTAACATAGTGCGTTTGCGACCAGCATGGATCCAGATCAGCCTGTGCATCTGCACAGTCTGGTCAGGATCCATGCTGTTCACTTTCAAAGGCTATTGCAATTAGAGAAACCATTAGCGAACAGCATGGATCCTCACTAGACTGCACGGATGCACAGGCTGGTCTGGATCCATGCTGGTCGCTAACACACTCCTTTGGTTTTCTCATGGTGTGGCTCATATGACATCAGAATTGAAGAAAACAAAGGGAACTTGCTTTATTTGATATTGCCCCAACTAGAAAATGTTTGAGCAATTTTTAAAATACATGAAGCCTTACAAAATGCTGCCGAAATCCAAATTTCGCACTAAAAGCAGTTTTTACGCTATAGCCAAAACTGATTGAATTTCTGATAGCAAACATAGCGAAATAGTTAATGGGGAAACCTCATGCATTTCATGTTTTATTGTGAATTTTTCATTACAATTTTACAATATTTCCACATTAATTTACATGCGGTAATAATGAAATGGCTGAAAAATTAATTAGTTTTGCCATTTTTTTTCTGTAGAAATTGTTGTTTAGTTATTTGATTGTCTTTGGTAATCATGCGGCCACATGCTGAGAAACCAAGCATTCCACTGACTCAGACTTTACTCATGCCTAATCTGTATGCTACAAGTGCTTGGTGAAAATAGCGGAATAAGATGGCACTTTATAACCGTTGTGACAGTCACCAAGTAAATTTTTCCCCGACTTGGGCAAAATTCCTGAACACACAATAGAGCAACTTTACAAGCTAATGCTATTAGTGATCAAGAACTTTGTGTTATTGACATCTATGGCTCTATAATGAGCGACAACATAAAATGGAGAGTTCGCGGGCATTTTGTCAGATCGTAGAACTTTTTCATAGAAGGCTTTCTGACTGTGCACTCAATAAATTATGCATGAAATTATGCGTCAAGGTTAAAAAAATGTTTCAAAAGAAAAAAAACAAAAGAGAATTTAAATGCAATCTATGAAATGATTAATGAAGGTGGATTTGAATATTGCTTAAAAGTCTTCATATACTTTGTTTTAAATGTTTTATGAAAAAAAAAACTTGTACAATTATGTGTAAATCAATACCAGTCCTCGCAGCCTTCTGTTTTGGGCTCATTAATTTAACAGCAACAAAGAGATACATGTCTAAGTAACCTGAAAGCATTGCAGAATGCCTTTTAAAAAAAGCTGTAACATTAAAACATAAGTTAAGATTTCTTTTTGTACAGACATAGTAAAGCATGCAGTCCTGTACAATAGAATAGGACAGCTAAGTGTTCTGAGGTCATGGGATAAAAGTCACTTGCCACTGTGGGTTCAAAAGATGGCTTCGGACGTATTTATTTCATGTAAGAAAACACTCCAACTGCAGTGCAGAAGGGATGGTTCTGTTGGGGTGCCCACGGAAATAAATGATTTCACAGTAAACCTGAAGAATGTAACTTGAAACATAATCCTTATCATGCTCGACATGATCTGCACTGTTTGCCATTCAGTCAGTATCTTTTTGGTAAGCACCCCTTTTAACAGTTAATGATACTGTCCAAATTGAAAGATGGACAAGTTCATGATAGAAATTTAGCAGGGTAAGGGTTAACAAAACAAACAATTTATGTATTACGAATATTTTATATCCATTTTCTCTGTACTTTCAGGAGACATTCTGATCAGCAAGCCACTGCCTAAAAGTATCATCGCTGATCAGGGTAAAGATGTCCGAATTTCTTGTGGAGTTAAGGTACCGGAACACCTTAATGAGGAAAAAATGCGTATACGATGGAAACACAATGGTCACTATATTCACGATAAAGATCATTCGGATAAATACACTATAGAAGATGGGGAACAGACGCTTCTTATATCAAACGTAGAAGGGAGTAATGCGGGTGTATACTCGTGTGTGGTAATCATCGACCATGCACGAGATCTAGCAAGCGGCAAGCTTATAGTTAGAGGTTTGTTGAAGCTGTGTTTAATTTTTTATCTTTCGTGAAATTAGTGAAAACAATTAATGTCTGAAACAATAGGCTGATTGCAAAACGGTAAAAATCATTTCGTTTATAGAGTATTATATTGGTATAGAGATATTGGCATGTGTTTTGCGGCAGAGATATTGTATGACATGGGCACAATATTACCCTGCGAAAGAAAGAGTTCTTATTCCTTGATGTAAATATAATCTGTTTATTATACATAACTCATTTACACAATTAATAGAACTGAAAATATCTAACTTCTTTATGAAATAGCACATTAAAATGAAGAGACAAATGATGTCACACACAAGTAATGTAGTTAATATTTCTGTTTTGGAAAAATATAGATGTTAAAGAAGTTCCTTCACGATTTACTAGTAATAAACTAAACTGTCTAAAAAGTATGTACTAACTGTGTTTATATGACTGGCTATGTTTTGATATTCAGTTCAATAAATCGCTGAAAGTAACATTTCAGTATTTCAAGATAATTTTTTCTTTTTTTTTTTAACATTTAACCTGCAGTGATTTTACATTAGAATTTCATTCTTGTCTTTTTTGACACATTAGCGTGTGGACTTTACCTAAGAATTTCATTCTTATTACACATTATTGCGAAAGGATACTGTTTGTTTCTGTATTTTTGTATATTTTGGACTATTTCTGTATGATCATAAAGTACTGTAAGTTTCATAGACTTTACACTGTAATATAAGGTAGACCACAAGCGACTGTAAATTGCAAAGTAATAGAGATAATATTTCTGTTTTGTTACAGAGCCACCTGATGCCCCGCGAGAAGTTTCCATTATATCGTGTTCGGGTAACCAGGTCGAACTAATATGGAAAAAGGGGGAGGACGGTGGGGCGGAGATTACTCATTACCTAGTGCAATTTAATACCTCAGAAAGTCCGGATAATTGGATGTATTACTATGATGAAATTCCGGGCGAAGTTGAAACGACTTATATGAATTTGTCTCCGTGGGGAACTTATAGTTTTAGACTTTTAGCAAAAAATGACGTAGGATTTAGTAAACCTAGTGAGCCAACGAAACAGCAGTGCACAACGCCCCCTGAAAGACCTGGGGGAAACCCGAAAGACGTTAGAACTTTAACTCATAAAATGGGAAAGTTAATAGTTACTTGGACGGTAAGTATTTTGCTTTGTTTATTTGCACTTTCAGTCTTGCCCTTGGGAATCACTGATACTTGAATTATTGGTATATGAACTAAGAACAGCATGGGAATTTTGTTTTAAAAACAAGACTACTCCTGAGAAAAAACACTTATTTTTATTGAAGTTACATTATTAATTATGCTGTTCTTATGAAATCTTTCATAACATTGCTTATGACATTAAGAATTAAAAACTTGTATCACCACCAAATGGTCTAAAAATAGACTTTAGTTCAGATATATTGTAGCTGGATATCTGATGAATATTCTATCCATTTTGCAGCATCTAAATTTGTATTTCATCATACATCAAGTTGGTTTTTTTTAGCTCACGTGAGTTTTTCTGATCGCTCAATGTCCATCGTCCGGCGTCTGTCAACATTTAGCTTGTGTATGCGATAGAGGCTGTATTTTTCAATTAATCTTCATGAGTATTGTTCAGAATGATAACCTTGATGAAATCTAGGCCGAGTTCGAAAATGGGTCATCTCGGGTCAAAAAGTAGGTCACTAGGTCAAATCAAAGAAAAACCTTGTGTATGCGATAGAGGCTGTATTTTTCAACTAATCTTCATGAATATTGGTCAGAATGATAACCTTGATGAAATCTAGGCCGAGTTCGAAAATGGGTCGTCTCGGGTCAAAAACTAGGTCACTAGGTCAAATCAAAGAAAAACCTTGTGTATGCGATAGAGGCTGTATTTTTCAATTGATCTTCATGAATATTGGTCAGAATAATTGCCTTGATGAAATCTAGGTCGAGTTCGAAAATGGGTCATCTCGGGTCGAAAACTAGGTCACTAGGTCAAATCAAAGAAAAACCTTGTGTATGCGATAGAGGCTGTATTTTTCAATTATTCTTCATGAATTTGGTCAGAATGATAGCCTTGATGAAATCTAGGCCAAAGTTCGAAAATGGGTCATCTCGGGTCAAAAACTAGGTCACTAGGTCAAATCAAAGAAAAACCTTGTGTATGCGATAGAGGCTGTATTTTTCAATTGATCTTCATGAATATTGGTCAGAATGATTGCCGTGATGAAATTAAGGTCAAGTTCGAAAATGGGTCATCTCGGGTCAAAAACTAGGTCACTAGGTCAAATCAAAGAAAAACCTTGTGTATGCGATAGAGGCGGTATTTTTCAATTGATCTTCATGAATTTTGGTCAGAATGATTACCTTGATGAAATCTAGGCCAAGTTCGAAAATGGGTCATCTGGAATTAAAAACTAGGTCACTAGGTCAAATCAAGGAAAAACCTTGTGTATGCGATAGAGGCTGTATTTTTCAACTGATCTTCATGAAATTTAGCCAGAATGATTACCTTGATAAAATCTAGGCCGACTTTGAAAATGGATCATCTGGGGTCAAAAACTAGGTCACTAGGTCAAATCGAAGAAAAACCTTGTGTATGCAATAGAGGATGTAGTTTTCAATTGATCTTCATGAAATTTGGTCAGAGTGATTGCCTTGATGAAATCTATGTTGTGTTTGAATATGGGTTATCTGAGATCAAAAACTAGGTCACTAGGTCAAATTAAAGAAAAATCTTGTGTATGCGATAGAGACTGTTTTTTTCAATTGATTTTTATGAAATTTGGTCAGGATGATTGCCTTAATTAAATCTAGGTCAAATTTGAATATGGGTCATCTGAGGTCAAAAACTAGGTCACTTGGTCAAATCAAAGAAAAAACTTGTATATGTGATAGAGGCTGTATTTTTAGCTCGACTATTCGAAGAATAGTCTAGCTATTCTACTCACCCTGGCGTCGGCGTAGGCATCACACCTTGGTTAAGTTTTTGCATGCAAGTACATACAGCTATCATTTAAAGGCATATAGCTTTGAAACTTATTTATTCTTTTTCTAGGTCAATTACCAACCTCACTGGGTCAAGTTCCATAACTCTGACATGTATTTTGAGCAAATTATGCGCCCTTTTGGACTTAGAAAAGTTTTACATGCAAGTTACTATCTCCAAAACTAATGCAGATATTGAATTGAAACTTCACATGTGTCTTCGGGGTTTTAAAACTAGTTGATAGCACCAAGTCCCATAACTCTGACCTTCATTTTGGCCAAATTATGCCCCCTTTTGGACTTAGAAAATTCTGGTTAAAGTTTTGCGTGCAAGTACATACAGCTATTACTAAAAGGCATATAGATTTGAAACTTATTTTTTCTTTTTCTAGATCAATTACCTACCTCACTGGGTCAAGTCCCATAACTCTGGCATGTATTTTGGCCAAATTATGCCCCCTTTTAGACTTAGAAAATTCTGGTTAAAGTTTTGCGTGCAAGTACATACAGCTATTACTAAAAGGCATATAGATTTGAAACTTTTTTTTTCTTTTTCTAGATCAATAACCTACCTCACTGGGTCAAGTCCCATAACTCTGACATGTATTTTGGCCAAATTATGCCCCCTTTTGGACTTAGAAAATCCTGGTTAAAGTTTTACATGCAAGTAACTATCTCCAAAACTACTACATATATTAAATTGAAACTTCACATGTGTCTTCAGGGTTATAAAACTAGTTGATAGCACCAAGTCCCATAACTCTGACTTGTATTTTGGGCAAATTATGCCCCCTTTTGGACTTAGAAAATCCTGGTTAAAGTTTTGCGTGCAAGTACATACAGCTATTACCAAAAGGCATATAGCTTTGAAACTTATTTATTCTTTTTCTAGGTCAATTACCAACCTCACTGGGTCAAGTTCCGTAACTCTTAACACGTATTTTGAGCAAATTATGCCCCCTTTTGGACTTAGAAAATTCTGGTTAAGTTTTACATGCAAGTTACTATCCCCAAAACTAATGCAGATATTGTATTGAAACTTAACATGTTTCTTCGGGGTTATTAAACTAGTTGATAGCATCAAGTTCCATAACTCTGATATGTCCCCTTTTGAACTTAAAACTCTTTTGATATTTAACATTTTGGGTAATAATTTTCAGCTTCTGTGACAATATTTCGAATAGTCGAGCTTGGCTGTCTTACGGACAGCTCTTGTTCAATTGATCTTCATGAGTTTTGGTCAGAATGATTGCCTTGATAAAATCTAGGTCGAGTTTGAACATGGGTCATCTAGGGTCAAAAACTAGGTCATATCATAATCTAAGAAAATGCTTGTTTTATCACAAGAGACCAATTTTTTGGTCCAATCTTAATGAAAATTGGTCAGAATATTTGTTTCCATGAAATCACTAGGTCAAACATGTTTTACACTGTTATGGTGTGTTTCTTAGGTGAGCGACCTAGGGCCATCTTGGCCCTCTTGTTTTTTTTTAATGAGAAAAAATTATGTATTTCAGATTTTATTGCGCACTTTATAGTTTGAAATATTCATTTGATATGCTTAACTTGCAGCCAATGGCAAGATTGCTTCATAATGGCCCAGGTTTTAAATACGCCATTTTCTGGCGGCGGAAAGGGAGCACTTACTGGAACAAAAATATCGTGGAAAATTCAAATGCCAAAATGTGGGAAGTGAGTGTGAATGACACGTATACGCTGTATGAGATAAAGGTGAAGGCCATGAACCAAATAGGAGATTCCCGGCAGCCTGCCTTTATTTATCTCGGGTATTCTGGAGAGGGAGGTAGGTAACATAATGGAGATAAAATTGTAAACTTTCATCTTCAGGTCTGGTATATTGGGTTATTTTCACATGTATTTCACAGTTTCATTGACAACAAGTTTATTAGACCTTTATCACGGACACGGACATGGGAATGTAAATGTAAACGTACTCTGTACTTTGTTCAAATTTGGGGGGTTTTCTCAAACATGTTTTAGGAACTTGTATTAAGAATATATATGATTATAAATAAAAGCGCATAGTGAGATAAAGGTTTAGCCCATTAAAGTAGCATGTTGTATAGGCTAATGAGCGACCTGTGGAGTTTCCACTTTTTCTATTTTACAGAAAGCAGTCAATGCGTAGAAAAAATACAGATCTTTGACCTATTTGTTATTATGTGGGAAAGGGTAGGCTGTACTGAAACAATAAAAAAAAGAAACACAAATAATTGAATAAAAGAAAGGAATATGAATAGAAATTACAATGAATAACTGAGGGTCGATGTAGAAGTGTATCTTGGGTGGGGTAGGGGGCTGTGGGAGGATGAGGGTTTTAGGGTTTGGGTGTTTCGAATAATACAAATTTTATCTATTTTAATGTCTCATATTTTGGTGATCAGTGTGTAAGTGTCAGTGTGTTGGAGGAAAAATTAGAAACAAAATGAGCTGTAACACGGCCTGTAAACACTGGCTCCACCTGTTTTTGGTGGCAAACGAGGTGAGTTGAGTCGAAGAAAGAGCTAATGATACTTCCGAGGTGGCGCTAAGTTATAAAGAAAGTCTACTTCTGTAACAACATGGAACAGAATTTCAGTTAAACGGGTATATGGTTCCAATCATAAAAGGTTTGGATATATTGGCAGCTGCAGCTAATTTTAAACTTATTTGATACTTAAAATAGAGACAAACGTTTGAGGTTAATCTTGGGATATTACATGCTTATAAAAACTCCAGCTTAAGATTCATTTCAGGTTGCTTGGGTCAAGGTTGTTGTATCTAAAACGATAAATCTTGTTCACCGATTTACTATACTAATTTGATTGAACTAGTTTCACCAAACTTGGTTATTACATAGAAAAACAGCTACCGGGAAATGAATTTAGTTCTGATTGAGACATATTGTCACCAGACTTGGTGTATTGCTAAAACCACCTTAAGAATGTATTTTTGGCCGCTAAGATGAAAAAGATCAACTGTTCAAAATTTGTTTTACTGATTGGGTTGATTGTTGTCAGACTGACAAGTTAAATGTCGTTAATTTACAAAACTAAAAGACTATTTTATCAAATTGCAGGCAACAAGTAAAATTAAAGGAAAGTGATATTTTATTAAACTGAACTCGGTAATGTTTCGTAAAATGTAGATATTATATGTGTGTTCGTCTGTGTTCTCCTTACACAGGCAATACTTATTCCTAGCAGAGTATACACTGTCAAGAATTTTAAAAATATGCTGTGTCTTGATAATTAGGCAAAAACATTTGAATTTGGTGTCTTAGAAAATAAAACGCATCTCTGCGGTTATGTTTTTCAATTTTTATGTTTTGAGAAATCCCCCAGATTTTGACCATAGTACATAGTACGTGTACATTGTCCGTGTCCGTTGTAAAGGTCTATTAGTATTATTAAGAATTAGACTGTGTAGTTGTTTTTACCATCATAGACAATGCTTCACCGAGTTTTGAATTCTATGTCGCTGTGATCACAAAAATTGGTGAAATATTAATCATCATGAATTTAACCCAATCTTGGTAAAACTGCTGTTTTGTAGCATTGAATGTTGGGGTAGAACCACCGACTTTCCTTGGATTTCCATTCTTTGTCTGTTCAGTAGTAAGGTGTCAAAAAATTTCTGAAAAGTGCTTCGTACTGCAAAAACTCTTTTGTTTTTGTTTGAGTTTTTGTATTGTGTATGAATGGGTGTTGAGCTTTTCTCTCCTGCCTGGATCTGAGTGTTGCTGTAACATGAGATCATGAATATTTGAGCCGTGCCATGAGAAAACCAACATAATGCATTTGAGACCAGCATGGATCCTGCCCAGCCTGCGCATCCACGCAGTCTGGTCAGGATCCATACGGTTCGCTTTCAAAGCCTATTACAATTAGAGAAACCAAGCAGGCTGGTCTGGAATCATGCTGGTCGCAAATGCACTATGTTGGTTTTCTCATGGTGCAGTTCATTTGGTTTTTGTACAAAGTATACAGCAGTGCAGTTATTTACATCAAAGTAGATATGCTATTGTTGGGTGACTGTTTATTTTTAGAATAAAGTCTCCTTTTTACATTATTAACATTTAGTTTATACTAATTTGTTTTAGCTTCATTGTGATGAAAGCTTCAAGCTTATTGGAACCACTCTCGAGTCCGCTTCCTGGAAAAACCAGTGCTAGTGTCATGGTCGTAACCCCAGTGGGGCTTGAACTCATGATCCCTGGATTAAGTGGCCGACACCTTATCCACTAGACCACTGCTCCCTAATCATTATTTATTAGGAAGCAGGAAATCAGACATGAGCTATTATTTTTAGCTCGACTATTCGAAGAATAAGTAGAGCTATCCTTCTCACCACGGCGTCGGCGTCACACCTTGGTGAAGTTTTTCGTACCAGTCCACATTTTGACAAAGTCTTTTGAGATAAAGCTTTGAAACTTTCAACACTTGTTTACCATCATCATGGCCAGTTATAGGCAAGAGTACATAACTCCATCAAGGATTTTGGCTGAATTATGACCCCTTTTGACTTAGAAATCATGGTTAAGTTTTTCGTACCAGTTCATATTTTGACAAAGTCTTTTAAGATTAAGCTTTGAAACTTTCAACACTTGTTTACCATCATCATGGCCAGTTATAGGCAAGAGCACATAACTCCGTTAAGGATTTTGGCTGAATTATGGCCCTTTTGACTTAGAAATCATGGTTAAGTTTTTCGTACCAGTTCATATTTTGACAAAGTCTTTTAAGATAAAGCTTTGAAACTTTTAACACTTGTTTACCATCATCATGGCCAGTTATAGGCAAGAGCACATAACTCCATCAAGGATTTTGGCTGAATTATGGCCCCTTTTGACTTAGAAATCATGGTTAAGTTTTTCGTACCAGTTCATATTTTGACAAAGTCTTTTAAAATAAAGCTTTGAAACTTTCAACACTTGTTTACCATCACCATGGCCAGTTATAGGCAAGAGTACATAACTCTGTCAGGGATTTTGGCCGAATTATGGCCCCTTTCGACTTAGAAATCTTGGTTAATATTTCGTACCCATTCATATTTTGACAAAGTCTTTTGAGATACTTAGCTTTGAAACTTTCAACACCTGTTTACCATCACCATGTCCAGTTGAAGGCAAGAGTACATAACTCCATCAAGGATTTTGGCTGAATTATGGCCCCTTTTGACTTTGAAATCTTGGTTAAGTTTTTCGTACCAGTTCATATTTTTTGTAAAGTGTTTGACATATGGCTTTGAAACTTTTATCATTTGTTTAGTATGATAGTCTCTATCTGTAGGAAAGAGAAAATAACTCTGTCATCTATTTTTGCTGAATTATGGCCCTTTTTGGACTTTGAAATTGGTTCTGTTTTCATACAAGTCCATGTTTTGTCAAAACTATTTGACATATGGCTTTTAAACTTTGAACACTCGTTTATCATTATGATTTCCATCTGTAGGCAAGAGTACATAACTATTTTGACTGAATTTAATATGGCCCTTTTTGGACTTTGAAATTGCCTCATGTCTTGCCATTTAGTGCAAGACTTATCGAAATCAAAGTAATATAGGAACATTGTTTGTCTTATTTATTTATTTCTTTTGTCTGAATATCCGTGGAAATATTTTGACTCCATTCTTCAATCAATTCTTCGAATAGTCGAGTGCGCTGTCATTAGACAGCTCTTGTTTCAGCATCCAGTTCTGAATTAAAAATGTTTTCTGAATTCTGATGTAAAAATGTAATGTGAATTTCTTAGTTATATCTATTCAGGAAATATAATTTCAACCAATTTCAAAATTTCCATTCCCTATATTTTAAAAAGTTGAATACCATGAAGACATATCTACATGAAACTGTGCTTTTGGTTCATACCATACAATTCAGGTCCCTAGAAATTAAATGTTTTTATAGTACCATGGGTTTTCACTATCAAATTTACCTGGATTTAGATGACCAGATCGTATCCTACAAAACAGTCTTATGATTAGTAGAATATTTATTTCATAACATTTTTCAGAACCGACTGTGATACCAAAAGACTTCCGGTTGGACCGGACGAAGCAAGTAGAAGCACATAAAGCCCATTTTATCTGGGAGGCTGTCGATACCGCAGAGGGCAAAATACAAGGCGAATTTAGGGGTTATAAGGTTAGTTTTATTTTTCTGCTGAATGAAAAAAATCGTGAGAAATTGTCACAAAAAGGAAAGTCAGAGTTACAGCAGAACCTCTGTTGATGACACCTCTATAAAGTCAAGATATTTATAGTCAAACCTATGCCAAAGACCACCTCTTAATAAAGGTCATGCTTATAAAAACCACTAACTTTTTTCCCATTATCAGTTAACCTTTAGCCTTCTGGTAGCAAGTGTTTTTGCCTTTGCCACAAGTGCAGACCAAGACCAGCCTGCACTTCTGTGCAGGCCGATCATGGTCTGCACTGTTCGCTATTCTGTCAGTAAATTTTCAGCGAACACCACTTGGAATAATAAGTGGTACTGCCAAAATTTAATGGTAGACTGGTCCATTTTAGAAATTTAGCAGGGTAAAGATTAATAGTGTAAGTATATGTGTGTACTGACACTACCTGTCCAAAAAGACAACTTTGCAAGAAGGTTTGACTGTATTCTAAATTTTATGATATGAAATGATCATTTTTAAAAGAAGAAAAGTTACATCTTTATAATGTTTTAGTGTTTTATTCTTTAGTAATATTCAAAACACAGACTTTTTAAGTGTGACAATATTAAGACGTCGAAGGAAAAAATGTCTTCCACAATTAATTTTTGCAATTACTGGCAATTTTTCATCATTATACATTTTCCCTCATCTCTGTTGTACTAGACAACTTTTTTTTTCGCAATAAAAGAAAGTAAAGTGATTATTAAGAAGTATTTTGTCTGAATGAGAAATTACAACACACCATAGAATTGGCATTTAGATGTCTGTGCTGTTGCGTATAAATGAGATATTTACATTTTTCATTTCGGAATCCATTGACTCAACCGATGAGTCTAGTACAACAGGATCAATATTTCGTTCCTTTTTATCCGTATTTTGATTTGGCTCTTGAATAGTTCATTCTAATCTGCATAGAAAATGGTTACACATAATTGTAAGAAATGGAGGAAGGTTGATCTATCCATTCCTTTTGTTAAATAGGGTAGTTTCAACTTTGGGTTTGTTGAAAGTTTTTGCATTCCATTTTTTGCAATTCCTGAAACTGAATGCGGGATTTATAGTTTGCAATTTTACATCCAGCCCAGATTTCCAGAAAAGCCTGAATTTCTGGAAAATTTTGTGTGTTGAACCCTAAATTTGTCGCTAGGGGGTATTTATTTGAACTTAAATGACTTGTATGATCCATAATGTGTGATGGGGTTTAAATAAAGGGCCATGCAGTATGCATGAAGTTATTGCCCTTGGTTAATTTCCAGGAAATTATATGTGTAGACTGTAATTTTAAATTGTTGTCATTGTCCCGAACTTAAGGTTATAAAGCTGAGTCCTGGGACCAGTCTAAAAGCTCCAGCTTCTGATTGGTGGATCCTGTGCTCAATCTTGAAATTGACCAGTCACAAGATTGCTTTCTGAGACTGCGGCACGGTAGACAAATTTTGAATTCTGGTTATCCACATTGACTTATCATTAAGAGAATTGTAAACTTTTATTTCAGTTGCGATATTGGAAGTCAAGTGAGGGTCGTCACAAATGGAAAGAAGTAGATATATTAATAACAAAAGCTGACCACGGGAGACTCAATGTGAGGGCAGCTATAGATGACCTGCCAGCATATACGGCTCTCAGGGCACAGGTCTCTGTGATGAACACCCACTATACTGGGCCTCCCAGCCAAACAATTGACTTCACTACTCCAGAGGGAGGTAAGGCTATAACAATTTGAGCCACGCCATGAGAAAACCAACATAGTGCGTTTGCGACCAGCATAGATCCAGACCAGCCTGCGCATCCGTGCAGTGTGGTCTGGATCTATGCTGTTCGCTTTCAAAGCCTATTGCAATTAGAGAAACCGTTAATGAACAGCATGGATCCTGACTAGGCTGCGCATATGCGCAGGCTAGTCTGGTTCCATGCTGGTCGCAAACGCACTATGTTGGTTTCCTCATGGCGCGGCTCAAAATTTTGACTTTGAATTCATTAGATTCCTGTTACACTGGGCTCTTCCGACATTTTGTATTTTCCACTCTGAAAGCATGGGGGATAAGAAGATAAGGTATATCTGTTTGTTTGTTCGGGAGTGAGTGTTTTCAACAACAAAGCTTTTACAGATAATTATGTCTCCCAAATCCATTGGATCAAACATTCTTTTATTTGGGTTCAAAGTCAAGGTTTTACTTGAAGGTCAAAGATCAAATAGAAAGTGTATCTGAAACTTCAGCTGTGACCCAGTTTTGGGAAGACAAATTTTTTTTACATAAGTTCCGCAAAAAAAGTTGTTCCACAAGTAAGAAAATTGTTTTGCTGAACATGTTTATGAGTGAAAATAAATTATTTCGCTGAACAGCTCAACCCTAAATTGTCGAGAAAAGTGGAATGAGTAATTAAGCCCATTTCTCCCAAGTAACTTGAATCAATAATTTACCAATAAATAGCTATTATTTAAGAAGGCTGCCGGTAATTTCAAAGTTAACACTAAAACCTTTTGGTAAATTACAGTAATTTTGAAATAGACATCTTGTATAATTTACAGACACATTCATTTTGCTGTTTCTCCCCTAATTTTCAGCAACCTAGTGTTCAACAAAATGTCAAAAGTCTTACAGAAACTAATTCATAAATGGTAAAAGCTTTTTTGATTTTCCCCATTTTTTTCTAATGGACAAGACTATTGAATTTGACAATTAGTGGCTTAAAGACAGTAGTAAACGTCATCTTTAAAAGTGGATGGGGCATCTTTGAAATAATCTGTTGTCAAAAAAAAAATGTAATAACTGTCTCTGGAATTATAGGGAGAAAGTTTTATGTATTATGCATTTATTTGGGATGGTTGTAACATAATCTTGGTCAAAACTGTACAAATGTTTTTCAATGATTTTGATATAGTATCCATGATACTACATACAGTAAACCTCACTTATAAGGAATTCGGATATAAGGAACACTCGGTTATAAGGAACGGTTTTCAATTCCCCGATCTTATTCCTTCTTTATTCAATGTAAAAATCCTCGGTTATAGGGAACTCGGTTATAAAGAACACTCGGTTATAAGGAACACTTTTTCTAGTCCCAAAGTACGAAATTCAACGGAAAACCCCTCGGTTATAGCGAACAGACACAAAGAATATTGGAAATAAACAGGAGAATCGCTGATGACGTCAGAGTAACGTCGGCACTTTCACGCGATTTTATGCACATGAATAAACATATGTTATTTCATTTCTATGATCTTTAGTTTGTTATTTCACGGATATGATAAAAAGAAAATAAATAATATCATCATTAACTTATAGTTACTTGAGATTATGTTTGAGAGCTAGATGTATTAAGTATTTCAAGTTAACAATAGTAAATGAAAATCAGTCGCGAACATGGTCATGTCATACTATCCTAAATAAATGTGTTAATTACGCGTGATAGTCCAGTTTACCAAATTTTCAATTGTAAAAATTATAGCAGGTGCTAAAATGGACAATAGCAAAACTATAGGTATAATTTACGCTTTAGTCTGTATGTATGGCGCCATTGTCTAGTCGTAATGCACTGTATGTCATAAATATCCTACTTTTAAATTTTAATTGGTAGTGTAATTTAACATTTTTGTATTAATTATTTGAACATTTAGTTTATACTAGTATCGATGCCTTTTCACATAAAGTGCTGTCGAGCAAGGTAAGGGCTGCAACATATCTTATGATCATAATGTAGTGCTCTCCTAAAAAAAGAAGATAGAAATAGACGACAAAGAGACAATTAAATCACGTCAATCTTACCGACGTACATTTTGGCTTAGTTTAGGTTCAACACTATTTCAGTCATATACACGCAGTCAGTTTACCTTACCATCTCTCTAGGAAAGGGCTGGTACTAGACAAAACTTTCTCACATAAAGATTCATGGTCGACCCGGAGCCCTTTTCAGACGTCAGTCAAATAGTGTTCGCTCTAAAAATTGTGTTCGTTATACAAACCTCGGTTACAAGGAATTAGTTCCCTATACGGATATAAGGAACCTCGGTTATAAGGAACAATTTTTAGAGGTCCCAAGCTGTTCCTTATAAGCGAGGTTTACTGTATCAGGTTTTATATAAAACCATGATACTAAAATATCAACACAGATATGATATTGTAATCATCGCCGGGTGTTTTTCAGATCAATTATTATGTTAATTGTTGCTGAGGCGAAAGTTGCAGGATGGTAGGGCAAATTGATAGAGGAAGAGATGGTATGTTAGTGATTTTTATCTGAAAATAGGCAGAGGATGGAACTACTAAAATCCACACAAAGACCAATTTCTATTACTATACTTATGATATAATTGCATTAACTAGATAAAGTAACAACAATGCTTTAATTTAATGAAACTTAAAAAATAATGTCACCCTCAGTAGTGTGAGCTTCCATAATGTTTCACAATGTTACAATGTACTATGTTTATCAAAGGGAATGTATGTTGTCTATAAAGGAAATGTCAATTTTTAGCGGTGATCTCGTTTTGGCGGATGATAGTCCCAGAGTTTACACATACCAAATGTAAATAAATATGCTGGCGAATTTACTTTATATATTATGAATGTATATTATCTTTGGTGGTTGGGGATATTTGATCAGAAAACATTGACCTAATGACGGTTGGAAAGCTGGTTACTGACATCTGCACTCTTATTTAAGTTTTTGAGCATTTGAATATAGTATACAATCGAAATTGTCCTACCGTCAAAGATGGTCTTTCCAGTCGGCGACCATTTCGAAATTGATTGACCAATCAAATAGTTATCAACAAATCAAATCAAAAAGCTAAACTTAGATCTTTCATGTTCTAGGGCCTCCAGAAAAGGTAGACTCACTAAGGATTCTGCTAAAATAAGATTGTTCTGCATTTAGTCAATAAGGGCACAGAGAATTGTATCTGAAAATACTAAGGGTAGTTTTATTGCATTACGGTAGTTTTCAATTTGATGCCATTGTTAAAAAATCTATATATAATTTACCAATCGGCTTGCAATACAATATATTTCTGTGAAATATTCTTTATTGTCTATTCTAACACAATCCGATTCATTTTCCTATTAAACAAAGAATACAGAAAACAGTGAATTATTATACAACAAATCACTGTTCTGACGTCACAATTATTACGTCATGGCGTCAAATGGCACAGCGGCACGCTGGAAAAGAAATCGATTGAAAACGGGCAAATATTTAGTGAATGTCATCAAGAATCCTTGGTAACGTGTTAGAATCGAAATAATATATCTCATTTAGTGATTTGCTCTTGAATAAATCATTGTTTGTCATTCAGATGTGTATTATTATATCACTCGGGCTGCGCCCTCGTGATATAATTCCTTCGCATCTGAACTCCAAACAATGATTTATTCAACGACAAATCACTGGATAGATAGATAGATAGATTTATTTCGATAATTGAGCAAACATAACATAGTTACAATACATGCATATAATAAAATTTATAATCACATATAAAAGTTGTCATATGAAGTAATGTGTTATGAACTATGTCAGTCACATCAATATCAAGGATGACACAAGAAAGAGAAAAAAAAATCTCTTATTTCCATTGTGGTCCTTGGTACCAATGGTCTGACATAGAGAGGCATGAAACATTAACATGAATATATATAAAAAAAATACCGAGTTCATTATTATAAAATAACGTATATGTTATGCATAATCAATATGATCTCAAAAAGCGCCTGAGATATATTATTTCTTAAATATACTTTTACATGAACATTACTGGCTAGATGTTATTGTAAAATACCAAAGGGAGATAGTTTTGAATATTGTCACGATTTGAAATTATGCTATATTCGGTGCTTTTTGAGATCATATTGATTATAGATAAATGAACCATTTCTGACTACTGGGCCACCCATTTGGGAGATTGGTTGCGTGTGAATAACATAAAAGTTTAGAACTCAAAATCCAATAAAATAATGGCTTGAGCGTAAGGGCATTAAAATTGGAAACTTAAGTATTTTTTGGGAAAGTAAAATGAATGATGATAAAAGTTATGTTGATTTAACGTTACGAAATTCAGCTTGTGTGGTAGAACAGCACCAAAAAGGTTAATAATAGATAAATTTTTCTTTTAACATATTTACTTAACATTGATTGAATAAAGGTCTAACGACTGACGGTAACTTAAAGCACTTGGCGACAGCTTCCTGCATTTCTGACCAGCACCATGGTAAAGGGTCGTTCTTACTGGTATTTGAACCCGCAACCTATGGGTAGGAGTCTCCTGCACTGACCCTTTATCTGTAGATTATTGACAAGAATTTACTATTGTCTTTAATAAACAGATAAATTATTGGCCAGAGTATATAATCTTATATAAACTGATAAGTGGTTGGCCAGAATTTATCATTAAAATGGAGGAAAAGTAATTTATAACAAATTCGCCATTTGAAAATGATATTATTGTCACTTCATTCAACTGATCAATTTCACATATCGATTATAGCAATGCATTCCACCACTACCATACCATTTCCGACCTCATTACCATCCTTATGGGACGTCAGTGGTGTGTGAATTACATAAAACTTTTCCAAGCTCAAAATCCAATAAACTGCTGGCTTGAACATAAGGGCATTAAATGAGAAACTTATGTATTTTTAGGGAAGCAAAATGAATTTAAAAGTGATGCTCGATTTAACATTAGGACCCTTGGTTTGTACAGAAAAATAGAAAAAATATATTTAAGTAGCCAAAAGCTTTTTGTATGATATTGTTAAATGCTGTTGAACACTAGAAAAGTTGTATTTTCTAAGATTTTAAAGCTCACCTATTCCCAAAGGGGAAGTAGACATATGTGCATAAATTTAAATTAGATGTTTATCTGCCTCTGAGAAAAAACAAAAGAATTTTTTACTATCTAAAACAAAAGCCCTTGTTAAATGTTGAGTTTGTTCATCGTTTCAAAAGCACAAAAGCATCTCAGATATTCGACTCCTATTGTCTTAGATTTTTGACTCCTTTTAAAAGTTTTTTTATTTCCAAGGGACACTTTGCAAGTAATTCATACGTGAATAAGTTTGTACCAGACGCCACTTTCCTAAAATGCAATTGTAACAAATTTTGAGAGAAATTTAGTTTTACCCAAGTTGCTTTAAAGTGGCACGTCTAATTCCATTTCAGAAAGAATTTATAAGATTTAAGGTGTCTGTAAGACTGCTGTCGTTAACAGAAGTTCCTATATTTAGAACAGAGAATGTATGTTCACAGTATGTCTTCAATAAAATGTAATTATCAGCCATTTACGTTTTATAGATCCATTTTTAGATTGAATTTAAAGCGCATTAAGTAATGGTGAAAAACAAAATTCCTAAGGAGAATTTGGAAGGCTACAAGATATATAATTAAGTTCAGAACTACTCTTTTCTTGAGCAATATTTTAAATGTTTTCATTAATCGAGATTTTGGTCAGGGAAAGCACTAATTATTCTAGTCTTCTTTATTTACTAGAAACCGAGAGCTAAACCACAAATTGTTTTTCCCCGATCCATGCGTTACTGGAAAAAGAATTTGATTGTTTTGTGTTTGCATTTTAAAATTTCATACTGTAAAATATTACGTTAGATAATTATAGATGATGGGACTCCGTGGCCGAGTGGTTAAGGTCGCTGACTTCAAATCACTTGCCCCTCATCAATGTGGGTTCGAGCCTCACTCGGGGCGTTGAATTCTTCATGTGAGGAAGCCATCCAGCTGGCTTACGGAAGATCGGTGGTTCTACCCAGGTCCCCGCTCTTGATGAAATAATGCATGGAGGGGCACCTGGGGTCTTCCTCCACCATTAAAGCTAGAAAGTCGCCATATGACCTATCATGTGTCGGTGCGACGTTAAATCCAAAAAAAAAAAAATAATTATAGATGAACAACATATCAGCCTAGATCGAAATTTAACAGAACTGCAAAAAAAACAACTTTCAGGAAACACCAAAAAGCTAATATTTTCAAAAATGCCATATCTGCAAATTAACATTTAAAACCTAGCAGAAACATACATTTTCTTATATATCTTAATATTGCTACAGAGTATTGTGGAATATTGATATGTTTCAATTATGCATGTTTGTGACGTCTAATGCACAATGCATTAGACATTTGATGATCAGACTTTAATCTATATTATTCAATATCAGTTTATTAGTGAATAAAAAGCAACATGTTTTCCTATAAATTAAATTTAATTGATTTATAAGATAACATTGATGAAGCATAAAATTGTGCACATCAGATTACAGTTGACTTGGTACTTACGACCACCTGTATTAGGCAACTTTTCTATTAAACGACCACTTAAATTTGCCCCTCCCCACCCCACTCCCATACATCCTATTAAATGACTTTTTCATTATGCAACTTGTCATTCTGTATTTACCAAAACCTATTAAGAGACCATTCTATTATGAGACCTTACAAGGGACCGCCAGAGTCTACTGTATATGTACTCAGTGCATATATGTCTGTTTGACCGCTGGGAGTCTAGACCATTCACCATAATATCCCTTCCTAACTTGACTAACTTCCGCTTTTATACAAATTAGTTTATTCTATAGTTTCACATTAGGTGTCAGAATATTTATACGTCTGAAAATGACAAAAGAAAAAAGCAGTTGTTCGCTAGTGTGCACATTGTCTTCTTCAAACGTGGCCATGTCTTCTTCAAACGTGGCCAAAAGTATGTTAAATTTTATTTTTTTTAAATATACAAAAAATGTAGTACAATTCTCTAGTTATCTCCCTTTTAATCTGAAATGAAGTGCCTTGATTTGACCTTTAAACCTTCAAGATTCAAATTCTTTTATGGTAAGATCAGATGGTAAGAGTTCCTACCCAGATGCATGTTCATGAGGAAAAAGGTTTGTCATATTTCTTCCTTTAAAGTTGCAGTACACTTTATTAAAATCTAGCAAATTTTCACTACGGTAGACAAAATTGTCTTTTTTTACAATTTATGCAGAAATGTCTGTAATGTGTGGGTTGGGGATGGGGTGGGGGTTTACCCTACATTAATTTAAATTGTCATTCTGTGCCCTAAACTTTAATAAATTATATTAACCTTTAGCCTGTTGCCGACAAATGGTTCTGCCTTTGCGACCAGTGCAGACCAAGGTCATCCTGCACGTCTGTGCAGTCTGATCATGGACTGCACTTTTCGCTGTTCTGTCGGTAAAATTTTCAATGTATACCCCTTCGAATAATAAATGGAAGTGCCTAAATTGAATGTTGAACCAGTTCATTTTAGAAATTTAGCAGGCTAAAGGTTAAGGAGTGTTTCTATGACAACAAAGATCAGTGTTTGGTTGAACACATACCGGTAATAACAAGACCTGTAATAACAAACCAATAGAAAAAAAACAACTTAAAACGGAGATATATTCCTGTTTTAGGTAGAAATGCTAGTTATTTCTGCTCATCACATGATTCGTAAATTTCATGCAGTTTTGAATTAAAGACACGATCGCATGAGAAATGTCATTGCATCTTGTGCACAAAAAACAAGGCAAGTCTTCAATCATCGTAAAATATGTGTTTTCTCCCCGATATAAATGGATATAATTATCAACATTTCTTCTGTTCTCGAGTCATTCTGTTTCATCCTCCAATTTTAACTTTGAATAGAGATGTTGATCGAGAGACAATTCACTTCCTGAAGTAATTTTACCATCATGCAATATCGGAATCAACCATACAATGGCAATTTTACACTAGGTGATATATAGGGACTTGACAGGCAAAAGTATAACGCAATGATCTATAAAACAAAATGGTGTCACAGATTTTTGTTCCGCTAAAATTGTCTTGAATTGAAGAAAGTAATTGCTTCTGTTGATTAAGTATTGTGTTGGAACTGATTGGAAGAAGGTTCATTTTGTTACTCGCTTTTAGCGTCAGGTGAGCCTTTGCACAGGTTTTGTTGTTGATCAACTCTCTTGAGAATTACATTCAGTGTACTGGTATGATTTATAATTGTTTCAGCCTTATAAATGTTGACGTATGTTTCTTTTTTTCTTTCCTACAGTTCCAGACCCAGTGCGAGATTTGCGTATTGAGGCGCATGGGACAACATACGCACTGTTAAAATGGCTGCCGCCAGAGGAACCAAACGGACTGTTGCTAGGATACGATATTGGTTACCAGCAGAGTAAGATATTGTCTTATTCTATTATTAAAATTCCTTAATTACTTTTTCTTTATCAAGACTTTATGTCAGCCAGAGGAGAGATGTGGAGAAGTTGGTAGTTAACTTGTGGAGAACAGGTTAGTGGTTAGGTTGACTGCACACTGTTATATAATTGAAACATCATTAAAAGCCACGCTAAACACAAAGCAAACAATGATAGAGGAGGACACCACAGTAGCACTAATAGTAAGTAAGTAAGTAAGTAACGTCTTTATTTAACGAGGTTAATGCATTCGGTTTCCCTATCTTCCATACGGGCCTCAACATATGCACAACATATACAGTCAACATAATACACAATATATATACAGTAAACAGTACGAAACGTAATAATAATGAATAATATTCAGATGTTCATAAAATCAACATGAAAATACATTACTATGTAGAAAGACAAAAATGAAATACTGTGAAATCATTTAATTTTGTCGGCTCAAAATTTCGTGGTTTTGACCTAAACGGCTGTTTTGTGGGGACGTAAATTCGTGGATTTTTAATTTTTGGGAAAAAAATCGTAATTTCCACAGGAATAGATCTACTCGTACTTCTGTCCTTAATGTGAAACCTACACGTGTCAAACAACGCTACCATGGTTACCGAATTTGCAATCAACGCCGCGGGAGATTAGCGAGTGATCATGTGCCAATTAACGACTGCGTTATCTATAATTATACGAACCCTAATTTGTAAAACTTTTTAAAACTTTGAAATATTCAATGAGAAAAGTCGGCGCCAATTAAAATGTGTCAAAACCATAGCACCTTGCACAATTAGCATTCATAATCGAAACAAATATAAAATTGATCATTTGATCGTGTTTTAAACAAGAACTACTTATTGTACCGCAAATTAAAACACACTATTATAGATTTAAATAATGTAGTGCTAGTATAACCATATTAATTCTTACATAAACTATTATAAATTGGTCCGACTTTTTTTTCGGCAAAATGAATGCGCGTCTGCATCTAAAATTACAAGCTCTTGAACTTGTGCATGTGTTATTTCCTGCCGAGAAACGTGTAATCTGAATTAGGTATTAATGCATCGGATACAAATCTAACAATTAATTTGTAATATTTAATAGTTCCAAAGTCGTTGTATTTTACTACATGTCATTAAAAATAAAGGCTAGTGTATAAACATTGCATAGCGGGGCCGAAAAAAATCATATAACAGTGTAGTTGGCATGTGACGCTACGTCAAACTTCTTTATTTAGTAACTACTTTCACTTTGACAAACATGTCATAAACAAACCACGGGTACATTTCTAAATGAAATAGTCGGTTTTGTTTCCACGCATACTTATGTTTATCGTTGATGGAGTCTCCATAAACTACATGAAAGCTGCAGGTTAGTACTGCCGCATGCTTACAACTACGGATCAGATCAAACGGCTATGGTGTCTTGTTTGGCGACTTTGCGTACAATTAAAAATTATCGTGAGCATAATTTGTTCGTTGGGACTTAAATTCGTGGTTGAGCTCAACCACGAAATCCACGAAAATTAATCCCCCACGAATAATAATGATTTCACAGTATTTGAAGTAATGATTTTTATCAATTCATCACTAACAGTTTAGATATTAAGATGATTATATAATACAAAAATTTAGTTAGAGAATTGCCACTGGACATAGGATGTTTGAAATTTCCTAAGAGTGTCAGAATTTCGAATTTGTGTTGGAATGTCATTCCATATTTTTGGACCGAAGTAAGTAAATGACTTTCTAAACAATTCTTTTTTTGGTTTTGGTATAATTAAGTTAATGACTCTGTTCCAGAACTTCCACAAGCCAGCCGGAGAACTTCCTAACTTTTTTAAAACTTTCAAAGCAGCATGCCTCCAGATCGTTCGACAAGAAAAGAAAAATTTTTTTTTTAGATATCTTGAAATAAATGCTATATTTCTTAAGAAGTCTTTAAAACTTAATTACTGACAAATTTTATGTTATGGAAACACATGAAAATTTCCTGTTCTTACTACTTTTTACGATGAAAATCGAAAAGCGTTTGTCACGCTTTTACTCCAGGTAAACTGTCTAGATTATAAATATCTATATTTTGAAGTCATTATTTATTACTTCAGCTATAGCACTATTGGTTACGACGAATCTGGAGGCATGCTGCTTTAATCCAAAAAAAACTTGATACAAGAGATCTCACAAAAAAAAAACTGGTAATGCAAAGAACAATAATAAAGTTGAAGGGAAAGTAAAATTAATAAATTTCAATATACATGTACAATGTATATTATTTCAAGCTTTTTAGCCAAAAAGTAACAGAGACAAATTTTGTATAAAGGGGGGAAAACATCAGTTAAATTTACCAGATAGAGAGCATTTCCTCATTTCCTCGTACAGTCCTTTGATATCATACTTGAGTACAATATCTGTTTAGAACTTTCAGGAAGAACGTTAATTTCTGTCAAAGACATGGCTGTTTTAGGAAATTAATCATTGATAAAATTTTATCACATATAATAGTTGATTCATCTGTCGGTGTTTCTAAGTTTTCATGATTTATTGTTGCGGAGTAGAAATAAAATTGCAGCAGATAAAAAATTTCAGCATTCATTTTTTAAATCGATATACTGTGCATTGTGTCAGGAAAAGGAATGTTACTAGATATATCTACCTACTGTAAAAGCAGAAATTTTCACGAGGGTTTAATTTTCATTATATTTGCGAGGCCCTGCATCTCTCGAAAATTAATCCTCACGTAAATATTCACCATTAGTATAATTCAAATTCAGTGACACCATTTTTACAATGTCGCGAATATTAAACCTCACAAACATACTCAAATTTTCAAATTCACGAAATTTTGACCCAGCCAAAATATGTGCTTTTACAGTATACATTGAAGTAAATGTTTGAATTTCTTCTTTAATGTTCTATGGATGTTTGAGCAAGCTGAAATACCTTGGGAAAATTCTGTCCTGTGAAGAATTCAGTCCAGATCATTTGCGAGAGGTTGGTGATTGGACCAGGAAGTCTGTCTTCCTTGAACTCGTGTTCAGAAGTGTAACCTGGTCTAACTGGAAAGTCACTGTTTCTCAGCTATCATGTCTTTAAACCAGGTGAAGCAAACCTAATGGCACTGATTATGAACAAAAGAAATTCTTAGGTTCCTCTGAATTTCTAGTGTAAATTATGATCACACATAAAAAAAAATGATGGTCCCTCTGTAAATTTATAAGGGAATCTAAATCTTTATAGAGAGTAGGTTTGTTATTTAAGAGAAAATTTGCTTCAGTAGAATATAGTGAAAATTAACACCTGCGTTGTCAGTCCTTTTATAGCATATTGAAACTTTTGACTTGATTTATGTCTAAAATTGGCAATAAATGGCTAAAAGATCAGATAAATAACAATAAACTGCACAGAGATATACAATTCCTTTCACAGAATGTTGTATTTTTTATGACCTTGTTAAAATTAAAGTTCCAAGAATTCTTCCAGATGCTTTATTTAACAAGCCAGATCATAAAATTTTGAATCTCGGGAGAAGATAAACTATTCTTATAATATTTTCATACTATTTCAAGACACATGCAAGCAGATAACCACTGTTGTCATATATTCTTATGTAAAAAAACGGGTAAAAAAAGAAGCTGCAACTGCTAGTTTTGCATTATTCTGTCGGTAATAATTTTAGAAGTTATTTAGGGGGTCATATATTTGCTTTTATAACGACAGAAAATGTTTCTCACTTTGAAGAAAATAGGCAAAAATGTGTACTACACGACTGTGATGTTTTATTGATGATGTTGATGCAGGAAAAAAGTAACTTTTCTCACACTTTAAAGCAGAAAAAAAAGGAGACTTATTGTTAAGGGAGCTCCGTGCTCATAAAGACGGCACTTACTTTTGCAATTAAGAGGCTTTCTATAAAAAATGTGCACATCTTTTATGGGTAATAACTTGTCACTAAAGAATTGATTATTTCCTCAACGATTCACGTTCCCTGCTGATCGTGTGATATATATGACCCTTTATTTTAGCTCAGAGATTCTTTTTTTCGAAGGATGTCCTATGACTCACCGATACTGTGTTTGTCAAATTTTAGTTCATTTTATGAAATAAATTTTTAAAAAGAGCCGAAAGAAAACTTCCTATAATTGTGGTCTTTGTAGCTTCATAGTATGACTAAGACGTTTTCGGGGAATATATTTTACCCCCTCCTAATGAAGTTGTCAGCATTCAAAGAAAACAAGTGTTTTAATATCAAAACGAAATTTCTCTGCGAAAACAAATAAATTAGAAAAATTAAGTCTGAATGTCATGGAAAACAGGGGTCCCGTTTCTCTGGCATTCTGGGATAGCCTTTTTTGTGAAAAGGGCATGTGCTCATTTTAGCATTCCTGATTTCGTAAAAGACAAATGAGTCATAGGATTTTAGTCAGTTTCCGCATTCAAACAGTCGCTAGTTAGCCGCTGAGCTGTTATAATTTGTTGAGCAATTTCGGACGGTAATTGGCAAAATTCCGCTAAAATTGAGGGACATTTGAAGGAAGACTGCGCTATTTATGTTTGAAAATTTCAAATAATTAGCTCACTTTTTTTTATCTTAATTCCACTTGTTCTTGATAGTTGAACAGTTTATTTCCAAGATTTTCACAGAATCACAGGAAAAAGGTTATTGATTATGGTGGATTACAGACAATTTAAAACTGACAAAAAACGCTACAGGCCTTTTACCGAAATCCTGTTTAAGGGACGTTTTTAATACGGAGTTTTAGAAATTGACTCAACATGGCAATGAAATGATCTCATTCTTTTGTAATTGATTTAATGTCATGAAAATACCAGTACAAATGAGCTTCTTTGTGATGGTAGAGAAACATCTTTAAGAAATGTTCCGAATCGTCATTTACGCTGGTGACAGGTGCTTGTTGAATTTTCAGTCGAAGAGTAGTTAGGAATGATAATGGGACTTTGTTAACATGTTAACTACATCAATGATAAATGATCCATATAATAATTTCATTCTTAATTGAAGGAATCTGTTTCAAGTTGCGTTAAAAGTATCAGTCATTGTATTAGGTTGCATATTTGAATTTTTCTCATTAATAGCACTGGAAACACATTCTGTTCATAGTTCTCCTAAATAAGAGATTTTTTTCTAATGCACTATGTATTTAGACCAAATAAATAGAATCAGTCTTTTGCCCTCTCATTTAGCTCAGTAGTAAAAATTGGTTAAGTGTTGGAATCCCTGGCAAGGTGTTTACTGTGTGACGATTGACTGAATAATGTTATATCTGTAGTAAATAATCTGCAACCTCTGATAAATCAAGGAAGTTGTTTGTAACTTGTGGAGAACAAGTTAATTCTATTAAGAAATTCAGGATCACTTGCTAGCTTGAGTACATACCAGTAGTAAGGTTGAATCTTTGTCTGTTAGTACTGACCAAAAGGCTTATACTTCAGAGGGGTCTTCATGGTTTAAAATTGCTCCTCGCCACTGTAGATTCAAAACTCCTGTTAGGAATATAGATTTCTTTCATATGAGGAAGTCATCCTGCTGGCTTACAGGTTTGGTGGTCTGTCAGATGCAAGTCATGTCCGAAAATAAATTTGAAAGATCACCAGGGCTCTTCCTCCACTGAAAAGCAGGAACAATGCTGTCGTCATTTTCCGTTTGAATGGATGTTCTTCGTATACGATTTTGGCACTCTCAGGTTGTTGTTCTATTGATGCTGAAGTATGACAAAATCACATATAGAGAGTAATTGTAACCACACTGAAATTGCCAATTGTCATGGGTCGATTACCTTAAAACCAAACATAACACACCTCTATATCAGATCCACTGGGATTGCATACTGAAAGAAGCTAACGATTTATATATTTTTCAGTCAATGAGGAAGTAAAAGGTCCCAAACGGCAGTTGCGGCCACAGATTGATAGTCCCGATACTCTTGGTGCCAGAATAACCGGTTTATCATCTAATCATGACTATCGGTTCTACGTGTATGCTCGAACTAAGATGGGAAGAGGAGAGGAATCATATATTGATGTTAAAACAAAAGACGGTGAACGTAAGATTTTCTCTTTCCATTATTATATTCTGTTTGCATGTCCTATCAATATAATGCCATTAACAAGTGGAACGATTTTTGCGTATCAAATGTACACAGAAACCTTTCTCCACTGGAAGATTCACGCTTTCATACTGCAAACGAAATCGTGCATGTGCTAAATAGCTTTCTGTGTTGTGTACAAGATGCTGTGTCACATTGTAGATTATATTACATAATTCCTATCCCTAAAGATTACTTATGTTGGCAAATGAAATTCTGTACTGTAAATGTATTTTTTGTTTTGAAGTTAATGAAAAAAAAAAATAGACTAGGAAAGTTTCATAGTGCCGCTTTTGTGATGGGTAAAATTCTATTCTGTTATAATTTTGTATGATAATAAGGCCGCCTTTTTAATCAAAACGGAGCACGAAAAAGTAACAAATTAGTAACAACATCATAATATATTACATCTAGATTATCCGTCTAAAACGCCACACCGACATTTTGATTTTTATTGTTTGTAGTGGAAAGACTGTGTTTCAAACACTGTGAAATCAGTGATGGTAAAAATTGCTATCATCCATGGACTTCAGATTTTAAGGATGAACTAAAAAAGAATTATGTCTCCCACCACACAGTGGTGTGGGAGACATATTGATTTACTCCAGTCTGTCTGTCACAAAGCTTGTCCGCACTCTTAAGTCGAACATTTCTCATGATCTTCACCAAACTTGAACAAAATGTGTTTGACCATGAGACCTCGGCCAAGTTTGATAACTAGCCAAATCCGCCCAGGCACTTTTGAATTATGGCCCTTGAATTACTGATTGGATCCACTCATCACAGTCATCGAGAGAAACTAGACATTTTTCAAGCTTGTCCGCACTCCAAGTCGAACATTTCTCATCTGATCTTCACCAAACTTTTACAAAATGTGTTTGACCATGAGACCTCGGCCAAGTTCGATAACTAGCCAAATCCGCCCAAGCTGTTTTGAATTATGGCCCTTGAATTACTGATTGGATCCATTCATCACAGCCATCGAGAGAAACTAGACATTTTTCAGTGGGGTCCATTCATCAACGCCATTGAGAGAAACTAGACATTTTTATGCCCCCGGCATCTACTGATGCGGGAGGCATATAGTGATCATCCTGTCCGTCCGTCCTTTCGTCCGTACAAGGTTAACCAAATGGGACCGTTTCGTCTAGCATCAATACCCCTTACTAGAATGACTTGATACTAATGCAGATGTAACCTGTGACCATTCCTCATCTTCAGACATCACCTGACCTCAGTTTGACCTTGACCGTGACCTCATTTTGGACTTAGGTTGCTTTATATGGGCCATCTCTTGGTTAATCAAATGGGACCGTTTCGTCTAGCATCAATACCGCAAATGAATTGATACTAATACAGATGTAACCTGTGACCATTCCTCATCTTCAAACATCACCTGACCTCAGTTTGACCTTGACCTCATTTTGGACTTAGGTTGCTTTATATGGGCCATCTCTTGGTTAACCAAATGGGACTGATTCGTCTAGCATTAATACCACTTATAAGAATGAATTGATACTAATACAGATGTAACCTGTGACCATTCCTCATCTTCAAACATCACCTGACCTCATTTTGACCTTGACCTCGTTTTGGACTTAGGTTGCTTTGTATCGACAAGGATGCCACCGGGGGCATCAAGCGTTTATTGAACGCAGCTCCTTGTTCAATGTTGCAGTTGTGGGAGACATGTGCTTTTCTCAAAAGCATCTCTTCTCTAGTTATATTTGTATATTGGGATTGACAAAATGAAATTATATCAAACTAGTTTAGTTGTTTCAGAACTCTCTATGTAAGTTTTATTCTTGAAGTAATTGTTCCAAGCTAGAATTTCATATAACATATTTATCTTGTAAAATTTCTGCTTTCTTCTTTAGATTAAGAATCACCGACTTGAAATTTTTCGGCTGACCTTTATAAACTAAAGCAGTCGGTCTGAAATTTTCGTCGTTGTTCTGAAGATGTTTTTAAATTGATTCCCTCATGTATTCTTCCAGATAAGCAATTTATCCATCATTTTATGTCCATTCTCATTTCGAAGTTTTGTTTTTTCATTTCAATATGTAAACATTTTGAATTGTTTTCGTCATGCGATAAAATCTCATCAGTCTTGTGGTCCCTGATTAGTTTTCTGCTATTTTGCTTTTTTCGTTCCGTTATTTGTGTTTTTTTTATTCACTTCCTTATATACTGATGATTATAGAAATATCTCGATATATTAAAGCATGCCTGTAAGTCAGTGGCTTTCTGATAGTTTTCCAATTCTGTTTGTAGTGCGCTATATAATATGTTTATAGTGTAACTTAGGGACTTATAAAATTTCTTTACGATTTAATATCACGGTACTTTGAAGCCCTTGGTATTTATAAATATAAGAGAATTTACTTTATTTTACTTGAGGATTTAATTAGTAAGACAACTGCAGGTCTTATGATATTAATTATTCTGTTTCATTAAGGACGTGCTGTTACAAATTTTTTTAGTTTGTTTTGAAGTTAAGATATCATGGTACAGAATGTTTTAAGTTTGAAACAAGCAACTTTATCTTTAGGTTCGAAACAGGCAATGACATTTTTAAGATTAAAACAGGCAATTGTGATTTTAAGATTGAAACAGGCAACTGTATTTTAAAGATTGAAACAGGCAAGTGCATTTTAAAGATTGAAACGGACAACTGTATTTTAAAGATTGAAATGGCAACTGTCAAAGATTGAAACGAACAACTGTAATTTAAAGATCGATTTGTATTTTTTAGATTGAAACAAGCAACTGTATTTTAAAGATTGAAACAGGCAACTGTATTTTAAAGATTGAAACAGGCAACTATATTTTAAAGATTGAAACGGGCAACTGTATTTTTAAGATTGAAAAAGGCAGCTGTATTTTTTAGATTGAAACTGGCAACTGTCTTTTTAAGATTAAAATAGACAATTATGTTTTAAGATTGAAACAGGCAACTGTATTTTTTAAGATTAAAATAGACAATTATGTTTTAAGATTGAAACCAGGAAATCGTATTATTATCTTCTGTATTTTTATTCTTAGCACCAGATACCCCACAACCAAAGTTTATGACCTTGGATCAAACTAGTGTCAATATTACTTGGACACCATATAGGCTCATAGACGTCAGTTATGTCCTTGAATATAGGCTAGCAGGTACTAGACCACTAAATTTACATTTTCTGATGTTTTTTGATATTAACTAGATTTAAAATTCTTAGAACTGACTTTTCTAAACTAGAAAGGATATTTCAATTATCTTAATTAAGAAAAGAAAGAATTGATCAAAACTTTCAAATTTTCTTTTAAAGAAATGAGCTAAAACAAACTCAGATTTAATTCAAGTACCATTTTCAGTTCTCTCACTTAACATTGTTGGAAAGTGGCCAGGACAAAAGGATTTCAGTTTCTAGCAGACTCTAGACTGGCATTTTCATACAATACCCTGATGAGATATAAAATAAAATTGTTACAGTCATGGAATTTAGATCAATCTAAAGATGTATATGTTTTAAGAGCCTCTATAGTCGCATAAGGCACCATGACATCGCTGTTAATAAATTCTACCAATCAATTATGATGTCTTGTCTAGATAAGCTGGATACTTTATGATATCTTGACATACAGTATAACCTTTGTTAAGGCAGTTCTGCACATTTGAAGCAAATATTGCTCTTCAATGTAGAATTTTATCAAGCCATATTTTTTTCAAAAATCATTGTATCCGAAAGATTTCCACCAAAATAAGTGCTTAAATTTTTTTTGGGCCGAATTGAAAATATTGGTCCGCCAATCATTTTTGATGACATTTTTGATGACATTTCAGTGTAAAGAAAATGTTCTACAATATAGATTTTAATGAAACTTCATTGTTATAGAGTTATCTTTTTTCAGTCATATGACCAAATAGAATGTTTAGGTCCGTGTGATTAATTTTTTACAATTTGCTAATTATCAGTTGGAGTACTTGAATTGTCCCTTACATTATTTTAAGCCATTTTGAAACCCATTTTGAAACCTATCAATTTCCATATAATAATAATTCAGCTTATGCAAGATAGTAGTGCTGACTGTTTAACACTTTATACATAGATAATATTATTTTAATGGGTTCCCAGCAAAATCAGTGCTACTGGTACAACAGCTAGGAGCCATTATTTTAGGATTTCCCGGATAAATGATGTTACACCATTACATCCAGTTAATCAGACCTGCAGAACTACCTTAATGGCTTCTCTAAAGGACAACCACCTCTGTACAAAAACAGATATTTTCTTATCTCCCAGTGCATAAAATAAGTGAGCCGTGCCATGAGAAAACCAACATAGTGACTTTGCGATCAGCATGGATCCAGACCAGCCTGCGCATCTGTGCAGTCTGGTCAGGATCCATGCTGTTCACTTTTAAAGCCTACTGCAATTAGAGAAACTGTTAGCGAACAGCATGGATCCTGATCAGACTGTGCGGATGTGCAGGCTGGTCTGGATCCATGCTGGTCGCAAACCCACTATGTTGGTTTTCTCATGGTGTGGCTCAAGTAAAGTCATCTCTTTACAGTAACACCCTCTGTACAACAAACGTATTTTAGTCGTCTTGGAGGGTGTTTGTTCCAGGGAGGTCGTACTGTATCAGGATTAAGGAGACACATTCCAGTTGAATAGACAGATGTAATAAAACTTTTAGCAAGGCGGCTTAATAAGTAAACAAAAAAGAACTTGAAATTAACATTTTTTTTTATTCTTTTAACTGTACAACTTGTGTTTAAATACACAATGCTTCCTCTACCTTGCAGTATAATGCCTAAGCAATTTGGCTTACTTATATAACTTTCACTTTCTTAACCTGGGCACTTTCCAGCAATTCACACCCAGATAACATGTCTGTGCTGGGCCAGAGTTGGCTAAATTCTGATATGCTATCTGGGTAATTGCCTCTGCTTGTTATGTCATTCACAACCAGATAGCTTGATTTCTTTTTGGGCCATTTTCTGCTCACATGTATCATGCTATCTGGGTAAATGCCTATGCTTATTATGTATGCACTTCATAACTCTGTTACACGCTTGACTTTAAGGGCAAGCCCACTGGAGTGTGGCCAATTCAGAATGGGGTCGATCATGGATGGTTATAAATGATTTAATGCCAGATATGGAATATGAAGTGAGACTAAAAGCTAAAAATAAATATGGTGACACAGCATCTAGTACCTTATACAGGGTCAAAACGCAGCCTAGACAAGGTATATATTCATTTGGTGTGTAATTCATACAGAATTACTCTGCTTTTCATTTCACAGGGCACAATTTTGTGTCTGTTTTCATTTGTTTGTTGGTCCATGTGTATATCATATTTGCAGCTCAAGGTCATATTAATGATTGAAAGTAATGAACCAGAGTATGTAGTGACATTAAATATTCTGTTTAAAATAAATATTATGCCTGAAATATGCGGAAAGCGGTTAAATATTCGTCACCTCAGTGCAAAAAGCAGATAAGTGCATTTACATGAAGCATTTTTCCAATTTGGTACCCCATTTTTGTCAAGCCCGCTGGCAGTGAGCTCAACATAGTTGAATGACGGTTCAGTGTATGTGTGTGCGTCCATCCGAATTTGTCCGGGCTGTAACTTATCCATGGATCAAGGGATTCTTAAATAACTTGGCACATATGTTTGCCTCAATGACACGGTGTGTTGCGTGCAAGAACCAGATAGGTAGCTTAAAGGTCAAGGTCATACTTTGAGGCCAAAGGTCAAAACTCAGTGCTGTTTTGCTTGTCCGGACTGTAACTCAGCCATGGATTGAGAGTTTCTTAAATAACTTGGCACAATAGTTTTTCTCAGTTAGATAGTCTGTCAGGCGTAAGTAGTTGAAAGGTCACACTTAGGTGTCAAAAGTCAAAAGTTGATGCAGTTTCTCTTGTCTTGGCTGTAACTTAGCCATGGATGGAGATGTTATTAAATTACTTGGTAGAAATGTTTGCCGCAATCAGTTCTGTCACTGCCAAATAGTATAATAAATGTTAGTCCTTTTTACAGCTGGCGGGCTCGACACGTTGCCTGTGGGCATCTAGTTAATTTAGAAATCTGTTATCAAATATGTTTCTATAATTTGTGGACACACTTAATAAAATGTTGTTGTTTTTTTTAAATCAGAACATTTCCTTTGAATTTGTTTTTTCATTCAGCTGCAGTTATTACTCTTACCGTTAATGTTTTGTCATTTTGCTTCATTTCAGTACTTCCTCTAATACTTGGTTCTTTCGCTTCATTTCAGGACGAGATGCTCATCTTTACCAGCAAGATGAACCACCAAACTCGGGCAGTGCTTTCAGTGGGGCCTCAACACTTTATAAATCTTTATCAAGCTATATAACAAGAACTACAATGTTACAAACAAGTCTGTATCTAGTCATTGTAAATTTATTGTTACATTAAACTGCCAAAAAAACAAATAATGACTAAGGGAGGTTACTCAAATACAATGAAATAATGGTGATATAGTGATTACTCTCCCTTTACAAGTGGAAAATAGGCAGAGCAGAGAAATCATATATCTGTATCCATTCCGGAATGGGATTTCTGTTATTCATTGTGACTGTGAGAGGAAAAAGAGATGTAAAAATTCATTTGAGATGGTACATTGCAACCAAGAATATTTGTTACAGAATTTCCTCATTTGTTCCAGATACAGCGCTTGTGACAATAAAGGTTGTCAAAAAACAATGATGTGATTTGAAGACAAACGCATTAACAAAATGCGGAATCATACACCAAAATAAAAACAAAACTGACCTGTTTCAAAAAAGTGAAAGTGATATATCTCACTAGTACAAAGTTTTGTTCATTGTTCTTTCCAACACATGTAGTATAAAAAATCATTCCATTATATTCAACCAGACTTGAGGAATTTTCGCATGTTGTTCTTGAGAATCAAAAAAAGAGACATCTATGTACAGATGAAATAGAAGACGAATTTCATGGAAAATACAGGTGAAATTTAGAGATTTTGGGTGAAGATGAATACTCAGAAACCTTGAGATTTTAAGTAAACCAAGGTTGTGACATGTAGATGAGTAGAACTTTTTATCATACATAAAGGTTGTGAAACTAAAGATTCCCTATTTTTGTCAAAAAAAAAAAATGTTTTGTTAATCATGTTGTGCTGTGAATGAAATTTTTATGTTTTGTTTTTAGCTGACAGCTGATATTACTACTGAAAGTGTGAGAAAATGAGTAGAATGTTATAGTTTCATTCTGTAGGAATGATGACTTCATTCCTTGAAAATCGTATTTGTTTTCAAAACCTTTCCATCTAAGCTATAGAGATGTAGGCTCTAAATTTGGCTGCAGTTTTCATTTTGAAAATTAAAGATTTCTTAAGGTAGTTCTACCGGTTTGATAAATTGGAATTCATTGTGTAACATTGTTTATTTGGATAACAGTATAAAACATGGACCTGGCATTTGGAAAGGAAAATCAGCCTAAATATAATTGTCATCTCATGAGTTCATTTATAAAAACGGCAATGTTACGTTCCTTTTAGAGATAAAAAATATTGACACATCTAATAACCATCCAGACATTTATTTGACCATGGAATAGATAATATGTTGATTTACAACTATGACAAGTTTCATTAAAATCAACATTATAGAACATTTTCTGTTTGTTCAAATGTCATCAAAAATGTGACAAGGTCCTATCTTTTTTTATTTGTTGGATGTTTAAAGACAAATCTAGAGCCTAAATCAAATTCTGCATGGTAAAAAATGTTTGGTTGAACGTGCAGAATTAATTTAATACTTTTTCGACAAATGTAGTTTCCTTTGTTGGAATATCGTTACGTATTTAAGACTTTCCTGGAACACACAGGGTATTTTCTAATGGAAATTTTGCTCCTGGATGCTTACTTTCATGGGTGCCAGTTGTTGACATGTTTGTTAAATCCATTATAGAGAATATAGTCAGATATTCATTATGCACTAGATTCTAAAACTGATGTTGGAGACCAGTCAAGAAATTCTGATATTTGATTGGCTATTTAAGATCACAGTCGCGAAATTGACCATTGACAAGGCTGAGTTTAAAGACTGGTCTCCATACAGACTTATAATCTTGGAACCCAGATATGCCTGCAATTAACTGTTTTGATCAAATTTTGAATGTGGTAAAAATTGCAGAATCCAAACTCATGTGTAAACGGCGTTAGTCCAGAACAGACATAATTTGTTTTTATAAATACTCATATTTTTATTTTCATTTTTTTAAATCAGATTATAATACTCTATGTACTCTATTTGTACAGTATATTTTTCATGTGCCATATTTCTTGTATGTAGAAACTGCTATATTCCCCTCAAATCACATCTTGCCACAATATCAATGAGATTTATGTCCCAACGATGCTTTGGAAAATGTTTTTTCATACTAATGATCGTTAGCTTTCAAATTTTAAGTATGTCTACTTTTGTTGTTCATTTTTTGAATGGAGGAAATTTGGAATGATGTTTTTTTTGTTACATTTTTCAATTAAAAATTTAAACAATTCAACATTTCTTACATCCTTATAAATCTAATTATCAGGGACCAATGGTGAATAAGTAGCGTTTTGCGTTATTTTCTTTTACTCGGGCAAGCATACATAACTGAAAAATTAAAGCTATGAAAACATAAAGCTGCCAAAACCCTTATAACACCTATTTTCATGAGTAGTTCTTTTCCATGGCCTTATTTCTTAATTATTGTTCATTAGAATGCACAAAATCCTTCAAAGAATTATATTTACCAGTTTAATACAAGTTCTCAAAGGAAGTGCAAACAAGAGCTGTCACTATTAGTGCAAATGCCCCCGAAGCATGCCCAAGAATGCTACAGTTGTCTGCTCAAAATAAATAAAAATCTAAATAATTATATTGACCTTGACCTGAGAGACCCGGATCATGCACATAGCATATTCTCAGGCTAAAATAGTTATTTGCACAAAATGACTTCTAAATCCATATATATAACAAAAACAAAAATAATGACTGCATGCAGAAAACAATATGTCAGATTGTGACCTTGACCTTGACCCAAGAGATCCGGGTCATTGATACGACACACCCTTGGGATTAGATGAGCATTTGTGCAAACTTATTTCAAAATCCCTCCATGTGCCAAAATGATATGGACCGGGCACGAAAAAAATCACACAATTTGTGACCTTAACTTTGAACCGAGAGACCTGGATCATAAGCGCAACGCAACACACCTCAATATGGTTAATATTTGTGTCTAATTATTTTCAAATCCCCTATGAATGTTGAGGTTACAGCCCGGGCAAGAATTTACATGGACGCACAGGGGCATAAAACTTTTCATTTATCAATTTGGTAATTCAAAACGATACTTTTTTTCTATGCTGCAAGCTGTTAACTAGCACTAAATTCAGCTTTTTTTGTTTTTACATAGCTTGAATTAGAACTGTTTATGTGTTTAAATGATCTCATTTGTTGTGAAAAAAATAAAATCAGTTTTCATGGAATCTCAAATACAGTAGATTTGCAATGGTTCCGTTGTGTGCATGTTTGTCCTACTTTACATTGGTTCCCTGTGTAGCTGTAGGTTTATATGTGGTTCTTTTTTTCCTGTGTTACATTGGTTCCACATTTAGATGTTGGTATACATTGGTTCCGTTTTCACATTGGTTCCACAAGTAGTTGTAGGTATACACCAGTTCCATGTTACCTGTCCCCCACCCCCCACCATTTCCCCCATTTTTACATTTGTTCCACATTAAGCTATAGGCTGTTACTGGTTTTATGTTTGTCTTAGTTTTACACTTGTCCCATGTAACTATAGGTATCCAGTAACCCTATGTTTGTTTAAGGTCTATATATAGATTTAGTTTTAATTTGTTCTATTTATAGACAAAAATTTACATTGGTGCCAGGCTTGGTTTAGTAATATATTTATTCTTTGTTCGGTTGGCATTGCACTGGTTCCAGGTGTTTTAGATAGATATATAATTATGCCTACATCACATTTTTTAAAAACAGTTTTTATGATTATGCAAAAATATTCTTCCTATGTACAATTCAGCCAATGAAACAAAGTAACAAGGTTACCCTTTTATCAGAAAAAAAAGTTGAAGTTAAACATCCTTATAACAGGAACAAAGTTTGGTAAGTCTCACTACAGAATTTGGTAGATTTGTGAAACCATGTTGGGCTTACAAAACTTTGTTCTTGTTATAAGGATGTTTTTGGTGTTGATTGTTTGCTCTGATCTTCTTTAACCTTGCTTTCAAAAGTACTCAAGTTCAATTTCTACTCCGTTCCCAGCTCTTCCGCGCTGATTAAGTCTTACATGGAAAAAATGCAATGTTAAAAGAATTAGAGTCGAGTATGTTCTAAGGTAAAAAAAATCCATAAAGAAAATCGAAATGTTTTTATTTCGATGTAAACGAGATGTGAAACCAAAATTTGTAGTCCTGTTTGGTGCCATATAACCTATACTGTGTTGGTGCGCTGTAAAACCCAAATAAATAATAAATACCGGTAAATGGTTAAATTCATCAATTTGTACTAGATTCACTCTCTTATATTGCAAGATCAGCATAAATTTCAAAATGGTGTCCATGGGAGGTAATTTATGCTATTTGAATTCCCTCTGTTAAGTAGCGCACTTGTTCACCTTCACTTTACCTTGTATATGCCTAGGATATGCTGAATAGACCTCTGCAACACAAAGAATACTTTTTTTTTTTAAAGTCTGTTCCACTTAATATTGAATGTTTTGCCTGTTAAGTTCTATGCTATGTTATGCCATTTGTTTAATTCAATTTCTTTAGGTATTCCCTTCATTTAAAAAAAAGAAAAGAATTTTCAAATCAAAAATGATAATGTGGTTGTTTTTTGAGGGTTTTTTTGCACTGGGTCCATAGTGCAGCAATGGCAACAACCAGTGAGATAATTTTTGTCATTCACCAATAAGGTTACAGAATTAATATATTTTGCTTGTATGCAGACTTTAATTTAGTTCAACCAGTGCAATGAGTGACAGCATTTTCTTTGTATCCAGTAAAATCATTTAGAAAACATGTTATGTTAGAAATGTCCCACATCATGAAAGCATTATCTGCTCTATGAAATTGTTTGATTCAGTCAGAGTTATCACTCTATTGCATGTTTTCGTTTACAGATAATGCATTATTGCATTGTTTGAACTATTTAGAAACATTAAGTAACTGCTGCTAATAAAGTTCCATTATTCTTCCATTCTATCTCCATGATTCTTCTTTGTTTTTTCTCTTCAAAATCTAATTTTTTGCATACCACATAACTAGCCAGACTAATCGAGGGCTGAGCGCGAAACTATTGTATCTTGTTCTTTATTTATATACAGTTACAATAGTTTCGCGCTCAGCCCACGCAGTGTGATTTTATATGAAAATGCATACGTTCATGTTGAATTCCGTTGATTTGTTCTTTTTTTTCATTTGTATTACAAGAAATTTTCATCAGGTTTTATTTAGTTAATTTGTGATATTATAAAGTTGTAATTAATTAATTAATTAATTAATGTGTAATTAATTGTAAATATTCTGAACTATTTTATTTAGGGCAGAAATCAAAATGTTAAGTTTATTATATTCTGTTTTGCCTGTATAATAGATTAGATGTACGTATATGTCTTGTTTCGTTGTGTTACAAAAAATAGTCTCACCATTGATTGATGGATATTCATAAACTTGTGATCGTCGCATTAAAAAGATATCATCTTTTTTCTGCATTTTTCTTAATACTTATTTAAAAGGCTTCAGTAAATTCGGACATCATGTCTTGATATTTTTTTTGGAAACAGTTCTTTTGAAAAAAGGTATTTTTTTTACATTGATTGTAGAGAGAACTATAAGAACTTGTTACAGCTGTACTCGAGTTGTTGTCAGTTCTATAGTGTCTAAGTAAGGTACTGTCGGATCACAGTTATATTCAGCTCTTGCAAAATACTCGAAATCCTAAAGTCAGATGCTTTACCACGGCACCTACTTGTTTTAAAGAAGAGTTATATCTTGAATTCAAACTTAAGAAATGTTGAAAAAGTATTAAATAAAAATGTACACAAGATATAATGTAGGTAATTTTTAACGCACCAGTTCTAGACAAACGTTGATCACTAGGATGCTACTTTTTAACATGATGATGACACAGGCATGTGTACTGAGACTCGGTTCCACTAATTTGTTTGTTTTTAGTTGTTTATTTCATTATGTATGTATGTATAAATGAAAACGTTTTAAAGGTTTTCAGAAATCAAAAAAGAAATTTCATTTAATGTTGAAAATACACAAGTTGTCTTGTAAAATAAAAAGACTATTTGATTGCATTAGAATTTAGCATTTTTTTTTTTTTTTTTTGTAATTACAATTAATTGATAGAATTCTTTAATGAAGATGGAAGTGTGTTGAAAACATGGATTCAGTTAATTTAGACGTCATTTTTTAATAAAATATTGTTTTGGGTGACAGTCCTTTTATTATTTAAATTGCTTCAGATGCAAGGATTTGTCACTCTGTAGGCACTAAATATGAGAATGGAATCGAAAAAAAGCTTTTTGCACGAGTGTCATTTAGTTTGTTTCAAGAAAATGCACAGTTAGTGAATTTTCATCATGCGCAGCACAGGGACCAAATAAAAGTTTGTTTGAATTGTGAAAAATTTATTTTGACCCCATAGTTGTAGTTAATTACCAGTTTGTAGTTATTCAGCAAGAAAATTGTGTAATGTTTTAGTCACCGTTACATCAGTTTGTGCTTTGTGTGTTTTAAATGGTTCTTCCAATGACGATACATAGTCTTACATCAGATACCACATGTTTGAAATTCTGTATGGCACGACAATTAACATAAAATCAGCAATTTCACATTTTTGGCCAAAGAAAGGATTTCAGGTTTTAATCTTCTTAGCAGATTTATTGGTGCGGATTCAATTTTATGTGTAAGGGAACACATGCATACATGTAGGTATCATATTTTCAGAGTCGAAAAACAGAATATAAAGGTATTTTCACAGCTTAGCTTTACCCATTCAAAATGTAAAAATAGATGTGTAAAACCTAGATTTTAATTGTTAACCTTTCGGCAATATAATTATGTAGCAATGAAATTAGGTCCACTACACATATGTATACATGTTTAAGTATAAAGTTGCCATCTCTTATGATGCCATTTATCAAATTAGCACATAATTTTGATCTTCCTGTTTGAAAATTCATGTATGAATATCATTTGTAGATCTGCGTTTTGTATCGACATAAAAAGCGACATTGATTTTAAGACTATGTTTTACATTTGTCAGAGTCATAAATTTTTATACATTTTTTTGGTCCTTCAAGTTCACATTTAAATAATTTTCATCAACATATACTAAAGTATCTATTTCCTAAAGCAGGAAATCATATATATTACAAATTTGCATAAAAGGAAAACTGAAACATTACACCCGACGGTCCTTTTTATTGTGTCGCGTCCCATTTCGTTGAATAACGGAAGTAACTGAATTGTTTCTTTGTGTTCTTGCTCTGAGCAGTGTTAGTCAGTGTATGACTGAAAATTACTTAGTATATACTTTTTCGTTTTTACTTTTGTGCAATATTTAACAGCCCATGATAGTCACATTATGATGTAAATATTTGTACAGTATTCCGAATCAGCGAGTCCCGTAGGACGCTCAATGAAATATTTATTGTTATTTTATCATGTGTGAATAAAATGTATGAATGTTTTAAATTGTTTTAATATGTATTTTATTATAAGGAAAGATTTAACATTTTATGTGCATTGATATAGGTTTATTCATAACAGACTACTATTGTTAGTAGCACATATAACCATACTAAATTGACAAAATCTTTCTTCCAACCTCATTTTAATATTGAAAAAAAGACAAGAAGGGGGAGGGTCTAATGAGAAAGAGAGGTACAATTAAATATCACTGTCATGGTGTTATAATTATGTTATTTACAAAATCATTGCAATATATTATTTTTCTTCAGTTTTCGCGACAATCATCATTGGCCCATACTTTTGGAAAAAACATTATCTTAGTATGAAGAGGAATGGCCCTAGAAATGTTTGAAAGGGAGATAATTATTGAGAGGTTATACATATCCCATAAATAGGTAGATCTGGGTCTCAAGAGTAAAAAAACAGAGTTTGGAAACCAGTCTCAAAACTCTAGCATCTGATTGGCTATTTCTTTGCACATATTTGAAATTGACCAATGGCAAAATGTTTTCAGAGACTGGTTTCCAAATTCAGTTTTATAACTTGAACATCATTGTATTGTCTTAAAAATCTTCTGTAGATCTTTAAAATCTTAAAATGCATATAGATGTTATTCAAAGGGTAATTATTTGTGTGAATGTATGTGTGGTCATGATATAATTGTATAGATAGTTAAATCACACAGAATTAATATGAATGAATGAAATAAATTTTTAAAATATTCTTTCTTCATTTTCCTATCTTTCTTTGCCACCCTCTTATACAAAGTCTGTAAGATAAAAGCAATGATGAAACATTCTTAGAAATTTGTTCGATATTGATACAGTGCCATTTTCCAACAGTATTTCACTTATTTTAGATAAACCAAAGTTCTGTATCTTTACACAACTATTTAACAACTCACGCCTGCCCGCTTAGCTCAATAGGGAGAGCGCAGATCTACAGATCTCTGGGTCGTGAGTTCGAGCCCTGGGCGAGGCGTATGTTCTCTGTGACGATTTGATAAAAGACATTGTGTCTGAAATCATTCGTCCTCCACCTTTGATTCATGTGGGGAAGTTGGTAGTTACTTGCGGAGAACAGGTTTGTACTGGTACAGAATCCAGGAACACTTGTTAGGTTAGGTTAGATTAACAACGTTAAACCCAAAACAAACAAATCACTGAATGAAGGATGTACAGAAAAAAAATCACACACTCCAGTGTTGAAGAAACTTAAAAAATGGATAATCATCCATGCCAGTAACGAAAAAGTGTCACCATGCCTAAAACATTTAGTGTCCTCATGCTCGAAAACATCTAGTGTTCATGTCTAATTAAGAGAAGGAAAACTTTTAGTATCTTCATGCATAATGTTTAAGGCATGAGGACACAAATTTAGTATATTCATGCCAAAAAAAAATTTAGTGTGTTCATGTCCAAAAGCATTTAGTGTGTTCATGCCTGGAAACATTTAGTGTGTTCATACCCAAAAACATTTAGTATGTTCATGCCCAATTAAGAGGAAACCATTTAGTATCTTCATGCATAACGTTTAAGGCATGAGGACACTAAATTTTCAAGGCATTAACACAGTATATGTTTCCTCCAGACATGAACACACTAAATGTTTTTGGCATGACTATATTAAATGTGTGCTGGACATGAACACACTAGATATTTTTTGGCACCAACATACTTATTGTTTTCAGGCATGAAGGCACTAAATGTGTGTTGGGCATGAAGATACTAAATGTTTTCAGGCATGGACACACTAAATGTTTTTGGCAAGAATATACTAAATGTGTGTTAGGCATGAAGATACTAAATGTTTTCAGGCATGGACACACTAAATGTTTTTTGGCATGAATATACTAAATGTGTGTTGGGCATGAACACACTAAATATTTTTTTTTGCATGAAAATACTAAATGTTTTCAGGCATGAACACACTAAATGTGTGTTTGGCATGAAGATACTAAATGTTTTCAGGCATGGACACACTAAATGTTTTTTTGCATGGACACACTAAATGTTTTCAGGCAGGGACACACTAAATGTTTTTTTGGCATGAACACACTAAATGTTTTCGGGCATCAACACAGTTATATATACTAAATGTGTGTTTGGCATGAAGACACTAAATGTTTATCACATTAACTTACTAAATGTTGTCTGGCATGAACACACTTAAATGTTTTGGCATGGACACACTAAATGCTTTTGGCATTTATATACTGTTTTTGGCATGAACACACTAAATGTTTTTTTTTTGGGCTTGAACACACTTTACGTTTTTAGCATGAATATACTAAATGATTTTGGCATGGACACACTAAATATATTTTGGCATGAATATACTAAATATGTGTTGGGCATGAATACACTAAATATTTTTTGGCATGAACATACAACATGGTTTCAGGCATGAACACACTAAATGTGTGTTTGGCATGAAGATACTAAATGTTTTCAGGCATGAACACACTCAATGTTTTTGGCATGGACACACTAAATGTTTTCAGGCATGAACACACTAAATGTTCTTTTGGCATGAACACACTCAATGTTTTTGGCATGGACACACTAAATGTTTTCAGGCATGAACACACTAAATGTTCTTTTGGCATGAATACACTAAATGTTTTCAAGCATCAACACTCTAAATGTTTTTTGGCATGGACACACTAAATGTTTACAGGCATGAAGATACTAAATGTTTATCACATGAATACACTAAATGTTCTCTGGCATGAATATACTGTGTGTTCAGCACAAAGACACTAAATGTTTTCAGGCATTAACACACTAAATGTTTTTGGCATGAATATACTAAATGTTTTTGGCATGGAAACACAAATGTTTTTCGGGCATGAACACACTAAATGTTTTTTGCATGAATGTGTGTTGGACATGAAGACAATAAATGTTTTCAGACATGAATATATTAAATGTTTTTTGTCATGGACACACTAAATGTTTTGGCATGAAGACACTAAATGTTTTTGGGCATTGGACACTAAATTATTTCAAGCATGAACACACTCGATCCATATTGGCATGGACACACAATGTTTTTGGCATGAAGATACCAAAAGTTTTATTTGGCATGAACACACTAAATGCTTTTTGGCATGGACACACTAAATGTTTTGGCATGAATATACTAAATGTATGTTGGACATTAGGACACTAAATGTTTTTTAAACAAGAGATCACAGAGTGATCTTGGCACCCACCATTAAGCCATTTTTGAAATTTTTGAATGTTCCAAATTTCAAGACTAGCTCAAGGTCAAAGTTCATTTCGGTACACAAAACTGTGCATGTGGTCCAAATTTAGAGCTGTAGCTTGAGAAATGTGAAAGTAGGTCACTAGATCAATTCCAAGGTCAAAGTTTATTTCAGTACACAAAACTTTACATGTGCTTCAAAGTTGAAGGTTGTAGCTTGAGAAATGTGAAAATAGGTACTAGGTAAAAAACAAGGTCAAATTTCAATTCAGAACACAAAACTAAGCACGTGGTCCAGATTTAAAGGCTGTGGCTTGAGAAATGTGAAAGTAGGTCACTAGGTCAAAATCAAGGTCAAATTTCTTTTCGGAACACAAAACTATGCAAGTGGTCCAAACTTAAAGCCTGTACCTTCAAAAATGTGAAAGTAGGTCATTAGATCAATGTCAAGATCGAAGTTTATTTCGGCACACAAACCTATGCATGTGGTCCAAATTTGAAGGCTGTAGCTTGAGACATGTGAAAATAGGTCACTAGGTTAAAATCAAGGTCAAATTTCATTTCAGAACACAAAACTATGCATGTGGTCCAAATTTGAAGCCTGTACCTTCAAAAATGTGAAAGTAGGTCAAATTTAAGGTCAAATTTCATTTCGGAACACAAAACTAGGCAAGTGGTCCAAATTTGAAGCCTGTACCTTCAAAAATGTGAAAGAAGGTAAAATTCAAGGTCAAAGTTTATTTCGGTGCACAAAACTATGCATGTGGTCCGAATTTGAAGGCTGTAGCTACAGAAATGTGAAAGTAGGTCACTAGGTCAAGATCAAGGTCAACTCATGTCAAGGTTCATCTAGCCACTCAAAACTATAAATGTGGTCCAAATTTGAATGTTGTAGGTTATGGACAAGAATATTTTTAAAGTTTTTCCCTATACAAGTCTATATAAACCATGTGACCCCCGTGGCGGGGCCATATTTGACCCTAGGGGGATAATTAGAACAAACTTGGTAGAGAACCACTAGATGATGCTACATTACAAATATCAAAGCCCTAGGCTTTGTGGTTTGAACAAGAAGATTTTCAAAGTTTTTCCCTATATAAATCTATGTAAACCATGCGACCCCCAGGGCGGGGCCATATTTGACCCTAGGGGAATAATTTTAACAATCTTAGTACAAGACCACTAGATGATGTCACATACAAAATATCAAAGCCCTAGGCCCAGTGGTTTTGGACAAGAGAATTTTCCCTATATAAGTCTATATAAACCATGTGACACTCGGGACGGGGCCATATTTGACCCTAGGGAAATAATTTGAACTGTCTTGCTAGAGGACCACTAAATGATGCTACATACCAAATATCAAAGCCCTAGGCCCTGTGGTTTTTGACAAGAAGATTTTCAAAGTTTTTCCCTATATATTTCTATGTAAGTTATAAAAAATAACAAAGGGCCATAACTCGCATAAAAATTGTTGAACCAGTTTGATTTTCAGGGGGACACAACTAGGGTACCAATACATCATTCTGACAAAGTTTGGTCAAAATCCCCCCAGTAGTTTCTGAGGAGATGCGATAACGAGAAATGGTTAACAGACGGAAGGACGGAACATGGACGCAGAGTGATTTGAATAGCCCACCATCTGATGATGGTGGGCTAAAAATAGGACACTAAATATCTAAGGCATTGGCCATACGACTAGAATTAACAAGACAACAAATTTATAAGGCAAACAACCAAAAGCAAACTCTTTATTTTCAAATTTAGTATCAACAAGTTTATTGAATGTATTATAAAAATATAACAACTCAAATAGGGTTTCACCCAATTAAAATGTTATTCATCAGATTTGCTGCTCCTGTTATTTTGTAAATCTTAAGCATTTTTTTGCTTGTGTTTGCACCATTTAAACATCTTGTGAACTTCTGGTATATGCTACTTCTTACACACTGTACAATTATAATTATAATTCTAAAATATTTTCCTCAAAAATAAAAGCAAACAAGAGGACCATGATGGTCCTGAATCGCTCACATCTTTCCACATGACCCAGTTTTGAGTATGACGTCGTTTTTTCTATTATTTGACATAGTGACCTATTTTTTGAGCTCTTGTGACCCAGTTTTGAACTTGACCTAGATATTATCAAGATAAAAATTCTGACCAATTTTCATGAAGATCCATTGAAAAATATGGTCTCTAGAGAGGTCAAAAGATTTTAATAATTTTAGACCTACTGACCTAGTTTTTGACCGCAGTTGACCCAGTTTCGAACTTGACCTAGATATTATCAAGGTGAACATTCTGACCAATTTTCATGAAGATCTTGTGAAATATATGGCCTCTAGAGAGGTCACAAGGTTTTTCTATTTTTAGACCTACTGACCTAGTTTTTGACGGCACGTGACCCAGTTTCAAACTTGATCTAGATATCATCAAGGTGAACATTCTGACCAAGTTTCATGAAGATCTTGTGAAATATATGGCCTCTAGAGAGGTCACAAGGTTTTTCTATTTTTAGACCTACTGACCTAGTTTTTGACGGCACATGACCCAGTTTCGAACTTGACCTAGATATCATGAACATTCTGACCAACTTTCATAAAGATCCCAAGAAAAATGTGACCTCTAGAGTGGTCACAAGCAAAAGTTTACAGACGCACGCACGTACGGACGACGGACACCGCGCGATCACAAAAGCTCACCTTGTCACTTTGTGACAGGTGAGCTAAAAAACCCAAAAACAATGGCTCAATATTTTTGAAAAATCTGATGAATAATTTTTCAATTTGGTGTTGCCTAAAATGTAATTTATTATGTCGTATTACCTAAAATTAGTAGGTATTTCATTTTACTATAATTTGAACAAAAATCAAAATTTATCTAAATATTTCAATAGTTTCAAATGCATTTATATATATAAACATACAATTACAAAATATATCAGAAAAACATAGTCTTGTAATCATTTTCAGAGCAAACTAAAATGTTAACTGTTAAGGACATAGATACACATAGCCATCTGAAAATTAAGGTTAAATTACTACTGTAAAATTGCTCACCTGACCTTGACATTTTGACCTTGCAAATCTGTCATGACACACTGTATCATTAAAGATCTACAATGTCATGTAATATTCATCTAAAAAAAATGACAGATATATGTATTACCAAGACAAGAATGGGGCAGTCATGCAGAAAAAGTAGAAAAAAAATCAAGGTCTGTGCAAGGATTCTTCTGATAAAATTTGGTAAACATCCCTCAAGTGAGGCAAACTTTTGTCCATTATTAAGGAAAGACCACATAAAATTGCTTCTGACCAAGTTTGGTTAACCTCCATTAAAATGTGAGGTTATCATTCATGTGAGGTGAACATTCATGTTAAGATGTTTATGTGAGGTAAACATTCATGCTCATGTGAGGCGAGGATCATGTGAAGAAGCTGTTTAATGTTTTTTCCTACTTAAAGCTCAGACAACCAGGTGGCACCATTTGAACAAATTTGAATACCTAACTTCTAAGGACAGTACAGGCCAAGGTCTGGTGTAATTTTGGCCAGTAGCTTTGAAGACGTGTAAGTTTTGACACTGATCATCCCTGGAGGTTGGACTATTCAACAATACTCATAGCTCACCCTGAACCTTGGTTCAGATCAGCTAAAAATGGAGGTAGAGATTTCACACTTTTAATAGGATTTCAATATTTCAATAAGTTTCAGAGGTATTAAAATTACGAAAAGTGCAATTTTTACACAGTTAAGCTGTACATAGTCACAATGTTCTTGTTAAGCCTGAATTTCAAATTCAAAATAAGTAGATTTACCTGTAACACAAAACTTTATTAAAGTATTTTGTGACTTTCATCAGACACACATCTCTATGCCCATAACTATACATTTTTGTCTCTTTCTCACAAAAAATGTAAAAAAAAAATCGTAACTGTTGAAGTCAGGTTTCATCACAATTTATAAAAACCCTGCCTTTGCATTTAGTTCATCCATAGATATTTCAACAATAACCTGCCTATAAACAGAATTTCTCCCAGAAATTTGAATAGTCATGCTTGGGGTGAAAATACGATGTAACGTTATTGCACTGGTGTAGTTTCCATCTATACATATTTTAAAGATAAAAATATAAAATTCTAACCATAACCGATAATTAAACTTTCAAAAATAGTTCCATGAGGCAACTCAGTCTATTCAATAATTACAGTCTATCCTTGAGTGCAGCTGAACATACTCGTTTAACTATTCCCACCTTTAATCTTTAGCCTGCTGGTGGCAAGTGATTCTGCCGCATCTGCATGATGTGCAGGCTCATCTTGGTCAGCACTGTTCGCTATTCAGTCAGTTAATTTTCAGTGAAAACCCCTTTGAGTAATAATTGGTATATTAATTGGAAATTTAGAAGGGTAAAGGTTAAAGTAATTGTCCAGTCACAGTCTTGATCCTAGCAATAAGTAAAACTGCTTTTGCTCTGCTTACACAACCAATACAAGCCGGGAACCAGTCAACCCTGCCTTAAAGTACATTCAATAGAGTTCAGGTCCTGTCTGATGAAGGTATGTTTATATAGTTACTGGAGTTAACCTGGACAGAACCACATGCCTTCTGCAAGCCAGATGTACGACTTCCTTACATGCAAGAATACTACACCCCAAGCAAAGTTTTGAACGCCGGCAGCAAAAATAAGCAAGTATTTCAGGCAGTGACCTTAACCACTTGGTCACTCAAGAGACTCCAAATGTCCCATTCTATGCCCGAACACAGTATGTATCATAGTATATTCATCCCTGACTTAGTTCATTAAAATCAACAACTGAGGTAAAAATATATTGTCTAATAAAATAACTACCTATACAGACAAAATATATAATTATTTAATTTTAAGTATATCAAATCTGCATTTCAACTGTACCAGCTAAAAACCTGAAAATAATAAAAATTTTCAATAGTATCCAGTCAGAAAAATATATTGTACACAAAAATTAGAAATTTTATAATACAAGCAAAGTCAGTAAATTTGTATTCTCCTCCAGACAGGATAAAGGTTTCACAATTTTAAGAGCATTCTCTGCTTATAAAAAAACACTTAAATGCAATTGAATTTCAGTTTCTTTGAAAGCTACTAATCCTTACTAAATTACTGATCTAAGACCATTTTTCTATATTTAGTAACAACCTTGACTCCCAAGCTACCTGAGATGAAACAAAATCCATCAAACCATCAGATAAGATCCCTCCCTGGGGGATAATAAACTTATTTTCGTAATTGCCTGATAGGATTTTGAAACTTTAAGCCAGTTAACAAGTACACTATAAAGTGTGCAATTTTACTTCTTATGAGATCACTCCAAACTTAAGCATAGCTGCTTGGAAAATTTTCAAAAAAAGATCGAGCAAGCAAGCAAATTTTTTATTTTTCTCTCAATTTTAACTTTCGGAAGAATGATATATCATTTTGTCATGGCCTAAAGATGTTTTTTTTTTTTCAATTCAATGGAATGGTCATTACAGACTGGTCTGAGGGTATTGAAGAAACTGTCATAGTAAATATTTTCGTCAGACAAGACGATTTCAAGATATCCTTTACAACATCATAGCTAGTGACAAAATTGTTCCCATTGAACTCCCTCTATGATTAAGAAATAAAATATTGCAGAAGCATGTGTAAATTTATTAAAACACCACAAAAATATATTAATTATGTCCTGCAGAATAATTCTACAAGGGCACAGCTAGAAAGAATGATTTCTTGTGGCATTTTGGAGTGCTTCTGCCATATATTAATTATTATTTTGAATCTCTGTTAAATAGATCTTTATATGGTATCAATATTTCTTGATCACTATAAATAGGTCCACATGATGTGATATGTAGTGCCTAATATTAAAAGCAAACACAGTTTGTCCAACTATAACTAGTTTCATAAAACTTCATCACTTATTGCTTGTACATTGGAGGTGTAAAATATATAGATACCTGAAAATCTAGACAACACGAAATACAAGGTGCTAAAAATAATTTGATTTTCTTTGTAAAGTACATAAGAATTATTACATAAATAAATGGCATATTGTGAAGGTTAAAACATAACTTTTACCAACTTACAACAAATTTAAAGCTTACCCCATTTCAACAACATAAATCTATTTACTTACAACAATATACCAACATATGTTTAATGACCGATGATTAAATGACTGTAACTGGAGGTAAACATTTACATAAAAAACAAGAGGACCATGATGGTCCTGAATCGCTCACCTCTTCCCACATGACCCAGTTTTGAGTATGACGTCGTTTTTTCTATTATTTGACATAGTGACCTAGTTTTTGAGCTTATGTGACCCAGTTTTGAACTTGACCTAGATATTATCAAGATAAAAATTCTGACCAATTTTCATGAATATCCATTGAAAAATATGATCTCTAGAGAGGTCACAAGGTTTTTCTATTATTTGACCTATTGACCTAGTTTTCGAAGGTACGTGACCCTATTTTGAACTTTACCTAGATATCATCAAGGTGAGCATTCTCACTAATTTTCATGAAGATCTCATGAAAAATATGGCCTCTAGAGAGGTCACAAGGTTTTTCTATTTTTATACCTACTGGCCTAGTTTTTGACCGCACGTGACCCAGTTTCAAAAATGACCTAGATATCATCAAGGTGAACATTCAGATCAATTTTCATGAAGATCCATTGAAAAATATGGCCTCTACAGAGGTCAAAAGATTTCAACAATTTTAGACCTACTGACCTAGTTTTTGACCGCAGCTGACCCAGTTTCAAACTTGACCTAGATATCATCAAGCTGAACATTCAGACCAACTTTCATACAGATCCCATGATAACTATGGCCTCTAGAGAGGTCACAAGGTTTTTTTATTATTTGACCTACTGACCTAGTTTTTTTAAGGCACGTGACCCAGTTTCAAACTTGACCTAGATATCATCAAGGTGAACATTCTGACCAATTTTTATGGAGATCCATTCACAAGTATGGCCTCTAGAGAGGTCACAAGGTTTTTCTATTTTTAGACCTACTGACCTAGTTTTAGACCGCACATGACCGTGTTTCGAACTTGACCTAGATATCATCAAGATGAACATTCAGACCAACTTTCATACAGATTGAATGAAAAATATGGCCTTTAGAGAGGTCACAAGGTTTTTCTATTATTTGACCTACTGACCTAGTTTTTCATGGCACGTGACCCACTTTCTAACTTGACCTAGATATCATCAAGATGAACATTCAGACCAACTTTCATACAGATCCCATGAAAAATATGGCATCTAGAGAGGTCACAAGGTTTTTCTATTATTTGACCTACTGACCTAGTTTTTGATGGCACGTGACCCACTTTCGAACTTGACCTAGATATCATCAAGGTGAACATTCTGACCAATTTTCATGAAGATCTCATGAAATATATGGCCTCTAGAGAGGTCACAAAGTTTTTCTATTTTTAGACCTACTGACCTAGTTTTTGACTGCACGTGACCCAGTTTCAAACTTGACCTAGATATCATCAAGATGAACATTCAGACCAACTTTCATACAGATCCCATGAAAAATATGGCCTTTAGAGAGGTCACAAGGTTTTTCTATTATTTGACCTACTGACCTAGTTTTTGACGGCATGTGACCCAGTTTCGAACTTGACCTAGATATCATCAAGATGAATGTTCTGACCAACTTTCATGAAGATCTTGTGAAATATATGGCCTCTAGAAAGGTCACAAGGTTTTTTCTATTTTTAGACCTACTGACCTAGTTTTTGATGGCACGTGACCCAGTTTCGAACTTGACCTAGATATCATCAAGATGAACATTTTGACCAATTTTCATGAAGATCTTGTGAAATATATGGCCTCTAGAGAGGTCACAAGGTTTTTCTATTTTTAGACCTACTGACCTAGTTTTTGACGGCACGTGACCCAGTTTCGAACTTGACCTAGATATCATCAAGATGAACATTCTGACCAACTTTCATAAAGATCCCATGAAAAATGTGACCTCTAGAGTGGTCACAAGCAAAAGTTTACGGACGGACGCACGCACGCACGGACGGACGACGGACACCGCGCGATCACAAAAGCTCACCTTGTCACTTCGTGACAGGTGAGCTAATAAAGTGGTACCTGGCTTGATATAAACATTTACATAAAAAATAAAGTGGTACCTGGCTTGATGTAAACATTAACATCAAAATAAAGTGGTACCTGGCTTGATGTAAACATTTACATCAAAATATAGTGGTACCTGGCTTGATGTAAACATTAACATCCAAAATAAAGTGATACCTGGCTTGATGTAAACATTTACATCAAAAATAAAGTGGTACCTGGCTTGATGTAAACATTAACATAACAAGAGGGTCATGTTGACCCTGGATCGCTCACCTGAGTAATATGAGCTACATGTTTCAAAAGTCAAACTGTTGATTTTTAGAATTTTTTTTGGAAAATTTTCCAATCAAGTAACCCCTGGGGCGGGGCCAATTTTACCCCGGGGGTCGTGATTTGAACAAAGCTTGTAGAAGTCTACTAGGCAATGTTACATATCAAATATCTAAGACCTAAGCTTTCTGGTTTATTTTTAGCAAATTTATGAAGATTTCCCTATGTAAAATCAAGTAACCCCAAGGGGCAGGGTCAATTTGACCCCAGGGGTCATGATTTGAAATTTTTTTGTAGAAGTCTACTAGGCAATGCTACATGTCAAATATCTAACATCTAGGCCTTCTTGTTTATTTTTAGAAAAATTTTGAAGATTTTCCTATGTAAAATCAAGTGACCCCTTGGGCTGGGTCAATTCTGACCCCGGGGGTCATGATTTGAATAAATTTTGTAGAGGTCCATAAGGCAATGCTACATGTGAAATATCTAAGCCCTAGGCTTTCTGGTTTATTTTTAGAATTTTTTTGAAGATTTTCCTATGTACAAACAAGTGACCCCTGGGGTGGGGTCAATTTTGACCCCGGGGTCATGATTTGAACAATTTTAGTAGAGGTTCACTAGGCAATGCTTCACGTCAAATATCTAAGCTCTAGGGCTTCTGGTTTTTGAGAAAAAGATTTTTTAAAGTTTTTCCTTTCGGTTGTCATGGCAAACAGATTTTTGAGAAGAAGATTTTTTAAGATTTTCCTATGTAAAATCAAGTGACCCCTGGGGCGGGGTCATGATTTGAACAAACTTGCTAGAGGTCTACTAGGCAATGCTTCATATCAAATATTTAAGCTCTAGGGCTTCTGGTTTTTGAGAAAAAGATTTTTAAAGTTTTTCCTTTCGGTTGTCATGGCAAACAGAGTTCTGCATGGAATTCAATTCTTTGAACAATTTTGAAAGGGGGCCACCCAAGGATTATTCCTGTGAAGTTTGGTGTAATTCTGCCCTGTGGTTTTCAAGAAGAAGATTTTTTTTAGAAAATGTTGACGGACACACGACGGACGACGGACGTCAGACATTGAGCGGTCACAAAGTGGTACCTGGCTTGATTTAAACATTTAGATCAAATGAAGGTTTATTTCACTCAATGTAAAAATCAGGGCTCTGGAAATTTGCCGGTTTGTCGGTTTTGGACTGATTTTTGACTTTTCAGACCAATTCATGAAGTGAAAAAACAAAAAAAATCGGTCCCGTAAAAATGGAGAAAATGTATAAATTTCGGTCTGAAATCTCAATACATGATCATCTGCCAAGCAGGAAATTGTTAGTCGCACCCCTCAGATAATCAATAAACTTGTCAAATGGTCTGATTGTCACCTTGGTAATCGGTCCGTATTTAGCACGTGACACAACAGTGCTCGCGTGGTTTGCAGGCAGCCGACTGCAACGTATTAAACATTTTTGACTGGTTTCGAGATGCTTCTGACTGGATCCAAATGCTTTTGACGGGGACCCACTTCTTTTATTTATATCATTAGCCGACGGATTGTTTTATTTTGAAGATTGGTAAAAATAAACAAATGGTCATTGCATTTAATGAGACATCACACGGGAAACCGATAAAAATATTTTTTATAATTATTTGATTTGTAAAAAATACATTATTTATTTGTGGGGGCTCGAGTTGAAACAAGTGCAGAAAATCGTCTTTGCAACCCGACTGTACAAATAAAAAGAATCAAAAATGGACTGGCAAACTTGAATGATTAAGAAAACCGGAGTAGCGCTGTTTATCAAATCGGTCTTTTAAAAAACGTTTCAAATTGAAATTTTGTTTACATCAGAAGAGAACAAATAACTTAATAAAATGTAGTTGCTTATTAAAGTACAACGCCAATAAAATAAAATATCCGTGGCCAACCCGCGTGACCTTCTGCATGTGGGGAATTCGATCTCAGCATTCACATAACATACACATTCGGCCCGTGGCAGAGTATGGCTGTTTAGAAGAGAATATGTGTCGTGTAATTCACTTTAATGCATTGTATTTTATAAAATTCCGTAAAAAAAATGAGGAAACATCACAAGGTATCTGCCGTGTATACAGTATCGAAGTCACGTGCGTTGGCTTTTAGACTAGTTTCGTACACGGTGTCAATGCCTCGACAATTTTATCCTTGCAAGTATTTTCTCGGAAAACATCGAAATATAAACAAAGAAACAATCACATATAACACTGAATAACTGTCTTCATTGTAAGGTAACTCACGGTGACCGGTAACTCAGTTTTAATGCATGACATGCTTATTTCTTTGCTTTATCGCGTTTTACAAAATATGGTGTATTGGTAATGCGGTGGGTGGGGTAGCGCCGATGTCTGGATTTTCGTTTCGGACCGATTGAGTTATCAAAATTTCTGGAGCCCTGGTAAAAATTTATATAAATTTTTTTTTATCAAATTAAGGTGATAACTTAGGTAAAACCTATAAAAGTGCCTTAACCATGCAATAATGGGAGTGAAATATGAACATTATTCTTAAGTATTTAGATAAGTAAAGCAAAAACTACATTACCCAGGAAGACTATTCATATCACACAGCACTCTATGGTATAAAAAGGACTCCCATTATTAATCGGTTATTTTCATGTAGACTATATAGCAATTTCATGGTTAACAGGCTTATTCACCGTGCTAAAAATTTTGGATACACAAAATGTTTTGTGTTTTATGACATGATGCACATTGACAAACAATTCTGAATTCATGGGTAAAATTATTTGTGAATATCATAGAAAATAAAAACATTGTAAATATCGCACAGTCTACATTGAATGAATAAAAAATACTCTGCTTGGCTTTCGTAATCAACAATTATCCTCGTATCAACAATAAAATTTAACAGCAGTTTCTGTCATTGAATATAACATTTTCTTTAGCCAAAACAAAATCCCATCTTCTAGTTGATACCAGTAGCAGTTTCACTGATCTACAGCAATTTCTATTGAAATTAGGTATGATGTTGAAAATTCATAAACCAACACAGTTTCGTCAAAACATGTTTCGCTTTAATAAGCTTCTTCAGTTGACAATAACATACACAATGATACGTGAAATACGGAGATGACGTTGACGCGCCAAATGGACATCGACGTTCAGACGCCATAAATGGCTGATAGAAGTGCATCATGAAATAATACGTCTATGAATGTTAAATAATATACATTATTATACTATTTTTCAATGTAATAGTTGTAGACGTTATAATTTAGATAATACACATAAACTCATCATTAATTAACTGGATCAAATGATACATGAATTTCCACAGAGACTCGGCCAGTAAATGATATTCAAAGAAGTGGAAATAACAGTTAATTATTGAAGATTCAAATACAAAAGTTTTAAAGGTAGAATCTAACAGAGATTCATTTTAAAATTCATAAAGCCACGATAAAGGCACACTTTGTTATCTATGTGAAGGAAAGACATTAAATTATTAACAAGATAATTGAACATTTAAAAAAGTAATCTAACTGTTTATAATATTATGTGCTAATTTATTTAGCGAATACAATATATGCCAGAATTAATCAAATTACGTTCCAAACAAAACCTGCAGACAGTATTTATCAAAATTTTATATATAATAAAGGGAGGTAATAATTAAGATGCATTTTATTGTTTTCGTAAAACGTCATAAAAATATGGCATACTACATAACATGGAGTGGAGTCGTGGAGTGGAGTCATGGAGTGGAGTGGTGGAGTGGAGTCAAAATTGGAGTGGAGTCATGGAGTGGAGTCAAATTTGGAGTGGAGTGGAGTCAAAATTGGAGTGGAGTCATGGAGTGGAGTCATGGAGTGGAGTCAAATTTGTTTTATCAATAATATTTATTTATTGATATTTTTATAACTATTCAACATAATAATGCTTTTGTCTTACATTGATTGTAGCCACACGGAACAGAGGGCTTGGTCAAATTGTTAATTGTCAGTATATTTTATCTCATTGTTTTTGAAGAGATTTTAAAGCATCACATTACCGTGTTCACACTAGCCGAACGGTTTTATTTTTATTAGGCACTAATTGGCTATAATTGGTATTTGACATTCAAAACCCATCAAAATATAATCCAGTTTGCGTCCACACTAGGCAAAGAAATGTGGTTTAAATATATACATGCAATGTTGGAAGTTAACAGATATCTTGCAATAAGCAAAAAAGGTTACAAAGAATTGAAGCTAACAGAAACAAGAAGGGGTCATCAATATTAAACTTCTGTGTTCATCTAAGAATTTCTGTTCATTCCATCTATTGTCCATTTTGAGCGTCAGCATGACTCCATATCGCAATTTAATGTTTTTGTTTCAACAACAGTCCAATTAATTTTGCCAGCCACAGCATCAATTGTTTGATACAAAAGAGAAACACATGGTATTCTTCCTCCAAAAGGTAAGATCTGTGGATTTGGGATTGTAAAACCAGTTATAACCCACATTTGCGTTCACATTTGTAAAATAATGTAGCATTACTTTTTAATGTAGTATTAAAACCACCTCCTGAGGTAGTTTTAATGCTACATTACAGAAACCACTTGACCTTTACAAAATTCACGTTTTACACCACATATAGTGTGGACGCAAACTAGTTTAAAAAATAAACCCAAGTTAATGTAGGATTAAAAACGTAGTCTGAACACGGTAATAGATATGAAATACAAATTTATTTATTTGAGAACAGTTGTAAACAAATCAAAAGGCGGTCAACCCATGGGAACATATTCAAATAGACCACAGTATAAAATACTGGTAAAAAGTAATAACCAAGTTTCCAAAACTAAGTTCCAACTGAACAACTGTAGGAGCATGTTCTAATTACTACTTGATGTATTCTCTGATGGGTTGGGTATAATAATAGACATAATTTTTCATAACCTTTATCAGTGAACAAATATAACACTCCTCATCAGTGTTTTTTTTTTTTTATTGAAGTTTGTTGTTTTTGTTGTTTTACTTAACAAATTTTTCACTTGGCCTTAGATCATTTTCAAAACTTGTTGACAGATTTATTATGAGAACCTTTCAGTCCCATTCTAAATACCAAATATCAATATCAATTTACAAGTTTAATTATCTTATTAGATGAATTATTTCAACAGTATTTAATTTAAAATAAACAAGAGGTATTTATGAGTCAGATAAAATTTAGATATTTAAACTTGTTACATAAATAATTTAATATTTGTGATTATGCATTATTAGTGTTTAAAATTGTTTATGTCCACTGATATTGCAATATTGACTACCGTTTAGCTCGGGTAAATAAAAAAATAAGTAGCATGCATGTTGGTGTGTTAAATTCATTAATTTTATTGCTGACAAAATTTCTATTGTATCAACCCGCGACCTGCAGCCCGAAACCCGCAATTTTGTGTACATGTATATATTTTGCGGGCTGCAGGTTGCTACAATGAAACATTTTTCCATTATAGCAACCCACAATTTAGTGTTACTGTATTAAATGGTTGCACATTTTTACTCAAAAAATGAGGAGTTGAATACAATAAGCCTCTGCAATTTTGTCAGGTGTGATGTTGATCGTTGAAAAAATTCTTGTATTTTAAGTTTACACTAATTTCTTTATTTTCGATTGCGAAACAAGTTCTTACAACTTAAGATTAACCGCTAGCGAGACTCATTTCAGATGGAATTAACCTAGAGTTAAGATGTTTTAGTTGTCTTGTAAAATGAAAAACGCAATAAGTGTTTAAAAACAAACTCAAACTCAAACTCATCACAAATTGCTGTATCTCGTACAAAAATGATAGAATTATGAGATTTCACAAGTTATTCTATTATTCTGAGACCTGGATGCCCAGGTCAAACCGAAGTTATGATTATTTTTTGATATGCTCCAGTAACCAGCATGTACACCTCATTCAAATAATTATTTTTTAATAATTTGGCTTTAACGATTTTTTTATTCCGATGTTACTTTGTTCCCAAAAAATTGCTTTACAGTGTAAAACCGCACTGAAAAATAACCACCAGTTAAGGAACTACACATGGAGTAGCATTATTTATTGAACGACCCTCGTATTTCTGAGTGTCAAAAAGTTAACAATTTTTGAAATCCATCTGTTTGGGGTGCACAAATTTTTAGCAAATTTCTGACTTCCTGACTTATGTAATGATAATACATTGTTATGGTACATTACAATTTTATTTACAAATATTAGCGAATTTTTACAATTTGCCAAAATTTCCACCTTGCTAAGTTTACCACTTCTATGGTATGTTTCTGCCATCCAAAACTGTCTATTACTTGGATTTTTCATTGATTTTCACCATTCTGTGTTTATCACAGGTAGCTAAATACCTTCTGGAAATATACTGGGCAAATAATTTAGTTAATTTATTACTATTTCATCTATGTACACACATATCAAAATAAAATACAATGCACATGTAATCTTAAAATCTCAGCCAAGTTTGATTCTGGGCTACACCTGTATACTGTAAGTCAAGAGTTGTCGCCCCTTCAGTATAACACAATTTGTTACATATCACCTTGTTAGATCTAGTACATTACATGTATCTTGATTTCTTTTGGAATCCTAATCATATTTATATACAATATGAAGTGATCTTAAGATCTAGATCTAGATCAGGAGTGATTACAAGGCAAATCAGACTAAAAAGTCTAGCAGAGTCAGAGCTATAAGGCCTTGATCTATAAAAAATAAAATGATTCCCATGTTTACACTTTCATTTCTGCATCAATCCAAATGATATGAAGAATTAAAATCTGGTGCAAGTGTGATGGTAAGATCGTTAAGAAATGGGCTGTTGCTTGTAATGCTTAAAAGAAAATTCTCTTCAAATGGTCACATTGACCTAATGATTCCAATAGCCCCTTCATCCGAGTGGTCTCAAATGCATTTCACAGATAAGAAACATGTATTTTATAAAGTTTCACCTAAAAGTCTGTTATTTTTAATATTAACAAGAAAAAAAAAACAAGAAAAATAACATGTTATCTCCATGTGATGAACATTTAACATATAAAAGCAAATGCCATTTCAAATTTGAATAATAAATCCAGTGCTACATCATAAAATGCTACAAATTTTTTTCATCATTTTTAATTGGAATTGACACCACTATGATAATGCACGTCCTTTCTCCTGTCACTTAAAATGAAAATTAATGTAGGCAACAACCATCCAATATACCCTAATAAAACCTTTAAATATTTAATCAACCGCATGGTAGGTGTTAGAAATACATGGAACTAGAACATAGACACTACATTTATTTTTTCAGAAATATATTATATTATATACTGACTCGCATTTTCTCCAAAGGGCAATAAATCAATTATTTTGTTAACAGGAATTTAGATGGAGCTTCACAGGCTTAATACAACATTTCAAAATTTTGACTCAATGACTCCACTCCAAATTTGACTCCACTCCAAAATTTGACTCCACTCCAAATTTGACTCCACTCCACGACTCCACTCCAATTTTGACTCCACTCCACCACTCCACTCCATGACTCCACTCCACGACTCCACTCCATGTTTTGTAGTATGCCTAGTATGCCTAAAAATATTCATATTTACAATAAATTGAAATTAGGGAAATATCTACTGTTAAAACCAATTGCAATTTCTATTAAAATAGGGCAATTTCTATTCTTAAAACCAATTGCAATTTCTATTGAAATAGGGCAATTTCCATTCTTAAAACCAATTGCAATTTCTATTGAAATGGGGCAATTTCCATTCTTAAAACCAATTGCAATTTCTCCTATTGAAACCATACTCAGATACTGCAATCAGGTTGTCATCTAAAGTAATTCCTACATTCAGATTATTTGCAGTTAAAGCATGTTTGTCAAAAGCGGGCAAGTGTCAACAATTTACATGAAGATTATATCTGTTTGTTTGTTTGTTTGCCGTTTTTCAACAGTATTTCAGTAATTGCCGGCAATATACCTAATCAGCATTCCTGGATTCTGTACCAGTAAACACCTGTTCTCCACAAGTAACTGCCAACTTCCCCACATGAATCAAATGTGGAGGACGGATGATTTCAGACACAAAGCCTTTCATCAAATCGTCGGAGAACATAGACCTGTCCGGGGATCAAACTCATGACCCCACGATCTATATATTTGCCCTCTCCTTACTGAGCGACAGGGGAAACTCGAATTTGGGGAGCATAAAGCATCTTACTGACAGCAAAAGTTTTGTTCAAAAGCATTTTTTTGTATTGATATGAACAGCAGAAATTTGCTGACATCAAAAGTAGGATTTTCACAGATACCAAAAGCTGTTTTTATACAGATGAGTATTAATGTCAAAAGATGGCTCAAGACAGACATCAAAAGCAGTTTCTATGCAATCTAGGAACATGTTTATCTGGTAGCTGCAACATGTAAACAACAGACTACAGGCGGGTCCTCTAGCGGGTTGTTATCGATGCACTAGACTACAGGTGGGTCCTCCTGCTCATTAATAATATCTGTTTCCTCCCCTTCGACTTCATCTACTGGTGGTACAGTTGACATAGCATCATCTATGGATCTGTTCAGCTCTGTATTCTGTGAATATATATATAATATCATTAATGAGCCGCCCCATGAGAAAATCAACATAGTGCATTTGCGACCAGCATGAATCCAGACCAGCCTAAGCATCCACGCAGTCTTGTCAGGATCCATGCTGTTCACTAACAGTTTCTCTAATTGCATTAGGCTTTGAAAGCAAACAGCATGGATCCTGACCAGGCTGGTCTGGATCCATGCTGGTCACAAACGCACTATGTTGATTTCCTCATGGTGCAGCTCATATATAATAACATCATTTATTTGAAAGCTTCCTTCTTTAAACACGTCATTCTGCAAAATACACAGCCTTTTTTCATTGGATAGAATCACCGAAACTTCTTAAGCCAGCTGGACATCTTCCTTACATAAAAAAATCAATGCCTCAAGCAAGGATCATCCCCACATCCATGAGGGGCAAATGGTTTCAAGTAATCGACCGTAACCACTCTGCCACAGAGGCTCCAGCCTTCCTTCCTTCCTTCATAAGAAACATTTTTCTTATTTCTTGACTATATCAGTATAAAACAAACAGCTGCGTTCAATTAACGCTTCATGCCCCCGGTGGCATCCTTGTCGATACAAAGCAACCTAAGTCCAAAACGAGGTCAAGGTCAAGGTCAAACTGAGGTCAGGTGATGTCTGAAGATGAGGAATGGTCACAGGTTACATCTGCATTAGTATCAAGTCATTCTAGTAAGCGGTATTGATGCTAGACGAAACGGTCCCATTTGGTTAACCTCGTACGGACCGACGAACGGACACGACAGTAACTATATGCCTTCCGCATCAGTAGATGCTGGGGTCATAAAAACATTAACCTTTAGTCTGCTGGCGGCAAGTAATTCTGCCGGTGCGACCAGTGCAGACCAAGATCAGTCTGCACATCCATGCAGTCTGATCATGGTCTGCACTGTTCACTATTCAGTCTGTAAATTTTCAGTGAACACCCTTTCAAATAATAAATGGTACCGGTATTGCCCAAAATGAATGATGGACCAGTCCATTTTAGAAATTTAGCAGGCTAAGGGTTAATCTAGCATTGAAAAGTGTGATCCTCCAACTGAATGATTCTCTAACAGAATGCAAGTCATTGCTTCTTCACTTCTGTTTACACGGTGAAATAAAACTTCCTTTGAGACAACATAAAATGTGTACAAATCAAAGAAAGCAAGTTTAAACATCAGTCATTATGTAATGGAGCTGTGAGTGAACAGTTAAACAACAGTACTGTATTCAACAATAGTAAATGTGTTAAGATGCTGCACACTTACATGTTAAAATAACTGAACTTAAAATTGTAGTGTAGTAATGCTGAAAAAGAAATTCTGGAAATATTTAAACACGTTAAAATTAAAACTGACCTTTGAACTTTTTCCATGTAGGAAATATTTAAACATGTAAATACTAGCCTACCTTTTAAATTTGCTTTTTGGAATATTCAAACATGTAAACATTTAATCTACCTTTGAAACTTGCATTCCAGTAAATATAAAACCTACATTTTAACTTTAGTTTTCCAGAAATATCTTCACAGCTAACTATTAAAAATTTTCAGCTTTGTTTCCCAGAAATACTTACACATGTAAATACTAAACCTACCTTTTGAACTTTGTTTTCTGTAAATATTTACACATGTAAATATTAAACCTACCTTTTAACTTTTTTTCCAGAAATATTTACACATGTAAATACTGAACCTACCTTTTAATTTTGCTTTTAATGGGTCATCTGACTTATTACTAACATTGCCAAGGACTTACCAAGCAAAAAACACAACTTCAAGCCAAGAAAACATTTTCCTTGATGACATGCAATGTGTCTATAGTAATTTGACCTCCACCTCAGTATAATTTGACTGGGGTGGGGAGGGGCTATCATGTCATGTGTCTACGGCGTGATATTCCAGTGAGGCAGCACTATAAAAGCTGGACACTGTGCTCACTGCTACAAGTAGACACCATTGTTTATATGACTGAAAAATTGTTGAAAAAGACATTAAACCCTAACACATGCACACACTCAAACTCCACCTCTGATTCATGAGGTGAATTTGTCAATTAGTTATGGAGAACACGATTAAATTGGTCAGTTACAAACACAGTGAGATTCTCTTACTGTTGAAAACTGGCATAACGAAATAAAGACTGATCAACCTAAGTGTGAACTAGTTCAAAATGACGGCTGCATAGGAATAATACATCATGTGTGAAAACTTAGTCACTTGAAACCAGTATATTATTTGTGATGCAACTTCTGTTAAATCTTTTCAACAAATGGATCGTTAAAATGGTCTACAGATCTTTAAGTAATGAAACGGCATTTGAAATTTAAAAGTGTTAATTTTCTTGTTCACAATACTTTTCTACCAATCTAGAATTGAAAAAAAAATTCAGCAAAAAAAAAACAAAACAGTCACCAAACCATGACACAAAAACAGCTCCATACTCCTCATAAAACAGAGACACCTCAAAATTTTAATACGTTCGTTTATGACAAAATATTATCAAATACAAAAGCAGCGTTGGCATACTAAAGCACCAGAAACTTAGCGATTTCTCTTTTTTTGAAAAGAGGAGGTGGGGTGGGGTTAATGTGAGGGGAGAGGGAGAAGAAATTTGTACTGTTGCAATTAATTGCACATCATCTCATCATCACTTAGTTCCAGGTTTTAAGTCAATACCTTGAATATATACCACGTTGTGCTCCTGAAATGAAATATAAAGGGTAGATTTGACATATGAGCTAAACTTGTGACCTTGACCTTTGATCTACCTAAGTGGTTCAAGAGCTCTGCACATCAACACATTACCTATACGCAAAGTTTAAAATCAATACCTTAAATGGTTATTAAGTTATGCTTTGCACAAAAAATATGAGGGACAAACTTGACATCTGAACTCCATTTGTGACCTTGACCTTCAATCTCTTGACCCTGTTCATGTGCTTTGCATACTGTTTATTCACCATCGCAAGGCATGACTTACAAAAGAAAAATGTGACATTTGAGCTCCACTTGTGACCTTGACCTTTGACCTAATGACCTGGTTCATAAGCCCTTCACATTGTCATATAACCATCTACCTGCATTTTAAGTTCAAAGTCAGTTGCTTGAACCGTTAAAAAGTTATGTCAAGAAATGAAACATGAGGGACAACCTGACATACTGACCTGGTTCATGTGCCACAAAATATATATGGACAGAGAAATGCATGATCCATCACGTCTGTTTTCCAAATGGGCATACAAAAAGGTAATATGCTTCAGGAATAACAAACCTAGTTAACTAAAATAAATCAATTTTGGTGTTCAGGAAAGCCACAGCAAGAACATCGTTCCAACCATTACAAAACCGTGACATTTAAAGACCAACCACCCGCCCGCTTAGCTCAGTAGGTAAGAGCGTTGGTCGACGGGGTCATGAGTTTGATCCTCGGGCGGGGCGTATGTCCTCCGTGACTATTTGATAAACGACATTGTGTCTGCAATCATTAGTCCTCCACCTCTGATTCATGGGGGGAAGTTGGCAGTTACTTGCGGAGAACAGGTTTGTACTGGTACAGAATCCAGGAACACTGGTTAGGTTAACTGCCCGCCATTACATGACTGAAATACTGTTGAAAAATGGCGTTCAACCCAAAACAAACAAACAAACAAACTAAAGACCGACCAACAAAATGATGTTTATCTGATTGCCTTTTATGCTACTTTTCAGTAGAATTTCATTTATGTAATAGCAATCAGTAAACCTGTGATCCTGGATTTTCTATCAGTACTGACAGCTTCTCCACATGTAACTAATAACTTTGCCAGTGACTCATACACATGATTTTTGTCACTCAGTCTTCTATAAATCTTCATATAGAACATTGTAGCACTTGGGGATCAAACTTGTGACCTCTCAGTTCATAGTCTCAAGCTTGGTTTACTGTGCTAACCAAGTCTGCTTTCAGCAAATGAAGTTTCATTCAAATTCATCTTTTCATTGAAACTGTGTAATTTAAGAGAATTGTGTTTACTAATTTGTCAAAAGAGAAACAATATTTTTTTACCTTCTTTTATTGAAATAAAAATTTCAATAATATATTAACAATTTACCTAAGTCTGCTTACAATATCAAATTGAGACTCCTAAACAGCAGATAAACAGCAGTTATTTCCCCTTCTTGACTAGTACATCTGCACTTACTAAAATGTACAGCAAATGCCACTTTTTCATCATTTACATTTTCTTCAACTCGTAAAGTGTTTGGCTGGTAATGTCCAAATTCTCATGGAATTTCTCTAATATATTTCATATATAAAATTATGCAATATTCCAGCTTAGATTTTCGGACATTAAAATCTATTTAAAGGGGCTGGCCTCCAGTTAATGTCAGATTATCTTGATTTTCAAACAAATGAAAATGTCTATGGAATGTTCAAAACCCAGCATCATTTAATTTATATCTCACAAGGAAACTAACACTAAAATTTCCCATTATCTTGAATTAACTTTTTACTGCACTTATGAGAGTATTTCTGCATACGTTTAATAAAGACCACACTTACATTTTTTTGCATAAATACTGCCCAGATTTCAGAGTACTATTGTTTCTAATCTTTTATCTACAATATGAATTAACAACCAATAATACTATCTTCTTAATTTATTATTTTGATGAAAAAAAGTCAAAATAAATCTGGAGGAATGCCCCTTTAATGTCTTGACTTTCTTTTAAACACATCTTAGTACAATTAGTACAGAACAAAAACTTGTTACTGACCAACAAGGTCACACTGAAATCCACTTTAGCTAAATATAGTTGCATTCTTAGAAAACCAAAACTTATGGCATTTATGTATTTTGACATAATTTTTCAATAATTAGTAAAAGCAAAAGAAAACTTTTGATTTGAATTTGTATGAAAAAACTTTGGAATTAATCAAACGGAAATCAACATTATCATGTGAGATGAAGATTAAACTTTAAACAGACAAATTTTTCACCATCGTATAATTCATCCAATAAAACTTTAACTCTTTTAAGTACACTGTTACAATTCTGTTTCAACTACTGTAAACCTAGAATTGTTTTCGCGCTTTTTTAAATTAGTGCCTTTCTCGGGTAGTATATTTCCGTGAAATTAAATAGCCACGAAAAACTCTGATCTAACAAAAACGTGAAAGATTCTAGCTTCAGCTTAATATATAGATGGCTATAAAATGGTTCTGTCCTTACACATACTTGGATATTAAGAATTCATATTCTAGTACCGTAATTGTATAACATGAGTGCACAAATCCACATTATTTCAATTGATTTACAATTTACTTACTTATGAAGCAACAGCATTTTCAATATCGATCCATCAGGCAAACAGGGGATAAAAACAGAAACAGTATGCATCTATCGAACGACATATACATGCAATTTGCAGTTGGCAGCCAATACGATATATCATTTGTAAGCAAAATATTGTGTCTATTTCTGCTAAGTGTGGATTAATCGCATATTTAAATGGCAAACAAATGACAGTGTAATAACTTACTGACTCAATTTGGGGTGTGAATAACAGTTGATATGGATGAAAAAGATTAGGGTGCATTTATAATTGAAGGGTACAATAAAACTGAATGTTTTCGAGAATACTATAAATGCAACTATGCAGTGATACTTACCTTATTATACTAAATATGTTCACTTGCGACTTCATTTTAGCGGGATTCACGATGGATATGATTCCGCGAAGATTTGTATCCGTGAAAATGTCCACGTTTTGACAAAAGCGAAATATAGTATCCGCGAACATTTCTAGGTTTACAGTATACATTTTGAAGATCAATGAAAATCAACAGCAGTTTAACCTTGTTGGCCAGTACTTGTTCGACTTTGGTTGCCTGATTTATCCTGGATAGAACATGACTTTGGAAATAATTGATTACATTAAATCTAACCCTGATATACTTGTAATACTGTATAACATAAAAGTACAAAAAAACTATTTTATGACAAAATACAGATCAACAACATAAAAAAGATCTCTGGTCCTTCATTATACAACATTAATTTATAAACATACAGCACTAAAACTGGGTTTGTATTTTAAAAACTTGACAATATGGTTGAATTTTTAAACAAGAGGACCATGATGGTCCTGAATCGCTCACCTGTCCCCACATGACCCAGTTTTGAACTGAGTATGACGTGGTTTTTTCTATTATTTGACATAGTAACCTAGTTTTTGAGCTCATGTGACCCAGTTTTGAACTTGACCTAGATATCAAGGTAAAATTTCTGACCAATTTTCATGAAGATCCATTGAAAAATATGGTCTCTAGAGAGGTCACAAGGTTTTTCTATTTTTAGACCTACTGACCTAGTTCTTGACCACAGTTGACCCAGTTTCAAAATAAACCTAGATATCATCAAGATGAACATTCAGACCAACTTTCATACAGATCCCATGAAAAATATGGCCTCTAAAGAGGTCATAAGGTTTTTATATTATTTGACCTACTGACCTAGTTATTAAAGGCATGTGACCCAGTTTCAAACTTGACCTAGATATCATCAAGGTGAACATTCTGACCAATTTTCATGAAGATCCATTCAAAAGTATGGCCCCTAGAAAGGTCACAAGGTTTTTCTATTTTTAGACCTACTGACCTAGTTTTTTACCACAGTTGACACAGTCTCAAACTTGACCTAGATATCATCAAGATGAACATTCAGACCAACTTTCATACAGATCCCATAAAAAATATGGCCTCTAGAGAGGTCACAAGGTTTTTTTATTATTTGAAGTACTGACCTAGTTATTGATGGCACGTGACTCAGTTTCGAACTTGACCTAGATATCATCAAGGTTAAAATTCTGACCAATTTTTATGAAGATCCATTCTAAAGTATGGCCTCTAGAGAGGTCACAAGGTTTTTCTATTTTTAGACCTACTGACCTAGTTTTTGACCGCAGTTAACCCAGTTTCAAACTTGACCTAGATATCATCAAGATGAACATTCAGACCAACTTTCATACAGATCCCATGAAAAATATGGCCTCTAGAGAGGTCACAAGGTTTTTCTATTTTTAGACCTACTGACCTAGTTTTGACCGCACGTGACCCAGTTTCAAACTTGACCTAGATATCATCAAGATAAACATTCAGACCAACTTTCATACAGATCCCATGAAAAATATGGCCTCTAGAGAGGTCACAAGGTTTTTCTGTTATTTGACCTACTGACCTAGTTTTTAACGGCACGTGACCCAGTTTCAAATTTACCTAGATATCATAAAGGTGAACATTCTGACCAATTTTCATAAAGACCCCATGAAAAATGTGACCTCTAGAGTGGTCACAAGCAAAAGTTTACGCACGGACGCACGAACGGATGGACGGACGGACGTTGCGCGATCACAAAAGCTCACCTTGTCACTTTGTGACAGGTGAGCTAAAAATCTAATCTGAACACATCTTCTAAAACTGGTTCACACTTAAACTTTCAAAAAATATCTTTGAAGATGTATGGTAATGTTAAAACTGACCATATTGTTAAAATCTAGTATGAACACTCAAGAGCTTAGTACAAACTTGAACTAACAGTCTGTTTCCAAAAACAATAGCATACGGTAAAATCTAGTATGAACAGTTCAATTCTACCTCGAACATACAGAAAAAATTTTGGTACTTGAACTTTTACCATATGGTTGGAATCTAGAATAAACACAAGTGTTTAATTGTATCATGAACTATCATCCAGTTTCTGAAAAATCAACACATATTTGAAATCTAGTATGATCACACTAACCTCTTGAGCATACAAGCAACATTCAGGTATCAAAAACACAACCGTACAGTTGAACTTTTCTAAAATCTAGTATGAATACTAAATGTTTAATATGAAACATGTCTGAAACTTTAAAATGCCAAAAACATATTCTGAGAAAAAGTTTTTGAACTAAGAACAAAATCAATATGAGTATGGTTATTTACATATGGGCCATTCCATGAGAAAACCTTTACATTTGTATTACATAACTACTACACACTAAATAATCTAATATACTGGAAAATCATTCTTTTCCTAATGTTCATAAAGAGACTTGAATGTAGCACATATAGGTTAAGTTAGTTTTACATTTTTTTTAGGAAAGTATCAATCCAGTAGCATGATATATTCCAAACTGTATTAGGCCAGAAGAATTTAATAATTTTTTTGTCTTCTTCATTCATTTTTGAGTGTTTTTATTTTTTGTATGTGTGTGTTTTTTTTATGTAAAATGGTATGAAAATTAAATACTTTTATAGCTACATTCTATTCCTTACACTGAATTTCTTAAAAAAAAAAAACTTCAAGATTTCATGCCACTTCATTTCATTAACAAAAAAAAATTGTTTTAAGAAAAATATACAATGATACATAAGAGATAATAAAACTTAATCAGAACTCTACATGTTCACCAAATATGATTTTTAACTGGACGAAAAATGATATTTTAATGCCGGAAATGTATAAAAGAATCACACGCACATAGTTCATAATATTAGTATAGTATCCTCATCATGAACAAGATAAGCTCATTTTGCATTATTCTTTTTTTCTAACCTAGTATATAGCTAGCTACTGTTCATATAATTCTTATATCCAAGACAAACAAATGTTATTTGTGTTGTCATGACAATCAAAATTCGAAAAAACACCCATGCACCATTGACAGGACTGGTTTATAGGTAAAAAGCCAAATAACAAGTTTTGGAGAGGACCTTTCAGATTCTACAAACCAAGATTGGTGAAGCTCCATCAAGTCTTTCAAGAGAAGAGGTCATTTAAAGGTATTTCTATTGTTATCTCTAGTGGCCGTGAACCCCCACCTGAACGCCTGCACCTCCTCCTTTTCCACAGTCCAAAACAAACCCCTCTCCAATGCAGAAACTAAGTACCCATAGGTTAAATTCCCTGGTGCTTCAAATGATTCAGGAGGGCCATGACAGCCCTACATGGTTCACCCGAGTTTAGTTGCTCAAACTGGTCACCATGTTTTTAACAAACCTACACGGCACTGAATATTACCCAAGGGACAACTGTGTGAAATTATTCTAAAAATCGGAACAAGCAGGCCCCTATTTATAGCAGAACTGTATGGAAAAACTTTGAAAGAGAACCACTGAAGGAATGCTACACCAAGTTTCATCAACTTCCACCAAATTGTTAGAGAGGTGTCATTTTAAAGGTGCTGACGAACAGTAAGTAATAACAATAGCTCTCCCCAACACTCTGTACTCAAATGAGCTAGAAAACTTCAAACATGAAAAAAGTTTTAAAACTTCAGTTTAAAGGTCCAATACTAAGGAAAGTGAACATTTTAATTTCTTTTAAAAAGCACAGAAACTATTTCATTTTATTGGAAAATGAAAGTTGGTATGTAGAAATTCGAAATAAATCGCAGTATATGTACAATTATTTTTCTATGAAGTATGAAGAAAGTTAAAAAGACCTGTGGGGTCATTCTGTCGATTCATTGAAATTTCAACATAATACACATACATTTCTTTGACTTCCAAAGACCTTCTGTAAATTTTGACCTGCCAATCTTCATTATTTAGTTTCTTGCAGAAGTCTATGCATTGGCTATGAAAAAAATTGCCAACTCACTTTCCCTTAGTAATGGACCTTTAAATAACGCTGAAATTTCTACTAACATTATAACAAGAGGACCATGATGGTCCTGAATCGCTCACCTATCCCCACATGACCCAGTGTTGAACTGAGTATGACTTCATTATTTCTATTATTTGACATAGTGACCTAGCTTTTGAGCACATGTGACCTAGATATCATCAAGATAAAAAATTCTGACCAATTTTCATGAAGATCCATTGAAAAATATGGCCTCTAGAGAGGTCACAAGGTTTTTCTATTATTTGACCTAATGGCCTAGTTTTTGAAGGCACGTGAACCACTTTTAAACTTGACCTAGATATCATCAAGGTGAACATTCTCACCAATTTTCATGAAGATCTCGTGAAAAATATGGCCTCTAGAGAGGTCACAAGGTTTTTCTATTTTTCGACCTACTGACCTAGTTTTTGACCGCACATGACCCAGTTACAAACCTGACCTAGATATCATCAAGCTGAACATTCTCACCAATTTTCATGAACATCCGTTGAGAAATATGGCCTCTAGAGAGGTCACAAGGTTTTTTCTATTTTTAGACCTACTGACCTAGTTTTTAACCCCACGTGACCCAGTTTCGAACTTGACTTAGATATCATCAAGGTGAACATTCTGACCAATAATCATGAATATCTCATGAAAAATATGGCCTCCAGAGAGGTCACAAGGTTTTTCTATTTTTAGATCTACTGACCTAGTTTTTAACCCCACGTGACCCAGTTTCAAACTTGACCTAGATACCTTCAAGGTAAACACTCTGACCAATTTTCATGAAGATCCATTGAAAAATATCGCCTCTAGAGAGGTCACAAGGTTTTCCTATTTTTAGACCTACTGACCTAGTTTTTGACCGCATGTGACCCAGTTTCGAACTTGACCTAGATATCATCAAGGTGAACACTCTGACCAATTTTCATGAAGATCCATTGAGAAATATGGCCTCTAGAGAGGTCACAAGGTTTTTCTATTTTTAGATCTACTGACCTAGTTTTTGACCCCACATGACCCAGTTTCGAACTTGACCTAGATATCATCAAGGTGAACATTCTGACCAATATTGATGAAGTTCTCATGAAAAATATGGCCTCTAGAGAGGTCACAAGGTTTTTCTATTTTTAGATCTACTGACCTAGTTTTTGACCAAACGTGACCAAGTTTCGAACTTGACCTAGATATCATCAAGATGAACATTCTGACCAATTTTCATGAAGATCCATTGAGAAATATGGCCTCTAGAGAGGTCAAAAGGTTATTCTATTTTTAGACCTAATGACCTAGTTTTTGACCCTACGTGACCCAGTTTCGAACTTGACCTAGATATTATCAAGGTTAACATTCTGACCAATATTCATGAAGATCTCATGAAAAATATGGCCTCTAGAGAGGTCACAAGGTTTTTCTATTTTTAGACCTACTGACCTAGTTTTTGAACCCACGTGACCCAGTTTCGAACTTGACCTAGATATCATCAAGGTGAACATTCTGACCAATTTTCATGAAGCTCTTTGGAAATATATGGCCTCTAGAGAGGTCACAAGGTTTTTCTATTTTTAGACCTACTGACCTAGTTTTTGATGGCACGTGACCCAGTTTCGAACTTGACCTAGATATCATCAAGATGAACATTCTGACCAACTTTCACAAAGATCCTATGAAAAATGTGACCTCTAGAGTGGTCACAAGCAAAAGTTTACGGACGGACGGACTAACGCACGAACGGACGCACGGACGACGGACGCTGCGTGATCACAAAAGCTCACCTTGTCACTATGTGACAGGTGAGCTAAAAATAATACTTAAAACTAGGTATAAAACAACAATTACCAAGTTTATCATTGTGAAAGGTAGTCAAATAATGTTAACAGCTGAAATTTTTTTATACAACTAATTTTGAAAGGTTGAAAGTGAGACAACATATCTTATATTTGCTTTCTATACATATAAGATCGTCTTAAGCAACTCTAGAAGAAATTTTCAAACTTGACAAGATTGTAAGAAAATTATAAATACTTACAGAAATTTACATAAATAACAGCCACTTTAATTCCATGGCATAAACTAAAATGGCAGAGATCTATTCAATAAAAATTCTAATTTACATTAAATAAATAAATGTTCCAATGAGAAAGGAACTATTTTAAATTCATATTCTTACATAATATAAAACTGTTGTAATTCTTATATTCAATGGAATAAATATATATCTAAAAGTTTAACAAAATGGCTGCCCTATGATCACCACTTTCTGAAACTCCGAACTGTCATAACTTTCATTATAATTACTATTCAATTTTAAAAGTTCTTTTGACATGGTTAATGATCGAAATAAATTGCTCATAATTTGTATTATTTTCTCTATTCCCGGTTTTTTCCTTGGGTTCATAACTTTCCTCATATATGCACACCTTTTTTTCACCTAAGTCGTCTACCATCTTCACTGAACTAAAATCAGCAATGATATTCATGTCCAGTAAAAATCTTTGTCTCCATCACCCAGATAAATCACTTCAAACTGTCAGTCACTTAAAGAATCCTGCCACTTTATTTCTCGCGTCACCAACACGCAACAAAGCAATAATTATTGCAAAATCATATATTGTCCAAAATCATATATACATGTGAGATTTAACAATCCTCGCAAGGTTTTTTAGGGAGATACAAAATGTAAACATCACCTAAATTTTCTCATATCATTCTTAATTATGGTATCGGGAAATCAAAATTCCACTTAAATAATGATACATAGGTGTGAGAATTAGTAAAACCTCGCACTGATGCACTGTCGCTTGGGATAAAATTTCTGGACAATTGATCGTTATAATTCTCCGTGGGTATTATGTATCAATACACAGAAACAAATTTCTAATGACAGTTCCTGCCCTTTTTAACGGTGTAACAGAAATTTTCATCCACGGTGTAATAGTAGGAAATAACCCCTAACACTGTGCGACAATGCAAGGTTTTACTAATTCTCGTAATTATATGTCATTATTTAAGCGGACTTTTAATTTCAAAAAGGGAGAATTAAGAAAGACATGTAAAAATTAAGACGTTAATTATCGCCCTAAAAACGTCACAAGGATTGTTAAATCTCACATTTGTATATGTTTTGGGACAAGGCGACAATATGATAATTATTGCATTGTCACGTGTTGGTGAGGCGAGAATTGAAGTGGCACAAACAGGATTCTGTAGTCACTAGATGTCCACTATTACAAACAGTAAGAACATACCTTCACCTTTAATCAACAAACCAATCAATGAAAGCAATGCAGTGTGCATATGCCGGTTTGTGCTGGGTGCACATGATTTATTAATGTATGATTTTTTTTGTCCTGATTATCAAATTAAAAGCGTTTTCCCTTGACTGATACTTTGTTTACATCTCCTAAAACCTACAAAGTAACTACACTAGTGTCTTTGTCTCTTCTAATGCTGATTTTCTTCAAACTTTGGTGTATAAAATTAAGCACTTCCGTGATTTAATTAACCGACATTGCGCGGATTTTCATCGCTTTTTTGCAAGCTTCCTCATCAATTAAACCATCTTCGACTGTCCCGGGTTTCTGAAAACAAAAGTAAACCCAATCATTTACTGGTAAGAGAACTGGTTCTAGACAAAACAGGAAATATCTGCACATTTAATTCCAAGAATTTGTTTTTCAATTCACGCTTCACAAAAAATGTCTGAGGCAAAATTCAAGTACTTTTTAAGGGCCTTGTAAGTAAATTTTTAAGGCCCACATTTCTCAAAACAAAATCTTAGTTCAAATAACTATTTCAGAACAAGAGCTCGTCGAACACGAAATGCCCCCCTTGATGCATTCAGTAATTGCACAAGGAACAGAAATTATTTGCTCACTGTAAACAAAAGTTCTACTGTTCTGGTTCAATGTGACATTGACCTTTGACCTATTGACCTCAAAATTAACAGGGGCCATCTGCTGGTCATGATCAACCTCCCTATTAAGTTTAGTGATCCTAGGCCCAATCGTTCTCAAGGTATCGTCCGGAAAGGGTTCAACTGTTCCGGGTCAATGTGACCTTGACCTTTAGCCTACAGACTTGAAATTGTGGGGGTCATCTACAGGTCCAACCTCCCTATCAAGTTTCATGATCTTAGGCCTAAGCGTTCTCAAGTTATTGTCTGGAACGGTTTAAATGTTCCTGGTCGCTGTAACCTTGACCTTTAACTTACTGACCTTAAAATCAATAGGGGTCATCTGCTGGTCATAATGAACCTCTCTATCATCTTTCATGACCCTAGGCCCAAGCGTTCTCAAGTTATCTTCCAGAAACCGTTTAACTGTTCCTGGCCAATCTGACCTTGAACTTTGACCAAATGACCTAAAAATCAATAGGGGTCATCTGCTGATCATGATAAACTTCCCTATCAATTTTCCTGATCCTAGGCCCAAGCGTTCTTGAGTTATCGGCCGGAAACCGTTTTACTGTTCCTGGACACTGTGACCTTGACCTTTGACCTACTGATCTCAAAATCAATAGGGGTCATCTGCTGGTCATGATCAACCTCCCTATCAACTTTCATGATCCTAGGCCCAAGCAATCTTGAGTTATCATCTGGAAACCGTAACTGTTCAGGGTCACTGTGACCTTGAACTTTGACCTACTGACCTCAAAATCAATAGGGGTCATCTGCTGGTCATGACCAACCTCTCTATTAACTTTCATGATCCTAGGCCCAAGCGTTCTTCAGTTATCATCCGGAAACTGTTTAACTGTTCAGGGTCACTGTGACCTTGACCATTGACATACAGATCTCAAAATCAATAGGGGTCATCTGCAGGTGATGACCAACCTTCCTATCAATTTTCATGATCCTAGGCCCAAGGGTTCTTGAGTTATCATCCGGAAACAGATTGGTCTACATACAGACCGACCGACCGACAGACCTACAGACCGACCAACATCTGCAAAACAATAAACCCCTCCTTTTTCGAAGGGGGGCATAAAAATGTGATATAACATAAATTGCATTCTCCGTAAACAGCGGTAAAATGCTGCAATGGTATCGTAAAGTGACCAAATACCATATTTTTATTCAAATTATCTTTTTTTTTCTATTTCTTTTTTAAAATACACTCTTTCTGCAAAGCAAGCTAATGACATAATGTTTTAAGGAGTTTTAGGTAAAATTCAAGCAGTATTTTTCAAAATTCAAGTACTTTTTCAAATTTTTCTAGTGTTTAATTAAAGGACTTTTCAAGGTCTGTGCAAACCCTGTTTATCCGAGTAAGTCAGCACTTTTACCAGTCAATTAAAGAAAGAAAACAGGTTATTTCTACGAAACAGATTTCTAAAGCGTATCAAGCAAGGACATAAAAAACCCTATCTCATTTCATATATCAAAGATTGATAATCATCTATTTTTGCCAGATCCTACACAGGAAGTTTTTACTGATCAGTTGAGAGAGAAAACCAAACACCTTTGACGACCATTATATATATATACAAAATTTCCAGAAGTAGATGGGAAAAACTTGCCCACTTGTGCACTTCACCCATTGTCTCCAGCGAACATTCGTCCAGATACCAAAATAGTCAATTTTTTACTCAACCTACTGATTAAACCAGTCTGGCTTTTGATTTTCCCTAGATATATTGAAAAAGACAAGATATTCAACAGAACTTTAGTAAATTGGACAGAACTCTAATAAACTGGACAGAACATTAAGATGTACTGGAAAAAACTTCTGATATATTGGACAGAACTTTAGATATATTGAAAGAAAACAACATATATTGGAAAGAACAAGGTAAATTGGACAGACCATTAATATATACTGGAAAGAACCTTTGATATATTGGACAGAACTTTAGATATATTAAACATAACATATACTGGACAGAACAGAACCTTAGTACACTGGAGAGAACCTTAGAAATACTGAAAAGAGCTTAAGGCATACTAGAGAGAATCTAAGGTTAACTGGAAATTACCTTAGATTTACTGGGCAGAACACCTTATACATTGTATATATCAGAAAGAACCCAAGATATATTTTTGGACAGACCTTCACTATACTTGACAAAACCTTAGATAAAATGGACAAAACCTTTGAAAATTGGAGAGACTGATATAATGGGCAGAACCTTAGATTAATTGGACAGAACCTTAGAAAATTGGACAGAGCCTTAGATATATTCAACATAGCCTTAGAAAATTGGACACATCCTTATACACATTGCACAGAACCTTAGATTAATAGGATAGAACCTTAGAAAATTGGACAGAACCTTAGATATATTCAACATAGCCTCAGAAAATTGGACATATCCTAATATATATTGCACAGTGCCTTAGATAAATTGGACAGAACCTTAGAAAATTGGACAGAGCCTTAGATATATTCAACCTAGCCTTAGAAAATTGGACACATCCTTATATAACATTGCACAGAACCTTAGATTAATTGGACAGAACCTTAGAAAATTGGACAGCGCCTTAGATATATTCAACATAGCCTTAGAAAAATGGACACATCCTTATACACATTACACAGAACCTTAGATTAATAGGATAGAACCTTAGAAAATTGGACAGAACCTTAGATATATTCAACATAGCCTTAGAAAATTGGACATATCTTAATATATATTGCACAGTGCCTTAGATAAATTGGACAGAACCTTAGAAAATTGGACAGAACCTTAGATATATTCAACATAGCCTTAGAAAATTGGACATATCTTAATATATATTGCACAGTGCCTTAGATAAACTGGATAGAACCTTAGAAAATTGGACAGAACCTTAGATATACTCAACATAGCTTTAGAAAATTGGACATATCCTAATATATATTGCACAGTGCCTTAGATAAATTGGACAGAACATTAGAAAATTGGACAGAACGTTAGATATACTCAACATAGCCTTAGAAAATTGGACATATCCTAATATACATTGCACAGAACCTGAGATTAATTGGACAGAACCTTAGAAAATTGGACAGAGCCTTAGATATATTCAGCATAGCCTTAGAAAATTGGACATATCTTAATATATATTGCACAGAACCTTAGATTAATTGGACAGAACATTAGAAAATTGGACAGAGCCTTAGATATATTCAGCATAGCCTTAGAAAATTGGACATATCCTAATATATATTGCACAGTGCATTAGATCAATTGGACAGAGCCTTAGATATATTCAACATAGCCTTAGAAAATTGGACACATCCTTATATACATTGCACAGAACCTTAGATTAATTGCACAGAACCTTAGAAAATTGGACAGAGCCTTAGATATATTCAACATAGCCTTAGAAATTTGGACATATCCTAATATATATTGCACAGTGCCTTAGATAAATTGGACAGAACCTTAGAAAATTGGACAGAGCCTTAGATATATTCAACATAGCCTTAGAAAATTGGACATATCCTAATATATATTGCACAGTGCTTTAGATAAATTGGACAGAACCTTAGAAAATTAGACAGAACCTTAGATATATTCAACCTAGCCTTAGAAAATTGGACACATCCTTATACACATTGCACAGAACCTTAGATTAATAGGATAGAACCTTAGAAAATTGGACAGAACCTTAGATATATTCAACATAGCCTTAGAAAATTGGACATATCCTAATATATATTGCACAGTGCTTTAGATTAATTGGACAGAACCTTAGAAAATTGGACAGAACCTTAGATATATTCAGCATAGCCTTAGAAAATTGGACACATCCTTATATACATTGCACAGAACCTTAGATAAATGGGACAGAACCTTAGAAAATTGGACAGAGCCTTAGATATATTCAACATAGCCTTAGAAAATTGGACACATCCTTAAATACATTGCACAGTGCCTTAGATAAAATGGACAGAGCTTTAGATATAGTCAACATAGCCTTAGAAAATTGGATACATTCTTATTAACATTGGACAGAACCTTAGATTAATTGGACAGATGGTGAGAGAACTAGCAATAAGTTTACTAAATTTAGATACGTTTGACAAAATCAAATATATATTGGACAGAGCCTTAGACAATCTGACTGAACCTTGGATAAAGTGAAAAATGCAATGCTATAAGAAGTATGTATACTAAGTCCATATTATTTCTAAATGTAATGCAATTTTAACTAAACAAAAAGCAAAATTTAGAAATAAACTGCTTCTTAAAAGTTATAAAAGTAATGTAATATTTTTACATTTGCTGTAATTAAAAGTCTCTGCCACTGGGACCTGATATATTAAACAGAGTAGAAGTAAAAAGCAACCAAAATACCGATTGGGTTTACTTCTGTTCCAGAAAGAGTAATAAAATGTGCTAATATAATGTATTGTGAAAATAACTCATTTTGTGCCTCAACGGAGTGTGTAAAATATTTTGAGAACATTCAAACCTGATAAGCAAAAAATGAGCTATTTCACAGTGCAACATGCAAAATGGAAACAACAAAACAAAAACATTTCAACATGCATTTTCAAACAAAACACCACATAATTATGTAAACAAGAAAACACATACACGGCATATAATGAACATACAAAACATACATATATGGGAAAACAAGACAATTTGGCCACAAATATCTTGTTTACACAATTTGGTCTGCTTTTACAAGCATCAAGCAAGCGTAGACAAATAATCTAATTTTGAAGTTTAGGAATTTCAAATTGCTACTATTATTTCATAGTTTTGAAGTATTCATTTATTTCTGTCCTCATCACTTTGCCAACAAAATGAGAATATAGATTTCATTTCAATCAATGACACCTAAAATTCCTACCGGTAAGAAACATTTATGCTTCTCTTGAATCAGTGCAAAATACTGCAGGTATCTGACAATATATATGATAGACCTGGACAACTTTAGCAAAGGGAAGGTAAAAATCATGCAGTCAAAATAAAAATTCTTTAAAACGTAAATAAAATTATCTGCGTTTTCACTTGTTTCATTCCAATGTTGCGGTACATAAACTGAAAACTTATTTCCCCTACTGTACAGTTGAAACACTGCTATAGACAGATAATTATGTCTTTTCAGCCAGTTATTGGCACATCAATGCTCTTTGTGTATATTCTTAATTCACAATATTGCACTTTTAATAATATTGTATATTTGCTTACTTACCTTGGGATGATCCTTATGCATATATTATGTTGGATTTCTTTACGCATATTCACTAACTGTAAGCCCCTTCTTATGCGTAAGGAGCTGTGATGAATTAACTTAACTGAATTTGTGATATATTAACTTACTGTAAAACCTTCCTTCTGTGAGAGATTAAGTTACTGTTGGATGTTCCATGGGTGTATTAATTTTTCAAAACACCAACTCACCGTATCAATGCAGAAATATATTACAGCAGGATATCCCATCTGCATACTAATCCTGTTATGCATCAACTAACCACTTCCTTGCTTAAATTCTTTCTTAACTGGATTAACTTACCGCAGGGCGTTCCCTGTGCGTATTTACAGCCGGTATATTTAGGCTTTCGAATTCTACCCTACAGCCATAAGCCACTGGCGTTAGCTTTATCACTGTGTGGAGCGGAACTTTCAGGTACGCCAGATCCTCTGAAAATACAGGATAAAAATATCTAATATCACCTGAGCTTCAGTAGAGCTTATTGTCTGATTTGCCAATTCTGTAACAGAGTTTTCAAAAATGTCTTTAATTTTTCAAGAATCTTGACCCTGCTAAATTTGGATGTGCAGGCTGATCTTGGTCTGCACCGGTCACAAAGACAGACTCACTTGCCGCCAGCAGGCTAAAGGTTAAAATATTTATTGTAAGTCTTCTGGCCAAAGATATATAATTTTCATAGGAAAATCCTACGTGCCCTGTGTTCCATTTTTTTCTATCGGAAGAAAGTATCCCTAAACAGATTTTTGATGATAAATTTAAAACTAATTAAGATATTTCCAACAAGGGCAGCTCTAAGTGCCCCCCTCCCCCATAAAAAAATTGGGGGAGGGGCTGGGGCACAAAAACTATAAAATCTTTATTTGACTGCAAATTGTTGGTATCTTAGAATGAAGTTAAATAATCAATATTTCCTTGAAGTATGTAAAGAGATGAAAAACCCAGTAACTGAAAAGGTAAATTAAACAGTAACGTTTTCTTAGTGTGAAATCTATGTTTGACCAATGAGAATCGAGAGTCATTCGTGTCAGATTCTCCGTCTACCTTTGACTAACAAAAATGTGTCGGCTTCCTTTGAAATATGATGAAGGGGCGGTCACTGGTACACACGCGCATTCAGTTGACGCTCTTCAGCGTGTAGAGCTGTTCTTCGAAAATTATTGCTACAGTCACATTGGTCTTCAGGAATAAGAAGCCACATTTTTTTAAAAACAACCCGCTATGATTGGTCGAAAAAGTAGGTTGCACACTACTGAATGTAAGAAATTTCAAATATCCTTCCACAACAATATCTCATTCTACAAAGTGATCCTTTTTGATAAAACCACACAAACTGTGAGATTATTTTTTACACATTAACAATAACTTTAAAATACAGCTGTCCAAAAATGGCCCATCAGATGTAACTGGGTATGCTATTTTAAGTGACAACTAAGCTGTGACCCTAACCTTTGATGACCCCAAATTCAAAATACTGAAACAGAAAATCATCTGAAAAGTTAAGAGTCCAAGGCCAAAGCATTCTGCAGTTCAGAAACCCACTTTCTGACTCAGTGACCTTTACCATACAGTAGTAAACTAATACATGCCATTTTGAATAAGAAAACTTTAATACAATAGCTTTTACTTTGTAAGAATCAACTAACACTGAAACTCTTTAGAACTTGAAAAGAACTCATAAACCCTTGAAATAGCAACAAGAGGGCCATGATGGCCCTATATTGCTCACCTGGTTAAATGGTTGCTATGAAGATTCGCATTTAAGCTTGACCCCTGGGTCATGATTTGAACAAACTTGGTAGAGATCCACTAGGCAATGCTACACACCAAATATCTAAGCTCTAGGCCTTCTAGTTTATTTCTAGACTTTTTTTGGAAGATTTTCCTATGTACAATCAAGTAACCCCCGGGTCATGATTTGAACAACTTTAGTAGAGGTCCACTAGGCAATGCTACATGTCAAATATCTAAGCTCTAGGCCTTCTGGTTTATTTTTTTTTAATTTTGAAGATTTTTCTATAGAAATCTATGTAAAATCAAGTGACCCCTGGGGCAGGGTCAATTTTGACCCTGGGGTCATGATTTGAACAAACTTGGTAGAAGTCCACTAGGGAATGCTTCAAACCATATATCTAAGCTCTAGAGCTTCTGGTTTTTGAGAAGAAGGTTTTTAAAGTTTTTCCTTTCGGTTGCCATGGCAACCAGAGTTCTGCATAGAATAATTTTGTAGAGCTTCACCCAAGGAACATTCCTGTGAAGTTTGGATGAAATTAGCCTAGCGGTTTATGAGGAGATGTCATTTAAAGTAAAAGTTTACGGACGGACAATGGACGCCGGACGGTGAGTGATCACAATAGCTCACCCTGAGCCTGTGGCTCAGGTGGGCTAATAAAAAAAAAAAACAATAATAAAAAAACAACAGCAGTCTTCTAAAATAAAATATTTCTCCAAAACCTTTAGATTACATGCTCTCCGTTCCTAAATTTTTTTACTAAACCAAAGCAAGTACCAACATGCACATAATATGAAATATAAACACAAAGAACAAAGGATACTGCAATAAATTATGTATGAGAATCTGGATTTTTTTCAGATAAGACATGTATATATATCTGACATACAAAAACAGTGTATACATGTTTAATATGTGGCTTTGATACAACATAAATATAACACACATCAAAAGATTTTACAATATTGGATATAAAATGCCAGTACATGTAGCTACTATATCTACCACAAATATAAGCATCAAGGGAACATGTATAACATATAAAACGCACATATGCAGATATAAAATAAAGCTAACTGACCTTTAACCTCAAAGTGTGACACTGATCTTAGGCCTAAAAACCCAATTCATGCACTCTGAGGTTTTCTTGAGGTGAACAATAAATGCTTCCAGTGGTTTGAAAGATACAGAGGGGACAAAAAATAAAGCTATTTGACCTTTGGCATCCAAGTGTGACCTTGACCTTTAACCTTATGACCTTGGTTGGGAGTGTATCTTGTGTTATGACTTTTTATATAGAAAATACATGGAACTAGAATATTGTCTGTGGGACACAGGGTGTGCCCCCACTGGTACATTTGTCACAAATAAGGGGCAATAATTCAAATGTTTGCAGTCTTAAGGGGGTATAGCCTCAACAAACATTTTATATAAAGGATTCATTATTCTAGGCCATATACTTTTTGAGCTATGAGCATTACAAACAACAAGAGGGTCAAGATGACCCTAGAACGCTCACCTGAGTAATATGAGCTACATGTTTCAAATGTCAAACTGATGATTTTTTGAAATTTTTTGAAAGATTTTCATATGTACAATCAAGTAACCCCTGGGGCGGGGCCAATATTACCCCGGGGGTCATGATTTGAACAAAGTTTCTAGAAGTCTACTAGGCAATGTTACATATCAAATATCTAAGATCTAGGCCTTCTGGTTTATTTTTACCAAATTTATGAAGATTTCCCTTTGTACAATCAAGTGACCCCTGGGGCTGGGTCAATTTGACCCTGGGGGTCAAGATTTGAACAAATTTTGTAGAGATCCACTAGACAGTGCTACATGTCAAATACCTAAGGTCTAGGCCTTCTGGTTTATTTTTAGAAAATTTTGAAGATTTTTCTATCTACAATCAAGTAACCCCATGGGGCGGGGTCAACTTGATTTGGATCATGATTCGAACAAATTTTGTAGAAGTTTACTAGGCAATGCTACATGTCAAATATCTAAGATCTAGGCTTTCTGGTTTATTTTTAGAAATTTTTTGGAGATTTTCCTTCGTAAAATCAAGTGACCGCTGGGGCGGGGTCAATTTTGATCATGGGGTTCATAATTTGAATAAATTTTGTACAGGTCCACTACGAAATGCTACATGTCAAATATCTAAGCTCTAGGACTTCTGGTTTATTTTTTAGAAAATTTTTGAAGATTTTCCTATGTAAAATCAAGTGACCCCTGGGGCGGGGTCAATTTTGACCCCGGGGGGTCATGATTTGAACAAATTTTGTAGAGGTCCGCTAGGCAATGCTACACACCAAATATCTAAGCTCTAGGCCTTCAGGTTTATTTTTATAAAATTTTTGAAGATTTTCCTATGTAAAATCAAGTGACCCCTGGGGCGGGGGTCAATTTTGAACAAATTTTGTAGAGGTCCGCTAGGCAATGCTACATGTCAAATATCTAAGCTCTAGGCCTTCTGGTTTATTTTTAGAAAAATTTTGAAGATTTTCCTATGTAAAATCAAGTGACCCCTGGGGCGGGGTCAATTTTGACCCCGGGGGTCATGATTTGAACAAATTTTGTAGAGGTCCACTAGGCAATGCTACATGTCAAATATCTTAGCTCTAGGCCTTCTGGTTTATTTTTTAAATTTTTTTGAAGATTTTCCTATCTTAAATCAAGTGACCCCTGGGGCGGGGTCAATTTTGACCCCGGGGTCATGATTTGAACAACTTTAGTAGAGGTCCACTAGGCAATGCTACACGTCAAATATCTAAGCTCTAGGGTTTCTGGTTTTTGAGAAGAAGATTTTTTAAGATTTTCCTATGTAAAATCAAGTGACCCCTGGGGCCGTGTCAATTTTGACCCCGGGGTCATGATTTGAACAAATTAAGTAGGGGTCCACTAGGCAATGATTCACACCAAATATCTAAGCTCTAGGGCTTCTGGTTTTTGAGAAGAAGATTTTTAAAGTTTTTCCTTTCAGTTGCCATGGCAACCAGAGTTCAGCATGGAATTCAATTCTTTGAACAACTTTGAAAGGAGGCCACTTAAGGATCATTCCTGTGAAGTTTGGTGTAATTCTGCCCTGTGGTTTTCAAGAAGAAGATTTTTTTAGAAATTGTTGACGGACTACGCACGACGGACGATGGACATCAAGCGGTCACAATAGCTAACGTTGTCACTAAAAATACACTATTTTGGCTAGTTCAAGGGCCGTAACTCTGTAATTAGCGCTAAAATCTCAAGAAGAATGCCAAGTGTGCAAGTTCACATCATGATAAAGACTCAGGCAAGGTTTCATGAAGTTATCATCAATTTATATCAAATACTTTTTGAGTTAGGTGCGTCACAAGGTGAAAATGTGCATTTTTGACTATTTCAGGGGTCATAACTCTGGAAATAGGGGGTGGAGCCAGACAAAATATAGATTGTGTGCATATTCATATCATGACAAAGACTCAAGCAAGTTTTCATCAGTTTATATAAAATACTTTTTAGCTAGGCATGTCACAAGGTGAAATGTGCATTTTTTACTATTTCAGGGGCCATAACTCTGGAAATAGGGGGCTGAGCCAGACTAAAAAATAGGAGGTGCGCAAGTTCATATCATGACAAAGACGCATGCAAGTTTTCTTCAATTTATATCAAATACTTTTTGACCTAGGCGCCTCACAAGGTGAAAATGTGCATTTTTTACTATTTCAGGGGCCATAACTCTAGAAGGTAGTGTGCAAGTTCATTTCATGATAAAGACTCATGCAAAGTTTCATCAATTTATATGAAATATTTTTTGAGCTAGGCGCATCACAAGGCGAAAATGTGCATTTTTGACTATTTCAGGGGCCATAGGAATAGGGGGTGGAGACAGACGAAAAATAGGAGGTGCGCAAATTCATATCATGATAAAGACTCATGCAAGGTTTCGTCAATTTATATGAAATACTTTTTGAACTAGGCATGTCACAAACTTTTTCAGATGGACGGACGCACAGATGTCCGGACACACGGACATGACCAAATCTATATGCCCCCTCCACTCAGTGTTGGGGGCACAAACATTCTAAATCCACACAAAAATCCTTACCAGGTAGAGAAAGGTCAAAATACACCTCAAAATTGGATGAACATGCATGTTGTACTACAGAAAAGTGGTACGAATTAATGGTGAACAAATGTGCCAAGTTACATCAAAATCCCTCTATGCATGAAGAAGAAATGCTCTGGACAAAGTCATTCTTGTATCTGACCCTTTGGCCTCTAAGTGTGACCTTGACTTTAGACCTAGGGACCTGCTTCTTGTCCATGACACTCCGTCTCAAAATGGTGAACAATTGTGCCAAGTTACATCAAAATCCCTCCATGCATGAAGAAGAAATGCTCTGGACAAAATCATTTATGAATTTGACGTTTGACCTCTAAGTGTGACCTTGACCTTAGACCTAGGGACTTGGTTCTTGCATAAGACACTCTGTCTCATGATGGTGAACATTTGTACCAAGTTACATCAAAATCCCTTCATGCATGAAGAAAATATGCTTTGGACAAAGTTTGTGGACGCCGCCCGCCAGGGGCATTCCCATAATACATCCCGTTTTTCAAACGGGCATATAAAAAAAACATTATAGCCATATTACCTTTTCCTTTATATGGTAGTCATATCATTACTGACCCCATATAAGACCCTAATGACCTATTACATTCTAATATCATTAGGTTTGATGACTGGGAAGTTTTGTGTGAAGTTTCAATCCAATATATATAGCTGTTACTAAGATAAAGTTTGACAGTTAGTTGGACCCAAACTTTTAACCAAATTTTCTGCATCAAAAAGGGCCATAATTTGAATTACATTCAACCAAGAGTTATCAAACTTGAATATTAGTCATATCATTACTGACCCGATATAAGACCCTGATGACCTATTATATTCTAATATCAATAGGTTTGACGACTAGGAAGCCTTGTGTAAAGTTTCAATTTATCAAATGCAATGGTTACTGAGATATGAACTTACACACAAAACTTTATAACTGAGATGAGAACAAGGTGGGACATTGGCACCCTGGTGAGTAAAGTAAATCTCACTATTCTTTAAATAGTTAAAACTAAAAATCACATTACTTGGTGCAAAATCACTCAACCGTAAAACCTGCAATATATGTGTAACTATGCCAGTTAATGATCATTCCTGAAGAAGTTCCATTCAAGTCTCATTGGTAGTATAGGAGTAGTCTGAATTTTTCTTTATAACAAGAGCTGTCTCCATAGGATGACACATGCCCCCGATGGCACTTTGAATGAATAGTTATGGCCGACGTTAGAGTTTAGGACCTTTGACCTACGGACCTGGGTCTTGCGCGCGACACGTCGTCTTACTGTGGTACACATTCATGCGTAGTTATTTTAAAATCCATGCATGAATGACAAAGATATAGACCGGACACGCCCATCATTGCACTATCATGAAATATGACCTTTAACGTCTAAGTGTGACCTTGACTTTTGAGCTACGGACCTGGGTCTTGCACGCGACACGTCGTCTTACTGTGGTACACATTCATACCCAATAATTTTAAAATCCATGCATGAATGACAAAGATATGGACCGGACACGCCCATCAATGCACTATCATGAAATATGACCTTTAACGTCTAAGTGTGACCTTGACCTTTGAGCTACGGACCTGGGTCTTGCATGAGACATGTCGTCTTACTGTGCCACACATTTATGCGTAGTTACTTGAAAATCCATCCATGGATGACAAAGATATGGACTGGACACGCCCATCAATGCACTATCATGAAAAATGACCTTTAACGTCTAAGTGTGACCTTGACCTTTGAGCTACAGACCTGGGTCTTGCGCGCGACATATCGTCTTACTGTGGTACACATTCATGCCAAGTTATTTGAAAATCCATCCATGGATCACAAAGATATGGACCGGACACGAAAATTGCGGACAGACCGACAGATGGTTCAAAAACTATATGCCTCCCTTCGGGGGCATAAAAAAAATGAACTGCAAGGGGCCATACTTCTGCAAAAATATAATCCAAGGATGTGTCAATAATATGCTCAACTAGGCTTTATATCAATCACTCCTGTGAAATTTCATTGAGATCAGAACAGATGTTTTGTTAATGATAATATATTTGCCCATCTTAGTTTCATACCAATCATTCCAGTTAAGGTCTGACCATTTTTCTTTTGATTCTAACAAACCAGGACAGGCAAAATGCATGATGAAATTGAAAATAGTACTAATATGTCTCCTGTGAAATGGAGAGGCATTATAATTATCAGTAACTGCCAACAGAAAATACAAGAAATTCTCTTTGAGGAAAGCTTTCTCTGTCTTTGAAGATCAATACTGTAGAATTATGAACTAAAACAAGCAAATTCGATGAATTGGTATCCCCCGCCGAAAGGGTTTGTGGTGAGGAATGGCAAAAAGATATATCCGGCAAAAAGTTAAGGATGTTAATAAGAAGCAAATAATTTCATTAGTCAAAATCAATTTAACAGAAAACAAACGTTTAATTAAAGAGTACATAATAAATGTATGATACTTTGATCCTGACTAAAGAATTTATTTTGATTGGGATATGCTTACTGTAATAAGCTTAGCTTTTAAAATTAAATGCAGTTAATTGAAATATGAGCTTGAAGTTTAACTGGAATGAAATATTGTCTTTGAGTGGTTTGGCACCAGGTGTTTGAACATAAAAGATCAGATGTCCTTAAGAGAACACAGGTAAGATATCTTGAACATGGCTGAGGGCAAGGTTTGTGCAGTCACAACTTAACATGTTGAAGGTTTGAACATTTAAAAAAAAAAAAAAAAAAAAAGGAATGGAAATATATATATCTATATATAGAAATATGTATATATTTATTTTTTTTTTTTAGGGGGTGGGGGTGCAGGGGAACGGGAGAGGAAATAAAATTCCACATGTTGATTATAAATATTGGTTGAAAATTAAAAATGAAAAAAAAAAAAAAAAAGGTAAAAGGGTGAAGTTGGAGGGGGGGGGGGGGGAAAGACAGAGGATGCATGATCAGTGGTGGGCATGACTGGGTGGAGAAGTGAGGTGGGGGAATGGTACAACTTGGAAGGTTTGAAAAAAATCTAAAATAAGAAATGAAAAAAAAAAATTTTTTGGGAGGGGGGTGGGGAGGGGGGTTGGGAGGGGAAGGGGTGTGACCAAGGCAAGTCGGTGACCAGGTGTGGATGCGCAACTTCACATGTTTATAATAAATGTAAGAAAAGAATGAAAGAAATTTAATGAAATTCTGCCAAATGGTAAGTTTGTTATGTACAAATATGTGGATTTTTAGACAATAAAAGGGCAGTAACTCTGAAGTTACAAAAAGAAATCCGTACAAAATTGTCTGTGCACAACCACATTATAGTGCTCTAAATTCTGTTTAAGTTTCATAGTTCTAGGTCAAATATATCAAAAGTTATGATGCAGAAATTGGCATATCTACAGATCTATAGTACCCTATATAGTTAACACTAGAAATTTCTAAGGGTCATAACTCTGGTGTTACTTGGGCAATCTGTCTGAAACTTGATGGGCCCCATAACCTCATAGTGGTGAACATATATATGAAGTTTGTTTGGAAAAAATCTAAAATAAGGAATGATTTTTTTTTTTTTTTTTTTTTGGGGGGGGGGGGGGGGGGGGGTCGGGGGATGGGGTGATCAAGCTAAGGGGGTGACCAGGTGTGGGTACACAACTTCACATGTTTACAATAAATGTTCATGGAAAAGAATGAAAGAAATTTAATGAAATTCTACCAAATGGTAAGTTTGTTATGTACAAATATGTGGATTTTTATACAATTAAAGGGCAATAACTCTTTATTTACATATAAATCCAAATGAAATTGTGTGTACACAACCACATAATGGTGATCTAAATTCTGTTTAAGTTTCATAGTTCTAGGTCAAATATATCAAAAGTTATGATGCAGAAATTGCCATATTTATAGTACCCTATATAGTTAACACTAGAAACTTCTAAGGGCCATAACTCTGGTGTTACTTGGGCAATCTGACTGAAACTTGACGGGCCGCAAGAACTCTTTGTGGTAAACATGTATATGAAGTTTTAAATAAATATTCCCAACCATTTCCTAGATATGGCTCCGGACGGACGGAAAGACGGACGGACGGAAAGACGGACGGACGGACAGACGGACGGACGGACAACGCCAAAACTATATCCCTCCGACTTTCGTCGGGGGATAATAATACACAGCACTTAATTTACATGTATATAGAATATTACTGAATATTTTATCATGTTTTTTATCAGGAAGGGCTGGGGGATTTTGACAATGTATGTTAAAATGAAGGAGAATTTGTGCTAGTAGTACACTCTTTTAAACCTATAGAGAGAGTTAGAGTCAAGAAATAAGGATGTTTTTAGACTTAAAATCTACCTAAATTTATTACTAAAATGTCCAGTCACAAATTGCAAACAAATTCAAGCACTAAACAGCAAAATACACTACATGGAAGCTGTGCAAAATTATCAGAATCTAGACACTGTTAATTCTTAGGTACATAAAAACAATCACTTCATTCCAGATTGTGAAATATGTAGAGAAAAGGTGACTTGGGTGAGGAGACTTTCTATCTATAACAAGAATATCTGGATAAAAATTCTTCTTTGAGATACTGTATATCCCATATAAAAACCCTTCCCACTCCTATTTACAAAACGGGAAAAACTAGCGCTGTCACAGGAGTGACGAATTATACCCCCACAATACGGCCTTGTCACAGAAGTAAGCCAATGTCAAAGTCAAACCTAAAAATCAATAGGGGTCATCTGCTGGTTATGACCAACCTCCCTATCAACTTTCATGATCCTAGGCCCAAGCGTTCTCAAGTTATCATCCATAAACCGTTTAACTGTTCCGGGTCATTGTGACCTTGACCCTTCACCTACTGCTCTCAAAGTCAAACTTGACCTGTATTTTATGTTGTTACACCTAGCTGTGTACCAAAATTTATGATCCTAGGCCCAAGCATTCTCAAGTTATCATTTGGAAACCGTTCAACTGTTCCAGGTCATTGTAACCTTGACCTTTGACTTACTGACCTCAAAGTCGAACTTAACCTTTATTTAATGATGTTACACATGTGTACCAAAAACTATTTAAACCTGTCAAGCCTTTCATGAGTTATTGTCCAGAAACCATGAAAACCAACGGACCGACCGACCAACAAGCTCACTCCTATATACTCCCTCAAATTTCGTTTGTGAGGGTATAAAAATAGAGAAAAAGTGTGTCATCACCCTCTTCCCCTCCTATTTACAAAACAGAAAAAACAAGAGCTGTCACAGGAGACAGCGCGCTCGACTATTTCCATGCTGGATAGTGAAAATGGGCACATCTGAGGAAGCTCGAGCAGTCACTGGAGTGTTTAATGACTCCAAAGTGGATGAAGGTATTGGACAATAGCTTATGCTTGTGTCATTTATTTATTTTTTATTTTGTTGGGTTTAACGTCGCACCGACACAATTAAGGTCATATGGCGACTTTCCAGCTTTATTGGTGGAGGAAGACCCCAGGTGCCCCTCCGTGCACTATTTCATCACGAGCGGGCACCTGGGTAGAACCACCGACCTTCCGTAAGCCAGCTGGATGGCTTCCTCACGTGAAGAATTCTACACCCCAAATGAGGTTTCGAACCCACATCGATGAGGGGCAAATGGTTTGAAGTCAGCGACTCTAACCACTCGGCCACGGAGGCCCCTATGCTTGTGTCAAAAGAATTAAGTAAAAAGAAAGATAAAGTTATCAAAACATTAAAAAAGTATAATTCTAAGCAAAAAGGGGGCATAATTCATGAAATATTGGTGCAAGAGTGATGCATCTTGTGTCGTATGATGTGGGTGATGATGTGTAACAACTAGTTTGAGTTTGAATCAAATCCATTTAGCAATAACCGAGATAAGAGTGAAAGTGCACCAAAACTTTAACCTGAAGTTCTAAGTAAAAAAGGGGAGATAATTCATGAAATACTGGTGCTAGAGTTATGGTCTTTGTGTTGTATGATGTGAATGATGATGCCGAACAACTATTTTAAGTTTGAATCAAATCCTCTCCGTAATAACAGAGATATTGTGAAAATGCATCAAAATTAACCTTAAATTCTAGGTAAAAAGGGGCATTATTCATGAAAAATTGGTGCCTGAGTTATGGACCTTGTGTCATATGATGTGGGTGATAGGGTGAAACAACTTTTTTAAGTTTGAATCAAATCCATTTAGTAATAACTGAGATAGAGTGAAACTGCACCAAAACTTTAACGTGAAATTCTAAGTCAAAACGGGGGATAATTCATGAAATATTGGTGCAAGAGTTATGGCCCTTGTGTCATATGATGTGAGTGATGAGGAGGAACAACTATTTTAAGTCTGAATAAAATCCATTTAGTAATAACAGAGATAGAGTGAAAGTGCTCCAAAACTTTAACCTGAAATTTTAAGTAAAAAGGGGGCATAATTCATGGAAAATTGGTTCCAGAGTTATGGAACTTGTGTCATATGATGTGGGTGATGATGTGAAACAACTACTTTAAATTTGAATCAAATCCATTTAGTAGTAACTGAGATAGAGTGAAAGTGCAACAAAACTTTAACCTGAAATTCTAAGTCAAAAGGGGGGATAATTCATGAAATATTGATGCAAGAGTTATGGCCCTTGTGCCATTTGATGTGGGTGATGATGTGGAATAATTATTTTAAGTTCTCCATACTTAGTATAGTCAAGCTAAAAATGTGTTATTATGTAAAAAGTGAACATCAGCATCATTTTGGAAAAACTGTTTAATGTCATTCATCAGAAGTGTGAACTTTAGGCAATAGAAAATTAGTTTTTAGATTCTCATCTCCGCCCGCCCCTATATGAAACCCCCCGCCTCGAAATTTTTTATTAGTCAAAATTCGGATATCCAAAATTTTATATCCAGATACCAGTACACTTGCATAAACATTGCATAATTCTCGAGTTTAAAGAAAATGTTTGACATATTGTGGTGATGCGAAGACAATTTAACAGCATTTGACAGTATCTGATATTAAAATTTACCATGTCATTACCTCTTATTATAATAAATTAAGAGAAATGATCATAAAATATCGGCTATTCACACAACTGGCAGACGTTCTGGCAACCTACTTTCGATTTCAAAAACTTTTAGAAAAAGGTAAAGCCAATGTATTTTCTTATCCTGATTTGATTGTTATTGATTTTTATTGATTATAAATAAGTATCTGTTGTCTGGATTTCAATATTTCAATTGTGTTTAACAGGAACATTTGCCTTCGTGGGGAAGCCTGACATGCCATTTTCCCGTGCAAAGAATACTGAACTAACTGGCTATTTGTTTCATAGATCTGGAAATAGGATAAAAATATGTTATGTATGCAAGTGCATCTAATTAAGAAACATCTAAAAAAAAATTCAGGTGTAAAACTACTAGATTCCTCGTATTTTATACTTTAAGCTCAAAAGTCAATAGCATCATTATCAGTTACAGGGGTATATATCATGGCCTCAACGCGAAACTATGTATATATAGAAATAGAAGCAGACAGACTAGTTTCGCGTTGAGGCCACGATATAGCTTTTAGCACATGCTCAGCAGGAATGACAGATTGATTGTTCTTTACAGGTCGTTGTTGTACTTTGACAGAACTAAATATTTTGAATTTGCAAATACACTGAACAGACAAATACTGATTTGCCATTGTTGTAGATTTAATCATTTGTAGATCTACAGGATACAATCAACCTTCAGACAAAATGATTTACTATCACATTATAAATAAGATAAAAGTTTATCACATGAAATTATTTTTTTCCCCATAAACATATGTATTTCAAAATGAGTTTAACATATAAAAGATTTCAAAGACACAGCAACATACACTAAAATATCAATACAGTGATATTTTAAATATAATTTGTCAAATTGACCTCCAGACTCCCATATTTCCAAATTAAAAAATAAAAAGTGCCCACCCGCCCCATTTTTTCTCCAGATTCGGATGAGAATCTAAACATTTATTTTCTCTGGCCTTAGCTAAATTAATATATAAGTTTTTTAGAAAAAATCTTGGAAAGGCGGCTATGATGACCCTAGATCACTCACCTAACACTCAGCTTGATTGAATAATGTTGGAACAAAGAACAATCCTGTGCCCCCACTGGAACAAATTTGAGAACAGACCTTACACTGATGCTACAGACCAAGTTTGATGAAGATCCATCATGCAGTTCATGAGTAAGTGGTTTAAAGGCATTTCTATTTTTAGTTCTAGCAGCCCCTTAAAGGGGACAAGTGCCTCCATTTGAATAAATTTGAGAGAGGACCTTACACCAATGCTACAGACTAGGTTCGATGAAGATCTATCAAGCGGTTCATGAGAAGAAGTTGTTTAAAGGTATTTTCATGTTAAGCCTTTCTTGCCCTAAGAGGCCACTTACCCCCATTTGAACAAAATTGGGAGAGGACCTTATAACAATGCTTTAGACCAAGTATGATGAGGATCCTCCAAGTGGTTCATGAGAAGAAGTCGTTAAAAGGTTTTTTCGATTTTCAGCTCTGGTGGCCCCTTAAAAGAGCCAAGGTGAACCATTTGAACAAACTTGACAGAGGTCCATGCCAGGACGCTACTGACCAAATTTGGTATAATTCTGACCAGTAGTTTTGGAGAAAATGTTTAAGTAAAAATGTTCAAGCTGGATGCAGGACAACCAACAATGGACGCCAGACCATCCACCAAAACTAACAGCACAGTTCAGGTGAGCTAAAAAACAGAAGTAGGAAATGAAAAGCAATTAAGAAATACGTCAAAGTTAACATGCTGATTTCGTAACCCTGATTTCAAGTCCAAATGCATGACTCCCACTTCTGTTTTTACCTGTTCTATTTATTTGTGCCATTTTTAAGCCTCAATAGTACCTCCGAGTAATTTTCTATTAATTAACTAATATACCGTTTCTGTAGGATGGGGAATTTTTGCATAGGCTTTATTTTGCAATTACGCAGTTAGCAGTCTCATTCAAAGTTAAGAATCTGCGAAAAGTATTTTTTTGTTTATCATTTATCATTTGATGGGGTTTTCAATGAAAATTTACTGACTGAATAGCGAACGCTGCAGACCATAATCAGCCTGCACGTGTGCAGGCTGATCATGGTCTGCAGTGGTCGCAAAGGCAGAATCACGTGCCACCAGCCTGCTAAAAGTTAGTACATGATACAAATTAACATACACAAATATTTTGAATATTCACAAATATTTTGAATATTCACAAATATTATCGAAAACAAAACCAATGCAAGTATTTCCCAATCTACAGTAACTAAATCCTTTGTAAGCAATTTGGGCTGGACATTTTAATCGTAAAACCAGCAAACATACAGTTCTAATAATTCTTGACGTATGAAGAATTGCTATAGTTTTTATTTCGTTCTATTCTATTACATCTTGGCTGTTGACAAAACTTTCAGCCAATCAATTCCACTAATCCCTAAAAACAATAAATTCTGATTACTTGATTTATTTTTTCTATAGAATTTCTGCATTCTCGATAAAATATAACACTTTGTTAAATAATGACATTGTCAAATACATGTTCGGGATTTCAAGCGCATCTAAATCTTTTAAAGGTATGATGTATGTATCCAGATATTCTTGCGTTCGGGAAAATACCTGAGTATTGGCACTACTTCCATCTCACATTCGCCAATTCCCGTCAACTTCATTTTCACTAACGATTGTTGGGGGACAGGAACGTAAGGGATTTCCCCTGTACCAGGATGAACGATACATTTATATTAGTGACATTTAGGGTATAATTACACATATTAGTTAAAACTGTTAAGGAAAATCTGAGGCCCAGGCAATACGTCATGTTATGCTCCAGATTAAAACAACTTGGATACATCACTGTTGGGCAAGAACCAGAAGGCCACGATGGCCCTGTATTGCTCACCTGCCCTACTTCTTAACCCAGATGACCTAATATAAGATATAACCTAGATTTCATTAAAACGAACATTCTGATCTATTCTTGCTTAACATAAAAAAGCAGAAAAAGATGTTTCTTTGATTTGACCTACTGACCTAATTTTGGATCTCAGTGACCTACTTTCGAACTATATAAGATTTTACACAGGCAAACATTGTTACCAACTTAAACGAAGATTAAGCCAAAATTGCGACCTCCAGAGCGATAACTGTTTGAGATGGATGACTGACGATGGACACAGAGGTATCACAATAGCTCACTTTGAGCACTTGATGCTAAGGCGAGTTAAAAATAGCAGTTCGTTTCATGTTTTCAATGACTTTACAAGTTATGGGTTTGAAGGGATACTGTTTCAAGCAGTTCTTCAAATTACATCAATTTCCCATTCAGTTCTCAATGCATAACACTCTAAAGGTCAATAAAACAAGTTCTATGAAAAAGAACATTAGTTACAGGAATAAAAACAGACTGTCAAATAAGTTAAATCTTTGTGAAAATATATAACTTAAGAAACAAAATTATTTGGAGCACAAACATCAAAATAATGTTTAACCAATTTATTCTGTTAGGTTTAGTTCCTGTTTTCAACACTGTCAATTTCATGCACTTACGGTGGTCAGTTAACCAAATCAGTATTCCTTAACTTTTACTAAAATCTGCCCGTAATCTTACACAGTATAACTTCCGAAAACCGAACGACCTCCGGACCGGCCTAGAAGTTCGGTTTTTGGAGGTTTCCGTAATTCAGAAGTTTGAAAGTTTGTAGGCAAAGTGGACGTGGTGCACAATAGTTATGTTTTCTTACACGTAGGATGAAGGAGATTATTATCCTTTTAAATTTTACAATTTCATATAAAGAAATTAATTAATCAATTTTTTACAAACATTAAGGCCAAAAATACATAAATAACAAATATAAAAAGAAACAACACATCTTTAATAATAGCATTTACGCAAACATTTTCCACTTACATTTTACCATCTTTGGAGTCCCGAGTTCGTCAACATTAAATTTTAATCAATGTTGATAATGCACAGTTTAATCGATGTAACTAAATCAATTAAAACACCTATCTTTTTTTTCTCTCAAACATTAAGAAAGTTTTTAACACGTAAGATTTTTTAATTCATCACGTTTTCATAAATTGAATACAAATGAAAGTTATCGCTGATTACTTTCTTACTTTTGCATAAAATGAACATTGTGATTAAATAGCGCGTCAAAATAAACATGTGCCGCTAAAAGATAAAGAAAAGAACATGTTGACAGCGTTTTTAGATTATCAGGTGACACTTTTAATCCAGCAAATATTTTGCTGTTCGGTTTTCGGAAGTCAATTTTAGTGTTAAAATATGAACGGTGCTTCAAAAACCGTCCGGTTTTCAGAATTTGGAAGTTCTGGTTTTCAGAAGTTAAAAATATATAGAAATAAGAACAGAAAAATACGGGACCTTGAGTTTCGTGCGGTTTTCAAAGGTTTCCGGTTTTCAGAAGGTCCGGTTTTCGGAAGTTACACTGTAGTGACCAAGGATCTCAGGTAAAGGTCAACTGACCTTTGGCACTCTTGTGTTCAGTTAATGATAGTGGACCATGTACAGCTTGCCAAGATCCTAACAACTCCTTATTGGAAGTCCTGTAATGTGCCTTTTAAATTATTTTAAAATTTGGAACATTTTGAAAATGGTGTTATCGTATGCCTTGGCTAAACAGAGAAAGGGGAAATTTGTTCATATTCCTTATGCATCACATGTTATGCTTCTGGTGTTACTATATATAAAATTTCAGTGAAATATACAATGCTTACAGCTTTCCAAAAATCAATTAAAGGGAATTCCTATAGTTTTTTATGTGCATCTTTCTGCGCAGCCGACACTTTCTATGGAAAACTGAACTAAAGTCAACATTTGTCGAAACATGTTACAGACAATCTTAAATATGAAGTTTCTTGAACGAAATAACATTTTTTGATAAGTTTTATCAGTAATCAAATGTTGATACTGGTTTATGTTGTATTGACAAGTATCATGCCTGACAGATATCTTGCTATTTTTGTGGTTGTGTTTCACATCGCATTTTAGTACAAAGACAGTGTTGTTCATATAATGTAAGATAATTGACTTAGTACTGATAAGTCAATATCATCTTTCAGATTTAGTATTCAATTATAGAAAGAATTAAGAATTTTTAAAACTTTTTTTAACTTCTAGCACACATACATGTAATCAATTTGGCCAGGTTCGTGCCACTTTCCGTCCTAACAGGTGTTGTATTCTAGCGGTCTTAACATAGAATTTAGTCTGGTGACCCATACATTTTTAGCCTTTTTTATGTTCACAATACAATTATATATACACAAGAAAAACAGGAAAAAAATCTATGAAAGAGTTTTTTTCAAAATTTAAAAAAATATTCTTTACTATGGGTATTTTTCATTGAAAAAAGTTCACAAAAGTAAATAAGAAACAGTATTTTTTTTCATTTGTACCAATAACTGTAAGGATAGAGTATTACAAATATGGCTATAATATCAAATAAGTATATAATAAAATTTGTAAAAAGAAAAAAACCTTAGTGTGCTGTCTTGATGTATATTTTGGTTGGTATTTATAAAAAAGCAGAAAATAATGAAAATGTTGAAAAATCGCTGGCAGTTTCAGCAACAGCGGGTGTGTTCAAAACAATTTTTCACAGAAACGAGCCTGGTGACCTATTGTTTTTATTTGTTCATTGTTTTCAGCACAAAATTTCATATTATATATGTGAATTTAAAAAAATTCTATGAAAGGAAAAAAACTATAGGAATTCTCTTTAAGTATACTATAAATAGAACACAATAAGTGCTTCTATACGTCGGTGCAGCTAACCATTACTTGCAGAGGTGACAGCTTATATCAGCGGCTCTTTGGCAATTTATCTAGCAAAACTGTTCCCTTAAAAATTTGTTCACACATAAAGGTAAGTCATTTAAATCAGTTTTTCATATAAATTTGAGAAAAAGAATTAAAGAATTTGAAAATGTATGTCAATGAACTAAAAAGCCAAGGACTGGATTGCTGAATATGAGAATAAAGGAAAACCCATTCAATCATGTTTCCATGATGACTAATTTTAGCTTTCTATAGAGGGCGGCCCTAAGTCCCTAACCCGACCGTGACCTTTTGACCTTGTCTATATCTTGTTATGCACTGTATCATGTAAGGTAACAATTGTGCTTTGTAAGAAAAAAATTCATCTTAAAACATAATTTATATTACCGAGACATGAACAAACAGACATGTATGACCTTGACCTTGAAATATGACCTTAACAAATGGGTCAAGATATGCTGTCTCATCATGTATATCAATGACATGAAGCATAATGAATGCAATCAGGTTAAGAGATAGAAGTTATTTAAATGCTTTACTGTGTATACATAAGTAAGCCCCTAATGGCAGTTAAGAAGAACCATATTAAGGTCCATGCAATAATGCTTTCAACCTAGTTTGGTGACTAACCATCAAGCATTTCATGGAAAGAATTTTTTTCCAGTTTTTTAGCAAATCGCAATGAACAGACTCGAGAAAGGTCCATAAAAGGTTGCTTGTGATCAAGCCTGGTGAAATTCTGTAAAGTGGTATCTTAGGATGCTATAGAAGCAAGATCTGTAATTATGTTGGGATGGCTGCAGAAGCCTGAATATAGTACCTGACGACTTGTCCTGAAAGTAAGCAAGCAGACATCTTGCGACTGCCTGGTGACACACAACCATTACATTTTCTTGTCGCTCCAATTCCTATTTAAAATGTAAAATATAACAACTATTAATGACATATCTACAAAGACAGCTATTAATTTTGTATTAATACTTGAAAAAGTGACTTTGACAAGTGACTTTAACACTCCATGAGTTGTGGATTGAAGAAATCCCAACCAGAGGTTGAGATTTGTCCAAAAACTAGGTTCAGGCACTATCTCAAACAGAGGCAAGATTTTAAAGCTACATTTGCTAGATTAATGTCAAATTTTTCAAAATTTAGAAAATACTTTCATCAGTTAGTAGTTACAAAAGAAAGACATTTTAAAGTGATTCCATATGTTTTAGGAATTATTTATCTATACACTCTTTTTAGTCAATAGCATATGCAGAAAACTTTGAAAACCTTTAGTCATGCTACTGAAATTTTAAATGAAATAGAAGGAATTAAGCTGTACTTCATGTCAAACAGTCACATTAAATAACTATTGAAACTATACTGGTATCTTATATCAATTGCTATCTGCTTAAATAAAATATGAAAGTTTGATGCTAATCTGCAGGCATGCCCCTTTAATGGGTGAGGTAGATTTTCTATTTCCCAGTTCACTTTTATTTTCATGTTTTTATGTCAAATATTGTGCACTTGCAAAATAACTGTCTTATCTAAATATAGTACTATGTGACTGGTGTGGACAAGCGATGTGCAATAAAATAACCAGCCTTGAATGGATACAACAGAGTACAATAAGGTCAAAGATACATCAAGTTCAAAGATACATCAAGTTCAAAGATACATCAAGGTCAAAGATACATCAAGTTCAAAGATACATCAAGGTCAACTAGAGCTATCACTAAAGGTGATGAATGTACGCCCCCGCATGCACTGACACAGTACATTGCAATTTGACGCACACAAGATTGCATAATTATGTGGACTGTATGTATATAGACTTTATGTATACAGTATAGTAACAAACAAGTGAATGAAGTATTGCCATGCAATACAAAGTCCCCTACTGGAAGGCACCTAATTTTCTCTACTGCAGTATAACATAATGAACTGATATCTGTCAATGATGTATAAACAATATTGTACTACATATACAATATGTTATAACAACACACTTGGATTAAAATGTGCATATATAAAAACCCACGATTGTTTTCATATTGAATTTTTTTGGCTGATTATAAAAATGTTATCATGTAAGTTATTTATAGTAACAACAAAGGGAAATTAATCTTAAAAAAAAAAAAAAAAAAAAAAAAAAAAAATCTATATAAGTCAACAAGAAACTCTTTACCAGGTAGAGATAGGTCAAAATACACCTAAAAATTGGATGTAACATGCATGCTGTACCACAGAAAAGTGGTCTTGATTGTTCTCTACCGCCAGTAATAAAAAAGTTACAATAAAATCTATTTATAGTAAAACAAAGGGACGTACTTCTAAAAACAAGAGGGCCAAGATGGCCCTAGGTCGCTCACCTAAGAAACACTCCATAACAGTGTAAAACATGTTTGACCTAGTGATTTCATGGAAACAAATATTCTGACCAATTTTCATTAAGATTGGACCAAAAAATTGGTCTCTTGCGATAAAACAAGCATTTTCTTAGATATGACCTAGTTTTTGACCCTATATGACCCATGTTCAAACTCGACCTAGATTTTATCAAGGCAATCATTCTGACCAAAATTCATGAAGATCAACTGAAAAATACAGCCTCTATCACATAAAGAAGTTTTTTCTTTGATTTGACCAAGTGACCTAGTTTTTGACCTCAGATGACCCATATTCAAATTCGACCTAGATTTCATTAAGGCAATCAACCTGACCAAATTTCATAAATATCAACTGAAAAAAACAGTCTCTATCGCATACACAAGATTTTTCTTTAATTTGACCTAGTGACCTAGTTTTTGACCTCAGACAACCCATATTCAAAACCGACCTAGTTTTCATCAAGGCAATCACTCTGCCCAAATTTCATGAAGATCAATTGAAAAATACATCCTCTATTGCATACACAATGTTTTTCTTCGATTTGACCTAGTGACCTAGCTTTTGACCCCAGATGACCCATTTTCGAAATCAGCCTAGATTTTATCAAGGTAATCATTCTGGCTAAATTTCATGAAGATCAGTTGAAAAATACAGCCTCTATTGCATACACAAGGTTTTTCTTTGATTTGACCTAGTGACCTAGTTTTTGACCCCAGATGACCCATTTTCGAAATTGGTCTAAATTTCATCAAGGCAATCATTTTGACCAAAATTCATGAAGATCAAATGAAAAATACAGCCTCTATCGCATACACAAGGTTTTTACGTGATATGACCTAGTGACCTAGTTTTTGACCCCAGATGACCCATTTTCGAACTCGGCCTAGATTTCATCAAGTTAATCATTCTGACCAAAATTCATGAAGATCAATTGAAAAATACCGCCTCTATCGCATACACAAGGCTTTTCTTTGATTTGACCTAGTGACCTAGTTTTTGACCCGAGATGACCCATTTTCGAACTCGGCCTAGATTTCATCAAGGCAATCATTCTGACCAAAATTCATGAAGATCACTTGAAAAATACAGCCTCTATCGCATACACAAGGTTTTTCTTTGATTTGACCTAGTGACCTAGTTTTTGACCCGAGATGACCTATTTTCAAACTCGGCCTAGATTTCATCAAGGTTATCATTCTGACCAATATTCATGAAGAAGATTTGAAAAATACAGCCTCTATCGCATACACAAGGTTTTTCTTTGATTTGACCTAGTGACCTAGTTTTTGACCCGAGATGACCCATTTTCGAACTCGGCCTAGATTTCATCAAGGTTATCATTCTGACCAATATTCATGAAGATTAATTGAAAAATACCACCTCTATCGCATACACAAGGTTTTTCTTTGATTTGACCTAGTGACCTAGTTTTTGACCCGAGATGACCCATTTTCGAACTTGGCCTAGATTTCATCAAAGTTATCATTCTGACCAATATTCATGAAGATTAAATGAAAAATACAGCCTCTATCGCATACACAAGGTTTTTCTTTGATTTGACCTAGTGACCTAGTTTTTGACCTGAGATGACCCATTTTCGAACTCGGCCTAGATTTCATCAAGGTTATCATTCTGACCAATATTCATGAAGATTAATTGAAAAATACAGCCTCTATCGCATACACAAGCTAAATGTTGACAGACGACGGACGACAGACGACGGACGCCGGACGCCGGACATCGAGCGATCAGAAAAACTCACCTGAGCATTGCTCAGGTGAGCTAACAAGGGTGCCTCATGGTGGTGAACATTTCGTCCAAGTTACATCAAAATCCCTCCATGCATGAAGAAGAAATGTTCCGTACAAAGTCATTCTTGAATTTGACCTTTGACCTCTAAATATGACCTTGACCTTAGACCTAGGGACCTGGTTCTTGTGCATGACATGTTGTCTCATCCAGGGGAATATTTGTGCCAACTGATATCTAAATCCTGCTTTGCATGACAAAGTTATAGACCTGACAGGAAAAAAATCCTCTTGACCTTTGATCTCAAAGTGTGACCTTGACCTTTAAGCTAGGGTACTGGGTGTTGCGCATGACACGTCGTCTCATCATGGGGAACATTTATGCCAAGTAATATTGTAATCTCTTGATGGATGACAGAGTTCTGGATCGGACAGGGAAAAAACCTTATTGACCTTTGTCCTCCAATTGTGACCTTGACCTTTGAGCTAAGGGTCTGGGCTTTGCGCATGACATGTTGTCTCATCATGGGGAACATTTGTGCCAAGTAATATTAAAATCCCTTCATGGATGGCAGAGTTATGGACGGGACAGGAAAAAAACTCTGTTGACCTTTGACCCCCAATTGTGACCTTGATCTTTGAGCTAGGGGTCCGGGATTTGCGCATGACACGTCGTCTCATCATGGGGAACACTTGTGCTACGTGATATTAAAATCCCTTAATGAATGTCAGAGTTATGGACCAGACACGAAACAGACCCTGTTCATGTTATGTTAACATTTGACTGCTAAGTGTGACCTTGACCTTTGAGCTAGGGGTCTGAAAGTTGTGCATGACTCATCGTCTTATTATGAGGTACATTTGTGCCAAGTAATATTAAAATCCCTTCATGGATGGGAGAGTTATGGACCGGACAGGAAAAAAGCCTTGTTGACCTTTGACCTCCAATTGTGACCTTGATCTTTAAGCTAGGGGTCCAGGTTTTGCGCATGACATGTCGTCTTCTCATGGGGAACATTTGTGCCAAGTAATATTAAAATCTCTTCATGGATGGGAGAGTTATGGACCGGACAGGAAAAAAGCCCTGTTGACCTTTGACCTCCAATTGTGACCTTGACCTTTGAGCTAGGGGTCCGGGATTTGCGCATGACACATCATCTCATCATGGGGAACATTTGTGCCAATTAATACTAAAATCCCTTCATGGATGGGAGAGTTGTGGACCGGACAGGAAAAAAGCCCTGTTGACCTTTGACCTCCAATTGTGACCTTCACCTTTGAGCTAGGGGTCCGGGTTTTGCGCATGACACGTCGTCTCATCATGGGGAACATTTGTGCCAAGTAATATTAAAATCCCTTCATAGATGACAGAGTTATGGACCGGACACGAAATTGCGGACGGGCGGACGGACAGAGGGGATATTCGACAAAAGTATCTATTAAGCGACAGTGTACCAAAATTCTACCGGGCATTTCTTCATCTATGAAATTAGCGAGTACCTTTTGCACATGACTGAATGCAATTAACCTTTGTATCAGTCAAACTGACAAACAATATTGCCATAATTTTTACGATTTGTGGACTTGGAAAAGTGTTCAGGATGTTAAAACAGATTTTGAAACCATACATGTATGTTCATAATAAATACCGTTACATTAACAGTTAAAAATAACTTTTCTTTTCATCTGACTGAAATTCATTAAGAGACCATTCTATTAAGAGACCACTTCTTAGCAGTCCCTTGTGTGGTCTCTTAATACAATGTCGACTGTAGAATGTTAACAAGAAACAAAGTCCCATAACTCTGCAAATTTTTTTTCTGAAAGAACCTAACATGCCCCATGCACAACTACTGTTGTTACTGATCACTTGTGTGAAGTTTCATTAAATTGTGTCAAGGGGATGAGGAGAGATGGTGCGCACAAGATTGTGTCTATGTATATAGTATAGTAACAAAAAAACAAAGTCCCATAACTCTGCAAATTTTTTTTTCTAAAAGAACCTAACATGCCCCATGCACAACTACTGTTGGTACTGATCACTTGTGTGAAGTTTCATTAAATTCTGTCAAGGGGATAAGAAGAGATGGTGCGCACAAGATTGCGTCTACGGACAGATGGACAGACAGATGGACAGACAGACAGACAGACAGACAACCTGAAACCAGTATACACCCCCCAGCTTACAACCTTGTTGTCGGGAGGTACAAAAATACATCAAGTTCAAAGATACATCAAGGTCAAAGATACATCAAGGTCAAAGACAGCTGAACCAATAGCAAATATATAAGCATACAAAACAGACTTACCATGATAACAGGTTCTAATCTCGCTACCAGATCTTGATATGACTGTAATGATAAATATGATATATCTGTTGTTGTCGTTACTGGACTTCACAATGTAAGTCATATGGTAACTTTTCAAGATTTTTGTGGTAGAGGAAGACACTTCAGTGCCCCTTGACCAAGTTTCAGGTATTGGCAGACACCTGGTAGAACTGACCCACCTTCTGTAAGCAGTGTATAATCCCAACCTTGGTCTTAATAAAATGTTTTAAAAAGCTTTCTATTCACCAAGTTTGATGATAAAATTTTTGCCAAACTTAAGTAAATGAGAGCAAACAATCTGTTTGACTCTGCCCAGCCAGCCGCTGAACGAAAACATACCAAGGTTGGTTATTTTTTTTTTTTTAAACTGGGTAATAATTTAAAAGGAAGACAAACTGTAAAGGTATAAACTGATGTTTAGTAATACCTATCTGTTTAAAGAACATTTATATTTGAAAAACAAGGTTTGTGTCTAAAGAATGCCTTTACGACAAAAACACAGTTATGTTCTAAGAAAACCTTTATATAAAATACATGGTTGTGCTTAGAGAACACTTTTGCCTTTGCACACTTTAAACACACCCATGCCTTTTATTCCCGATTAAAACTACTTGACTTCATTTTATATCTCTGTTATAGATACTGCCCGAAGACTGGTAAAATTGATCAGTTATCGAGACATTCTAGAGAACATGTTAACATGTTAAAACCAGAAACATCTGCAAAACATTTAACACTTAAGATAATGAACCAGCAATAAAAATTGGCAATCAATGTACACCATGTGAGCTATTTTCATATTATCAAGTTTTTTGTAGAAACCAATGTGTGCAATGTGCTACAGCTGTGATAAAAAAATGATGAATTGATTTAGGTGAACATGTAACTGCATGGAAACACAACAATTAAAAGTTACCGTATTTTCATTTTAGCTTCTGCCCCAATCTTATTCTTCTTTCAATATGGTGTTATAATTTTGAAAAGCAAGATAGTTCATACTGAAATAATTAAAAACAGAAACAGAAATCCTATTGTAATAATAGTGTTTCACCTACCTCTCCTGTTGGGTATCTATAGTGATATTTATCTTGGTCCCTTTTGGCAAACTCCTCTGGATATTTCTCTGCTATTTCTTCATACGTAAACCCTTCACATATACCCTGTAACATAGTTCTATCACTGTAAAAACAGTTCTCAGAAGTTTACAGACATTTACTTTCATTTTCCATTTTTTTCTGGATACTGTAATAATGACACTAGCTAATCCACATTACTGACACAGATCATAATAATCACATTTATTGACATTTAAGACCTTAATAAAAATTTACTGACATTTATCATTCTAAAAGTACATAAACAAAATTACGAAGCATAAAAGAAACAAGAGGGTCATGATGACCCTGAATCACTCACCTGAGTAATACGAGCTACATGTTTCAAATCTCAAACTGATGATAAAATATTAAGAAAGTCAGTAGGTCACATTCATGGTCAATGAAATTCAGTTTTACAATTTGTGTGCAAAACTGTGCATGTCATCAAAATTTCAAGGCTGTATCTTAAAAACAAGAAAGTAGGTCAGTAGGTCAAGGTCACAGTCAAGTGACATCATATTACTTTGGGTCATCAGGTAATTATAATTAAACAGTCTTGGAAATAGAATCAAATGATTTTTTAAGTATTTTTCTTATATAACTCACATAATAACTAAGTGACCCAGGGTGGGGCCTCTTTTAACCCCAGGGGCATAATTTGAGTAATTTTGGTAGAGGACTACTAGACAATGCATCACACCAAATATCAAAAGCCTAGGTCATATGGTTTCAGACAAGAAGATTTTTAAAGCTTTTTCCAATATAAGTCTATATAAAACTTGGGACCCCCAGGGCAGGGCCTCTTTTCACCCAAGGGGTACAATTTGAACAATTTTGGTTGAGGACCATAAGACAATGCTACAAACTACATATCAAAGGTCTTAGTGCTGTGGTTTCAGACAAGAAGATTTTTGAACTTTTTTTCCTAGATAAGTCTATGTAAAACTTGGGTCCCCCGGGGCGGGGCCAGATTTGACCCTAGGGGGACAATTTGAATAATCTTGGTAGAGGACCACTAGATGATGCTACATACCAAATATCAAAGCCCTAGGCCATGTGGTTTTGTACAAGAAGATTTTCAAAGTTTTCCCTATATAAGTCTATATAAACCATGTGACCCCCAGGGCGGGGCCATATTTGACCCTATGGGGATAATTTGACCAATCTTGGTAGAAGACCACTAGATGATGCTACATACCAAATATCAAAGCCCTAGGCCATGTGGTTTTGTACCAGAAGATTTTCAAAGTTTTCCCTATATAAGTCAATATAAACCATGTGACCCCCAGGGCGGGGCCATATTTGACCCTAGGCGGATAATTTGAACAATTTTGGTAGAGGACCACTAGATGATGCTACACACCAGATATTAAAGCCCTAGGCCCTGTGCTTTAGTTTAAGTAGAGGTCCACTAGACAATGCTACATGTCAAATATCTAAGCTCTAGGGCTTCTGGTTTTTGAGAAGATTTTTTTAAGATTTTCCTATGTAAAATCATATGACCCCTCGGGCGGGGTCAATTTTGATCCCGGGGTCATGATTTGAACAAATTTGGTAGAGGTCCACTGAGAATGCTTCACACCAAATATCTAAGCTCTAGGGCTTCTGGTTTTTGAGAAGAAGATTTTTAAAGTTTTTCCTTTCAGTTGCCATGGCAACCAGTTCTGCATGGAATTAAATTCTTTGAACAGTTTTGAAAGGGGGCCACCCAAGGATCATTCCTGTGAAGTTTGGTGTAATTTTGCCCAGTGGTTTTCAAGAAGATTTTTTTAGAAAATGTTGACGGACGGACGACGCACGTCAGACGACATACGACGGACATTGAGCGGTCACAAAAGCTCACCATGAGCCTTTGGCTCAGGTGAGCTAATAAACAAATAAAGTAATTTCTGTTTTCATACATATTAAAAGATTGCCTGCAAATTCTAGAAAATGGTACCCGGCCTCCTAAGTCTGTGAAAAAATTGAGTAAAATTTCTCTAAGTTAAACCTACACTGCTACATAAAATGATACATGGAATGTTAATAATAAGAAATGTTCAAGGGTTCTGCCAATATATGCCAATATGTTGCTTAAATTTCTGCTACCTGAGACCTTACACCCAATTTGCAAATTTTTTTATCACCCCTTCATTGCCTTACATCACATTATTGTATTTCTTGTGTATATGCCACAATACTATAATTTCTGGTGCACTTAATGTATCTCAAACCTTACAGTAAATTGTCAGAATAGATCAATCTTAAATTACCTGTCCAATAAACATTTTTTTCTTCCTTTATTGTAAAAAAATGTCCACTTTTTTAACCTGGCCAATGTAATTTTACCAATCATGTCAGATGGTCTGACTATATTCCCATGAGTATCAAACACATTTTTGGTACTTACAGCATCTATTTCATTAAGAGCTTTCCAGTGAGCTTTTGGACCATCTATAAACTGGGCTGTCTGTATAGTTCTTGTAAGCTCACTTGTCCACACCTTTAAATTTGGAATTTTCTCATTTTCTACAAACTTGGCAAGCTCTTTGGCATACTGAAATTTAAATTTTTTTCAAAAGACAAGGTAATCATTTTCTTGTATTCCAGATGTGAGTTTACAGTGTTTTTTTTTCCAGTTCTGGCAAAACTTGTCTTACAACTCGCTCTCCTATAACTGTATTTATGTCTTCAATAGCGTGGTGAAACTGGACAAATTTTCTAACCCATGAAAATAATCACACAGAAGTTAATGAAATCTTCCCCTAGGTGAATATTTTTATTGAGAGATTGGTGGAAATCCTTAATAATTTTAAGTTATTTTTGGTAAGGTTGACAATACACAATTATAGACATACTTTCCAGCTTTAATGTTGGAAGAAAACCCTGGTGCTAAACAGACAGGGGGCCATAATCTGGGTAGAACCACTGTTGGACCATAAGCAAGTTGGGTTGCTTCTTCATATAGAAGAGATCTACATCACAAGTGTCAATTTCACTTCAGTAAGAATAAAGTTATCCAAAGCCAAAGACTTTAACACCATGACCACAGATCCAAAATACGGTCAATTTATACGCTTGTATTTTATGGCTAATTACACAATTGACGATTGAGATACAAAGTACATCATTAGATACGTCAACTATGGCATTTGATATGCTAATTTCAACAAATGATATATTACATTACATCACTGGTTATGCTAACATCTAAAGGATAATTGATATTACTGGAGATGTTAATTACATAACTGGATATGTTAATTACTTGATTTATCTAGCCTGAATAAATATAAAACCAAAAACTTCCAATTTTTTTTTTACAATGAGACCAAACATCTATAATATTAATTCACAAGGCTTAAAGTAAACATAATACATGATACGTACCTCCATGCCCCTAGGGGAGAGCTCACTGTCCCCTCCAATCCTACCCTGGAGATTCATCATGCTTTCGCCATGCTGCAACAAATGAAATACAGAAGTTAAAAGGAGTCAGGCTAAGATTTTTTGTTTTAAGGCATATCAACACAGTCCAGGTTATATGACACCTTCAAAGCTTTAACGATGGAAGATCCCAAGTGAGCAGCACTAACTTGCATTATTTCAGTCATTAGCAGGTACTGACGAAGTAGAACCGCCAACCCTCCATTAGTTAGCTGGATATTCAAATGATGACCCAAGCAGGGTTTGAACCCACATAGGTGAGAAGCAAGTGATTTGTAATAAGTGACTTAAACCTTCCCACCTGAAGACAATTACTACAATCTAAGAATTTTAAAAACACAGAGCAATGACTGTAGAGTATTAAATAATACTACTTTGGTTGATACTTTTTAACCTTCACCCTGCTAAATTTCTAAAATGGACTGGTCCATAATTCAATTTGGGCGATACCATTTATTATTCGAAGCAATGTTCATGGAAAATTTACTGACTGAATCAATAGCGAACAGTGCAGACCATGATCAACCCGCACGTATGTGAACATTTGTTTGTAGTAGTAAGAAAATCCTTCAATTCAGATAAAAGTTATGAAACAAATTTTTACTTAACCTTAAATAGTGACCTCGGGTTTTCAAGCACTGTTTGTCAAAAAATTAGGGCTAAAATTAGGGCTAGTTTTTCAAAAAATTAGGGCTATCTTTACCAAAAATAAGGGCTAAATTAGCAGACTTGGATCCAGAAATATTTGACTGGGGACACCAGTCTAGAACAAAGCATCACTGCTGAGGTGCACAGAGCCAAAAGTGGGTAGGTATTAGGACGGAAATACAGGAATGAAATGGTGGCTCTGGTGCATTTACTGGTGTGGGTACTCCCGTCAGGGGGCTCTCCCCCCTGGAAATTTTTGAAATACAGGTATGAAATAGTGGCCTCTGGTGCATTTTTAGGTCTAAATTTTGAGGTAATGGAGGTGGTGCTTCCCTCTTGATGGGGAGGGGTATCAGAGGGCCGACTCCCTGTAATTTTTTTAAATACAGGTCTGAAATAGTGGCTCTGGTGCATTTACTGATGGGGATACTCCCCTTATTTTAGCGGGGTCAGGGGACTCTCCCCCTGGAAATTTTTGAGTTACAGACATGTAATGGTGGCCTCTGGTGCATTTTTCAGTCTAAATTCTGCGGTATTTGGGGTGGGGGTAGTCATTACTCCCCTTTTGAGGGGGTCAGAGGGCTGTTGCCCTGGAAAATTTTGCAATACTGTCATGAAATGGTGGCCTCTGGTGCATTCCTGGGTCTAAATTTTGAGAAAATATTATTCCTTTGCCAAAATAGTAGGGTGCATCTTTGATGAGTACTCGCCCTTTGACCATATATAATTGCTTTCCATCATCACTCATGAAGTATATTTATGTTTCATGAAGCTGTAACCTAGGAACTCATGGAAACTGATAGAAGCATCCTCTGTAAATGAATCTTAATGAATATTAACTTCAATAACTTAATTGGTTCATTATATGCATGACTTTGTGCATTATTTTTTTATATTCAGACAGAAATTACAAAAATTTGGGAAAATTTAAACATCGCTCACCTGACCTATTGATCAAAGATCATCAAGATTAACATTCTGACCAAGTTTCATTTAGATATGGTCATAAATGGAGCCTCTAAAGTGTTAAATAGCTTTTCCTTTGTTTTGACCGGTGACCTAGTTTTTGACCCGACATGACCCAGATTCAAAACATCACCAAGATTAACATTCTGACTAAGTTTCATGAACATACAGTCAAAAATGTGGCCTCTAGAGTGTTAAAAAGCTTTTCCTTTGATTTCACCTAGTGACTTAGTTTTTGACTGCACCTGACCAAGATATGAGCTTGACCTATAGATCATCAAGATTAACATTCTGATTAAGTTTCATTAAGATATGGTCATAAATGTGGCCTCTACAGTGTAAACCAGCTTTTCCTTTGATTTGACCTGGTGACCTAGTTTTTGATCCTACATGACCAAGATTCAAACTGGACCTTGAGATCATCAAGATTAACATTCTGACCAAGTTTCATGAAGATATAGTCATAAATCTGGCCTCTACAGTGTTAACAAGCTTATCCTTTGATTTGACCTTGTGACCTAGTTTTTGACCCCGGATGACCCAATATCAAACTCATCCAAGACTTTATTAAGGGTAACATTCCGACCAAGTTTCATTAAGATTGGGCCAAAAATGTGACCTCTAGAGTGTTAACAAGCTTTTCCTTTGAACTGACCTGGTGACATGGTTTTTGACCCAGATGACCCAATATCATACTCACCCAAGATATCATTAAGGGTAACATTCTGACCAAGTTTCATTAACATTGGGCCAAAAATGTGACCTCTAGAGTGTTAACAAGCTTTTCCTTTGATTTGACCTGGTGACCTGGTTTTTAACCCCAGATGACCCTCTATCCAATTTGTCCAAGATTTTACTGAGGGTAACATTCTGACCCAGTTTCATTAAGATTGGGCCAAAATTGTGACCTCTAGAGTGTTAACAAGCTTTTCCTTTGATTTTACCTGATGACCTAGTTTTTGACCCCAGATGACCCAATATCAAACTCGTTCAAGATTTTATTGAGGGTAACATTCGGACCAAGTTTCATTAAGATTGGGCCAAAAGTGTGACCTCTACAGTGTTAACAAGCTTATCCTTTGATTTGACCTTGTGACCTAGTTTTTGACCCCGGATGACCCAATATCAAACTCATCCAAGACTTTATTAAGGGTAACATTCCGACCAAGTTTCATTAAGATTGGGCCAAAAATGTGACCTCTAGAGTGTTAACAAGCTTTTCCTTTGAACTGACCTGGTGACGTGGTTTTTGACCCAGATGACCCAATATCATACTCACCCAAGATATCATTAAGGGTAACATTCTGACCAAGTTTCATTAACATTGGGCCAAAAATGTGACCTCTAGAGTGTTAACAAGCTTTTCCTTTGATTTGACCTGGTGACCTGGTTTTTAACCCCAGATGACCCTCTATCCAATTTGTCCAAGATTTTACTGAGGGTAACATTCTGACCCAGTTTCATTAAGATTGGGCCAAAATTGTGACCTCTAGAGTGTTAACAAGCTTTTCCTTTGATTTTACCTGATGACCTAGTTTTTGACCCCAGATGACCCAATATCAAACTCGTTCAAGATTTTATTGAGGGTAACATTCGGACCAAGTTTCATTAAGATTGGGCCAAAAGTGTGACCTCTACAGTGTTAACAAGCTTTTCCTTTGATTTGACCTGGTGACCTAGTTTTTGACCCCAGATGACCCAATATCAAACTCATTCAAGATTTTATTGAGGGTAACATTCTGACCAAGTTTCATTAAGTTTGGGCCAAAATTGTGACCTCTAGAGTGTTAACAGTCAAACTGTTGACGACGGACGAAGGACGGGCGATGGACACAGGGCGATCACAAAAGCTCATCTTTGAGCACTTTGTGCTCAGGTGAGCTAAACAAGAAGGCCATGAAGGCCCTGTATCGCTCACCTGACCTACTGACCTAAAGATCATCAAGATTAACATCCTGACCAAGTTTCATTACGATATGGACATAAATGACCTCTACCTCTAAAGTGTTAACTAGCTTTTCCTTCGATCTGACCGGGTGACCTAGTTTTTGACCCCACATGACCCAGATTCGAACATGACATAAAGATCAACAAGATTAACATTCCAAGATTCATGAACATATAGTCATAAATGTGGCCTCTACAGTGTGAACAAGCTTTTCATTTGATTTGACCTAGTGACCTAGTTTTTGACTCCACCTGAACCAGATTTGATTGTGACCTAAAGATCATCAAGATTAACATTCTGACCAAGTTTCATTAAGATATGGTCATAAATGTGGCCTCTACAGTGTTAACAAGCTTTTCTTTTGATTTGACCTGGTGACCTAGTTTTTGATCCTACATAATCCAGATTCAAACTGGACCTTGAGATCATCAAGATTAATATTCTGACCAAGTTTCATGAAGATACAGTCTTAAATGTGGCCTCTACAGTGTTAAGAAGCTTTTCCTTTTATTTGACCTGGTGACCTAGTTTTTTACCCCAGATAACCCAATATTTAACTCGTCCAAGATTTTATTGAGGGTAACATTCTGACCAAGTTTCATTAAGATTAGGCCAAAATTGTGACCTCTAGGGTGTTAACAAGCTTTTCCTTTGATTTGACCTGGTGACCTAGTTTTTGACCCTAGATGACCCAATATCAAACTCGCCCAAGATTTTATTGAGGGTAACATTCTGACCAAGTTTCTTTAAGATTAGGCCAAAATTGTGACCTCCCAGAGTGTTAACAAGCTTTTCCTTTGATTTGACCTGGTGACCTAGTTTCTGACCCCGGATGACCCAATATCGAACTCGTCCAAGATTTTATTGTGAGTAACATTCTGAACAAGTTTCATTAAGATTGGGCCAAAATTGTGACCTCTAGAGTGTTAACAGTCAAATTGTAGACGCCGCCGCCACCGACGGACGGACGATGACAGACAACGGAAACAGGTCGATGACAAAAAACAAGGGCATTTTTAGGAATTTGCCCTTTTCTGGTTTTTTTTAGGAATTTTAGGGAGGCCTAAAAAATCAGGATTTATCTGGAATTTTTGGGCCACTTAAAAGCCTGTGACCTTGACTTTTATTCAACAAGCATAAATCATGTGTTGAACATTGCCTCATCAAGGAGAATGTTTGTGGGTAGCACTAAGATAATCCATCAAGACATATAAAAGTTACGGAGAAGAAACAATTTTTACTTGACCTTCAAATATAGTAGTGACATTGACCTATGACCTACAAGCGTAAGTCATGTACATGAAAAATCTACATATTGCCCTTATTCACAAACCAAATTTTATGAACCTAGCTTCAATACTTTCTAGGTAATTGCAGGATCCAGATTTGCAAACACACAGATGGAGGGCATTCCTACAGTCCTCACCTATGTTCCACCTGAAGGGGTCTACACTGTGGAGAATCACATGATCAAAATAATCTCTAAACCAAAATAAATTTATGAATAATATGGGATAAAATTGAAGCAATTTTTGCTGTAAATCTAAAATATAGCCTATCATATGGCAACATAAATGTATCCTTAAGGTTTCAATAACAATCACCTTCTGATTATCTAGAACACTTCAAGAAACTGTGAGTTCTTATTTTCCTTAGTGTTTGTAATTACAGGATATCTATCATTATTGTCAACTACATAATAATTGAACAACTTTCATTAGTCGTATGTTAGGCTATGTTTAAGTTTTATATATTATCCTATAAGGAAATTTATTCATGTTCTTCAAAATATAACTTTTGTTTAGAGATTATTTTGATCATGTGATTCCCCACCGGTCTAAAAATGATGTTACTTACCCGTGTCAGATATATGGTCCTCGGTAACACATGTATATTCATTAAATAATATACAACTCTACTTTGTAAATGCCCTGAAAATAAACAAAAGATCTTTGTAAAAAAACATGTCTTTTGTATGGAGATAATTATGTGACTCTACTCATATTAACGTCCCAAAATAATAAATGTACAATGCACAGCACAACCTCTGTTCACTTGCATGCATGCACATATTGTTGATAATAAGACTCCAATAAACTGATTTTTAAACTTAGTAGTTCCTTACTTATGAGTGAACAAAACCATTAGGTTGAATCATTAAATAATTATTTTTAGAAACAAATGTATTGTTTTTATATACTGTTGTTTGCCTGAAATGCCAAATGTGACGAGATCTTAATAACTGAGCTGTACCATGAGAAAACCAACATAGTACATTTGCGACCAGCATGGATACAGACCAGCTTGCCCATCCGTGCAGTCTGGTCAGGATCCATGTTGTTCGCTTTCAAAGCCTATAGCAATTAGAGAAACCGTATATAGCATGGATCCTGACCACTGTGCGGATGTGCAGTCTGGTCTGGATTCATGCAGGTCACAAATGCACTATATTGGTTTTCTCATGGTGTGGCTCTTACAGTCTATGGTGTCCATATTCAAAACATTTCAATTTACTCTGTACATTCAAACTATACATGTAAAGCTAAATTCAGCTGTTTTAAGCATGTAGATTTACAAGTAACAATCTACTCAACTAAATTAATTGTACAACTTTTAGCAGATGCTTTTTCATTACATATTTTTCAATGAGTTATTGAAATATTAAGAGCTTTTCAGTCTGTAACTTTTCAGTGAACAACCATTCAAATAATTAATGGAATTGCCCACACTGAATTATAAACCAGTCCATTTTAGAAATTTAGTAGGGTAAAGCATAAGAATTTCATGCCCACAGATTAAGAATATTTCACAGTATTGTGATTTATTACAAGTGATTAAATTGCAATGTCTCATATATACATGTATAATAGCTACAATTCGGCTATTATATTACCCATTTGTGAGCATACAATTTTATACACCACTGGAGCTAATACAACAACACTAACATGAGAAAATAATGTCTATCTATGATAACGAAATATGCAATTTAATGCACTTGGTACACTTTTTGTTCTCTGATATTATCATAAAATACCTATAAATATACCAATAAATTTTGCATTTTATATCTAAAATTGCTTCACCATAAAAATACATTTTACCTTGTGTACTATAAAAGTACCTTATTATCACTGGGTCAAAATTCTGTAAATTTAAAATTCTGAATATGTTTGCGAGGTTTAATATTTGCGAAATTGTAAAAACGGTATTATACCTGAATTAGAAATATACTAATGGTGAATATTTACTCGACGATAAATTTTCGCGAAATGTAGCGCCTTGCTAATTTAAATTAAACCTTAGCGAAAATTTCTGCTTTTACAGTAACTAAAAACCCAGGCATTATCTGATCATAGAAAATGGATTTTAGAGAATGGTAAAAAAGCAATCTTCTAGATAAAACACCATCTGTCTCAGTCACTAATGGATGACAGCTTGTACCTATATACGACTCTAACTCATTAACTAAATTGCTTTTTGTAAAAGCATGTCTCAGCATCATCAAAAAAGGCAGTGGGAATGGATAGGCAATATCTGGCCATGGCACAATGATGTGTAGAGAGCCAGACAAAACAGATATACAATACTTCTGTTGCAAGTTTTAGTTCTGGAAAAATCTTAACAAACTAGAAAATGCTTTTGTAAAAAAGCGCATGTCTCCCCCAATGCAAAGTCCTATTGGCATGTCCAGTCATCCCGCTAAATTTCAACACTAGTGGCCTAGTGGTTCTCAAGTCACTGTTCAGGCTCCTCTGACCTTGACCTTTGATCAAGTGACCTCAAAATAAATAGGGGTCATCTACTCTGCATGTCTAATCATCCTATTAAGTTTCAACATTGTAGGTCAAGTGGTTCTCAAGTTATTTCCAAAAAATGATTTTACATGAACAGGCCACTTTGACCTTGACCTTTATTAGACTGACCCCAAAATCAATAGGGGTCATCTACTCTGCATGTTCAATCATCCTATGAAGTTTCAACATTCTGGGTCAAGTGGTTCTCAAGTTATTGATCGGAACTGGTTATCAATGTTCAGGCCCCTGTGACCTTGACCTTTAACGGAGTGACCCCAAAAACAATAAGGGTCATTTACTCTGCATGAACAATCATCCTATGAAGTTTCAACATTCTGGGTCGAGAGGTTCTCAAGTTATTGATTGGAAATGGTTTTCCATGTTCAGGCCCCTGTGGCCTTGACCTTTAACAGAGTGACCCTAAAATCGTTAGGGTTCATCTACATTGCATGACCAATCATCCTACGAAGTTTCATCATTCTGGGTCAAGTGGTTCTCAAGTTACTGACCGGAAATGGTTTTCAATGTTCGGGCCCCTGTGACCTTGACCTTTCACAGAGTGACCCTTAAATCGTTAGGGGTCATCTACTCTTTATGACCAATCATCCTATTAAGTTTCAACATTCTGGGTCAAGTGGTTCTCAAGTTACTGACCGGAAATGGTTTTCAATGTTCAGGCCCCTGTGACCTTGACCTTAAATGGAGTGACCCCAAAAACAATAGGGGTCGTCTACTCTTTATGACCAATCATCCTATCAAGTTTCAACATTCTGCGTCAAGTGGTTCTCTAGTTATTGATAGAAATGGTTTTCAATGTTCAGGCCCCTGTGACCTTGACCTTTGACAGAGTGACCCCTAAAACAATAGGGTTCATCTACATTGCATGACCAATCATCCTACGAAGTTTCATCATTCTGGGTCAAGTGGTTCTCAAGTTACTGACCGGAAATGGTTTTCAATGTTCGGGCCCCTGTGACCTTGACCTTTCACAGAGTGACCCTTAAATCGTTAGGGGTCATCTACTCTTTATGACCAATCATCCTATTAAGTTTCAACATTCTGGGTCAAGTGGTTCTCAAGTTACTGACCGGAAATGGTTTTCAATGTTCAGGCCCCTGTGACCTTGACCTTAAATGGAGTGACCCCAAAAACAATAGGGGTCGTCTACTCTTTATGACCAATCATCCTATCAAGTTTCAACATTCTGCGTCAAGTGGTTCTCTAGTTATTGATAGAAATGGTTTTCAATGTTCAGGCCCCTGTGACCTTGACCTTTGACAGAGTGACCCCTAAAACAATAGGGGTCGTCTACTCTTTATGACCAATCATCCTATCAAGTTTCAACATTCTGGGTCAGGTGGTTCTCTAGTTATTGATTGGAAATGGTTTTCAATGTTCAGGCCCCTGTGACCTTGACCTTTGACGGAGTGACCCCAAAATCAATAGGGGTCATCTACTCTTCATGACCAATCAGCCTATGAAGTTTCAACATTCTGGGTCAAGTGGTTCTCTAGTTATTGATCGGAAATGGTTTTCAATGTTCAGGCCCCTGTGACCTTGACCTTTGATGGAGTGACCCCAAAATCAATAGGGGTCATCTACTCTTCATGACCAATCATCCTATGAAGTTTCAACATTCTGGGTCAAGTGGTTCTCTAGTTATTGATCGGAAATGGTTTTCAATGTTCAGGCCCCTGTGACCTTGACCTTTGATGGAGTGACCCCAAAAACAATAGGGATCGTCTACTCCAGCAGCCCTACAACCCTATGAAGTTTGAAGGTTCTAGGTCAAATGGTTCTCCAGTTATTGCTCGGAAATGAAGTGTGACGTACGGACGGACGGACGGACAGGGCAAAAACAATATGTCTCCTGGGGGAGACATAACTAGGTATAGGGTCAAGGACATTGAAAAAATCATATAAGCTCACTAATGACAAGTAAATGGACATTATTCCACAACAAATCATTAACGTAACAAGTCAACAATATGCTTTACTAGCTATGGTTCTGGACAGTCAGACTAAAATGGAACCAGACAAGACCAGACCACAGACCCATGCGGACACAGACTGGCTGAAACCAGACTGGGCAGGACTGGACTAGAACAGACCAGACATTTAGGGAGACAAAAATATAAGACACATAATTATAGGAACTGAAAGTGCACTAAAAGCATGAAAAGTAAAAACTCAGAAAAATGGACCCTATCCAGATTCAGCTAAAAGTTTAGTTTCTAAAGTTGTTCAAGGAGTTATGTGTGGTATGATGCCTTATTTATTCGTTCTCTTTCATTTAATGTAAATGTACTGTGTTTTAAAGCCTTTTAGTCAATGGTGTAAATTGTTAATTCAAACTAGAGCTATCACTAAAGGTGATGAATGTACCCCCCTGCATGCACTGACACAGTACATTTCAATTTGACGCACACAAGATTGCATAATTATGTGGACTGTATGTATATAGACTGTATGTATACAGTATAGTAACATAAAACAAAGTCCCATAACTATGCAGAATATTTATCTAAAAGAACGTAACATGCACCATGCACAACTAGGGTTGGTACTGATCACTTGTGTGAAGTTTCATTAAATTGTGTGCAAGGGTTCGGAAGATCAGGCGCGCACAAGATTGCATATGCACACTGTATGTACATAGGATGTTTACAAGAAACAAAGTCCCATAACTCTGCAATTTTTGTTGCTGAAAGAACCTAACATGCCCCATGCACAACTACTGTTGTTACTGATCACTTGTGTGAAGTTTCATTAAATTGTGTCAAGGGGATGAGGAGAGATGGTGCGCACAAGATTGTGTCTATGTATATAGTATAGTAACAAAAAACAAAGTCCTGTAACTCTGCAAATTTTTTTTCTGAAAGAACCTAACATGCCCCATGCACGACTACTGTTGTTACTGATCACTTGAGTGAAGTTTCATTATATTGTGTCAAGGGGATGAGGAGAGACGGTGCGCACAAGATTGTGCCTATGTATATAGTATAGTAACAAAAAACAAAGTCCCGTAACTCTGCAAATTTTTTTTCTGAAAGAACCTAACATGCCCCATTCACAACTACTGTTGTTAGTGATCACTTGTGTGAAGTTTCATTAAATTGTGTCAAGAGGATGAGGAGAGATGGTGGAAGTATGGTGGAAAGTATTTTCCTGATCAAAGGCTCAAGTGTGACCAGATGTTGGAAAACATCAAATTTTATTTAAGTTGCAGCTGCATTTGGGAGTTTACTGAAATATACAGTACTATAAAAATCATATTACCTGCAAGTTTATTTACAAGGAATCTTTCACCCTGATTGAAGATTTGTATAAAAGACAGATCTTTGTCATACGTATAATCCATAGACTGGTAGTTTTGTCTGTAATGTTCTATACGCTGCATGAAGTCCTCAACTGCTTCGTTTTTATCCATACCAAGGTAGTCTGGACTGCATACTTTCACTTCCTATAACATATTGTTGTAAAATCAGAAATAAGCTGCACCATGAGAAAACCAACATAGTGATTTTGCATCCGCGCAGTCTTGTCAGGATCCATGCTGTTCGCTAACAGTTTCTCTTATTACAATAGGCTTTGAAAGTGAACAGTATGGATCCTGACCAGACTGCGCAGTTGCGCAGGCTGGTCTGGATCCATGCTGGTCACAAATGCACTATGTTGGTTTTTTCTTTCATGGTGCCGCTCATTTGTGAAGGATCAAAATTTGCTGTATGTTCTCATTTTTCTTATGAAAAATATTCTGCATCTTACAATTACCAAGTTACGGTTGATTAGTGGGAACATATAAAAGAAATGGTACTAGCAGCTTCCTTGCTTGGTCCCACCTTTAAGAAAATAGCAATAGGATCGGGCAGGCTATTGTCAGTGTTATTTTAATGGAAGGGTTATCGTATCATCTCTCTTTGGCACGATATTCCACTGAAGCAGCACTACAAAGTTAGACATTATGCTCATGGCTACAATTGTGAAAACTGTTCAATAAATGTTCAGCCTAAACACACCTTCACACCCGTACACACATTCACGCACACACACACGACTGAAACAGAACTTGTTTACTTACAAGTATATTTGCCTCTATTATATTAAGGTCATCACATATAGACTCCACAAAGAATAAACGAAACCCATTTTTATTACAGATGATATCATTTAACAACCGCCGTCGCTCTCTTGTTGTGTTAGTTGCATCTATAACCTGAAATAGTAAAATACTTCAGTAAAGTAAATGAATTTATATGGTGAAAAATTAAAGCTAGCTTTATCATGTACTAGATGCCTACGGGCAACATGTCGAGCCCGCCCTTGGACCTATAACTGTGACCTTGACCTTTGAGATAGAGTCAGTCTCATTTAGTTAAACATTCATGCCAAATATAAACAAGATTCCTCTATGTATGTAAAAATATGGGCCAGATAAGATCTGACATGACCTTTGACCTCCAACTGTGACCTTGATCTTTGAGATAGGAACCTGGGGTTTGCGCATGATACTCTGTCTCACTGAAGTTAACATTCATGCCAATTATAAACAAGATTCCTCAATGCATGTCAAAGTTATGGGGCGGACAAGATCTGACATGACCTTTGACCTCCACTCTGTGACGATTTGATAAAAGACATTGTGTCTGAAATCATTCTTCCTCTACCTCTGATAATTCAAGGCAGTTACTTGGGGAGGACAGGTTTGTACTGGTACAGAATCCAGGAACATTGGTTAGGTTAACTGCCTGCAATTACATGACTGAAATACTGTTGAAAAACGGCGTTAAACCCAAAACAAACAAAAAATTGACCTCCAACTGTGACCTTGACCTTTAAGATAGGAACCTGGAGTTAGCGCACGACACTCTGTCTCACTGCAGTTAACATTCATGCCAAATATAAACGAGATTGCTCCATGCATGTCAAAGTTTTGGTCCGGACAAACAAATCCGGACGGACGAATGCAAGTACATACACCAAACAGCCATTTGGACAACTATGTCTTTGCATCCGCAAGCGGGCTCGACAATAAAAACAGTAATATTCTTACAAGTGTTTCATGGACAAGTATGTTTTATTTGGGCATTTACCTACTACCTCCCAGTTAACCTTAAACCAGTGACAATGGGCTCTGCACCATAACTGACTGGTTCCCTGCATATAACTGACAACTTCCCCACAAGGATACGAGGAGCAAAAACTATTTCATATGCATTGCCTTCTGTTAAACTGTCACAGGAAACTCTCTCCTCTAAACCACATTATCAACTGACAATTACTGATGTAACACCAGGAAGACTCTTGCAGAAACAATAAAGCTACGTTGGCCCTAGGTCACTCACCTGACTCTGACCTTGAATATTTTAGATTACATTTTGAACAAACTGAGAGAACTCGTGACATGAAACATGGTTCATACAGAACATCATTGACGAAATTTAAGTACCTTTCAAGGACTTTTCAAGTATGCATTTACATTTTCAAGGACTATTTTTTAATTTAGTACCAACAGTATTCTATCAATTATTTCAGACATTGTTTTAGTACAAAAACTTTGATAAAAGGTTGTCTATTTCTGGCAGCTCTTGGTAAATATTGGGTTGAGAAATGTCCATAAATCATAATTTTCTTTCAAATTATGTTCATTTTTTTCTTTTTCTTTTTCCAATTTATTCTTTGCACAAAATAAGATGTTGACAGAACTTTTTCAAAGAGTTTCAAGCAGTTTTTTTCAAGGACTAGTATCAAATTCAAGGAGTTTTCAAGGTCTGCGCAAACCCTGTGAAACTACAGTATTAACAAGTTTTTTCTATTATCTGACCTTGTGATATAGACAACCCAATTTTCAATAGATTTGCATCCATAGAACAGAGGTTCCCCCCCCCCCACCACACTCCTGTCACTGTACATGGTTTCATGACTTTAGGTGAAATACTTTTTAAGATGTTTGCAATACAAACTTTGTATTTATGTGTATTTTCACTAAGTGAAGGACCATAATTCTAACCTAGCTGAGTGAAATCCCAAGGAGCACAACTTTACATGCATATAACAATCCCCTTATGTTTCGACTCTAAGTCTAATACTTTTTGAGATACATACAACACAAACTGTATCCCTTTTTTGCATATTTTTTGACTATCAGAAGCCATACTTCTGGTCTGACTGATAAAAATCTGGAACAAAATCTTACTTTCACATGCTGGATAATATTCCTCTAGAGTTTCATAAAAGTAAAAATACTTTTTGAGATGTGTGCAACACAACTTTTTACGCATATTTTTGACTAAATCAAGGCCCATGACTCTGGTCTGGCTAGGTGTTATCTCTAACAAAACCCCCAGGTGCACAACTTCACATGCTGAATATTTCTATAATATTTCAAAATACTGGGACAAATGCTTTTTGAGATACAAGCGACACAACCTTTGGCCCTTTTAAGGCATATTTTTGACTAAGTCAAGGGCCATAACTTTAGTCTGGCTGTCAGTTCCAAACATAACTATGCCCTCTGGTGACCATGTTTTTCGACCAAACATATTCTTTGAACAATGTTACCAGTAGGTCATCTAAACAAGAGGACCATGATGGTCCTGAATCGCTCACCTATCCCCACATGACCCAGTGTTGAACTGAGTATGACGTCATTATTTCTATTATTTGACATAGTGACCTAGTTTTTGAGCACATGTGACCTAGATATCATCAAGATAAAAAATTCTGACCAATTTTCATGAAGATCCATTGAAAAATATGGCCTCTGGAGAGGTCACAAGGTTTTTCTATTATTTGACCTAATGGCCTAGTTTTTGAAGGCACGTGACCCACTTTTAAACTTGACCTAGATATCATCAAGGTGAACATTCTCACCAATTTTCATGAAGATCTCGTGAAAAATATGGCCTCTAGAGAGGTCACAAGGTTTTTCTATTTTTCGACCTACTGACCTAGTTTTTGACCACACATGACCCAGTTACAAACCTGACCTAGATATCATCAAGCTGAACATTCTCACCAATTTTCATGAAGATCCGGTGAGAAATATGGCCTCTAGAGAGGTCACAAGGTTTTTTCTATTTTTAGACCTACTGACCTAGTTTTTAACCCCACGTGACCCAGTTTCGAACTTGACTTAGATATCATCAAGGTGAACATTCTGACCAATAATCATGAAGATCTCATGAAAAATATGGCCTCTAGAGAGGTCACAAGGTTTTTCTATTTTTAGATCTACTGACCTAGTTTTTAACCCCACGTGACCCAGTTTCGAACTTGACCTAGATATCTTCAAGGTAAACACTCTGACCAATTTTCATGAAGATCCATTGAAAAATATCGCCTCTAGAGAGGTCACAAGGTTTTCCTATTTTTAGACCTACTGACCTAGTTTTTGACCGCACGTGACCCAGTTTCAAACTTGACCTAGATATCATCAAGGTGAACATTCTGACCAATTTTCATGAAGATCCATTGAGAAATATGGCCTCTAGAGAGGTCACAAGGTTTTTCTATTTTTAGATCTACTGACCTAGTTTTTGACCCCACATGACCCAGTTTCGAACTTGACCTAGATATCATCAAGGTGAACATTCTGACCAATATTCATGAAGATCTCATGAAAAATATGGCCTCTAGAGAGGTCACAAGGTTTTTCTATTTTTAGATCTACTGACCTAGTTTTTAACCCCACGTGACCCAGTTTCGAACTTGACCTAGATATCATCAAGATGAACATTCTGACCAATTTTCATGAAGATCCATTGAGAAATATGGCCTCTAGAGAGGTCACAAGGTTTTTCTATTTTTAGACCTAATGACCTAGTTTTTGACCCTACGTGACCCAGTTTCGAACTTGACCTAGATATCATCAAGATAAACATTCTGACCAATATTCATGAAGATCTCATGAAAAATATGGCCTCTAGAGAGGTCACAAGGTTTTTCTATTTTTAGACCTGACCTAGTTTTTGAACCCACGTGACCCAGTTTCGAACTTGACCTAGATATCATCAAGGTGAACATTCTGACTAATTTTCATGAAGCTCTTATGAAATATATGGCCTCTAGAGAGGTCACAAGGTTTTTCTATTTTTAGATCTACTGACCTAGTTTTTGAACCCACGTGACCCAGTTTTGAAATTGACCTAGATATCATCAAGGTGAACATTCTGACCAATTTTCATGAAGCTCTTATGAAATATATGGCCTCTAGAGAGGTCACAAGGTTTTTCTATTTTTAGATCTACTGACCTAGTTTTTAACCCCACGTGACCCAGTTTCGAACTTGACCTAGATATCTTCAAGGTAAACACTCTGACCAATTTTCATGAAGATCCATTGAAAAATATCGCCTCTAGAGAGGTCACAAGGTTTTCCTATTTTTAGACCTACTGACCTAGTTTTTGACCGCACGTGACCCAGTTTCGAACTTGACCTAGATATCATCAAGGTGAACATTCTGACCAATTTTCATGAAGATCCATTGAGAAATATGGCCTCTAGAGAGGTCACAAGGTTTTTCTATTTTTAGATCTACTGACCTAGTTTTTGACCCCACATGACCCAGTTTCGAACTTGACCTAGATATCATCAAGGTGAACATTCTGACCAATATTCATGAAGATCTCATGAAAAATATGGCCTCTAGAGAGGTCACAAGGTTTTTCTATTTTTAGATCTACTGACCTAGTTTTTAACCCCACGTGACCCAGTTTCGAACTTGACCTAGATATCATCAAGATGAACATTCTGACCAATTTTCATGAAGATCCATTGAGAAATATGGCCTCCAGAGAGGTCACAAGGTTTTTCTATTTTTAGACCTCATGACCTAGTTTTTGACCCTACGTGACCCAGTTTCGAACTTGACCTAGATATCATCAAGATAAACATTCTGACCAATACTCATGAAGATCTCTTGAAAAATATGGCCTCTAGAGAGGTCACAAGGTTTTTCTATTTTTAGACCTACTGACCTAGTTTTTGAACCCACGTGACCCAGTTTCGAACTTGACCTAGATATCATCAAGGTGAACATTCTGACCAATTTTCATGAAGCTCTTATGAAATATATGGCCTCTAGAGAGGTCACAAGGTTTTTCTATTTTTAGACCTACTGACCTAGTTTTTGACGGCACGTGACCCAGTTTCGAACTTGACCTAGATATCATCAAGATGAACATTCTGACCAACTTTCATAAAGATCCCATGAAAAATGTGACCTCTAGAGTGGTCACAAGCAAAAGTTTACGGACGCACGGACGCACGGACGCACGGACGGACGACGGACGACGGACACCGCGCGATCACAAAAGCTCACCTTGTCACTTTGTGACAGGTGAGCTAAAAACATTTATGCTGTAGATGAAAGTGACCATACTATCTGGCAGCTGTGTTATTAGATAAATCCCATTCATTTTAACACTAGAAAGTTTAGATGTCATCTGAAAATTTTTCTGTATATCGCTCTTAATTGTGACCAAGCAGAAACCATCTGAAAAATAGAAAGAACACTGTCGAAGGACCCTCTGTTGCTATGTCTTATCAACTTCCCAACAAACAGTTGTTTGAAGAAACTGTGAATGGTCACAGTTGGAAGAACAGACTCTATGAACAAGAGCTGTCAGTGAACAGCGCGCTCGACTATTCTCAGTGCTTGGTAGTATAATACAAGAGCACTGCCTTGCGGGTGCTGACGCTCATCTGATTTTTTTTTGTATAATAGAAATATTGTCCTACCCATGATTTTCTAAGTCTAAAAAGGGCCATCATTCTTGCAAAAAGCAGGATAGAGTTATGTTTCTTGATGTACAGTGTCCACTTATGATGGTGAAAAACTGTTGCAAGTTTAAAGCAATAGCTTTGATAGTTTATGAGAAAAGTTGACTTAAACATAATATTCAACCAAGAAAATGATTTTTCTAAGTCCAAAAGGGGCAATAATTATTGCAAAAAGCAGGATGGAGTTATGTTTCTTGCTGTACAGGGTCAGCTTATGATGGTGAACAAGTGTTGCAAGTTTTAAAGCAATAGCTTTGATAGTTTAGGATAAAAGCTGACCTAAACATAAAACTTAACCAAGAAAACTGATTTTCTAAGTCCAAAAGGGGCAATAATTCTTGCAAAAAGCAAGACGGAGTTATGTTTCTTGATGTACAGGGTCTGCTTATGATGGGGAACAAGTATTCCAAGTTTCAAAGCAATAGCTTTGATAGTTTAGGAGAAAAGTTGACCTAAACATAAAACTTAACCAAGAAATCTGATATTTTCTAAGTACAAAAGGGGCCATAAATCTTGCAAAAAGCAAGATGGAGTTATGTTTCTTGCTATACAGGGTCAGCTTATGATGGTGAACAAGTATTCCAAGTTTCAAAGCAATAGCTTTGATAGTTTAGGAGAAAAGCTGACCTAAACATAAAACTTAACCAGGCAACGCCGACGCCGACGCCGACAACCACTCAAGTGATGACAATAACTCATCATTTTTTTTCAAAAAATCAGATGAGCTAATAAGCTATGAGTAAAACTTTAACATTACAATAAGCATATTCTAAGTCAAAAGGGGCCATAATTCAGTCAAAATGCTTGATACAGTTGCCTCCTCCTTTTTACAGACTGGGGTAATGAAGGTAAACAAGTATGCAAAATATGAAAGCAATATCTCAATGGACTTTGAAAATATTTGGGGTGGTACGCAAACATTAACATTTATTCTAAGACGAAAAGGGGCCATAATTCAGTCAAAATGCTTGCTAGAGTTGCCTCCTCCTTTTTACAGACTGGGGTCATGATTGTAAACAAGTATGCAAAATATGAAAGCAATATCTCAATGGACTTTGAAAATATTTGGGGTGGTACGCAAACTTTAACATTTGTGTGACGCTCATGCTAACGCTCACGCCGACGCCGGGGAAAGTGGGATAGCTCCCCTATTCTTCAAATAGTCGAGTTAAAAAAACAATAGGAGAGATCGTGTTTGTATACAAATCCGTTGTATATTCTATTTTTAGAACTGATAAGACAAAGAGCGGGTGGGCAGACACCGAGCGTCCATGTTTTTTTTTTTGTTAACAATGATGTTTTTCTAATGGCTTAAATTTAACTTTCTTAAAACACAAATGATATCAATAATTTTTTGATCAATGGAAAGGATATAAAACAAGCAATTTATTGATAACTTTTAATCATTTTTTATTTTGATATAAAATGGATTAATTATGAACGCTTAACTTACAGTGTTTTTTCTAAAAGTTTGGAACATTGCTATGCTGCTATTAAAATCATATGTCATTTAAAACGGTTATTCATTTTCAAAAGATATTTGAATGAGAAAATATGAAAATCGTAAGCATTTCAAAACTTTTTGAATTTTTAAACTCCATAAATGAATGAAAAAGTTATTAAAAGTTGAAAATTCCGATCCCATACACAAACGATGTAAAAACATTTTGTTTTGCCCACCAGCAGATAAACACGTGTTGATGCGTGATGTCAGGGCGATCTCTCCTATAGCTCACCCTCAGCACTTTAAGTTCAAATGAACTAAAAGTCAACCATTTCAGAGCTCAATCCAGGTTTGTACAAGCAACCAGGACTTTGGCCAAACTGATCTTTCAACATCGAAGCTTCGTAAGTTTTGAAAAATTATCAACACACAGCAAATATATGTGTTGTCTGCTAGCAGATTATCTGATAGGGGTTAAAAATGTTTTTCTAATACCTAGCAGCAGATAAATAATATACTTTCTTACCGCCACCTCTCCACCGCTGTGTAAAAATTTGCAGGCATCATCTATTGCCATCAAAGCACATTTCCTGAAGAAGAAAAAAAAACACAGTCATGCATTTTTGTTTATATTTGACATTACATTTGTTTGAGACTTCTATCTCTGAAAAAGTCATTTTTTTTAACCACTATCACCCTCTCTGTTTACTTCAGATAGTGAAGATGTTGTAAACTTTGTGTGGCAAATCATCTCCTCTCCTTTACTGACTTACTGCCATTACACAACTAAAATACATGTTCTCTTGAACTTGAAGTGTACTTAAACTGCCATTACACGAAACTCTTTAGCTTAAAGTCAACTTACACTGCCATTACACAATACTCTTGAACTTGAAGTGTACTTAAACTGCCATTACACAAAACTCTTTAACTTGAAGTCAACTTACACTACCATTATATAATACTCTTGAACTTGAAGTGTACTTTAACTGCCATTACACAAAACTCTTGAACTTGAAGCCAACTTAAACTGCCATTACACAATACTCCAAAACTAAAAGTCAACTTTTACTGCCATTAAACAATACTCTTAAACTAGGTCAACTTTAACTGCCATTACACAATACTCTTAAACTTCAAGTCAACTTAAACTGCCATTACACAATACTCCCAAACTAAAAGTTAACTTTTACTGCCATTACACAATACTCTTAAACTTCAAGTCAAACTTCAAGTCATTACATAATACTCTTAAACTAGAAGTCGACTTAAACTGCCATTACACAATACTCTTAAACTAGAAGTCAACTTAAACTGCCATTAAACAATACTCTGAAACTAGGTCAACTTAAACTGCCATTACACAATACTCTTAAACCAGAAGTCAACTTACACTACCATTACACAATACTCTTAAACTAGATCAACTTAAACTGCCATTACACAATACTCTTAAACTAGGTCAACTTAAACTGCCATTAAACAATACTCTGAAACTAGGTCAACTTAAACTGCCATTACACAATACTCTTAAACCAGAAGTCAACTTACACTACCATTACACAATACTCTTAAACTAGATCAACTTAAACTGCCATTACACAATACTCTTAAATTAGAAGTCATTTTTACTTTTACTGCCATTACACAATACTCTTAAACTAGAAGTGGACTTAAACTCCTGTTACACAATACTCTTAACTAGAAGTTAACTTAAACTGCCATTACACAATACTCTTAAACTAGAAGTTGACTTAAACTGCCATTACACAATACTCTTAAACTAGAAGTCAACTTAAACTGCCATTACACAATACTCTTAAACTACTTAAACTGCCATTACATAATACTCTTAAACTAGAAGTCAACTTAAACTGACATTACACAATACTCTTAAACTAGATCATAAACTTAAACTGCCATTACACAATACTATTATACTAGAAGTCAACTTAAACTGCCATTACACAATACTCTTAAACCTGAAGTCAACTTACACTGCCATTACACAATACTCAAACTAGAAGTCAACTTACACTGCCATTACACAATAACCTTAAACTAGATCAACTCAAACTGCCATTACACAACACTCTTAAATTAGAAGTCATTTTTACTTTTACTGCCATTACACAATACTCTTAAACTAGAAGTGGACTTAAACTCCTGTTACACAATACTCTTAACTAGATCATAAACTTAAACTGCCATTACACAATACTATTATACTAGAAGTGGACTTAAACTGCCATTACACAATACTCTTAAACCTGAAGTCAACTTACACTGCCATTACACAATACTCTTAAACTAGAAGTCAACTTACACTGCCATTACACAATACTCTTAAACTAGATCAACTTAAACTGCCATTACACAACACTCTTAAATTAGAAGTCATTTTTACTTTTACTGCCATTACACAATACTCTTAAACTAGAAGTCGACTTAAACTCCTGTTAAACAATACTCATAACTAGAAGTAAACTTAAACTGCCATTACACAATACTCTTAAACTAGAAGTCAACTTTAACTGCCATTACACAATACTCTTAAACTAGAAGCCATCTTAAACTGCCATTACACAATACTCTTAAACTAGGTCAACTTGAACTGCCATTACACAATACTCTTAAACCTGGTCAACTTACACTGCCATTACACAATACTCTTAAACTAGGTCAACTTAAACTGCCATTACAGAATATTCGAAGCAAACTTTTACTGCAATTACACAATACTCTTAAACTTCAAGTCAACTTAAACTGCCATTACACAATACTCTTAAACTAGAAGTCAACTGAAACTGCCATCACATAAATACTCTAGGTCACCTAAAACTTCCATCACACAATGCTCTTGAACCTGAAGATAACTTAACAAATACCTATATATTTTATTTCACCATATTATAGACAAGAAGTTTACTCACAACAGTGAAAAGTTTCATTAAAATCTGCAATAAATTGCATAAAAATTTCTGTTCAAATAAGTATCATCAAAATAGTGATTTTCCCATAGACTCCCTTTATGAAACCTTGTGCTGGGTTCAAATTTTTAAAATCCGTCTTGCAAAAATCAAGCACACTTATTTAGTGCACTTCACTTGCCTATCATCACTGTCAAACAATACTTTGGGTGTAGCATTCTTTGAAATAACCTACTTATTCAAAGGACCATTAAAATCTATATCTAACAGCTACAAACCTACCAACATTAAAATAACTAAGGTACCAGTAACACACATTTCAGAATGGTTATTAGTTAGTATTATTACATGTTTAGGAAAGGTTTGAAAAAATAGTAGATATATGAGCCACACAATGAGAAAACCAACATAGTGCATTTAGGAACGGTTTCTCTAATTGCAATAGGCTTTGAAAGTGAACAGCATGGAAGCTGACCAGACCGCGCAGATGCACAGGCTGGTCTGGATCCATGCTGGTCGCAAATGCACTATGTTGGTTTTCTCATGGTGCGGCTCAATTATTATCACAAACAGAAGGGCAGCCAGAAAACACTGTCTTAAAGCTGTCAATTAACTGTAATTATATAATGATATGGTGTGGTTAATCAGGGAAAGAAAGCAAAAATAACCAGTGTTCTCTATTTTGGACACATTTCAGAAACTTTGGCATCAACCACCACAGAAACAGCATTCCAAGCAATCTTTAGCAATTTGGTTTAAAATGAAAAATGTGAAAAGATGGCTAAAAGTTGATCATACATTGACAGACTGAATAGATGATAGGTGTCAAAGCAGTGGTTACTTTACAAAAACAGATGAAAATGTTAAAAGATGATTGGAACTTCAGGCCCAAGATTCGCAGTTCAAATCACAGCAGAAACTTGTAAATTAAAATTTGTTAGACTGACATGTTAAGTCACAGTGATTTGTAATATCCAGCTTTTATATAAATGTTGATCATTTAACGCATGGAAAAGCATTCTGGGTAAAACCATAAAATTTCTACGAACCAACTACACCGTTTCTTTATAAACAAAAGGGCCAAAATGGACCACAGTCGCTCATCTGAGATTCATAGCACAAACATGTTTCAATGGGGCTATGGGTTTTGACAAATTAACATGATTGAAGGTTTCAGTAGAGGGTCTCCCAAGGAGCAATTGTATGAAATTTAGGTTCAGACAAGATGATCTCTACATGAATATGCAAAGCAGATTGTGGTCACAGCTTTTAGAGGTAAAAAATGTGTGCGTTATATTTGTAGGATGACGGTATCCTTGACTGAGGTTTGACAAGTGGAGGAACAATTCTGCTAACCATCTAATATTCTAAAATCTGGACAGCAATCTCAAACAAGATTTTCAAACATATGGAGGTATCGAAGTAGACTTCATAGGGACATTCTGTCCATCTTTTATGTAAATCAGGCATATCATTAACCAAATTTTTTCAATGATCTGACCTTGCGAGTCTGTTACCTGAGTGACCCAGTTACAAATAAATCCTTTATTTTTAACATACAAACATTCTGATTAGCTCTCATGAAGATCAGGTAGAAAATGTTACCTTTTGAGTGTTAAAAGTGTTTTTTTTTCTATTATTTGACCCAGTGACCTTGTTTAAGACTTCAAGTAACCCAATTTTGAACTTGGTCCACACTTCATAGAGACATATTATGATGATCAAGTAAAAAAATTGTGGCCACAAGAGTGCTAACCAAGATTTTTCAATAACTTGACCTGGTGACCTAGTTTAAGACCTCGGGTAATCCAGTTTTGAACTTAATCTAGATTTATGGTAATATTATGGTAATATTCTGACAAAGTTTTAAGAAGACCAAACAGAAAATATGGCTTCTACAGTATTAACAAGGCTGTTTCTATGATTTGATATAGTGTCTTAGTTTTTGACCTCAAAATACCCAGTTTCAAAATTGACCTGAATTTCACAGGAAAAAAAAAACAGTCTTATAATGTTTAAAAAATTTATTGATGGTAACACTCTGATCAAGTTTCATTAAGACTGGCATAACATTGTGACATCTAGAGTGTTAACAGTCAAACTGTTGAAAATGGATGACAGATAAGTAACAATAACACAAATCGAGCATTTTGTGCTCAGATGAGCTTAAAACAGAAAGTCACTTCAATAGTTTGATCAACGTTTTTTGAGAGTTTTCCTCACATTTCATTGACTAGAGGAGTGTTTTCATTGAAATAAAAACTACATAAAACACACAGAATAACTTTAAAATTTCTTTTTTTAGTGTAGTAACTAATGCATTTCTGAATTTGGAAAAGCTTGACAAAAATCTGGTGGTGTGCAGCTTTAACATGAAGGAATCCCTTTTTAGAGGTGGATAATCAGATTTTGGCCATGTAACGGATTTGTTCGAAACTTTAGCATCTGATCATTTACACTCATTTATGTCCACTTAACACATAATACAAATTAGATTTTCACTGGAGGTATTTTTAAAATTTCATTTTCCTATCCTGGTTGCCCAACCAAGATAGAGTTATTTTATCAGAAGTATAAATTTGATAAACATACTTTGCCTAAGGAAATGTATAAATATTAGACATATTGTAATATATTTGTAAAATATTTGCATTAAAAATTATGTATTTAGATGGAATTCATTAGAAACGCAAGTTTGAAAAATTATTATTACCTCCCTTTGCCAATAGATTGGAAATAAATGAATTCAGAAGCTACACACAGCTTTAAAACTTGCATTTTGGTTCAGATTGTTCAATAGTTGATATGTCTATCAAATGCAAATGTAAAACTAGACATTGTATCGAAATAAAAAGAAATACCCAGCTTTTTATATACTTTCATATTAAAGGGGAGTAATTACAAAATTTTATAAAAATAATAAAATTTACATTTCAAATAGGAATCTAACTCTATGTAATCGGTCTTTTTGTTCCTTAAATAATTCTCTACCAGAATATACAAAAAGTAAAAAATGTCATTAAATGTTGATTAAATGTGATTGACCACCTTTAAGGAAAGGCAGTAGATGTGTCACATATTCAGCTGGGTTCAAACCTGTGCCATCCCAGATGAGCAGCCGTCACCTGTCCACCTAGACCACCAATCCACTAACACTTTGATGATTAATGCGTTTTAATAATTTTAAATGACTGCAGATGAGAAGAAAGCAATGTTTTCCAAAGAGTTTCAACTCAGTAGCCATCCATAATAGACTGTGCAAATTGAATGAGTTTGAATACAAAATTGATGTAAATAAATTAGATCCTAGATTAAAATCATACAAAAGCTCTTTGGAAAACAATGTTTTTTGTGAGATGAAAATGGAAAACAATTTTGTGAGATGATCAAATAATAATCAAATAGCTTGAAGTAACAAGTGAATGAAGTATTGCCATGCAATACAAAGTCCCCTACTGGAAGGCACCTAATTTTCTATACTGCAGTATAACATAATGAACTGATATCTGTCAATGATGTATAAATAATATTGTACTACATATACAATATGTTATAACAACACACTTGGATTAAAATGTGCATATATAAAAACCCACAGTTGTTTTCATATTGAATTTTTTTGGCTGATTATAAAAATGTTATCATGTAAGTTATTTATAGTAACAAGAAAGGGAAATTAATCTTTAAAAAAAAAAAAAAAAAAAAAAAAAAATCTATATAAGTCCACAAGAAACTCTTAACCAGGTAGAGATAGGTCAAAATACACCTAAAAATTGGATGTAACATGCATGCTGTACCACAGAAAAGTGGTCTCGATTTTTCTCTACCGCCAGTAATAAAAAAGTTACAATAAAATCTATTTATAGTAACAACAAAGGGACGTAATTCTAAAAACAAGGGTGCCTCATGGTGGTGAACATTTGTTCCAAGTTACATCAAAATCCCTCCATGCATGAAGAAGAAATGTTCCGTACAAAGTCATTCTTGAATTTGACCTTTGACCTCTAAATATGACCTTGACCTTAGACCTAGGGACCTGGTTCTTGCGCATGACATGTTGTCTCATCCAGGGGAATATTTGTGCCAACTGATATCTAAATCCTGCTTTGCATGACAAAGTTATAGACCGGACAGGAAAAACATCCTCTTGACCTTTGATCTCAAAGTGTGACCTTGACCTTTAAGCTAGGGTACTGGGTGTTGCGCATGACATGTCGTCTCATCATGGGAAACATTTGTGCCAAGTAATATTAAAATCCCTTCATGGATGGCACAGTTATGGACGGGACAGGAAAAAAACTCTGTTGACCTTTGACCCCCAATTGTGACCTTGACCTTTGAGCTAGGGGTCCGGGAATTGCGCATGACACGTCGTCTCATCATTAGGAACACTTGTGCTAAGTGATATTAAAATCCCTTAATGAATGTCAGAGCTATGGACCGGACACGAAAATGACCCTGTTCATGCTATGTTAACATTTGACTGCTTAGTGTGACCTTGACCTTTGAGCTAGGGGTCTGAAAGTTGTGCATGACACATCGTCTTATTATGAGGTACATTTGTGCCAAGTAATATTAAAATCCCTTCATAGATGGGAGAGTTATGGACCGGACAGGAAAAAAGCCTTGTTGACCTTTGACCTCCAATTGTGACCTTGACCTTTAAGCTAGGGGTCCAGGTTTTGCGCATGACATGTCGTCTCCTCATGGGGAACATTTGTGCCAAGTAATATTAAAATCTCTTCATGGATGGGAGAGTTATGGACCGGACAGGAAAAAAGCCTTGTTGACCTTTGACCTCCAATTGTGACCTTGACCTTTGAGCTAGGGGTCCGGGATTTGCGCATGACACATCATCTCATCATGGGGAACATTTGTGCCAAGTAATACTAAAATCCCTTCAAGGATGGGAGAGTTGTGGACCGGACAGGAAAAAAGCCCTGTTGACCTTTGACCTCCAATTGTGACCTTGACCTCTGAGCTAGGGTCTGGGTTTTGCGCATGACATGGGGGAACATTTGTGCCAAGTAATATTAAAATCCCTTCATGGATGACAGAGTTATGGACTGGACACGAAATTGCGGACGGACAGACGGACGGAACGGACGGACGGAAAAGTGCATTCCTATAGTCCCCGAAACTGGTTTTCAACCAGTAGGGGACTAATAAACTGAGCCACGCCATGGGAAAACCAACATAGTGGCTTTGCGACCAGCATGGATCCAGACCAGCCTGCGCATCTGTGCAGTCTGGTCAGGATCCATGCTGTTCGCTAACAGTTAATCTAATTGCAATAGGCATTGATAGTGAACAGCTTGGATCCTGACCAGACTGCGTGGATGCGCAGGCTGGTTTGGATCCATGCTAGTCGCAAAGCCACTATGTTGGTTTTCTCATGGCTTGGCTCAACTTGTGTCTTAAAAATTTAATAGTAATGCAAAATGTGAAAATGAACTAAAATTGTAGGCATTGATGACAGCAAATATTCAGGGTTCCATTAAAACATAATTATGTATATCCTTGTCTAGCAATTTCTGTCCCATAAAAGCATGTTTACTGAAAAATTTCAACTGCCAAATTGTAACATATTTTAGCCATATGTTCAAATAGATTTTGCGCATATATCAAGAAAAAAAAACAACACCTTTAACTGTTAATACCCACTCTGCAACCAAAAAGCAGATCATTTAATCAGGCAATTTTTGGGGTTGCTGAGTTTATCATTCTACAGTTTTACTTGTTAAATCATAAACAGATTATACGTTCACTTAGTGCAAAACTTAATTTCATTTGAAGCTCAATAAATGATCTTAAACCTTTACTTCGTTTTCATGTAAAAAGTCCAAAGATCTGAGAAAAAATGAAAACATCAATGTTTTCAGAGACATTTCTCAAACAAATCAATAAATATCGTTTGTTGACGAGTAAAATTTGTTATTACATCAGCGTCAATCTGCAATGTGTTTTATTCTGGAACCCTGCATTTTGCAAAATGAATAATTATTCAATAACCCTAACAAAACTAAACAAAAACTAGCTGGGTGTACAATTTAGCATTTTATATATCAACATAATTATGTTGACATAACGTATGTTAACATAACGTTAACATCGCTGCCTTAAACTTACTGTCGAATCGCTACGGCTTCTGTGTTGGCCATATCAAAAAATGCATGGTTTCGATACTTGTCTGTGGCTGCCCTTCTATATTCACCGACATTGAACACTGTAACGATAGCAATTCTATTTATTCAAACTTGGGATTTTCCCCCGTTTTTCTTGGGTTTTCCCAAATTTAGCTCCAGTTTTCCCCATATATTTACACACGGTGAAATGAAATAAGAATCACTTCATCATAAGTGTCCTGAAAATGATAAATGTTAGATCAGATCACTGATTTTGTTGGACGTCACACACAAGGAAAAATATCTGAGAGTTCTTAGGCAGTTGTAATCTTTCGAAGATGAAAGTGTATTAAAGAGTCCCTGGTAAAAAAATTTCCTACAAACTTTTTTTTAATATGAAAATAATACAGACAGGGAATCACACTAAGCTATTGTGAGCCAGTCAGTGCATTATACTGTTAAAATTCAAATACAAACATTTTTGGGGACAGTTGTTTGGGGCACCAGTTAAAAAAACTTACATCTGACTTTAGCTTATGCATCATATTTGCATATTCCTTTTCATATGTGTATATCCAGAAGAAAGGGCCTTTAACTGCCTTCATTTTTTTTTATTTAGCTGGAACGTGACATACAACCTTTCATCAAAGAAGGACGAAACTGCTTGCAAACTTTCAGACAATTTTCAGGAGGCTCTCACACCAGCGGATATATGTTATCTGTTGCTACTCACGTTCGCAAGTTTTCAGCCTCATTATTGTCTGATCTAAAGAAATCATGGCATTTTAGTGTGGTCGCAGCTCGTCGGTATTCCCCAACATTGTAAGCTGCAAACAAAATGTGCAATTTTAACACGGCATGTAACAACTGAAACTGACACTGATATATCTTCACAAATACTTCCTGCCTTGAATGTTACTAACCATTACATCAACCTAGAAATGAATATGGACTTCTTGACAAAAGATTTGCATAATACTTTTCAATGTATACAAATAACAAAGGGCAGTAACTCTTGAAAATATGATACAATTGCAGAGGATTGTTTAGAATGAAAAATAAAAACAAAACAAAAGCATAAAACCATTGCAAAAGCACTTTTCCTTGGAAATCTCGCCCCTCCCCCCACTCCTCCCTCTTTTGAAAAAATCCCAAAATACTATGTTTATTTCATAATTTATATTAAACAGTCAACTGTGACTTTAGAACAATACAATTAAGCACTCTTTAAAACTTTTCAAAATTGTATATTCCTGAAACATACAGATCCACTAATGGAATGAATGTTGCCTACTACTACTTAGCGAAAGATAATGGTGGCCTACTACTTTAAGTTGGCTGAGCAGAGGGAAGGAGGATAATGTTTTCTGGGGCAAGATTTCCTGTCACACCAGTAGCAATTAAACTACTTATGCTATCATTCTCATGTATCTTAAAGGGACCTTTATTTAAACATTGCTTTGTAAATTTGTAAAACAGAATCAACATAAACTGTAATCTTTTTTTTTCCTTTGAGCTTTAGAAAGTCATTTTTTAAAAACCTGCCTACCTGCCGTACATATACAATTTAATCATTTTACTTTAACAAACATATATCGCTCACCTGAGATTAACTGCTTGCTTGAACAAATTCAAAAATAAAACTAGAGATGCTTTTGGGAAAAGCGCATGTCTCCCACAACTGCCTAATCATCTAAATAGTAAGTCAGTCTTTATATACTGTTTACTTAATCAACATGACATTTTTTTTTTGTGCATGCGCTTTCTTGACACCAAAAGGACGCCTATACTACTAGTAGTATAGGCACCGGTTTAGGGGTAAAACTGCGCAAGAAATCTGAGTGTTTTTGGTAAATCAAGGGCCATAATTCCAAAGTGCCTAGGCCGATTTGGCTAGTTATCAAACTTGGCCGAGCACTTATTGGCAGACACATTTTGTTGAAGTTTGGTGAAGATCGGATGAGAAATGTTCAATTTCGAGTGCGGACAAGCTTTATGACAGACAGACACACAGACTGGAGTAAATCAATATGTCTCCCACGCCACTGTGTGGTGGGAGACATAATAAACATTCTGACCAAGTTTCATGAAGACTGGGTCATAAATGTGGCCTCTACAGTTTTAAGAAGCTTTTCCTTTGATTTGAATGGTGACCTAGTTTTTGACCCCACATGACCAAGTTTCGAACTTCATCTAGGAATCATCAAGACAAACATTCTTACCAAGTTTCATGAAGATAAGGTCATAAATATGGCCTCTAGTATTAACAAGCTTTTCCTTTGAGCGGGTGACCTAGTTTTTGACCCCACATGACCCAGTTTCAAACCTGGCCTAGGAATCATCAAGGTAAACATTCTGACCAAGTTTCATGGAGACAGGGTCATAAATGTGGCCTCTACAGTGTTAACATGCTTTTCCTATGATTTGAGCAGGTGACCTTGATTTTAACCTTAGATGACCCATATTTGAACTTGGCCTAGGAATCATCAAGCTAAACCTTCTGACCACGTTTCATGAAGATAAGGCTATAAATGTGGCCTCTACAATTAACAAGCTTTTCCTTTGATTTGACCGGGTGACCTAGTTTTTCATAGTACATGACTCAGAATCAATCTTGACCTAGAGGTCATTGAGACAAAAATTCTGACCACTTCTCATGAGTTTCAAACTTAAACTGTGGACTCTTAGAGTGTTAACAAGATTTTCCTTTGATCTGGACTACTGACCTAGTTTTTGGTCCCACATGACCCAGTTTCAAACTTGTCCTAGAGGACATCAAGACAAACATTCTGACCAAGTTTCATAACAAGAGGGCCAAGATGGCCCTAGGTCGCTCACCTAAGAAACACACCATAACAGTGTAAAACATGTTTGACCTAGTGATTTCATGGAAACAAATATTCTGACCAAGCATTTTCTTAGATATGACCTAGTTTTTGACCCTAGATGACCCATGTTCAAACTCGACCTAGATTTTATCAAGGCAATCATTCTGACCAAAATTCATGAAGATCAATTGAAAAATACAGCCTCTATCACATACACAAGTTTTTTCTTTGATTTGACCAAGTGACCTAGTTTTTGACCTCAGATGACCCATATTCAAATTCGACCTAGATTTCATTAAGGCAATCATCCTGACCAAATTTCATAAAAATCAATTGAAAAAAAACAGTCTCTATCGCATACACAAGATTTTTCTTTAATTTGACCTAGTGACCTAGTTTTTGACCTCAGATAACCCATATTCAAACTCGACCTAGATTTCATCAAGGCAATCACTCTGACCAAATTTCATGAAGATCAATTGAAAACTACATCCTCTATTGCATACACAATGTTTTTCTTCGATTTGACCTAGTGACCTAGTTTTTGACCCCAGATGACCCATTTTCGAACTCGGCCATAATTTTATCAAGGTAATCATTCTGGCTAAATTTCATGAAGATCAGTTGAAAAATACAGCCTCTATCGCATACACAAGGTTTTTCTTTGATTTGACCTAGTGACCTACTTTTTGACCCCAGATGACCCATTTTCAAACCTGGCCTAGATTTCAACAAGGTAATCATTCTGACCAAAATTCATGAAGATCAATTGAAAAATACCGCCTCTATTGCATACACAAGGTTTTTCTTTGATTTGACCTAGTGACCTAGTTTTTGACCCGAGATGACCCATTTTCGAAATCGGCCTAGATTTCATCAAGGATATCATTCTGACCAATATTCATGAAGATTAATTGAAAAATACAGCCTCTATCGCATACACAAGGTTTTTCTTTGATTTGACCTAGTGACCTAGTTTTTGACCCGAGATGACCCATTTTCGAACTCGGCCTAGATTTCATCAAGGCAATCACTCTGACCAATATTCATGAAGATTAATTGAAAAATACAGCCTCTATCGCATACAAAAGGTTTTTCTTTGATTTGACCTAGTGACCTACTTTTTGACCCGAGATGACCCATTTTTGAACTCGGCTTAGATTTCATCAAGGTTATCATTCTGACCAATATTCATGAAGATTAATTGAAAAATACAGCCTCTATCGCATACACAAGGTTTTTCTTTGATTTGACCTAGTGACCTAGTTTTTGACCCGAGATGACCCATTTTTGAACTCGGCCTAGATTTCATCAAGGTTATCATTCTGACCAATATTCATGAAGATTAATTGAAAAATACAGCCTCTATCGCATACACAAGCTAAATGTTGACAGACGACAGACGACGGACGACGGACGCCGGACATCGAGCGATCAGAAAAACTCACCTGAGCATTGCTCAGGTGAGCTAAAAATTGGGTCACAACTGTGGCCTCTAGAGTGTTAACAAGGCACTTGTTGACAGACGACAGACAACACACGACATGGGACAATGACCGCTCACAATAACTCACTTGAGCTAAAAATAAAATCAACATGTTTGTGTGTACAAACAGAACTGTGTTTTAGGTTTACTAAAGTACTCACTTTTTACAAGAACAGGTAAGCACAGGATAAATGTGTGCTAATACTATATATATTTTCGTCAGTGTTTGCACAATGACACTGAAGATACTAATTTTGTGAAAAGGGTAGATATAATGCAGGAAATACATGGAAACCGATCATAGCCGATACAGTTTCTTTTTACGACTTTGTTAAACAGGGATGGGCTTTATTTCCTTTAAATGTTAATATGACCATAGCAAGCATATACCCAGTGTATCAGGTGTCATTAAACTGCAAAATCATTTAACTTTTTTGGCGTAACTTTTCGCTGTGTCAGCAAAAAAATGGCTATTTTGTTGTGTACATAAATTTACGGATTTCAAATCATAAATATAAAATCTACGTTGGGATAAAATTCTGAAAATGAAATGTCAATGAAAATCATTCTGGCACAAAAATAAATGATTTTACAGTACAATGAATTCCTCTTACCTTTTTCCTAGTAATAAACAGCACAATTTCTCAAATCATCATTTTACTCAAGCAAATGTTTGTATGCAATTCCCTATTATTGGCTTATCAACTTTATTTCAAGTCAAAAAAGATAAAATATAATCCTGTAATAGTCTGGAAGCAAGCTGTATCCCCAAGCAACAACATGCAAGAGTCTAAATTAAAATCTTTATTTCATGTGAAAGTTTACCTTTAGTTCGTATACCGATCCAGTTTAGGTATCGAGTGAGCTTCTTCGACATGTACGTCTTTCCACGGGCAGGTAGGCCCACCATTGAGATGACCGTTGGGGCTTGCACCATATGTGGACATGATGCTGAAAAACACAGAAGAAAAGAACCTAGTATGTAATCATTATGTCTAGAGCAACATGACAGGCTGCCAAAGATAATGTCTAACCTCCATTAATGGCACCTATGTAGAATAATACCAAACATTTTCTTACATTAAAAAGGTATACTGATATACAACACAACCTTCATAGAACAAACACCACTAGAATATTAAAATCGGTTTATTATATCAAATGGAAAAGAATATATCTGCCTTTGCTGGCAGGTGTTTGCTCTAAAAGTTATACTGTATCAACCTCACTAGAGCAGCAACCCTTCCACAACATATTTCCATCTTCCCACAGGAGTCACTCTTAAAAGGTTGCACCTTAATTACTTCATAGTAATACTTTTGACCATGTACAGACCATGTATGGATTTGGACTAATTCATACCTCTAATGACAAAGAGGCAAACTTCAAACAAGGTGTAGGTTGGGTCCACTGAGGTCTGCTGGGTATAAACAATTTCTCATCAATTTTTATTTCAACTTCAAAAAGATACCTTTTTTATACATAATATGTATATGATTCTTCTTATGAATTCAAAAAGAGAAAGCATGTTGGTTACATAAAACTTATATATATATATCTGACAAACCCTTCTCAGCAAGATTATTTTTCTCATAAAAAGCAAGAACACTGATGCCAAGTGATATAATAACAAATTAAATTCCCTGAATGTTTGCAAGTACAGACAGATGTCAGCACACGTTGATCAATAAGATTTAACACCATGCATAGGTGCCAAAGATATATCAGGAAATTTCTCTTGAAGGAAATCTGAAACATTGCAAGATAATACATTATGGTATTTTTTTATTACCACAACAGCACAATCTGCACCTGCCTCCCTCATCTTTAAACAATACCTAGCAAGTTTTATGCCCAAAACATATATGTACAATAAACCCCTTACTAAGACCTCCTAGGGACATAGCATTTTTCAACCCTTACCCTGCTAAATTTCTATAAAGAACTTATCCATCTTTCAATTTGGACAGTACCATTGACTGTCAAAAGGGGTGCTTACCTCAAAGATACCGACTGAATGGCAAACAGTGCAGATCATGATCAGACAGCACGGATGTGCAGGCTGATCATGAAATACACTGGTCGCAAAGGAAGACTCAGTCGTGTCCAGCATGGTAAGGGCTAAAAATATATACAAATTGTATTACCGAGGTAAACCTATTACCTTTGTAGTGCTTTACTTTTTAATTAAAGAATATAACTTTTCCTTATAACTTAACCAAACTGAATATAGTGTCAAAATCTCAGACTTATTACAAAGCACCTACATGTGCAAAGTAGCACTCCTTAGCGAATTAGTTTCCGCGAGCCAAACTAAATGACGTTTTTGTTAGAGTTGTTGATTACTAAGAAGACCATTAGTATTGCGAAGGTAAATACACGTCAGAGTATCCTGGTAAAATGATAAGAGTAAAACGAAAAAGAAACGGGCCTAAATTCATGATTGAACACTGGTCAGAAGTCTGAAATATATATATACTGCCTTACTGGCTGCCCCTCTGATCAGCGGTCACCTGGCTTAAGCAGTCAAATTGTCTGTTTCCCCTGACTGTCTGCTTAAGACAGGTTAGACTGTATAGAGGTGGAAAATGTTCAAGGATCTTGCAGCACCCAAATCAAGCACTTGTGATAACCATATATTTATGTATATAAAATTTCTACCAAAAATGTTAGAACAAAATTGCGAGTAAAGATAATATTTTGCAAATTTGAGTTTTTTGTACTCTCAAAAATTTGCGGCTGCAAAAAGCCCAGATAAATTCTATTCCTGAATTGTATATTGTGTAATGTGGCCAGCCAGACATTGTGAACTCATTAATATTAATGGGTGAAATAAATGATCTGCTATTAAACTTTAAATGGTTAACTCAAATTTATTTTCAGAACATGAAATTTCCATGAAAAAGCTGTTTTGGCCAAATCCACAAAATTTTGTGTCCATGAAATGATTTCACAAAATCTGATAATCATAGAGTATTCATCTATTGAAAGGCAGTAAACCATGTAGATAGTGCTGATATATCTTTTAAATTTTGTTGAATGTAGTGACGAATTAATCTATGTCCAATATCAGTCTGTGGAAATCCAAAAAGTTTTGTCCATGAAATGATTTCAAAAAATATGATATAGTATTATCATCTATGGCTAGTATAACCATGGTGTGTAAAGGATGATCAAAATCAATGTCCTTATAACAGTTTCACTATTTTTCAGGATCAGAATGCTATCTAACCAACTGTGAAGTAACAGCTGAAAAGCTGTTCAATAAATAATCAAAGTTGAACTAACTCCTTAGTCAGGAAACATGTGGAAATTGATAAAATAGTAGTCCGGAGTTTTGACAATTCAGAATCTATCAAAATACATATGGACAGGGCTTGGTGTAAAATAAAAGATATGCCCCTGGTGATGGTCTGTCACAGGTAAATGGGTATGAAGTTTACAATATCAAGTATGCTGGATATTTGCATTTGGCCTCACGACCCCAAGAACAGTAGAAGAAACCTAATCTGCAACATATTAAATATCATTTTACAATGGTTTGCTGCCGTAGGGTCAAGTATTCTCTAGTTGTTGTTTTTGTTTTTTTTTATTAAAAACTGTTATAAGCCTCAAGTCACTGTGACCTTGACCTTTGACTATTAATCCCCAAAAACAACAGCTATTATCTACTAACCGCTGGCAATCATCCTATGAAGCTTGACATTTAAACATTCTTTGATTGGAAACCATTTTCAGTCTTGACATCACTGTGACCTTGACCTTCTACTTACTGACCATAAAAACTAAAAGGTCTCCCAATGACTACAATATCATGCAAATATATGAACAAGTTGGATCACCTAAAGCTCAAGCATTCCTCAGTTATCAATCAAAAACCGTTTTCAGTCCAGGAAATCTCTTTGACATTGACCTTTGATTTACTGACCCTTTCAACAATATGCCTCATGACACTTGACTGCAGGCAATCTTCACATGTAGGCTATGGGAGCAAAACACTTATTATTTGGAATCCATTTTTAATTTATAGATCACTGCTACCTTGACTTTTGACTGCATGACTCAAACAAAATAGTGGGAGTCACATGCTGACCACATGCAATCATTGCACGAAGTTTGACAGGAAACTGTATGTTCTACTGACTGACAGACGTGAGCATAAACACCATTATTAACAAATGCCCATTCCAGAAATCTGGCTAGTGACCAATGGTAGATCATTTTTTGTCAACATCTCTGTTTTGTCAATCAAAATCTATGAACACTTTCACATTTTGTTTTAAATCCGCTACCAAATTTCTATTATTGGTCTGACACCACTAAATGTTTTACTAACATAGATGAGCAATTTACCGTATTTTCTGAAAGTAGTTCTGGCACAGTTCTAGAACCATAATAGAAACAGTATTTTGAAGAAACAAAACATGAAAAATTGATGGTTTCCTAATTATATTTACTGCTTCAATCCCTCTCTGAACCTTCAGGGAAGAATAATTATTGTAAATTTCATTAGCAATAAAAAAAGAAATTAAGGATTGTCTCCAGTTTCAAAAGTGTACAGGAATTTTCTAGAAGAATTTGAAAATCCAGGTACAGGTCTGTGCCCGATTGTTTCTGGAATGTTATGAAATATTTATCATTTGTGTGCATGTGTTGTTATGTATGTCTTTCCCATTACTTTTCTTTAAAGAGGCATACCATCAGATACACATCAAAATATTTTCAAAGTAGCAACTTATACTCCATATCTATATATCTAAGTTAACATTAAAATTTTTCATATGATATAAACGGCAGATAAATCCGTTCTAACTGACATCCAAATTTAATTGCTTGACAAATATTTTTATTGCAGTACAAAGTTTCTTACTGCATTTCAAAGTTTTTAAGGTTTTAGACAGCTTTCCTATATCCTTGTCAATGACACTAGACACGCTGGTCACGTGAGCACCATGAAAAAAATTCTAGCTGTTTTTCAATAAACGAACACTTGGGGATACCCAAGCCACGAGACCTGCAAATTTCTTGTTTGTTATGATTTTCTAATGTGGCCTGTTCCAAATGAGTATATTTTCAATAATTAACTTGCAGTATGTTTCTGTCTTTACTGGTATTAAACCCCAAATTTCCAAATCATTACCTGAATTCAAATTGCGAAAATGTATAATTTGCCGTTTAGCCTATCCCGTAAGATCTGCAAACAATGGCTTACACTAGTCAGACCCTTGTAGTACCTGGAAGCCCAAACAAACACCTAGCTAGTTACCCATGGTGAAACAGGGTACGCCGCAAAAGGGAAACAAATTGGCCCAGTATCTAAAGGTCTTCATCCAACACAAGTGGGGATGCTTTCATATATGTGCAGAGAACAACATCTAAAGTTCCTACTTCCACTCATGTAACATTAGTTATTAACGTAACAAGTCAACAATATGCTTTATTAGCTATGGTTCTGCACTGTTTTTAAGAACTTCTGTACATGAGTGGGATTAGGGACTTTAGGTATTATTCTGCATGTACAGAAGTTCTTAAAAACAGGCTGACAAAGTTTAAACCACTAAAATCCTTAAATATCATGGTTTGTCTAACCATCAAAAAACAGTTTATCTGCTTCAGTAAAAATATTATGGACATGTTTAATACATCCTAGTAAAATGATCCCAACATCCTGTTCAAGTGCATTGTATTCAATGAAATAATAACGATTTGATACCCGGCTATCTAACAAAGACTGTAAGACTGCATCCTTGACACCTGTCTACTCGGAAACTTGTAACTGGAACAAGGACCGTAACTTGAAAGACTTAGGTAACTGATTATCATATAACAATTCATTACAAATTCAAATTTTATTACTGAAATGACAGGAATTTGCATTCAAAACTTCAACAAAATTTTCAAAATCAAACAAAGTCAACTAGAGCGATCACTAAAGGTGATGAATGTACCCCCTGCATGCACTGACACAGTACATTGCAATTTGACGCACACAAGATTGCATAATTATGTGGACAGTATGTATATAGACTGTATGTATACAGTATAGTAACAAAAAACAAAGTCCCATAACTATGCAGAATATTTATCTAAAAGAATGTAACATGCACCATGCACAACTAGGGTTGGTACTGATCACTTGTGTGAAGTTTCATTAAATTGTGTGCAAAGATTTGGTAGATTAGGCACGCACAAGATTGCATATGCAGACTGTATGTACATAGTATGTTAACAAGAAACAAAGTCCCATAACTTTGCAATTTTTGTCGCTGAAAGAACCTAACATGCCCCATGCACAACTACTGTTGGTACTGATCACTTGTGTGAAGTTTCATTAAATTGTGTCAGGATAGGAGGGGTTATGATGAGAAGTAAATGATGGTGCTGCACAAGGATTGTGGTACATATGGTACAATTGAGTATTAGTAACAAAAAAACAAAGTCCTCATAACTCTGCAAATTTTTTTTCTAAAAGAACCTAACATGCCCCATGCACAACTACTGTTGGTACTGATCACTTGTGTGAAGTTTCATTAAATTGTGTCAAGGGGATGAGGAGAGATGGTGCGCACAAGATTGTGCCTATGTATATAGTATAGTAACAAAAAAAACAAAGTCCCATAACTCTGCAAATTTTTTTTCTAAAAGAACCTAACATGCCCCATGCACAACTACTGCTGGTACTGATCACTTGTATGAAGTTTCATTAAATTGTGTCAAGGGGATAAGGAGAGATGGTGCGCACAAGATTGTGTCTACGGACAGACAGACAACCTGAAACCAGTATAGCCCCCCCACCCCTTGGGGGGGGGGGGGGGGGGGGGGGGGGGGGGGGGGGGGTACAATAAATTATGAAGTAATTTCTAAGAACTGCCAATAAGAAAGCTATCTAGTCTTCTAATCCAATAAATGTAGCAATCTGACTGCTGCATGTAAAACTTTATAACTTACATTAAATCCAACCTTAGTTATTTCAGTCTGTAACTGAAAGCACTATTTTAGGTTTCTATCTACTGGTAATTCATGTAATTGTTACTGAAATACTGCTATGCAGTTAGTTGCAAAACTTCAACCTAATTTTCTAAGTCGCGAAAGGGCCATAATTTGAATTAAATTTAATCAAGAGTTTCCTAACTTGATAAGTTCAGTAAGTCTGATGACTTGGATGCAAAGTTTTAATCCAATACATGCAGTGGTTAGTGTGTGTGTGTGTGTGTGTGTTCCAGTTTAAACAATTTTTCAGTCATATAAACGACAGTGTCTACTTGTAGCAGTGAGCACAATGCCCAACTTTATAGTGCTGCCTCATTGACATATCATGCCGTAGACACGTGGCATGATACCCCACCCAGTCACATTATACTGACACCAGGTTGACCAGTCCTAGCACTATCCTCTTAATGCGGAGTGCCAAGCGAGGAAGCTACTAGTACCATTATTTACGTCTTTGGTATGACGTGACCGGGGATCGAACCCACGACCTCCCGCACTCAAAGCAGTCAGTGGTTAGTGGGATATGAAGTGATGCATACACAGATGTGGACACCATTGCCGACATCCTGACGAGTAGAACCCTCTCAGTATCCTAAGATCGACTAGCCTATCTTATAACTGCCCTTTTTATTTTCTGAATGCAGTTTTCTTTTACAACTCAAGAGTATACTGTATCAACTGTCCTTTCAAAGGTATTCAAGAACATCAACTATGCTATGTTCCATTGTCAAGAATTTGACTGACTGACTGCTTTGTTTTTGTTTATCTCTCAAATCTGTATTGCAGTTTACTAAGCATAGTTTTAACATTCTTTTTGTTGGGTTTAACATCGAACCAATACAATATAGGTAATATGGCAACTTTCTGACTTTGCTGGTGGAGGAAGACTCAAGCTGAGGTACCCATCTGTGTAATACTTCATCACATGAAGAATTCCATGCCTAGATTGGGGCCCAAACCCACAAGGGTGAGGGGCAAGTGATTCGAAGTCAGCGACCTTAACCACTCGACCACAGTGGCCCCGAGTTACACAACGGTCAAGAGTGTTCAATATATTCTACCCTATACCCATATTGATCTATCCTCCTGAAATAATTCACAACTTCCCCACAGGAATCGGTGGAGAATTATCAAACTATCTGCAGATCTTCTGAGTACTTTAACCTTTAACCTTCTGCCTTTGCGACCAATGCAGACCATGATCAGCCTGCACTGTTTGCTATTCTGTCAGTAAAGTTTCAGTAACACCCCTTAAAATAATAAATGGCACTGTCCAAATTGAAAGATGGACCAGTCCATTTTAGAAATGGTTAAAGCCTGTGTATTCTCAAATGATAGGTGTTACACTGTGAATGCAAAAAAACCAAGGGAGAAGTAAATTAGGATCAAGAATACAGCAAAATATCATTTAATCTGGGAAGACAACATATTCTGTCTTCAGGAATGATAAAAATGCAAGTATAATGTCAGTGTCAAGTTTTATGTATATATTGTTTATATTCTTTTGACTTTTCCTTGTTCTTGTTTTTCCCTTTGAGGTTAACTACATTCTTGCACCTCAAGGAGTTTGCTAAGATGGCAAAGGTTCAGGAATTCAGTAAATTAAGAGGAATTAAGGAAATTAACAGGAATTCAGTAAAATAACAGGAATACAGTCAAACCTGTCCTGAAGGCCACCTTTGAACAGTTACACCTTACCATAAGAAACACTGGTATCATTATCAAATTGAACATTATACATTTTCAACCTGTGAATTATGGCCACATGCACACAAAGACCCTTTATATTAAATATGTTTTTTGTAAAGACTTTACTGTCAATAATTATGAAAAAAAGATGAAATCATTTTCAAGACTAGAAGCCTTGAAAAAAAAACCAACAGATCTTAAAATAGGACTTTAATAAGAACTTTTGTGCAAGAAAACATTTTCTACATTTTTGCATTTTACCTTTAGATGTCATTTTGTTTTTTGCAACAAATGTACATAACAAAATAATATCTAAGATCATGAGCTAAAGAACTTCAAATGAATGCAGTAAAAAGATACCTGATCCGCATCTTCCATGTCTGTGAGATTTCGGCAGCTTTGGCGCACCGGATGAATTCATTTTTTAACTTTTAACGAAACAATTTTTTTATCACAACTCTAACTAAATTTCAACTCCTTATATACGTATGTCCAAGTAACAATTTTTATGAATAACAAATGTGATGGCTTGTTGCATCATCAAAGTCCAAATGCTCTCCAGTTTGTTGCCAAACAGATGATTTTGATGAAACGTTATATGTAATATCACTAACATAAGTCATGTCATTACGTCATCAAAGTGTAATTTATACATTTACTTAGTACAATAACTATACCTTATTTAAAAGTTGTTTTCAAAGATTTTAAACTATACTTCTACCTCGCTTGCTTAAATATGATTCGGTTTACCTATAAAATATAGTAATAACGAGAGTTCGACACGGATATAAAAAAAAGATTCAATAACAAATTCCTACTCAGCAAAACTCAACCATGCAATAAACTGTATAAATACTTGATAAGTTTAAATGCTATATCATGCTAAAACTTTTGTTTCTTAACTTAGGTTATTATGCTTTCCAGTTTTAAACTGTGGAAAATATACTTTTTACATAAGACTGGTTCTTGGCAAGAGGACAATGAAAGCCCTGTATTGCTCACCTGACCTAGTTTCTTATTCTAGAAACTTAATATCCAAGTTGGTCAAGGTTTTTGTTGAAGTACACTTTCTCACTAAGTCTTATGAAAAGCAGAATGCTGACAAAGATTTTCAATGATCTGACCTGGTGACCTAGTTTTTGACCCAACATGAAACTGGTTCAGACTTTACATATATAATTTATAAAGAGAAACATTCTGTCAAAATTTCATAAGGTTGTGTATCAAATGTTGTCTCAACGAACTAACCTACTGACCTAGTTTTTGACCTCAGTTGACCTTGCTTTGTAAATAACCTAGATTTCAAGAAGACATAAAATACCAAGTTTCATGGACTTCTGGTAAAAAGTTAACAAGGGTTTTATTCTGTAATTTGACCTAGTAACATAGTTTTTCTCCCTAGAAAACCATGTTTAAGAACCTGACCTTGATTTCATAGAGAAAATCTTTCTGGCAAAGTTTTATGAAAATCAGGCAGAATATGTTAAACAGGTTTTACTGTTACTTGACCTAGTGGCTTTGTATTTTTCTATCATAATAACAAATATTTTAACTTCACCTAGGTCTCAATGAGAAAAACTTCTGACAAAGTTTTACGAAGATCAGACAAAAAAATATAACTTTTAGAGAGTTAACAAGACTTTTTTTATGATTTGACCTGATGACTTTTTCCAGTTTCGAAGAAGAACTAGATATAGATAAGGTTTTGTGAAAATAAAGTAGAGAACGTTGCTTCCAGAATGTTACCCACAGTTTTTCTATGATTTGACCTAGTGACTCAGTTTTTAGCCTATGATAACCAAGACTTCATAGAGACAAACGTTTTGAAGATCAGGTAGAAAATGTGGCATCTTGAGAGTGTTTTTCTATGATATGACAAAGTGGTCTAGATCTTCACCCTGATAACCCAGTTAAATTATTCCGAGATTTTATTAAGGGAAACATTTTGACCAAGGTTCATGAAGATTAGGCCAAAATTGTGACCTCAAGAAGGTTAAAAGTAAAACTTACAGACAATGCACGATACAATGACAAGACACAGGTGTATCACAATACTTTGTGCTCAGGTAAGCTACAACTAAATCACAACTTATCAGCACTCTAAACAGAAAGTAGAACAATCAAGTGCAATCGCTATAAATGAACAGTCTGCATTCTGTGTGTATGGTGCTTCAGATTTTTTTATGAATCGGTTAATGTTCATATAAAATTAATGTTCCATAATGTTGAGTAAAGCTGAAATTTTCTTTGAAGCTGCTTTCATGCTTTCATAATTTCATAAATATATTTCCTTTACAGCAAATTTAATAGCAATTGTATAATTACTTCAGCAGTATAAAATGTGAACTTTAAAAACTTGCACAATCACTTCCTGGATATCACTAAATTAGCTTACAAAAGATCTTAAAAGTTAATATATCATAAACAATTAAAACAATTCCTTCTAATTATTCTATTTCTCCACTTCTCCTGTAAATATCCCACAATTAAAGATTTTCAATTGATGTTTCGCACTGCTCGGTATGAAACTTGATTGAAACCGGTATGTAAACAAATATCAGCTGCAAGTATCCATAAATAAAGATATATACATGGCCTTGACATACTTACAAAGGGAAGTAATTCTAAAAGATTTTGACCTTCAATAATTTTTACTCTACTGCAGGCAATCTTTTTATAACTTTGCCTAGAGATCAATAAGTACTTTACACAGAGGTCAATAAGCAAGAGAGAGAGAGAGAGAGAGAGAGAGAGATATATATATATATATATATATATATACACCAGCATACATGCGATGAAGTAGAGAAAAAAGCTTCCTATAATTATACCAACTTGGCATCTGGGTTTGAAATAACTGAGTTTCAAAGACTTGTTTATTGTTTAACTTCACAATGGTTAAAGAGCCTTTCGATAGCTTCTTTGGTATAAAAACCAATTAAATTCAAAATATTGCAGTAGTGTACTTTGTTGTAGGGGCCACTAACAAAACTAAAAGCATGCCTGCACTGTACTGTAGTACAAATTTCTTCTTACCAAATGGTCATAAATTTTCTGTCTGAAGTAGCTTTCTTCAATTCCGAAAAACTTCATAAATCAGTAAGAAAATTAACTCAAACTAACTTACAAATTATGCATAAACTAATTACCTCCCTTACATAAGGATTTGCTTGATTTTTGTTTAACATTATTTTTTCTCTACATAAATTTTGTCAATTATCTAACCAATGTTCCTGCACAAACTAAACTGCTTGTTCCCAGTATGAAGTACATATGACAACAAACATACTGTCTTCTGTCTGAATCAGCACCGAGAGCACAAGACAACTCTTGCCTGGTGATCAAACAGCCATCTTTCAATTCACTGTCTTACGCTCCACCTTAGATGCAAGCTAACCACAATTGGGACTACTGACATAAGAAAGCGTTGCCATTTACATACTTTCTGAGGTAATCAAACAAAAATCTTCAATCTTTTCAAGCCAGAAAATGCACTGTTGATATTAAAGGTGGCTGTTGTTTACTGAACACAAAAAGTTAACCAGCCTGGTTGCTAGGAGGCTAAATAGTTACTTTTTACATTTAATTTCAATTTTTAATAATCTCCTGAATACTTAAAATTTCATCTCGATTAAGTGCCCCTCTTACTAATCACTTCATCCTTTTAATCAAAAATATTTTGTTTAAATTCTTTCACTAGAAGTTTCACTTTTCTTTTATTCACTTGCAAAATTTTGAAATATATAATATATAATTATATTTAACTGGTCTCCTCAGTAACAAGAGTGCCAGAATGTCACAATATACGTACGTCATAGCAAATTTCTTTACACTAGCGCCTGTATTTGCAAATGGAATTTTAATTCTGTGGTTGTGTAGTAATTATTGTAATTCCCTTGTTTTTCTAAGTCCACAAAAAAAATCCTTACCAGGTAGAGAGAGATACCTTAAAATATACCTAAAATTTGAAAGTGACATCTATGTTGTACCACAGGAAAGTGGTCTTGATTTTTCCCTACGGTCAATTATAATTCCAATGTATATAGTCCACACAAAAATCCTGACCAGGCAGAGATAGGTCAAAATACACCTCAAAATTGGATGTAACATACATGTTGTACTACAGGAAGTGGTCTCGACTTTTCCCTACGACTAGTAATGAAGAAGTTACAATATAAGCTATCTATAGTAACAACAAAGGGAAGTAATATAATGAAGGGAACTGAGCATGACACTCCGCCTCCGGTGGTGAACATTTGTGCCAAGTTATATCAAAACCCCTCCATGCATGAAGAAGAAATGCTCAGGACAAAGTCATTCTTGTATCTGACCTTTGGCCTCTAAGTGTGATCTAGGAACCTGGTTCTTGCATATGACACTCCAACTCATGATGGTGAACATTTGGGCCAAGTTATATCAAAATCCCTCCATGCATGAAGAAGAAATGTTCCGGACAAAGTGTTCATTCTTGTATCCTTTGACCTCTAAATGTAACCTTGACCTAAGACCTAGGGACCTGGTTCTTGCGCATGACACTCAGTCTCATGATGGTGAACAATTGTGCCAAGTTACATCAAAGTTCCTCCATGCATGAAGAAGATATGCTCCAGACAAAGTCTGTGGATGCCAAAAAAAAAAACGCCTGCCAGGGGCGTTCCCATATGTCCGTATTTCAAACGGGCGTATATAAAAACATTCCAACCCTTTTGCAAAATGCAATGCCCAAGGATCTTTATTAGGTGTACATAGTATGTTTTGGAGCAAAGGGACATAAATGGAACTGTGTATAAAAGTATCTGCTGGAGTTACCTCCACTGATTTACATTCCAAAGTTCAGTTAGACATCATCATAAACATTGGATTTGCAACAGTTACTGAAGGAACATTGACATTTGTGACAGAGGCTTTGAAAATGAGTTTGTAAATCATCTGATTTGTATGTTTAACCTTTACCCTGCTAAATTTCTAAAATAGAGTGATCATTCATTTAACGGTATTACAGCAAGGTTGTTGTTTTTCGTTTCCTTTGTTGTGCAATTATTAACTATTGTCTCAATGACATTGGAAAACAATGCTTAAAACCATTGTCCCACTGACCTTAGCAAACCATGTTAAACCAATGTCTCAATGACCATGGTCAACTTTGCTCAACCACTATCTCAATGACCATGGTCAACTATGCTAAACCAATGTCTCAATGACCATGGTCAACTATGCTTAAAACCATTGTCTCAATGACCATGGTCAACTACATGTATGCTTAAAACCATTGCCCCAATGACCTTAGCAAACCATGTTTAACCAATGTCTCAATGACCATGGTCAACTATGCTTAACCACTGTCTCAATGATCATGGTCAACTTTGCTTAACCATTGTCTCAATGACCATGGTCAACTATGCTGAAAACCATTGTCTTAATGACCATGGTCAACTATGCTGAAAACCATTGTCTTCATGACTATAGTCAACCATGTTTAACCGTTGCCTCAATGACCATGGTCAACAATGCTCAACCACTGTCTCAAGACCATGGTCAACAATGCTTAAAACCATTGTCTTCATGACCTTTGCCAACCATGTTTAATTATTGTCTCAATGACATTGGAAAACAATGCTTAAAACTATTGTCCCAATGACCTTAGCAAACAATGTTTAACCAATGTCTCAATGACCATAGCCAACCATGTTTAACCAATGTCTCAATGAACATGGTCAACTATGCTTAAAACAATTGTCTAAATAATCATAGCCAACCATGCTTAAACACTGTCTCAATGACCATGGTAAACAATGCTCAACCAATGATCAGCTATGCCTAAAACCATTGTCTTAATGACCACAGCCAACCATGTTTAACAAATGTCTCAATGATCATGGTCAACTATGCTTAAAACCATTGCCCCAATGACCTTAGCAAACCATGTTTAACCAATGTCTCAATGACCATGGTCAACTATGCTTAACCATTGTCTCAATGACCATGGTCAACTATGCTTAACCATTGTCTCAATGACCATGGTCAACTATGCTCAACCATTGTCTCAATGACCATGGTCAACTATGCTGAAACCACTGTCTTCATGACTAAAGTCAACCATGTTTAACCAATGCCTCAATGATCATGGTCAACTATGCTTAACCATTGTCTCAATGACCATGGTCAACTATGCTCAACCATTGTCTCAATGACCATGGTCAACTATGCTTAAAACCATTGTCTTCATGACTAAAGTCAACCACGTTTAGCCAATGCCTCAATGACCATGGTCAACTATGCTTAACCATTGTCTCAATGACCATGGTCAACTATGCTTAACCATTGTCTCAATGACCATGGTCAACTATGCTCAACCATTGTCTTCATGACTATAGTCAACCATGTTTAACCAATGTCTCAATGACCAAGGTCAACTATGCTTAAAACCATTGTCTTCATCATAGCCAACCATGTTTAAACACTGTCTCAATGACCATGGTCAACAATTCTCAACATATGTCTCAATGACCGTGGTCAACAATGCTCAACATATGTTTCAGTGAACATGCTCAACAGTTACTATGTTTAATCAATGTCTTAATGACTATGGTCAGTTATGGCTTACCGCTGTCTTAATGACCATAATCAATGCTTTACCACTGTCTGAATAACTACGGTCATCCATGCTTAACTTGTAACCCACCATGCTTGTCCACTGTCTGGAATGTGGACATGCTTTGGCAGTGGTGCCAACTGTTGCAAATGTTAAATCCATGGTTTACCACTCTCAACCTATGGCAATATAACCACTGGTTAACCTGTAGAAATATCTATGGTTCAAAATCACATGAATGCAACATATTATGACATTTTTCACTCTTCATGCTCATAAATCTGTAAACAAACCAACTCCAAGAGAGTGGCATTTGCTGTAGTGCTTGTCCTGCAGGATGAGTGTGATTTGCAAAATAAATATCAGTGCCGTAGACATGCCGAAGCATCTGAGCAATTGAAAATTGAGCTGATTTACCGATAGCAACTCGGAAATATGTTCTGTACCCAACTAAGACAGCTTCAGCTAGATGCTTCATAGTCCACTACCAGACTCTGTACACACCTTCATTACCCCTTTTAACAGACTTTAAAATTAACACTGTGGATAAAAATATTTATTTCTCAGTTAACTGCAGGCATTTTTTAAGCAGCTCAACCAGTAGGATGACTCGCTTTCAAACAACTTGCCACAACCTATTATTTACAGATTTTTTAAGTTACAAAAATATGTGTCAAATCAGAACCAGACGTCTAGGAAAAAATGATGTTTCATTGTCTTCTTATAAAATTTTGTAATTACCTCCCTTTTACCTGCTAGTATTTAACAAGCTGTACACTTCTTTTCAAATCAAATAGAACTTCTTGTTGTTAACATTTCTATTGACAGCTTAGTATTGAGTTACTTCAACAATATAAACAAAAAGGCAAGTTATTTTCAGTAAATTAACATGACCCTGTTGTTCAACTTGGTATACTATTCCTAGAAAACCACTTCCTATTTTGCTACAGCTAGGATAGCAAAGGATCTATATTTAATTGTATGTATTCTATGTTCTTAGAAAAATATATATATATATGGTTGTTTTAAGCACAATCATATGTGCGATGTGCAAAACAATATACATTATCTTTGCAGGACGTTAGGGGGGAGGGGGGAGTAGGGAAGTGGAGGCAGTATGGAGGCAGTACAATCAGCATGTATAATGTCTTTTATGAATGCATGTGACTGCCACTCTCTGTATGAATGACTGTTGACTCATAGCTAAAAACTGAAACCAAAACTAGGATCTTTAAACCTTTCCTTGGGTTTTAACTCACATAGCCATAATTTGGTGTCCTTTAGCAACTTTACAGCTTCACAGAAGAGTCCCCAGATAACCACCCAGATATCCAGGTATTATATAACATAACATGTACAGACTTGAGCAGACTACTGGGTAGAACCACTAAATAGTTTATCACAAAAAAAAAGAACTTATTCACATTTAAAACAAGTTTCCAACCCCCAGAGGTAAAGTGCCAGTGATTAAAAAGTCCAGTACTTTTAATAATCAGTCAGCTTAAGGAACCCCTAATAAAGACTAAAATCTATAAAGTTTGGAGTAATCTTGACAAATAAAAGAGAAAATGTTTTAATCACTTACCAATGCCCCCCAACATACATGGCATCTTGAATCAGACTAATATTAGTATTCCTTCACTTGGCACATGTACATTCACTAGTACTCACACACCTATTGACAACCTATTCCCCAACAATACTAATAATGAATGTCTGTTATTAAGTAGTGCTATATAGCTTGTTTGTACACTGATTAACTGGCTATCATCCTGGAATATTGTTTCATATATTTACATATATCGTAAACACTAAATTCTCAACAATAGTTCCATTATACATTTAAAATCTGTCAACAATAAACTGAATGACATAAAAGTCCAAAGTATTTTGGGTTTTTAAACAGATTCAGACAATCCATTTTTTGCTTTACTGCATTTTTTTCTCAAATATTCTATCAGGCCTTTAAATCATGCTGATTATACTATAGTACACTTTAAACTCAGTGTAACCATTTAAATGGAAAATTGGCTGTTTTTCAAGGTGACTTGAAGATTTGCCTTTCAATACTATATAATGAATTATAGGGTAATGTGTCACTCATTGTTTGTAAACAAGAGAGTATCAATTCATCCAACTATAAATCCCGCACGATAACTCGAACGATAACATGTTTGACTATTATGATTTTTCTTCATTAAAACGTTTCAATACAGAAAATATTTTTGTATAATATTACAGTGTGCACTTAACTTCTATCATTGACAATCTTTTTGAGTTCAACAATGCATGAGAACCATAACAAACAAACAATAATATAAACATGCTGTTGTTTAAATTATCGTGCAGGAGTAGTATTATATTTTTTCCCCAATGTACCGTATACACATATATAAATGACCCAACCCCCTTTTACTAAAGTTAATTCATTTCACAATATTACAGTTTGTTCAAATTCATTCATTGCATTAAAGTTTCATTCACAATTAATGTTAACATAAAAAGTAAAAACAACAAGAGCTGTCACAGGAGATAGCACGCTCGACTATTTCGATGCTAGATAGTGAAACTGGGCACATCTGAGGAAACTAGAGCTGTCACTGGAGTGTTTAATGTCTCCAATTGTGGATGAAGATATTGCACAATAGCCTGAGTCTATGTCAAAAATATCAACTTAAAGTAATAAGCGAGGTAAAGATAAAATGTATCAAAACACTATATAAGTATATCCTAAGCAAAAAGGGGCATAATTCATTAAATACTGGTGCCAGAGTTATGCACCTTGCGTCATATGGTGTGGGTGATGATGTTGAACAATTATTTTAAGTTTGAATCAAACCCATTCAGTAATAACAGAGACAGAGTGAAAGTGCATCAAAACTTTAACCTAAAATTCTAAGTAACAAGAGATCACAGAGTGATCTTGGCGCCCACCAATGTGCCATTTTTGAGTGTTCCAAATTTCAAGACTTAATGACTAGCTCAAGGTCAAATTTCATTTCCGTACACAACACTGTGCATGTGGTCCAAATTCGAAAGCTGTAGCTTGAGAAATGTGAAAGTAGGTCACTAGATCAATTTCAAGGATAAAGTTCTTTGTACACAAAATTATGCATGTGCATCAAGTTTGAAGGCTGTAGTTTGAGAAATTTGAAAGTAGGTCACTAGGTCAATCTTAAGGTCAAAGTTTATTTCGGTACACAAAACTATGCAAGTGGTCCAAATTTGTAGGCTGTAGCTTGTGAAATGTGAAAGTAGGTCACTAGGCCAAAATCAAGGTCAAATTACACTTCAGAACACAAATCTATGCATGTGCTCCAAATTTAAAGCCTGTACCTTCAAAAATGTGAAAGTAGGTCATTAGGTCAATGTCAAGGTCAAAGTTTGTTTCGGTACACAATCCTATGCATGTGGTCTAAATTTGAAGCCTGTAGCTACAGAAATGTGAAAGTAGGTCACTAGGTTAATCTTAAGGTCAAAGTTCATTTCGGTACACAAAACTATGCAAGTTGTCCCAATTTGAAGGCTGTAGCTCGAGAAATATGAAAGTAGGTAAGTAGGTCACCAGGTCAAAATCAAGGTCAAATTTTATTTCGGAACACAGAACTATGCATGTGGTCCAAATTTGAAGCCTGTACTTCAAAAATGTGAAAGTAGGTCACTAGGTCAATGTCAAGGTCAAAGTTTTTTTCAGTGCACAAAACTATGCAAGTGGTCCAAATTTGAAGGCTGTAGCTACATAAATGTGAAAGTAGGTCACTAGGTCAAAATCAAGGTCAACTCATGTCAAGGTTCATCCTGCCACTCAAAACCATACATGTGGTCCAAATCTGAATGTTGTAGGTTATTGACAAGAATATTTTAAAAGCTTTTCCCTATACAAGTTTATATGAACAATGTGACCCCAAGGGCGGGGCCATATTTGACCCTAGGGGGATAATTCGAATAATCTTAGTAGAAGACCACTAGATGATGTCACATACAAAATATCAAAGCCCTAGGCCCTGTGGTTTTGAACAAGAGGTTTTTCAAAGTTTTTCCCTATATAAGTCTATATAAACCATGTGACCCCCCGGTGCGGGGCCATATTAGACCCCAGGGAAATAATTTGAATCATCTTGGTAGAGGACAACTAGATGATGCTTCATACCAAATATCAAAGCCCTAGGCTCTGTGGTTTTGGACATGAAGATTTTCAAAGTTTTTCCCTATATAAATCTATGTACATTATAGAAATAAACAAAGGGCCATAACTCATTCAAAAATTGTTGAACCAGTCTGATTTTCAGGGGGACACAACTAGGGTACCAATACATCATTCTGACAAAGTTTGGTCAAAATCCCCCTGGTAGTTTCTGAGGAGATGCGATAACGAGAAATTGTTAACGGAAGGACGGACGGAATGACGGACGGACGGAAGGACGACGGACCACGGACGCAGAGTGATTTGAATAGCCCACCATCTGATGATGGTGGGCTAAAAAGGGGAAATAATTCATGAAAAATTGGTCCCAGAGTTATGCACCTTGTGTTATATGATAAGGGTAATGACGTTGAACAACTGTTTAAAGTTTGAATCAGATCCATTCAGTAATAACAGAGATAGAGTGAAAGTGCATAAAACTTTAACCTGAAATTCTAAGTAAAAAGGGGAATAATTCATGAAAAATTGTGCCAGAGTTATGCATCTTGTGTCATATGATGTGGGTGATGATGCTGAACAACTATTTTAAGTAAAAAGGGGGAATAGTTCATGAAAAATGGTGCCAGAGTTATGCACCTTGTGTCATATGATGTGGGTGATGATGTTGAACAACTATTTTAAGTTTGAATCAAATCCATTCAGTAATAACAGAGATAGAGTGAAAGTGCATCAAAACTTTAACCTGAAAATCTAAGTGAAAAGGGGGGATAATTCATGAAATATTGGTGTCAGAGTTATGGCCCTTATGTCAGATGATGTGGATGATGATGACGAATAAGTATTTCAAGTTTGAATCAAATCCATCAAGTAATTACAGAGATAAGTTGAAAAAAAGAGAAAGTGCACCAAAACTTTAACCAAGGTGGGGACGCAGAAAGACGCCAACGCCGGGGCGAGTAGGATAGCTCTCCTTATACTTCGTATAGTCGAGCTAAAAATGGAGAAAAGAAGGGCCACAGCCCCCTTAAGCATTTGTATACTTGAATATGATTGAAATATTTTTTATGTACCTATATAAAGTCTTAAATATTACAGGTTGGTCTATTATATGTTTCAGCTGCAATCCACATTTATTTTCCAGTAAATAGCTGGTAGCCAAATATCTGCATGTCTGGTGTTTTTAAATCATAATGAATTAAAAAACAAGAAGCTGCATTCAATAAACGCTTGATGCCCCCGGTGGCATCCTTATTGATATAAAGCAACCTAAGTCCAAAATGAGGTAAAGTTCAAGGTCAAACTGAGGTCAGGTGATGTCTGAAGATGAGGAATGGTCACAGGTTACATCTGCATTAGTATCAAGTCATTCTAGTAAGGGGTATTGATGCTAGACGAAACGGTCCCATTTGGTTAACCTCGTACGGACGAACGAACAGACAGGACAATCACTATATGCCTACCGCATCAGTAGATGCCGGGGGCATAAAAAAGTTTTTCTTTCCAGAGGATGTTACAGAATTTTCTTTTTTTGTTACTATAGCTATATAGATATCAATAATACATTTGATATATATAGACAGACTCTATCAAAGTCAATGACATAATGAACATCATTCAAACTAGAAAATGCTAACAGGCTTAATAATGAAATCAGGACAGGGGTTGATGAGATGACGTCCAGCCAAGAACCTCTTTATAGAGTTTAAACAAGCGCTGTTTGTAAAACACACAATATTATGCCCCCCCCACCCATGATGGCATGTCCAATTTTTAGTCTTGAGATCACTATGACCTTATTTTAAACCACTGATATACTGATCCTAAACACAATAGTCTAAGACATTTCTTTACTTATTGCATGGAAGCAATTTTCAGTCTTAGGTCAATGTGACCTTAACCTTTGATTCCAAAGATAAACGTGGTCTTCTACTGACTACAGGCAACCATCCAATGTAGTTTGACGTCTGTAGATCTAAGCATTCTTTAGTTATTTAGAGGAACTCATCTTTAGTCTCATGGTGGTCACTATGACCTTGACTTTTGACCTACTGACCTCCAAAATATAGGGATCATCTACTGACTGCATGCAATCATCCCACTAAGTTTGATGATTGTTGCCCAAGGTATTCTTTAGCTACTGGGTGGAAACCATTTTAGTCTCGAGGTCAAGATAACCTTGACCTTTGATCTACTGACACCAAAAATATTACAGGTGATCAGATAGATTCTATTGGCCACAAGCGATCATCTTGAAAAGTTTGACTATTCTAAAACCAAGTATTCTCTAGTTATTGAAAATAATGGTCCACTGAACGACCAACAAACCAGAGGACAATGAGCAAAACAAAGAATACCACTCTTCTTCGAAGGATCATAAATACGTGCATAAAGTATTTGCATGTGATCTGATATCTGTCAATAATATATATTCTACATAGTGCAATATACATGTAGCTATATACACAGTATATTAGCCTGCCTCCTGTGCTCAATAAGGACAGCGCATATCTATGGATCATAGGGTCACAAGTTTGATCCCCAGGCATGACATAATGTTTTCTATGACCATTTGATAAAAGACATTCCATCTTCATTCATCCTCCACATTTGATTCATGTGGGACAGTTGGTAGTTACTTGACGGGATAAGGTTTGAACTGGTAGGAACACTGGTTAGGTTAACTAACCACTGTTACATAACTGAAATACTGTTGAAAAACGGTTTTAAACTCAAAACAAATAAACGAAACAATATGTTATAATGAGAAAGGTTTGATACAATATGTTACTGTAATAAAAAATGTTTGGATTTTGTATTTGCATATCTGAAAACCTAGTCCTTAATTGCTTTTAAAATCTATCAATACAATACATATGTGTGTATATATATACATCATATATGTATAAATTTAATAACATTTCATTATTAAATTGGTGTGGCATTGTTTGTAGTGTGTATCAGGATGAGAAAAATGTTACAAAACATGAAAATTTGGACTTCTATAGGTGGGCATCAGCCATCCAGAATGCCAGTAAAAAAAACTTACATTTCATGCATTTTTTTGTGTTTTTACCAAGTTATTAAAATAGAAAAACAAGAGGGCCATGATGGCCCTACATCCCTCACCTGTTATCATTGCACTTAAGGACAAGTCTTCAAGGTCAAAAGATCATAACAGAAATCAATCAAAAGAATTATGAGAAAATATAGTTGAAATTTTCTTTAAGTAACTTTAAAAACAAGATTTGAAAACTTTTTGTCGAGGTCCACCAGGCAATGCTACATGTCAAATATCTAAGCTCTTCTAGTTTATTTTTTAGAAAATTTTGAAGATTTTTCTATGTACAATTAAGTAACCCCATGGGGCAGGGTCAATTTGACCCCAGGGGTCATGATTTGAATAAACTTTGTAAAAGTCTACTAGGCAATGCTACATGTCAAATATCTAAGATCTAGGCCTTCTGGTTTATTTTTAGATTTTTTTTTTTAAGATTTTCCTATGTAAAATCAAGTGACCCCTAGGGCGGAGTCAATTTTGACCCCGGGGGACAAGGTTTGAACAAATTTTGTAGAGGTCCACTAGGCAATGCTACATGTCAAATATCTAGTCTCTAGGCCTTCTAGTTTATTTCTAGAATTTTTTTGAAGATTTTCCTATGTAAATTCAAGTGGCCCCTGGGGCGGGGTCAATTTTGACCCAGGGGGTCATGATATGAACAAATTTTGTAGAGGTCCACTAGGTAATGCTACATGTGAAATATCTAAGCTCTAGGCTTCTGGTTTATTTTTAGAAAACTTTTGAAGATTTTCCTATGTAAAGTCAAGTGACCCCTAGCGTGGGGTCAATTTTGACCCCCGGGTCATAATTTGAACAACTTTAGTAGAGGTCCACTAGGCAATGCTACATGTCAAATATCTAATCTCTAGGGCTTCTGGTTTTTGAGAAGAAGATTTTTTAAATATTTTCCTATGTAAAATCAAGTGACCCCTGGGGCGGGGTCAATTTTGACCCCGGGGGCCATGATTTGAACAAATTTTGTAGAGGTCCACTAGGCAATGCTACACGTGAAATATCTAAGCTCTAGGCCTTCTGGTTTATTTTTAGAAATTTTTTGAAGATTTTCCTATGTAAAATCAAGTGACCCCTGCGGCGGGTTTGACCCCGGGGTCATGACTTGAATAATTTTAGTAGAGGTCTACTAGGCAATGCTACATGTCAAATATCTAAGCTCAAGGCTTCTGGTTTTTGAGAAGAAGATTTTTTAAGATTTTCTTATGTAAAATCAAGTGACCCCTGGGGCGGGGTCAATTTTGACCCAAGGGTCATGATTTGAACAAATTTGGTAGAGGTCCACTAGGCAATGCTTCACACCAAATATCTGAGCTCTAGGGCTTCTGGTTTTTGAGAAGAAGGTTTTTAAAGTTTTTCCTTTCGGTTGCCATGGCAACCAGTGTTCTGCATGGAATTCAATTCTTTGAACAATTTTGAAAGGGGGCCATCCAAGGAACATCCCTGTGAAGTTTCATCAAAATTGGCCTGTTGGTTTAGGAGGAGATGTTGTTTAAAGGAAAGTGTGGACGGACGACAGACGGACGTACAACGGACGGACGGACGCCGGACGGTGAGCGATCACAATACCTCACCCTGAGCACTTTGTGCTCAGGTGAGCTAACAAGAGGATCACAGCAGTCCTAAGTGGCTCACCTGAAACTGACTATTTTAACCTTGAATATATGTATGACACGCAAAATCATGAACAGTAACAGCTGTGTTTAGTAGGTTAAGTGCCTGCATTTGAACAAATCGGAGAGGTCCTTAAAAGGATGTTACAAACAAAATTTACAGGAGATCTGCCGGATAAAGTCATTTAAAGATATTTCTATTTTTAGCTTAAGTGTCCCTTTAAAGGTGTGCCCCCATTTGAAGATTCAATCATCTTTTCCCAAATTGGCCAATTTACGACCTGAAAGTTCCCAATTTTCTCAGGTTCTTTTTCCCAGAACAGGCAGAAAACTTGAGAAAAGCATCGAAAATTTTTAGGAAAATAAAGCAGTATGTTCATAAGTTTTACATACATTTCAAGTGCATTTTGCAACAAAACGTTTATTGACTTAATGGTTTTGATATTTTCTTGCCCAATAAATTGCACCATTCCCACAAACTTTTTAAAAAGTGGGGTACTAGACACATACATATATATGTTGTACCTACATACCAGTATTTCAGTAAATGTGGGTACAGGATAAAAAAAAAAGTTGGGTACATACCATACCAGCTTAAAAATGTTTCAACTGAAACAAAATTTTAAAGAAATAATAATTATGAGAAGTAATACTTTTATTCGGCCAGTGTTTGTTTACGACAGTGGTTTGTTCTACCTATGCTGCGTTGGGCTACAGCTAGGGATTTTTTTATGGAGAAATTGGCACTTTCCCCTTAAGCTCAGGGCCCACGCTGTCGTTCGCCACTCGAGCCATTTGGCGAATCTGCGATGAAAGTGGCGAAGAAAAATCGCGAGTGGCGAAAATCGTAATTTGGACCGCCATTTTGTTTCAGACGTTCTAAATCGTAACCCCCGAGAAAATATGTTAAAAAAACTGTTGACTGGTTCCGATAATTTTACCTTATAAAATTAACTTATTTCGGGATAGTACTACCCAGTCTGCGTTTACTTTACATATAACAATGTGTAATAAACATCTTGACACGCGAGAAGATGCAATTTGCAATCAATTAGCAACCGATTATCGGGTTAAAGTAATCGTTTTGTTTTGTTGTCATTACGGCAGATTAAATGATTGATGCCTTTAATTTCCATGGATCAAATAATTAATAAATAAATCGGCAAAATAATGAATGGTTAGATGAATTTTTTTAACGTTGTCGCCACCGTCAGTATCTTAGTCACAGGCACGGGTCCAGTGTATTTTTTGTTTAATATAAAAATCCTTTTTTTTTTCACACAAATATACTTTTTATATGTTAGTCAAATGAAAAAAAAAATGATGACAAAAAATCCGGTCACAATATCATACACGACACTGTGACCGGATTTTTGTCATCATTTTTTTTTTCATTTGACTAACCTATAGAAAGCATATTTGTGTGAAAAAGGTTGTTTTTTTTTATATTAATAAAAAAAAAAACATACACTGGACCGTGTCTGTGATCTAAGTAAGTAATTAGTAAAGGTGTTTGCCAAGTTTTTTTAATGTCTTTAAAAGTTAGGAATGGATTTGAAATGTAATCCTGTATCAGGGTAGATTTCTCGGAAGCACAGAGCACCAAAAACAGCCCCCGGGCCATGCATTTACATAGTAGGCCCACAACAAAAAGAAGCTGTAATGGAAAAATATTTCAGACAGGTTGCTTCAAACATCCAACAACATTTTAAAATACAAAACTTGCTTTAGAGGTATACCCACTTTCATTCAAAAGTCCCCCTATATAGCTAGAATATCACCATTTGCTTATGGGAAGTAACAAAAATTTTCAACGCGCCGCGGGAAGGGAAACCTCTCCAGCACCCTCCCTACCGTTCCCGAGAAAAAAGGTGGCTCCAACTTTTTTCAGCCCAGTGTGGGCCCTGAAGCTGACTTAGATAGAAGTGGGGAGACTACTGTGAAGAAAAGGGTCAGGTTTTTTTTCCTTCATAATAGGGGCCGTTAATACTTAATAGGCCCCTTCCCCTCAGAAAATTTCAAGGTCACATCACGTTAAAGACTCCAGCAAGGTTTCCTGAATTTACAACTAATACTTTTTGAGCTAGGCACATAATTAGGTGAAAAAGTGCATTTTTTTACTATTTCAGGGGCCATAACTTTAAAAATAGGGGGTGGAGCCAGCCAAAAAATTAGAGGTGTGCAAGTTTATTTCATGATAAAGATTTATGCAAGTTTTCAACCATTTATATTAAATACTTTTTGAGCTAGGTGCGTCACAAGGTGAAAATGTACATTTTTGACTATTTCAGGGGCCATAACTCTGAAAATAGGGGGCGGACCCAGATGAAAAATAGGAGGTGCGCAAGTTCATATCATGATAAAGACTCATGCAAGGTTTCATCAATTTATATCAAATACTTTTCGAGCTAGGCACGTCACGAACTTCGGACGGACGCACGCACGGATAAGACCAAATCTATATGCCCCCACCACTCATGGGGGGGGCACAATTACTGCAAAAGGAGCTAAAAGTCAGCCCTAATTAATAGTTAATACATTGTCAAGCAGAATTCGGTTAGAGAAGATGCATGTAAAGTCCAGTATTTCTCCGAGGTCTGAATTTCTCTGAAGTTTATAGGATCATGGTTCTGCAATATGTTTCAAATTTAACTAGTATAGTTCAGTATTTAATCATTTACATTTAAAACATATATTTTAAGTTTTTATCCTTGAGACTACATGTTATCCAAAGGACCACATTGAAAATAATTTTTAAAACATTCATGAGCCATCCTAGAATTTGTAAAACATTCATGAGCCATCCTAGAATAACTATGACACTAAAACTGTAGAATACTCTTAATTATATTTTTATCTTGTTAGAACTTTGGTGTCAAATGCTATGTTGTTTGTATCATTTAATACAACGAATTTTATCACAGATAAAAATAATTAAACTAAATGCTAAGCATTTCAATTTTTGCTCCGATAAAAATCTAAATAATAATGATGCAAATAACAAATCATAATTTGATCATTTTCTCCTAAAACATAGTCATGATAGTGACAAAGTTTTACATCATCGAAGGTTACCAGTTTGTTCTAATAAAACAATTATATCAGAACAAAGGAGCTATGTCCAAGGGATTAACGGGATCGGGATTAACACCTACCATAATATTCTATTAATTATTATTTTTCACAGCAATGAAATGCAAATTAGCATACATCAAAGTGTCACTGGTAATAAACATTTATACCGTATAACCCCGTATTAACGCCCCCCCTCTAATTAACGCCCCCCCACGTTTTTTGGGGAAAATAAAAAAATCTTACCTTCAAAAATTGGTCCTAGATCCAACACAATAATATCCAGATAATAACAATTCCATAACAATACAAATGAATTTCAAAAAAACCCCCCACATTTTATTAACACAAACTTTTAAACACGTCAACAGGCATGGCACAAATAAATCTACTGTGTGTAAGTACTGAATATGCTACGTGCAGGTAAATCCACATAAACATCTGGGTTCATAAACGCTACAGTATTGATCGAATTTAACTCGGATCACGTCACTCAGCGCGCGACTTTACACAGATTCCCAGTACGATGACGTATCGGGTTAATATGTCAGTGCATGAAATGGGATGAATAGGGGGGCGTTTATACGAGTTACTGACATTGTTTGGATCAAATTTTTCGTAAAATGCATCGCCCCCGGGGGCGTTTAAACGGGGTTATACGGTATACTATTTGTCCAACAAACTGGATTAGCATGTGCCATGTAATTGGAAAGAAATTGAAATGTAATTGTAACCCTAAAACTGCTCTGTAATTAATTAAACTACAATTACATTTAATTGATAAATGACACAATTACAAATTACATTCAATTACTTTGGGACAGGTAATTTAATTGCAGTTAATTACAATTACTCTCACGATCACCATGCATGGAAAGTTGTTTGTTACCTATACGAATAAACATGCTCTATACATCTAGAGTGGTGGAACCTATGCTCGTGGTATTCCTATGCTCGCGGTATTTCGGTAATTACGCTCTCTGCAGAAGCACTGATAAAAATATTTCATCATCCTATGTTCAACACCGACCAGTGGTGAAATGCCTTTACAACAAACGTAGTGATAGCCGCGCGTGCCGCTCACGTGAAGTATACAGCAGCCAATACATTTTACGCAATCTGTATCCGTCGCACAAATCTCAGACAAATATGTAAAAATCACCCAACTAAAGTTAATTTTTTAGAAATCATGCATTACATTCAGATATAAAATACATTTAAGAGCAAGATGTGATGAATGTGACGCCTGGCTACACTACGAGTGCCTTTCGAACCATGAAAAGATCGATGTTGATCTTAGTATTTTGACGAAGTCTAAATGGTTCTCTCTGAGATGTAGGGAGGAGTAAATTTCCTACACACAAAAAAAAGTGTAGAAAACATTAGTGAGTTAATCACTGTCGTTGTTTGAATCTTTAATACTTGAACATTCTGTTTTTAATAACAGTATCATAGGTTTTAAGTTTTGTTCTAATAGTGACTCCATTCCTGTAAGGGAAATACACACATAGAGGCACATACTAAATTTTATCCTCATTTCTTTTGTTTTTTCACATAATAAATGAATAATGTTCTAAATATTATATTCGCATATGCTTGTTTGTTTATTTTTTGCCTGCTGAATTTTTTTTCGCCCTTAGTTTATTCGATATTACATACCGCCAGCATAGGTTCCCTTCAGGGCGAATTTTCACCTTTTCATGTATGCCGTGTCGATAGCTCACGAGACGACTAAGTCACGTGATGACGCACATCAACAATATGTTTCGATAAAAGGAGGATAACTTTATGTTTTTGCATAGACAAATCGAAATAGTATTTTTTTCTTGCTTCTTAGAAAGTTTATATATGTACAAAATACCGCGAGCATAGGTTCCACCACTCTATAAAATTTAGTTAAGGAGGTAGGTTACCTTTATATTTGCATGTGCGCATGTCCAACCGGAAGCTTACGTGACGATTTACGACGACGTTTACGACAAACTAAATGTGTTTGTATATTCATTCTTCTGAAAACAAATCATAGACCTGTCTTCAATCTGACGCTTTATGGTTTAATAATGCAGAAATAATGAATAAATTGCCGCAGAAACGCTTCAAAACAATGTTGCCTTAAAATGACGTCATTGACGTCATGACGTTACGTGTCAGTTACCGCGCAAAATTAATAGCTTTTATCTTGAAAGTACGTAATTCTGTGCATTTTCTTTATTCAAACTATTTTCAAATAACCATTATTTGCTGAAATATTTCTTATGAGTCTTTTGCTCTGAATAATAATCAATATTTTGCTTCTTTTATGTAGTTATATTGAAATGTTATGCGGAATGTAAGAAAATGGATGATGGTAACCAATGTTATTTGGAATATAGTTGGGTGAGAGGCTACTTGTTACGGCCATTTTCAAATAAAAAATCTAGCAGTTTGATTTGTAATACCTATTTTACAGGTTCCGTTGATAATTTGTTACTTATATACTAAAACTAAGATCTAATTTGTTCAAATTTCAGTAGAAAATTGTGGTTTCATGAATTGAATTGATGTTACCATGGAAACGAAGCCCGTGACCTATGTATCTAAATGTAAAATTCAAAAGCGTTGACACTAGTCTATTTAAGAAACACATCTTCGGCTTTTTATTTTCATTTCAACAATATCCATGAGAATAATAGTAGCATGCTGAACGATTTTTCCATGAAAAATGCCAGACGAGGGGTACTGCTGTAAGTATTCTAAGCTTAGAAATTTGTTTGAATAAATGCAGATAACACGAAAATATAACTTACGTTAGAAATAATATGTTTTAAAGCTACATCAACTAGAAAGATAATCTTATTCAATATCATTTTATAAGAAATTACGACAAAAAGCAAGATATAAGCCATTTTAAACATCTCTGTTGGCATGGTTACTTTAAACTTTAAGAAAAATAGGGTACCATGTATAGTGCTTGGTATTTTGCTAATAATATTCACCCAAATATTCCATGTTGGTCATTAACAGAATGGCACTGAAGCCGTCGAAAACCCCAATTTTTATACATAGTTGTTTAAAAATGAGAGAAAATGCGTTACCATGGAAACACGAGCCCCGCGACATATACATTTTAAGCTTATATTAGAAAGCTAACGTGCATACTAGTAAAATTATAGATTATGCTGACTTCTAAAGATATCAATGAAACTAAAATACACTGAAAAGTGTTAAATATCCGCATTTTCCTTCTTCTTTCAATATGGGCACTTTCAAAAAAAATGGCTAATTTTTTATAAAGCTCATATTTTGTTCATGTCTTACCCAAACAAACAGATTTGCATATTGAACAATGCGTTTTGTAGGTGAATATATTGTGTCAAAATTTTAGAGTGATATCTTTTATAATAAAAAAGTTACCTTGATTTTTAGGCCAAAAATTGTCAGGAGTGTAAGATTTTAGCGTGACATTTCTGAAGTACATCTTGCTTCATAGCAATATTGAAGAAAAAAATGAAGAGGAACCCTTTAAATGTCTACCTTATATAAAAATACAGACACTTGACTAAATTTTGGTTGAACATACATGCATATTGTGAGTGACTAAAGACATTTTGTGCGCCCAAGAAGTTATGCACCCCTTGATTGAAAAAAAATACTAAAAAGGGCTTTGTCATCAAAGAAAACAATACAGTTAACGGCACTGTTAGTTTTATAGCATTTTATTTGTACATAAACATTTTCAGAAGAGTATTTAAGCAAACTGCCTTAAACTGAACCCAATATGTTTATATGTGTGAGTGGTGGGGACCTTATCAAAAACAGGACTACTAAATGGTCAGGAGTGTAAGATTTGTGATTTAACACCCCTAATTTTGAAAAACACTGTAAGAACCAACTTATGTGTACATTTTGTAAGAAATTGAGTGGACTGCTACACATGCAAGGTCATGTAAGTTCACTGATGACACTTGATTGACAGGACTGGTGTCAAGTATAAATAATTTAAAAATATGTCAGGAGTGTAAGAATTATGTCATTATGAAAGCTTGGTACTGTCATGTATAGTGGCTGCATGAAATGAATGTAAGTAGAATTTATGTTTCTAAATATTATACTAAAACTGATTCAGACAAGTTACAAAGGTTTTAAAATGTTAAAAAGCTTGTATTAATATCAAAATGAAATTAATTGTGTTCATAAGCTATAAAAATCAAACCATTGTGTAACTACAGAACAGTATATGGCTTAAGATAATGCTATATTGGTCCATGTTGAATATGTAAACCACTAGAAGTCATGCCTTTTTAGGATTTTTAATATAAAGACCTATATTAGGGCTTTGTTTAAATCTTACACTCCTGACATATATGAAATGTTTAAATTTAATGTGTATGTTCCACATTTTTGACTGAGCACATCAATATATTTTGATTATAAAATCAGCAATTTACTATTTACATGATAAATTAAATACAAAACACAACGATGTACCATTATGTAAATGGTAATGGTACTATATTTATATATGTATAGTAAATAATTTACAAATTTGTAATGTCCTGCATTACCTGTAATTTCAGATCAATAAACAATATTCAGATAAATAAGAAAAGTAAACTGTCTAAAAATCATGATGCACTGGACAAGAGAATCAAGAATCGTGAATAATTTTTATGTAAAAAAATTCAGAGAAAAATTAAAGTCTGATCCCACCAGGAGAGAGACAAATGAAAAGTATAAAAAAAGAACAGAAAAAGGAGCAGAACCTTGCCTACAAGAAAAAATAGTTTGTAGTCAGGCATGGCCAAAATAGTACAGTGGAGAATCCTGTGATTATAAAGGAATCATTATTATTCTCTCAGATGAATTAGTACATAATGCTAAGGCTGTCCATGCTTTCACAGATCAGCTGTTCATCCACCTCATGAAGAATCCTGGCCCATACAAAATCAAGGTCCTGCATAGGTTTACAGATATTTGTGTTGTTCAGTAAAAGTCCAAGGTGGTTTTACTATTTGCCTTATCAATGAAAATTCAAGTTATAAAATCTTAACTCATAGCAGCTACTAATGAACCGCAAGGTACAGATCTCAGTAATAATGCTGATTGTACAACAAGCCAGAGTGTACAATCATTTCAGGATCAGAAACGTAAAATAGCCACATTTTAGTATCATAAAACGCCTGCCATATGTCCTGATTTGGATGAATCGAGGAGCTCATCTCGATGCCAGATGTTCTCAGTGCAAACTGACTGAACAAACTATGGAGTGATACACTTTGGACAGTTTTATGTTTCGCGTTCAGTCAGGGCTCTCGTTTGGCAAAAATTGGGGCCAAATATCGACCCCATTTCCCCCTCAAAATAATATGTTTTTTTCACCCCTATTCAAAAAAATTCCCCCTCGAGTCCAAGAACATCAGTGCTAAGCGATTTGCAGTGGACTTGTTGGCCTTGAAATTTTATTGTTTCCGAAAATTCAGTAGCTCAGAGAAAAAAATTCGAAGTGTGATGCCTGAATAAGGTTGTTTATAATTGGCAGAATTAATTCATACAGCAGAGTTTATAATTAACAGAATTCAGGTTTGGGTCAGCAAAATTGAAAAGCATGATTATATTTGTTTGCATTTCTTTTTGTATTTGAAATTCCCCCTCAAAGGATTTTTTTGAAAAATCATGCGAAATTCCCCCCCTTTTTGGACCCTGCCCCAAAAAGCAAACGAGAGCCCTGTCAGTGTTCAGTTTGTTTGTTGTATACTGTGACACTTTAACTTGAAAGTCATCTCGAATATTTTAAACTTTGTTATTGTGGCAGATATCTTGCAGCTATTTTTAACACTGAAAATATATTGCTGTTCTATCTAAAAGGTGACTTACTTTACAAAAATATAAAAATGACTCAAAGTGTAAGATTTGCAATTTAGAATTTTGGTAAAAGATGCTGTTTTTACATATAAATTAGAAACATTAGTATGTCAGAATTCTTTGGACTTGCTCTTAAGTCAGGAGTGTAAGATTTTGTTCTTTCTTTAAAGTTATGACCAATGTTCTTGAAATGAGATCAGTGAAACAGTTTGTTTTCATTATTTGTTGCAAAGGTATTTGTTGTTTAAAATACTATGGTTTTGCTGATATTTTATTACAAAAATTAACAAAGTTAAACTTCCATATTGGTTGATATAAACAAATTGATGGTTTTAGCCTCAGTAATAAATTCTGCCAAGAAATAATGCTTACATGTTAATGATTTTTATATTTAGAGTTATAAGTGACAGAAACTTGTTGCATTAAACACCAGAAACTAAGAACTTAGTTGTTATATTAGACTTATTATTATGTCAGGAGTGTAAGATTTTGAGCTGAAAATACTGCTTTCGGAAATGAAAGTGATTCGATACCAAAGAGTGACCGATTTTGCTGAAATTTTTCATGTTTGCTACTGTGGATCTAAACTTAAAATCTGGCATAAATTTTCAAACTTAGCTATTGATGGAAGAAAACAATGAAAACTTTTGTCACCATTTATTTTATAGAAAGTACTTTTTTGACATTAAAAGGTAGAAAAAAAATAATGGAAAGGGAATGTTAAGAAAGTAGTTTTTCTAATTTGTTTTAGACCTAATCCAACACACATGTTGAAGAAAAATGAAATATAAGTACTTTAAAAAGACAGAAGAATACTATTATTTTTATGTGTTATTTTGTAATTTTTTCAGTTTTTTTAATTCATTAAAGTTTCATAAAAACAAAACGGCTTGTATTTCAGTCCTGAAATTTTCAAGATAAAAAATTCAATGTATCTACTTATCAATGAAGGCAATGCATAACTATGCATCTGAACTTTATTTTTGACCCCCTATGTCACGTTTTTAGCCATTTTTTCTGAAAGTGCCCATATGAAATACCTTTGGAGGGTCATGTTCTTCAAACCTGTATAAAAATTGAACTAGAAGGGACAGAGACAAATGACACTGAGATTTTAGCAGTCAAAACTTCTTATTACACGAAATACAAAACGATGCTGCGGTTCAACTAATTTGAATTTACCCTTGTAACAAGGTAACCTACCTCCTTAAGCTTTTCTTAAGATTTTCCCTGCACATATCAGCTCTCCATAGTACTGACCATTTCACAATTTTTAGCATGCACCACGCTTTTTGTTAAGTTACAGACAGTGATACTATGTGCCTGACTACGTTAAAGGTTTATGACATCTAAAATAAATTGTTTACAAATTCCATCAAAATCTGATAGGACTGTAAGAATTGTCTCCCTTGATGCAAACAACGTGAGAAACTGCACAGCATATTTCTAAAATCAATGCAAGCATATTATTGAAAGGAAACGATACAGGCGTCAAACTACATAAACACTTCTGAAAACTTACAAATATTTGGCAAAGGATATGTAGCCGAACTATTTATTGTTTCTTCCATTTCTCTCTGATGTTTTTACGTAAAAATCCGTGTATTCCGCATGATATATTTAGAGTGTTCGATTGATATTTTTTTGACCGAAGAAAATTCCAATTTCAATAAACAACCCCTAACGCGTGGGCATGCGCTAGTCTGTTACACTGATCTGTCTTAGCGAATACAGAAATATGTAGTATAAACGCGTGGAAGAGTCTAGGGCATGCGCCATCAATTACACTCTAGATTTTAAATACTGGTGTCCACACCAGGCATGACCTTAGCTGTGACACAAATATTTCAAGAAAACTGAAATATATCTATTGTAATACACGCAAGTAAGAAAGTGTAAATGAGGGAATGGGGGTAGGGATGGGGTGGAGGGGGATGCAAGGCAACACATCCGGCTACTGTGAGCTATAAAAATATATAAGTCATTGCGATACGCCTGAATAAAAAATAATAAATACATTTATGCAATTCCTTCATCTGGATACTTATAAAAATATAGTACTAATTATATCCACAAAACGTAAAAACGTAAAAACTGTACACAAATCCAAATTAAGATAAAAGGAAAAGCATAAAGGTAAAGGTTAATTCTATTTTCCACCTCTTTGTGAAACAATGAACATAAGCTCTGTAGAGCTTTGAGTGACCCTATTTTAAGAACAGTTAAAACCAATTATACCTTACCCCCAGCAATTTGCTAGTACCCATTTTACAGCTGGGTCGACTGAGACATTCGTGATGGGGTGTCTTGCAAATGGGAGTAGCCCTCTCGGCCAATGCGTCCGCTTCGTAACAAATTTCGTTATAATGTGTCAATCTGCACTTAAGTCAGGCTAATAATGCATTAAATACCCGTTACTTTGCCTAAACCAGTCATATTATTATAATGTTCATTACAAAAACACATATTTGTGGTTAGTATTAATTACATATCACTGCAATTACACAAATTTGTACATGTAGTCTGTAATGGGCATTCTTTTCACATTACCGCTGCTATGCCACAGAATTTCGGCCGGTAATAAACATTATTTTGTATTACATTACCACTGCAGTTACACAGCGTTGTTGTCTGTGATGTACATTCTTTTGTATTACATTACTGCTGCAATAACACAGAGTTGTGGCCTAAATGTATATAATCTTTTGTATTACAATACCGCTGACACATATTTTTTATCTGTAACTTACCTTCTTTTGTATTACATTACCATTACTTTGCTTAACAATTATTACCCTTTATTTATTAAACAAACCAAAACAATTTGCATTAAATTCCACTCGAGCCGAATAGAACAATACAACAAGATAAATCAAGGTATGAATAAAAAATCCTGTAAAATATATATTCACTTTATTGTTTAAATGTATACAGGCATATTTACCTAAAACATTAAATATTATATATATATATATATATATATATATATATATATATATATATATATATATATATATATATATATATATATATATATATATATATATATATATATATAATATTTAATGTTTTATATAATATATATATATATATAACAATTTAAAGTCAGTGTGAAAGCCATTCCATTCTACATATGAAATTTATGGTTTAATATATTAGTATACAACACCGTATCTTTATAAGATATTTCAAAGTTTCAAAGTTTATTTATTAAATCTAGAAAGTCATTAGACCCATGTGACACAGATTAGTAACGTCATATAATTTGTTATGAATGTGAAATAAGATACATAATAATACTTACTGAAATTAACATATCTATCGCAGACTCTATTAATACTTTGCAGTTACATGACGTAAACAACTTAAATGATGATGTGGGTAGATGTATATATGTAGTTAGGATAAACACATGTTTAGACTACAAGCTAAACATTTTTGAAGCTTATTTTAAGAACTAGAAACAAAAATGTTAAGCAATATTGTGACCAAAAAAAAAATCAATATGGCCGTCAAGATGGCCAACAAGTTGTACAAACTTTTATCTTGGTGTGATTAAATCAGTTACTTTTATCTTTAATAGCACCAAACTGCATGCCATGCTTACACATTTAACAATAAGATATATGATTCAATATGGCCACCAAGAATCAAAATGGCCTCAAAATATTACCAAAATACATTTTTTCAAGACAAAAATTTTCTATCATAAAAATATTTCATCTAATGATTTTCCACACTGAATAATATTGATATTACATATTTTGGATGCAATTTGTCATATCGGAAACACAAACAGGCACGTTTCTTATATCTTGAACGCAATAAGTCAAGCTGAAATTTGTACACAAAAACATTTGAAAATCACATACACAAGAACAAGACAAGCCATGATGTATTTGTGGCTAGCTGGTCGTGATAATAGACCATATGTGTCCATACGTCTGAAACTGGCATTTTATCCATATATATCGAACAAACAACTAAATAGATTTGAACTGATAATTTCGGAACACCTGAAACTTTTGAGGCGCCGGGTGATGAGAAGTGAATATCACTTTGATCTTCAGAAATGTAACAAACAAATGTGATAGTTGCATAAAGCTCGAATCTATCTGTCAAAATATGATTAGTGATGTTTTCATATAGATCTCTCTTACGTTCATAATACATCCATTCTGGTTTTCAAATGTTTTATATAAAATAAATGTATCAATGCATATTTTTAAAGCACTTTTAATTTTCGTACGATTCAAACCTTTCATATTCACATGTCCTGTTTGAAACAATGTCCGCAATTGTCTGGGTTAGAATAACAACCAAGATAATTCCAACTTTCTCTGTCATTTTGGATATTTCGTAGTGCGTTTTTTTTCATGAATAAAGGTATTGACTTCATCGATGTACCCAGTATATTTCGTGATAAACGTGTCATTGATTCTGTGCCTAAATATTTCAGAAACTCCGAAGTTCCTATTATCTGTTATAAATATAAAACACCTGTAAGAAATGTTATATTCAATTACAATAAAATTGTTTCCGACTTAGATGTTCAAACAAATACCCCTTCTTACTGTGAATGTAAAAACTCAAAATTTTGCTATTCAGATGCCGGTCATGTCATCACTGGTAATTTTGATATTATTAAAGACAAACGTATTCGTAAGTTATTCTTTAAAGGACCTAAATATAGAATTTCTTCAACTATTGATTTTGATGCTTGTCGTGGTCAGATTGCGGAATCCATCGAAACTTTTTGTGTTAAATGGTGTCGTCGTGAGAATGCTGATCCCAATGCTTTAACGTCTTGGAAACAAAATATTTTTGACATTGTTGATTCTCGAATAAAATTTTATCAAACTAATGAACACCTACTTCCACCAAAACCCAAGTTTACTTTAAGACATTTGAAAAAGGAAATCCAAGAATTTCATTCTAAGCATGTCTTAGTTCCAGCAGATATGGCGGCCAACAATATTATCATCATTTGACGTCTACATTATATTAATGTTTTACAAAACGAACTAAATAGCACTAAAACTTATACATTGAGTCCTTCTGTTGAAAATAATTTGGTCACTGATCACATCACTGAAGTTTCTAATTTAAAAGTTCGTATAGACGATCAACAAATTAAACTACCAACCATGTACTGGATTCCTAAATTGCATAAACAACCATATAAAGCCCGGTTCATCGCTAATTCAAGCTCTTGTACAACTACAAATATTTCAAAACTATTAACATCATATCTACTTACTGTGAAAGCCCACGTGGAAAGATATTGCGATAAAGTATACGAAAACTCTGGTAAACATTTATTCTGGTCAATTAAAAATTCTGGCGTAATCCTGGATAAGTTTAAAATTAATAATTACAAGGTATCTACAGTCAGTACATACGATTTTTCTACTTTGTATACCACTTTACCACATAACTTAATAAATGACAAACTAACTGCCCTAATTCAAAAGACTTTTGCCAGAGAGAATGCTACATTTCTCGCTTACAGTTTTGATAAAGCTTTTTATACTAGCAATGTTATTAAACATTATACAATGTGGACCTGTGACGAAGTTTGTAAAGCCCTTTCCTTTTTATTGAACAACATTTACATCAGGTTTGGGAATGCAGTTTTTAGACAAGTAGTTGGTATTCCCATGGGAACAAATTGTGCACCCCTTGTCGCAGATTTGTTTTTATATTGTTATGAAAGAGACTTTATGTTGAGCCTTTCTCCAGATACGCAGGCAGATATTATAACTGCATTTAACAATACATCACGCTATCTGGATGAAATTCTTAATATGGATAATCCGTTTTTTGGTCAATTGGTGGGTACTATTTATCCTAGGGAGCTTCAGTTAATTAAAACCAACAATTCGGATACTGATGCTTCGTTTTTAGATTTACATCTCTCTATTTATGACAATATTATACATACCAAAATTTATGACAAGAGGGATGATTTTAACTTTAGTATTGTAAATTTTCCCCCATTTGGATGGGGATGTACCTCAGGCTACATCTCATGGGGTATATATTTCTCAATTAATTCGGTTTGCCAGAGCGTGTAGTCATGTCAGGCATTTCAATGAACGTAATCTATATATTACAAGTAAACTTCTTCAGCAAGGCTACCGTTATTATAAATTGCGTAAATATTTTGCTAAATTTTACTATCGTAATTCTGATTTAGTTTTAAAATTCAATAGTAATTTGTGGACACTTCTGCGAGAAGGTATTTCTAAACCCGTTTTTATGGGGATGTGGTTTACAAACTTCGTAAGATCTTGGGTCATGGTAATTTTCCAAATGTATTTGGTAAAATTATAAAACGTTTTATTAAAAGAGGTTACGACCCGGCTGTTTTGAGACATACCGCATGTTTAGTGTTCAACCCGTTTACAGTTGGACACTACGCTTCCCTCTTTGATTGTGTCTGACGGAAGAGGGGGAGGACTCTATGATAAGCAGTTTTTAAATCCTACCAGGACTGAACTGTTTTGATATCTGTCTTCTGGTCTGTTTCGTCGGGCCCTTAAGGGTGTTTCTCTTGTTGCTCTGTCTTCTGAAAAGGCATTGAGTACATACGTTTTTGGTTCTAAAGGTTTGCTTTTTATATTTTCATACACGAGTATTTTTGTGTTTTACATGCCATGCCTTTTTGTTTCCATTACGTGTGTAAGAGATTCACCTGGAGGGGATTACTTTTATTTACACTGTCCCGTGTCTTTGGAACATGGTGGGGGTAAGAGTGAGGTTGGGTGCGCACCATAAACCGGTTTAAGCTCCCCAGTGGTGTTTTTGCCACTGACCGTTCCAAGGCGGTGCCCCACTTTGTTCCTTTGTTTGTTCGTTTTGTCCTCTTGTGTAGGCTTTGTGTGTGCGCGCGTGTATGTATATGTGTTCCTTTGTTTGTTCGTTTTGTCCTCGTGTGTTGGCTTTGTGTGTGTGTGCACGTGTATGTGTGTGTGTGTTTGTGGTGTGCACGTCTGCGTGCTGTAGGTTTCGTTTTGGGGAGGCTGCGATTTTGGTGGGTGGCATTCCCTGTTTGATATTTATCTTTGCCATTATGAAATGAAGCAGAATTTACTAAAAGGTAAATTTCCGAAACTTCAAACACTCTGGTTGAAATATGTTAACCTGGAGTCAGCAGAACTGACGTTTCCATGGACAAATGTTTACATTGATTCTTCTGATGCCGACATCATTGCATATTTATCACACTATAAGGAGAGTGTACAGCAAGACAGGACCTCTATTGCAAGAAGTATCGATATATATAGCAGTGATGTGAACATTGACAGCAACGTACATTTCGATGGATACATTAAAAAAATAGTAATCAATAATGTTCAAATAAAACAACTTAACGAACATATATTCAAAAATGTAAAGGGCATGGTTGTGCTCGATGTATCAAACAATAGAATAACAAATTTATATAAGAATGTTTTTCTCATGCAGAATAAACTGATCCAACTTCATTTATCTAACAATTTAACAACACTACCCGAAGGCACATTTGATGATTTAACAAGTTTAATGTATTTAGACTTGTCTTCAAACAGAATAACTAGATTGGAACAAGGGTTGTTCAAGCATCTTATACTACTGGAAGAATTAAATCTACAGTCTAATGACATCACTACATTACCACCCGACTTTCTAAGTGATCAGATTAATTCGATACAGTACGTTTTTCTTTCCAAAAATCCTTTGGAAACTTTTCCGCTTAATGTCTTTTATGCTCCGAGATTCTAGTGGAATCATATCACGTCTTGACAATATCAATATATACGAGTTGCGAAAAGGGTACTCTGAATTTCTTACGTACGATCCGCTCGGAACGATAGACAAACAACCTCTAAAAGTTCGATCAATAGATTTGACAAAGAATAATGTAAAACACATACCTATTGATCTTACGAAAATTCAATTGCGTTAAAATTTAGATTTTTATTGAAAGCTTTTCATATGATACTTGATGACAACCCACTGGATTGTTTTTGTCAAATGGTTTTGGCTATGCTGTTGGCAGACATATACATACAAGGAGGGACTTCAATAAACTGGAAATGTATGGACGCGTTGCATCTACGGGGTCGATTTATTGCAACCATAAAACCAAATGAAAATTACTGCCCAGTTAATATTGAATCCTATCCAGTGAAATGTGCGTGCTTTGAACGCTTTGATTTACTCATTGACTTTACTAAGAGAAATAAAACGGTTGTTATTGATTGTAGGAATATCAATATGACATACATGCCGAAAGTAATGCCATCTGGACGACTGGAGTTGTGGTTCCAAAATGCAAGCTTAGTCGAAGTAGCACCGAGAGACTATCTGAAGAAAGCAACTGTTTTCGATGCTTCCTACAACAGAATCAATCTACTGACACCTGCTACAGCAGTTGCACTGTGGAATGTGTCAACATTGAAATTAAATCATAACAACTTGACACACCTTCCTGAACAGATAATGAGAGGAAACATTTCTTTGCTCACGCTTTCAAGTAACCCTTATATTTGTGACTGCAACACAAAATGGATGAAAATGTGGCTTTTGAAAAGAACAAACCCAGCAATAGACTGGAATATGATCGAATGTTCTTATATCACAAGCAAAGTAAAGCAAATGATATCAGTGCCAAATTCAATGTTCGTATGTAAAAAAGCGCCAAAAATAAGCATTCCTGAACATGATAATAATCGGCAGCATTTTGTTTGTGTTAGTTTCCTTTTCACTTCTCTTTTACTTCCAAAGGTTCTCAATTAAAGTTCTACTTTATTTGTACTGTGGGATTCACTCATTTGATAAACAGAACGACTTTGATCCAAATATGACACATGATGCTTTTATCTTATATTCACACTCGGATAAAGAATTCATACGGACCAATTTAGTTGAAAAGTTAAAGAACAAGGGCTACAGAGTATCTGATATGTATGAAGATCATCGGTTTTTCGTTTCTATAAAATATTGAGAGGTTCGTCAACAAATCAAGAAGAGTTATATTTTGCTGGACCGAGAACATGATGGAAGATGATTTCTTATTATCTGCATGGAATATGGTTTATAAAAATGCTTTGAAAAATAAAATGAAATCTATCATTCTAGTGGTTGACAATAACGTAAATAAAAGTAGGTGTAATAATGAAAACCTCCGAAAGTTTCTGAAAAGTGGCAAATTTACTATTAAGAAACAGTCTAGATACATGTATGCTAGTGTTGAATATCTGATGCCAAAGACAGGAATGGATAGTGCAGTAAGACTGTCTGTCGATGCAAATGTAGAAGAAAACACTGTACCCATGCTTCAATCTTCTCCTGATATGGATCACGGCCATCAATATTAATTGTTATACTTGTCATATCCCGATGAACTGGACATTGGGATAAGAGAACAACTTGTCCCGTATTTATATGGAATTGGATATAATGCCAAGGTTCTTGAACATGACTTTACCGGTACTGATATCCGTGATGAAATTCATGATAAACTAGATATTTCACGCCATTACATTTACATAATTTCACAAGAGGTAGTTGAGGACGAAGTTTAGATGTTTATACTGACCACAGTGATGTCCAGATCAATGTTGTGTAACAATAACTATTTATTACTATTCACATCAGGTCCTTTACGAGACGTTGATCTTACAAATGATCTTGAAAACTATTTCAACAATTTTGTGACAGGAAGTACCAAAGATCCGAAATTCCGTAAGCGTTTGTTGCAGGCATTGCGTTCAGATGATATTCAGGATAAAAACACAACTGAATTTGAGACCATTTAACAATAGTGATAACAAGAGAAAGGTTAGTTTAATAACAAGATATTGCTGAGCTGACATTTGCACGTATTTAACGCAAATCTTTCGTATAACCCGTTGCTAAGAGGCATGAACGATGTTGCGCTTTTCATTGCCTCCCATTAAAAGACTCAATCTAAGTTTGCTATTCCTTACTTGAATGTGTTTGAGGCTTCAGAATTTCGCAGAATTCACATGGACTTAAAGGACTATACATTTGCAGAGACATAACACTTAGGAGTATTTTAAATATAAAATAATAATTTATGTAGTGAAACGGTATAAAGATATTTATATTTGCTAAGTCAACACTTCACTATTTAATCTACAGAGCAGGTGGATTATGGCGATAGGTTACTTACAGGCGCTTAGTAGTCGCTAACCTTTCGTTTACCTTTAGACAAAATAATCCAAAAAAAAAAAAATCCCTTGTCCAACTTCATGTCACGTCATGTATTACATCTCTTAAAAATTTTATTCTTTATTATTTAGTAACCTTTGTTTGGTATTAATTTGTGTTTTTAATAAACCGTCTGGCTCTACAGGAGTCAGACATGTTCAATCCAGTTAGTTGTTGTCTTCCCTTTTCGTGTCATGAATAAAACTTCAGTTGCGAGAGAGAGCAAATATAAAAAGAGTGCAGAATGTGGATTACTTATGTTGAAACCATTTGTTGTCCAGTCTAAAATTCCAGTATCTGACTGGTTGTTTCTGAGCATAAATTTGGGAAATAGATTTTAGTTTTGCATGCTTTGTTGACAATAAAACACGGTTTTGAATTCAGATACTTAGTAATCTAATCACGAAAGGCCGAACATTCTAACACGTTCGAATTATACCAGGAAGGAATACTAATCTGGAATCCGTTTTAGGCGTAAACCGGAATAGCCTAAAATAGTACATCTTGCGAAAAACGTATTTAAGTCGACAAGACTATACACTGGAAAATCCTTCTTTGTTTACTAGTATAATAAAAGAAAATCTTGAAAGTGTTTGAATTGAAATTAACCAAATGCTGCATTCTGAGACTGGTCTCAAGTTTAAATTTTGTTAACTTTAAAACCAAAGCGGAATAATTTTAAATGATATGATTTTTGTTAAACATTATCGAAATTGAATTCATATGTAGTTTATATTTGGCAATGGCTACAGTTTCTTTTGTGTTCAGAAGCAATAAATGTAAGACTGTATTCGAGTTATACATGTATTTTTGACATTTCACAATGGTACGTAATAGTATGAATGAATGAATAGTGTGGATATCCCCATATCGTACATGAGCAATTATTCCGTTCTTAACTCAGACAAAGTGTCTTTAAAGGGACTGGCCTCCAGATCGTTCGAAAACGTAAAAACAAAAATATTTTTTTAGACATCTGGAAATAAATGCTATGTTTCTTAAGAAGGCTTTAAAACTTAATTACTGACACACTATTTGTTACGGAAACACATGAGATTTTGCTGTTTTTACTATATTTTACGATCGTTTGTAACGCTTTTACTCCAGGTAAACTGTCTCCATTATAAATATCTATATTTTGAAGTCATAATTCACTACTTCCGCTATAGCGCTATTTGCGTCCATAACAAGTGTTTTCATCACTTCCGTTTGTTCTGACAGCTGCAAGTTCACATATCAATGGCCATTTATTTATAACAATACAAGTGAACTATCAGTTCATCTCTTTGTGTGAAATACATACTAGTTAAATTTGGTTTGAGAAGATCCTTTGGAAACATAGAACGAAACCATTAAAATTAACAGCAGTCTTGATTTGACTGCATCTGTTATTGAGAAAGATCGCTCGCTTAAACTAAACAGATGCATTCACAATGCAATATTACATTTGTGTGGCAAGAACAGTTGAAATAATGAAATGTGCAACACGCCTTACACCCTCTAACATCGACTTAAGTGGAATTCCCTTTAAGTAAAATTGAATGTAGTCCATGATTCCGAAAGACCACAATATTGAGTCAAGTCAGAGGAGTGTTTTAACATTTAACAGCTGTCGCCGATCACATAAATACTTTTGTACTGATAGTTGATAGTTGATAAAATCTGTAAGCAGCTCATTTGAAAGCATAGAAAGCAACTCAGCAAAATAATGACAGACTCGGTTGGATAAAGTGTGTTAATAAGAGGCAATGCAGCCACGAATTATACGTTACATTAAACGTAATAATACACAGGCATATTTAGAAAAGATTGTGATATAGAAGGTAATGATTTAAAAGTGGGAAAAACTCTTCAGTTGTAAAAGATTTTTCTCGTATTTATTTAGTACAACATCTAAAATAAATGATTTGTGTACAGCTTTATTCTAATGTTAAAACAAAGTCGTTTAAATGCTACCCTTTAGTACAAAAAATGTACTAACAAATTGTATGACAAACTATCGTAATTTTAAGAAATCAGGGAAAGGCAAGGGGAATTTTTATTCAAAGTCTGGTTGAATGTGTGCAGGTTTATCACTTCGCAACATAGAAATAAACGCATGGATATACACAAACATAGCTTTTGTAAAATTGACTGCTGAAGTGTGACGTGTTTCTTTTCCTTTTAGATTTGATACGAATATAGGGACATGTGAAGATATTTACAAAACGTATTACATGATGATTCAAATGTGTTCTGATTTCACTATGACAATGAATGTTGGGATTATCTTCATTGCTATTATAGGACTATCTCAAACCATGGCAGACAGTGTCTTAAACCGAACCTGTTTATTTGACTTGTTCAAAGCAGACCAAAAACACTCGATGAATTTATCCGTTGATGCGGAAGTTGTATATGAAATTTATGGATACCAAAATGGATGTATTATAAACGTAGATGAGATTTACGAAAACATCACTAAACATGTTTCCGTAAATAGAACGGAGGTTTTTGTAACTGTTGCCTTTACTTGTTATTATGATTCTAAAGAACAAAGCGACATTCATTTTTCATCATCTGGTGTGACGAAAGTTTTAAATATTCCAAAAATATCAGTTCAAATTACTGTAGGCATATGTTCGATATTCATGGATGAACTTGCACTTTTTCAGAAATACGGACGAATATGGTCTATTGTTACGACAAATTCGTCACAAATATATCCTGGTTTATCTTGTTCTCCGTTACAGGATCTAACAATGCTTGCGTCTTCCCGTGAATGTGCAAAAGTTTTACGTAGCAGCAAAGCGCGTGAGCACGCCAAAACATTCTTTTGGGAGTTTTGTGAGCGTCCATTTGAGCAGCTATTTAACTTGCGGCTTCAAGGATGTTCAACGGATCGTTATAAAATAACGCAGAATTTATTACAAAGTAAATTTCCGAAACTTCAAACACTCTGGTTGAAATATGTTAACCTGGAGGCAGCAGAGCTGACGTTTCCATGGACAAATTTTTACATTGATTCTTCTGATTCCAACATTATTTCATATTTATCACACTATAAGGAGAGTGCACAACAAGGCAGGACTTCTATTACAAGAAGCATCAATATACACGACAGCGATATGAATATTGACAGCAATGTACGTTTGGATGGGTATATAAGGAAAATTGTAATCAGCAATGTTCAAATAAAACAACTTAACGAAACTATATTTAAAAATGTTAAGGGTATGGTTGTGCTCGATGTATCAAACAATAAAATAACAGATTTAGATAAGAATGTTTTTCTCATGCAGAATAAACTGACCCAACTTCATTTATCTGATAACAACTTGACAACACTACCTAAAGGTATATTTGATGACTTAACAAGTTTATTGTATTTAGACTTGTCTTCAAACAGAATAACCAGATTGGAACAAAGGTTGTTCAAACATCTTATATTGCTGGAAGAATTAAATCTTCAATCTAATGGAATTACTACATTACCACCCGACTTTCTAACAGATCAGATTAAATCCATACGGAACGTTTTTCTTTCCAAAAATCCATTGGAAACGTTTCCAATCAATGTCTTTTATGCTCCAAAAGTACAAATGGTTCGTATTCGTCAATGCAACATTAGTTCTAGTGGAATTACATCACTACTTGAAAATATCAATGTATACGAGTTGCGGACAGGGTACTCTGAATCTCTTACGTACGATCCCTTAGGAACGGTAGGCAAGCAACCTCTAAAAGTTCGATCAATAGATTTGACAAAGAACAATATAAAAGACATACCTATTACTCTTACAAAACCGTCAACTGTGTCAAAATTAAGATCTATACTTGAAGCTTTTAGTATAATTATCGATGACAACCCACTAGATTGTACTTGCCAGATGGTTTTGACTACACTGTTGGTAGAAATGTATATGCAAGAAGGGACTTTGATAAATTGGAAATGTATGTACCCATTTGAGCTACGGGGTCGACTTATTGCAACCATAAAACCAAATGAAAATTACTGCCCAGTTAATGTTGAATACTGTCCACTGAAATGTGCATGTTTTGAACGTTTTGGTAACAATTTAATTATCGGCTTATCCAGGAAAAATAGAACGTTTGTAATTGATTGCAGGAATACCAATATGACATACATGCCGAGAGAAATGCCATATGGACGACTTGAGTTGTGGTTCAAAAATGCAAGCTTAGTCGAAGTAGCACCGAGAGACTATCTAAAGAATACAACTGTTTTCGATGCCTCAAACAACAGAATCAATCTACTAACACCTGCTACAGCAGTTGCACTGTGGAATGTGTCAACTTTGAAATTAGATCATAACAACTTGACACACCTTCCTGAACAGATAATGAGAGGAAACATTTCTTTGCTTACGCTCTCAAGTAACCCTTATATTTGTGACTGCAACACAAAATGGATGAAAATGTGGCTTCTGAAAAGAACAAACCCAGCAACAGACTGGAATATGATCGAATGTACCTATAACACAAGCAAAGTAAAGCAAATGATATCAGTGCCAAATTCCATGTTCGTATGTGAAAGAGCCCCAAAAATAAGTATTCCTGAACATGTCATTTTCCCGTCAATAATAATCGGCAGTATTTTGTTTGTGTTGGTTTCCTTTTCACTTCTCTTCTACTTCCAAAGGTTCTCAATTAAAGTTCTACTTTATTTGTACTGTGGGATTCACACATTTGATAAACAGAACGGCTTTCATCCAAAGATGACACACGATGCGTTTATCTTATATTCACACTCGGATAAAGAATGCATACGGACCAATTTAGTTGAAAAGTTAAAGAACAAGGGCTACAGAGTGGCTGATATTTATGAAGATCTGATTATCGGTTTTTCGTTTCTACAAAATATTGAGAGGTTCATCAACAAATCAAGAAGAGTTATATTTTGCTGGACCGAGGACATGTTGGAAGATGATTTCTTATTATCTGCATGGAATATGGTTTATGAAAAGGCGTTGAAAAATAAAATGAAATCTATCATTCTAGTGGTTGACAATAACCTAAATAAAAGTAGGTGTAATAACGAAAACCTTAGAAAGTTTCTGAAAAGTGGCAAATTTATTAAGAAACAGTCTAGGTACATGTATGCAAGTGTTGAATATCTGATGCCAAAGACAGGAATGGATAGTGCAGTTAAACAGGCTATCGATGAAAATGTAGAAGAAAACACGGTACCCATGCTTCAGTCTTCTCCTGATATGGATCACGGCCATCAAAATGAATTGGTATACTTGTCATATCCCGATGAACTGGACATTGAGATAAGGCAACAACTTATCCCGTATTTATATGGAATGGGACATAATGCCAAGGTTCTTGACCATGATTTTACGCCCGGTACTGATATCCGTGATGAAATTCATGATAAACTAGATATTTCACGCCATTTCGTTTACATAATTTCACAAGAGGTAGTTGAGGACGAAGTTAAGATGTTTATACTGACCATGGTGATGTCCAGATCAATGTTGTGTGACAATAACTATTTATTATTATTTACATCAGGCCCTTTACGAGACGTTGATCTTACAAATGATCTTGAAAACTATTTCAACAGCTTTGTGACAGGAAGTATCAAAGATCCGAAATTCCGTAAGCGTTTGTTGCAGGCATTGCGTTCAGATGATATTCAGGATAAAAACACAACTGAATTTAAGACCATCTAACAATAGTGATAACAAGAGAAAGGTTGGTTTTATAATAAGATATCATTAAAAGATTCAATCAAAGTTTGCTATTCCTTACTTGAATGTGTTCGGCTTCAGAATTTTGCAAAAATCATGTGGACTTAAAGGACTTCTCATCTGCAGAGACATTACATTAAGAGTTGTTTAAATATATACGAGTGCAGATGAATAATTACTTATGTTGAGATAATAAGTTGTCCAGTCTAAAAATCCAACATCTGACCGGTTGTTTCTGAGCAAATTTGAAATTAACCAATAGCGAGGACATTCTGGGACTGGTCTCCAGTTTAAATTTTGAAACTTTAAAACCAGATCGAAATAATGCATTGTTGCGGTTATGAATGATATGCTTTTTGTTAAACATTATCGAAATGGAATTCATATGTAGTTTATATTTCATGTGAGGAATCACATGATCAAAAAAATCTCTAAACCAAAATATATCTATGAATAATATGGGAACAATTTGAAGCAAGCTTTGTTGTAAATCTAAAATTTAGCCTATCATATGTCAGCATAAATGTATCTTAAAACTACATAGATTTCAATTACAATCACCTTCTGATTTTCTGGAACACTTCAAGAGACTGAGACTTCTAATTTTCCTTAGTGTTTGTAATTACTGGAAATATACCATCATTGTTAACTGCATAATTATTTAACACTTTTCATTTGTCATATATAGGCTATGTCTAAATTCCATATTTTATTATGTTAGGACACTTATTCATGTTCTTCAAAAAATAACTTTGGTTTAGAGATTATTTTGATCATGTGATACCCCAAACTGATATTTGCCAATGGCTACAGTTTCTTATTTGTTTAGAACCAATAATTGGAAAACTGCATTCCAATTATACATGTATTTTTGACATTTCATAATGATTTGTAACAGTATGAATGAATGAGTAGTGTGGATAGCCTCATATCGTACGTAAGCATAGTAATAATAGACATTATTCCGTTCTTAACTCCGACAAAGTCTTTTAGATTATTAATTTTTATTTCTTGATATAGTTTTAAAACCGGTATTGAGCAAACTTTTTTCATACGATTTGCAAAGGGCTATCATTGATTATTACACTGAGATGTTCTCGTACAATTAATTTTGCATGAGTTGTATGATGTCTTCAGTTCCACAAGCGAAATTGTAATATAAATGTTTCAATCTGCTTTTTCATCTATCTGCGTTTACTAATTCAAACACATTTACTAAAAAAGTAAACTGCCTGGGAAGCTGTGTCCAGCGCTAGACAACTAAAGGTCAGAATAGTGGGTTTCACCAACAGAATTAAGGTACTCGAAATTTCAAGAAACTGTATCGGGCACTTGCTGGTTGTTTAGCTGGATAGGTAAATTTCCCGCTTTCTGCCTTAAAATTTGTGTTTGGGATTTATTTGGTTCAAAGGAAAATACAAATGTATACAGAGGCTTAAGCCACAGTGTGTCCTTCTGCTTGGCGACACCACTGTTACGCGCCATGATTCAGTCGTTTGATACTTGATACTTAAAGACACTGATTCTGGTATGCCTGGTATGTGGCCTATGGGAATGATAAGGTCTGCGTATTGGTGGTAATGGCCAATACACTAGCCTGGACCCTCGATAGACTTGCTTCTGTTTATCATAATAAGCTACTGTATAGCTACCGTGCAGTAAATAAATTGCAGGTGATATTTCTCACCTTTATAGCAAATCAGTTCTCACCTTTATAACGAGTTTAGAAAGCTTGATTGAAATAGGGCTAAATAAACAAAGTGATAAGATACAACAGTGTTTTTATCATATTTTAAATAAATCAAGTTTTCTAACAATTACATCTCATCATTGCTGTATTTCATCAAAAATATAAAAAATGCATTCAGGCACAAATCTTTTAGAAATAATAAATTATGAGTATTTTGAACAATGATATATCTTTATTGCTGGATTTATTATACATAGAAGATACATTATTTAGACAACACAAGGGGAATTATGCATTTTAATATATAAAATCCTTCTGTCCATATTCCTTTTTTATCTATTAAAAATGCAACTGAACGCTTCTTTAAATAATTTCTAATAAAATCCAGCAATTATCTTTTTCTGGTTTTATTTTGTTACTTTTGATAAAAAGATCATAATCATTGAATAAACAAACCTGTAATTTCTCTTTAAATAAATATTAAGTTTTAAATAATTATTTTATTGTTGAGGAGTGAGAATTGCTTTGCTATAAGAGTTATAATTTAATTGGCCGGGAAATTATTCAACATGACTGAGCAATCAAAATTAGTATATTATCAATTAAAATGATTTTGTGTACATTCTGAAAAAAAAACAGCACTCCAATCAATAAAATGCAAAACACAGGAAATAACCAATTTATCTGTAGGCAATAAAATTTATGATTCTCTGACAATAATTAGGCTACATGTCAAGTCTACGGGGGTTTTATGGACCCTTATCAGAGTGGACCAGACAGGATCTTGTATATTGGGGATTAAAAAGTCTGGTATTTGGGGGGGGGGGGGGGGGGGTCACTTATATAGGAGATTTTCTTTGCCTTTAAATATTTCAACTGTCACACAGCTATTTCATTTAGATCATTGTTCACGCTTCAGTGGCAGACCAAGCCTCGAATAATGGTGAATGCACATTATCGTAATATCAGGTGTCAACTGAATTCTTGTTATTCAAAAAAAAGTATTTGTTTGATATACCAGTAGGATTGTATCGAACTTACTTAATCATATTTTTATTCAAAATTTTGTTATTGTTACAATAGAAGTATCTTTAAATCTCCTTAATGTAATAATCCATTGTCCTTGAAGCTGCACATTGACATTGTCCTATGAATAAATTCGAAATCTTCCTCTGAAATGTTATGGCATGATTAAAAATACGTATGTGTGAAATAAATATAAATGATAAACTCTGGTGGAAATACCTTAATTCATAACGAAGGCGGCTCCTTTATAAGAAGAAATATCATTTTGAAATTCATTTGGTAAAAATGGATGGATCGCTTAATACTCTAACCTAATTTCTTGATGTAGGACTTCGCCGTCTTGTTGCTACTAGTTTACCAACTGTGCTATCATCTATATCTGTTAAAATTGTGCAAATGATATGAATCAGGCACGTGTCAAGATGGGGGGCCAGGTGGCCTGCCCTCCCCCCTCCCCCAGCTGTGGCTGGCTAGTTACGATTTTTATTATTATGGGCCCCTCAATTAATAAATTTATACACCAGCGCAATTGGCTTGATTTGACAACAATACAGAGGCTAAAGAGCCATAAAACTGTGTCCGGTAGTGGAAATTAGCCCCAGGCATTTTGCAGGTAAAAGTTTATCTGTACATGCTTCGTTGATCGCTTGCTTTTTAAACGCGGTACTTGATTGGGTAGTGGAGAAACTATTATGTTTTTTAGTCTTTAGAAGTGTTATGAAATGATCATGACATTGTTGGTTTTGTTAAGTAAATCTTAAAATGAATCTGAAAATTGAAACATTATGATGGTTATATTTTGTTTTTACATTAAAGCACATTCCCCAAATTTATTGAATTGATAGATATTTATCCTTTCTTTTACAACAATTATGAATTTGAAACTACTACATCAGTTTTACTCTTTGGGGTCTAATAACCTTACTTAAAAACTCTCATAGTTTTAAAAGTAGTTTCTCAGTAAATCTTACAAAACGCATCTAAAACTCGTTACTTGTGAGAGGTTTTATACATAAAAATATGTGCTGTGATGTTATAGTTTGTACAGTTAAGAGTTCATTGTCATTTGAAATCTATGATGTAAATAGTTATTGTCATAATACTTTGTTTTGCTAGAAATCTAAAGACATTTGGCCATTTTGCAAATAAATAAATCATCTTAAAACTTCAATAATTGTTTTTCGATATATTTGCTTAGAATGCAGAAAAAGTTCAAAAAATATGTTTGTGTTTTTATTTATTGTATTATTAATTTTTATTTGTGAATTTAGTAAATCATTTTTCTACAAGTCATGTCATTTTGTATATCAATTTTGAGCAGTTTTTGGTAACTTTCTTTTTAGTGAAATTACACATAATATTTTTTAATTAGATAAAAAGTTTTTTTTTATATTATGATTGAAAGAAAAGGGTAGAATGAATGAAATTTTATTCATTTGATTAAAATATAGTATAATTATTGCTGACAATCATATAGTTTGTTTTATTATGATAAATAAAGTTGATTTTCAAGGCACAAGCTTCTTTTTTACTGGTGGCTGGTTATACATTGGATTGGTAATTTGGTAGATATCAGAGCCAATACATTGAGACCTGGGTATCATATAGAAAAATAAAGTCCATACACTGTAACTGTAACGGCTTGATGAAATGATTAAAAATAGACTTTTCCTTAAATATATGATACATTCATGCATCCTTAAAGGTGTTTCAGGTAGCAGGAAAATGCATCTTTTGATGTGCCATATTAAAAAAATTTCGACATAGGGAGGGGATACCCCTCCCGAACCCGTCCCAGGTTGGGCCCCCACCTATAAAATCCTGAACACGGGCCTGCGAATAAAATTAACACAGTTGTGAACTAGTTTGCCTATTATTTGTCAACATATCAACTTACAGAGCTCGCTCATTTTTCTGGGGATGTACCCCTTGTAACGTCTAATGAAATCTTAAATCACTAGATTTGTTATTTACTGTGCGTTTTTTCAGTGAAAATCAGTAATATTTTAAGAATTTTGTTTTCAGCGTATGTACCTTCAACACAATTTTCACCATCGTAATACACCTTCAATTACCTCTCATGAACAGACTCAACCAAACTGAGTCTGCTATATTTTATGGTCCTTTGAGACCTAAGCTGGTGCTAGCGGGGCCTGAGGGTTGTTGCACTTTCATTACCTCTCATAAACAGACTTAATCAAATCGGGTCTGCTATTAATTTACAAAGTTACTTTCTATGCTTCCAAAGGACCTTCTTAAAGATTCTATTCACGATCACCACAACAGCAATCTTAAAGTTCCATGTAGCGTCTGTAAAAAGTCGCCACGTGCTTAGATTAAGTGTTGTTATATTTTCCGGTCCTTTGAGACCGTAGAGTCCATTCAATACCTATGTAACAGAATTCTTAATAAGATGTTGCTAGGTGTGTTGTACTTTCCATTACCTTTCATGAACAGACTAAATCAAACCGAGTCTGGTATGATTTTTCTTGGTTACATTCTATGTTTTCAATGGATCTTCTTACAATTTCTATTAAAATTTAAAATTTGATTTGATACTTCATAGTTTCGCTGATATTTTGTATTGAAAAGTGTGAAATGCTATAAATTGGTCTAATTGTTTATTATCCACTACAGTTAACTGTAAACTTTACAGAAAGTAGTATGTTAGTTGCAAAACAAAAGGAAAGTAATACCTTGGAATCGCTATTTAAAATTGGGCCTGTATTTCTAGTTTACAGGTATACACATCGTTCTCGATTACAACGCAGATTTGAAGAAAAGATACATAAGCAACTATGCTTAAATAAAAGATATAAAGACTTATTTTTAGCCCTATATACAAATGTTATTATATTAAGTATAAGTGATACATCACGTCCTTCCTCAATTGCTACCTGTGTAATCAAGAGTGTTACTGGGTCATCAAGTATGTTTGAATCAGCTCTGAAAGAATGAAACGATCCAAGATCAAAACACCAATCATCAGTTCAGAGACAAAAATGTTTGGATTTCACTTATGTGTGCTTTTAAAGGGTCTTCTAATAGACTTTATTAAGTTTTTTTGGTTGGATTTAACATCGCACCGACACATGATAGGTCATATGGCGACTTTCCAGCTTTAATGATGGAGGAAGATCCCAGGTGCCCCTCCGTGCATTATTTCATCACGAGCGGGCACCTGGGTAGAACCACCGACCTTCCGTAAGCCAGCTGGATGACCTCCTCACATGAAGAATTCAACGCCCCGAGTGAGGCTCGAATCCACATCGATGAGGGACAAGTGTTTTGAAGTCAGCGACCTTAACCACTCGGCCACGGAGGCCCCTACTTTATTAAGTATCCCAACAGCAGTCTTAACGTGCCGTTTAGTGGCTGTAAAAATGGACCCAGTATTGTTATACTTGCGTGTCATTTGATATAAAAATGTGCATTCAATTTTACTGTAACATAATTCCAATTAAGCCGTGCTAGGACGTAGGGTTGCACATTTCAATTACCTTCATAACATACTAAACAAACCGAGTCTCGTATATTTTGCTTGGTTACATTCTATGTTCTAATGGATATTCTTACAATTTTATTTTTATCTTGATTATACTTTGTTTCGTCGATATATTATGTATTGAAAAGAAAACAAAATTGGACTAATGTTTAATGAATAAAAAAGTGTAATGGTACTTACAAAAGTTGTTGTTAGTTGCTAACAAAGATTCCAGATTTATGGGCTTATTTCTCATACAGGTACTATACAATGTCTCAATAAAAGCAATTAAGAACAAATACATAACAAGTATATAAAACATTACAAATGCTCATAAAAGAACAGTGTGTTTAGCCCAAAAATGTTATTATCAATAAGTTTAGGACAGATGATACCAATCATCTCTTGGCCAATTGCAAATATGTAACAACGAATTAACTGGTTCACAGAATGTTTGACATGACACTAAAAATAACTCCAAACCAATGACAACAGCGTTCAGTGAAAAAATGTTGGATGGTCCTACTAATGTTGGCTTTTAAAGCGGTCGTCTTATTAGATTGGGGTATTCATGTTTTTTTGTGTCTGATTACAGTCCACCGACACATGTTCTTATTGATATCACTTTATTTAAAATCCAGTACTTCATAGCTACATAAGGGGAAACCACCTGGTTAAAAACAGACTTCATAGCCATGGTGCCTTCAATACATATTTCAGCACTCATTGCGCATCGAAATACCCATGATGAATAACCTTTTTGAGTCAATTAACCCTCGATCCACGAGGTCCATTACTTTATTTAATACTGTCGTTGTTCATAAAAACATGTGACATAAAATACAAATTAATATAAAATGTGAACATGTTACCGGAACACACAAAATTAAACAAAAGTAACAGGAGAATGAGTAACAATTACATTATTAATCATAATATTTTCTCCCATATTCAAGGATTCCGAACAAAGGCAATTAGCAAAGGTCCAAAATCCCTGGAAGAATTACTAGCCTCTTGAAATTAAACAGACTGCGTACAGACAATAATTTGATAAACCAAGTTCATCTAACGTATTCTTATCAAAAGTCATCCATGGTAATTCAGTTTTATATTGAACATATACTGAGTATATAGTCTTATTGTTCGTCTTGTCCTTATGTGTTGGCTTTGAGTGTGTGTGTTTTTGTTGTTCGTTTTGTCCTGATGTGTAAGCTTTGAGTGTGTGTGTGTGTGGTGCACGCGTTTGCGTGCTGGGGGGGGGTTCGTTTTGAGGAGGCTGCGCTTTTGGTGCGTGGCATTCCCTGTTTGATATTTTTCTTTGTTTTTACATAAAATATTAAAAATTTTATCGTCTTTAGTGTTCAACAGTTTACACCAGTAGTTAATAGTTCTACTTTTTTATTTGCAAGATATTGGAGTAATCCTAAGTTCATATAAAATACAATTAGGAGTACTTTGCTTGATATTTAGTATAATTTTATAAAATTTTAGCTGAAGCTGGTCAATAATCTTTAGTTTTTCTCTACCCCAATTTTCTGGGTCATAACAAAGAATATGAATAATCATTGTATTAAGGTAGTTCTGCATGTTTGATAAACAGGAAGTGATGGCGTAACGTCATTTATCCGGAAAACGTAGAATAAAGCTTGGATTCGGCTTACGGAAATGAAAATCATTTTATGAATTTATGACAACATGTGAATAAATTTATTAAAATGGCACTGTTCCTATATTTCTAAAGTCAAGATATGATATGAAAATATATGACACGTTAAATAATTCAAAATAATGTTTTGAAATAGCGTGAAATATCCAGTTCACTTTAATCATGATCAAATATCTCAAAAAATAAGCACACGGACCTATATATTTTATTTCACCACCTTATAGGCCATATGTTTATTTACAATTGTGAGACGTTTCATCAAAAGCTACATTGTAGAAAAATTTCTGTTCGCGAGAATGTTTTGAAAGTAATGATTTTCCTTTAGACTCCCATTATGAAAAAGTGCTAATGTCCAAATTTTTAAAATCAGTCTAGCAAAAAATCAAGCACACGTCACTATCCTTTTTATTTGCTGATTTTTCTTGGTATATTCTGAAGTTTTGAAAAATCATAGTTAAATCAAATTCTACATTGTCAAAAAATTTCGATCCAAGCGTGCAGAACTACCCTAAACAAGTTGATTTGTAAATCAACAGAAAGTAACAATTTTCTAGCTTTTTACCAAGAAGAACTTAGCTTTCCTGGCTTGGTCAACAAGACGTTTTTTAATTTAAGCAAATTTACCATTATCCGCAAATCGAGTACCCAGTTAAGAAAAAGCATGTACTTATTCTAAGTTTTCATTATTAAAAGAAAATCGTTGTGTATTTTCCAGACGCTTAAAATTCCTGTCCTTAGCAAATATTACAACCTTTGTTTTAGCAGAGTGTTTTAAATACATTTTAATAGTTTTTAAGCACTGCATTTAACACATTATTAACTGTAAATACGTTCTGTGCCTTGTTATATTTAAATAACGAGGGTTTCACCTACTTCTTCGACGAAAAAGGAAAACCAACCTTGCGTGCATTTGTGGAAATCCGTCGGCGGCCATTTCAGATATGGTTTGAAGTGTATCCCATGTCCTGAACCTGGGTGAATTTAACTTTTAAATAACTTTTAGTCCATGAACTTGTATTAGATTTTAATAAGTGACTTCTTATCTACATAATTTATTGTGCCGACTTTGTGTCCACGTGTCACGTGACCAGTCTGTCGGCGTCGGCATGACTCTTCAAATGCAAATTCAAGATGATAATAGAACTTCTACCGGTGGTGAACTAATGTGTGCTGGAGGTAGAACACGCAGACAATACAATGTGAATACCATCTATACAAATTCCTATGTTTTGAACAAGGCTAAAGCTCTTAAAAAGAAATTGATTCAGAGTACCCAAGCTCACTTGACCTATGAAATGAAACAAAATAGAAACTTTGTGATGCATTAAAGCACTGCTGCATATGAACTGGTTAGATTGATTGTTGTTGAACAACTATACAGTGACTCCTTTAGCGCCTCTTATTTTGTCCAGTCCAGTATAAACGAGGATGAATAACAGCATCAAGTTGGCACGGTATTTCGCGTTTATAACAAGAAGAAAGATGGTAGTAAGGGTATTTATCTGAAGTTTACGATTAACTTCTACCACACCACGTCTACAATACTGGTCAACGGAAACAAGGTGGAATTATTTGAGAGTGTGTTATATGAGCCTATCTGTGCTGGGATTAGAAGTGATGGGGCAAAGTTGTCGGTCGTGAATGAACAGATTTCTATGACGCTGGATGGTATAGACAATAAAGAAAAACCTGAATGTACGGTATCGAGTAAATTTAAACCACGGTCATTAGAATATAAACAGGAGAATGACAAGAGTGAAGTAGATTCTGACGTAGAGGGCTCTGAACTGATTGAAAATGGTGAACAACCTACTGAAAATATACTTACTCATTCAGATGAATCAGAACGCATATATCATTGTCCGGGTTGTGATGAAACTGCAGGTTCAGGAAAAATAGTATGTGAAGAATGCAATGAATGGTTTCATTTTGCATGCAAGGGGTTGAAGCATCAAAAGCAGAAGCAATACCGGTCTCGGTACCTTTTATATGTCAACTTTGTAATGACAATCATTTATATGCGGATGGAATCTCAGACAGTCAACCTGACTTGAATGTTTTAAATGAACTTTTGTCACAGGACAATGACAAAAAAACTTCACAGTAATAATAGGTTAAAGGCAGATGATATCATATATGTGTCAGAAATTAAGCAAAGTATAAGTGAAAATACAATAAGCAGTAAAACTAATATCTCAGAGTCTCTTGCCCAGAGAAATTCAAATCATGAGGTAATCAATGATTCAGAGTTGAGAATCAGTGAAAATGCAGTAAATGGGAATAATACTACTATCTCAGAATTTTTTTCCAAGAAAAATCAAAGCACGATGTAATAGTTGGGGATTCAGGCAGAAATAAAAAGGCTATGGAGAAGAAGGTGAATAATGGGGGAAATAAGAAAAAAAAATTCTGAAAATCAAGAAACTGTAACTGCTCAAAAATACTATATTTCTAGTCTCGAAGGGAGAGTCAATTATCTTGAAAATGTTGTTAATGATCTTCAAAAAGCACTTGAAACTAATACTAAAATTCAAATATCGATACTACTGTGAAGCAGCCTGTAACAGCTGGTACATGTTCACGTACCACAGCATCCCCTACACAGCAAAGCAACTGCGGCTGTTCGGATGACATTCGGTATAAACTACTAGAAAATAGGCTGGTTAACTTGGAGCATCACAATCAAGTTATGAACGCTTTACATATACAAAATCAGATACAAACTCAGACAGTTTTAAGAGATAGACAATCATTAAATAATCCATACAATGTACACCCCACAATGTATACTCCGCCGATTAACCCATATAGTGTACAACCGACGTTGTATGCTCCACCGATCTACCCCTACAGTATTCAACCGCCCGTAGGTGCTCCACCAGTAATGAATTATCCCCCTGTTCCACCACCAGCATACCAGCCTTACCTCCCATGACAAGGATTTAATATCCCGCTATATTCCCAGAATGTCCCAGTAGTGCCTGTATACCAGCAGCAGATGCCCGCTCCGGTTGCTGCCCAAGTCCTAAATCGAGAGACGAACAGACCCCGTGTCACTCCGGATGATCGAATCCAGAGAGGTTCAAGTCACCAAGTTGGTCCTGAGCTGGTATCCAAACAAAGGCGGAAGAGACCACAGCCATGCAGAGAGGAAAGAATGGTAAATGAAGGGGCTTCTAGTAAACGACCCTTTCCAGGGGCACCAACAGATTGTCCGATGATAAATATGGGTAGTACACCGGTGAAAGAGACATCTCCACAGCATACACCGAGTGTTGCTCCATCAGTCGCGCAGGGCCTGGATGTCAGGCATGAATGCTCCTCATATAACGAGGTTACAGACACTGGAAATATAAACATAACATGAGAGGAAGATGACACTGGTGCTGAGAAACGTGATAGTACCCATCAAACAGAGCAACATCCTGGAAAGAAGGATTTTTTATGCATACCGGGCCTAAAGAAAGCGCCACCAGACATGGAAGTCCTCGAGGTCGAACTCTGCGGGGAGATAACTCGACTTTAAAAGTAACTACTGTAAATATTGAAGGCGTAATTGCCAATAAGACATTTTTAGAAGAATTGTGTTCCCAAAATGACATTATTTGTCTACAAGAGCATTGGCTCTGGGAGTTTCAAAAAGAATGGATTTCACAAAAAAATTAAAATTTTGATGTACATATCAGATGTCATGACTCAAATGAACAAATTTCATATTTTAACATACCGCGTGGTCAATCTGGAGTGACAATCATGTGGCATAATAAACTATCAGATAGAGTTACTAAATCGAATGTTGGTAATGAACGCATTATTGCACTACAATTAGGCTTTGGTCAGAAGTTATGTCTTATAAATACTTATATGCCAACGAACAAACAGGATTCGGAACATGCTTATCGCGAGTGTCTGAATGTATTGCATGACACTGTCACTAGATATGAGCAATCACACAACATTATCCTATGTGGTGACCTGAATGGAACTTTATTGGAAACAAGAAACAACAAACACGACATTATGCTAAAGGACTTTGTGAAAGAACATATGCTCCCATGTGGAAATAGTAATCTAGAACCTACATTTTACCATTTTAATGGCTACGCTACCTCACAGATCGATTATGTACTTTCAAATTGTCCAGAACTCATACAAAGTTATTCTATTTGCAAAAAGGACGCAGTTAACGTATCATCCCCTGTGCCAGTGACAGTTCTCCTGAAGTTGTCTGTTGAATAAGTGGACACACATTGTCATTCTGAAAGAAAGCAAAGTAAACCTAAAAAAGTGTATGCATGGAATAAACTTGATCAAGATTCATTTATTGAACATGTACAATCAAACCTAAACAATACGGAAAGGAGAGATTCTGATGACATTGTTAAAATATTAACTACCTGCTTGAAAGCAGCAGCGGATCAGGCAGTACCTTCAAAAACATTGAAATTTAAAGGGCCTAAAGGCCTAGTCTCTGAAGAGATGCTGTCTTGTATGAGAGCAGTGAAAGAAACTTATGAGAAATGGGAAGCTTCGGGTAAACCTCGGTATTGGCAATTATTTCTGGAAAACAAATTAGCTAAACGCGCATTACGCAGTCAACAACGCACCTTGGAAGCGGCGAAAAGAAAATCGTTTTATGACTCTCTTATGGAAACCCCAACTAATGATAAATTTTATCAACTTATTAAAAGAAGAAGATCGAAAACTGAATCAAGGTCGGCTTGTATCCAGGTGAAGGGAGTTAAATATTTTGACTCAGATCAGCAGAGACAGTGTTTTACCCAGTATTTTGAAGATCTAGCAGTACCAAAAAACCAGAATTATGGCAATGTGTTTTTAGAATTGTGTAATGTACGCGTCGGAGAGACTGAAAATAGGTATCAGTGTGATACAAAAACAGATGTTCATGTGACAGAGTCTGAAGTTGGCATAGCTATCGACCAGCTGAATAATGGAAAGGCTCTGGATGAGTTTGGGCTCTCTGCGGAACATTTTGAAGCATCCAAGCCCGTTATTGTACCAGTGATAACTGACTTATTTAATCAAATTTTGGCGGAGAAAAAGGTGCCTGCCACTTTTAAAACCGGAATTATCACTCCAGTATTGAAAAAGGGAAAAGATTCAAAATGTATGGAAACCTACAGGGGAATAACCGTATCATATGTATTTGGAAAACTCTTTGAATATACAGTACTGAATAAATTGAAGTTTGAACAATCTGATTACCAGTTTGGGTTTACAAAAGGTCTGTCGCCGAATATAGCATCTTTACTAGTCAGTGAAGCGAAAGCTGAAGCTCGTTATAACCATGAACCTCTGTACTTTGCTACGTTGGATAGCCAGAAAGCGTTCGATGTAGTTCATCACACAGTTTTGCTCGATAAACTCTCTGACGTGAGAATCCAGAAAGACATTTGGCTCATCGTCAAAGATCTGTATACTAACATTTCTTCTAAAGTTAAATGGTTAGGAGACTGCAGTGAAGATTTTCCGATAAATCAAGGTGTTAGGCAAGGCGGGATACTCTCGACCCATTTATACAAGGTCTACATCGATTCACTACTAGAAATTCTGAAGAATAAAATGCTTGGGTTTCGTCTAGGTACTGTATATATCGGCAGCCCGACTGTCGCAGATGTCGTAGCATTTCTCACAAGATTAAGAGATGAACTACAGTTAATGTTGGGCGAAGCCGGGGGTTACTCGTCCTGCAATAGGTACCAAATACATCCAACGAAAACGGAAGTAACTTCGCTCACAGACTATAAGACAGATGAGAAAGAATTGTGGACTTTAGTTGGAAATGAGTTAACAGTGTCTAGTAGTTCAACGCACCTAAGGCTCTCATGACTAGGTAAAAGGGAATCTGAAATAAATGTTACGGAGAGAATTAGTCTAGCTAGACGAACAGCTTATCTTTTAATGAACACTGGTCTTCGTGGAACTAATGGGCTGAACCCAAAAGTATCATATTTAATATACAAAGCGTATGTTCTTCTGCGAATGTTATACGGTCTTGAAGTCATTCATATGAATAAAACACAGCTTCAGCAAATGGAAAGATATCATCTGCGAACTCTCCGACAAATACAGTCATTACCTCAACGAACCGCCACCTCTGCAGTATTCCTACTTTTGGGAGCACTTCCTATCGAAGCTGAAATTCATAAGAAGCAACTAAGCCTCATTCATCCAGTCATAAGTAGTGATAACAAATGTCTACAAGAAATGATACAGCGCTAGTTGGCTTGCAGCTTTGACAACGTATACAGTTTCTTCTACACCATTGCCCAAGTGCTTATATATAATCTGCCGACCTTAAGTTCGCTTTTCGCCTCTGATATTGGGAAATCACAGTGGAAGAGCATGTGCAGGAAAGCTATAGAGGCATACTGGACCAGGGTATATGTCGACGATGTGAAAGCCAAGAAAACGTTGAGGTACCTGTCTGTTCATCGTTCGCGTATCGGATCTACACATCTGGTGTGGCAAAATGTAGAAACAGTAGCAGCAGTTAGGAAAGCAGTCTATCTATCTATAAATACTGCATGACACCCTTGCGAGTATTTTATGCAGGTGCGCGTCAGTGCATAAGAGTTTAAAAGCAGGAATGTACAGGAGAAATAAAGTAATACATAAAGTCATCAAGGCACGATTTTTGACGGGCGTACACATGCTCCAATCCAGTAAGCATGTATTCAGTAATAAGACTGTTGACCCAACCTGCCGTCTGTGCAAACTGGGCGTGGAAGATATTCGACATATAATGACAAGATGTCCGGTATCCGTGTATCTACTCTTACTCAACTCAGACATTATAGCTAAAAACAGTGATATTGACGTATGGTCTATGTATTTCAAGAACTGGGACTGTTTTCTAAAACTCATTGTCGGCCCTGTGAGTGTTGCTGTAATGGTTCCTGAACTAAGTGATATTAGCACCACAGTAGAAGAACTTTCTAGAAACTTTTTCTTTAAAATCCATGTCAAAAGACTACATTTACTTAATCAACTGGAATGATGACCGCCCACGGACGTTGTAAAATGTAAATTATGCAGAGTTATATAGTGAACTTTTATGTTCAAGGGCATGGAGCTTTTAAAGTTGACACATACATAAACTTGTATATATACTTTGTGACGCATTACTGCGGTGCCTCTGATAGAAAGAGGGAGAATACGAACTATAAGACAAGTAGGCTACTTTTAAATTCCAATCATTGCAGCATTTTAGCATTGCATTTAATGCAGTCTGAAACTCATTAGCACTTTCCGCCAAAATGACAGTATCGCCGGAAAAATTAGCAAAAGGTGTCAAAACACATCTGTGTTACTTAATCCTATGGTATTTTTTATTTCTTTACGCCAATAGTGGTACTTTCTTGTTTTTACAAGTACTTTCGGTTATTCGTTGCAAAAGCTCTGTCACTTCCGGTTTGGTGTGTTTGGCAAAATTGACGTGGCAGGCGTTGTTTTTTCTTTATTATTCAGTAATTTGATACCAAAATTGTGATTGAATTTAATCGTTTGATTAAATACTTAAAGCATATATCACAGGACTGATTTTAGTACAAAGTGAAGAATGGGTTTGACAATATCGGGACTTTTCAATCGCTTGTTCGGGAAGAAGCAAATGAGAATTCTTATGGGTAGATTGATTTTATCATTTCAGTCTTAAAGTCTGATCTTGTTTAAAGAGATTTATATTGTAAATATATATGACTACTATTTTTTTAAAATGATTATCACATTTTAGTGGCAGTAGCTGCTTTTACCTAGGATTTAGATACATTCATTCTGCAGTCCAAATAAATTGAAAGACTTGCGTCAGCGTGATTATTGTTAGTCTACGAATTTGGCGTCATGAATTTAAGATTTAAAATACTTATTTGAATCAGCAAAAGTGATTTGGGAATATTGTGAAATAAATAACACCCCTGGCACAACCCGTAGAAAGCGGAAGAATCTTGAGACCTTTGTCACATAATAGATATTCTCATAGATATATATCCTGTATGTACCAACTACCGGTGTATTAATGATTGATATTCCACAATAAATGACATTTGATTCATATGCTTACTAAAATTAAACTCATTTTCAAGAAAAAAGTATTTTCTTTTTATTAAAAGTTAATTTTATTCACCTGGGAACAGAATTTTCGTCAATAAAAGGTCATGTTTTGACCTACCATGGTCGCCATCTTGGATGTTTACAGTTACCTATTACCGGCAATGTTGGCAAAAAGCCGGTCAATATGAGTATTGACTGGGCCGGCGGTCAATACTGGTTAAAACCGGTCAATACTGGTCGATTCAATACTATGGTCACTCTTGGGTGGTCAATACTGGTTTATTCAACACTTTTACATAATGCACATTCAGATTGGCACAGGCTGTGGTAGTAATATAAAAATAATAAAGCAATTTGAATAATATAAAATTTTGTTCATTAAAAAGTATAGTGGTCAATACTGGCCGATTCAGTTTTGGTCTGTGGCAATGTGTCCTGGTCAGGCTCAGTTTTGGACAATATACTTAGACTGGTCAGTAGTCAATACTAGTTTATTCAATGCTTTTATTTTCTTATAGTAGCCTTTATTTTAAATTAATTAAAGATTTTATTAATATAAATTACACTCATTGAAATGGAGAGTACTGGTCAATTCAAATTTTGGTCCTCTGCAATATCCCTGATTAATACATATAGTGGTCAATAGTGGTCAGTTGAATACTTTGATTGCATGACTTATTTTACCATGTTCAAGCATCTCAATAATACAGTGGGATTATTGATCAGGACAGATAATTAGTGACTAGATAAACAGGCCAGCAACATACCTATTGTATATTGTAAGACAAGGTGTCAGTTAGGCAGTGTGACAATTGCTATCAAAACACAATTAAACCACTTCCATGAAAGGGTCCAGGTGTTTTGCAGCAGTTTTTCATCAAATTATTTATACCAATATAAAAAATCATTAGATTTATCACTTGTGAATAAAACACTGCTACAGTTTATGAAATACTTTCTACAAATTAATGAAGTTCAGCAAAACTATATATCTTTGTAATCTAATCTAACAGAAAATGTTTAATAACCAGTATCAATCAGTATTGACCAATCAACCACTTCTGACCAATTTGGGAGTATTGTTTTGGTTGCTTTAACTAAATACTAATGCCTGCATTTACGATAATCAAGCCCCAGATGTTCTTTCAGTCATTATTTAATTGTTCATAAACTTTGCAAAATATCTTAACAGACAGTATTGACTAATTGACCAGTATTGACCAATCAACCAGTATTGACCATTTCTGGGAGTATTGACCGGGGCGGTTTTAACCGGTTAAAACCGCTGGTTAAAACCGGGGCTGGTTTTAACCGCCCAACATTGATTACCAGTGGAATTGTGGGAAATAATGCTACTGCATTAAACTTCCATCCAGAAACACAAAAATAACAAGTAAACACAGCTTAAAGTTCTGGCTACTGGATTATTTAATCTGCTGTGGAGAAGAACAGTATATTATAACATATAACATGAATAAAATAAATGAATAATATCACAAACAGCACTTTGTCACATTTTTGTCAAAATCACAGATAAACCAGAATTATCACATTCAGTGGTGATTTAAAGAACTCATCATGACTCCTTAGAAACTTCACAGCACAGCAGTATTTCAGGTGTGTCCAATGACCACACTTATCACACTTTAGCTTGTAACTGTAATGAAATAAATAAAAGAACCTTACCACATGCATAACATGCACACAATATTGAATGAAATTTGATTTCTCAGTTCTTAACAATGAAAAGTCGGAAGTTTAGTCCAGAAGTATTGTTCATCAAAAAGGGCGCCAAAAAGCGCATGTGTGAGGCAGTGCTTAATGACGTCATTTACAGGAGGAAACTCCTTCTGTCACTTATTTTCTGGGGAATTATTCATAATTCATCGAGTGTTATTGAAGTTTATTAGTAAAGTACACTGGAAAAACATACTTTCTATCAATTCATATAGAATAAATAAGTAACTTACCCTTAGGAAGGACATATTTCACGGAAGATACACTTGACGAATATTTGTGTAATTTTGTAAACAAAGGATTCCGGAAGTGCTCTTCAGGAAGTAAATATTCAAGATTTTCGGATTGCACCGGTAATAGGTAACCACCGGTAATAAGTGATGTGGGGATATAGATCATGTCGCACTTTATAAATAAAATATATCGCACAAAGTACATTTCAGAAAATGGCAACAATATAATTATTACAGCGCATTTAAACGTTCAGAGAATCAGCTTATTTTAAAAAGACATAAAATAAATCAGAAAATTAATTTATTTATTTTATCTGTTCATTCTTGAAAAAAAAAATCTTTTTCGAGACACTTAAAAGATTCTCTGAAAGATGAATGTAACAACTGCTACGCTTTTAAGCAATAAGTTGAATAAAAAATTGTTTTGTTCTCACATATTTAGTTTAGTTTAATACTTATATATGCAAACTGAGAAAAATGTTGAATAAGCTTGGAAACTTGTTTTAATTATAACTGATCCGTAGTGCCGAAGAGTTGACAATACCTAATGTGTCACTTTTTCCAGACCGTTTTAAAATGCCACAAAATCAATTATTACAAAAACCCCTAATTTTTGAAAAATATATAGATTGTACCATAGCGTAAGGACTGTAGATAATAAAAAAAATGACTCTTGATTTGTTTTATTTGAAAATAAAAACATCACAACCCACATCGCCAGTTAATCTGCTACAAATTGCCGGGTCCTGCTTTCATGTCCAAGGTGATTTGCATAATCGATTGCTCTGGATGTGACGTCATGCCGACCTGATCAATTCTCAGTTAAGGGTTTACTAGAGTTGCCCATGAAACAGACAAAACAATAAACAATATGCCAAAGATCGTGTTACTAACTTGTAATGTTAAACTAATTCACAAAATTGCACATCAATTAAAAAAAAATCCTTGATTGAACTTCCATCTTGTTGATATCGCTAACATACAACATCAGTGATTGAATTGAATTATAATTAAAGACTTAAGACACATTTGTCGCACCTTTAAACGCATAAAAAGGCCAACATTATTGGATTTTAGCAAATAAATATGGTTAATAAACACACTACTTAAAGATAGATTACAATAAAAGGATTCAAAAACTTCATTGAAAATACAATTAATACATACTGAATAATGGTCTGGGTTGTCAGCGATATACAGTAGTTTGGGTCGTAATGTTTGTCTGTAACTGAAGTTTATTGACAACAAATACTGTTCATCTATGACTACTAGTAATTCTAAGACATCAAAATATCATATATTTCGAAGTATATAGTGGTCTAGAACTTCCAGAAACATGGTCCAGGTTGTCCCATGGTCTGGGTTGTCCCTGATTCCGTGAACTGTTGACTCACAGGGCCTCCATGGGGCCTTAGAAAGTTGTAGCCACTTTTTGAGAGAAACTGCCAAATTGAAGCTGAATTGCTGAAATTTGGCCATATTTTAATAAAATTCTTGTTGCCACTTTCAAAAATCTGTAGCCAGTTCTTTGAATTTGTAGCATTTGGCTACATTGGCGGATGGCAGAGGAGGCCCTGCTATCGCTGTCCCATGATGTCCAAACTTATTCTGCATATTTCTATTAGGAAATCCCCAATGAAATCTGTCCGGAATGTTTTCTAGTATGATGTATGATTTTTGTTGTGATTGCATCTCCGATAATGAATTTATCACACTGGGTATTTTTTTCTCAGAGCCATTGTTTTTACCGTTGCTGAGATGCGCAACCTTACCTAAATACAATTTGCTTCAAACTTTTAGTCGGACATCCTTCATGTGAAGATGATCTTTACAAAAACTTTGCTATTTAGAGGATGGCACAGTAGGTTGGGGCATCTGTGTCCAGTGAGCACAATTCTAGTTTATTTTCTAATGGTCCATAGTTAATTTATTTCAGTTGGACTTGATGCAGCTGGAAAGACAACAATTCTATACAAATTGAAACTTGGAGAGATAGTCACAACCATTCCAACAATAGGTAAAAACAGTATTCTTTTTTACTATTCAGACTTTTTTTCTGTCACAGTCCTAGGCCTTCTTAGCATTAGGTATTCTTTATGTATTATGATAGAAAATTTGGCAGAAAAGAGATACCGAGAATCACCAAACAAAATGGAACATTTGGATCATAAAATGCAAGAATTGTTTAGCATATCTTCAGAATATGAAACGTATTAAACTGATTGCATCAGTGAAGTTGATGATTAGTACGAAAAAGAAATTGTAAAAAAATGAAGTGGTAAAAAAGAGAAAATTTTGCGTTGTGCATAGATGAATACTCCAGCTTGAAAATAAATGAAGTCTTTAGTTGCACTTTCTATTTATTATAATTTCTGTCTTTAGAGTTTCTAGGATTCTGGACCAAATATTAGATTTTTTATCATTATCAGATTAGTCGGTTTAGTGCATGGTTTTGTACTTTTATTTTCATTACAGGCTTTAATGTTGAAACAGTAGAATACAAGAACATTAGTTTCACAGTATGGGATGTGGGTGGCCAGGACAAGATCAGACCTCTATGGAGACATTACTTCCAGAATACACAGGTAGAGTGCATGAACTTACCATTCTGTTATTGTTTAACCTTTAGCCTGCTGGCAGCAAGTGATTCTGCCTGTGTGACCAGCAAAGACCAAGATCAGCTTGCATGCACCGACTGATCTTGGTATGCACTATTCGCTGTCCAGTCAGTATTTTGAGTAAACTTTCAGTGAACACCCCTTCAAATAAAAAATGGTACTGCCCAAATGAAATGATGGACTATTCCTTTTAAGAAATTAAGCAGGGTAAAGGTTGAGTTTTATTAGTCAGAGTGAAAAATATATACTGGAATGAAACATCTTTTTTGCCTTTTATGGTCTAATGTGTTGTTGGATACTTAAATGATTATATCAAAAGGCCATGTGAATGTTGCAGATACAGTTTTCATTGAAAATGATAATAAAATGGGTTATGTTCAGTTGATGAAATTATTTCAGCTCAATTTATATATGGCTGTTCAAGTGTTGGTACTGTTGATATAAGCAAGTTAAAGCATAAGCCATGGTTAGTTACAGTTTTGGTTAGGTAACTGTGAAACAAAAAAAATTTCAGTTTTCTCTACAGTTCTGTTTCATTTTGTGCTTTTCTCTCATCTTTTTCTCTGTCATCAAAGGCGCTTCACTTACTGTGTGAAGGCTTAAAAGCATCAAAAAATGATCAGTGTTTCCCCTCATTGCCAGTTGAAACAAAGCTCTGATTTTTATGCCCCCGGCATCTGATGCAGGAGGCATATCCTTTCCGCAGTCTTAACGTACTAAAACGTATTAGCGTCTGATGGCCCTTTCACGCTTCTGTAGAAACAACATTTATTACACGAAACTTATTTTGAAAATATTTCTGAAATGTCTAGGTCTGCAGCTCTCAAATACGGTTATATCTTACATCTGAGGCATATACTGACACTCTCAGACAACATCAAAAATGACATTTTGAGCGATTTGATGAAGTTCCAAAATTATCAATGTACCCTTGGTCCGTTACGGACCCCTGTGGGATTTCTGTTTATCCAGAGCTCAAACATTTTTTCATAGATTAAAAGCTGACATGCTGTACTAAAGCCCAGGTAATTTCAATTCGTAATAAAATGCTGAAAATTGGCTCCCCAATAGCCAAAAAAAAAAAAAAAGAAGTCCACGTGCATACATTTAGACGGGGTGACCCCTGACTATCTACGAATCAAAATGCAGCTTTCGTTTTCAAGTTTAGCATTTCTACTTTCATTTTATTTACTTCCGGAAATAGCTGAAGGTCGAGTGACGTCATTTTCTGTGTTGTCAAAACATACAAATGCCTGGCGAGATTGCATAAATATGTGCTGGCCGTCCTAAGGTTATAGTGATTGTCTGTCTGTTCGTTCGTCCGTCAGTACGAGGTTAACCAAATGGGACCATTTCGTCTAGCATCAATACCCCTTACTAGAATGACTTGATACTAATGCAGATATAACCTGTGACCATTCCTCATCTTCAGACATCACCTGACCTCAGTTTGACCTTGAACTTGACCTCGTTTTGGACTTACATTGCGTTGTATCAACAAGGATGCCACCGGGGGCATCAAGCGTTTATTGAACGCAGCTTCTTGTTCTATATCTGTTAGAAACTTTAAGTCTAGCTATTCCTTCAAGTCATTGAAGTCTTCATCTTTTATTACACCTCTTCTAGGGCGTGCTGTGTTCACTTGACCTCACTTTAGGTTATCCAACATAAATTGAAAAAGTTGTAGATTGCATTGAGAGGAGCCATAGAATACAAGAGCCTCAACTCTACCTTAAGTTATTACATTTTCTATGAATGAAAAAATCTGTGATATTTCAGGGTTTGATATTTGTAGTGGATAGTAATGACAGGGAAAGAGCAGAAGAGGCAAGAGAAGAACTCAGTAAAATGGTAAGTTTTTCATGATTCCAGCAGTACGACTGAGACAGGCTGCAATAAAACACTGCTCCCTTTTATTATACCGTGGAAAATTTAAAGATCCTCCTGTATGAAACTGCTTGCCTGATTTTATAATTTCAAACAAATTATTCTTATATGACCCCCTACCAGGATTGTTCAAATTATTTTTGATTCATCAAAAATATGGCTGCCAGGGTGTGGTGTAACTTTGTCCCTATATTAGTATTTATTGGAAACTTTAAAACTTGTCAAACTGCTGGCTCTTTCAGAAGTTGTACAAATACAATGTTTATTTCACAGACATTGTCCTTGCATAATTGTTTTTTAAAACTCTTAAAATAGGAAAGGAGTGTAACTCAGGTACAGATGTAAGCAATGTAGAGCCCTCCTGTTACAGTTTGGTGTACCTAGGTCATTATTTTTTTAAGATTACATTTTATCATGATTTTAGAGCAAAACACATTATACTTAGCAAGATATTACATTTATATTCCTAAACATCAACAAATGAGATTGTGGGGCCTCCGTGGTTGAGTGGTTAACGTATCTCACTTCAAATCACTTGCCCCTCATGATGGCCTCATCGATGTTAGTTCAAACCTCACTCGGGGCTTTGAATTCTTCATGTGAGGAAGCCATTCAGCTGGCTTACAGAAGGTGGTGAGTAGTTCTACCCAGGTGCCTGCTCGTGATAAAATAATGACCTATAATTGTGCCTGTGTGAGGTTAACCCAAACAGAATAAATAAATAAACAAATGAGATTGAATAAACTTTGAAAGTGGATCAATTGGCAAAGTAATTGTTTAAAAACTTAGACTGCCTTTATCAGTACAGTAACATATAACTATATATAAGCAGATCTACTTAAACTGCTTAAGAATTCGTAGGAATAGATACTTCAAATCACTTGCCCCTCATGTGGGTTTGAGCCTCACTCGGGGCCTTGACTTCTTAATGTGAGGAAGCCATCCAGCTGGCTTATGGAAGGTCGGTGGTTCTACCCACTCGTGATGAAATAATGCACGGAGGGGCACCTGGGGTCTTCCTCCACCATTAAAGCTGGAAAGTCGCCATATGACCTATCATGTGTGGGTGCGACGTTAAATCCAACAACAACAAAAAGGAATAGATACTGGAATTCCTAAATTTGACAGTTTAAAATGATAAAAATGGAAAAGTCAGTTTCATTGACAGATTTCTAATGATTGTGTTTATTTTCACACAGCTCAATGAGGATGAATTGAGGGATGCCATTTTGTTGGTATTTGCAAACAAGCAGGATTTACCCAATGCCATGAGCGGTGCAGAAATAACAGAAAAGTTAGGATTAAACAATTTGAGAAACAAACAAGTAAGTTGATTTTTCTCAAGCCTGCTTGCGGTGAGCTCGACTTTGTCACCACTTTTGGTGGTTTGGTGTATGTGTGTGCAACCGTGCGTTTTGTCCAGATGATAAATTTGACATGCATTGACCAATCTTGTTTATATTTAGCTTGAATGTTAACCTAAATGAAATGGAGTGTCATGTGCAAACTCCATGTTCCTGTTTCAAAGGTCAAGGTCATAGAGGTCAAAGGTCAAATTGAAGTTTGTCCATAGAACTTTTAGCTCACTTGAAGTGCTCATGGTGAGGTATTGTGATCATGCTTTGTCTGTCAACAGTCTGTGCGTCCATCCATCAAATCGTCTGTCGTCAACATTTGTGTTTAAACGACATCTTCAAAACCACTGAATGGGTTTTGATGAAACTTGGCCATGATGTTCCTTGGGTGGTCCTCTACTAAATTTGTTCCAACGGTTCTGCTTGGTTGCAGATAGAAGCTGTCATAGCTGGAAATGGAAAAAACTTAAAACAACATCTCCTAAACAGATGGTTCGATTTTGAAATAATTTCACTCAAATGATCTTCATATCACCCTCTACCAATTTTGTTCAAATTAAACCAATTTGTCAAAAAACATGGCCGGCAGAGTGCATGGTCACTTTTCCCTATATGTATATAGTGGAAAATCTTCTTGTATGAAACTACTTGCCTAATTTTAAATAATTTTACACAAATGGTCCTTGTGTGACCCTCTACCACGATTGTTCAGATTATTTTGATTTGTCAAAAAACATGGCTGCAAAGGGCGTGGTCACTTTCCCTATATTTATTTAATAGAAACTTTAAAAATCTTCTTGTATGAAACTGCTTGCCCGATTTTAGAATAATTTTACACAAATGGTCCTTGTGTGACCCTTTACAAGATTGTTTAAATTGTTTTCTTTCGTCCAAAGATAGGCCATCAGAGGACGTAGTCACTTTTCCCTAAAAGTATATAGTGGAAACTTCAAAAATCTTCTTGTGTGAAACTGCTTGCCCTAAAATCTTCTTATCCAAAGCACAGGGCCTAGGGTTTTGATATTTGGTATGTAGAATTATCTAGTGGTCCTCTACCAGGGTCAAATATCCCCTGTGGTCACATGGTTTATATAGACTTATAAAGGAAAAACTTTGGAAATCTTTTGGTCCAAAACCACAGGGCCTAGAAAACTCTAAGATGATAATTTTGATTATCTATGGTAGAATGATTAAGAATAATGGTTTTGAACTACTTACCCCTCACCAATGTGGATTCAAGCCTTATTTTTTGAGAACGTGTTTGTGTATTGAAATAATTATTTTTAAATTTTTCAGTGGTATATCCAGGCAACATGTGCCACACAAGGCGACGGACTGTATGAAGGATTGGACTGGTTATCAAACAAATTGTCAGAGCGATGAGACTGTGTTATAAACAAGACTGTGGGACTAAATTATAGGGATAGAAAATACTTGCTAAAAATTTACAGATTTCTTCCAAATATTGAATTCATAAATGAAATACCTGAAAATAGAAATGTTTTAACAGAAAATTACCTATCTGTTTTTGAGAAGAGGACAAATTCTGTATGATTAAAAGAAAATTACATGTATTTAAGATACTTTAGAGAAGGGGGCAAATTTTGAATGATAAAAAGAAAATTATTTAAAGAAACTAGTTGAGGTAATTGGTCAGTACAACTTACAGGGCTAAAACATTTTTAGGCCGATTATTTGTCGAGATCTGTAAATGATCGTAAGTACTATAACATTTTGACTGGCTACATGTAAGACCATGAAATGAGCCACAATGAAGTGTTACTTTGGATTTCAGCTCTTCATGTCTTAACATTGAGAAACTGTTTCCCTCACAGTGAGACTATTTATTTATGTACATATAACATATTAAATTGCTTAAAACTCTGGCGCCTGTTAAGGGAAATTTATATTAATATTTATTGAAACAGTGATGTATAATGTTGAAAAATCTTTGTTCATTTATTTCAAATAGGGGATCAGTTTATTGTTTATCTACTTGAAAGGCATGAATAAATTATGGCGATTATTGTAAACAAATTCTCTTTAGTTCATAAAGATAATTATGTCTCCCTCACCATTGTGTGGTGGGAGACATATTGATTTACTCCTGTCTGTCTGTCCATCTGTCACAGATCTTTTCCGCACTCTTAGTCGAACATTTCTCATCCGATCTTCACCAAACTTGAACAAAATGTGTTTGCCAATAAGTCCTCAGCCAAGTTCGATAACTAGCCAAATTGGCCTAGGTACTTCAGCATTATGGCCATTGAATTGAATTGATAGGCCGCTTACTCCAACAGGCTTACTCCAACACTTATCCGATCGGTCGCTTACTCCAAAACTATCAAAGTTAGTAAACAGTATATAAAGACAGACTTACTATTCAGATGATTAGGCAGTTGTGGGAGACATGCGCTTTTATCAAAGCAGCTCTAGTTTTATTCTGATTTCATATTAGATTTGCTGCAGATCAGTTAGCTTGCACACCACTTACGTTTTGCGATTTCACAGACAAATATTTGCGTGGTAAGGAATTCACTTTTCGGAATATTCAAAGACTATTTTGAAGTTGAATGTCACTCTGTAGGCGGATTCATATTAGTGAAAGTTAAACCATTGTAAACACAACACAGTCTACAATAATGGCAGTAATTTATTTTTCTGTATTAATGATCACAAAATTTTCATATGCTGAAAACAAGAAAAAGAAATACAGTTAGTTTAATGACATTGTATTTGTAAAATTCAAAGTGTTTCTAGTCTGGCATAAGTTCACATATTTGACTAACTCAGGAACAATGCAGTGAAGATTTGATCCCATAGGATTCATTAATGCCAAATATGAATTAAGGTTTGTTTACTGTGACATTAATTAACAGATTTATTTTAGAGTACTAATTAAAGTGTTAAGAAATGCATTTAGCATCGAGTAAATTCCACTACAGCTGTAGCTGCAGTAATCAGCCAGAGTTCTATGTTCAGTTCATGTTCAAAAATAAAACCAGATCCATTTACAGGTTTTGGTAAACGCTTCTATTTTGGCCAGGAGTTTCTTAAGACCCTAGTGTTCGTATAATGTTATTTACTTTTAGACAGTTGTAATTTCTTTTAAGAAACACATATTTTTTTCACTTGGGAACATTTAGGCTTTCTAATGTTTTTACTTACGTTTATGTATGTGTAATATGTAGTTGCTGTGATATTCACACTTCTTGCATATTTTGAAGTTTTTACCATATTCATTTGGAATTCATAGTTGCGATATGTGTTATATATGTAATACTATATATACCCAGCAGAAATAGACTCATTTGATTGGTCTAGCCAGTTGCACATGCATGTTTGCTGAAACCGATAATTTCAAGGTGGTATTGACCTGTAATATCTTACTTATTTCCCACTTTTTCATGCAACATAGTGGATATTTACTAGATGATAGAACAATAAGTATTGTAGAGTCATGTTGAGGTCAAAATGTAGTTTAATTACATGACATCATAAAGTTCTAACTGAATGGCTTACCAGTCAAAACTCGTACGGACCTCTGGCAATAGTTTCACCTATTGAACGGCAAGCTTGGGACATTGTAACTTCAAGGCATGTCAACTAAAGTGCACATCTGCCTGCAAGTCATTGGACTTCTGCTTTCATAAAAATTTATTTACATTTTTTTTTTGCCTGTCAGAAACAAGCTACTTTGAATGGAATGAAAATACCAATAATCACTGCCTATGGTATTTGATCGATAGTGTTGCTTATATTGATGACGTACCTGTAAATGAAAGTAAAATCCAGTCAAATTGTTGGGAAATATGTTTAGCTAGAATAATGAACAGTACTTGTATTTCCCATATATGGTAAAAGCTTTCTTGTGTGATTTTGTAAAAGTGCTGTTCATTTGTGTTTGGTTTAACTGTGCAGTTGATATATGGATATCCATTGTCTAAAATTGCTGTAATTTCACATTTAAGATTATCTACAAGTCGAGGAAAACATGTAGATTTTGCATGTTTGTGTATAGTTTAACACCGCTCACTCAGTGCCAGAAGGAAGTGATCGAAATGCTCGATTTAGACAGGATTGTGAGCAATCCGAATATAGAAAATATAAGAAGAAATGCAGGAACCACGTAGATCGTTTGAGCCAGCACTTGTGCTGAAGCGAGTGGTGTTTCACTTTCACTTTCCTACAAGATTTGTTCAAGATACAGATAATCTATAGAAAAAAAAGGCTTAAGAAAAGATGTAATTATGAGCCTGGATAAGTACACATATGTTTGAATGGAGTATGCACACTTGCTGAATAGTGAATGTGATACGGTATTAAATTTCTATTGTCTTGGTAATTCCACTTTTTGTTCCAGATATTTTATATACATATAAAAAGTATTATTAGATTCCAGTGTTTTCACTTTGGTACATGGGTTTGATTTTAGATGGGTGCTACCATAGCTGTAGAAAGGTTTCTGTTGTTAGTGATATCACTGATATGAAATATACGATACTAAACCTAGAAAATGAATTCTCTGAAAAAAAACAACAATGATCAAATTTATTAAAGTAGTAATAAGATATGAGAGAGTGCTTCGACAGTTGCCAGTAACCAGTATTTTTTTCTATAAATGAATTTTAAAGTTACGGAACAGAACAAGTTAGTTTTTCACATAAATTAGATAATATATTCACTATGTTGTAAATAATTTAAGATATTTGTTGTATTGCTCTAAACAATTGCTCGCCAAAACTGCTTTTATATCAGCTATGTTAAGTAAAAGTGGGAGTATGTTAATTGAAACAAGTAAGTTGACCCATTGTAATTGAATGATTTTCTTTTAAACACCTGTGTACATGAATAATAAAAACTCTTCTTGTACAACTGATTGAGTTTGTAGGGAATCAGTGAATGCAAGAATGAAGATGAGCAGGATGGTTTTAGTTCGCAAATTTGGCTTACAGCTGTAAAAGAAATGGGCTTACTCCTAACATTGAGAAAAATTACTTGTAGTGTTCCTTTAGTAAATGTATACATACCGGTAGTAAAGATATATTCATGTTGATAATCAGCAGTCTTGTTAACATGAATATTTCATGTCTGTTACAACAGTTGAAAAAGAAAAAAAAAGTTTCGCAAGAGGCAAACATTATTCTGGACCGACGGTAGCTTGTGAACAGGCTAAACAGGTTTGTCAAATGAAATGAAATACTCAGTAGAAACAAGGTTGGCAGACAGGCTTTTTTGGTGTAGCGAGAAACCTATAAGGAAGCAGTTGTTTAGAATGGTACGGTATAATAAATCCACATAATGTGCATTGAGAGATTGTGACCATTAAAGTATATGTGTTTAAGTGATTATTGTGTATAAATTGTACATTATTAAATCTGGAAGTACAAGTCTGTTGTTTATTACAGTTCTTCGTTTGATTTTACTGGTCTTTAAATTATGTCTGCCTTAAGCAGGGTGAGCGCAGATCTTAGGATTATACGTCATAAGTTCTGTCCTAGGATCTCAGTGACAACTTATCAACGGCATTCTGTCTGAAATCGTTCGTCCTCCACCTCTGATTCATTTGGAGAAGTTGGCAGTTACTTCTACAGAACAGGTTATTACTTGTACAGAATCTAGGAATACTGGTTACGTTTACTGCCTGCCATTAAATACAAGTAACTGAAATACTGTTGTAAAATGGCGCAAAAATAAAGCAAGTTTTTATTCCTTAGGTATCTCAGAACTGAGTTTTAGGTACCTAACAAATGTTGTCAGATATTCATTTAATCTGGTTAGCATTCTGATTGTTAAAATCTTCAGTTGACCAAAACAAAGACAAGCCTGTTCACTTAGCTCAGTAGGGAGAGCACAGCTCTATGGATCGTGGGGTCTTTAATTCAATTCTCGGGTGAGGCACATGTTCTCCATGACGATCTGATGAAAGACCTCTGATTCGTGTGGGTAATTTGGCAATTACTTTTTGGAAAATAGATTTGTTTGTACTGGTACAGACAGGCCTGGGATTTTTCAGGACTGGTCCTGTTTTCAGGCTTTTGGTTGCCAGATTTTCCATATACAGTCGAGACTGTTTTAAGAGACCGACTTTGGGAAGCAGCGAAAAAGGTCACATATGACGGAGTCTCTTAAAACAATCTCACTTAACAGGATGATGCTGGTTTCATATATTTTTCCAATTAAAGTACATGTATATCGGATACTTATATATTGGCCTCTTTAAAGGTAGGAGTGGAAAATGATTAAATACTATTTCTTTAATTGCATATTGATAAAATATCAATTTCAAATAATTTGCATCATTCGTATGATGTTGATAAAACAAATTTAAGCTCATGATCTGGCAAGAAAATAAAGGGGAGCAGTAAAATATAAATCTCCATTTCAACTATTTTACACACTGAGGTTTATGATATTTATATGTTTGTGTACTAATTGTTCATTGACATTTATTCGACTGCATATTTAATCCGTGTTTACTTCGTCGTTTCCTGTTAAATACCGCCATATTTTTGTTTCACCAGGAAAAAAGTAAATTTATGCACCGACTCCGAATTCTTCAGCGACTTTATACGCTGGTTTTCCCTAATCGGGCAATTCAATGCCTTAACACACTGTTCTAATGTCAAAACAGTTCTTTTTAGCTCACCTGTCACAAAGTGACAAGGTGAGCTTTTGTGATCGCGCGGTGTCCGTCGTCCGTCGTCCGTGCGTGCGTCCGTGCGTGCGTCCGTCCGTAAACTTTTGCTTGTGACCACTCTAGAGGTCACATTTTTCATGGGATTTAAAAGTTGGTCAGAATGTTCATCTTGATATAGGTCAAGTTCGAAAGGTCAACTGCGGACAAAAAAACTAGGTCATTAGTCTAAAGTAGAAAAACTTGTGACGTTCTAGACTGCCATACGTATTTTTCACAAGATTTCATTAGGAACAGACAATTAGTTTTCACTAATTAGATAATATCCTAGGTTAATATTCAGATATTGGTCCTAACATTGCTCGCCAAAACTTTTTAATCAGCTAGTACGTAAAAGTGGAGATTAAAAACAGTAGTTGACCATTGTAAGGAATGATTTTCTTAAAACTGTTCATGAAATGAAAATCTCTTGTACATCTGTGAGTTGTAGGGATCAGTGACATGCAAGAAGAGTGAGCAGTGGTAGGTTCGCAAATTGCTTACAGTGTAAAAATGGCTCCCCTAAATGGACAAATTATCTTGAGGTTCTTTATAAATGTTCATCTAGTAAAGATCATCTTGTTGATAATCAGGCAGTTTGTTAACATGATATTTGTCGTTACAAAACTAGTTCAAGAGTCAAAAATAGTTAAAAACCTTATTGACCTCTTGGAGGCAATACATTTAAATGAGAATCTCATGAAAAATTGGCAGAGTTTTGTTAGCGAGAACTATTAGGAACAGTTCGTAAATGTGGATTACATCCATCAAATAATGTGCTGAGAGATGCCAATTAATGAATATGTGTTTAAGGATATATTGTGTTAATTGTACATTATAAATTGAGTTGTCTGAATGTATTACATCTTGATGATATTAGTATTTCAAAGTGGGTTCACAGTGCCCAATCTAGTCATAGTCAAAATAGTAACTTCTAGGACTCTCAAGGCCATACTTATACATGGATCTGTCTGAAAGTTGTCTCACTTGATTCATTTGGAGAATTGGCAGTACTTCTGAAACAGGTGTGTCTGTCAAAATCTAGGTATAGGTTCTTAAAAATAAAAAGTAATGACATCTTTAGAGGCCAATAATAATGAATGTTATTCCATAAAAACTGGTTTTGGTTACACTAGACAGAATTAGGTCATCATTTAAACTGGTCACTGTGTCTTAAAAAACTAGTCAGTAGTCACAAAAAAAAAAACCTTGTGACCTTCTCTAGAGGCCAACAGATCTTATGGAAGTTGGTCTTTCATTCATTCTCTAGGCCAGGTTTCATGAATCTGGTAAAGCCTCTATCTGTGGTCATGGCAATATTTTAAAATAATTTTTGACTCGTACAGACGGCCTATTTTCAATGGATCTTTTCAGACTTTGATTGAATTTTCAACGTGGATGTTTAGTAGACCGAAACTGGGTCAGAGCGCAAAAACCATAGCCCGTAGCTCTAAAAAATTCATTAAAACTGTGACTGGTTTAGCATCATATTTTTCATAAGCTACATGTATATGGATACAATTTGCCCTTTAGATATCTAGATAAAATTTAAACAGTCACTATCTTTGAATTAATATGGTAAACATAGTCAAATAATCGAAAAATTGTGCCTCTCTAGATGTAAACAAATTTGTCATGGATCTTGAAAATTAGGTCAGAAATATAAATCTCATTCAATTCAAACTGGGTTACATGATAATATAGGTGTACTAATTTTCATATTAATAAAAAAGTTAAAATTTACAACTCGGTCTTGGATTAAGCTGGTGCTAAGCGGCATTCATGTACCACTTAATGTCACTCTTTTTTATGTTTTTCATCGGCAATTTTTTGTAAACAAATAAGTTCTCGTCTCAAACAACTTCAAGCAAGATAACGAACGGTAACTCTATCGTGTAAAATCTTGCGAGGGAGCGTCTCAAAGTTGCTGAAAACGGTCTTATAATCGATTCGGGAGCCTGATTTCACAGTCGCTTGTTGTGTAAGGCAGGGGGTTGCTTAATTCAGACTCTTTTAATAGTAAATTGCGTCCGGAGCATAAAATAGGGTCGCATACGACAGGGAGTCGCTAAATTCAGGGGGTCGTTAAGGCAGTCTCGACTGTATAACTTTATTTAAAATGGTGATTTCAGGCTTGAGAAAATAGGTTTTCAGGCTTTTGATTTCTGGCTGAATCCCAGGCCTGTACAGAATCCAGAAACACTGGTTAGGTTAACTGCCTGCCGTTACATAACTGAACTAGAAGATGCTTTTGTAGAAAAGCGCATGTCTCCTCCTATGCATAGTAGTAATAGGCAAGAAGCCAATATGTAGGGAATAGGAGCGAAAGTCAAAGAGACACTGATGGCTACAATAGGGATCATCTACTCGGCATGTCCAGTTATCCCACAAAGTTTCAGCATTCTTGGCCTAGTGGTTTGCAAGTTATGGATTGAAAACGGTTTCCATGTTCTGGCCCCTGTGACCTTTACCTCTGATCAAGTGACCCCAAAATCAGTAGGGGTCATTCACTCTGCATGTCCAACCATCCTATGAAGTCAACATTCCGGGTCAAGTGCTTTTCAAGTTATTGATTAGAAATGGTTTTCCATGTTAGGCTCCTGTGACCTTGACCTTTGATTTAGTAACATCAAAAACTTTCACCCTAAGAAGCTTGAAGGTTCTAGGTCAAATGGTTCTCCAGTTACTGATCAAAAATGAAGTGTGACAGATGGATGTGACCTTGACCTTTGATAGAGCGACCCCAAAAACTGGGGTCATCTACTCTGCATGTCCAATCATCCTATGAAGTTTTAACATTCTGGGTCAAGTAGTTCTCAAGTTATTGATCAAAATAGTTTTCCATGTTCGGGCCCCTCTGACCTTGACCTTTGATGAAGTGACCCAAAGACAATTGGGGTCGTCTACTTCACAAGCCCTGCCACCCTATGAAGTTTGAAGGTTCTGGATCAACTGGTTCTCAAGTTACTGATCGGAAATGGTTTTCCATGTTCAGGCCTCTGTGACCTTGACTTTAACAGAGTGACCCAAAAATCAATAGGGGTCATCCACTCATGACTCTGCATGTCCAATCATCCTTTGAAGTTTTAACATTCTGGGTAAAGTGGTTCTCGTGTTATTGATCAGAAATGGTTTTCTATGTTCAGGCCCCGTGATGGAGTGGCCCCAAAAACAACAGGGGTTGTCTACTCCATAAGCCCTGCCACCTATGAAGTTTGAAGGTTCTAGGTCAAATGGTTCTCCAGTTATTGATCGGAAATGAGAGGGTTTTGCGTGTTTAGACATAAATACTGCTGAAAAATTGCATTAAATCCAAAACAAAAACGCTGACATGACTTTTCCTATAGTTACCAGGATTCAAGGTGGTCAGTGCTACCCAAGTTAATCCACCTGTATTATGTTCGAGGACAGTTTCAAGACAACAAAAAAACAACAACATTTAATGGTCAGATTCAGATTTACATAATATGAAAATGAACCAAACCAATTTGTATAAAGAAAGCATTGTTTTACAACAAAAAATCCTGTTCTTTAACCTACTAATGAATTTATAAATGCTTCAAATGCTGGAAAAGGACTCCTGGAAGGGGCAAAACTTCAGATAGTTCGAAGTATTTAACTCGAATATACTAAAATCTTAGAATTGGAAAAGATGTACATTTTCATGTATTTGCAATTGCAATAATGTCTGAGCCTACAAGTGAAAAGTAAGTTTTCATTGATTTGATCATTTTTATGCTTTTTTTTTTTTTTCTTTTTTTTTCAAATTATGCTCCAGACAAACTTTTTTCACATAAGGGAAGACAATTCAAGAACGGGGTCAGCTAGAGTTATGGTTCCTTATTACTGCACTTTCTCTTAATGAGCCCTATCATTGTGTAAAGTTACAACTTAGTACCTTCAATACTTTTTATACGCCCATCCCTGAAAGAGCGGGGCGTATTATGTGAACACCCGTGGCAGGCAGCAGACGGGCAGTCGGCGTCCAAAAGCATGTCCTGCTCTCTTAAGTCAAACAGTTTTCATCCGATCCTCACCAAACTTGCTGACAATGTCTGTAGGCATAATATCTCGGCCAAGTTTGATAACCAGCCTTATTGCCCCAGGCACTCTTGGATTAAGGCCCTTGAATTACTCTAAATCTGCAAATTTAGCCTTGTCCGCTCTCTTAAGGCAAAGAGTTTTCATCCGATCTTCACCAGTTGGCTGATAATATTTGTGGGCATAATATCTCGATAACCAGCCAAATCGCCCCAGGCACTCTTAGATTATGGCCCTTGAATTACTAGAAAAACTGCGAATTTAGCCTTGTCCGCTAAGTCAAACAGTTTTCATCCAATCTTTACCAAACTGGCTGACAATTTAGCCTTGTCCGCCCTCTAAAATTGAACAGTTTCATCTGATCTTCACCAAACTTGGTGACAATGTTTGTGGGTATTATATCTCAGACAAGTTCGATAACCACCCAAATCGCCCCAGGCACTGTTGGATTATGGCCCTTGAACTACTCAAAATCTTTTTATGATACGTAACTGAAATATTTAGACGTGCGTATTTGTGACAGTCTGGCACTCTTGCTGAGTTGTTTGACAGAACGAAAAGATGGACAAGGTTGCGACTATATGCCCCCCACTTCAGGAAGCATAAAAAGATCTGTTATGAAAGCCCCAATAATGTACTTCATCTTGATGATGGATACCAAGTTACATTTGAACTAGATGGAAACTGTAGGTCGAGTCAAGTACACTTATAAGGGCCTGTTAGGGATATAGATACAAAGTACGTTATAAATTAAGCTAAACGTCAAAAATTTATAATAGTTCTTTAATCTGTGTAATAAGCTTGTTTGTTTTTCATGATAACAAAACTATAATAAAGATGTAAATAAAAATAACCTTCACCCAAATCAAAAAAGAGGATTTCCTGGTTTACCAGCACACAGTAAAAACCCTTGTTCAACACTACAGATTTTATTTCCATTTTATCTACTGGAAACTGCAGATTTGCTTGAATCTTTGCACAAGTGGAAAATGAGCATTTTTGTTAGATATAACAAAAATTCACAAATCCTAGAAACAGATTAACACTTCTTTAACAAATATGTACAACTATTTGCATTTTAATTAAAGGTCTGTCAGCTCTGTAAAAACATGTCTGAAAAAAATCTATTTCGGGCAAGGTAAGACATAAATTGTGTCTCACAGACTCACAGTATTATTTGCAAAAGTAAATTTAACTACACCACACACCACAGTTTTCTAAAATAATACAAAAATACTGTGATAGAAAGAAAGGGAACACTGAATTTTAAATATTACAATTTTGACAAAAATTAATGGTATATAACATGAATGAACAATTTATTAAAATAATTAAAGGATATCTAATTTGTATCTAGAAATATAAAAAAGTTCTGCAGCAGAAATACTGAGCGGTTTTAAGAGTAAAGTATAATTCTGCAAAAGAACGAGTGCATATTTCTCGATGCATTAAAGCTCGTTATCTTTTTATTGCATATGTATCTACATATACAAATGTATTACTAAACAACTGACATATATTTGTTCTTCAGCCCTGACATAAAATGAAAATACATGGACATTTCAATAAATGCAGTTCGAAAAGCCATATGCAGTAAATATCAATATCATATGATTCATACTACTGTAAAATCATTTATTGTCATGGAAGACTAATTTTGTGGATTTCATGCTTGTATTAATCAATGAAATTTAATCCCATCAGATAATTAAACCTTCCATTCATTTCATTTATGAATTTTAAAATTCATGCAATTTTGCCACAATGAAAGTGCTGTTAAGTTAAAGCTGCAAAATTATGAGCCAACAAAATTAGCTGATTTCACAGTAGTTCTTTCAAGACATTGTATAGAAATACTGCGAGTGTTTACAACCTATACAAACAAGCAATCTGTTGTTACCAGTAATGCCTTTTTAAGGCAAGCTGAATCAATATTTTATTTCACATATTGTTAACAAATCACAGAAAGGTTTTACTGCCTCTGTTTAGTTCTACAAGCCCTTGCTTACTTATGCTTTGGATACTTAGACTGGACGCTGAACAAAACAAAATTTTGAAAATACCTAGAATTGCGACAAAATATTATTTCAAAGCTATTTCTAAAAAAAATGTAAATATTCTTACCAAACAGGAGTTTCCATGTTCGAACGTTTGGTTCTTGAATAATAACAGAAATATCACTTTTAAGTAAAACAAAGATGATACCCTTATACAGAAATCAAAATTTATAAAAATCATCTATACAACAAGTATGACGTCATTAGTTTCAGTACTCCATATGACATCCTCAACTCTTGATTAAAAATGCATTTATATCCAATTTGGCACTGTTTATGTGAACTTTTCAGTTCATGTGACCTTTTCAAAAATATATAACTATAAAAAACTACATGCCCAGTAAATAATCCATATGTATAACACATTAACCTTAGTAGAAAGGTTATCACGGTGAAAACAAAGATCATTTACTGTAAGAGTTAATTATTCTGTTTATCCACATGCATAACCATTTGCTATATCACAATGGCCAGTCAGACTAGTCATTTCATACATTAGTTTCTTTTAGTTCAAGACATTCCTCCCAAACATACATATTTCACTTCAAGATATTCTTCAATTCCAAACCCTATACCCCCTTCTCTCCCCAGTCCCGACTCTTTGTAACCCCCGAATGGGGCCTCTGGTGTTGAAAACAGCCCTTCATTTACACCTACTATTCCATATTCTAGGGCCTCGGCTACTCTCCACTGCTGGGCTGAATTGTTTGTGTAAACATAACCTAAAGTAAAGTAAACAGTTGTGAGAAATTATTATTCTGCTGTATGTACTAATAAATTTCAAACAAACTACATGGCATTATTTTTTTTCCATCTCAACGACATTCACTAAAACACAGTTGCTTTCAAAATATATTGCTAAAAGATTAGTCCTGTCTACAACTTATTTCTTGGTTGCATCAAATTGAATGTAGATCTACAAATGAATTGACCAATGGCAAGGCTGCATTCATGAGACTGGTGCCAAATTAGTTTTTTAACTATGGAACCATAATTAGCTTACCAGTCTGATGTGTAACTACCTGCAAGACCAGCAGATGTTCCAATTTCACCAGGAAAAGTGCTCTTACTTCTGTTTTAAATCATGTATGAATAAAATTAAATTATAGACAAATTATTCATTTTAAATTTGGTAGTCTTGGCATGTTTCAAGCTTATAACATTTTTAAATTTTGCAAAACTAATAACTCAAGTCCTGACAGATAGCCGTATGGAGGTATAAAGTTACCATAAACTTGCTCTGTTGCCAATGTAGCGCCAGCATGCCACTAGACTGATGCCAAGTTAAGAGCACACACACTGTCAGATGAGAAAGAGTAACTCAAACAAATTCTCAGGTGGACAGAAGGGAAGACTCTGTGGTTACTTTACAGAGTAATGAAAATTATTCGTGCATATAGAATTCAAAATGATATAACATAACAGATGGCACTGAAATTCTGATTTGAATTTAGTGCGATATTGTTAAGAGTACTTGATGTGGATGATGATGAGAAATATCTATTTTAAGTTTGAATCAAATCCATCAAGATATTAAAGAGATATAGAGAAAGTGCATCAAAACTTTAACCAGGGTGCAAACGCAGAAGGTAGCAGATGCCAGTTTCAGTAGAACAGCTCTCCAAACGGCGTATAGTCGACTTAAAAATCCTTCAACAGGGTAAAAGATACAGTATCCACTAAAAATACTGCACCATACAAACTTGAACTAACATGAGACTGACAGTTGCATTCTTTTCCTGTCACTATGGCAAATTGTCGTGGCAAATTATTTGTACATTTTTCAAAAGGGTAAAAAGATACAGACCAGATACAAAATTCTTCATAGTAATCTCACCATGAAATCTTGAATTGCACAGAGCTGACAAGACTTTATGAGAGACAGCTGGTCATGCTACAAGATCGAAAACAAGAGCACCGCCTTGCGAGTGCTGACGCTCATCTGATTTTTTTTGTATAATAGAAATATTGTCCTACCCATGATTTTCTAAGTCTAAAAAGGGCCATCATTCTTGCAAAAAGCAGGATAGAGTTATGTTTCTTGATGTACAGTGTCCACTTATGATGGTGAAAAACTGTTGCAAGTTTTAAAGCAATAGCTTTGATAGTTTATGAGAAAAGTTGACTTAAACATAATATTCAACCAAGAAAATGATTTTTCTAAGTCCAAAAGGGGCAATAATTATTGCAAAAAGCAGGATGGAGTTATGTTGCTTGCTGTACAGGGTCAGCTTATGATGGTGAACAAGTGTTACAAGTTTCAAAGCAATAGCTTTGATAGTTTAAGAGAAAAAGTTTACCTAAACATAAAACTTAACCAAGAAATCTGATATTTTCTAAGTCCAAAAGGGGCCATAAATCTTGCAAAAAGCAGGATGGAGTTATGTTTCTTGCTGTACAGGGTCAGCCTATGATGGTGACCAAGTGTTGCAAGTTTTAAAGCAATAGCTTTGATAGTTTAGGATTAAAGCTGACCTAAACATAAAACTTAACCAAGAAAACTGATTTTCTAAGTCCAAAAGGGGCAATAATTCTTGCAAAAAGCAAGATGGAGTTATGTTTCTTGATGTACAGGGTCTGCTTATGATGGTGAACAAGTATTCCAAGTTTCAAAGCAATAGCTTTGATAGTTTAGGAGAAAAATTGACCTAAACATAAAACTTAACCAAGAAATCTGATATTTTCTAAGTACAAAAGGGGCCATAAATCTTGCAAAAAGCAAGATGGAGTTATGTTTCTTGCTATACAGGGTCAGCTTATGATGGTGAACAAGTATTCCAAGTTTTAAAGCAATAGCTTTGATAGTTTAGGAGAAAAGCTGACCTAAACATAAAACTTAACCAGGCAACGCCGACGCAGACGCCGACGCCGACGCCGACAACCGCTCAAGTGATGACAATAACTCATCATTTTTTTTCAAAAAATCAGATGAGCTAAAAATGTTTCCTCCAAAACTTTGGAGAGACATTATAAAGATATTCAATTTTTGAACTGTAAATGGGTTGCTTTAACTACAGTACATACTTTTGAACACCGGCTACTGGACCAAATATTTCCTCCTTCACACACAACATATCTGGTGTAACATCCTGTAATAACGTCGGTTCATAGTATGATTTGCCGACAGAACTTCTCTGACCTCCGTATACAACCTTTGCTCCTTGCTTTACTGCATCTTGCACAAATGTATCAACCTATAAACAAAGGTGATAATACTGTAAAATCAGGTATTTCTGTGAGGCTTAAAGTTTGTTACATTTAAAATCTGAAATGGTCTGCTTGGTGAGAAATTTGTGATATATGGCAATTTTGTAAAACATGTAAACAACAAACTAGATGTGTGTCCATAGGACACAGGTGCCCTCCACTCCTGCCACTGTAACATGGTTCAATGACTCAGGTAAAACAATTTTTAAGATGTTTGCAACACAAACTTTTAAGAACCTTATGTGTATTTTTCACTAAGTTGGCCATAACTCTGGCCTAGCTGAGTAAAATCCTACAGAGAACACTTCATAGGCTATAAAACAATCCTCTAATGTTTTATGACTCTAGGCCAAGTACATTTTAACATACATGTTTCACAAACTTTTTTTTTTTTGGAGTAAGTCTGGACAAGAAGTCTGGTCTTGTGTACTGAAACAAGGGTGCAGAATGTCACAATATACGCCCGTCACAGCAAATTTGTTTACACTAGCACCTGTATTTGCAAATGGAATTTTAATTTTCTAGTTGTTTACAATGTTGTTTTTTTTTAGAAATTATTGTAATTCTTTTATTTTTCTAAGTCCACAAAAAAAATCCTTACCAGGTAGAGATACCTTAAAATACACCCAAAATTTGAAAGTAACATCAATGTTGTACCACAGAAAAGTGGTCTTGGTTTTTCCCTACGGTCAATTATAAAAAAGTTACAATGTAAGTTATTTATAGTAACAACTAAGGGAAGTTAATCTTTAAAGAGAAAGAGAAAAAAAAAAAAAAAAAAAAAAAATCGAAAAAAAAAAAATTACAAGTCCACACAAAAATCCTTACCAGGTAGAGATAGCTCAAAATACACCTCAGAATTGGATGTAACATGCATGTTGTACTACAGAAAAGTGGTCTCGATTTTTCCCTACGACTTGTAATGAAAAAGTTACAATATAAGCTATTTATAGTAACAGCAAAGGGAAGTAATTCAAAAGAAGGGACCAGTGCATGACACTCCGTCTCATGATGGTGTACAATTGTGCCAAGTTACATCAAAATCCCTCCATGCATGAAGAAGAAATGCTCCGGACAAAGTCATTCTTGTATCTGACCTTTGACCTTTAAGTGTGACCTTGACCTTAGACCGAGGGACCTGGTTCTTGCGCATGACACTCCGTCTCATGCTTGTGAACATTTGTGCCAAGTTGTATCAAAATCCCTCAATGCATGAAGAAGAAATGCTCCAGACAAAGTTTTCATTCTTGTATCCTTTGACCTCTAAGTGTGACCTTGACCTTACCCCTAGGGACCTGGTTCTTGCGCATGACACTCCGTCTCATGATGGTGAACAATTTTGCCAAGCTACATCAAAGTCCTTTCATGCATGAAGAAGATATGCTCCGGACAAAGTTTTCATTCTTGTATCCTTTGACCTCTAAGTGTGACCTTGACCTTAGACCTAGGAACCTGGTTCTTGCGCATGACACTCCCTCTCATTATGGTGAACAACTGTGCCAAGCTACATCAAAATCATTCCATGCATGAAGAAGATATGCTCCGGACAAAGTCATTCTTGAATTTTTCATTCTTGTATCCTTTGACCTCTAAGTGTGACCTTGACCTTAGACCTAGGGACCTGGTTTTTGCGCATGACACTCCGTCTCATGATGATGAACAATTGTGCCAACTTTCATCAAAATCCCTCCATACATGAAGAAGATATGCTCCGGACAAAGTCATTCTTGAATTTGACCTTTGACCTCTAAGTGTGACCTTGACCTTAGACCTAGGGACCTGGTTCTTGCGCACGACACTCCGTCTCATGATGGTGAACAACTGTGCCAAGTTTCATCAAAATCCCTCCATGCATGTAGAAGATATGCTCCGGACAAGGTCTCTGGACGCCGCCCGCCCGCCCGCCCGCCCGCCCAACCGCCCATCCGCCCGCCAGGGGCGTTCCCATAATACGTCCCGTTTTTCAAACGGGCGTATAAAAATGACTGTAGGTAAAATATTTTCGGAGCTACGCGCGACAAAACATTAAAATGACAATTTTTTCCTAGGTCATGGGCCATAACTCCTACAATACTGAATGAATCCCGGCACGAAACCCCAGGTGCACAATTGAACATGCTGACCAACATTCCTGTAAACTTTGGTGACTCTAGGTCAAATACTTTTGGAGCTACGCGCGACACAACGTTAAAATGACCAATTTTTAACTAAGCAGGGGGCATAACTCCTACATGACTGAATGAATCCAGACGCGAAACCCCAGGTGCACAACTGCACATGCTGACCAACATTCCTGTAAACTTTGGTGACTCTAGGTCAAATACTTTTGGAGCTACGCGCGACACAACATTAAAATGACCTATTTTTTACTAACTCCTACAATACTGAATGAATCCACAAAAATACTATTGCGAGAAAGTCTTTTCACAAAATTTAATATTGACAGTAATCAAATTTGGTGAAAATAAATCCCTCATGACAATTTCTTGTATTACAGTATGTATTTGAAATAGACAAGAGATCACAGAGTGATCTTGGAGCCCACCAATGTGCCAATTTTGAGTGTTCCAAATTTCAAGACTTATTGACTAGCTCAAGGTCAAATTTCATTTCCGTAGAAATGTGAAAGTATGTCACTAGATCAATTTCAAAGACAAAGTTCTTTGTACACAAAACTATGCATGTGAATCAAGTTTGAAGGCTGTAGCTTGAGAAATGTGAAAGTAGGTCACTAGGTCAAAATCAAGGTCAAATTTCATTTCAGAACACAAGTCTATGCATGTGGTCCAAATTTGAAGCCTGTACCTTCAAAAATGTTAAAGTAGGTCACTAGGTCAATGTCAAGGTCAAAGTTTGTTTTGTTACACAATCCTATGCATGTGGTCCAAATTTGAAGCCTGTAGCTTCAAAAAATGTGAAAGTAGGTCACTAGGTCAATCTTAAGGTCAAAATTCATTTCGGTACATGAAACTATGCAAGTGGTCCAACTTTGAAGCCTGTAGCTTGAAAAATGTGAAAGTAGGTCACTAGGTCAAAATCAAGGCCAAATTTTATTTTGGAACACAGAACTATGCATGTGGTCCAAATTTGAAGCCTGTACCTTCAAAAATGTGAAAGTAGGTCACTAGGTCAATGTCAAGGTCAAAGTTTGTTTCGGTACACAAAACTATGCATGTGGTCCAAATCTGAAAGCTGTAGCTTGAGAAATGTGAAAGTAGGTCACTAGGTCAAAATCAAGGTCAAATTTCATTTCAGAACACGAAACTATGCAAGTGGTCCAAATTTGAAGCCTGTACCTTCAAAAATGTGAAAGTAGGTCACTAGGTCAATGTCAAAGTTTTTTTCAGTGCACAAAACTATGCATGTGGTCCAAATTTGAAAGCTGTAGCTACAGAAATGTGAAAGTAGGTCACTAGGTCAAAATCAAGGTCAACTCATGTCAAGGTTCATCTTGCCACTCAAAACCATACATATGGTCCAAATTTGAATGTTGTAGGTTATTGACAAGAAGATTTTAAAAGCTTTTACCCTATATAGGTCTATATGAACAATGTGACCCCCAGGGCGGGGCCATATTTGACCCTAGGGGGATAATTTGAACAAACTTGGTAGAAAAACACTAGATGATGCTACATTACAAATATCAAAGCCCTAGGCTTTGTGGTTTGGACAAGAAGATTTTCAAAGTTTTCCCCTATAAAAGTCTATGTAAACCATGTGACCCCCGGGGCGGGGCCATATTTGACCCTAGGGGGATAATTTGAACAATCTTAGAAGAAGACCACTAGATGATGTCACATACAAAATATCAAAGCCCTAGGCCCTGTGGTTTTGGACAAGAGGTTTTTCAATGTTTTTCCCTATACAAGTCTATATAAACCATGTGACCCCCGGGGCGGGGCCATACTTGACCCCAGGGAAATACTCTGAACAATCGTGGTAAAGGACCACTAGATGATGCTTCATACCAAATATCAAAGCCCTAGGCACTGTTGTTTTGAACAAGAAGATTTTTAAAGTTTTTCCCTATATAAATCTATCTAAATTATAAAAATAAACAAAGGGCCATAACTCACTCAAAAATTGTTGAACCAGTCTGATTCTCAGGGTGACACAACAAGGGTACCAATACATCATTCTGACAAAGTTTGGTCAAAATCCCCCTGGTAGTTTCTGAGGAGATGCGATAACGAGAAATTGTTAACGGACGGAAGGACTGACGGAAGAACGACGGACCACGGACGCAGAGTGATTTGAATAGCCCACCATCTGAAACTTATAAAAACTTATTTCCTGTAAAGGTGCTTTTATTTGCAGAGGATACAGTTTTGCACATCTATTTTTCACAGTGTAGTAAAAATTGTGAATGTTTTTATTTACAGAGAATTTGGTATAATATGTCTATCTGACAATGAGAAGTAACAAGAGGACCATGATGGTCCTGAATCGCTCACCTCTTCCCACATGACCCAGTTTTGAGTGTATGACGTTGTTTTTTCTATTATTTGACATAGTGACCTAGTTTTTGAGCTCATGTGACCCAGTTTTGAACTTGACCTAGATATTATCAAGATAAAAATTCTGACCAATTTTCATGAAGATCCATTGAAAAATATGGTCTCTAGAGAGGTCACAAGGTTTTTCTATTATTTGACCTATTGACCTAGTTATCGAAGGTACGTGACCGAGTTTTGAACTTTACCTAGATATCATCAAGGTGAAAATTCTCACTAATTTTCATGAAGATCTCATGAAAAATATGGCCTCTAGAGAGGTCACAGGGTTTTTCTATTTTTATACCTACTGGCCTAGTTTTGACCGCACGTGACCCAGTTTCGAAACTGAACTAGATATCATCAAGGTGAACATTCAGATCAATTTTCATGAAGATCCATTGAAAAATATGGCCTCTAGAGAGGTCAAAAGATCTTAATAATTTTTGACCTACTGACCGAGTTTTTGACCGCACATGACCCTGTTTCGAAAATTGACCTAGATTTCATCAAGATGAACATTCAGACCAATTTTCATACAGATCCCATGAAAAATATGGCCTTTAGATAGGTCACAAGGTTTTTCTATTATTTGACCTACTGACCTAGTTCTTGACGGCACGTGACCCACTTTCGAACTTGACCTAGATATCATCAAGATGAACATTCAGACCAATTTTCATACAGATCCCATGAAAAATATGGCCTCTAGAGAGGTCACAGGGTTTTTCTATTTTTAGACCTACTGACCTAGTTTTTGACCGCACGTGACCCAGTTTCGAACTTGACCTAGATATCATCAAGATGAACATTCAAACCATTTTTCATACAGATCCCATGAAAAATATGGCCTCTAGAGAGGTCACAAGGTTTTTCTATTATTTGACCTACTGACCTAGTTTTTGAAGGCACGTGACCCACTTTCGAACTTGACCTAAATATCATCAAGATGAACATTCAGACCAACTTTCATACAGATCCCATGAAAAATATGGCCTCTAGAGAGGTCACAAGGTTTTTCTATTATTTGACCTACTGACCTAGTTTTTGAAGGCACGTGACCCACTTTCAAACTTGACTTAGATATCATCAAGGTGAACATTCTGACCAATTTTCATGAAGATCTCATGAAATATATGGCCTCTAGAGAGGTCACAAGGTTTTTCTATTTTTAGACCTACTGTCCTAGTTTTTGACCGCATGTGACCCAGTTTCGAACTTAACCTAGATATCATCAAGAGGAACATTCAGACCAACTTTCTTATAGATCCCATGAAAAATATGGCCTTTAGAGAGGTCACAAGGTTTTTCTATTATTTGACCTATTGGCCTAGTTTATGACGGCACGTGACCCAGTTTCGAACTTGACCTAGATATCATCAAGGTGAACGTTCTGACCAATTTTCATGAAGATCTTGTGAAAAATATGGCCTCTAGAAGGGTCACAAGGTTTTTCTATTTTTAGACCTACTGACCTAATTTTTGACCGCACGTGACCCAGTTTCGAACCTGACCTAGAAATCATTAAGATGAACATTCTGACCAATTTTCATGAAGATCTTGTGAAATATATGGCCTCTAGAGAGGTCACAAGGTTTTTCTATTTTTAGACCTACTGACCTAGTTTTTGATGGCATGTGACCCAGTTTTGAACTTGACCTAGATATCATCAAGATGAACATTCTGACCAACTTTCATAAAGATCCCATGAAAAATGTGACCTCTAGAGGGGTCACAAGCAAAAGTTTACGGACGGACGGACGAGGGACAACGGACACCGCGCGATCACAAAAGCTCACCTTGTCACTTTGTGACAGGTGAGCTAAAAACATTTAAGCATTAAAATTTTGTTAAAGCCTATGTAAAATGTTGGTACTATTGTTTTGAAAATTGTCTCAGACACTGATATTCTAAAAACTAGCTGGATGGCTTCCTAACATGAAAGAACTATTGTTGACATACCTTATCCACAGCCCTTGAATTGATGAGAGGCCCTTGTGTTGTACCCTTTGTCATACCGTAACCCACTTTCAACTGACTGTCCATTGCCTCACCTAGCTTCTTAACAAAAGCCCCATAAATACCTTCCTGAACTAGGAACCTATTGGCAGATACACATGTCTGTAATGAGTTTGAAAGAAATGTTATTACAAAATGTATAGCTTTTGAAATCAAATTTCTCAGTAGACAGGTGGAATCTATGCAGTACTTAAAGATACCCATCTGACCTACTTAAACTGTACTTGTTATTAATCTTTTCTCATAATA